>NC_086283.1:89259938-90559039 GCF_021018805.1 Prinia subflava | reverse complement strand
TTTTTTGGCTATTTCACCCTTAGGAACAGATCTGACCAGGGTATTGAGAGGGTTACTGGCCTTAGCTGTGCTCCCTGGTTCTCTGAACTTAGCATCTCTCTCCCAAAGAGGGACTGCCCAGTGGGATTTACACTGGCTCTCAGCCCCACAGGTTACAGCCTGACCTGTTAACATAAAACAATGTCAATTTTAGTTGATGCTATGCCAGCAGACATGGGCAGTGGTTTACATTATTCTGCTGACCTGAGAACCATGGAAGAAATATTAGGTTATTGGTTTTTTAAAAAAACAGACTTTTGCAATATTTTAGTTTTCATGGTGTCAATGTTAGGACATCAACTTCTAATTGATCTCCTCATTATAACCTTAAACTCGCGTTCCTCCTCTGGTTTAGCTGCAATTTTCATTTCTATTTTAGAAGTACTCCATTCCCTTCTTAAAGGATATTTGCTTTGTATTTGGAAGATAAAGCTGTCTACTACTAATTGAGCTAATTTCTGTCAGCTCATGCTCACCAATACTATTTCCTTGGTTTATGTAAGACCTCAACCTAACACTTTAATTTTTTACTTCTTTTCTACATTTACTTTTGACAAGTGTTAAACATACTAGTCTAGTCCCCTCCCCACCCCTCCCCTCCCCTCCTTCATATTTCTTATGTACCGTATGAAATGCAACATGCAATACGTTGATTTTCCCCAACTTCACAGGACAGAAGAGTTAAGAATTTTGGTCTTGGGTTTATCAATTCACATTTGCATTCATGAAGAAAAGCCTTTCCTCCTCTTCCGTATTTCTAGTCTAGTCCTTCATTTTGTTTGGTAGCCTACTGGCAGTGTCCTAAACCCACTTGAGGCACAGGATTCCCAAGTGACAAGCTGGTCATACACAGTTCAGTTTGCTTTGGTTCCCACTAACTTCACTGACAAAAACTTTTGGTATTCAGAGGTTTATTTATGGGTAGCTTTACTCCCTTTTTTCTTTCCTGTAGATTTTTTTTTTAATGCAGAAATTTTAGTGTCTCCAGTGGCTCATCAGTTTCACTGGACTCCATTTGTTTGCTGTTTCTTGTCAAGGCTCTGGCAGGATTAATAAAGTCTAAGAGTGGAGATGGGAAAATGAGATTTGTTTTCTGTTTATTTACATTGATTTCATTGAAGAGCAACATCAGAGCATCCCATAGAGTTTGTCAGAATAGAAGTGGTGTAAAAAGAGGAGAATCAGCCCCCTGGATCTATGTTAACGCTGTGCAGACAGTGGTGATGATGGATGGGGATTTCCCCTTTGGTTGTGAGGCTGGGGCAGCTCACTGCTCATTCTCCTGAACTTCCTGTGGGAGATTCCACAAAATGATTGGTTTTTTTCTGACCAGATTTTATTACTAGCAGTAATCTTTGAGTGAAAAGTTTAATTCACCTCCACTTAAATACTGATTAAAAAGTACTATTTCAATGCAGACAGAAAAAACTACTGAAAAATCTGAGCTTGGCTATTAAATGACATTATCTCATTTAATTCCCCAAAGTAACTGTCCACAACCCCTGAAAGAGTGTGGCAAAGATTTATTCTAATAAAGATTATTCTTTCAGCAGTAAGATGATTCAGTGTGATTTTTCTTCTGGCCGTACAAGCTGTGATAGCAAGGCAGAGCTCTCCTGTCAGCAGTGTGCCCAGCGTCAGAGCAATCCCTGTCCTGCTGGAAGGTATGCAACCTCCTTGGGGTTGATTGTTTTTTTACTTTTTTTTTTTTTTTTTTTTTTTTTTTTTTTTTACTCTTGGCAGACGTCCTTGAGCATTTGAAACGGATGTGAGAGAGTTTTTAGTCCTCATGCAAAACAACCAACTAAACATAACAGATTACATCAGCTCAGGCTTTTCAATTCCTGGATGGCAGCAGAGTGCTAATCCAACCTTCATCCTGGATTTCATAAACTGAAACAAGGAAGGCTGGCAGGAGCAGCGCTGCCGGATTGAGGAAGCTGACGACGGTGCAACATGTGGGCAACACACTTTATAAAGCTCATAAACTTGTAGGCTGATGTGTGCAGCTACCACTTTGGATTCTGTACCGCTGCTTCGCTCGGCAAGAGGCACCAGCAGGCTGAGCACTGAGAGCTGCTCTCTGGGATGGAGCATTTACTCCTGCAAGACATGAAGGGCTTCCTGTTGCTCACACTCCTGCTGATGCCCGTGCAAGCTGGAGCTGCCTGGAGTGCCAAGTACGCAGTAGACTGCCCCGAGCCCTGTGACAGTAACGCGTGCAAGAGCACGGCGCGCTGTAAGCGAACGGTGCTCGATGACTGTGGCTGCTGCAGGGTGTGTGCAGCTGCTCTGGGGGAGACTTGCTACCGTACTGTCTCGGGTATGGATGGTGTCAAGTGTGGTCCTGGGCTGAAGTGCCAGTTTTACACTGAGGAGGATGACTTTGGTGATGAATTTGGTATCTGCAAAGGTAATGATGTTCGCTTTGTATGCACTCACTGCGGCAGATTGGCAGCAACATACATGAAGGGTTTGCCTCTTGCTTGAAAGGTCTAAAATGGGATTTTTCCAGCTCATCCCTTAGCCAAGAAAAAAGGGAAAAAATACCTGCTGTCATTAGAAGGCATTACATGTAGTGGGGCAGGTTTATTAATGTGACAATATTGTTTACACCTGTGGACATGTGTGAGGAAATACAAACAGGGTGTGCTTGGAGATGAGATTTTTGACTGTGGCTTCAGAGACTCAGGCACTAGCCCTGCTCTTTCTGTCGATTTGGTGGGTGGCTTTCTGTAGATTATAAAGACTTTAATCTTGCCAGTCCAGCCTCGTCACGGGGTGTCTGCTGCAGCTGCACACTCCTGGGGGTGATGCTCCTTCTGGCACTGCTGGCTGCCTGCCCAGGGACCAGAAGCTCACTCTGGGGTCTGGGGAATGGAGAAAGCAGCACTGCCTGAGTTCCTGGAGACTTTGCCCTGTTTAATTTAGTTCTGCCTTTGAGGCACTCAGTCACCCAGGGATGTGGTCAGGGGAGGCAAACAGAAACCCTCCTGCCTGAAAGATGGCAATAACAGAAAGAAGCTGACAGTGAGATGAGCAGCCAGGCACTGCTTTCAGTTTATTCCGGGTAGGTTGCATGCTGATTTCTTTAGTCAGAGATTATAATCACATTTTTTGTTTAGGAGCTATTCTCACACCATTTAAATAGGGGAATATTTAAAAGGTGTCAAGGTGTTATATTCGTAAGAAGTAGGGTGAATTTTTAAAAATTAAACTATTTTTAAAAAGAGTTTGCAAAGCATGAATGCAGTGGGTTTTGCTGTGTTGTGTACCATTTGCGTAAGTAGATACAGATAAGCCTGAGAATAATTTTCTTAAAGGTGGAAATATCTTGGCATCTAAATATCAGGAGTATTAATAGACTCAGTTAAAGTAATGACTTAGGACTTGATGCTGCAAAAATCACTTAGGCTGATTCACATACAGCACACACTTATTTACCTTATTTAAAATAAACTCGTGCATGGCTGAGTGTGAAACCCAAAACAGTACTTTATTGCAAAAGAGTAGATCTTACACATAAAGATTATATCTTTGGTGCACTCTCCAGGGAAATATTTTATTGAGATAATTGACTGATCTTCAGCTTATTAAAAAAGAATTTAATTAAAGTACACACTAATTCAAAAGAATTGTTAATTTCATTAACAATTCTTTTGAATTAGTGTGTACTTTTCACTTTCCTCATAGGAGTTTCTTTGCATTAGAACTCTTTAAATGGGAACAAAGAAATATTATGGGACTTGAGATCCGAATCCCCATAGCTGAACCTTGGATGCTCTGTAGAAAATGCGAAGTAAAATGTTTGGGGTTTTTTTTGCAATCAGTCAGTGGAAAAACTCTCATTAATTTCAATGAATCCATGTCTTGACTCAAAATTTTAAATTGGAGTTTAAAACTTCTATTCCTCATATATTTGTTTCCACTATATATTACAGATATAATTTTGAGTTATTTTTCTTTCTTCATCTCAGCTCAGAGATAGCACAATCTGTCTCTGGGGCCAGGTACTGTTATTTTACATATTCTTTTGCAGCTATGATACCAGGTCGCTCACTCATTTTAATAACTTCCATGTTTGTAATAACTGACAGATCCAGGATGGTTAAATTGTCTCTGTCTTCCTGTTACCAATTTACATTGAAGTTCTGGAAAAAATATCTGAACTCTCTGTTCTTCAATTTCTTACTTCTAAAATGGGCAGCATATATTCCAGAACAATATTTTGGGATACTTTCATTTTTAGAAGAGTCCATCATACTCTTATCAATAGCAATGTCATTATGGCCTGAACCAAAATACGTTTTGGTGCCCTTGCTTCCAGTAAACCACTTGGAGCTATCTGCAATTTATTTAGGAGCAGGATCTTGTTGAACTAAAACATCATAGAAGAAAAATTTCCTCAGATCTCAGTTTCATGAAATCTGAAGAGCCTCATCAATGCCAGGATTATTCCACACAGAGCCAAGTCCTTTGGACTCAGACTTGTTCCTGTGTTGTTGTGCACAGCTTTGCATCCCACCTCTCCAGGCTCTGCAGCAGGCAGATTGATGGTCCATGCAGTGTGTGCTCTTTGCTTGTCTCTTCTGCACAGGAAGAATGTGCACTCCAGAACAGTTTTTACTTGGGTGGGAGTTTATTTTTGTTTTATGTGGACAAGCAGCAGATCCAAGAGTGTCCTTCTTGGGAAGGGGAGTGTGCTGAGGCCTCTTGTAAGATCTCCATGCTGGAGTGACTGGCTGTGCAGTCCTTTTCAGGGAACTGGTTGATCTTCTAGGGCTAAGAGCACATCCATTTGATACACAGAGAATTGTAAAATGTTGGCTGCACTGCAGTGCATTAGCTTGATTTTCATATTGCCTGGGTTGTATGGCTAAGATAAAAGTTTGCATTCGTTCGAGAGGAGACTGGACAAACTGAAAAGGATAATTTTATTGTGGGGTGTTATATACAGAAACGATGTCTGGATCAGGAGGTCCCATAGCTGAAAAGAAGAAACAAAATGAGGAGAGAGGTATTATTTGTATTTACTATGGTCACCTTTCTTAAGTTTTTTATGGAAGCCTGGGCTAGATGGTTCCTTGATCCAGCCCTGAATAGTCATTCACCTACTGTTAGGAGGTGAATCAGAAATTCTCCAGACCTTGCTGTTCAAGATGACCATTTACCTTAGGTTTGCAAGGATAATCTGAACATAAAGACCTTCCTCCTGGGGTGTCTCAAACCTCTTCTAGGAATGATCAGCTATTTTTGTGGTTGGAAATGATGTCTTAGACATGGATTTTCCCAGTCTCCGTCTCTTTAGCAATGGTTTTGGGAAGGTATCCTGTTCAACAGCAAGGCAGAGGAAGACAAGGGCTGTAGCCACTCATTTAAAACCTCTGGGAAGTTATATGACCCAGCATGTGATATGTGTCAGCTATGGGATAGGGCAAATCTCCTGTACCTGGCTTAATTTTCTTTGGAAAACATTTGTTCCCGTCCTAGGAGCTGCTTTGTAGTGCTCCTCCACAAGCTTGCTCAGGGATGTGAGGTTTGAATTGAGGCGTTCTGTGACCAGATGCAGCACATCAGGGAGTTGCCTTAATGCCAGAGACCCCTTCAGGGCATTCTCACCCTAGGCTGGAGGTGCAGGTGAGCTGACTGCCATGGGAAGGCAGAACTTTGCTGTCTGAGAAAGTGTTGGGTGGGAGGCTACCCCCAGCAGCATCTCCAGGTGGAGGGCGAGTTTGCTGGATAGCTCCTCAGGGTCAGGCTGCATCCTCCACCCAGGCTGCTGGCCACGGCCTCAGCAGCCCTGCACAGCATCAGGTTGCAGCTCTAAATCCCAACAGGCATCAAAGTCAGATAATGTCATCATGAACCACACAGTGAATTCAGGGAATTTCTGGAGTCATCTTCCTTTCTAAATTCAAAACTAGTCCTTTACTAAATTGTCTATAATTTTCTACTGACATATTTATATTGCCTTTAACTAAGATCTTTAATGTAAGAGTGCATTTAAATCTAAGGATGCTTCAGAGAAAGATTACCAGTAGCATGTTGAAAATAAGTGACAGGAAATGAAATTATGCATGTAAAGTGCATCAACGTTTGTTAATACTGGAAAATACTTATAAAAAAACCAGTCAGCGTGCTGAAATCCTGTAGCTAAGGTCCAGCTGACCTCCATTCAAAGGTTTTCCCTTTTCAGGCACACCAGCTATTAAGACAGCATCTCACTTGGATCACTGAGAGCTGCTTTGCTATTTTTTTTCCAGAGTGTCCCTATGGTAGCTATGGAATGGAATGCAGGAAAACCTGCAACTGTCCCTCTGGCATCTGTGACAGAGTAACGGGGAAGTGCTTGAAGTTCCCGTTTTTTCAACTGTCTGCTTCAAAGCCTCCAAATCGACGGAAAATATCTTCACACACAGGTAAGACTTTGTGGGACAGTTGATTTTAGCAGAAAACACCTTGCACATGATGTACTGCCACTCTGTGTGTGAGTGGTGGGTACTTTGGTGGAAGTGTGAAAACCATTAACAACACAAGGTTGGTCTATTTTTCTTATTGGCAGCTTCCTTAACATGTGGCAGGGAATTGGGTGAGCTGTGACACATGGCAGAAACACTTTGAAATACTTTGCATCTGTTGCATGTGCTCACCTGTGCAGTGGGAGGCTGTGCTAAGGTTTGCATCAGTCAGTTCAGGATTTCATTACATTGCATTTACTACTGTTAGCTAATACATAATAAAACCAACTTTTTTCCCCCATGAGGACAGAGCTTTATATATTTTCAGTTGTCGGTGAACAGTTTTGTTAAATGTTTTATTGTGGTCACTTGTCACAGTATCTCTGGAGTAAGTTATTTCCTTTACATTTATGTCTGAATCTTGTAATAGATCTGTCCAGAATTAAAAAAAAAAAAAAAAAGTGTGACAAGCTGGAGTGGTTTTGGTGCACCAAGGAAAGATCACAGAAGATTTTAGAGGTGGGATTAAAATTTTTCCCCTTTTTTCCCATCTGATGATATGAGGTATGTTTGACTGAATGATGCTTACTCTAAATATAAACACAAACCAAAATACAAATGTGTAGAAGTCAAAGAAGAAAAGCATCAGATGTTTAATCCTAGGGCTACTGGGATCTTATATAGGATTTCACCTAAAGGTCTTTGGATTTCATTTCTTCTCCAACAGCAGGTAATGTGCAATTTTTAATTTTCTTCTGTTATATTAAGCTGCATGGAGTTTGCTGTCTTGATACAAGATTTATCTTTCTCCTGTTCTCTACCTAGAGAAAGTTAGATTGAAGCAGACTTCTGCAGCTTATGCTTATATCACATTTAATCTCCAAAAACCCTCTTACAAGATCATTCAGCCCGGATATTTTTGAATTTTCTACATGATTGTGCTCTCTGCCTTTCCTTGTTCTATTTACATCTGAGGGTGCCAAAATAATGAGGGTGCTTGCTTTTTTTCTGTCTCTAGCCTATATTCCAGACCTTACCAGAGAGCTTATTTGCACCAGTTCCTCCTCCCCTTTTCTCTTCCCCACTCAGCTTTGGTCCCAAAGTTTCTGCTGCCTCAATGTTTAACTGCTTGACTTATCCCAGCCAAGATGAGATATTCACTGCATACAAATGGTGTTTTTTCACCCTTGCAAAAGCTTCCTGAAGACTTCTCTCCTCAGAGGTCTGTCACTGTTAGCAGACCAGGGACACTACGAGTAGCACTCCATGCAGTATTCACACCGGGTTTCATTTAAAAGTGGTCTTCAGAAGTAGCTATAGTGTCTAAATGATCTTCAGGAAATTAAAACAGATGAAAACGCTTCTGTGTTTTAAACAGGCAAGTTTCTGACCCGTAAGTTTTATAAAGACCACTATCCACAGCTTCTACATATATCCCAGCAAACTTAAAGGTGTCCGAGCATGGTCCTGAGCATTGCAATTTGACTCCTTTCAGGGTCAAACTCTAGGGTGGTGGATAGCAAGCTTTGTCCCAGGCCAGCTAGCTGTGCCAAACAACCTCAGTTACAGCTCAGGAATCAGGCCCAGCCGGGGACAGTTTCCAGTTGACAAACTGAATATCTTTTACCTATTTTTGGAAAATAAGAGAGTTTAGTGGCACGCACCAGGCTATTTCATGCCAGCTGGCCTCAGTCAGAGAATAGCTGCAGGGCAGTTTAGTTTACTGCTGTAGTTATTTAGGATGTGTTGCTTCGTCCCATCGTGTCACACTGGAGTGTTACAGTCAGAACTGGAAACTGAAGTCAAATCATCAGCCTCATGCTTAAACTATAGAGAACAAATATGACTTATGCCTTAATTTGGTAGAAATTTTGCAACTAGGTAATTGGCAGTAATTTAGTGAGTTTTCTGCAAACATGTCAGTTAAGGATTTTTCAAAGTATTTCTAAAACTAGGGACATTGCTGCAGGACAATATTTTAAAGCTCTCAGACACATTAAATCTACCTTTTTTTTTTTTCAGACAATGACATGGCATCAGGGGATGGAAACTCTGTAAAAGAGGAATTCGTTAAAGAGAAAGTTGTTCGCTCTCCAGTAATGAAATGGCTAAATCCTCGCTGATACTTACTTATACTTGTAAGACTTTCAAGTGAATGCATTTCTCACAGATTATTGAATATGCAACAACACACTTTAAGAACAAAGTAGATCTATAATGTATGAATATGTAATCTCTGAAGCTCAAATGTGACCCATTTTTAATGAGGAAAATGTTTACTTAAAAATAGACTGTACAGTGTATATGACTTTTGATTTTTGTTTTGATAAGTATCTGAACAGAGAAATGTATTGTGGCTTTTTGAATGTATGGTAATACTGAAATAGAACATGATCATTTAAATAATGCCAGAGGCTGACTCTTGCCAGCCTGAGGCTGGAAAAGCTCTCACTGAATGGAGGAGACAATTTGGGTGAGTGGTACTATTGATATGAAACCATCGTGAAAGAAACACACATAAACAACACCTCAGATGGAGGGAGCACTCCTGTTGAGTGGCAACAACAAAAGCACAACAGTGTAAATTAAATAAACTGATATTAGTTGTTAACAAATTTCTAGTTTTTGGAAGTTTGGTGACAATTCACCAGAGATAAATATGCCTTTCTTCAGAGAGAAAACACCCAGCATTTCGGTTTATACATTGTGCATAACTTAGGCAAGACACTGCAGACATATATTAGATTTAGTTGAATTTCTAAAGTAAAATTTTGTACAGAGAAACAGCAGATTGGTAAATTCTACCCATTTGTGGAAGGGGATCTGAAACAAAAGAAGCTGCTTATCATTATTTAAATATATATGTTTCTATAAACCAGCTATTTGGTGTCATTAAGGCGATATCTGCGTTCCCTCGGGAAGAGTGGTAAGAGGCCAGCAAAGGGACCTTCATGCTTTCCATCCTCACTGCTGGCTATGGCCCAGATGTGGCTCACAGGGAGTTTATTTGATCCAGGGAAGACTTGGACCCTCAGCAGGTGACTGTGCAGCCACAGACTACAGTATTTTGGTACCCAGTCCTTTGTTTCTCAAGTGCATGAGCAAGTGGTCCCATTGCAGCCAGGAGAAAAACTTGTATGTGTTAGAGTGTTGCAGGAACAGGCAGTCCCTCATTCAGTCTAAGCTGGATGACATATGTGCAAGTCAAAAATCACCACTGAGAAGGCTTGCTAGTATGTCTGAAAACAACCACATCCACAGATAATGAAAACTGAGCTTGCTGCGTCAGAGTGAATGCCATGAGTTTAGGAACAACGTTGTAACACAGAACACTCTCATTGGAAGTGTGGCTTGATTTCAACATTTCCTTTGAAATCAACCTGAGCTTTGACAATGACTGCAGTGAAAGAAAGAACACACAGTACAGCAGCCAGAGTTTAGCTCAGGATCTGAAAGCATACTTTTAAAACTACGGACAACAGAAACTCTAATGCCCTTAAAGAGATCCAAAGTCAACATCTGTGAAAGCAGGATGCTTTCTCCTGGGAAAGCAGACATGAATCATGCTGATCTGCAACAAGAGGATGATGACAGCAGAAGACAACCAAATGTCAGGATGAAAGTGCTGATTGTCTTGCCATGATAATTGGAGACATACAAACATAAATCTCAAACTAGAATAATACCACATTTTAACCTGTATTGAATGTTAGGGTCTGAGAGGGAATAATGTTATCTTGGGCTATTTACTAGCAAGTGAATTGATTCTAATCTACTGATATCAAAAGTATTTTTTTTCTTGATTTTAGTGAGAACAGGATCAAACCCATGGTCTTCCAGCAGACTGATAAGAAATGTTTAAAGAATGTAGTAAATACTGTATACATTATTATTATTTTGCAACAGTCATAAATGACATTATGAATGTAAATCTAATAAGTCAGTTTGTTTAAAAGAGCGTAATATTATTATTGTTCAATAAAAAAACAACTGAAAGCATCTCTGTCTATTGTGTCTATCTGTTAATGACAGAGTAAGCCTGGTGGTGATGGTACAGCCATGGTACATGCAGATTAGGTATGCTTTTGCTCTCAAATCCACAGAAACAGTTTCACAAAGTCTGCATCTACTTCAGCAAATTGGTGGGACCATTCACAACTGCAGACAGTGAGTGGTGTCCCATGAACAGAAAGATCTGTGTCCATACCATTCCAACCACCTTCATCTTCAAACAGGGTGGCTGGATCCTAGCTGCCTACTTGGAACAGTCACTCTTTGGCAATCCCAGTACAGGAAGGCTTTAAACTTGTCTTTTCTTGTTGGCCTGGCCATCACCATGCCAGGAACTATTTAGCTCTGCAGCAGAGCCTGCAAATCCTTGAGACTCTTTCATTTATCATAATGGAGTAACCTATGAATCCACAACTGGCCAGCCAGGAGAAAGGAGGAGATGGAGAGGCATGCCTTGAAAATATTTTTGGATGATTTTAACTCTTTTTCATCAAATTTATAAAATGCTTTTGCATCTCTTCAGTTGCTCCAGTGATAGTTTGTTGCACACAGAAAAGATTTCATGATGAAATTACAGAATTTCATCATTTTAATTTATCCTTTATCCATTGAAACATTTATCTGTTGCTACCAGTGACAATGGATAAGAAATAATGCAAATTATCATAGAGCCATAGAATAGTGGAATTGTTTAGGTTGGAAAAGATCTTTAAAATCATTTGAGTCCAGCTATTAACCTGACACTGCTAAATCCACTACTGCTCCTGAAGTAAAGGCTGTGAGATGGTTTATCACAGAACTTGGTCCTGTCTAGTATTTAATTTGTCTGTCTAAATCTAGTATTTAATTTGTTTTTAGTGAGGTCATATTTACTTCCAGTATGAACATGTTTGGCAAATAGTCATGCTACCTTCATGTCTGGAAGGTAGCTGTTACTTTCTCAGCTACTAAGCTGTAAGCTATGTAATATATGCAATGACTCTCATCTTTTATCTAATGTGTGATGACACTAATAAGAACTATGCTTTAATGCAATTTGTATTACAGTCTGTATTATAGGGTTTTGCAGACGTCATTACAGTTCAAACAATATATAATCAAATTATTTAGAGCAATGTCTGAAATACACAGAATAGAGAGGCCTGAAATATATTCAGCTGTATTCCACTCACAACTCAAATAATATGTAAGAAATATATTTTAATTTATAGTATATAAATTATATACTATATAATAGTATAGATCAACTTCTAATGAAAAACACCCTTATCAACATCAACTGTGAGAAACATCTAATATGTGATATCATTATCTAAAATATTCACACTTGTATTGTGATATTTATCAGTGCCTAATCACTATAGTGTGATTAACAACATGAATTTGCCACTCTGACCCATTAGGACACAGATATTGGAGCAAACACATCAAAACATATATTTTTAATTAAAATATGTTTATTATCACCTCTGTACATGCTTGCTATCTATTTAAATGAACTGTCAGGTCACAGCAGCACTTTGAAAATATTTCCTGACACCTGGAAAATCAGTAAATATTTCCTGTTCTTGTTGTGTCTGCCAAAAATAGGAATTTCACAAATTGGGCAGTTAACTTCACAGACATCATGATCTTCACTTTGGCCCATCTTAATGTGGTTTTCACTAGACTTTGTGAGTGTCCAGGGAAACTGAGGCTGACAAACTTGTGTGTTCAGCCTTTTTTTTTCTCTTCCAAAAGTGGCACCATCTCTCTTCTGGGTATCCAGAGACCACGCACAACTCGACTACTTGGCTTAATTATTTCAGGATGGGTGAGTTTAGCAATCAAACAGAAGTTCAAATAGCAAGACATTCAAATGCGGAAGTATTCCTTCCCTGCTCCTTTGCAGCAGCTGCCAGTGACCCCTGTACACGTGCTGAGTGCCTCTGCAGGTGCCAGCAGGGATCCAGCCACAGCCCTGGCCGTCCTATGTCCCCTGAGCTGCCTTCCTGGTCCAGCAAAATGCTCTGTGTAAACAAAGAAACTTGTGTTCGGATGAAGAAAAAGACAGAGATTTCTTTAACTTTATTGGTGCTCCTAATCCTTCTTCATCCTCTTCCATTCACAGTGCTTCCAAAGTGATTGCACCTCAGATTCATGTACTTGCTCCCTTCCTACCCTTGGAAGCTATCAAGTAAAAACTCAACTGAAATTAAAGGCAATAGTTGATTATGGATGAGCTTGTCTTCACTATTCTAAGGAGACATAGTCTAATTTTTCAAAAAATTACATAATCAATGCAGTTTTTCTGCTCTGCAAACATTGAGCCTAACTGAAGTGTTTTTTGATAAAATGGAACAACTGAAATCCTATGAACATTACTTGAAAATATCTTTCTCACAAGAGAAACATCTATTTTTGAAGAACAAATAATGGTTTGGAATGCCATTGAAATCCAAACACAATATTAGTATGTTCCTGAAAAAAAAGGTACAATGCTGGGGGAGAATGCACCAGAGCCCTTGCAGCTGTGTCACACTTTCCTGTTTGTTATTTTTAGTTTTCCATTCCTGCTCTTTATTTTGGGCTTTGCTTTGCTTCCTATGTAGCTTCCCCTTAACTCCTGCATCACTCTGTCTAACATATTTCAGGCATTTGGCTCCCTCTCCTTTTTTTCCTCCTTTTCTTTTTGTTTTTTTTTTTTTTTTTTTCTTTAAAGGAAACCCAAGCAATGCTGTCCAGTTTCAGGAAGTCATGTTTCTCTTGGCAGTGGCTGAGTTCTTGGTTATCTAAAAGCATTTAGGAAATTCACATCGCTAGTTTTCAGCTTTTAACGTACTCAGGCTTTATAAGCATAAGGAAAGAGCAGTACACAAAGAAAACTCAAGCCTGTTCTGTAGGGAAGTGTGTCCTGATCTTTCCACCTGGGAAGCCACCACTACCCAGTCTCACCTTAACTTCCCAGCCTGCCATTTAATTAGAAAAGGAACATAAATGGGCTCTGGTGAAACACTGTATCATAAAGAAGTTTTTGTCTTCCCCCCCCCTTGTTAACACATTGAAGTATTTGTAATCTTGCAGAGCCAAGAACAGAGGATGTTTTCACCTGTTAAAGATGTACCACAAATTTTGTGTAATGACTGAATGCTTTGCTAGTAGCTTAGGACCTATCTGCAGAGAATTAGTTAGGAACCTTATCCGATGTTTAAAAACATACAAAGACTTTTGTGGAAAATTTTTGTTTACCCCACAATAAACTCTACAAGGGAATGCACCTCCTTGCGTGTGTGCACTCAGACTCAGAAATCAGCTGCTATGGGCTCAATCTAAGAGATAGTGTCAAAAAGTTCACACTAAATCCTTTAGCACATTGAAACTGATGTCATGATTTCTTGGGACTTGGCTCCCAACTGAGGCTGTGAGCTTGGGGCTGGCAATCTTGACAGTGTCCAAAAAAAGTACAAAACCAAACACAATGAAAGCAAAGTATCATTCTCTCACTTCTCTACAAAGTCTCTTCAAACTGCTGAAATCTGGCTGTGGCCATGTCAAGCAACAACCTCTGGGTTCCTCTGGCCAGTGTGAGGGCTGGCACTGCCATCCACAGCATTTTACCACCACCACAACTTGCTTAAAGCAACAATAAAGCAACGTTTGATGAAAACTATGCGCAGATGCCCTGGGCATTAATTAAGTTAGTAAGGCTGGCATAAATAATCTTAAATAATTTTTAAGGTTTTACCAATAATTACCAGGATACCAGCTCTGTAGGTCCCTTTCACAACTGGGCAGTGGAGAGAAAATATAACAAAAGGCTCATGAATAAAGGACAGGGAGAGACCTCTCACTGAATATTGTCATAGGAAAACCAGATTTGACGTGGGGAAATTATTAGAATTTACTACCAATAAAAAAATCAGAACAGAATAATGAAATATAAAACAAATCTTAAAAAACACCTTGTCCCCCATCTCTCTCTCCTTCCTGGGTGCTGCTTCCTCTCTGCAGCAGCGCAGGGAGACAGGGAGTGGAGGTAATGCTCAGCTCATCACACGTAGTTCCTGCCACTGCTTAGGGAGAGGAGCCCTTTCCCTGCTCCAGTGTGAGTTTTCTCCCATGAGAGACAGTTCTCCATGAACTCATTCAGCCAGAGTCCTTCCCATGGGCTACAGTTCTTCAGGAACTACTCCAGTGTGCAGTCCTTCAGGCACAACTTGCTCCAGTGTGGGTTACCTGCAGGGTCACAAGTCCCACCAGGAAACCTGCTCCAGCAAGGGCTCCTCTCTCCATGGGTGGGCAGGTCCCTGCCAGGACCCTGCTCCAGCAGCAGCCTCTCACAGGGTCACAGCTTCATCCCAGGCACCCACCTCCTCCAGCATGGGTCTCTCCATGGCTGCAGGTGGATCTCTGCATCTCCAAGGACCTTCCTGGGCTGCAGGGCACAGCTGCCTCACCATGGGCTGCACCATGGACTGAAGGAGGACCTCAGCTCTGGAGCCGGGAACATCTCCTGTCCTTCCTTCTGCAATGACCTGGGTGTCTGTAGGGTTGTTCCTCTAACATATTTTCACTCTGGTCTTCCGTGAGTACAATTCCGTGAGTACATCTGCACAATAACCTTTTCTCCTTCTCAAATAAGTTAATTTTTCAATGTGTTAATGAGATGTTATTATCTTTTCTGATGTGCTTAGCCTTGACCAGTGGTGGGTCCAATTTGTGCCCAGCTGGTATTGGCTCTGTCGGACACTAGGGAAGCTTCTGTCAGCTTTTCACAGCAGCCACTCTTACAGTCCCTTCCCTCTACCAAAACCTGGCCACACAAAAGTAATACAGCAACATGGACTATACCTGGGTCCAGATCTCTCCCTGGTCCTGAAGGTGTTCAAGTCTGTAAGTAGCTTTGCTTTTTCTTGGATAAGTAGCTAAGTAGAAAAGCATTGTGTGGTGGCTCTTTTCCATCGATCTCCAAGGTAGACACATAAAAAGTAGAAGGTGAGATCAGCCTCAGCTGATTCAAGTGCGCACCTGGAACTTGATGATTTCACACAGGAAGTATGTGGTAGCTGATATCAGGTGATCAGATAGAGTCATCATACTGTGCTGCAGTAAGAATGTAACATAAGGAGCTAGAAAAGCCATATTGGTTCAGGCTGAAAATTCTTCTAGCCCAATATGTTCTTCATAATGACATAGCTCCCTTAGCTCCCTAACAGCCATCAAACTGACAGTCTTTTTCTCAGGACTTCCTTGGCATCTGGCAGCTCTTTCTAGTGACCAAGTCTCTAATAACAACAGGACTGTTCCTCTGTATTTCTAACCGTGCTGGCAGCAGAGATACTTGTGCTGTGCTGAAATACTCACCTGTGAACAGAGTCGTTGGGCAGATCCCAGTTTATAGTTGTTTGAACTTGTTGTCCAGCTGTAGCTTCCAGTTTCTTTTAGTCAGAAATAATATGAATTCTTTGAAACTCATGGTTTTCTATTGTATCAAGCAATATTTTTAAGAAGCATCATCCAACCTTAAGTCCTGGGCCCACAGAGTTCATTATCTGACTTGAGCCATGAGAGCCTCCCAGCTGTTCACAGCACGTTAACGAATTCAGCTGAGGAGTTTGCACCTTCTCTTTACATTGAGTCACAGAATGGTTTGCGGTGAAGGAAACCTTAAAGACAGTTCCAACCCCCTGCCATGGTCAGGGACACCCTACACTAAACCACATTGCTCAGAGCCCCATCCAACCTGGCCTCAAATACTTCCAGGGATGAGGCATCCACAGCTTCTCAGAGCAACTTGTCCCCATGCCCAAACAGTGTTATAGTAAAAATTTCTTTCTGCTATCCAATCCAAACCTACTTTGTTTTAGTTTAAAGCAGCTCATCTTTGTCCAGTCACTGCAAGCCCTTTGAAAAGCCTGGCTCCATCTTTCTTGTAGTTTTTCCTTCAGGTACTGGGAGGCTTTCATGCTCCCTTCATGTATTGAAAAGAGTTGCTACCATTGCCATGTGCTGGGCAGACCTCAGCCAGGCAGTACCTACCCTGCTCCAACCCCAGTGCCCTGGATGCCTTCACAGGGTGAAGGTATGAAATAGCCCTTTCCAATCACTTACATTTAAACAATTTTTTAAAACTTTTTTTTTTTTTCCTGTTCCTTAGGCTCTTATCTTTGCAGTAGTCTCAGTAATGCAAGGAGCAGACCAGAGTTAAAGGTCTGTTGAAAGACTGCATTTCAGGGGCAGGCTGTACTGCTGCAACCACACGTGACATGGCAGTGGCTGGAATTAGCAGGAGAGGAGAGGCCGAAGACCTTATTTCTCCAATTAAGCCTTAGCCTATAATCAGCTCACTGGCCATACACTGTCCTCTTTTACCATACACTGGATAAGATTTCTTTCTCAGGACACCTGATTTTCTAATTGCCAAATATAGCTCTCTTTGCTGAGTGATGTGAATTACCTGTGTCCACGTGTAAGTTTCTGCCTGTTCCATGTGCTTTAATGCTGCAAAAGACTGGTCCATAAAAGGCTCTAGAATGGCTCATTTCTTTATGTTTTTCAGCATTTGAATGGAGAGACGAGTTCTCATCTTTGTGACATTTCCCCCCTTCTTCTGTTGAGACAAGGAGAAGATGAAGAATTAAAAAGCAGTGAAGATAGGTGAGAAACACAGTGTATCATATTCAGGGACTCGTTTGTTTCACCAGGACACGAAGTAGTTCAGTGGAACTTGGAGAAAAAATTTGGATACAATCCATGATATATCTAAACCAACATTTTACTTTTACTTTTATGTAGTACCTGCCATTTTCCTTTTCTGTTTGGGTTTGAAGAGCCCAAAAATTTGTGACCCAATCCTGCTTCCAATGACAGAAATGGTAAAGAATTCTGTGACTGAAAAATAAAAGGACCCATAGCATGCCTGCATAGTATGAAATTGTGCAGGAGAGTATGAAACTTCATATGCTCTTTAACAGCAGAGCAGGAGTCACTGCAAGAAAAACAAACATAAAACCAGGGTCAAACATTTAATGGACAGAAATGCCATTGCATTCATCTGTGTTTATTTGTGTTTATTAGTTGGATATTCTTTACTTTCCTGCATGCATGTGAAAACCTTTACTGAACTTTCCCAATTTTGCATCCATCTCTGCTCTCTGGAATGCTTTGGATTTGCAGCCAGGTCTTTGTTGTGAGTAAGGAGTAAGGTCTGTCCATTATCTTGTGCAGGGAAAAGAGCTGGTGTTCTTTTTAATGAATCAAAATATGTGTTCTCTATTTAAAAAACACAATATATCCTCACTCCCTGTAAACAATCTGACCTTCAGGTGGAATGCAGCCAGAGGGGCTATAAATAGCACCCTTAGTGAGAGAGGAGACAGAAGCATTGAGAATTCAGCTGGCAGTACTCACATGGAGAAACAGCAGATGAGCTACCTACAAATCCTGTGCTCTGAAAAGCTCAGATGCAATGTCTGTCTGTAGGAACTTAGCTGAATCTCTGCTAGGCAGGTAGGAATATTTTTCTCCTGTAAACAACAGCAGAGAACCCTGTGCTTTACAAGAACTTTTTGCCACTATGTGTTGCTTCCTCCACTGTTTCACAGGTATCCTGCAGTCCTTAGTGTGTCCTCATGGCCACACTCACAGACAGAAAGTCACTATAACCTGAAGGCAGCAAGCAGAGGGAAGAGGAGGCCAAGGTTCCCACCCAGGACCCCACTGCTACTCTGTGCCAAAGCAAAAGCTCTGGCCAGCTGTTGTGGGTACCAGAGCAGTGATCTACCTATTGTATCATCTTTAATGAAGTGCTTTCCAAACATTTGCAAGGCACACCTTCAGGTATCCTGTGGTTTACTATAAAGAGAAATGTCAATTAGCTTGATTTCTTGTTGTTATAATTTGGTATGGGAAAACTTGGTTACAATGCAGAGTGTGTACTTTTTCTGTATCCTAGAGCCTAACAATTTTAATGAAGAAGCTCTGAGCATGAGACTGCTACAATTTATTTACTCATCAGAGAACTGCAAGTTTGTTAAACAGTCATGAATGGCTTTTCCATCTCTGGGTAGATGTTTGCTCCCAGCAGGCTTGTGCATCTTTGCAACCATTTCTCCAGACTTATGTGAAAACATTTTTATTCACACAGGGATTTTGGGAACCAGCATTTTTCACAAAGTATGTTTGTATGTAAGACAGATGGTGCACATATATTATACTGACTGACTGTCATCTGCAATTAAATTTTATTAATTTCTCAAGGAATATAAATTAAATCATAGGAAGATCCTCTCCATAGCCCCCACCCCCATACCCCTCTGAACCTGCTGGGACTGTAGAACCATAGAAGTCCAGAAGGACAGATAACACCATTATCAGTTCCTGTTATATTTCTCAGACATGCTGTAAAAAACCACAGTATGTCCTAGGTCTTATTTTATTTCCCAAACTCATTTCAGTGGCATTTAAATGTGGAAGTCCTGCTTCCCTCCTCAAAACCAGGCCTTCTCCTCTTACAATGCAAACAACATCCTCCCCATCAGAATGAAACTAAATAGACAGACCATTAAAGCTGTGTAAAGGCACCAGCTGCCCGGACACATACCAGGACAGCAGAACTATTTACCCCAAGAGCCTTTCAGAGGATTCAGGTCAATTCCATTGTATGTGGAGTTGACTCACGTAACTTTGAGACCTCATTGTCCCTTTCCCTCTCTGCTTCCCTCCTTTTGTTTCATGCCATTGTTTCTAGGTAGACATTAAACTGCTCTGGGACACAGACCATGTCTTCCTGTGAGCTTACACAAAGTAAAGTACAAAGAAGTCCCAGTACCATGTGGCACTGTGCAACCCCACTCTGTGTTGGGAAAACCACACACATATAGAACCAGGCAGCTCAGCATGCACATGTGCAAAAACCTCCCCTTCAAATGCTGGCTATGGTTAACATGCACAGTGATGTATCACACCTGCAACTCACAACATCAGTTCAGTATCTCTGATACTCCCTCTATGACTCTAAGGCTTAAGTTACACAGAAGGAGAATCAGACAAGTGGTATAACTGCATATGTGGACAATATGCAGGTTACCCAAAGAAGCTGTGGATGCTGCACCCTTGAAAGTGTCCAAGACCAGACTGTATAGGGCTTTGAAAGACATGATCCTTAGGTTGCCTTCAAACATTCTGTGATTCTATGACATGCTATATAACACTGCTGTCTCTATTAAAGTAGCTCTTTGAGCTCCTGTTTAGTGTTCTCTTCATGAGTCTTGCTAGGCTACAGCATAGTCAGCCTCACTACTATGCTAATTGTTTTCTTCCTGGCTGCATTTTTTTTCTAATCTGTGTTATAAGAAGTTCTTCTATATATTTTTATCACCACACATACTTCTCCAAGCTGCAGTTAAAAGATATTTCTCAAACAAAGCATGTTTCATTCTCCTCCAACCCCGTAAGACAAAAATCTTCTCATTCTAAAACCTATTATCCCTTTCCCATGCAATAGGTTTAAATAATTTTCTTGAATTATACTTATAATATTTACTTCTTTATTCTATATCTGTCCAGTTCTTCTTGGAAGGGTAAGTTTCCCTCCATGATCTGGAACACGCAAGAAAGAAAACAGAAAAGCACAGAAGAAATACTGAGCCTGTGCTGAGTGCTGTGAAGCCTTTAGCACTACAGTGCAATCACTATGTTCTATACTTGTGATTTAAAAAAAATAGCCATATTTATTCCTTTTATAATGATCACATCCTTATCTCTAAAGCACATTTCCCTTTCCTGTTTAAAAAGGAAGAAAGTGAGACCCAATGTACCGATGTAATACAGCCAGGGTTACCCACCAGATGGGGAGAGATGGAAACAGGCTCAGGTCTCCTGCTAATCCTTGAGGTATTGAAAATCATTTGTTACTGTGCAATCTAAGCTCATGCCTTAGGATTTTCCCAATGAGGATGACTGTTCTGTTTCTGAAGTGTCTCCTCAATAAGTGCTTAGAGAAGGGCAAGTGTGATTTCATACATGGGGTGCAAAGACTGCAAGAATGAATCCCTTGACTATAGTGCCAAGTTTCCAAGCAGCACCTTAAAATGTCTTCAGAATTTTTCCTTGCCATCATGCCTTCATGAAAGGTAAATATTTTTCTTTCTGATCTGTATACTTAGCACTTTCAAATGTTTTCGTCAGCCACAGGGTGCTGTCCTCTTGCTTGAAAGTTATGATTCAGTCAAAAGTTATATTTGACAAATAGTCTATTACTAATGAAGTAGGTTTCAGAAAGAACCAGAAATCTTATTTAAACTCAGACACTCATTACCAGCAGTATAGGAAATCTCTCTTTATGCTTGAGAATTTTATTTACTACTTTTTAAATTAAAATGAGGCACTGCTTTTATTAAAATGAAGCATCAGAAAAGAGCTTCCTTTGTGCCTTGCAAGTTGGAATTTTAAATTCCAAATACCATAGAGTATTTCTGAGTTGGGAGAAGGGGCCTTGCCATTGAATTCGCATGGACACTTAAGCTTCTAGAGAGCAATAAAAGCAAGAAAACAAATCAAAAGGAAAGAGAAAATCACAAACTTACACCCAGCAAAGCTTACTGCAAAGCAGTGGGTCATCTTGCCTATCAGATTGTGCCCTACTCATATCCTGTCTGTCTCATTATTTCTCTCCACCTTGGTTTCCCTTTTTTCTTTCATTGTCCAAGGTGTGACTTCTCCTCTAGTGCTTGGCTCCATGCACTCCCTGGCTGTGTCTCCCTTGTCTCAGGCACACTTCTTGCTGAGGGCTACATACTTCCTTTGGCTTGTCCAGGCATCTCATTCACTGTCCTCCTGAAAATGCTTTGGGTAGAGCCATGAGGGCAGTGTGGAGATTACCCTCGAGACCTGGCAATACAGACCTGCAGTCGTGGTCCTTCCTTGGCTGGAGGTGCCACCTCTGAGGGCCAACATGAGCGTAAGCAGTGATACATTCGTGTGTGCAGATGAGGGGATCGAGGATCCATGGAAGCAGCCTGGCAGCTGGCTGGCAACTCCTTCTGAAGTTTGTTCCTCTTGCTGCCATTGAGTCCATTGCTGATCTGCATCATCCAGTCTTGCTGATCTGAATCCTTTTATTCAGACAAAGCAGGCACTGGGGAACAAGTGAGGCTCACCCATCATCTTGGCAGCTGTGCAGCAGCAGCAGTGCATGATGTGCCCACACTGTTGGGCTGTCTGCATGCAAAAGACTTTCTGTTCTAGCAATACTGGCAACGTCTCTTCACCTGAGCAAGAGAGTACTTTTGTTGGTGCTGCCTAAACCTGTTCAGAGTGGAAGAAACTCCACTAACAGGAGACTCTTTTTCTGGAAAAAATTCGTAACCACTAAGGCTTTTCTTGGCAATTTTCTTTAGACTCACAGCCAACACTATCATAATGAACCAACCTGGTGGAGTGGCAATTTGTTCAAATTATGATGCCAAAGAACCCTGGTTCCACGGGAAAGAATCAAGTGCTCTTGTTTGCTTCTTGTTAAAAGAAATAATTTCTCTACCTGTGTAAACTTCACTGGGATTGTGCTTGCAGTCAGCCACCTGAAAATTTCACCATTGGCTGCAAAAGTGTTGCTTAGCTCTTGCTGATTTAAATCTCTTATTTAAATATGATTTTACTGGGTGGAATCTGAGGAGTTAAAAGTGCAGTGCAAGAAAGCAGGTGGAATCAAATAAAGAACTGACAAATGATGCAACCTGGAAATTTGTAAGAATTTCTGTGTTGGGTTTTTTTTCCTTAAAGCAGTAGCAAAGTGCTTTGGGGACATTGCAGATTTGGATATTGATTAATATTTGTTTTAAATTGTAGCTTGGTAAGTTTCATGTAAAATCCAGATTAAAAATAAAGAAAAACTTGCATTTTGATATCATGCCATAATCCACTATAACTGCAAATAAGTACTTTGTACTTTAAAATGAAGTTCTCTAAGTAAAAGCATTACTTATTGCACACAAAATATTACGAGTAAAATCGTTATGATAATCTATTATGTTCTTGGTATTTTTTTAACTAAGAAGTATTGAGTGACATCTATATCATTCTTCAATTGCTTCAGAATGTTGTTGGTAACATTAACGAGTGAGTTTGGTTATCATAACAATGGAAAACTATTTAATTCTGGTGGAAAAAAAAGACAACAAATAAAGGCTTTTCTGTTTCTCTTTTCATTTGTTTGTTTTGTGTGGAAAGGAAGAGTTAAATACGTTGTATTCTCAGCCAAAAATTGTAAAATGACATTAGCACCAATATCTGAAACATGCCAGAGAAAAACATAGCTTAGGAAAAGAAAGAATAAATATTTGTCAAGAGGAAAGATAGTGGGGTTTTATGTTTTAAAAATGTACTCTCTGTGGTCGACCTCATTGTCTGTGAGCTCATTAATCCCATGAGATCAGCTTTCTGACTGGGGTATTTAAATTCAGGACTATAAGAAATACTGTAAACTCTATTCCATTCTGCAGCTTTTAATTTGGAAATTTCCCTACATGAGATGTGAGTGAGATTCATGGGGTTCTGTAACCATGTCTGGAGTAAATTGAGAGGCTGTCTGCACACAATCACTCCCATTTCTTGTCAGTATCCTGAGTGCTGTGACTCAGCTCTCATTAGCCATGTATGTCATCAGGGGACATCATCACAGCTGAAATATCTTCAGGACCTATACCCTACTATGACTGTGTTACATTTTCTTAGCTAAAAGGTAGCTCAAAACGGTTTGGAAATGCCACGTGAACACTCAAGACAACCAGGTCTCCTGGTGGCATTTCTGGGAACTTGCGATTCTGTCACTGGAGCTCCCCTTCCCTCTTTATGTGTGGGGTTTGAGCAGTGCCTCAGTGAGACCAGGCTGCCTCCAAGGTGATGTTAGACAAAATCTAAGACTACCTTGGCCAGCAAGAGGGTAACTCAAGTATTTACACTCGTCCCAGACTAAATTTATCTTCAAATCAATCATATTTTCATAGTAAGGCATGCTGCTCTCTGTTTGCAAATAAAACTGGAGGCAAGAGATGCGCATATTTCATCCACAGGCATTTGCATAACTAAAATCCCACCTGTGTAATTGACCTCTTAAGTAAGAGTATACATTTTAAACTGGTATCTTGTTTAGGAATCTAGGACAGCATACCTACCTAAGACTAGCCTGTGTTTGCATCCTTTCTCTTCAAAGGCAGAATGTGATCTGCCCTCCCTTGCAGCAGTGGCTGAGCCCTCAGAGCATTCATTGCACAACCTGGTGACAAACCGTGTACCCACCGTGTGCTGGGTGCCTCTGTGAGCTTGAGTTCACTGGTGAATCACACCTAGACTATGAACTGTGCTAAAACACCCTGAAAACATAAAAAGCTGCTGAGGTGAGAAGGACTTCCCACATCAAGAGGAGATATGCTGCAAACACCACAAGTCTGGACTGAGAGAGCTTAACAGTGTGGGCAGTCAGTGTGTGCTAGTGCTAAGGTGACACAGGGCTGTGGCTGACCTCATGCAGCCTTGCCTGGAGGGGCAGGTTGGACTCCAGCCCTCCAAGTGTCTGCTCTAACTACCACCTCACAATTCTTATTTCAAGTGCTCATACAGCTGTAGACTCATTTGCTTTGGTTCTAAACCTCTTCAATTGTAAGCCCAGGTCATTCACGGCAACTGTACACATCTGACTGACCCACTCTTGGTGTTTTCTAGAGGGTGAGAGGAGCGCTGTCAAAGAACTTATCATTCCCTGTAAATTATGTAGGGAAACTACAGGGAACAGATCACAGAGTCACAGAATCACAGAATATTCTGGGTTGGAAGGGACCCACAAAACCCCAGTAGTTTTCTGCACTGTGCGTGCATGAATTGAGGTGAACACTACCTCAGTCTTTCAGCTGACATAAATACCACAGCACTCTTCTGGACCCTGTGTTAAAACAGTATTTAGAGCTATATACATTGTAGATATAGTGAACCATAACACACTACCAAGGAAGTATATTATCTGGCAGATGGTGAGTGGAAGTTAGGATGGAATGGAATAGAAGAGATTGTTTCAGTAGGAAGGGACATACAAAAACCCTCTCACCCAAATCTACAATGCAGTGACAGGGAAATCAAGGACCTTTTTATCATTATTTGACCAGTAGGAAGTAATAAGAAGAAAACAGAACTGCCACGAGAAAAGTAGAGGAATATGTAAAACTGCAGCTCATTGAATAGATAACCTTACATTCTGTGTAAAAATCAAATTTTCCAATAAGACATTGAACTATCGAAACAGGAGAGACTTATGAACTTTTGAGAGAGTTTATTTCTCCAGAACTTGGGTATTCTGGAAGCAGAGCGGGGTTTGTGAATAAACTTTTCTGCTTGACATTGACCTTTGACTGTTACCTTGAACATTTGTCCTCCTAATTGTAACAAATATGAAAACAATCTGTTACTCAAACATAAAGCAAATCAAAGTGGCCAAAAGTATCCATGTAGAGGGAAAGGCATTCTGATTTTGTGTTATAATTCTATAATGATCATGACTGACATCCTTGTTTTCAAAAGGCACTTACCAACAACAGAAATAACTTTTTCATGTGGAATGAAAGAATAATAATAGAAATATCTTGAGAGAGATGTTAAACATATCAAGATCACTTACTGAGATTTCAGAGAGAGGTGACAAAGTACAAGCATCTCACCATCTTGTTGGAAATGGCTCTTGAGGTAGCTACCAGAGAGCAAGAATTACAGAGAAACAATCGCAACAAAATATTCAATGACTCAGAAAAATGACAGACCATTTTTCCTCTATCCTGAGGAGTAATCCCAAACACCAAACCAGTAGGAGTAAAGAATCTGAAATATTTTGGATAAAATACAATTCTGACTACTTTCCATCCTGTGTGGTACTTAAATAGAAGATCCAGATACATATCTTAAACCCTTACTGAGGAAGGAAGAGCTGCGTTAAAACTGTGCGGAGTGTAGCTGTGGATATGACTAGGGAATTAGGCATTTCCTAAATTTCCAAAACATTTTATCTGAGTTCATCTTCACTAGGTCAGCTGGGTCTGGCAACGTGATAAAGAATACATCAGCTGTATGACTGAAAAATTATGGTTTAATTCAGGCCAATTGCTGAGGCACAGCTAGGACACAGAGCACCATTGCACAGCTTGGAGTTCACACCCCAAAAGGTGATGCTAAAAAGGCAACCTGCTGGAAAAAAAATGAAGGGACTTCAGGACTTTATGGATTCTAGAGGACTGTGTACTGGGAGAGAACCAAGGTTTTGAAGGGTGATATCAAAGAGTGGGAGATGAGCTTGCTGTTGTGCTGGGGATTTCATCTGTGAGTCCTGAGCCTCACTCGGAATGGAAAAAACTTGGACTTGGGGGGACTGCACACTTTTATGATTTGAGGGATACTTGCAATTAATGAAAAAAATCAGATAGGAAACTTTGTTACAGCCTGCTTAATAAATAATTTGTGGGCTTTGTAATATTTTTTTCCCCACAAAGAGAAAGGTGTTTTGCCTAGTTTGTGAGTTCTTAAATTGATAGCTTTGGGAGGAAATACATCTGATTCAGTAATGGAACCAGCAATTTGCTTTCAAGGTGTGGAAGTCCAGAGGATAAAATGTCACAACTAGAACAACCTAATAACCTGAGATTTCTTAGAAATTTCTCATCTGAAAAGCAGCCAGATGTCATTTAGCTGAGCTTACAGATGAAGACAAATTTACAGAAATCCAGTGGAAGCAGGATTGGAAAACTTTTTACAAAACCATTTAGATTACATTGCCTGCCTGGAAAGGAACAACTGAGTATTTTAAGGAATCATATAACATCTACGTGTTATCCAAAAATTAAATACTCCAGGAGGAAAACGTAGCTAAAAAACTCAGTATGAAGTTATGTGACATGGAGCGAGACTGTTTACAAGACCATGTAGTGACAGAACAAGGGGAGATGGATTCAAACCGAAAGAAAGTTTAGATTAGATATCAGGAAGAAATTCTTTATTGTGAGGGTTGTGATGCACAGGAACAGGTTGTCTGAGAAGCTATGGATGCCCCATCCCTGGAATTCTTCAGGGCCAGGCTGGATGGAGCTCTGAGCAACGTGGGATAGTGGAAGGGGTCCCTGCCCATGGCAGGGAAGTTAGAACTGGATGACCTCTAAGGTTCCTCCCAACCAAAGCCATGCTGTGATCCTATGGTTTTTATTAATATTATATCACATAAAGCTTTTGTGAACTTATCCTTAATACTAGTAACACACACTCAATGCAGCACTGAGGTACCAAGTACCAAATACAATAAATCTGCAGCCACAAACAGGTTGTGGACATGTAGGTTTGACTCTGAGATTTTTTTCTAAATCTTACAGAACAAATGCTAAGAAAGATGCTGTTTAACAATGATGAAACAAATGTATCAAGCCCTGAGAAGTTGGTAATGAATCTGAATAGCTACTACATTACTTGTGAATTACTTTAGCCAACAGACCAAACTCTCGGTGGCCTTCCTCGTGTGGGTTCTCTAGGACACGATGTCATTTTGCCTATAACCACAATATTTCTACAATACTTTGGAAGAAAAAAAATTCTAAACCTCCCAAAGTTTGGTTTCTAATTAAATTTCTTGGTTATTCTACTGCAATTCCTTATTGCAAAATCAAGATATTTTGCAAAGGTTTTTGGCTAGGGGTGTACCACATATCCATAGAGACAGACATAAAAATGGATACAGGATACAGGATAGGATAGCCAAAACCACTGAAAAAGATTTAGAAGCTACATCTTAGATATGTTAGATAACTACCCTAAAAATTATACTAGTGACTTTTGACACACTGGTAATTTTTTTTTTTTTGGAGGAAGATTATTGGCTTCATATACTCTTAAAGAAAAGAACTTGGCAAACTATCTCAAAGAAAACATTTTTGGCCATGTTTGATAGTAATTGCTGAAAGGACTCTGGATTTTTGAATTAACTCTGTATTTCTTATGTGATCTGTATTTTCTCTCAAATGAAAACTTAGGCCAATCATGCAAATCTACACACAGAGATGCAAACTGTTCAAGGTTGTCTTCATAAACTTTTGAACCCTTCTGGCATCTAAAAAGGAACACAATCACAAAAGAATTTTAAAGAATGATTGGAATCATTTATCAGAATAGGAGAGTAAGTACTAGCAAACAATAAGCTGTCATTGGTATTTTCCAAAGATGCAAACCTAGTTCACAATTCCACATTGAAAGAATTTGTGTGACTTCCAATACGATACCCAAAGACTGTGATTAATGTCATGTGCCTGTTTATTTTTCCTCTGAGAACCTGAAAGAGTAAAAAAAAGATCACAACTAAACAAAAGCATATCAATAACAGGAAACTGTTGGTGAGAAATACCCCGATCTTCCTGTAAATTCACGTCACCACATTCCCCAGGGACAAAGGTGCGTGAACAACATGGTAAATAATTATGATTTAATATGAGGCCTTGCTATGCTGTTTACAGTTTAACAACAAAAAGGAATTGTTTCTCAAGGCGCAAAATAAGCAAATAATAGAAACACATATCAATATAATCAGGAAATGATGATGTTATGTCTGGGTCAGCTGCTGAAAACAGATTGCAATCTATCAAAGTATCAACCTGATATCCCTGTGCAGCTCAGAGAAACATCAGTGATGGGAGGGAGTCTTTCCCTGGTTTGTATGTCAGTTATCTCATTTTGATTGTTATATGAAAGTGCTGGGATCTTGCAGAAGATTCTCTATGGCTATTTTGTCTTTCTGATGTTTAGGGCAGTTGATACTTATATTTGCTGAAAGCATCTAAAAAGATTTCTTGCATTTTGCATAATAAAAACGGAAAATAAACAGGAGAAGGACTGAATGGAAGGAAGAGTAATAGCTGGTCTCTTTCTAGAACATTATTTTGTTGAGTCTAGCCAGCAATAATGAGAAAAAATATTGGAGAAGCAAAGGGCATTTCAGCAGACACCACTGAAGATTCCTAGGTTCTTATTAAAATATGTATTTTAGTGAGAAATAAAAAAACCTCATAGGGTCTCAGATTTCTGTAATTTTTTCCTTCAGAATTTTTTTAGAGCTTCCAAGACAAAATCAGCTGTGCAAAAGTCAAATAGAACAATTTATCTTTGATCAGATGACCAATGTTGATAGTAGAGGCCTAAAGCAACTAAATATGCATTCGCCCCTTAGATACAGAAAAGATAATTTCAGACCCTGCTGGTCAGATCTTAAAGTTAAGCAGGGTCAGGTCAGGTCAAAGCTTGAACTGAAAAACATCAAGAATTTTCTTAGTGTTGTGTAAAATAGCACTGATGACTGGAGATACTTTCCTCTATCACTCAGGGCTGAAATAAAGCATCAACACTTGAAGTCTGTCAGGTATCAGCTTCTAGGATTGCAAACATTCCTTAAAACTTCTAAGAACAAATAATATTTGAATAACTCTGGGGGTTTTTTGCCTTTATCCAGACTATTTTCCTTACAGGTATGCTGGAGCTTAGGATCTACATAAATGTCAGCTCCTGCTAAAGGAATCAGTGTGTGCATGCCTGCCATGAGTAGGAAGCCTAGGAAATAAGCAGCAGGCTTTGCACAGCTGCTTTAAATCTCCTGGAATTAAAGCATGTGTTTTATCATATCCATTGAAGACTGAAGCTATAGTTAATTTTATTTGGCTATGCCTGCCTGCCCTCCCAAGCAGATGATGTCTGCACTGTTGTCAGAATAATGCCAGTCATCTTAACAGATGCTTGCACTTTTATCTGTACTCTACATCACATTCCTTGAAGAGAAGGCTGCCAGAAACAAATAGGTTTTCTGAGAGTACATAGGGGAACAATAGACAATAGGAGCTGTTTTATACTGCTGGGTGTAAACAAGAACAACCCAGTTCACATGAAATTGAAAACACTGTTTATCAAGATATGTGTCAGTGGCTGGCAGGTGGCAGATGATATTTGGGATCTGACAAAGCATTAGAGCAGGCCGCAGGCATTGAGTTTGTTAAAAAAAGACACTTCTGGGGTTGGATGGATGTAGCAGTACAGGTCAGGCTGGTTCTGTAAACAGTTTCAGTGTAAGAAAAAGGAGACCATTTATTTATTTCTAGAAAACCCAAGGCGTGTAATTCTAAAGTTTCTAAATGGAATATTTCAAATGTTCTTTCAAAATGACACGTCAGGACTATCAATTGTCATTCCCACTTTCCAAACACCAGATTAGGAAAAGGATATCACTTTAAAGGACATTAAGCTGGTTGGTAGATAGGCTGTCTTTTCCCTATAAGTCAGATAGGATGCTTAGAAAGCATATAAGAACAAGAGAAAACATCTCTGTCCTCTCCATGCTTTTATCTCCTCTCTCACCAGCTGCCTTCCTGTATACTCTCAGATCTCAGACTCTGGTTCTGTTGGATGACATGGCTGGATAAGAAGAGAAAGAGAGGAAGGGAAACATTTGCCAGAGCTGGATGGGAAGGGAGGTGGTGTTGGCAATAGAGCTGCTATTTTTGGCTGACAACTTCTTAAAGATATTTTTTCAATTGATTACTAGGACTACGAAACAAGGTTAAAAGATGTGCTTAAGATGATGCTGAGGTAAATGTAAGTAAAAAAGTTCTAAGGATGTTTCTTGTCCTTTCTATCCCTTGACAAAGAAGAAATCAGTTCTGTTGTAATAAAAAGGGCAAACTCATTTGCACATGCCTATATGCAAGCAAACTCTATTTTACTGTGCTTGCTTTCCAGCACTGCTGAAAATGAAATAAACGTTATATTAATGGATCTAATAAAATCCTTCATTTCACCACATTTTCAGCACTTTTCTTTCCCAAAGTAGATCCAAAATATTCCAAATGAGTTAGCTCCCTAACTGAAAGATGAGATCATTCTCACCCTCCTATAAGAATATAACTAAGACTCAGACACTTCAGAGTTAACTGCTAATTTGACTATTCTCGCTGTGTCCAGAAAGTTGATAACAAAGAAAGATGCCCTAACTTTAATTCAAACATTATTCTTCATTGTTGCATGAACAATGTGACTGCCTTGCATGCTTCCTAAGAACTTCTTAAAACACATTGTGAGTCTCATCTATGTACCAATACAGGTCTGAGAGTTAGACAGAGGCTGCATACATTTTCCCACCTACATATGAAGAAGTAAGGTAAGAACAGGGGATGAGTCATCAGAAATATCAGGAATGAATCACATTCACATGGAAAATGAATCTTAAGATTTTGATCTCTTGACAAGAATACTGGATAATATCTCCAAATTTAACAAAATATTTACAGACAAATAAACGTACCAACTTACTGTGTCCCTATTTCAGCAAGTGAAGTTTGTAAAAGCTGCTTACAAAATATTGTATCTGGATTTTTGTGTATTTTTCATATTACTTTTGCTGTTGCTTATAACATTAATAAGACAAAGTGAGGAACTAGAAACAGAAAAATAATTGAACTCCAGCATGCTGTATTACTCAGTTAACTGGAATATACCTTTTTCACTATGGTTACAAACAGCAACATGAACTCAAATGCCCATATGGTATAAATCATCATTGCAACAATCACTGAAGCAGAACGGAGGCAATTTCTATCTCAGCTGGACTGGAGATCCAGTTAGTCTGTTACAAGTTTTCACAAGTTCTCTGTGGAAAAGCAAATTACTGTAATGTTTAAATTCCAATGATTAATTAAGGGACATTTATTCCTAAGTCTGAATGGTCTCCAAGGCTTCTCCTTTGACAATTCAGAAGTGTTCTCTGCCTGATACTGCAGTGGTGTCTGTCACATTGGTGCTAGCATGTGCCTAGCCTCACCAGCCAGCATAGGCAAGATTATATGGCTACTCTGTGATTTCATAGACAGAAATAATCCGTACTTTGTGGTTTCTTTGGCAACACTGACATTTAATTGTGAGTCTTTCCACTGAAAATGAACACAATGAAGGAAGTGTTACACATTTAGTTTGATCATCCAAAACAGCAGCAACTGGGGAATATTAAGTTTCGAGACAGGGACATTAAGCTCATTGGTTAAAAGGCATACAACTCCTAATTCAATTTTTTAGACAGGTAAAAAGATGTCAGCTTTTTGAAAACAACTGGCCATGAAGGAGTTTGTTGTGGAAATGGAAGGAGGTGCTGAATTACACTTTCAGGTAAGAGGACTGGAAACATAAAGTAAATTCTTCTTTCTGCTGGAGGATGGAGGGCTCAGCCATGCACTCCCTGCATTGTGATTCTGTCAAAGAAGGAGACTAATAGAAGAAGTAAATTTCTCCCTTTGTTATTACTTCTCTTTTGGTGACTGCTACACAGATGGGGGAATAGTCTATAAAGAAGATTAAATATCAGGGAAAGTAGTGCTCTCAATGGGTCTATTTCTAAAGTCATTCTGCATTCAAAGAATGCTGAGCAGCTGCAAAATGCAGTTCCTAGGCTACCCATACTAGAAAAATTCCTGTTTGACTATCAGACACAATTAAAGTTACCTCGTCAAGCAAACCCAAATGTTAAGGACATTTTTACAATAGATGGGTTTTGATTGTCAGAGCAACAGGTATTTGTGTAGCACTGTGTTTAAGGGAAAAAGACTGCAACATAACACAACTTAAATATCAGCTATCAAATGACTAATCCCGTTTTTTTCTGTATGAAAAACACTATTCACATAAAGGAAGGCAACTGACTGCTTTCTTTCAAAACTCAAAATTCTTTGATAACTATAACAACAACAACAAATCTATATTGACCTATCAAGCATTATACTTTATGAGTATCAGTGGTACAGACCTGAAAACAAAGTCAGGAGTGGGGTGCAAAAAATTACAGACACATGTAGAACACCCACAGTGGGTCTGATGCTGCTCTCATTGCCAGAAGTTTTCAAACACTGGAGTTCAACTGGATTCAGTGGTGTCACATCACTAGGATGGAGCAGGAGTGAGATCTCATCGCATGAACTGAATTAGACTTGGCTCTGCCACTCTTAATGAGAAAATTGGCATAACACTGGGAAAACAAAGCTTTTATAGTTTTAGAGTTTTTGTCAGTGTCTGCCACAACAGGTTCTCAATAATTGCACGAGATCAACAGTGGCAGAAGATGCAAAATGGCACAGATCAGTGTACTGTGTATACAGAGTGCAACTAAGATACATGTCTGTTTTTCTAATATGTTGGGTAAAAAGAGAAAGAAAGCCAAAATAAACAAGACATGCTGTGTTTAAAAGCTAAAGTGTTTGCAGAAGAAGCACGGCCAGAGTATGTCGTAATAAAAGTATTGTTCTGTGCAAAGAATACAAATGGAGAGCCTTGGAAAATCACACTTCATTGTGATCATAAAAGAGGGGGGAGAGGATCTCTCTTTTGAAGGGGAACAGGACTGCAATCAGCAGGCTGGGGATCTGCCTATGAAGTAATTTTAAGGTCAGTGGATTATCCTAGCTTTAGGAGAAACACTGACAGACTGTAAAAACAAATGATCAGTGAAACCTCTTCTGTAATTTGTTATGACACTCTTCTTCCTAGTGCCTCTATCCCAGTCACACCGACCACCTGCAGGGCAGACAACAAGGGAGACACTCTTTCCCTTTTCTTTCCTTTGCATATTTTTTTTCCTTTTCTGCCAACATTCCTTCCTCTGTCTTCTTTATCCACCTCCCACAGTCCTTTCTAGGTCTCCCAGACAGAAGTTGGACTGACCACCAGAATCTGTTTTGAAGCAACTCATCTCTGTTTCTTTTTCACTCCAGTCGTGCTGCAGTGAAGAATTTCTACTTGGAAACTCCCTGTGGAGTGGACATATCTTTAAAGAAGACTGAGGCAGCCTGGATATAATTTGGAAAGCAATACTGGCATGTCACATACCTGGCCCTATTTTTGCTCTCAGAGCCAACTCAGACACACTGGTATGATGCCATGGTTCAGTCTCCAAGCCCAGCTACTGCTTTCAACCACCGTGTCACTAGACCCAGTCTTCAACAAGAGCACAAGTTTTGCTAGTGCTTATAGTACCCCAAGGGCAGTGGGAAAGCATGGACGTAGCCTGCCCAGATGAGATCTGCCATTTTTAAACTGTTGAAAAGTAATTACCATGCCAACCTGAAGCACCAGGGGAAGAGCCATAGCACTACACAGATCTGAGATAACCAGCAAAGCTTCTTTGGAAGGAGAAACCAACTCTCACAACATTTCCTTTTAGAATTTTGCACTGAAGGACCTTACAGATGAACTCCACTGTCACCTGTGATTTCTCAGGACCTAAGTGCATATTTCTTGTTTTCCAAGGAGTCCTTGATGAACACAAGCTATCAAGATCTTTAGATGATTGCTGCCATCTGTGTCTTCTGTACTGAGTCTTCCTACCTAAATAACACCAAGGAAATAAACTTTAATCAGTGATCAGACTAAAAGAGGTATACAGGATTAACACATGGTCTGATTAGCTGGAAAAAACCATAGGGTGACTGGGTTACCAGTCCTGGAGCTCCTATCTGAAAGGTACATATGCAGTCAACTGTGCAGTGCCAGTGTGTGGGCAACGATCAGTTTTGTGGACTCATTATACACCAGGTAGGGAAGGGAGTAGAAGTCCAGTACCTCCCATATAAGAGTCTACAGGCATATGAGCAGGAGTAGTGAAGACCCTTGATAGAATGGAGTAGGCACCATGGACACCATTTAGTGCTGGGGAGGTCTGTAGCTCATGCTGGTTTCAGAGTACATCCTTCTCTCTCCCAGCTGCCACAGGGCCACCCAAATGCCTGAAACATTCTTTGGTAGTAACAGCACAGAGTGAAATGGCTCCAGTTCAGTTGGTCTGGACAATGGAGTGGGATACAGGACTGCTTCCAAAATGTAATCTCAGAGTTGAAATACCACACAACAGAACAAAGCATGCACACCTGGTTTGTTGTGGCAGTGAGTGATCAGTGAGACAGGAGGAGTCAAACATGCACAAAGTGTTAAGGCATTGGTTTTCAAATCCACCTTTTCTTAAGGAAATTAATGGATTAAAAATTAAAACAATCTTCCTCTTCTTTTTACAAGAAACAGTCATGTCTGGGAGACACCAGGAAACCTGGCTGGATGACAAGTTAGCCACAGTGCAACAAAAAGTGAGGATATGTCAGAGCTTGTTCCTGCTGCCTGCAAAAATCATAGCCATTAGGAATCCACTTTTAGTGATGATCATGTCACCTTGAGACCTCCCATGTCTCCATGTTTCTATGAGTATTAGATTTTTTTTTATTAAATCCCAGCTCTGTGAAGCTCAATAAAAATATTTTTGATAGTGTTAGCAGGCCTTTAGATCAGTAATATTATTTCTCTTTCTGTCCAAGGCCACACGTCACTGAATTTGTGTCATCTACTCCATCAAGAACACTAGCTTTGATGGTCTTTTCAATATTCTCTTCACTCAAAACCTCTCCTGTACTTTTTCAGATACTCTTTTCTGATGCAATTCTCCCAAGCACCAGAGCATGAAACCAACAGTCCAGCCTTCAAATCCTATTCTTCCAAACTCTGTGGCAAAACATACACTATATATAAAATATTAACCCTATTAACCATTACGAAAACATTATAATGAAGTATTCAAAGGCTGTCTTTGCAGTCCTGGTCACATCACACCTAGGTCTACCTTTTCATTCTTTCCTTGTTATTTATCAGACCCCCTTCCTAAACTATTGGGCTGTGACTGTTTTTAAACTGTTCATGCAGGGAGGAGTACAGCACTTACAGAAGTGCTTAGAAGAAGAACTTCCTCCAGACAAATAAATGATAATGATGCAGCAAAAGAGAACTGGCAGAGAGTTCTCAAGAAAAGCTGCAATGAGACAACTTGTTTAGATGTGAGAAAACCAACTGAACACAAGTTTTAAAACGTCCATGAAATTAAATAACATTCAATTTACAGGAGTTAAAGAGCTACAACAGTGAATCTAGTGCACAGTGTACACAGGCTCCAGGTTGGGATAAGTATGGTAAACCCTGTTGAGACACAAGGCCAATGCCAATACTAGCTGTGCTCCTCATATGTGGCGTGGGGAGCATAGGTATTAATCCAGTGTTTGCATTGGTCTGCTCCATCACTGAGAGCTTGCTATCAGAAAGGAAAACCAGAGAAATCCGGAGCCTCTGGTGACAGTCATCTCCTGTGCCAGATGTTGTAGTTGTTGTCCCCTCCTTTCCCAGGTTTGAGGTGAATGGGTTTCTCTTGGATTTGACAGTCTGGTCCACAGTCTAAGGCAGAGCCAGACCATTTTAAGCAGTGAGAGGAAAGTGTGAGACAAAGCCTTTCTGTGACCAAGTCTGAGTGGCTGTATATTATTCCGTTCACCTCTGTTTCTGAAAGGTGGTTTCAAATCAGCAAAGGAGGATGAGAAGGCTGAAAACAACAGTGAAAGTACTGAAAACTTAATTTGCAAGAGGAGGCTAGATAGACAAGGTAGGCTTGTTCAGTGACATGGCTGGAAGAACCCCAGCTAGCTCTGAATCCCGGCTGTGCCAGGGGCCATTCTCAAATCTGCCAGCAGATTTAGGTAACAGTGCAGAACAAGGCTGCTCTTCTACAGCAGCAGGTGTTGAGGTGTCTAGACTTCAGAGCAAGGACTAGAGAAGACTCTTTTTGTACAGTTTCTCAGAGATCTTTATGCCTCAAGAGGGGGGGGATGAAAAGGAGCCAGGAACAAAGCCCGCACCTGCTTTTAAACCCGAGGTGTGGGGGTGTGGAACAAGCAGGTGATTGGTCCCAGGACAGATGGACAGGGATTTTTCCATAACATAGGGCGGGGTCAGGGGAGAGATGGACAGCTGACCGAAGGTTCCAGGGACAGGGCAGGGGTAGGGGCGGTACACAAAGAGACAAAAAGGGGGACATGCCTGCACAGCACCTGACCCATCGGGCAGGGGGAAACAGGGAAGAACCATTGAGATACAGAACTCCAAACAGCTTAACAAAAACCCACCACCACATTTCAGGCAGGGCTGATGGGAAAAAGAGTGCCAGCTACAAATACATTGAGGAAAATGCTCAGCACATAGAGTTTGCTTACTATTTGATTCAAAAGTAATGTTGTCACACATGAGATATCAGCTACCCATAAAGAACTTCAGCTGAAAACCAGTAGTTTCCACTCATGTTCAGGGGCAGTTTTGCAAAAGTGGAATTAGGTAGAGAACAGGGGTGAGTCCAAGCCATCTGAATGCTTCTAAGATAGAGCTTAATAAATGAATAACAGTGATTATTATATGAGGTAATGTTTGCAGTAGTTAGAAGGTCTCATTTAATGATACAGGTGGTTCCTTCCATCCTATGTTATTATGCAACCACAGCCAACATTGTTCTGTAAACATGGCTAACAAAAAAAACCAAACCAAACCAAACCAAAAAAAAACCCCGAAACAAAACAAAAAACAAAACAAAACAAAACCAAACAAAAAACCCCAAAAACCCAAAACAAAAAAACCACAAACAAACAAACAAACAAACCCACCAACCAACCAGGATCACATTACTCTTAATGCAAGTGCTTCAGTAAGAGCAAAACAGTCAAAATTGTGAAGGCTGTGAAAACAGCTAGCATGAGCCAGTACAGCAGCATCTCTGCAAGATTGATGCAAGACAGGAATCCCATCCAGATATAACAGAGGGTATTGATTTAGATAAAGAGACAGTTTTCTGCAGCTGCAATTTGATAAGTAATCCAAAAAGCAGAACCATACAAATCACATTTGCAAATGCACATTTTAGTATAGACAGCAGGAATGACAGCCATGTGAGTATCAGTGCAGGAGGGCTATAAAGACACCACTCAATTCTAGTGAAAGTTAAAGAAAGCATATGAAAAAGATAACCTCCACCAGAACAATAACAGTGACACTGAGGACAGTTCTCACTAACCCAGGATGAATTACTTTTATTGGAAGAATCCAAACCATTTGCACAGGGAATTAAGGAAAAAGATTTGTGTGGAGGAGCAGAAGTAGTTTACCTAAAGAAAAAGTGTCTAACCACTGAGTTACAAACAACACTCATGAAGGTTCTGATCTGCAGAAGTGGCATTAAAAACTGCTAAAGACAAAAAGTATTAGTGAACTGCACAAATCAGTCCAGCAAAAAAAAGTACCCAAATTCAAAACTGTAGGAAAGTGTGGCTTTTTATTTTTTTTTTAATTTAACTACTTTTATTGAACATTCTGACATACTGCTTGTAAATGAGCTGCTTCACTCTCTGATCCCTCTACAATCTCTAACTCAGCCATTTAATGGAATGAAATGCTATTTTTCACTAAAACCTAAGAACTTAAATTCTTCAAATATCTTGAGAAAGACCATACACAACTGCCCTGGAAGTGAAACCCTCTCCAGGGAGTTGCTTTATCTCTTTCAGTGTAGTGAAGCCAGGAGCATAAAAGCATTTTCTTTAGCAGCATCCCTTTGAGTTCCTCTGCCTCCTTTGACCTGTACAAAAGCTGAATTCTAGTTTCCTCCCTGTGCAAAGATAACTTGCATAGTTTTGCTGAAGTTATGTTTCTGTTTTCTCTTTGCTGGATTTTTGGCTGACTGACAGTTGCTTTGCTTTGGCAGATAGGAGTGAAGATCTGTTTCAAGACTCCCAGTTCTGGAAGAGTATCTCTGAGCAAAGATTTTCTCTTTTGGAGTTGGATGCTTTAAATAGGCACCCAAGAAAGAAAGAAATGACCTGAGACTTTTGTACAGATTTTCAGAAGAGGACACTAAACTGCAACACTTAACACTGAACTTGGGGCAAAGGAAGGCTCCTTTTAAGGCCAATGTGAAAATTCAGATTCTTTCATATATGTAAATCAATAAACACCTGGGATAAAGAACCACATAGTGAAGCAGAACAAGCAAGAAAAAATAACACAAGCTAAGGGTTCTGCATTGTTTTCTGCACTTTCCTAATTTGTTTTAAAAATAATAGATTGATTTCAAAAATACTTACTATACAAGCTACAATACTTGTTATTATCTTCCGTAAATTAAATAATTGTGTTGCTAGAAAATAATGACAGCTTGATCTGTGACTGGGAGAGATCACAGCGTGAGTGTCCTGTATTTGCTAGCACTTAACTCACAGGGGATAAGGCAGACTCTATGCCATGGCAGCATCTCACATACTCATATTTCTTTGTGGTATGTCCCTTCTAAAACCCTACTGCTTTAGCAGACAGAGCAGCCTTTATTAGTGCTTTAGTCCTTTATTGAGCAGCCATGACAATTCAAGCATGAATATGAGGACAACACGTGTGGACAGCAGATCCTCCACGGCACAGCTGGAGATGTGTACAGGTGCAAACTGATGTAATTGAGCCTTACCACCCACAAAGGAAAAAAGGAGGATGAGCAAACTTTTACCCCATGAACAGCTTAAGGGAGAAAAGTCTGCTATATAGTCTGCTCACATGGCTGTGATTTTTCTCTTGCCCTGGTAACATTACTACACTACATGGGGACTTCCATTGGGCTGGCCACTCAGAAGCTTAATCTCAAAGGCACACTACTGCCATGCAGGAAAAGGACACCACTACCCACCAGGGTCATTCCACCAATTTCTTCTCTGGGCTCTCCAAACTTCTTCCTCCCAGTAACAGCTGCAGCCTCCCATGCTGACTCCTGTGTTGAGTTTCTCAGACTGTGCCATTGTAGCAGAAAAAGAAGGTTTTATTTTCCTGGATGACCTATACCTGAGTCAATCTCAGAACTCCCCAGTATTGATCACTCAACATCAGGAGAAGAGCAAGAGGTGAGCACTCATTCTGTGAGATCCTGGATGGGATGAGAATATGGTGAATTTGTGAAGCAGGTGAAGAGGCATTGGTCTGAGGTATGGGGAAGAAAGAAACCATTTTGATCAGTAGTGAATGCCTGTGTCTTCCTCCTGCTTCATTCAGAGCATAGAGCTTTGCCTTGCTTTAGGCTTACAACCTAGGATCTCCCACATCACAATAAATATTCTCAATCCCAGAGGCACAGGATAGATTATGATTGTGAGCTACTGAGACTTCCACTCCTGCATGCACGCGAATTTCTCTTTCAGATACCTATAATTTTCAAAATTGTTAATTTGGTTTAGGAACATGCATGGGCCAGTATGCTGCAGTAACTTGTGGGATGCACCAAAGAAATTTGGGAAACCTATTTTTACTGCAAATGTGATGTTGAGAGCTGACAACTGACAGTGACTTCAGTAAAATTCTTTGGTCTAACTTGAAAACTTATGGCTATTGATATTAAATCTTCAGTTAGGTATCATGAGAAAAGCATATCTTTGTAGAACAGGTCCCTTGTAATTTAAATTACCAGAACAATAACGTGAGAGATTAATTTTGAATGCTGACTTTAAATACACTCTTTGCTGAAAAAAAAAAGCTTTTATTAAAAATGATCTTTAAAAAATTCACTTGTATTAGTGAATCGTTGCAAGCTTAGAATTTAGAAGCTAAATAGTGTTTGATCCCATCTAAATTAACAGCTCCTTCATTTTCCCCAGAAGCTCTATTTCAACATTTTCATTTATAAGGCACTATTTACTTAAGGAATTGTTACAAGAAAAACATTTTCTTGCAGTGTCAGGACTCCCTCTAGTGTCATTCCAGCCAGAATCTTTATGGACCACTGGAAGTTTGTTTGCTTTTGACAAGACAACAGAGCATACATCCACAACTACTTCGTATCTGTGACATTAAGAAGCTTTGGTTCACTACTCTGCACCTCCATTCAAGAAATCCAACTTCAGTATTTGCCATCTGACACAGTGTAGCTAGTGTTCAATTGTTTCCATTAGATTTATGCAGGCATGTCAGATAAGTGCTTATCACTTACACACAACTGCAATTGCAGCATCATTTAACTAAATTCAAAGAAATAGGATAGAAGTTGTTTCGAAACAAGTTGAGACCTTTGGTGGGGGATTTTTGGTTGGTTGGTTTTGGTATTGTATTTTTTTCCCCAAAATTGTCTGAAAGCCTCTGGGAACCCTAAGGAAATCTTGTCTGCAGCAGCAATTTGCAAAGAGCATTGTTAGCTGGAAACTAAATAGGAACTAATCTTTAAAGTGGTTTCTATTACCACATGAAAATCCTGTATTCTCAGTGGAACTTTTTCCAACCAAATAAAATAAAAAGAAACTGTTGTACTGATAGGATGTCAGATGCAAACAAGGAGATATCCATCATTATTTGGAGAGAATCTGTCAACCAGTTGCATGATTTTTCACATTTGCACAGAACTATTCAACACTGAGATGTACTACTGGATATGCAGCTGGCATACAGGAGCCATTCCATGACTGGAATTTTTTGTAGGCAACAAATCCTGCTGTGATTGTAAGACATAATAAGTCATTGAATAATATATGCCTAAGATTATATATAGGAAGAAAAACTTTACCACCCCACCCCCCCAAATCACAGACATGGAAAATGCAGAAATAAAAAAGGAAGTAGATCAATGGTGCTTTACAATCATGAAGCAGGATTTAACAGGAATAGTATTTATCCAAATCTTTAAAACATTTCTTTAGAAACCTATATTCCACTAAAAGCAAGTGGACCCATGGTTGGAAAATCCTGAATGACTTAAGAAAATGTGCCTTAAAGCTATAGCCATGTAGGCATTTCTCAAGATGTGGCCTTTCTCTTTTCAGAAGTCTCAGTGTTTGTTTTAAGTGTCCATGAAGATCTCTGAGACACAGCACCACAGAACAGCTGAGGTGGGAAGGTTCCTCTGGAGCCTGTCCAGACCAAACCCTCCGTTCAAAGTAGGGCCATTGCCTGCTGGTTGCTCAGGGCTGTGCCCTCTTAAGTTTTGAGCATGAACAAAGATGGAGACCCTGCCTGAGCAACCTGTTCTACTGCTTTATTCCAAGTATGAGGAAGATTTTTTTGATTTAAATGCAATTTCCTCTATTTCAGTTTGGGCTTAATTGTGCTTGTCCTTTCCCTGGACACCTGTAACAAGTCCTATTCCCTCTTTTTCACATGCTCCCATCACCTGTTCATAGACATTGATAGAATCATTGATTAGATTCCCCTGAACATCCTCTTATCTGGGCTGAACAATCCAAGCTCTGTCAATCCCTTCTCTGGCCTCAGGGTCAATTGTCTTTCTTTGAACAAAACGCAGTTTGGAAATGAGCATACAAAAAAAATATTTAAAGAAAATATTAGTTCAGTGATTCCTGCCATTAATGACTAGAGACTGATTACATTTTTGTGACTGTACTGGTAGCTATAATGTGAAATAGATTACCTAAATTTCATCCTTTACCCTGAATCATGAGATACTTTAAAAAATATGGCTTGTTCTTTTTCACAAGGTTTTGGTAGCTCAGCATCCATTCAGCGTGATACCTCTAGCGACATTGCCTATTTCTTTTCCCTTCCCTGAACTCAGACCTCCAGTTGTGATCTGGCCCAGCACAGACATGCCCCCTGCTTGCACAGTGTCCTCCTGCATGTGCCTCACCAGGTGTGCATGTGATACCAGGGCCCTCATACTCCCTATCTCGCTGTCTTTGTGTTTAACTCAAAACCCCTCTCCTGTATGGAATAATCCTTTACCTACCTTGTGCCCCTCATTCAAGAACCTTGCTGCAGTATTTTTGACTACTTCTCAAGGCCTACATTACAAATGATCCTGTCCCTTCTGAGGTAAAATCCAAGGACTTCCTCTGCAAACTTCTCTGCACAGGGTAGGGATATGTTAAGTGAGATCTGTGTAACTCATGAATGATGCAAAGGCAAAACTTTTCCCCAGGCCTCTCTGCTGCAGCACAGCGGTTTGTTGATGCACATCTGGAGATCTGCGTTTCTTGTATCATTTATGCTATAAATTGTTATCCAACACTAAATCCTCTTTTCGACCTTCTTGTTCACATCTTTAATAGATGCTTTTTTGCAATATCTACTCCAGGTTTTCACAAATCTTCTCTGAGTGCCAACCTGAAGTGAATGAAGTTTATTAGGCCTGCCTTTGAGATCTTTAATAAAGTTTTAAAGTGATATTTAGGGGAAGATCCCTCCCCATGATTTCCATCCGGGCACAGATTCCCCTCGCTGTCACATACATTATTCTAAAAATGTGAAGATAGCAAAGCATGCCAAAAATTTCTAAGGAAAATCTAGACTAAATGCTGATTGCAAACCTCAAAGGAAGAGAAAAACCAGACAGCTGACCCAGAAAACATGTTCATGCCATCACCATTTTTCCTTTTTTTTTTCCAGTTTTGTTATCTCAGTTACTTACTCTGCTTGAGTAGTGTCAGATTTCAGGTCAGATTCCAGTCCTATGTGTAAGGGAGTAACAAGTTAAAAAAATAACTGACCTGTTGAGACACATCCCAATGCACCCTGCCAGCTGATAAAATTGCAGAAAATTTTATGACTGCAAGGCTCTTCCTCTGGCATGGATGATTTATATAACTCAAGGCATGTCTGCATATTCGAATTAAGTGTGGTAAAGGCTTATAAATGATTGGCTCAAATGTGCTGTTTAAAAACACTTTCTAAGCTGACACACTGTTGTTTTAAGCACAAGACACCAGCCAGGAGGTATGAACTGCATATTTTTTCTAATTTAGGACCTATGCTTGTTATAATGAGACCGTATCACTATAACTAGCTTGGAGGATGTTGTAGCCCTGTGGGGGCCAGCCTCTGCTCCCAGGAAACATAATGAGTGGACTTGGTCTTAAGCTGTGCCAGGGTAAGTTCAGGATGGACTTTCTTCACAGTAAGCATGATTAGATAGAGGAATGGGGTGTCCAGGGAGATGGTGGAGTCACTGTCTCTGAAGGTGTTTAAGGAAAGGCTGGATGTGTCTTTTCATGCCTAGTGCTATTGGACTTGTTGGGGTAGCAACACAACCCCCCAGGTCCTGAGAGTCCTAAGCAGTCGCCACTGGGCCAGTAAAAAGGAGCGAAATGGACTTCACATGCAGTCTGAGATTCCTTTCTTAATGTCACTTAACTCCAATGCAGAGCAGAGGTGAAGACCAGGGAACAGAGGCATGACCTTGGGACAGAATCAGGGTGGAGTTCAAGGTCAAGGGGCCAACAGGGAGAAGACTAGGGAGGGACAAAATCTGGGGTTTACCAAAAAAACCAATGGAGAGGCTAATGTGAGGAGATTTATATGAACAGACTAATAGAGCCTCAAAGAATATGGAATTCCCCAAGGGGCTGTCCAGGCAGGGGCTGGTAATCACAGAAGATTGATAGAGAACATTGGGGAATCAGGGATGACTGACAACCCAATGGGTGGACACAACCCAGACTAAACCACCACTCCTGGGGCTGGAACACAAACAAACCATAGGGTATTAAAACACAAAATTACACACCACTACAGATGTGGCACTCAGTGGCATGGTAGAGTTGAAATGGTCGTGTTTGGTCATAGGTTGAACTCGGTGTCAGAGGTCTTTCCCCTAACTGATTCTGTGATCATCTCAATTTCTGAAACTATTGCATGGTTTATCTGTAACACGTTTCTTTCGTAAAGCAGTTTTGTGTTTCTTTATGGATGGCATGCAAAATCTCCAGGATGGAGATGCTCCAGCCAGGAGAGGGGAAGGTTTGGGTACCTCAGAGCAGCCTGCCACTACGACAGGCAGGCCATGGAGACAGAGGGTGTGCAGTGGGTGAACGACTGACTGCAGCTGCAACCCACACGTGGGCCAGTCCCACCCGAAGCTCACAGTACCCCACAGCCGTGAAAGGCTGTGAAGCAGAACCGTCCTAGGCCGGTGCTCCTGGAGAGGGGGCGGGCCGGGGCAGGGCTGCGCTGTGAGGAGGGCGGGAAGGAGGGGAGGAGAGCGGAGGCCGTCCCGGGACAGCGGGCGGGGAGCGCGGCCCGGGGCGGTGACACTGCCGCCGTTCCCCAGGGCTGCGCCGCGGCCCCAGCGCCGCCCGCGCCGGGGGAGCCCGGCCGGGCCGCGGCTCCGGCATGGCCGGCGGGGCCGCCGCGCTGCTGCGGTCCGCGCTGCTGGTGCTGCTGCTGGGCTCCGGCCGGCCCGCTCTCGCAGGTAGGGCCGTGGCGGGGGCCGGAAGGCACCTGCGCCCGCGGGGGAAGGGGCGGCCCGGCCGCAGCCCCGGCGCCGGGGCCGCTCGGAGCGCTGGAGCGCCTTGTCGCCCGTGTTCCCGCGGAAGCAGCAGCCCGCCGGGGAGTGGCCCTGCCTCGGCCCGCCGGGGCTCATGCTCGGCCGGCAGCCGCCGCAGCCCCTCGGCCGGCAGCAGGCGGCCGCACAGGTGGTGGGACAGCGGGCATTTTGTGAAGGCGTGGTGTCCTCTTGCCTCGGAGGGAAGGCCGAGCTGTCCGCTCGGGTATGAGCCCGCCTTGTGTCTGCTGCCCCTCCTGCTGCAGAGACGCTGAGATTTGACATAGCTTCCTCATAACAACGTGGATGCTTCGCAAGCAACGTAGATGTAAACCTTTTCTCTCCGCCTCTTGTAATAACTGTAGTATGTCATGAGGCATGGACAATATTCCCTGCAATTCCTTCCCCTGCTCTTGCATGCATGTGAGCTAGTAGTCTCGATGATGAGTATCAGCCAGCAACTGCAGCTATCTGGGTTTTAGCGTACAGCTTCAGCCGTCTTGAGCCTGGCTTCTCAAGACATGCCAGTCACCTCACCAGCAGTGAGGCACGTTTAGGTGCAGGTCTTGGGCAGTCATCAAAACCATTTAAATAGCCAAAACCTTGAGCTGCAAAGTATATTTCTTCTTGAGATGTAACTTGAAGTACATTGCAATTTGAGCTTAAAAGACTGGTAATGAAGTTTGCTATTTAAATATGTTTTAACTATTGGGTCAGCATGCAGCTGAAGAAGTGTGGTTTTTTATCTACCTTCACCCACCTTCTATCCCTCCCTGCAATCCCAAGAGACAAACCAATCGCTACAGTGTCCTTTAGAAATGTTGAATGGTCGGTTTCTGCGGTTGTTTGGCATTTGTTTCATTAGCTGAGAGGACTGGTTAGAAATGAACTAATATTTAATTGTAACCTTAAAAAACTAGTTTTTACTTCAGCAGTTACTGGAAGGTTAAATTCAGATACTGTAAATGAAATACACCAGTATTTTCTTTCCACGAAGCAATTTCAGTGCATGGAGCTCTAAGTGATGTTTGCATCAGTTTTGTGAGTGAAGACCCTGCAGCCAGAGGGGATGAATTTTTTTATTCTTCATAGAGATGTCTCAGATATATCAGGTGTGTCAGAAGATCTGAGTGCCACTGAAACAGCAATCTCTAGTAACAGTAGCATTGTCTTAAATGACATGACGAAGGGTTTTGTGGATTTTACTGCTAGTGGTGTTAGGCCAACCAGTGCTTTAGGGCTTGCTGTTACAGTAGTGTCCTCTCCCTAGCACTGCAGGCAGTGCAAGGCAAAGCCTGACAATACATTTCCAAACCACCTGCTAGGGACACAAACCAGCTGCTTCCAGCTGCACCAACCTGTGATGTTCTGCTTGAGCTGCCTTCAAGCTGAGATTTGCTAGGCCATGTGGACTGACATTACCGCCAGGAGAGCTTGTTAAAATCCATCTCTCTTTTTTTACTCTGGGTGCTGTTGCAGCTATAACCTCACCCAGAGGTAATCTAGCAAAAGGGAAGAAAACAGTTGAAGGCTGGGAAGGAAAAACCCCATGAGCTTCTTATACGCAGTGTGCTGAAATTAGGTTTTAAGTGGTTTTTTTCAACTCTTTAGTTTTCTGTGATAGAACCAGAAAATAACATCTGCACTGTTCATTTCATGTTCATACTTTAACTACGGGACTGTCTTTTATCTGGAAGTCATAGAATGCTTTGGTTTGGAAGGGACCTTTAAATGTTTCAGGTGTGTAAAGCATTTGTAGATGCAATATAGGGATATTCTTCATGGTGTACATGTTAGGTAAATGTAAGAGGCTTACACACTCTGGTAGGAGTTTGATTTACCCTCAAAAATCTCACTAGATTTTACACTGAGGAAATGTGAATCAATCCTGATAATTCCCTTTTGAATAATTGCTATATTTAGCCTTAAAGGGCATTCCCAACGAATCTGTTTCCTTTTTCACTTCCATTTCTCCTGTGCCTCTTACGTGCTGTTGATATCATTTGCTACCAGCTTAGATAAGGTGACAAAATTGGAGGAATATTTTTTCATTATGAAGTCTCCTATTTTGATTCTTTGGAGGTTTTTTTCACCCCTCTCATTCTGCTGCATTTCTTTTGCTATTTGTCCTTGTAGCAAAGCTTCATTAACCCAGCTCCTGCTTTTGAAATACCAGCACCATGTTTTGGAGACTGTAAGATCCAAGCAAACCATATTATGTGTTCTGTGGTAGTGGTGATGTTTTTCAATATCAACAGTTGGATTTGATCTTATCTATGATACAGCAAGTAATGTATCCAAAAAAAGAATATTAAAAATACGATTCTGTCTAGCTGTAAAAGAAATCATGCCAAGGCACTGTAGGTGGTCCAGAATCTTGTTTACTGTTGGATCAGTGTTTACCTGCCCCACCTTCAGTGACAGATTCTAAATCTGAAGAGTTTTATGTAAGGCAGGAGGTTAAATCAGGTTTCTTTTTTCCTTCCAGAAAATTCATATATAGTATAAATATTAAACTGTTGCCTAGTGGTACTCTGCAAAGTATTGACTTTGCAACTTCATTCTAGTTATTCTAAATTGCACTGAGTAATCCATAATCTCTCTGCTTAATTTCTTCCCCCCAAATCCAACGTATGAATTTAGCTAATATTAAAAATTACAATTATTTAACATATTTCCTGTCTTATTAATATGTCCTTGCTTATACTGGGGATTTGTCTCTAGTTTTGTTATTCCAACACTTGCTTTAAAGAGGAGGTCTTTATTTAGCCCACAGGATAACATTTTTATGTACAGCAAAGGGCATAGGTCCTCTCCGTGTATAAATTTAATGTAAAAACTGCAAGGTGTATTTGAGCTATTTTTGATGAAAGCTTCTTTTGAACTAGAAGCAAACTGTTGAGGAAGAATTCCTTTTTGTTCCACTTGGGAACCATTTTTTTTAGCCACAGTGGTGACTCTTTCTTTGGAAGAAATACGTGTATTTCAGTAATGTAAAGATCTTTTCTGTGCTTCTGTGTGTACTTAATATAACTCAATATTACATAGTTTTTGGCTGTGAGTTTTGCTGAAATCTTATTCTTGGGAAGGCTACCTAGAATTCTTGTATATCTTGTAGCAATTTTTTAGATACTATTACTGATTGTTATTTCATGAATGAGCTGCTAAATTAGGTCTTTGGTTTGGTACTCTGCACAGAATCCAGTTTAGAGTCAGAGTTAAAGCCACGCTTTATAAGAGTTGTCAGAATGTATTAGATTAAGCAAGGGGACAGCTAATGTAGGAACTGCAACATTTAAACCTGGAAAGTCCTCTGCAGTAATGCTTGATTTTAAAATGAGAGATTTATTTCAGAATGAAGCTAAAAATTGCAAAATAAATATTTAACTAGTGTTATTCTTACAAGCTGTATCTAAACGCAGCTGAAAGCATCATAAACTTTGGCCAATGGAATTTGAAAATAGACATGTCTGGAAAAAAAGTCAAGGATCAGCTTGAAAGAATCAAAGCTTTTACTAAATCCTCCTCCTAAATCAAGAGCAAAAACCCTGCAGAGGGTCTGTGCAGCCAGTTGATTAAGTTGCTAGTATAAAAGAAACCCTCAGAAAGGGCATGGCTACTGCAGAGAAGCTAAATAAACTAAATGGCATTTACTGCTAATTGGGAAGATTCCTAAACTGAAATTCCTTTTTTGAAATGGTGGCAGGGGAGGAGAGGGGTTGACCTAAAAAAACTTGTTGATCAAATAACTTGCTTGCTAAGGGTTATATCTGATCTCGTGCTTGAACTCCGTGGTACCTGAAGCCTGGATAGTTGTGGGCTTTTAATCTTCTTTTCTTCTGTTAGAGCCAAGATTAAATGCTTGGGAGACACAGTTTTTGTGTTCGGACTCAGATGTTTATTAATTCTTATCTACAGCACAGTCTCACAAGTTGTGAATTCTAGCTAGCAAGGTGAAAAATGGCTCTGTCTCTAACTCATTCCAAGGTCTTTTAAGCATAAACTATCCCATTAAAGATGACACCTATATTATTTTTACTTTTAACCCAATAACTAGCCACCTGTGGTCTGCAATGCAGACCTTTTACCCAAGTACAAACTACCACCCTAATCCTTGAAGAAGGTGGTGAAAGAAGAACTTAGCCTACACCCTAAATCCTCCATATTGCTTTATATATTACTACAGTCTAAAGCCTTAAATTCGCAGCTTCCAGGGTTCCAACAGATGGTGGCATATTTTATGCCAGTATTTAAAACTAGAATTACCAGGGGACTATAAGCCTGACATCCATAACTCAAATTTCTAGGTACTGTAACAAAGATAAAAGATGCACAAGTGAGAAGGATCAATTTTGGAGGTGTCTGTGAGATTTCTTTAAAGAGTTCTTTACAAACCCCTTGGAATTTTATTGAGAGGGGTGGGCAAGGTGTCTAAGATTCAGAGTTTCAAAATACTTTTTGTGAAGTACCAAAGGCTTTTTAGCATTCATTGGAGTGCAGGGCTCTGTATATTAAGTAATTGATTTAATAGGAGGAGTGGTAGATGATTGATGGGTTTTTTTTTTATGTGTCAGAGGGAAGTTACCAGCAGAATTTTGGAGGATTTGGTCTTAGGATCTCTGCTGTTCTGAATAGTAGTAATGAGGATGGTAAAAGCAGTGAGTAGTCAAATGAGAATTCTGACTGGTTTTACTGTTCCTCAGAGCAGGAAAGAGGGGAGGAGACAATGAAGGAGGCTTGTACAGATCTGAGTGACTGGCCAACAGGATGGCAGGGATGGTTGGGGGTTGCATACAGGAACCAAGAGGGCAGTTGTGCCTGGAATAGAGGATAAAAACATCTGAAAATGACACTAGTGGCAGGAGACTTGTGGGTCTTCTCTGCAGAGATGGCATAGATTGTCTCTGATAGAGACAAAAGAGTGTGTTGTAGATGAACATATTTCCAAAGAGAAACTAGAAGAATACTTAAGAGAGAAATTCTGTGACAGCCACAAAATAGACTGGGTGTGACAAGCTCAGGAAAACACCTAAACACACAAACAAAAATGAAGGGGTATTTGAAAGAAATTATTCAGTATAATTGCATGGTTCTTACCATTCCCGGTCATCACTGTTAGAGAAAAGAAAACTAGACTGTATTCACCCTTTGTCCATTCTGGTATGGCCATTGGGCTCTTACTAAATTGTTTGGACTGGTGAATTTGATATCTGAGATTTATTTTCATTTGACGTGAATAAATATATAGAAAATAATGTAAACAGTTTACATATATTTATGTATGACTAAGAAAAAGATTTTTTTGTTTGTGTGATTCAATTTCCTATTTATTTTCCTTTATTTCTTTCAGTATCATTTTATGGTGATAGCTTTGTGGAGCTGAAGATGGCAGAAGCATTCCCTCAGACATCCTTACAGTTGCAGTTTCGAACAAGCAAGCCACAGGGACTGCTTCTTCTTGCAGCTGGGAAGACTGATTATTGTTTAATGGAGCTACGTTCAGGATATGTACAAGTATGCTTTATAGCTAAAAAATGTGTGTAGCTTGAATTGCTCAGAGTTTTTCTTAAGGCTGTTATCTATAACTAGATATCTAAACAAATTTCTGTTTAAAGAAATGGATCAGTCACTTAATATAATTAATTTCAAGTTATGGCTTTTATTTCTTAAAATTATATCTCTATAGCCTTTGAGATCTCTTGATCTTAAAATCAAGATTATTTGCTCAAAGCATGAGAATCAGTAAAGGCAAAATTTCAAATTTGATGATGAAATTACAGAAGGTTCTTGAATTTGGAGGAATTGTTTTTGTGCAAGGTAAGTCCTTGAAAAATCACTTTCAGTTGGGCTCTCAGGAGCTGTTGTTCCTAGCAGAACCGCAGAGGAGTCCATTCCTGCTTCTGCAGTTATTGAAACTTTCGTGATGGCAAATAAACCTACACAGAATTTTAGTAGGATTTTTTTTTAATATATTTTGTAACTTATATGCTTAGTATTAAGATATATGCTTAGTATTAAGATATATGGAAATTAATGCATTGACTATATATTAATGTGTGATTGTGAAAAATATCACAAACACTTTTGGATTTTGATAGTTAAAATTCTATCTCTTTCAGTTAAGAATTAACTTTGGTGTGGGAGAACAAGTACTGCATTCTCAGCAAAGATCTCAGCTGAATGACTTGGCTTGGCACCTGGTTGAACTGTATCATGAACAAGATAATGTCACGCTGGTAATTGATAAACATGATAGAACTAGTGCAAAAATGCCTGGGATTCTTTATGAATTAAATGTTGATTATGGATTCTACGTAGGTGGTACTGGCAAACTTGATGTTCCCTACATTGTTGGAGCACTACCCAGTTTCCGAGGATGTATTGATGGTGTGTCATTCAATCAGTTAGACATTCTGATGCCTCTGAGACCTTCTCCTGGCTTCAAAAACATCCATGAAGTTTCAGTGGGGTGCAGTGATGAATTCTTTGCAGGTGAAGAAGAACCCATTAGTCTCTTCAGTTCCAGGTCCTATATTTCTTTCCCATCGTGGCATGTGGACGATGAGGGAATCTTTGAGTGTACTTTACAAACCTCAGCTGCGTGTGGATTGCTGCTTTACCACCCTGGGCAAGCAGGAGATTTCATTGCAATGGAAATGGAAGATGGTTTAATTAAAGCTTACATTGGAAAACATAAAAGTAGAACCCATCTTTCTTCTCGTGGGTCAGTCAATGATAGTCATTGGCACTACATCAAACTGAAATTTACTGCAGAATATTTGCAGCTAACACTGGATGAAGAAACTGTGAAAAAGTCATTACCTCCCCAGAGTAAGTTGCCACTTCTGAAGGGATCCTTCTTTGTAGGTGGTGTAGAAGACAGCATACGATCAGAAGTGATTAAATTAATGTCAGTATCTAGGAAGTACGCCAGAGGAGTATCCTTCAAAGGCTGCTTAAGGAACCTGAAAGCCAATTCAGAAAAGAAATCACTGAAGAATGTTCTAGTAACTAAGGACATTTCAGCTGGATGTGAAATGCAGAGTTCTTTTAAAGCAAATTTTTCTTTAGAGACGGCTGTAAAGAACCCTTCTGTGAAAACAGCGCCTGTATTTACCATTTCCCATGAAAACTCAATTTCTCTGGGGAAGGAAGAAAAAAGCCACCTTTTAGTTCTGAGTAACTTGGTTGTGCTAGAGGGTGAACAGGCTTCACTTGAATCTAAGCATATTAAAGTTAACTTAGACTTTCAGAAATTAGGAATTAATCAGTCACAAATTCTTTTTGATATAAAGGAACCACCCTCTCATGGACACTTGAAACTGAACATTGAACCGTTGCAGGAGGTAAATACATTTACTATGCAGGATGTGTGGCAAGGGAAGATTCTGTATGTCCATGATGGCTCTGAGGACACTTATGATTATTTTAATTTCTCCATTTCTGTCAAGAGTGAGAAGATTATGTCTCCATATTTGGAAGGAACTGAGCAGCATATGTTTAGCATTTCTGTTACTCCAGTAAATGATGCACCTGAGATCATACTTCCTGAGGGAAACTTGCTTCTTCTCTTAGAGAACTCAAAGAAACGTTTGACTAATGACCTGATAAAAGTTGTAGATAAAGATACAGATTCTGTAGGTCTCAGACTTTCAGTGCTTGGAAATTTGAATGCAGATGCAGGATTTTTAGAAAATTCAAGGCATCCTGGAAAAGCTATCACTACTTTTTCTAATGAGGATTTAAAGAAAGGCACTGTTTTCTTTGTCCACACGGGCGTCAAGAACTCAAGGATTGTTCTCAGGGCAAGCGATGGTGAGAAGATGAGCAACACTGTTGTGTTACGTGTCATGGCAGTTCCTTTGGATTACAGAGTTGTCAACAACTCAGGAATAAATCTCCTCCAAGGTGCTACAGCTCTTATAAGACCTAGGCATCTGGCAGTTGAAACAAATGCTGTCCTCCAGGAGCTGGAGATATGGTTTGAGATCACAGAGCCCCCTCACTTTGGTCAGGTCCAAAAGCAGCATTCAGGGGGGGTGTGGAAGCAAGTCAGCTCTTTTTCTCAACGCTCTCTTCAGCGCAGCCGGGTGAGATACTGTAGCACTTTTAAAGACATTCAGCTGGAAAACCTTACCGACCAATTTAAGTTCAAAGTTAGCATAGGCAACAGAATCAGTGAAGAGCATACATTTCCAATCAAAGTGAAATGGTTAAGGTACAGTCTGTTGAAACATGCTCCTCTAGAAATTGAAAAATCAAAAAAGAAGTACTTGAATTCTGGTAATCTTTTTGCTGTGATTGCAGATCTAGAAATACCTGAAGATGAGCTTCATTTCAAACTTTTGTCCCTACCAAAGAATGGACAGATACTGCTTAATGACCAGCCGCTGAAAAAAGATTCAGTCTTTAGCCAAAAAGATATTACTGATCAAAAAGTGGCATATGAATTAATCCAGTACCATGAAGACTATGATTCATTTAGATTTTTCATTTCTACAAAGTATCTGGATTCAAATTTCTATGACTTTGAAGTCTACATCAAATCAGATTTCAGAAACATTATTTTGACTAACAACGGCCTTAATGTTACTGAAGGGGAAGGAGAATTAATAACAAGCACAAAATTGTTTGTGCAAACACCAGATAATAAAACTTTCCAATATGAAGTTATACAGTTTCCTAAGCATGGGATATTAAAATTTACTAATTTTTCTGGTTTATGTGAGAATAACAGCAATCTTATAACTTTCACCAATAAAGATATAACTGATAAGTGCCTTATGTATGTGCATGATGATTCTGAGACGATGTTTGATGAATTTCATGTCAGAGCTTTCAGCAAAGAGCCAGGAAAAGGGACAAACTTTGATCCAGGAGCAGAACCTTTGTCAGTAGAAATTAGATTCTGTATTTCTGTTCAGCTGAAGAATGATGAGAAACCAGTTCGTGTAATTGATAAGATATTTGACGTAGTGAGGAACGGGCAGCGATTATTAACTTTGGCAGATCTTTGCTATCATGATCCTGATTCTGATTTTGATGATGGACAGTTGCTATATACTAGGCGTGGTATTTCCAATGGGGACTTGGTGCTAACAAATGATACTTTGCATAAACTCTACCAATTCAAACAAGTGGACTTGGAGCAAAAGCAAGTCCTGTTTATACACCATGGTGCAGATTTTGGGCGTTTTGTGCTTTTTGTGACAGATGGCAAGCACTATACTTCCTTGCTTCTGGAAGTTAATGCGACTGATCCTTACGTTAAGTTGGCAAATAATACGGGATTATTGGTTCAAAAAGGGAAAGAAGAAACTGTTTCAACAGCTAACCTGAGTGCTACTACCAACCAAGACATAAGAAATGATCATGAGCTTACATATGAAATACTCTCTTTCCCAAAATATGGAAGAATATATGTGCATAATGTATTAATGGATTCCTTTACTCAGCTTGATCTGATAAAGGGGTATGTGACCTACAGACATGATGACAGCAACAACCTTATGGACACAGTTAACTTTACAGTCCGTGCTGGAGATGCCCATCTGTCTGCTGGACTACAGATTCGTGTATATTTGGAAAGTCAGCAGAAGCCACCAAGGATTATGAACAAAAACAATCTCTTGGTTGAGGAAGGAAAACCAGTTAAAATCAGTAAAGGAAAACTGCAAGTAGGTTAGCCATGTTGTCCATTCCTCCAATCTTGTAGCAAGTTTTCCTCACCTTTTTTAGCCATTGCAGTGGCTTTACTTTGTGTCTTCTCTTTAACTTATTTTGATTGCCACTAACATGATTGCATTCTGGGTGCGTAGTTCAGGAGCGACTGACACTAGCAAGCTTCCATTTTTAGGATGGAAAACTGATTATGTTAAAGGAAAAGACTTCCCATAGTCTTTGACTCTGTTACATATTGGTGCTTAAGAAAATAATCATTTGGGGACTCTGCATATATTTATTTGGTTTAGGTGTAACAACTATTTGTACTACATGTAATGCTCTTAATTGAGCTCATGGGAAATGCTGAGGAAAAAGGGTTTTTTTGATTTAATTTGGAGCTAGCCCAGTTAAAATTGTAAAATTCTAAAAAACATGTCAAAATTCTAAAATTCTAAAAAATATGTCGAGTCACAAACCTGAGTGATTTGGTGAATTCTTTCCTGCCCAATTTTTGTGTGTAGCCTTCCAGTAACCACCACGAGAGGGCTCCGGCTGCATGTTGCTGAAATCCTGAATTCCTTGTTTCAGGCAGGGATCTGTAGCTATGAGGCCAGTAGTTAATTATGCAGTATGTTCATTTTCAAAACTTACAAAATGTATTTGGGGTTACAAAATGGCTCCCATGCCACCTTTATGTAACATGTGTCTGCTCAAAAGTATTGTATTGCTTTGTGAACTGTGTAACCCACTTAAGAAGTGCCAGTTTAGTTAGGTCAATAGTGCCAGAATTAAAAGTGGAAAATTCAGAAGAGAATTATAGAATTTCTCCCACTTCCATTTGAATAATTTTGGGATATGTTTTTAAATTTAAGGTTGTTCATGAAAATAGCTCTCCATCTGAGATTGTGTTCACAGTAAGACAAGTTCCAGTACGCGGATACATTCGGAAGTTTTCCTCAGAAGAAAGTTATCTCAGTTCTGACCAAGGGCCAGCTCTGAGCTTCACACAGCAAGATGTCGACGAGGGCAAAGTTCAGTATGTGCAGACAGTTTCTGACCAACTAGAGGACCATTTTATTCTGGATGTGACCAATGGTGTCAGAACAGTAAGTGGAATAGAGATCTCTGTAGACATCATCCCCAGAATGATTCCACTGGAAGTACAGAACTTTACGGTATTAGAAGGGGGTTCAAAAGCCCTGGTGGAAGACTATCTAAAAATTTCTAGTAGACATTTTGCAGGACTCAGCTGTGAATTCATTTTAACTGAGCAGCCAAAACATGGGTATGTTGAAAACTCTCGTCTTCCTGGAATGAAGTTAACCTCATTTACCAGAAAACAGGTAATGCCTTTAAATCTTCTTAGACATAGTCTTGATTAATTGTTTGCTTTGCTGAAAGCTGTAGGATTTTGTGGAAGGTGGTGAGGTACATGAGTTTTTATTCTGGTCTTGAGTTGAAGATCTTTCTGCTGTTTCTAGATGGTCATTTGGAGTGAGGAGGGAGGCTGCCTTGTGGTGAATCACCTCACTTCCTTGATGGCACTATTGAAAGACTAATGTGCTATAGCCACAGTAGACTGATGGGCCACTCACATTCAGGCAGAGTTGTAGACACTCTGGAAATGTGAGACTGTGGGTGCATTTTGAAAAGACCAGAGGAAATGGTATGTAGATTGAACAAGTGGAAAAGTGGGGAAAAAGTATTTTTTTAGGTAATTTCTTTGCTCGCAGACAGCAGACTATATGCAGAACTTGCTAATTTTCAGTCATTTAGCTCCAAGAAGCAAAGTGGTATCATGGGTCACCATCTACTAGCACTGTGTTCAGTTTATAGATTCCAGGAAGTATTGTTAAATAAAGTGTGGTTGGATTTCCATTTTTGCTTCAGGAGGAACAGAGAATGCCAAGACTGGCAAGATGTTCTGACTAGAGGAATGGACAGATGAGCAGTAAAATTTACTGTTGTGAATAGAGCAAAGATAGAGGAACAATCTGATATTACAGCATAAATAAAGTTTTTGAAGTCATAAAACGTTCATGCAATAAATATGGAGAGCCATGACTGGGATATCTTTCAATGTGACATTTATTTTCTTCTAGCCTCTTTAGTTCTTCAGCTTGTTATATTTTTCAGGTGGAACAAGAATTAATTTACTATGTTCATGATGACAGTGAAGAACTGATGGACAGTTTTACTGTGATAGTAAATAACACGGAGTTGTGGAAACGAAGTTTACCTCAAACTGTGTTTGTAACTGTTACTGCAGTAAATGATGAAGCTCCCATTGTAAAAGCAAACAGGATTCTTCAGGTATGTTTGTCAACATTTTGAAGTGTTAAAATTAATTCCATTGATTCTGATGCTGTTTAATGCACCTTCATTAGCAGACTACTAGGTTTGTATCTGGTGAGATATCCAGTATAATATATAGTAGTCCTTGGATTTAGAAAAATTCATGCTAATGAAAGGAGGCAGTACATAGATGATTTGTATTTAGGAAGATTTTAGACATGGAGAACTCTTTTGGCTGTTATAAGGTTTATCAAGAAGGCTGAATGAGCATTCTTTTAATCTTAAAATGACATGAAATCTGTAGGACTGATGTAGGGCTTGTGAGGATGGTTGTGAATGGCTTGCACCTGGATGGTTGTTATGTTTTCATGTTTGCTGTGGTGTCTTGAGGGCTGTTAATGAACATGTAACTTAGAAAAGTACCAAGAACAGTGGTGATGAGAATGTCAGCTTTTCACTATTGTATTTGCACAGCCTTGGAACCCTATGCCTCTTGCCATGAAGTACTAAAGGGTCAGACCTGCTGAAATACATTCTACTGCCTGCTCCTGTCCAGATGTGCCAGTGGGATAGGACAAGAGAGAATTTAGTACATGTTGGGTATTTCTTACACAAAACATGAGTGTTCCCCTTTTCAAAAGTTGCAAATAATATAATGCAATCTGTGAAAATCTAAGATCATCAAAATATTAGTCCAGTCACTGAAGTTTTGCTGTGTGATGCTGTGTGATACTGTGAGCTAATAAAAAAATGTTAATTTTTTTCTAACTGCCTTCCCCCCCAAGAAAATCCTGAAGAAAATTTTTAGGTTGTTGACTGATGCCACCTTTAGCTCTTAATAACCATAGCTAACTTTTCAATCTACTGATTTTTGGAAAGCTATCTACCGCTACAGAAAGGCCTACTGTCACTTTAGTTTCAGTGCATTTTCAGATTGATTAATGAATTATTTTGTTTATATCTAGTATTTAAACCAGGACATATTTGTATAGTATTTGTGTTACGATAGCACTCAATAGCCAGAACCATTTTGGTAAAGACACTGTGCCCAAAAAGCCCCCACATGCAAAGAATTCCAATCTGAGACCTGATGAGTAAAAACAAATTAGGTGGCTCCAAAAATCAGAATGAAATAAACATGGGTCAGCTAATGAACCTGTGGTCACAGTGAACCAGCTGGAAGACATCAAGGCAGCAAAGGTATTTAGGAATACACAAGGAAGAAGCTAAGCAGAGTAGGCTGCAATCATTCCCAGTGCTCCATGATGCAGTTTATAAGTGGGTGGTACCAAAACAGGCATTTAATTTTATGTAATTAGTTGTGTGTTGGAGAGGGAGAGTGTATTACTGTAAAGATGATTGTAACCTTGTGTATTTAGCCTTTTCACATCAGAAAATATGTAATTTTTAAACCAACCATGGTGGTAGTATTGTGCAGCTTCACAGTGACAACAGATAATCTGCAGATGCTCACAACAGAAGATGTCCTGCCCCGTGCAGAGACTGCTGGCAGAAGGGCAGACTGCCTTCACAAACATTTGGGTGGCACAGAGCAAAATCTTCTCTGGTTGAAGTAATTACAGTGGTACTCTACAGACATCAATACAACACGCAGTAATCTTTGTCTAGTCACAGAAAGGAGGGCACAGTGTTCAGTCAGGTTTTTCTAGTGTCTGTTCTGGTGCAGTGCTGGCATTAAACTGTTGGCAGTGAACTGCTGGAATTGCAGTCTATTAACAGAACTGAGGCTGTACAGTGCACTGCAATGCAGCTTATGGATTTTTCTAAAAATATCTGTGAATCTAGGCTTCCCAAGAGCAGGGATAACAAAGCTTCACCTACCCAGAGCTAGTCCTCTCTACTGGGGAGGCAGTCTGTGTACTAGAACCAGGATGCTGCCTCTGTGCCTATGGTTTTTCTTGTTATGCACAAGCTATTGTTGAAAAATCAAGTTTGTATTCGTTGTGAGTGGCTACCAATATGTACACATATGGTGGATTCATGTGCAGTCTAAACAAATCTGGCAGTCAAGTTATTTGCTGGGAGGAATACACTGGGATGATTCTTCCTCAAATCAAACTTGCACATCATCAGTAGATCAGTAGAAAATAGGGTTTTCTCAGTCCTGCTAAATACTGAGATGAGATGTGTAGGGTGATGGTGGCTGGCCCCATGTTCTAGCCGAAACAGTCTGTGCTCCTTAAGAACATTGCTAGTGGTAGATACTGAATAACAGACAATGTTACTTTTGAAAACTCAGTTGCTCTTCTATCTATTTTGTGAGGCTGGAAATATAGAAAAGTATAAAATTAATGACCAGTACTATGAAAACTGAAGTCCAGTAGAACTGTTTGAGTTGACTGAAGTTTAGGACCTTAGAAATTTTGCAGGTCACAACGTAAAGAGTCAGAAAGAAATGCTAAATTATTAAAAAAAATAGGCTAGGATATGGCACCTGCTGCTGAGAAAAGTAGCTTGTGTGCAGAGGTGCATTATGTGGCCAGTGATGTTGGTATGGATATATGGAAGATAATTTTGGTCTTTTTCATGGGCTTCTGTCCAAATGAAGAAACTACTGGGCATGTGCACACATACTGAATGAGTCTAACTCTAGCTTCCTCACTTGAGACATCTATCTATACCTTCTTCAAACAGCCTTGTCTGTTGCTATCAATGTTATGAGCCCCATGGCAGGAGTTTCAGGTGACAGGTATCCAACCATTTTGGAAATTTTTCTCTGGTTTTACTCTAGGAAGCATTTTAGATACAATTTCTTAAAATTTGCACAGGTTCTGTGGACATTTTTTCCCTTGAATGCGAATAGGTAAAGGAAGTTGGATATTTTGAAGAAAATCACTATCCTAGCTTCATGTGCTGCAGTTATATGTTTTTAAATACATGGGTAGCAATGGTATGAATCCTCCTGTTGCCACAAGAGGGCTATATTTTCCCGGAATTAGGTTTTTTAAAAATCCCACAAATTTAAACGGATTATTTTTGTTGTTTTGTCTAAATTGCTCTCCTGAGTGTTAAAATGTGAATACAGAGTGTCTGGTGGGATATGTGGCATGCTCGACTGATACTGATGAGCTGAATCCTGTAAGTAGAGCAGAGTATATTATTTCACATCAGCAAGGTCATGAACCTTTTTTTGGACTATGCCTGTGAAATATGTCAGGCACGTGAAAAATCAGTGTTATGCTATATCCTGGAAGTTCAGATACTGTTTTCATGGTACTATTCAAGGATATTTTGATCTCAGATATGAAAAATAAGATGTTTGTACAATTCTTGCTGTGTCTCAGTGTTTGCTTTCCTATGGTTCTTTTCAGCTCTTAGATCTCCTTTCATTCCTCAAGGATCATGTTGCAGGCCATGTATGGTACTTAAAAAGCATTAAGTGGTACTGTGCTGGGACAACGTAATTAAATACTGACATTACAGAAAACCCACTTTTTCTATAATTAGAAATTTTAATTATTTTTTCCTTTTGTAAGAAAAATTATTTTCAATTTAGTGAGTTATTTGTAATAACTCACTATTTATTTGTCCATATATTTTTCATATCCTGTATCTTTTGCATATTCCATATCTTTTATCATATTCTGTGATCTTTTATTTTCTTCATAGAATAATCTACACAAGTGCTACTGAGATGAATTAAAGGTCTTGGTACAAAACATGTGACACAAATGTGGTTATTGGTGCCACTCACTAAGTCACCCTGTGCTGTTAGTTGTCATTTTTTGTCTTAAGTGTAATTCTTTATCAAAATTTAATATTAGTAATTACATTACAGCAAAATATATATTTCAGGGCAGAAATAACTATTTACTACTTGAAAGGTATTTTCTATTATAAACTTACTTTTCAAACTACTTCTGATTAGAAAAAAATCAAACTTCATTTTATTATCTCTTTTTCCATGGCACATATTTTGTGACACAATGTAGAATGAAATCTTTCCTCTGTTGAAGTGTGATGGCACAGATTTCAGTCTCTTAAAAGGTTTTCTTTCATGGTTCATGTTAAAAAATAGAAGTAATACTTAGTGAATTGTGATTGCTGATTTTAGGCTTTGGTAGAGGTGAAATGCCCTTTGTTAAGGATCATTTGTCCTCTTCAACCATTTGGTGTAATGTTACTACCAGATATTTAGTAAGTGTACTGAGACCCTAGGAAGACAGGAAGGAATGATGCAGTATGTGTTTTGAAGCTCAAGCTGAGATATTTAAAGGTTTAGGCTCATAAAATTTTACACTATATTGTAAACTGTGCATAGAAATAATTGATATTGATGTGAATATTTAAGAATTCAAGAATTTAAGAATTTAAATATTCACTATTTAAGAATTTAGTGAATTCTTAAATAGTGAATATTTTAAATATTTAGTGAATATTTAAGAATTTCACTTCATATTGAGATAAATATGTATTGTTTTTTGTTGGCACTTTTGTCTGTACTTCCAAATATATACGGAAGAGATGAAGAACAAAATGGGCTGTTGCTTATCCTTTCCAAATAAGAAATAATCCAGTCAAATAGAAATCCAGTCAGAGAGCAATCCTTTGTGCTTGAAATAAGGGATCTTAAAGATCATCTAGTCCCCACTCCCCCTGCCATGGGCAGGGACACCTCCCACTAGCCAGGCTGCTCGAAACTTTATCCAGCCTGGATTTGAATACTGCCAGGTTGGGCAATCCACAGCCTCCCTGGGCAACCTGTTCCAGTACCTCACCACTCTCACAGTAAAGAGTTTTGTCCTCGTATCTAACTAAATTTCCCCTCTTGCAGTGTGTATCCATTCCTCCTTGCCCTGTCACTCCAGTTCCTGTCAGAGAATCCCTCTCCAGCTTCCCCGTAGGCCCCCTCAGATACTGGAAGGTGTCTGAGAGGTTCCCCCACAACCTTCTCCTCTCCAGGCTGAACAGCCCCCATTTTCTCAGCCTGACTGCACAGAAGACATGCTCCAGTCCATTTATCAATCTCGTGGGTGTCCTATGGAACTGGACTTAGAATGTGCTTCAGGTTCAGATTTAGTAGAAGTAAATAATGGTTTTTATACCATAAAAAAACTAGTTAACTATTTTTCTGAGATTGTAACCTTGCAAAATGGTAGGCAGCTTTGGGAGGCGTTGGTTATTTCATCTCCCACTGGACTGAGCTTCCCTGGGTTTTTTAGTGCAGTATAAAAGGGCCTTTAGTGCATTTTGCTAGAAGAAAATAGTGCAGCTACAAGAAGTGTTCCATTAGTGTATTAGAGTTTGTGCTGTCCCCAGGCTGTTTTTCTTTTATCTTTTCTGCTGGGGAAAGTGGAGCATATTCAATGCCTCACCTGCTGTGAAATGCATGACGCTAATATTCATGTGTGTGTGTTGGAAAGCAGCTCCTTGACTCAGTTATCATAATACAATTTTGTTATGTTTCTAAGAGTTTGTATAATGCTTGACAAATAGAGCACTTGTGCTCCGTGTGAAACTCTTAACTGGTGCAGGGTGTGTTTGCTTATGTTATTTCAAAGTTTTGTATTTTGCAAACGATTGCCAGGATGAACTATGCCAATCTGTGATCAGAGATTTGGATGGACAGTGAGGAAACCTGTTACAGCTGGTAGTGTTGCCCAGCACAAATCTTTATTCTTCCTTTTTCTTGGAGTCATGTGTCATCCATTCCTGTCCCTCGTCTTCTGTTGTCCCAGTTTTCTTTTGTATGCATTTTCTTTCTTTATTTTTTAAATTATTTTTGCTTTTCTAGGTCTGGGTGGGTTCAGTCACAGAAATAACTATTGATGACCTCTGTGCAGAAGACAAGGACTCCTCACCATCAGAACTGGTGTATTCCATTACTCCACCTAGCAATGGGCACTTGGCTCTGAAGTCTTCTCCAAGCAAGAGCATCCTTACTTTTACCCAGGCTCATATAACTGAAGGGCAGCTGGTATTTGTTCACAATGGTATGTGATTTCAAAAATACCACATCTGATACTAGAATACTGCTCCTATTAAGTATATTTGTGTTTGTCATCCATTAAAGATCCCGTTGTAGTATCATAAAGAACCAGAATGTCTCAGAACACTGGTTATGTGAAGTGTTACACACTGGTTATACATTATCTCAAAAACTAAACAAGAAAGGGTCTGATGTCTACTTAAAGGGAAACCCTAGTGTTCTTGAGGTTCATTAGATAGCAGCCTTCTTTCTGAAAACAGTTTTGCAGTAGGGGGACATTTCCATGCACCTTTCAGAAATAGGAAATCCATTGTTTTGACTATTGTGATTGAAAATTTCCTGAAGCCTTTCTGTCTTGCTATAGCGCAGAGCTGTTCATGGCCCAACAGTCTCACAGGTATCTGCCATAGTGCAGTGAAGCATGATGAAGTTATGGTTCATCTGTGTGATGTCAGTATCCTTTTCAGGCTGTAAAAGAATTAAACTTTAAACATTTACTCTTTCTCCTGTTGCCCAGAGCAAGGGATTTGGGGTTTTGTGCATTTGAGAGAATGTGTGGGCAATAAAAGAAGTCAGGACAGCTTTGTGCATCCTTGAGTAGCAGTGGTTGGAAGCCACAGGAATGAATTTCCCAGTGGGGTTCCAGCCAGAAGAGGCAGGGCTTTCACAGGGTGATAGCTGCCTGTTTCCTGCTCCAGCTGTATTGCTATGTTACCTCAGTTTAAAGAAGAGAGGAGTTGCTACAGAAGGAATAAATCATTATTTTGGGATGAAGATAGAAGAGATATACTGCTCTTCTGCCAGCCCTGAGGTAGGCTGGAATTCCAGTGCTCCCTTGGGTGCAGCAGTCACTCCACATTTGTACTCATGAGGTTGGAGTACTCTGCCTTAAGATGCACTGTCTTGTAGAGTCCATATGTATTACTGAAATTGCTTTACATGCAGCTGCTGGTGAGCTGTAAGTATCCTGCTCAAATAATTTAGTCAGGAAATGAAAGGTCAAAAGCATGACAAAAGTGAGCCAAACTATTTAAATTATTCCAAGGGAGACTTTGACATGTGAAAAACCCTATGATGGTAGGACAGTGGTAAGTCTCAGTGTGAGGAAATTAATCCACTCTGTGTTCCAGAAAGGGCAGGTGCACACCTGTAGTCTAAAAGAGTGAATCTTGATTAATAGAAGTGAAAAGAACAGAAAATTTCATTTTCCAATGAGTGGGAGCGTAGAGTAAATTTGCAACATAAAATTATCCAGGTTGTGTGTCAGGTCTTGCAGCTGCTCTGGCTCTGCCATCTACTCAACCTTACGGTCTCCAGTGCTTCACAAAGTATTCTGGTTATTTTGCTTCTTTGCGTTTCTCAGATGCTATTTTCTTCCCTCCTTCATTGTGACCTTTTGCTGGAAATGTAATTGTTACTCCCATCTTACTGGCCCCAGCCTTGACCTGGGGCCTTTCCTTATGTTGTTGCTGTTACTCAGCTTTTTATCCCATTTCTCTAACTTTCATCTGTTCCTTGTCATCAGTTTTAGAGTGTGTGCTGCCTTCTTTGTCTCCTCTTGGAAGTATCCCCATCTACTCTTCCTACTCAAGCCATTTCCAAAGGGAAGAGCAGCATCTTCATGGCTGAGGCAGCTCTTCCATCCTCTGGCTACTCCTCATGGCACTACACATTTTTTACCTGTATGTGGCAATGACTCTCCGTTCTCAGTGTCTTTTTTACTGACAATGAAAGTACTACCCTAATTTGTTTTTATGCCTCTAAATTAGACCTCAGAATTTTCCCTTCACGTTGCTCAGCTTTATGAGTTACATTATCCTGCTTATTCTGTGCTTTGAGTTGCAAATCTTCCTCTTTGCTCTCATGTTTTCCCCTTGAATTTTTTTATTTGTTTCCTCCATAATTCCTGATTGTTCTATCACCAGCATAAATGCAAAACTAGAACACACCTTTCCTTTTCTGTATCCCTCCTCCAGCATAAGAATTCCTTCTCTTTTTCACTGTTGCTTCACTCTAGGGTGCTCTCACTTACGCAGTATGGGCCCTTGCCGTTAGACCCTCACTGTTTTTCTTAGGCATTAATGAATTGAACTCTTACTGGTTCTGAAGTTTTTATGTCTTCTCAATGCAGCTTTTACAAACACTCTTTCTGGTGTCCTTTTAATCACCTCTGATCAGATACATCTTAAAAAATTAATTGTGATAAAATGATAAATGCTCCACCCAAGCAGAACTTTGAGATGCAGTTCTGTTCTGACTGCTGATGGCAAAATGTCTGTGTCAGTCAGGCAGTTGACCTGCCTTAGCCAAAAGGCAAGTGAGGCTGCGTAAGCAGGTTTGTTTGGGGTTTTTTCAACTTAGTGCAAATAGTAGACTCCCAGACGCTTTTTTGAATAAGCAGCTGGTTCTTTTTTATCAGGAGAATACATCAGAAAATAAAAACTGTAAAAATCAAACAACATGACCAGATCTTCCAGAGGTGCTTCAGCTACCTGGCTAATATAAGAGCATTTCTTAGGTGTGTTGTTAACTATAATCTCAGAACCCACATTTGGTTCTTCTGATATGGTAATTTATAGCTAGGCAAAGTATGATGATCATTACATGAAGGTATGTGGCACTCTCTGGCTTTTAGTATCTGTATTCTTGTAGCAAGATCTTGTGGCTAAATGGGCAAAGCAAATAGAAGAGCATGGAAATTTTTTGCAACAGTTAATGTTTCACTTTTCTGTTTTGTCTTTTTACCTAATTGAACAACATGGGGAACCTCTGCTTAAACGCAGCCTGTCAGTTCTGAGACATGTATTTTTACAGGAATCCACTCAAACTCCTGGAGATATTTTGCTATTGCTTGTGCCAAAGTACATACAGGTCCTAAGATTAAAGGGAAAAATGTGCATTTATTGTGAGTACACATAACCTCTGAAATAGTTTAAGCTGTGACAACATACTCTCTTCATCAAAGCTGAAGTGCAGTGAAGAGGCTAGGGAAACAACCAGAGAGTTTATTCAAACCTTTAGATATACAACAAAATGAAAGAACATTCTAGTTACTTTGCTCCCCAAATTCCTTGTTTGCCAAAATGTGACCACCTAAGTGATTTTGACCCTCCTAAGCCATAAATGGAGCTGGAAATCTCAGAGACATTGTCTTCCCAAATTTAATTTGGTTTTAAGTCATGAGTCAGTGAAGAAAAAGAAGAAGGGGGCTCTATTGCTGATTTATATCTAAGAGGTGTCTGGCCTTCACTGAAAACAACAGCCAGTAGTTATTTCTGGGGAATATATTAATTGCATTATCAATTTATTTAATTCTAATTAAGATACAAGGGCTCTGATCAAAAACTGCTTTCAGGATGATTTTGGATATATTGCTAAGGAAACTTTCCTGTCTGCCCATCCAGGAGTCACTTTGGCAGTCACACTGACACCACTCAAGGCTTTGATTGTTGAGACGGAACCCTCTTCATCTGTTGGCTCCAGTGAGCCCTCCTTGACTCTCTGCATACCCAGCACTCACACAGTCAGACAAGGTTTCCTCACTGACTTACCTCAGGTTTCCCTTAGCAGAATCTCAGGTGCCTGTATCCTTAAAACAATTTAGTTATTGTGCAACAAGTGACTAACAGGTCTGGCTGGGAGCCCCTGACAGGGGACTCTGACTAAAAAACTTTGCAATCTAAGCTACGAAAGTCTGGAGTCCTCAGCTCCTGCCATGTTTCTTAAGTGTTGGTCCCCTGGTGGCAGGTCCCCATGCCCTTTGTTAAGCACAGGGTCAGCAGTTCAGGGCCTCTTGCCTCAGGCTCCTGCCACCCAGAGCTCAACCTGCGGCTCCACTGTAGCTGCACCCAGAGCTACCTGCACTGCATGTATTCCTCAACAATATTTCACTGTAGCTGAAAGTGAAAGGTGTCTAGTGCATGTTTGTGTTTTGTGTGACAGAATAATACAAGAATAAATGTATGATTTTGATTTCCACAGGAGCAATGTCTGGAGGATTCAGCTTTCAGGTAACAGATGGTTTGAACTGTGCACCCCGACAGATTTTCAGCGTCACGGCTCGGACGCTGGTCATTAGCCTTGAAGTGAACAAAGGGCTCGGAGTCTTTCCAGGTCTGTCTTTTGAGATGATCATGATTTTGTCCCCTTGAAAATATTACCTAATAAAGAGTTATTGGTCAGATACTTAACTGACTAAACTATGGAAAAATGTAGCTGGGAGTGTTTGTGTATGTTTTTTAAAAAAGGGTTAATGTTTTCTCAAACAGCATGCTGCTTTTTAGCTTTGTAGTCTTTACCTTTTGATATGTGCATGTGGTCCTAGAAACTACCAATGAAATGTTCAAGGACAATTTGATAATAACACTGCCTGCCTAAGATCTGGAGATTTCCAATTTGGGTTTGTTTAAAATCTCTGTACTCCATTCAAATATTTAGAGATCTCTTAGGTGGTTGTGAAAGTTCCTTGTGAAAGCAATAGGGGAGTGAAGTTTGTGTCTATGAGATTCTGAATAGCACATGTAAGTTTTCCAGATTGCTAGTTCACTTTTCTTTTGTTTAAAATGAGTTATAGACAGCAGCTCAGACTCACTGAGGAATCAGAAGGACTGAAAAATTTGATTCATATTTGTGCATTTGTAGCTAGTTGGTTCAGCAGCTGAGTATTTTTTTAATTAAATCATACCATTGAAGGAGTTGATGTGCTAAGAGGTCTCATCAGAGCCATTTACTCCTTTGCACTGTCAAAGAGTTATCCCTCATTGAGTTAGGAATATAACATTTATTGCAGGATTAAAGGAGAAATAAAGATTAGTTTTCTCTCAGCAATATCTGGCATCACACTTTTGTTTGTGCTGCCTTCTTTTTTTTTTTTTTTTCCCTCTGGATTTGATCTGTAGAATCAGAGAGATACTAAGAACTGGCTGAGTCCTAGAGGTTGTAATCTCTATCTTGATTTCTTAATTGGATATGGAAGAGGAGCACTTTATCTTCTTAAACTTCCTGAATATAAGTTGCATAAACCAAGGTTTGTAACAAAAGCTACTTAAATGCAGACAACAAAAAATAAGATTGTAGCAGCATGGTTTTCTAATTCAGTCAATATAAATGGGATTCACGTAAATCCACTTACAAAGCTTATTAACCTGCAGTTTTGGTGTGTAGGGTTGCCTTGGGCACAGAGATTTACTGGAATTCTATCTTAAGCCAGTGATAATTGTAAGAAAAATTTGCCTAATACTTCCATAGAAGGCAAAGTCTCTAGGCTGTCAATCAGTTCTTCAGTTTACAAAATACAATATTTCTTTCAGCACTGCAAACTATATTCATCCAAGATGGCAGTTTTTTTCCTGAATTCTCACCTAATTTGGATTAACAAAATTCCTTTAAGATGTTATAAAGTGTTACTAGCTTTTTTACGTGTTCTCTTTATGGTATTTTTTAGAGACATTCTGGAGCTGTATGGTTTTCAGCTGCACTTTGCCATCATGAAATGACTATTACAACAATGAGAGTGCCAAATGGTTAATATATATAAAAACAACAGACAGTGTCCTGTTAAATTTTCTAGCACAACTAAGAAAGGTTAATTTTGAGCCAGCTTGAGAAATCTCTCTGGGGTAGTAAAAATCAAATTTATTGTGAAGAATTTACCATGTCTTCATGACTAGGTGTAAACTATTCTCTAAAGCATATTGTTCTGCAATTTTATAAGAGCATGAAGAGCTGTCTCTTTTGTGTTGGGTATACCAGATCTGTTTATATAATTTATAGATTTTTTTTCTGTTTTAACAGAAGCTTGTTTTATTCAGCATACTCAGAAAATTGGCTACTAGATATATTAGCTTTTTCTGCTGTATCCTAGGTATGTGCAGTGGGAGTTTTTACTTCTTCGGGAAGGCTCAAACAAGAAATGAGCTGAGTTTCTCTGAGAAGAGTAAGCCTGACTTGTAGTTAATTGGAAGCGAAGCTGTCAATCAGTCTGTAGATGAGATGATTCATAACTGTTTAGCAGTGATAGGGAGAATGCTCATGCCAAACAAAGCATTTTCCAAATCTTGAATGTAGGCCGTAAAAATGTGTAACAAAATTATTAGGCACCAGCTTTATGCTGTTGCACTCTACTCGAGTCGATTAGCTTGGCCCTACTCAGTGTCACCTGTTCTTGTCTTCCTCATCTCTCTGTTCCTGTCCCCTGTGCTTGGGTGGGGTTTTTGTGACCTTCTGTGATTGGGAACACACAGGCAGTGTTCTCACTTCATTTTCCTTCACCCAGTCTGCTGGCTGGCAAATATCATTCCTCTCCCTGTTGGGGTGTCAGACCAGAAAACGGCTGTGGGTGCCAGGGAAGGTTCTCAACTCTCAGGTCAAAAGTGAGTGGAGGAGAACGTTCTGTTTGTGGGAGGATGCCATTTTACAGAAGTGCACGATAGACTTTGTTGTCTGTGTCTCTAGACTGTCTTTCAGACTGTGGTGTTCACTGAGTGAGTCAGGTCTGTTAGGAATCGAGGGGGTTTTGTGACAGTTGTCCTTGCTCCCCATGGCCCTGTGTGATAGCAGAGTTGTGATAACCCTGGTATGGTCGTGAGAAATTGGAGCAGTAACTTCCATCATGGGACCATGTTTTAGAGTTATTCTGTCCTTCTCTGTTAAGGCAATAAGGCCTGATTTGCATAACTAGCAGGATAAATAACCACATTTGCAGATTTCTTTGGTCTGATTAACTATTGTGCCAAGCAGTACATTCTTCACCACATCTGCTGTATACACAAGGTCATGGTTCCCTCCCTCCCTGTCACAGAAAAAAGGGAAAAGAAGGAAGAGGAGGAGGAGTGAAACTTGTTGAATTAGATATTGTTTCAGAGAATTTTTCTCAGACTGAGAGACTCCTTCACTTTTCAAAACAGTATGGATACAGAGAGACATGGGAAGGTAAAAATGGGAAAACGGGCAGAGACAGAAGATAATAACTTTGTTTCAAAGTAGTTGTTACTTGAACCAGAGCACAAGCAGACATGAACAAGCAGACTCCTGGTATTAATAACAGCTTTCGAAGCATCCCTATTCTTCACTGTCCTTACCATACTTTTTTCTTCTGAATATTATAGCATATATATATATATATATATATATATATAAAATACGTGCTATTTTGTATGAACACGTTATGTTCTTGTATGAACATAATGCCTTATTTAAGATGGATTGATAATTCAGACTTCAAGTACCATATAGTCTTTGAAAATATGTATTGAAACGTATGTAACCTTGTTGCTCAAGGAGAAGAGAAAATCTGAAAACGGAGGCAGAAGTAGGGATACAGGGAGAGTAAGATGATGGGAATCTTCCTCCTCCAAAATCATCATTGAACATAAATTTTAGTTTGCTGATTGCATACCTTGAAACTGCTTCAAAAAGAAGCCATATATATATTTTTTTTTAGGAAACTAATTGCTTTTAGGAAATTACTGCCCGAGCTGTGTCAAAAATTGTCTTGGTTTGACTAATGCCAGAAAGGTCTTTATAATCTTTAAGGCAGAAGGTAGTAACTTTAATAAGCTGTGTGTTAAAAAGATTTTGTTACCACTCAGTCTCCATCTATCTTAATATATAATACATTATTTCATTTCAGTCTGTTATTTCTGTTATATGGTGTTCTTCATAGTTTTTTTTTAAATTCAGTACTTATGTTTTAATTTTATTTAATGAAAATCCTATTTCATATTGATAAAGCATACTTTTGTTAATGATTCATTTTGGTTTATGTGTTGAAACTTGGCTGTGTTGAGGCTTCTGTCAGTCAAATCACTTATGTCTTCTGTGGGAACTGGGAATACCAAAAGCATTGGAGTCTGAATTCAGTTCTAGACACGTGATGTAGAAACAGAACTTCTTATACATGCTCTATTCAATACTTTGAGTAGTTTTTGCAGAAGCCAGTATTTAGCGATTAAGTGTGTGGAAGAGAACTGTGTTTTTTGCATTTTTTGAGCAAGGGTGCATTCTACTAATGGGCTTTTTATTTGAAAAAGCTGTCGAAGGGTTGTAACCAGGAGGTAACTAGACAAAGAGTAACCCTGTTGATCCTATAAAATGTTATTAAAATGCTAAGTAGAATACCTTCATGAGCATGTGAGTTGTGCATACAAAACTTTGATTTTTGGAAAAAAATGCTGTTGTAAATCTTCTTCCTATTCTTGACATTTTTTAGGTTCCAGGAAACCTATTTCACAACATGATCTGAAAGCTGTAACCAATGATGTGACCAATGCAGGAAACAGAACTATAACTTTTGTGGTTGTAACTTCCCCAAAACTTGGAAGGCTGATCAGAGTAGATTCTGATGATACTACACAGGAAATCTTCAGTTTTACGCAGTCTATGGTAAGCATTTACTTTATAACAACTAGTTGAGGGTTAGATTGTTACTTCAGAGGGCATCTCAGTTGCTCATTCTTTGCATAATCCATTTATATCTGTTAAGTAACTAGGCATATGTGACCCATCAGTGCAATCACCCAGATTTGCTATGTCATTAAATATCTGGCGTCTAGTAATGAACACAAGAGGAGCCTTTGTTTCCCTCTGCTTGGATACTAGCAGGGTCTTGGCAATTCCCACTGTTTTGCTTGAAACACTATTTGTCAAGAAGAGCTGTTCTGGTGCCATTAACCAGCAGTCAGAGGTTGGAAGCTTTTAGTTTTTGACAGGAGGACCAGAAAAGTCCAAGTATCAGATTCATTTCAGCTGTACACAATCCTCACGGGTGTCCCCAAGATGACTTTTATTGATTGGATTGGCTGTGGTACTAAGTGTTTGAAGTATCTTAACTGTGATACAGGTTCTCTTACTGAATGACTAAAATGTGGCAGCTTATATAACTTGATGGAAAAGTTATTTTGCAGAAGGAATTACTTGTCTTTGTGCAGAATCTGAATATAACTATCATGCAATAATCTATTTTCATAAAATTGAAGTGAGGGAGATAAAAGGGGTCAATCTTCTGACTTTGCTAATGGGAAAACATATGTTTACAGATTCTAAATGTAGCTATTTGATTTTGTATATGAAGGAATAAGGAAATCTATTGGCCGGAATTTGAAACTTGGGCAGTAAAACCTGGAAAAAGGATTGACATTTTTATTTGTTGTCATTAGACTTTGAACCAACCTGACCAAGGACAGTTGTGGAATGGGTCTCCACCTGGATTTTACAAATCAAGTTGAACACAGAATGGTTCTCATAAAAAAACATGTTGTAATCCCATTATGTTATTGGTCTTGTTTCAAAAGTTACTGAGTTTTGTCTTGTTTCATGAAAGAGATGAATTGTGTAATGACACTGTACCCTTCTTATCCCAAAATGTGAGTATTAGATGAAACAGTTAAGCATGTTAGACAGAAAATATTTCAGCTAAGGTTTTGAAGTGTCACTCTTTCTGCCTATGGTTATGACCATTATGTGTGTTTATTGGACAGTACCACGTCAGAACATGTCACTTACTCTCTGTAGCTATACTTTTTACTGATGTGTAGCTAACTTTCCTTTTAACTTTGTAAATTGTGTAAGGTTTTGGGCTGAAATAATATCTGTGTTTTTCTTGTCTGTTGGAGATATTTCTATTGGCCGTTTTAATTTCAAACAAGTAGAGCTAAATGACTTCTTGCAGGTGGAATTCAAGTATCCAAACAAGCTTGCTATTTATTCTGGTAGAGAATGAGATATAAGGGACAGAAAAGGGATCCTAAGTAAACTTTCAGTCCACTGTGTTGTAATCACAGGGAGTTAAGTATGAGTGAAGAAAATTGCATTTATGTTAAAAAGATTGTACATTTTCTATGTAACAGAGACTAAAGCATTTAGTTTCTGTTTGGTAATAGGCTTGTAAAACTCATTTGAATTGAAAAAAAATTTTGCATTAGTGTAGGTCTGTGGGTTTTCATTGACTTAGTTCTGTGTTGAGGAACTTGAAGTTTCACTTTGGAAAAGTAGTTATTCCTTTTGCTGGGGCGCTGAACTCTTCCGTATGCCCTGTGGTTTATTGCTTTGTTGCCAAAGGGAAAAAAAAAAACAACCCAGAAGAAACAGAAATTACTATTTCATTCCAAGACATTTTTCTTGAACAGATGTTGTTAACATAATATAAGAAAATTACTTGCACATTAAACACTCTTGAGTAACACAGGAGTTTTTCAACATAATGTTTGTTTGCTTTTTGTTTTTCTCTGCAGTACTTTCTATGATATCTTAGAAGTCTTTTCATCTTGCAGCAAGCACAGTTTCTTCATTATACAGAGTCATAGCAGAGGTAAACACAGAAATCCTCACCAATTCCATTCTGTTCTTAGTCCAGACATTAGAATGGATTTGCAGTCAAAAACCTCAAAACAACCAACCAATTAAGCTTGGTACTAAACACTGCTGAATTTGAAGGATGTCTATTGTGCCTGTATTTGTTACAAAAATTCGCTGTCCTCAGCTTGAAGTCCTAAGAGATTTTGGAAAGTTACCCAGAACTAACATATCCTTTTACTATTTTTTTTGTTTGTCCTATAGTGGCCATTAAGAATTAAATTGGTATAGGGAAAACAGAAGCCTGAAGATATGCATAAAAGATTTTATCACATCAGTATAAAATTTTTAGAGAAAAAATGGGATGGTTTTGAGGCTGCTGATAAAAATGACCTTGAAAGCCCTGTTTTTGTAGTGATCTCAGTGTGGGCTGTTCCAGTAATTTCAGGATTCAGTCTCTCTGTATTCACACCTCAGATTCTGTACTGCTAAAATGCTTCATCTGTGATAACAGCAGAGGGGTTTTGTTTTCTTTTTTCACATCTTTCAAGCATATGTGGTAGAAAACTGTATAAATGAGTCCCTTCAAGGTGTTTGCAGGGTGTGAGCGGTATGTTAAAACAGTAAATTTAAAACGAGCACCATCTCGACAGGGGTCTCTCTGGCAATTACAAACTAACATGTGCGGGTGAGGTCAGTGGTTGCCTGGGAATTTGCCAAGGATTTAATAGGTGTAACTGTCATCTCTCCAGGCCAGTGAGTGAATAATCAAGCAGGCCAGATGCTGAATCTACTGGATAAGATTCAGTAAATGTTCTAGTCTTGCTATCATTAGGAATTCTGTTACAGTTCCAATGTATTACAGTGTTGATCTTAAAATTCAGGTGTAGTTCCAGCTCATGAGAAATAATCTGAAAATACTGTATTTTGCATTGGGGTGTAAAGAGATAAATGGTTTTATGTTGTTATGTGCGTTTGTTTCTTTGGAGATTTACTGCAGTATCTTGCAGTATTTTGAAGCTTAATTACTCACAGTGGACTGCTTAGATTCCTTGAGGATGATGATCTGCAAGGTCAGTGCAGGTAGGGATAGGGCAAATCAGATTCTTTCCTGTCTTTTAGGAATCCCCGTCTTGCTGTGATGTAGAAATTTTCCACTACGTAGTTCCATCAACTTTTTGCTTAAAAGTGAGAGTAAATATCAGTGGTCATTATGCTTCCTTCTGGTTTTCTTAGTCTCTTACCAAGTATCTTTTGCTATTTGCAGGAAATAACTGCATCAACGTCCTTCTCCAGCATTCAGCCTTTCATATGCTTGTAGACAAGTAATCCTGCTCTGCTACTGTCCTTATAAAGAAAACTATAGCCATATGATGCTCTGATTAACTAAAAATATAGTGCCAGTGAGTCAATCTGAGCACATGATCACCATTACCATTGCTGGTTTGAGACAGTTTCTCAGTGTTATATATCTCTCTGCTCTTCATGTAAGGCTTTTACTAAGCATTCATGCCCAGTTTCACTTACTTTCAGCTGTTTATCTGGTAACACAATGTCCATCTTAAGAGAAAGAGAAATGTAGGATAATCTGTGTACATACAGGCTGAATTGATGGGCTGAGGCCAGTAGTGTGAGGTTCAACAGGGCCCAGTGCCAGGTCCTGCCCTTGGCTCACAACAGCCCCAGGCAGGGCCACAGGCTGGGGTAGAGGGGCTGGAAAGGACCTGGGGGTGCTGTGCCAGCAGCTGAACATGAGGCAGCAGTGCCCAGGGGGCCAAGAAGGCCAAGGGCATCCTGGCCTGGATCAGCAGTGGTGTGGCCAGCAGGGCCAGGGCAGGGATTGTCCCCTGTGCTGGCACTGGTGAGGCCACAGCTCGAGTGCTGTGTGCAGGGCTGGGCCCTCAGTGCAGGACAGACCCTGAGGGGCTGCAGTGAGTCCAGAGAAGGGCAGGGCAGTGGGGAAGGGTCTGCAGCACCAGGGCTGGGAGCAGCAGCTGAGGGAGCTGGGGGTGTTCATCCTGGAGAAAAGGAGGCTCAAGGGAGATCTTATAATTCTGTACACCTCTCTGAAAGGAAGTCAGATGAGGATTGGCCTCTTTGCCGAAGTAACAAGTAGTAGGATGAGAGGGCATGGCCTCAATCTGTGCCAGGGGAGCTTTAAATGGAATTACAGGACATCTTTCTTCATGTGAAACGTGGCCCAGTATTGAACCAGACTGCCCAAAAAAGTGGTTGAATCACCAACCTGGAAATTTAAAAAACGTGTAGATATGGAAGTTGGGACATGGTTTTGTGGCAGACTTGGCAGTGCTGGATTAACATTTGGGTCTGATCTTACATGTCTTTTGCAATCTAATCAATTCTGTGATTCTTTATACACTGTGCATGGACTAAGGTACAAAGGTGTCTTTGAACAATGTTCTCAAGGTATTTTTTCTGTCCTTAACACTCCTCTATTTATAGTCACTGTACCCTTACATGTGTGTCTTCTCTTTACCTGGAACAGGTTGATGAAGGTGTGATCATGTATGAACACTTACATGCTGAGTCAGCTGACTGGAGTGCAGAAGATTTCTTTACATTTACTGTCTCCTCTCCACCATCAGCTCTGGATATCCAGATGTTCCATGTTCTCATTTCATATGAGATTGACAGGCATGATCAGAATAGTCGTCTTCTAGCAAATACAGGTAAAAAAGCTTCACTGTTTGGGCTCAGAATAGTTTTGGATCTGTCAGAGGTCCATGAAGAGTGAAAGAAATCCAACACTTTCTTTCTCTTCGGTAAGCAGTGACCAGAATACTTCTGAGACACTGAATACTGTTGGGTAATAGCTTGGAAAGCTGCATTCACTGCACCCGCAGAAATGAGATAGCTACATATGTTTGATGCTTCCTACTGCTGTAGAAGGTACTTTGTTTTCTATAACGGTAGATGAAAAACACTATCAGAAGCTTTGAAATACTGCTGTTTCTTTAATCTTAGTGTATACATCAGTCAAAAATCTTGTCTCTTATATATGATTGTATTTTAAAAGTAGCAATAATATATTTTTATCATGTGGAAATCAAGGATACCACAAAGGAGAAAATTTTTTGAGCATCATCACTGTTTGATATGTAGTTTCTGAAATAGTGCAGCTATAAAATGTTCAGTTTCTAAGATTCTCTTTTCATTTCTGCCAGGTGTCGTAGTCCAGGAAGGAGGTAGAGTAATAATCAACAGAACAAATTTAGATGCTTCAAACCTGTTGATTAAGCTACCTGATGTACAGCGCTCCATGTATGAAGTCTGGTATCAGGTTCTGTCTTTACCTCAACATGGCATGATTGTTGTTGGAGAACGAAACGTTACCCATGAAAAGCCTAACTTCTCCCAATATGTACTGGACAAATTTGGAATCATGTACATACATGATAATTCTGAATCTCTAAATGACAATTTCACTTTTGCTGTTTGGTTAAACCTAAAGAGCAAGCCTGCTAAAAAGCCCGATAGTGAAGTTTTAGAGGAGATGTTTAATATCACTGTTTTCCCAGTGAATGATCAATCTCCAGAACTGAAGACTAAAAGGCTGCACTTAAAAGTCCTGCAGGGAGATGTGTCAGTGCTGGGGGCAGAGAATCTGAAAGTTGAAGACTTAGATAATGCCCCAGCTGAGCTGAAATACACCATTATTAGCAACCCCAATAATGGTTACTTAGCAATGGAAAGCAATCTCAATGTCTCTATAAAAGATTTCACACAAGCTGATGTTGACAGTGGTAAAGTCTGGTTTGTACAGGATGGAAGTTCATCTTCTGGGGTGTTTTATTTCAGTGTGACTGATGGTAAACATCGCCCTTTATACAAACTGTTCAGTCTTGAAGTCATACCAATTGCACTTGTCCTAGTCAACCTTACTGATGTTGTTCTGCCACAGGGCCAGACATCTGTCACTATCACTGATGTTCAGCTTTCAGCTGTCACAAATGGAAAAAGCACTAATATCATGTATGAAATAACTCAGCCACTCAAATATGGGCACCTCATGATTGGAAATGAGCAGGTTACTAAATTTGAGCAGGCAGATTTGTACTCTGGAAGGCTCTCTTACCACCTGACAAATCTCACTGCTTCCAGTGAAGTACTGGAGTTTATGCTTTTTACTGCAGAAGGCAATCTAACAGGACAAGTGCTGAACATCACAGTGAAGCCTTTAGTACAAATCATATCTGACCTCCAGATTTCAAATCAAGCAGCTTATAAATTTGGAAGCAGTGACCTGGATGCTTCTGAGCTAGCCAATTTGACAAACAGTAATCCTAGATTTGAAGTGATAGTGCCTCCTTCTCACGGAAGGATTGTAAAGAAAAGATTTGTGGATGATGCAGTGTTTGAAGATATTCAGGTGTTCACCCAGGCTGACATTGATAGTGGTGTTCTGCTGCTAGACATAGACACAAATATGACAGGCATCGATCTGTTGAATGACTCATTTACATTTATACTCAGGGCAGATGCTGTGCAGCCTGCTATTGGCTGTTTCCAGTATTCCATCGTGCCACACAGTCGTCCACTTGTGCAGGGTTTAACAACAGAAGTGCCCTTTGTAACCAGCACAACCACTTTCAAGACTCACTCTACCTCAAAGGATGCAGCACTATCCCCCTCACAGAATGAAGAGCCTGCAGTAGCACCACAGAAGAGTGAACCAACGATATGGCCAGGGCAGAATCACTGGGAAAACCTGCATGAGGGAAGTCCATTGCTGAATCAGGCAGTGGGAACAACTGCATCTGTGGAGTTGAAGCCTACAAACCAGGTTAATGCTAGGAGTCCCAGAGAGCAGGCAAGTGAAAGCAACCCTTGGTACATCATTATCCCCCTGGTCCTGGTGTCTGTGCTGCTCATTGTTGCTGTTACTTCTGTGTGCATTTTGCTCATGTGTAAGAAGAAAGAGAAGACAAAACCTTCAGTCAAAAGTCAAACAGATGCAGTCCTCAGTAGTACAGATCGATGCCTGGAACGGAGCTTGACTGTGCCCACTGTCACAGTGACTCCACTCCTGAAAGGAACTGAGACAAGTACAGGTTCAACATCTGTGGCAGTAAAACATGAACAGCTGCTTCCTACTGTGGTTTCTCCAACTACAGAAAGGTATCTGAAAAACAGCTTTTTAAATCTTGACCCTGAAATGATCCAATATTGTCGGAGGACAAACCCGACTTTGAAGCGCAATCAGTACTGGTTATAGTTACACCAGTTTTGGTCATGCTAATTGATGTAGTATGGAAAAGTGAATATATATTGTTGACATATACTTTGTTCTTTATTACACTCATTATTATAAAGGTCAGATGATACGTTGTGTGTTAGATGAAATCTAAATACACATGAAATAATGATAACGATAATCATACTGATTACAGTGGCCATAATAGAAGGTTTGCAGTTGCTATGTCAGCAAAATTCTCACTTAATTCAGTGGGGAATTTGTCCTCATGGATTTTGAGTGCACCCCATATATACAGTGTTTTTTTCCCATGACAGATAAAATAGAATGGTCTGTCATGGATTATATATTTTTAATAGAATTTATTGTGTTCTTTTTAAAAAAACCCCTAATTTTGCTATAAAGGTCTTTTATTCCTTCTGAATCACTACTTCTCTTTGAAGAACTTCAAATTGTTTCAATAATTTTTCCATGGTGCTAATTTCAATAATGTAATTTTGACCTGAAGGCTGTTCAGAGGACAATACTAAAGAAACAAAACTGTGAATATTTTGACAGATCACTGAATTGGATATCCAGAATTCAATTCAGCAACAACAATACAGCAGTGAATAAGGATTCTGGTGGAATAGTGTGAGATGCTGTTTGTTCTTTTGGTTTCTTTTTTACTTATTGGATACTGAACTCTAGCCTTTAGTGTATGAAAACTGGTAAAATACATCCTTTACCTCTACTCCACATGGCAAAAACTGAGTGTCTGTCAGTCAACCTGTCTGCTTAATTACCTTTAGGCTTAGATTATGTCTGGATGTGCATAAAATTTCCTGCTCCTGAAAAAAGGGGTAAATTCTGCTTTCAGTGAAGCAAACACAGGTTTCTTTTGAGTCTATGTACTCAAGCAGATGGCAGTAGAATCAAGTCCTGCGCTGCATACTGTCATGTGTCCTGGAGCTACTGACAGAAGCCATCCTGCAGTGTAGTATGCATCCTCTTCTGAAATTTCACAGTTTACCCTTCATCTTCCAGAGCACTGAACAAATATGCTTTATGTACTACTACCAAGTACTGCTGTGCTCCAACTTTGCTCTGGTGATAAAATGTGCAATAATTTCTCTGCAAAGAGAGTTTTTCACTATTTTTGGAAATCCAAGCTCAGTAGTGATGTGCAGTCTCCAGTTAAGGCCCAGTTTTATTTCCACTGAGAACAAATAACAAAATGCTGATTGACTACAAAAAATGAACTGACTTTAAGGAAATGGTGCTGTGGTCACAACCGGTCTCTTATTAACAGTGAACTCCTCATCTATTTTTTGCTTTTAAATTGCTACAGCTTCCATACAGCCTCTTTATAAAAACACTGTTCTTAGCAGTCTCAGCACTCAGTAAACACTGGAATACCATTTTTATGTAGGCCTGATTTTATTTAGCTATTGCCATTTTTGCTTTTATTGGATGGATTTACTGACCTCAAGATCCTTGGTGCTATTCATTTCACTCTACATTGTTTTGGATGATTTTTTAAATTGTTGATGATTAAGTGTGTTTCTGTCATTTGTAGATTGCAGTTATGGGAAATTTTCACCCACAAGGAGGGCCAGATGTAAGCTGTGCTTACTGCTGTGTTCTGGGAGCTGGACACAGGAGCTCACAGGCGTGGGGGTAGTCCTCATCTTCACCACCTCTGCTGTGGTGCACTTTTTAGAGCCTACTTCAAGAAGCCTAGTCCATGTCAGTGGAAAATAAACAAGCCACATCTTCAGCTGGTTATTAGAACATTAGAAACTAAAGGTATGAATCCTCCATAAGTTCAGACTAAAATGTATTAGAACCTTGTCATACACTGCTGTATCTTCCCTGATGCCAGTGTGTGAGTTCAAGTGTGTGATCAGTGTAGAGAGCTCTGGGTGTTCAGGTGTCTCAGGCGGATCACTGTACATCTGTGGTGGGCCTTTTCTGCATTCCCAAAGGACATCTCTGGGACTGTTTGGAGTGACTCTCAGCCAGAGAGGTGGTGTTGCCAGCCACCACAGGGACACCCCTCCACCCTTCATGGAGGTGCAGCTGTGTGTCTCTTGCCATTTCCTGGGACCCCTTCTACCAACACCAAGCTGACATCAGCTTCCTCCAGATCCCAGCTCTCAGATGTAGCCTGCCTCCAATGCCTCCTAGACAGTAGCAGCAATCTGATCCCTTTACACTTTCTCCAGGCCACACTCCAGGGAGAAGTAAATAATTTTGATCTCAGTGCTTTACTAACACATGAAGAAACCTACCATGGATTTTTCTAGCTCTGAGATCTTCCTGTCAACAGCAAAAGACACTTTGTGCTCCAAATCCCACAAACAGCATGCCTACAGTTTGATATCAAAATAGTGCACTGCTGAAAGCTCCTGGAGTCTGGTGACAAAACCCACACTGTCAGCTTGTGACAGGGTGAACAAATACACAGAAATGAAATGTGTTCTTTATGAGATTTTGCGAAGTGTATTGGTGTAAAGACAGGTGTGCCTAAATTTGTGTTGTTCAGTGTGTGGTGGAGATGGAACATAGGGCTTATGTAGTGCTGGTGATGTAAAAAATGAGACCATGACATAACAGTCACAAAAACTGCAGTGCAGTTATAACTCCACAACTGAATGGGCATTCTTGAGTTCAAGCATGCTAGGAGAATAAAGTACTACATCAAAATCAAAAAAGGTGGTGGAATTTGTGCTGGCTCTTTTGGCTTTAGCATAAGGTGCTGGAGTCTTGCGCTGTTTCCAATATGGTTTTAGTTGACAACAGGTGTTTATTTCTAGTATATTAGCCATTATGGGATTGTATCTTGTGCATTCTGCTCAATTTTTAAAGCATTGAGGATTTTTTTCAGTTTTGTTTTTGTTTTTATAGTTAAAATCAGCCTTAACACCTAATTAATTAGGGAAGTGTGCCAGCATTCAGTTTTCTTCCTCAGTTTTTGCTGCTGTGAGACAACTGTGCCAAAGTGCCTGCCATATAATGGAAATGTTTTCATGAAAACTTTATATGAATGTAAGTTTATTGTTAATCGGTTTGGTTTAATGCAAAATGCAGAGGCAATATTGTAAATGATAACTGCATATGCATTTAGCTTTAAAATCCCACTCTGAACCCCTATATTAAAAAAAAAAAACAAACCCAAATAAAAACTCTGATTGTGTTAAATTTTCCCTGTGGACAATGCAGAATAGTCTTTGGCAGAGGAGTGTTTCTCTTGTTCATACATAGATATTTAATATAGATAAGTCTGCTCTGGCTTAGCTAGTCCAGGTTTGAGATGATAAATCTGGCTAGGATGAATTTTATACTGGGTTTCCTAAATTACAGTCAATCTAGAAAATGCAAAAAAACCCAGCCCATTTTGTGCTTATGGATTCTTTTGAGATTATAGGAACGCACATATTTTATGATCAGAATCTGGCTTGAATATTTTGGTTGTTTGCCTTGGCCTTGAAGTTGTGCATTTTATTTAGTGAAGATGGAGTTTCTGAAGGATTCCCCTTTTTACCAAATGGAGTTCTAAACTGCAACATCAAAGTGCCTTGAAAGCATATATTAAATCAATAAACTTTTTGTTTATAATCTATCCACTTAATGTTTTGTGCTTTCTTTAAAGACCTGTGAAGTGCAGAGACACAAGAGAATCCCAGTGCCAGTAACGGCATTCTTCTGAGTTTTCTGATGTTGTATTTTTTAAATTGCACATGCTGAGGTGGCTGCTGGCCTGAGCCCAGTGTGGCTCAGTGTGTGTGGCTGGAAAAGGAGAGACATCTCATCAGGTTCACCTAACCTGGCTATGTCTAGCACTTGCAGGAATGTAATATCAAAATAAATGCATTGATTTGAACTTGCTCCAACAGGACTGCACTGGGGTTTTTTTGCGAAGGATTTTCTGTTATTTAACTACAGCTGATTTTAAAGTATAAAGTTCTTAAATATGTTAATACATTAGTGCTGTTTATTCTTTGATTTTCATCTTGATCAACCGTACCCCCTCACTTTAGCCTTACACCAAATGCACCGTTCAACCCGATTTTTTTTCTCAGTTAGAAGTTAGCTAGTCTGTAATTGTTCCTGTACATTGAGGTGAGGAACTTCATCTTGGGATGTCAGAAATGTTGGTGGCCCTGGGGAGCAGCTTCCCATACACCATGAATCAGTGCCCTGTGCACAGAAATCTGTCAGCAGTAGTGAGTTGTGTCCCCCTCCTGCACCTCAGAAAATGCTAGTTTGGAAAGAAGAGAAACTAGGACAGAAATGGTGATAAGCCCTTTACATTTTCCTTTTATTAAAATATGGGTGAGGGCCAGCTACAACTTTTCCTGCTGTAGCCTCTGCTACCTTCTACGATTCCAAATTCAGCAGAGAGTCTACTTACGTGGCCTCCAATCTGCTTTGCACCACTTTTTTCAAGTCAGTCCTTGTGGTGCTATGCTGAAGTACATTCTGTGAATATTTTTAAACAGGCTGAAAATAATTGTCCTGGCATATTCAATGGAAACTATAATTATTTATCTTCACTCATTTCAAGCTAAATTATTCGTGCCAGGGTTTGCATATCCCAAATGCAGTCCCAGAACAAAATGTTCTTTCATTGCAACTGGTGAAATCTATATTTTCACCTCTGTTTGTAGGGAGATTCTGCATGGTGAAATGCTTGCTTTACTTGATCGTTTCCTCATTTCCAGTCTTGCTGCTTGGTTGTTTCTGTGGAAATGCTTTATACGTGCTGGTAGGAACTGCTAGACATGAAGTTATTTGCAGAGGGAGGTTTTAGCTGCAAAACATTTGCATGACTTCACAGTGAGAGGGGCATTAGTTTACATAAATTTATTGGGGAAAACAAAGGAGGAGCAGATTGGGCATTGGGATGGGAGTGTCAGAACTCCTTGCAAGAACAGACGCAGTAGATGAAAATGTAAAAATGTGGCTGATCATAGGGATTTGCTCCAGTTATCTTGCACAGGTACAAGATGTGGTGTATGAAAGCACATTGCTGAGGAAATTCTCGAGAGAATTCAAAATGAGTAATCAAGAGCTTGCATTTCATATACAAGTGTAGACATTTAAGTACATATCAATGAAATTGAATCTCTTAAGGCAGAGGCGCGTAGGATGTTGTTTTGAAACATGCAAAGCCCCCGGGAATCTGCTTTGCAGGCAGTGAATGCTGAGGAAGGGATTGGTTAGAGAGGCAGGGGGATATAGGAGGATTGCAGAGGCAAGCTTGCTGGGATTAGATGGTGTTTCTAAAAATGGGAAGGTCATTTGGAGGCAGACCCACGGGTTTGTTTGAAAGGCAAAATTGATGTGCTGGCCTGTGCCTTAGGCAAGCAGGCTATGATCCGTCACTCTGCCTGGGAAGAGAAAGCATCAAGGTGAGTTTTGCTCCTACTAGAAGGGAAAGTCTTGCTTAGAGATGAGTGTCAAGACCTAGAAGCACAGTTTGCCTTTTCTTTTGTTTCCCTCTGCAGCTGACAAGAGCTATTATTTCTATTAGCAATAAATCATCTATGGCATGAACATTTTGAATTTTGACTTAAGAAGGTTTGTTCAAGAAGTCCAATTGTGGAGTTCATCGGATCAGATCACTAAAATCCTTCTTTATATAACCACCACCCAGACTGCTTGAGCTAAGTTGCCTAGGGTGTAATTCAGATGTTAGATCTGTTGGCATGAGTGTTACCTTAAAAATAGAGTTGTAGTGTTCCTAGTGTCTTGGTCAAAGTGCAGAAAGGAATAGGATGAACTTGCTTTGGATTTTGACTGATTATATTAATTGGAAGCAGTTAATGATTAATGGTAAATCTCGTAATCTGCAGATACTGAAAGGTATTTGTAAGTAGGACAACAGAGGTCTTGATTTTGTTCACAGAGCTAACTACAGAGACAAATATGGACCTGAGCTTAATCCTTAAAAGAAATTAGTGTATCTGGAGAGCTGATCTCATTTACACATGGCTGCACAAAATACTGTTGAAAATCACTAGGATAAGGTTAAGTCAGGTGTAGAAGTAAGAAGTGGGATGAATCAACTAGAACAAACAACTGCCTTCTCCATTGACTGTCTCATTCAATCTGTATTAGCCATTTAAAATCCTATACACTTCTAGTAATGCTGTAATCATCAGTGAGTACCCATTTTCCTTCCCAAAATCACCTTGTTCCTGGTTGCAGCACTTAGGTTCATTTAGTCTCTCCTGTGGTGCTGTTTTCTGGGATTCAGAGACATCTCCTTGGTTGTGAGCATGGGATCTGCCCTCAGAAAACCAGTACTTCTGTGCATGCCATTCAGGAGCAAGGAGGGGGATAATGGTTGGTCACCACTGATCTCTGTAATGGCCTACTTTAATCTGAACCCGCAATTTAAACTTAAAGGCACTTCAAACCCATTTCCATTTCATGGGTTCCCTAGAATGCCTGAAAGGTTGTAAAATGGGTTCATGGTCCCTCTCTGTGACTCCACAGCTCAGGAAGCAGCAGCTTGTTCCCTCAACACCGAGCTCAGCCTGTGCTGTGCTTGGCAGACCTTGGACATTTAGCAGCCTATTTAATTCGTGTCCCACTAGGCTGCTGCACAGACAGAGGGCGAGAGCCTTCACTGCCTGGCCTCTCTGCACTCCTCCCGCTGTTGGAGAGGGGCCCTCTCCTGCATCTTCAGTGCAGCTGCAGAGGAAGGAGTTGCTCTCAGGGGCTGTCAGGAAGTGGAACCCCGATCTGGTTTCACAGATGCCCTGCTGCCACCCTGCTGGGGAGGTCTCAGGCTGGCTGCTGTGAGCAGAGGGCTGTACTTTGCTAAGAAATGTGTATAGCTTTGTTCTGCTTTAGAATTTTAACTTCCTTCAAAAAAATCCACAAAAAAACCTAAACCCCTTTTTTGACACAAACACAGAAGAATAATATATAAGCACTTATATCAGAACCTCTGTCAGATACTGGAATAGTTGTAATCTCCTCCCAGGCTTTAGAGCTACAGTCTGTATAGGATGAATGTACATACTGAATGCAGTTTTGCCCATTATCTCAGTAATAGTTTTAAGTAATTCTTCTTTGTGGGTGCTGTCATTTTCTTTAACAAGTCTGACTGCCTAGGAATTCACTTGTCTCTGTTAAGGAACTGTTATGTGATTTAATTGCTCATTGGCCACAAATCACCAATATGTGTTTATTTTATGGGAAAGTTCAATGAGAAAATGTTTCCATGCATAGATTTTGGAACAGAAAGTTTCTAATATTTCAAATGTTTGAAAATATTTGTGAACTCTTGGAGCTGAGAAGTGTATTTCAAGGAATAGCATGGCTGCTGTTGGCAACTTGTCCAACTCCTACTGCTTTGGAAAAAACCACACCAACTCTGCTATGCATGGGTAACTGTAGAATAATTTGAAATAAATAGAAGAATTTTTCTTGTCTTCATACTCTTTTCTGGTATGCAAGACACAAACCTGTTTATTTCTTAGCTATTGATACAATAAACAAAATAAAGTAAAAATGATGAAGCCAGTTGTTTGTACAGCCAATGCAGAGTCCATTGAGACTGAGTGCCTTTCTTTAGCAAGTGCAGAGCAGCTGTAACTGGAAATGTGTTTGGATGCTGTGTGGGTAAATCATCCAGTTTGTTATACTGTCAGCATGTGCTTAAGAAATACAAAAAGTGGATCCATCAAGAATCTCAAAACGGTGTTTTATTTTCTGGTTTACAATTTCCGTAAAGGAATGGACGTTGTTTTTCTATTCGGAGATATTTATGTTTACAAAGTATTTCTCTGAGCTCAACTTTTTGTCCCATTCTAGAGTAGATGACAAAAGTGACTCATAGGTTCTGCACAAGCACGTGATACTGAAACAGGGAGATGCCTGACTCAAAGTTTCTGCAAACTGCCTTTGAAGAGTCCACAGACACAGGAAATGGCATGGCCTCTCTTGCTTTTAGGGCAGACAAACAGGACTCCTACATTCTTTGAAAAGAAAATGGATCCTGGAGAAATGGATAGTTACACAGCAAATCTGTAGCATCTCTGGTTGGAACTGACTCTGTGTCAATTTGGTCCTTCAAACCTGACTCAGAAGGGATCTCACATGGGGGTGTAATGGGAGCAAGCACTGTTGGCACTAGGATGTTGCTCAGCCTGTGAAATTTGAAATTTCATGGGTTGGCCAAAGCCACTAATAAAATGGAAGAACATCAAGTGAGCTCTTTCACACCGAGGTTAAAGAACAACAAGGACCTGAAATCACTGTACCAGCACTTGATGACATACACCAGCATTCACCAAACCTTCAACACTCCAGTAGAAGCCCTGACAGTGAGTGCCTGGCCTCACTGGAAAATGCTGAGATCAGAATGGCCTTTCTTTGGGCTTGCCTTGGATTTACAATCTGCTGAGTGATGGAGTAGAGAGCTTGGACTGGCATTTCAAGGTCTCAAATGATCCAGCTCTAGCCTACATCTTCCCACTAGGTCTACAAATCCCATATACTCAGGGAAAGTCTTGGCTTGATTAGGAAAGGATGGTAATTGGGACATTCATGTAATGTTGGGGAAATCCAGATTTAAACCTTCTGTCTCTGACTGAGAAAATGTCCCCTTCCATTCCCAGAAAAGAGTCCAAACCTGTGAGCCACACAGGCTCTTTGCAAAAATACTGCAGGAGCAAGAGACACTAAATCATGTAGGGTGCTCTCCAGAGAACCAGGGTCAAGATTTCAGTAAGCCAGATGGATGTTCTTTTCCCATTGCTATGTGCAAAAAGCATGGGAAAATAAGTTTTCCTGTGGAGGATCCTCCAGGGCCTTCTGGGGGGAGCTGCTGAGCTGGCTTAGCTGATACCTGAGTCAGTGACTGGTGAGTGCTGGCTGTCTGTGGGGAATGGAGACGGGCCCTTCCTGTAGCCCACAGCTGGGAACCAACCTCTCTTTCATGACACAGACCTTGTTCCTTTTGTTTGGCACAGGCAGATCCAGGCCCTTATCAGTAGTTATTATGAAAACTTTTTTCAGATGTGTAATGCTCTGTATCTAACACATTTACCTTGCTGTTTTTATTTGTAATTTCTTTTGATGTAAAGTCACTGACTCCCAGCCTGTTTTTGTCTTAGTATTCAGGTATTCTGCAACAAAAGCATTGCATACATTTTCTTCTCCAGACAACCACCTGTAGATGTTAATACCAAGGGTTTTTCTTTTCTAATTGTTTTACCACTTCTTTTTTGTTGTTACTTTCAGTTCTCACATAGATGGTCCCACAGAAATCATATCACACATTCCTGCAGCCCCAGGCAAAGCAAATTTTCTGACGTTTTACTGCTACACAGCAGTTACTTCACAGACACATTTTCCCATTGCTTTTGCAATAATGCTTACTTGGTTTTCAAGTTTTGATGGGTTATATTCAACTATGTCTTCTTTGTCTTGACAGATTGTTTTTCAATTGCTGCTCTATCTTCTACTGTTTTCTCTAACATCCAATAAATGGGCCCAACTGGCACCAGATGTGATTTCACCATGGTAGCGTCTCTTTCTCGGATGAGTACAACACAAAATCACACTCGTAGACCCCTGCTGTTTTGGAACCACCTTGCAAGATATTATTTTGACTTGCTTTTAAAACTGCAAGAGCCTTCACAGAACACTGCCCAAACTTGCTGCAGAATGAACTTTTATTAAATGCTGCTTTTTGAGTGTGGAAAGAATAACATAAGGGTGCGGAATCCCTTGGGACATCCTATGAGGTTTCTGAGGTCTATGCATTTCAAGACTTAATTCTGTACTTATCTGAAAGCAATACAAAGAGCTAAATATGTCTAAGCCACAAACAAGTTAGGGGCAGTATTGGTCAAATGAAAGGCCCCTCATCAAGTGTAAATAAAAATTATTTTTTATTGGAAGCTGATATAAAATGAGAAGGTGGTAGAATCACTGTTCTTAGATGTGTTCAACAAATGACTGGATGTGGCACTTAGTACCAATGTCTAGCTTCCAAGATGTGATCAGTCAAAGGTATGTGTGGAGATTTTTTCTAGTCTCAATAATTCTGTGATTTTGTGATTCTGTGATTCTGTATCTTGACAAACCAGCCAAAATGTGCCTACACACTGGCCAGATGGCTGCTGCCTCTTCAAATAGAGACATTGAGTTGAGTCTATCTTTGACTCACCATGGGTGAGTCAAATTGGGCTTCTTTCCTCTTTTAGGAGGCTAATTTTCGAATGAACTTGTAATAACTTAGCATCTTTGAGAATGTTGCACCTCTCTCAAACTTGGCTCAAGTTGGATGTTGCACTGAAGTTGGAGCTGGGAGGCAGACAGGCAGATGGCATGGCTGTACAGGGGTGGTTCCTATAGAAAAAAACCCCAGAAAGGAAGAAATACAATTCAGAGTTCAATGAATTTTACAGTGTTTCATATATTGAAAGACCAAAGTATAAAACAGCTACACAGAAGGAACCTAGTAACATGATATTTGTGTAGATATTTCAAGAGTGAGGAATTGTGCTTTAAGACATGTTGTGTGACTGTCAAAGATAGATATTATTAACACCCTGCTACAGTTTTCCCTCCCTTTCTTCTTCCTGTGGTACTCTTAGTTGTTGGGTTATTTTTTTTCTCCCTCTTCTTCTGACTCCATTTTTTCTTTTCTGTACTTTTGTTGCAAGAGGAGATTGGACTTTGGAAAAACCTCCAACTGCGTTCACACATAACCATATCTGAAGAAAAAGACAAAAAAAACCCCAACAAAATGGAGCTTTTCCTCTTTCTTGAAATCAGTGACACTGAACAGGAACTGCACATGAATGTAGATGACAGTAGAAAAGCTGATCAGTTTAACCTGATCTGCAGCCCAGTCTTTTAAATCAAAGAGGATAATCCTTGGCTCCAGTAGCTTAAGAAAGTATTATCTCCATGCAGCACTGATGAGAGCAAAATGAAACAGAGTTTTTGGATGCTGATGTCCATGTTTGAAAGATAGTTGAAATAGGAAAGGAGCCTAAACCAGAGTGTTACAGTGAGAAGAGATACTTGAGGAAATCAAATTTCTCTCTCTTGTGAGAAGATTAACGTCACAAATGTTTTGCTTTACAAGAAAATGACTGAGATCTGTCTTGATGACGGCTCATGGTAGGTTAACAAGTAACTAAGGTAACAATAAAAGGCAAAGTGAATAGAAAACATTTCTGGTGCATGGTTTAAGTATTGCAAAACCATACATGGGAAAATCATTGTACTGTTGTTTATTTGGAAGCCTTCAAATTAAGCCTTCAAAGTAAGCCATCCTTAAATGATGGCTAAATGGTTAAGTATTCATATACTTAACCAGACTTAAAGTCTGAATATTATGAACTCAAGGACAAAGTAAAGTGTTGTCAAGCTGAAGTGCCCTGCTGAAAGAACAAAGTAAAAATGAATACCAGCAGCAAAGAAAAGAGATCTACTCACCTCATCTTGAGGAAGGGAGAGATGAATGGCTGGCCTATCCTGATGTCTGAATACATCCTCATGGGCACAACACCCATCCCAACAATCTCCAGTTTCTGGGTCCATTGAAGGTAAGTACTGCCTGCTTCAACACATGGACTCCTGCAGTGGTGGGATGATCATTTGGGTCCTCACTATTTCACACTCTGCTCTGACATAGGCTGGTGTCAAAGGTTCTCCTAAAATAGCAGAAACATAGTATGCTCTTTACCTCTTTGAATGGTCCTGTGGTGTAACTCTTATGCCAGGCATTTTGGAATCTAATCAAAGCCACCTTAAATTTAAATGTTGGCCCCAGTGCACTCAGTCTCTGTCATACCAGATGTTTTTCTCAAAGACTAGTGAAGTTTTGGGTTGGGAAGGAAGCTGAAGGCTTGGAAGGAAAAAGCAAAGCTGGAAGAGTTGCTCTGCACTTCCTTAGTCTTTTGTTAACTAATACTCTTTTTTGGAAGAGTCAAGTAACCATGTGGCTGCAGCTGGGTGCCAGTGCAAAGCCCAGCAAAGACAGTCCTCACAGTACTGCATTCCCTGAGCACAGCAGCTCTCCCACTGACCAATACAGAGGTCATTCCCCATGTTTGAGCAGAAGAAATCACTATTCCTTTTCAAAAGGAAATGACATTGCCATGAAAATGAACCTATCTACCTCAATGAGTAAGGCAGAAAGTGTCTATGATACTGAAGAAAAATATTCTGCATGTGTTGTCCTGCATTTTCACATTAGGTATACAGCTCCCATTCTTGGAAAAATGAAGAGAAGTTTCACTCCGTTTTTAAATTCCTGAAAGGCAATTTTGTTATATAACACCTAGCTGCTGTTTGGTCTCAATAAAATAGGGACAGTAGTCCTGAACAGGCATCCAAAGAACATGCATTCATTTTAGAAATGACCAAAGTAGTTGATAAAGAGGCCAGAGTCTCTGGGGGTATGTAGGGCAAATAACCTTTACTTAATGAACTTTTTTAGACTGTTAAACTGTGTAAGGTTTTTGGCTGGGGTTCTGGTTTTTTGGCTTGTTTTTTTCCGAGACAAAAATGTTGTGAAACATCCTGATGCCAAGTTTTGGGTATTGCTGTATTTCTAATCATAGAATGGCTTAGGCTGGAAGGGGCCCTCAAGTTTCCTAGTTCCACTGCCCCTGCTGTGGGCTGGAACACCTTTCACTAGAGCCAGATCCTCAGAGCCCCATATGGTGGGTGCTCTATTCCTATCCTGAGCATCTTAATCAGGAAATAAATGTTTGTGTTAAATGATGGAAAATACAGATAAACCCAAGATGATTTATTTTTAGAAAGCTCATTTTTCTTACTTGTCTTTCGACACTACTATTTTGAATTATAGTAGCTAAACTATTAGGGTAAAAACAATGAAAATTATTGCAATACAAGAAACAGCAGGTATACTATTAATTGCAGCTCAATAAATAAATGACATGAACCTTTCCCATTATAAAAACATGCCATCTCTTATAAGCATGATATATCAGCAAAATAAATAAAATCAGGTTTTAGAAAATTCTTTAGACATTTAAATCGTAAATCTACGACAAAAAAATACTTCAAGCAAGAACGGATTTGTTGTGGGTTTTCTGCCTCTGAGTAGAATTTAAATTATTCAGTAATTTAAATTAGATTCAATAATTCAGTAGTTTTATGCTTTTTAAGGCCATTAGATGATAATACCATCCCAGCAGAAACCTGTTTGCCAATCAATTAGAGAGACTCCTAATGGGTTGTTTTTAAAAGTACCAAATTATTTGTGTTATATTAGGAATGGCAAGAACTATATATTTGAGGTACATATTCAAAGTAGAATATTTATAATTTGGGAAATTATAGCATGTGTAAAGATCTTAATTTTACTAATAACTTGAAGATATTTTGAGTGTGACTTTTAGCTTTCAAATGTTAAAGGCAGGCTAGCTTTCCCCTCTCAATTTCACAATAAATAAAGAATGACACATATGTGTGGTTTGTTTGGTGTGAGATCTCTTTGTCTTGAAACAAACCCCCTTCATTACCCAGAATTTACTGCTGGTCACTCACTTTTGCAGGAAAACATAAGCTTTTGTTTCATTTCTGCTGACTTCATTTGAAGTTGATATACTAGTGATTTCCTAAACAAAAGGCACATTTTGTATTCCTGTATTGATTAGAAGAGCAGCTGATTCAAGAATTCCAACTTAGCAGCAGGCAGGAACATTAAGACAAGCAATTAAAATTTTGTCTATATGCTCCTCATATTTCAGTTCAATTATTTCCACAATTTTTACATCATGTGAAAAATGTATAGATGTGTGATTTATTTGTAATCACTTGCTCTGAATAGGAGGAAGTAGATAATAAGAGGTAGCCAAATATGCCTATCAAGATTTTAGAAATCTTGGCTTCTCATCATAGATCACACTGATTTAGTCAATGTCTTTAGCTGAAATTCATTCATATGGAGATCATTTGCACATGTCTTCAGGGCCTAAAAATGAAGATCATCAGAATACAATGGCTGAATAAACACCTACAGCTTATCTTCTCTTTGTCCCCCCAAAATTTCTTGACTCATAAATGATAATCATCATCTTCACCGGCTTGACACAAAGATCATATATTAATGTTTTAAAAATATTTTTTGATGCTTATTTTGATTAAATCTATGCAATTCAGCCATATTGCAATCTCAAAAAGGAGGCAAGCATGGAAAGTGAATTGCTGCTAATAGGAGAACATATGAGTGGGAGATCAGAAAATGGTCTGAAAGCAAAGGTCTCTGCAAGCACTTAGCAGCAGTCTGGGGTGCCAAGGCAGAGGCACAGGCTCAGCTGTACTGCCTTCTGCAACTCCTGTTCTCACTTCCTCTCATCTGGGGGTAAATCACCCCAGTGGGCAGCAGGCAGCTGGTCCATGCCCTGCAGTGGCATCCGCCCCCTCCTTTCCCACCACAGGGGGAACAACCCACCTGTAATACAAGGGCGTGAGGTCCCACGCCTGCTCATGTGTTTTTCCATCCCTCTCCTTGCCTGGCTCATTCTGCTCAGACCACACAGCTAACTCTGCCTTGCTTTGTGCTGTAGAGCCCTTGCCTACAATTGTAACTCCCTGTAGTTTTTAAGTGGCTCAATCTTCTGTAGATGCAGCTACTGCCACTTCCACTGGTGACTCTTTCAAGGTGTGGGGGGGTAGTGTGCAGTCTGATAGACTGCTCATTGTCCAGAATTTCAATACTGAGAGGATTCCTGGGTACAGGATCAATGTCTCCTCAAGGGCATTAAAAGTGCAATAATGATAGGAACTGGAGGCAGAGATACCACATGTGTCTGAATCTGTCCTAGTGGCAATTCTGGGCCGTTCCCCTTCCTTGCAATGATGTTGGGTACATGGCAAGGATACAGCCGTGCTACAGGCTCAACATGTTTTTTTTTTTCATGTGTTTGTGGAAAGCTCATATTTGTGTGCTGACAACAAAAAAGCATTTTGCCTGACTATCATAAGGCCTTTCGAGGCAAAATAACAACAATAAAAAAATGGTGGTACTGATGTGCATAAAACTTGTGTGACTTTGCTTGCAATGTGTCTAAAATGGAGAACGACTAAGATTCAGGTTTTCTTAGTAACTCCATTATGCCAGCATTTTCTGGTTGCAACAGTCATGGGTTTCTCTTTCACTGAAACATGACGAGTTGAGCACTTGGCCTCTTGCTGGACAGTCTGGAAAGATGACACTACAAACTACACTAAATCCACTATTGCAGATTCCATCTGTTCTCCACTCCCACAGGGCTTTGTTTTCCCTTTGTTCCATGGGCACCTATGCTTTCCAATTTTATTTTCCACTGGTCTGATAAAGGAACAAAAATAAAAGAGAAATACAGGGGGGAGAAATGTATAGTGGGAAAAAGAATTGTCCCAGCTCTTCAATAACAAGCCAGCCTCAAAACGCACAAAGAATAAGGTAGTCCTTATCTATTATTATTTTTAAGTTATTTATTTCTACAGGACTCATGCTGACTTAGAGGGATGATAGACAGATTAAAGATGACCATCTGCGTGATATTCACTTTTCCTGAAACCTGTACTCTTTTGCTGTATTCTGACATAACAAGTTGGTAATATGACAGTTTGCAGAGCTGTTGCTGCAAATAAATCTGAAGAGCAAAACTGAGAAAAAAATGCAGCTAGTTTTTATGAGTGGTTGTTTTCACATGTGGTCTGATCATAAAAATACCAACAATAAAACTTCTACTGCCTTCTTTGGACTGAGTTCCTATTGCTGGTATTTGTTCCCTCTTCCCATCCAGGAAAAATGACTTTTAAATTTCATTCCAAAAGCACAAGAATCTGTCAGTGGTGTGGTGGGATTTTTGGGTTTTTTTTGGTTTGTTGGTTTTGTTTTTGTTTTTTGTTTTCCCTTCCAAATTTAAATTCCATTTTCCTGTGTTAGCTGTCCAGAAGGATGTGTTCTGGGGCTACCAAGTCCTGCCTGTGCAGTTATACTCATGGAGAGACAAGTCTCACATCATCAGTGTCAGCCTCAGAAGGAAGATGGAAAATTTTGATTTAACTGAAGGTAAAGTCAAGAGTCTTACAGACAGCGAGGCATTGCTGTTACGGGTTTTACCCTGCTGTGCTGTGCATGCTCTGGGGCAGATTTAGGAGTCACAGTATGATTTGTAGATACCAGCTATTGTAGTAATAAAATTAAAGGATCACAATTAGTGAATCATTGAAGTAAGAGTTCCATTTGTTGATTACATCTATGCTTGTATATCAATCATAACAGATTTTTAATGGCAGAGAGGACAATCCTCTTAGAATTCTGAGCTCACAGCTTGTTAACCCCACTTATATTTCTAAACATGATGGCCACAACTGGAAATTACCATATCTAGAAGGTTTTGGGAGTCTGTTTGTTTTGTTGAACCAAAACCACACTGAGGGTGATTCTGGTGATCTAACACTACTGAGTGTCACTGCCTAGGCAAATCCCACAGCACAGTGCAATTCCTTGGCACTGGCTTACTTAGCATGACTGGATTTGAGCTTCAGTGCAGTGCTAACCCTCAGTACACGGTGGTGCAGCTTGTGGCAGCACCACGTTACATCACTTTTTTGGGCAATGTTTCAGTTCCTGGACTTTATGTTGAAAAAGGTACATAAGCCCCAAAGTATTAAGCCTCTTTTAAAGAGAGATTTTTCCTCTGAGCACTGGAAGACCTCCCCTGGAGGAGATGACAGCACAGGTACAGCTGTGCCCTGTGGCTTGCAGCTGTATATTCCACTCTTCTGGCACTGTCATGTGAAAAACAGCTCCACTTTCTGTGGGACTGCAAAGTCCCCAGAAAGATTTACACATATAAAGTCAATCTGAGACACAATTCTTCATCAAAAGTATAAAGACTGCACCAGCAAAATACAATGACAAAATGCTTAAACTGGTAGTAGAAGTAAGAGAATATAGAATCCCAGTGACTTTGCTGTCATAATTAGCTTCCATCAATGAGTTGTGTCAGCCAATCTTTCAAAAATACATGTTCATATGTATTGTTTGGCTTCCTGATTATCCTTGCACCAAGTTATTCTGCAGAACATGAGGGGAATGGCTCTTGTACTTGTTATGTTTATGAAACAAGCCATTAGTAGGCATGTATGCTCTGGAGGATGTCGTGTGTGAAGGAAACAGGAGAGAAATGAGTGATCAGAGTGATTTTCATGACCTCAGCATTGAGGAAGACAAGTGGCTTACACCCTGTTTGTGAAAAGTATGACATCTGGGGAAACTGAGTCCTGTGGAACTACTTGTTTTCATGGGAAAAAGAAAGAACAGCTGACTGAAAACAAACAGGAATTTAAGATTATGACCGCAGACATTCAGCATCTGACACAAAGTGCTGACTAAGTTTGAAAAGATTTCTTGGCCAGCAAACAGGAACTGTTAACTAATCTACCAGCTTAGCTCTGATATATTTTTAAAAGAAATGTCAAAATTCTTGGGGTTTGTCTTCTGAAGGAAAGGTCTGGTCCTACAATTACCAGCCATCCCAAGTGCTTCTGAGGCTACCTATCCTAAATTCATTTTCTCAGCAAGGTGCACTTTAACCTGGCAAACTGAGTGTTAAAAACTGAGGGGTTTAGAGTAATTTTGCTCAGCTGGAAGAGAATAGACAGCATGATTCCTGGAAGAAATAAGGGAAGTTTGATTTTTTATTTGCACACAACTGAACTGAATGACTGAGTACATCTGTACAATGATCTAACAGTCCTACTCCTACAAATGAGGACACACATTTTAAAATGAAGAAGTGAAGACAGTCCTTCAGTTCCTAGGGAATTCAGATTATTTCACCTCAGTGGAAGGAACCTGATTTATACACATTCAGTTCCTGATTCCATACTGGCTACTCTGTCCTTAATTGAGGACAGAATTTTAAAAGTATGTTTTAAATATTCAGAACTAGTATTGCAGATGATCACATCATTTTAGTGTTATTGGGAGCTTAGGAGAGGTATCTGGACAGCCTGATCCAATGATTTAAAGTTATTTAATGGAGATGGATAAATTATTAATTATGAGTAATTAATCTGAGCAACATGGAAATTTCTCTGTGTAGAAATAATACATATTTAAAGTTATAGTTATAGTTATAGTTATAGTTATAGTTATAGTTATAGTTATAGTTATAGTTATAGTTATAGTTATAGTTATAGTTGTTATTGTTATTATTGTTCATCCTGCCTTTACGTTTAAAAAGGCTTAGAATTTGGCCCTATATACATTAGGCATTTCAAAAAGTGTGAAAAAAGGATCTTTTGTATCAGACTGACTGCCTAAATTGATTTTTTGTCCTTCTTCTTTTTGTTATGATATTTTAAGGTAGTGTGAGCAAAAAAAACCCTCTGTGACTCCCAGTGTGAAAGAAAGAAGTGAGAGAACACAAAAGTTCCTCATGCAGATGTTAGGTCATGAGAGTTTGTGCTGGTTTATGCATTAACAGTTAAAACATAGGGAAGGCATCAATTTCCGTGTGCAGTTGCATATATTGAGTAATGTTTAACAAAAGCACAGTGCACCCTTTTCTGCCTCTCTGCAGACCAGTATGGTAGTATTTAATTAACTGATAAATCAGTTCCTTTTTGCCTTTTATAAAAATGGGGCTGCTTTTGGAAAAAAATTAGGTGTTTAAAAAGTTCTATCTGAAATGGCACAAAATAATGCCATTTTATTCTTTCATCTGCAGATGATACAATTTCTTTCATTGCATGGAAAAATACAGTTCATTTAGAGGGAATTTAATCCTGCTGGCAATTGGCTTGGCTTTCTGTTGCTGCTTGTGAACCTCATAGTAACAGTCGACAGATCATAAATTAAAAATGGTAGACCAGGAGAGAGCATTGTGAAATGCTTTTAAATTACTGCTGTCATTTCATTGGTAGGATATAATGTCTGAGTTACTTTAAAGGAGGAGAAGAGTGCACACTGTGTCATATGTCATACATTCAGTAAAGCCACGGTGCTAACCCAGGAAGACTGAAAAATTCACACTGAATTTGTATCTACCTTGACATTACAGGAAATCACCACCAGTGGTGATTATTCCTCCAAGACTCCACTGTAAACCATATGCTGGATCACTACACTTAAAAGTCAGGTCATGATCTACATGTCTGAAATAAAAGTATTTTCAGCTGTTGCTAGTAGTCCACAGTCTTGCTCGTGTGTCTTTACATCTCCTGGGATTGTGTGCTCTCCTGGGACTATTTTCATTACACCCAATAATCCAATTAATCCATTAGTTGCACTTAACCTTTATCAGGACAGAGTGACATATTGACTTACAAGCATTACACAAATTGACAAAGCAGAAGGTGCCATTTGAACATTAGTATTCCTCTGAAGTCAGATTAGTTCTAAAGTTCAGAAAGTTTTGCTTAGTGTTTCCTTCTGAGTAAACAGATTAATTTATAGATAAATGTGTTGTATGTGACAGAGACATAGTAAAAATTTCTCACTTGGATAAGAGTTTTAAGATTTTTGGAGGTGTAGTTCTCACAGATATTTTAAAAAATAGTGCCGTTTCCTCCATGTTCTCACCAATTTATCAAGATATCCTGTGCACACCAAATCCACACATGATTTAGAAACCTATGAAGACCAGGATAATTCCAGTGGCAACTTTAGAAGGTAGACATGTAACAAATACCATACTGGTGCAAGGTTCCATCTACCCCATTATTTTGTGTCCACCAGTGGCCAATATTGGATACCTACCCAAAATGTAAATCAAGAGAGGATGCATACATAATATTTGCTCATGTGCTCCTAATGTCTATGGTGGCATTCTCTGCTATTTTGTTTAGTTGCTTCTTAAACATATGTGATTTTTTTGCATAAATAGGTTCCTGTACTGCATGACTAAATAACTAGCACTTCGTTGAGGTATTAAAAAAGAAAATAGTGTTATCCTGAATCTCTTCATGGTATTCATGAGTTTACTAATGTCTTCAACAGCTGTTCTGATTTGCCACTTTCCAGTCCCAGTCTATATGTTCCTCTGCATTTTCAGTCATCTGATCCTATTTATAGGATAGCACTGTTTGTCTAAATGCATATTGAATGCACTTAGAGGGTGTGCCTGCCTCAAAGCAGGTAATCCTGGTCACAGCTAGCCAACAAAGACACATCACAAACACATGAATTAAAGTGATTTAGCCCTTGGGGAATGCCTGTAAAAGAAAATGTGTTTGCTGATGGAGATGCCTTACTGGCTAATCCAAATTATCTAATTTGCTCTGCAAAACAACCCCTCTGCTCCCCAAATGCAGTACCTGTAAAGAATGTGTTGCTTAATTGCTGAGCTCATACTAAAACTGGCAGCAAACATGCATTGCTTTAATTTTTCAGCTGAGCTTGAATATTAAGCTGAGTTCCAGTGACACCACTGTTCAGCATGAGGCCAGAAATAACTGATATTAAGAATGGCAGCTGAAATACTTATTCACAAACACAATTGCAGGCTACACATGATTGCTCTCTGCACATGCATTTCCAGTGGCATGGAAATTACTTGTTTCCTGCTTGATGTTATTTCTGCTTCAGCTGCTTGGCTGTTGCTCACACTCCTGGAGCCAGGCTGCCAGGGGGACAAAGACCAGCTCCAGACCTCGGAGACAGATGTGCTCCTGTCAGTGTGATCGATGAGCAAGGTGGAGGGCAGAGCCACTGTCCTGTGCTGTGGCTCACAGGGCTGTCATTCACTGTGCCACCTCCAAAAGACAAACGGGGTCTTGAGTGGAAGTGAATTTTCTAATTGAATTATCCAGTGTCCCAGGTGGAAAAGGCCTTAAAAGCCCAGACCATGCAAAGAAGGTGTAATCTGAAAGGAAATCTTGTTCACATGGCACATTAACCTATGCATCTTTGTGAATTTTGCCCTATTTATGACCCAACACACACAGTGTCTGCTATTTTTGATGTCTAAGATAAATATTTTTCTCTATTTCTGGGACTGACAGAATAATACAGGAAGCCCTTGTTTTGGAACAAGAAAGGGCTACGGCCATCTCCTAAGTTACTGGCAGCTCTCAAGCAGTTCACTTGAGATTCCCACCCAGGACTCAGTTAACACTGTTTGTGAGGCCATGCTGATCTCCTTGGCATTGGGAAGAAGCAATCCCAGGGATGCAGTGAGCCTGGGAATGCTGTGAGGCTGGGGATGTGGTGTGTCCAGTGCCACACCCTGCACAGTGCAAGAGTCTGGCCATGCCCTGGCTGCAGTCCAGCCACCTGAGCAGCTCTAAACCCTGCCTGTTCTTTTGGCTTTTGAGAACCCCTCCAGCTTCTCCTCCTCAGTAATGCCTTCAGAACTCACTTGCCATCTTGCACATCTGATTCTGTGTATCTTACTGACATGAGAAATTCTGTAGGGTCAAGAAGGTAGAGTGAATCCTTTGCAAATCTGTGGCCCTGTCCTACAGAGGAGGGGTCAGTGGCTGCCCTTGTGGTGTATGCTGGCATCAGGGCAGAGGCTGCCTGTGTGCCATCCCTCCCAGGAGCTAGGAAGATCTAGTTGGTCCGTTAGGATGTAAAAGTAGATGACAAGTATTCCTGTCTTACTGCAAGGAAACTGAGTCAGGGAACTGTCAGGACACATCATTTCATGTGATTGTATCACTTTTCCTGACAATTTCCTCCTGATAGTTACCATCCGGAATGCTAAAAAACTCCACCACATTTCCTCATGTATCATGCATATTTGTTTGTTCCAGCTTCCTGAAATGGAGACTTTTGCTGTCTGAATTTGCTTAGGTAATAATATTATACACACTCTCTGCATAGCCTTTTTTTGATTAATATTTTTGTTAATATAACTTGTGTATTCATCCTTCACTTTCAGTGACACCAGTAACAAACATGAATATAGTAACACTTATAAAGTAATGTAAATAAAACTTCTAATTTTTGTGTGTTGTCAAACATTAGAATTATTCAAGTTGAAAGAAGAATAGCACAACACAAAAAATGTATCAGACAACAGCCAGATAGAGGAAGGAGGATTATCCTGGGTTTATAATTGGACACTGCAAAGTAGGCTAGCAGAAGGTCTCAAGTGAGAAGAAGTCTTAACCTAAAAAGGTAAACATTCTTTCTAGTTGGTGACTGAAAAGGCCTTTGATATGATCTGATGGTTAAAAAGGTTTTTCCCACTAAAAAAAAAAATCAAAATGCTGTGTTTTGGATGACTTTTGTTTGTAATTAATTAAATGCTATATATTAAAAAACACTGCTGTTACATGCAGGAACCAGCTAACAACGGATGTATTGCAATACTTTACATGGGCTGCTTTCCTTGGGGAAAAAAATTGGCACTACACTATAAAAAGTGCCAAAAAGGTTTCTCACACTCTACTTCTAAGGCAAACAGTAAGCCTATATAAAAGTTTTTGTACAATCTGTGGAATTTAGTGTAGCTTTCTCATTTTTTGCAGGGCCAGTGAAGTGGAGCAGCAGGAATAGAACATTGAAATTTTGAAATACAGAATCAAATTACAGAAAAGAACAATTTATCCTAAATTTAGGTGGACCTTTTTCATGTAGTTGTGATTTAACTTGCAGTGCAGAGTACAAGACATCTTGATGGAATGGTTATTAATATTGTGATTTGCTTTATGTGCACTCTGCATTCTTTCATTTATTTCACTCTGTTCCATCTGAAGTTTTGATATTTATATTGAGGAAGCAGGTAAATATGGAAAATAGGTGCAAGATTATGTAGAAAAGTAGAGGAGAAATGCATTGATGTGGAGAAAGTAATGCATGCACTCTATTAATAGTATATTTGTAGAAAAGTCATTGTAGGTTTCACCTGGTTTGAAAGCTCCTTTCTGTAACTCCAGGCAGATACAGCTTTGACTGGGGCTGGGACCAAAGTGGAAACAAAGCATTGAATATTCAAGCTTTTGGTTGAAAATTCAGAATTCTGGGCCTGAGCTCAGTTTTGTCATGTATCTGCTGACAATGACAAGGCACAAAAAGGTCACCTTGAGCAGAGCCTTGGTTTCATCATCAGTTTAGGCTGGCCTCAGCTGTCCCTGCTGGCTTAGACCTGGTCAGAGAGGCAATGCCACCCCTCCTGTGGCTTTGCTTTCCTCTTGCTCCTCCCAAGTGCTGCACTGAGTCAGGGACCTGATTTTCTGTTTTAGGTTAAATATATTGTGAAAGTAGGTGCAAATGTTGTGGTTGTCACAATCAAAAAAGAACTTTGTTTATGAGGCTGAAAATTTTCTTTTTCTGAATGTTTTCAATGAATCACATTCACATCACAATGTCCAAATATGAGGTTTCTGGGGAGGCAACTCCATGAAGTGTGGAAAAAAGCAAGGAATACATAGATATACATAGGTAGAAAAAGTAAGAGGAAGGAAAAAACAACTAAAATAAGCATGGAGTGAATAAGGAGGAAATAATATGAAGTCATATGTAGATAACCTAATGCCTCAAGAGAAAACAGGAAGAATAGTACCAGCAGAAAAATGGCAAGCACTAAAAAAGTAATAGGAAAAGGTCACTGCTGAGTGTCTGTATGCAAAAACACAAAAACACAAAGTCTGGAGATAGTGGTAGAAGCATGTAATGATGTAATGGTTGGTGTCAAACTGATTTCTTTTGTATCCATATTTTAACAATGGAGGGAAATGGATATTGGTGGAAACCAGTAGCATCTACAAACCATCATTTTTTAAAACTATTTCCTTTGTAAACTTCAGAGAATTATAACTAGCTTTTGACAGGATCAGTATCTCTTAGACTGCAACATAATTTGAACAACAAAACCACCTCATAATCAATCAGGAGGTCTGTAAACTTCAGGTCAAGCTGATGAGACCCTGGGACATTCCTCTGAGCGTGAGCCCCGTTTATGATGTGCTAGAAGGATGTTAAGCTGCCTCTGTGGGCCTCGGGACATTTCAGGGGTAGGATGTGGACCCAGCTCTATAATCTTCACATCCAAATATATACTGAAGAAACCATCTCAGATTAAGAACATGAGAGAAAATGTGCTTCTTTACTCCCAGAGCATCTTACTCTGGCTCAACTGGGCCACTTTCAGATCAGCAAGTGGCTTTGCAGCATCACACACTTATTCATCCCACCCTCTACTCACCTGCCCAGCATCATAATTCCCTTTATTTGCAACTGTGTACCTTGCATTTGAGTTTTGGATGCAGCAAGAACAACCACAATAAAATGTTCTAATAATTGTTGGTGCAGAAAGTTTTGTAGGATGTGAACAAGATATATGAAGGCACCTGAGGGGCTAATAAGAGAGAAGGTTTGATTTGTATTGAAGTTGTACCATTGCTGCAGGAATAAAAAGTTGCAAGATGGCAATGTGAGTGGTTACTGTCATCCTCAGATACCATGAACACCTCTGAGATGGTACTGGGTGAGTACTGGAACTGGTCAGTCTGGGAGAAGCAGAAATGAAGGAAAAGATTCCAATCTGTGGAAAACTTCACATAAAGTGAAGCTGGCAGCATGCTGTCTATCTGGAAATTTGACCAGGAAAGAAGAGAAAACAAGCTTATGATTTCAGAAAGTACTATCAAAATTTAAATCACCATACGTGCCAAGAGACATGGCTTTTCCCATCATAGACACTCTGGATGGAAGTTAATTGAGAACACCAAGATTGGAGGCAGGCTGGGCTCAGTGATCATGCACTGATGTAATCTGCAATCCTGACGGATATGGGTAAGGTAAGGAGCAAAGTTAGGATTCAGAGCCTCACCTAAGGAAATTTCTAGCTCTTCAAGGAGATAGTGAAGAGGATCTCCTGGGAGACTGCCCTGAGGGCCAAGGGAGTGGAACAACTCTTTAAGGAAATCTTCCACAGAGTGCCTAACAAACCCCAGGAGCAAAAATCCAGACAAGGAAGGCAAGAGACCAGCATGGCTGTGCAAGGACCTGCTGGAAATACTAAAGGGAAAGAAGCAAATAAAGAGATGAAGTTGTGTAGAGATGGGGTGAGAAAGGCCAAGATGAAGCTGAAGCTGGCAAGTGATGCAAAGAACACCAGAAAGGGATTCTATGGGTTAACCAGAAAAGGAAGGACAAAGAATATGTACCACACCTGAAAAACAAGGCTGGGAAACTTGTAATGACAGATGAAGAAAAGTCTGAAGTACTCAACAACTTTTTTGTCTCACTCTTCAAGGGTGATATCTCTTCCCATACCTCTTGAGTCAGTGGAAGTTACTGACTTGTCAGCCTCACTTTGTGCCTGGGAAGATGATGGAACAGATCCTCTTGGAAACTGTGCTGAGGCACATGGAGGACAGGGAGATGATTTGAGACACCAGCACAGCTTCACCAAGGGCAAAGCTGCCTGACCAACCCAGTGCTCTTCTGTGGTTGACTGACTGCATCAGTGGACAAGGGAAGGGGTGTGGATGTTCTGGACTTCTGTAAAGCCTTTGACATTGTTCCTCACAACATCCTACCCTCTAAACTGGAGAGAGATGGATTCCATGTGTGGAATGTTCTTTGGATAAGGAATTGTTTGTGCAGTCATATCCAGAGGGTCATGTCAAGGAGTCAGAGCCTCAGTCAGTGACAAGCGGTGCCCTCAGGAGTCTGTATTGGGACCAGAGTTATTTAACATCTTCATCAATGTCATAGACAAAGGGCGTCCTCAAGCAAGTTTGCTTGAGGATGCAAGCAAGAGCCCAAGCTGAGTGGTGCTGTTGACACACCTGAGGATGGGATGCCAGCTAGAGGGACCTGGACAAGCTCAAGAAGTGGGCTTATGGTAATCCCATTAGATTTAAACAAACCTAGTTCAAGGTGCTGCACTTGGATCAGGGCAATCCCAGACAAGAGAAGAACACAGACTTGCAACACATGTAGCACACAGATTTGCTTCTGTAGCAAGAACAAACACTTAGAACTGTATCCTGATGAGGATTTCAAGGACCTTCTTGCCTTGCAAGCAAAACTGAAGTGGCTGATGGACTTCACTGTCTAATTTTAATTTTTTTTTTAATTCAGGCTTTACCATTCAGCCATTTTCCTCCTGATCTGCCATCAGCAGTAAGCATAAATCAGCCTCAGCAGGATGCTTCACAGTCACCTTGCCTGAAGGAATACTGTTTCATACCAGTTAGGGCCATGGCCTTCTCTGAGGAGCTGTCCTGGCAGCCAGTCTCTGGGAGAGAGGTGCACGGGCTGTAGCTGTGTTAGTTCTAGGCAAAGGATTTATGCACTTCCTGCATCGAGGTACGGATCAGATCACTCTCCTGCAAAGGAAAATGAGGGGTGGGTAAGAGACAGGCACAAGCAGATTGCCAGCTTGACACTTGGGTGGAAACTGTAATGATATCAGCCTTTGTTCCCAAGAAGTCAATAGGTGACAGATGTTGTGTGTGAATTTAGATTTTCCCAGCGAGGAAAAAGAAATGGTGAAGTAAACTGAGTACACAGCAAAGAAATTAAAATTACAAGGACATACATCAACACTTCAGATTAAAATACATGTAAAAAGTAGCTGTTCCCACGGGGGAGATGTAAGCTGGATGGAGCCTGGCAGTGAAGAAAGATTCTAAAACAATGTCCTTAATATAGAATAGACTCCAAAGAAGCTTGGATGTGGATATCATCCTCACGATGATATGCTCTTTAAAAAGTAAATTTTCAGCACAGACAAGCAAATGTAATCACTTAGTCATAGGTCACCCTGAAAATACACCCTGTACCTGTTAATTTTTGAATGTTGGTTAGAAAAGCCCACATCAGGGCTCAAATATAGTACTTATGCTAGAAAATATGGAGAATAAAAAACTTACTCAAATTAATTTATATTATATAAACAGGCAAAAGTTGACTCAGCTCTGTGTAGTTTCACAGCTCATTATCTGGTTTGCTTTGCACCTTTGATAACGTTTGCTACCTAAGAGTAGAGGTGATTGCTGAATGAAGATGGGATATTTCACAATAGGATATTTCACAATAGACATTACTGCCCTTTTCCTCCGTTCCTAAATACTGGAGCTGGTGTCGACATTGTGATACATATTCAATAGAACTATTTCATTTTCCACATTAGAAATATTCTCCAATCTTTCCCATAGTTTATTCATCTTCTGCCATTTCCATTGTCAGGGTGGTACTGCGTAGCAGAATAATGACTGGGGTAACAATGAAACTTTCAGAAAATCTTATGTTAAGCATCTCAAGCTTTTATGAAAAGTCACAAGTATCCAGACTGTACAAATATTCACAGACTTTTCATAGCTTATGATATGCTAAAGTTCGGTTCACAGTGTTTTGTTGGGTTTTTTATAGACTTGAGATTAAAATTAAAGTAACTGGTGATTCCCAGTAACTATCCAAAGTGTCTGCAAGTTTAAAGATAGTCTCACAGGATCTGGTAGAACTCGTGTGTGAGAGAGGGGGCAAGAGTGAAAGGAATGTATAAATAAACTCTGGAGTGCTTTTGACAGCTCAAAAATGTGAAGAATGCTGACTGTCACAGCAGTAGAAATTAAACCAACAGTTGGTTCTTACTTGTGAGGTTTAAAAACCCAAATGGGATTCACCATTTCCTATCCTATTCTATGTGAAGACCACAAAAAATAAAACAGTAACACATCCAGCTCCTTGCACTGTGACAGCTGTTGTACAATGCTCCAACAGTGCACACATGGTGTGATGACTGTGCACGGAGCACAGTCCTGGGCTAAAGTCCTTGGAATGCTTTCATCCTTGGGCAGCATGATATTGCCTCCACCAGCACCTCAGAGAGGAGCAGGATGCCACTGAATATGGCTTTTGCTGGTGCAAAGGCATAAGAACAGACAAGCAGACATTGCATCTACAGCCCTGTGACTATGGGTAGGTGATTAATGCACGCTGGTATGGCTGGATGATTTATAGCCCCTAAACAAGATTAATTATTGCTTCTCCTACAGCTGGTACCAGGGCTGCAAACATAGTTAATGGTGATGTACATGGTGTCCTCCATTCTGGTCAGTCAAATGGGTGACAGATACCCAGCCTGTACAGGACAACACATTACATCCCCTCTTATACTCAGCCTTTTGTGTCACCCTTTGCCTCACCAAAGAAAATGGGGCCATCTGATTGCAATCCTAGGTAAATACAAGGGTAAATAAATAGGTAAATAGGTAAATAAATAACAGTAACTCAGATTTGCTGATTCCTTACTCTAGCTTTATTCCACTCTGTGCTTACAAGATTCCAAGTGCATTTGCTTACTAATCAAAAAAAAAAAAAAGATATTTAAAAGAAAAATGCAGCATTGTCAAAGTGACTTTTGAAGTTCATTTGGAAAGAATTCTGGAAAACGTGATTACAAAAACCTCTAGTAAAAAATCTTTATAGTCAAGCACTGACCACAATCCTGCCGTCCAAAGTCTGCTCTCAAAGTAGCATAAATCTAGTTTAATACCCATGGTTTTGGTGGGGCTATTCCAGTTTTACACAGCAGTAACTGGGAATTGAACCTGGATCTTTGCCTTTAATTTTGCCCAAAAATGGGAAAGTAGAAAAAAGTATGCTTTCAACACGGAGTCCCACAGGAATTCAGAGGGTCATCACATTGAATCATTTTCCCAATTGCTTCCCACAAAAAAAAAAAAAAAAAAAAAGAAAAAAAAAAAAAAAAGGCAGCCCAGTTGCTCAGTGCTTTGTCAGCTCAGTTATCAAAAGAAAAATAATGCAGGTTTTCCTGATGTACACATGAAGTTACTGAATGTAGGTGTGAAACATTTGCATTGTGAGACGTTTTGAAACTTGCTTTACTATCATATTTATAATAATTGTAAACATTCTTAATTAATAAATTAATAGCAGAACTGCAGGTGTGGAGTCTTTGATCTTTGCAAAGATAGAAGGCTCAGGTACAGATTGCTGCACAAAGGCCCAGTGTGAGGGATTCTGTGATCATTATCTAGTACCCAGGATGTGGTTAGAAGCCTCAGCATCCTTCAGAGTGGAGTGTTAAGTGTAAAGGCTTGTCTGTATAGGGACTTACCCCTGATTAACTCCATGTGTGGACACTCCTATTCCAGAATAGTGGGTGGAGAACAAGTCCTTAGGCTGGAGAAGCATTGTCTCTCTCTCAGTATTATCCTTGGCCGTGACCCTAGCACTGGTTCTGGGAACATCTGCTGAGGAAGCTGAGGACAAACTGGCAATGAAACAAGGATTGCCTCCCCAGACAGCAGAGAGGGCCCATGAGCTGGGGTGCTCTCTGAAACAAAGCCCTGGCATGATTGCTTTTACATATAGCAGTGTGGCAGGTTTCCCCTGGAAGGAAAATTGGAATCAGCTGTGTCAACATGTGCCACAAATAGAATACTTTTCCCAGGAAAATAGCCAGCAAAAATAGAACACAGTAATCTTCAGCCCAATATTTGCATATTGCTAATGCCAAAAGAAAGTATTAAATGGGACAATGGAAGAGGATTATTCTACTTAGAGGAACGAAGGATTAAGAATTATGCTGACCCTGGTGTGAGAGCTCTACAAACCTATGCAAAGACAAGGCAGTTTCATGACAATTGATGAAAATTCAAGAGCAGCATTATGGTTATTTGGAATAATTTGCATTATTATAGCTCTGAAGAGTCTAGCTGGGAATCCACCCTCTGTTGGCATGTAGCCAAGATGAGTGTATACATCTCAAAATCCTTCAAGGAGGCAGTTTATAAAACTGATTGAGAGAGAGACTGAAGTGTTTTATTAGAATCTCTCTTTTCTCCTAAGACTGTGGAATGTAACTGGCAGATTCCCGAAGGAAAGACAGAGCTCAACCCAATACACTGGCACAGGCAGGACCTTATGGCTGTAACCTTCCTGAATTTAGTGTTTGCAGCATGCATTACGGGCTGTTTTCATCACCATTTCTGGAGGGACGCTTGGTCAGGCAGCTGAGCACACCTTAGAGCAGCTGTGCCGTGTTATTATGGGAATATTTGCTGCAGTGGAGGGAAGTGAAGGGCAAGGTCACATCATTTTGAGAGGCTCTTTGTCTGATTGCAATCCTGAGGTCTACACATCCATAAATTTTTCCTTTCCTGTGCTGCAGGGTGAGACATACGCAGAACAAATAGGCTGTTTTACTGAAATATTTTCATAGGGAATAAGATTTCTGTTTCCTTGATACACCATAGAGAAACAGGCCCTACTTAAACAAATAAGGCAACCAGATTACTGAGCTTGTCTTCCTCTTCTTTCTCAAATAGTTTTATCACCACTATGCATGCATATCTCAAAAGGGGTTGTTACTCTTTGTAAATAGATTGTTTTTATTGTTGTGCTGAGCAGCAAAAGAAGAATGTGGATTTGCAGGAAGGCAGGGAAAAGGCAGTCAGCCTACCAGTGATGCTGATGCTGATTGATGTCAAGGGCCAGTTTCTAACAGCTCTTGTGGCAGGCTTGAATAGCTTGTTCATTTAGTAGAGTAGCCACAGCATTACCCAGTTGTAAAGATGATAATAATAGCCTGTGTTTAATTCAGTAGGCTGTGATTAGGTATAACCAAATAATAATTCATTTTAAGTAACTCACCTTTCTATGCATCTAACACTCCATATGCTTGGGAATTAAACACATTAAAAAGGCAATTCCAGCCACCTAGTCCTCATTTTTAGTGTTTTACTAGTGCATTTAGGTATTTTAGTGTCTAGATTTGAGCAGTTTATGCAAACTTTTGCTATATGTGAGTGCTTTAGCACCCTCAGAGGCACATGGTGAATTTCAATTTACTCTGTGTGTGTGTGTTTGTGTGAATGGGGGTCTGAGCAGGAGTCACAGCCCTGGTCATTGGGCTTGGGGCCAGCAACTGGGGCGAGGGAATGTGTACATGTGTGTGTGGGATCACCAGCAGGTGCCAAGGGGGACCCTCTGGTGAGTAGATTATGTGGCCTGGGGGCCACTCTGGGGCAAGTTTCTCCTTGTTACTGGAGCAGATGCTAAGACTTCCACCTGATATTATCAGATGTAGTTCATATTTATAACGCTGTACTCGTGAAGATGGTTTATTTCTAATTTTTGTTTCATGGAGAGACTTTTGATATATTGTTAACAGGAAGTTTATGAGGGAAGGGGCAACAGCTTTAAACTGAAAGAGGAAAGATTCAGATTATTTTTAGGAAGAAATTCTTTACTGTGAAGGTGGTGAGACACTGGAACTGGCTGCCCAGAGAATTTGTGGATGTCTCACCCCTGGAAGTGTGCAAGGCCCCACTGGGTGAGGCTTTGAGCCACACGGTTCACTAGGAGGGAAGTGTCCCTGCCCGTGAAGTGGGAGCTGGAGTGAGAAGATCTTTACAATCCCTTACAACCCAAACCATTCTATCATTCTGTGATCCAGTGGCTGCTATTCCTACACGTCTGAGCTAGCAGAACAAACAACCACCTGCCGAGATCAGGTCAAAAGACCGAAGGGATATTTTCTAGATAATAGGAAGAGAAAGTAAATCCATGAGTGAATACTTAATGCTTTTTATTTTAAGATGGTTTTTTTCAAGGCTTGATATAATTTTTTTGAATCTCTGGTGACACAGAATCACAGAACGGTCTGAGCTAGAAGGATCATCAAGTCCAGCTCATAAGTGAGTGGGTTGGGAGTCACACAACACATTGAGCTAGTCCCAGTGCAGTTGATGGAAATTATCTCATTTTTGCATGGTTTGAGCTAATGACTCTACATCGATGGCAATAAATGACAGAGTAGAAAGAAACCAGTTTTGGATTTAATTCACATCCTAAGGTGGCCAAGGTGAATTGTGTCTAAAACATGTTTCCCTTAACTCGTGCTATAAAGGAGCCCAGGATAATTTTTCATCTGGAGACCAATTTGTTGTAGGCATCCAATGTTCAACCTGCCTTGGAGGAAGAAGTTTACTTTTCATGCCATATTTTTAGTTAAGCTTGAGGTAGCATGTACAGGATTTGATAACAGCCAAGGAAGATATCATAATGGACGTCAGATTTCTAGGGTTTATTAAGATCTGAAAAAGTTATATGAATCCTGAATTATACTAGAATTTTTAAATGGTGTAGTTGCATGAATGACTTGGATCTCCCTCCTGGTGGTGTGGTGGTTTTTTTTTTTTTTTTTTTTTTTTTTTTTAATTTTTTTTTTTTTTTGCACATCATACAATTTCTTTACAATGTCCAATAAATACATGTCTTTACTAGGCTCATTAGGAGTCCCAAATATTTTTACTAAAAAAAAAAAGAGCTTGCAATGAAACTGGATTTTAATTTGACATTTAAATTTTTTCCTTGGAAGATTTTAAGCCTTTATAGCCTAATTATCCTTTATTTTCTGTGAGGCATTTTCTGTTGTGACCCTAGCTACTAGAAATTTTTCTGGCTAGATAGTGAGTTTGCATAATATTAATTGGTCCATCTGTATTTGATTGGTAACACATTGGAGCCCTTTAGAGTAGCTATTATTTCAGCCTGACTGTGTTTAACACTTTACTGTGGCAATTCCCAGTGTTAAGCAATGAATATGCTTCTGAAACACTTAGCTTATATTCTGTGCTTTAGAGGATGCACACAGAAACCTCTTGCTCATAACACAGAACCCACATCAGGAGAAGTTCATGCTACTCATAGCCAGAATACATTTACAATGTAATAGCAAAGATAATCCTAGGTAGAGGAGTGGATATCATCTAGTGCTCCTGGAAAGCCCTCACCTGGTGATGCAGCTGGTGTTGGAGTGTTTCACACAGTTAGCAGCAGTTTACAGCACAGCATGGATGCCTCTCAAGAATGAGATGAGTCAAAACTGGCAATTCACCAGCTGGCAATAAGAAACACCCTCTCCATCTGAATGCACTGATTTCTTGTCATCTTCACAAAAGTGTCTCTAAGGTGCTGGGGTAGTCTCAGATTTTATGAAATCTAACACATTGGAGATACATGGATAAGTGTGTCTGCAAAACTTCCACAAGAGATCAGACAATCATAGAATGGTTTCAGCTGGAAGGGACCTTAAATATTGCCCATTTCCTGTTTTGCCACCACAGGCAGGAATGCCACAGACTAGGTCAGGTTGCTCAGAGCCCCATCCAACCTGGCATTAAATATTTCCAGGGATGAGGAATCCACAACTTCTCTAGGCAACAAGTTCCATTGCCTCACCATCTTTTAAGTAAAGAATTTCTTCCTAATATCTAATCCAAATCTCTCCTCTTTCAATTTTAAAAAAATTCCCCTGGTTTTATCACTATCTGCCCATGTAAAAAGTTCCTCTCCCTTTTTTCATAAGCCCTCTTTAAGTACTGAAAGGCCTCAAAAAGGTGTTCCCAGAGCCTTCTGTGCTCCAGGCTGAACAACCTCAGCTCTCTCAGCCTGAACATAGGAGAAATGTTCCAACCCTCTGATCATCTTGGGGACCTCATCTGTGCCCTTCTCATACTGGCAGCCCCAGAGCTGGATGCAGCACTCTGGATAGGGTCTCACAGGGACAGAACAGAGGCAGAATCCCCTCCCTTGGCCTGCTGCACATGGATGCAGTGGATGGATGCTGGTGCTTTGGCTGCAGCCCAGGACACGTTTGGCTCTCTGGGCTGTGAGTGCCATGGCTGGGGCAGGTCCAGCCTCTCACCAGCAGTGCCCCAAGTCCTGATGAGCAGGGCTGCACTCAGTGCCTTCTCCAGTCTGTGCTCATGTCTGGGATTGCCTCAGCCCAGGCGCAGCACTTTGCACTTGGCCTTGTAGAACTTCATGAGGTTCCTGTTAGCCCATTTCTTAAGCTTGTCCAGGTCCTTCTGGATTGTGTCCTGCTCTTCTGTTGTCAGATGCACATTGTCAGTTTGGTGTCATCTGCAAACCTGCTGAGGGTGCACTGATCCCACTGCCTGTGTCCCTGACAAAGACACTGAAAGGCACCAGTCCCAAGACAGAGCCCTGAGGGACACCACTCATCACAAGCCCCTCCTGGACATACAGCCATTGCCACAACTCTCTGGCTGTGTCCATCCAGACAATTCCTTATCCACCAAACAGTCCATCCTTCAAATCCATGTGTCTGCAATTTAGAGGTAAGGACGTCCCTTGGGACATGTCAAAAACCTTACAGAAGTCCAGGTAGATGGCATTTGTTGGCCAATGGGTGGTTGCTTTTTCTTATTCACAAAAACAGGGTTAGTATTTCTCAGATGTGTAAGGAATTGTCTTCAATAAATGCAGTTAATTCTGTATTGCCCAAAATATACACAACAGCAGAGAACAAGAGAACCTCTCCTAATTTCCTTCTATATTTACAATAGTTCGTGACATAAGTTGGTTTTATTTAAGTCAACCCAAAGCTTTGTTCACTAATGGGTTGGTTAATTTCATGTTTCGCTTTCACAAGAATGCCACAGTACCAGTCTCTTTGATCAAGGAAGGCAGGATTGGAGCTGTCGTGCTCCAAGACCTCTTTCTTTCAAGCTTCTGCAGGTTTTTAACTGAAACATGTCACTCTTACATATTTGTTTCCTGGCAAATGTGTATTTCTGGCTGGAAACTGAAAGCTGTAGAGTGTTCCTTTTAGAAATATAACTGTAGCAGTTTCCAAGGAAAGCATTTGCTCACAAAACTCATCAGGAAAAAGACAGTAGTATCTAATGTGTTTACACATCTTTCAGCCAATGTCTGTATTAGCAATTTGTTTTGAGGAGATTTTGTGTCTTTATTTGCCATGTGCTGTGTCTTTCCTCCAAGTTGTTCATGCATTTATCAGGTTTCCTTCAAAGGGAACTAAGTCAGATGCTCCAGTCCACCTTCTGCTGGCATCATGTCCCATACCCATACATGAGCCTTATCTCCAAGAAAGTACACAAAGGAGACACTTCCATGTCATCATAATAAATAATTTAACTTTTTTTTCCTCCAACTTGTGTTGCATATTTATAATTGTTAAAACACAAGCTTAGGCTTTTCTGTTCTCAAAGACCAGGTTTAGCCATGCATTTAAAGACTGGTGCTGGATCTGAATTTGTGTACAGCTCAGAACACTCAGACAAGTCTCATGGTTCGGGAATAGCTTTGGATAAAATCAGTTTTCAGAACCTCAGCTGCTTTACAATGAAGTAAAATTAGTCCTGGGGTTTCTGGCATAGAAAGTGGAGAGTCATGTCCTTTCCTTTCTTGTTTTGTTCCTTTCCAACATTGCTCCAATACCTGTGCTTCCTATAAGCATCATGACTGTTTCCAGGCTCTGGCAGTGTGTGGTAAGCAAGTGTGTCAATTTTTGGTTTGTATGTGGAGGATAAGGAAAGAACCAAGACTCCATGAAACAGCCAGCACCACACAGAAAGCTTGTTAGGGAGTTCTGAAACTAAATCTTTGTCTGCAAGAGTAACTTATGGAAACATAACCCCACTTTTTTTTTTTTTTTTTTTTTTTTTTCCCATCGAATCACAGAATCATTGATGCTGGTAAAGACCCTCAAGATCACCACCCTAAACCCACGTCCCACATCCAAGGGCCTCTTGAAACACTTCTAGAAGTGCTGACACCTCCACTTCTAGACTAGCAGCCCAGGACAGATCCCTCATTCTTTAGGTGGCTTCCAAACTGATATCAAAGGTACAGGGAGGCTGAGGAGAGCAGTCTGTGTTTAGTGATTAAGCCGTGCCACTTCTTGCCCACTTCAAGTATTGAATGTAGAACAGGCCCTGAAAAAAGCCCACATCCCTTAGCAAAAAAATATCAGCCAAGATGACAAAGCAGAAAAATTGTCTCTAGCTATCAAAACGAAAAAGCAAGGGTTTTAAGAACTTTAACTGGAGCTGAACAATCTTCAGTACTGCAAGAGAATTTCAGCTTATGTATTTCAGATAAATGTGAGAGGCAGAGGGGAAAAGAAGTGAAATAACAATACTCTGAAAGTATTTTTTTTCCAAAGAAGACTCAAGAAAACCTTATACAAGAAACTTTTCAATGAATTAAAAATGGGGTCATGAAACAGACAGAATTTTATTCTTTGATGTTAGAAGAATATTAGTGTAAAAGTGTACATGTTGAAGAGAGTTATTTTCAGTGCTCATCCTGATGAAAACAAAGCTCTAATATAATCCCACAAAACGTGAATTTGTAGAAAAGGCAGAGCAGGACCTTCTCAGAAGTGCACAGCCAGAGCACAATGGGCAAAAAGCAAATATCCAAATGTCAATTGGATTTAAAGGAACAAGAAATCCTCATGATGAGAGTGATTAAGCACTGGAATACATTCCCAGAAAAGCCATGCAATTTCCCTCCTTGGAGACAGTTAAAACTCAGCTGATAAAACCCTTCACTTGCAGAGATTTCCTTGCATCTGCATTAGGCTAGCTAGCACATTTTTACTTTTTTAGACCTATCTGTGACTTCTCTGGCTACTCAACACAAGCCAATAGATGGAGGCAAGGATCCAGGCAGGGGCTTGGGTATAAGCCTGTGTTTACTGGATCCCTGTCTCCAAAGAGTAGGGTTTTCCCCAAGCAAAGCCTCCTCAGCTGTCAGGAGCTCGTGTGTTACAGTGAACAGCAGAGGGATAAATTTTTCTATGTGAATTTCTTATTTCTTATTTTCTTTAAAATTCTGTAAATATTGTAATTCTTAATGAGAAAATTAATTATATTTTAATGGTATCTTAGTGTTAGCCTTTTGAAAAGAAAAAACAGCTTTGATTTGAAGTAGGGGTTTTTTTTAGGCACAAAAAAGTAAAAAAAGAAGGTAAACTACATGGCAAAACAATTTTGATTCTTTTTTGTCAGCTTCAATTCAGAGACTGCTTTGTGTGCTTTTTTTATCTTCACTAATAAGCACTTAAGATGTTGCATATTTTAAACACATTTTCTAGCAGGAATAGGGAGGAAATTGAACTGAAAAGAGAGAAAAAGAAAAAAAAAAAAGGAAAGATTAAAAAAGCCCCAAAATATTAGACTTCTTTCTAATCTTTAAGAATTTCTTTTTGCTAGGATGCTTTCACAATATATCCTTTGAAGAATTACACTGTTTGTGAATATTTTATGAAAGGGGGTCTTAGATTAAACCCTGTTGAAATATTCATTGGAAAGATTTCAACCAACTCTGACAAATAGCCTTTAGCTTCATAATGTTCATTAGAGTCTGTTTTGTTATCTAATCAGCAAAAGCAGTGAAACAGATTCCATTTACATGCCAGGAAGGCAAAGGGGGAATAATTCAGTGCTGGGATGCTGAGCACAAGTGCTGCTGGGAAACACATCTACAAAAGTAACTGGCTAAATTCATGGTAATGGTCTGCATTTTAAAAGAAAGGGGGTTATCTCCTGTTACAAGCAACATTAATTTTCTCCATAAAGGTAATTTCTCAATGTATTTGGCCACCTTCCCCTGCTGTTCACCAGCAAATCTCCAGAAGAACGCTTTGGCAGGCCCAGGGATATATGGTGTCTATGTTCCCTGCTTCCTGCTTTTGTTAGGCTTAAAGCTAAATTGCTGCCAGACTCTTTCCTATCACAACATACTCTAGTGTACTGGCAGCACTCTAAGAACTTGGTTTAGAAGTCAGAAAACTTGGAAAGGACAACAGGCATCTGTTTAGGGGCAGATCTGATACCCGAACCTGCTGGCACCACAACATTTTCAGGGAAAAAAAATTGAGGCCTTAGTCAATCACAGTTAAACAGAGTTTAACAAAATCTTTTCCCTGCATGTATACTTGAGTGCCTTGCTGGGTAGCAAACACTTCAGTGAGCACTTGGAATTTGTGATAAAATATATTTCAGATAGATTCTCATTCAGATAAAGATAGGTATATTCAAATAGAATATTCTTCCTTATCTGTGTGATTAATGATGCACGGATAGAATATGCTGTGACTTGAATGATGCCTGAAGGAACTGAGAGACTTGCAGGAAACCAGCAAGGGAAATGTGCATCAGCTCTAAGCTATGCATGACGTTTCCCTCTGAATTAAATAGCTGAAAATGTACTTGAAAGTGTTTCCTTGGGGAATTTTATGAATAAGAATGAAGGTCCTAAGCAGCTTATCTTAGAAGTAAAATACTCTGACCTGGACAGGAAGAAATAATATTTACTTTTACTTCTTTGGATTTGACACTCTGGTGGTTGTTGATTTGTTTCACTGGGAATTTTATGCAGCTTTTAACTGCAGGAAAACATTTTCACAGTTAGCACTAAACATACACAGAATTTTGGAAAGGAAGGGTAACGGCTATTTCCTACCTCTGTACAAAATCCATTTGAAGTCAGGCCTTCTCTCTGTTATCATCATTTCCTCTGAGATCATAAGCATTTTCTTGAAGGGACAAGACTGCAGTTCTTCAGAGAGAATAGGAATACAAATTCTGTAGCTGAAGTGCATCCAAATTTGAAGTCATGTTCTTGGATATCATTAAAAGGAAAGTTAGGATACAAACATTGGCTATACACTAGGATAGGAACCACTATTTCTGCACCATTGATTTCATTCTGATAAGAGCTGACACACTTAAATAACTCATCACTTCATTCTTATGCTGTCAGTGTGAAAACTCAGTAAAAATAAAGTTTCAGCAGAAAGGAAATTGTCAATTAGCTATCATATGAAGTGTGAAGTTAGATCTTTATACTGAGTAACAAAGATCTCCACTCTAGAGGCAAGAAGGATGTACAGCTAAATCCAGTAAGTTAAACTACACATCATCATTCTCTCATCATAATGTACACTTTAGTAATGCTCCAAAATACACAGAAACGGTAAAGGTCATTGAGGAGAAAACTAAACACTCATCACATAAGTTTACTGCAGCTTGTTACCCAACTCTCCATCCTTGCACAATGCCTTTTGGAAAACACAAGACTTTGTAGCAGTGTCCTGTATTAATTTCTGCAGTGATAGAAATTAAACCCCGGAGAAATGTGATTGAAAACCTTTAGTGCTTTTTGCTTCACATAGAAACATCATCAAGAGGAAAAAAATGTGAGCATCTGCTCATGTGTGTCATGTACTGCAGAAAGGAACAATCAGTGCATGAACCTCGGTGGAAAAGCAAAAGTCATGGCAGTGAGGTAGCAGAAGACAGAATTAAATCAGGCTCCAATAGCTTGGATCTGTTGACAAGAGGTTGAGGTGGTTGGTTTGCTGGAGCTGATGTTCCAGATTGGTCTCCAAATCACACTGCTGTTCTGTGACAAATGTTTCCATTGCCAATCTAGAAACAGCCTTATAATTTCCTTGTGTAACACATTATAAATACAGTGTTAATGCATTTGTAGGAGTTATGAAAGTGATGGACTCTAAGTCATTGAACTTTTAATGAGAATTCTAAATGGAGGGAAAAGTAACTGGTCTTTACAAATGACGCAACTCCTGCTGTTCAAATGAGTCAATAAAAGGCTGCAGGCACAGCAATTATCACACGCAGTCACTGGTGTTTGCTTCTGAACCTGGTGAGAGGCTGTGCAGCAAATTGAACAGCGAGATTTCTAGACACCCATGGAGAGATATGGACACTTCTGCTTATGGTGAGGGTATTGCACGAAGACAGAAGAGAAGGAGGTATGAAGGGCTCAGTTATTTCCAGGCCAACTGCTAAGTGAACACTAAAACAAAGGTTAGAATTTTTCACAGACTGTGCTGTTGGGGGTGTTTCACACAGTGGGTCTCCCATGAAACTTCACAGTATTTTCTCTTGTTCTTAAGGGGAGTAAATTTAATGTCACAATGAAAGTTAAATGGTATCTTCTGAAGCTGCCCAATTCAGCTTTCACAAAAATAACTTTGCAATTTAACAGGCAGCATTTTGCATCACACCAAAGCAAGCAGTATTTGACTACTATTTGCCAGCAAATCTCAAATAGATGTGTATTTCTAAAACTCCAAAATATCTAGAATCTCTGAAATGAAAATGTTTACAGGTACTCAATACTGAAATGGCAAAGTACGTACATTCCTAAATCATACTTAGATTTCTATTATTTCAGAAGTTTCTTGCTGACAACGGCAGAAATTCCCATCCCCCAGCACTGAGGCAGCCTGCAATTTTCTATAGTACTTAACATGCTGCTACATATTCTCATTTTTCTACAAGTACATGCTCTGGGTTTCAAGTGCTTGTTAAACACAGCCACAGTAACTTTGTGGGGAAGGATCCCAGGAGGACCTCTGGAAGCTTGAAACAAAGAATTCAGTATACAATAGGCATCTCTCAGAGTTTCCCAGAATAATGAGCAGTACACATGACACAAAGGATTTCTGTGGTTTGAATGCTGTCTTTTTATCAGGAAGTGAGTTGGAATAGGCTTGGCTTATTTATAAATAAAACATAAGTGTTTGGATGCTTATGTGATCAACAGTATGACTTGCTCAAAGTACATGATTGTAAAGGTCAGTTTCTAATTCTCCTTTCCCTCACATCATAGAACAACAGTCACAATGTCAGCATTTAAAACATTTTTAAAGTTTTCAAAGAAAGCCAGGATCAATATCATAGACTGCCTTCTTATACAGTGTTTTTCAATATAGGATGTTGCTTAATGGTGCACTCCTGTCCTGGCTTCTGCTATCCCTTAAATAATGTTGACAATAGAGGCTTTGTTGGGGTTTTATTTGTTTGAGTGGGGTGTTTTTTTTTGGTTTTTGGGGATTTTTTTTTTTTTTTTTTTTTTTTTTTTTTTTTTTTTTTTTTTGGTTAGGGTTTTTTTTTTTTAAATTTGGGGGGTGGGTTTTTTTGGGTTTTTTTGGGGTTTTGTTTTGTTGTTTGTTTGTTTTGGGGGGGTTTTTGTTTGTTTGTTTGTTTGGTTTGGTTTGGGGGGTGGGTTTTTTGTGGGTTTTTTTGTTGTTGTTTTGGGGTGGGTTTTTTGGTGGTTTTTTGTGTGTGTGTGTGTGTTGGGTTTTTTTTTGTTTTGTTTTGTTTGTTTGTTTTCTTTTTGAAGTATCCCAAATTTTGCTGGCATTAACAGATTCAGCCAAAAGGAAAAGATCCATAAAAAGTGTGGGCCTGGTTCCTCTCTCCCTTCTCTCTTTTTTACTGACCCTGGAAGAACTGAGCTCACTGGCTTTGGAGCTAGCCCTGACTCAGCCAAGCCCTACGACGTTTAACTTCCATTACACAGAAGAACCTCTTCCCTTTTACAAATTAGACTATAAGCACTTAAGTCCCACTGGAGGCCCAGGCAAGAAGGAGCAAGAAGTTATTAGGGTGTCAGAAATCAAGAGCAGTCCAGAGAACGATGAGAAGAGCACTGCTACACACCAACACATCATTGGGGGTCTACAAATTGATGCACAAATAATCACAGGAGTGCTTTTTGCTGTGAAACAGCAAAAGGTACAGGGTAAAAAAAAAGTGTTCCCCTTTCTTCCTGTTAGCATTCTTGATTTTCAGGAAAACGGAGGTGTCCAGGCCCTGATGCCTGCTCCTGAAGGTTTAGAGAACTGTGCTTGAGGTAGCAGGGTAGCTCACTAAGAGGGGAGCACATCCAGCCCTCACATGCTTGGCCACAGGAGAGCCATGCAGGGAGGCAGAGGTTTCTCCTCATCAGACCCCCAGTGCTTTGTGCTTGGCTTGCTCTGAAATCATGACTGAGAACCCCAGACACTATTCCCTCTCTCCACCTTGAGCCTCTGCCCAGGTTTTAGCCAGCCGCTGTCTGCCTCCGGCAGTGGGAGAGAAGCTACCTACAGATTAACATCCTCTGCTTCTCCAAAGTCCTCCACCTTGCTGTAGCCCTGCTCTTCACTGAGAGCTAACCTCTATGCCATGGTTTACAGTGCAATTGCCTAAAAACCTTTCTGGGTTTGAGCCAAGGGTATTGCAGACTAAACTGGTTTTAGCCCAGCCAGCATGGGAAGCAGTCATCCTGATTTTGCTGCAGATTTTGTAGTTAGATCAGCACGAAACACCAGGTAAACAGGAGTTGGGAGAGGCCTGGGTATAGCTCACACATCTGAGCCTGGGTGGGTTCAGCATTTGGCAGTATTTTAGCTGTGGTGTGTCAAGTACTTTAATTGTATGTGGGCAAGTGCTGATGTAATCCAGAATAAGGAGATTATGTATAGAGCAAACAGTTATTATTTTACCAGTGCATGCTGGACTGACCTCTATAAATGCAGTAACAAACTTTAAGGCACTGTTTCTCAACCTTGTTTACAGTGGATTCTTTTTTTAGTTATATCTAATTAATTAAAAAGAAAATATAACATTTAACACAAGCTGGACTACCAACCACTGCCTCTATGGGAAAATACTTCATAACAGACACAGTGATTAATACAGAAGTCACTTCCTTCTGTAAGCAGAAAACATTTTGGTCAGCAAGGACTTAGGTCCATACAGCACACCCTGCAGTCCTCATCCTTGCTGGAGTCCCCATGGATTCACCTGAGAGACCACAGCATAATTCCCTTCTGGGGTAAGAGGGAGGACACACCTTCATCTTGCCCCAGTATACAGGTTTGGGATGCAGCTGGGTCACATTTCCAGGAATACAGGCACTCTCATTGCACCAGCATAGGCCTAAGAGGAACCAGATATTGGAAGAAAAGGATGGAAAAACATATAGCCTGGAGAGAGAGAAGTAGCAAATAAACATGCAGTATACAGACACAGAGTCCAAACTGAACAAGATCTGTTCACATGTCTTTTTCAGGTTGAAACCACAGCTGGCTTCAATCTTGAGAGAAACAAACTATTTTAAACTGCCCTCGTGCTCCTGTCCTTTCACAGTGAGTCACACTGTTCTGCCTGCTGCCAGCTTCAAGGCTCAATTCCCTGCTCTGACTTTGTCTGAAAATGTCTGGAGGCCTATACATACCTACTGACAGTGTGCCCAACTTGGCTCCTAGAGAAATTATGGGTTAAGAGGGATTGGAGTATCCCAAACAATTAAAAAACCCCTCTTTTTCCTGAACAAGGGAAAAATAAAACTGAAATCACAAGGCTGCTAGGAAGTGCAAAGTGCAATGTCAGCACTATGCTTGCCTGCTGGGCCAGCAGAGGTAGGGGATGCAAATGACTCCCAGCCACAGTGGGAGCTTTTACTGAAACTGTGAATGGTGTTGTTAGAGCTGGACCCTAAAAAGTGGCCAAAGCAGGATTACCCAGAGAAAATCAAAGACAAGACTTTAACTGTAGAATTCTTTTCATGGTGTGTATCTGAGTAGAGGACAGTTTGAAGTCAGATTTCACATCATCCCTTACAGTAGAAAGTATTTTTCAGTTAAGTCCTGAATGGGACAGCATCAGTCACAAGGCTAGTTCCAGTCAGAGCATTTATTTTGAAATAATCTCCTGTAGAAATAGTGATGCATAAAGAGCTGAAGAAGGGGTATGCCAAAGAGCAAGAAAATAAATGTCTTGACTCCTATGGTACAGCTGCCTTTGCATGCAGTCAGTCCGCATCAGTGGTTATAGAGTTGCCACTGTTAAATCATCTAAATTCTGTCAGGTTTTGTTACTGTACAAATCTGACCTCATCCTGGTCCCCTGCCAGCACCATAGAGCTGCTCTATTTACCCACTGCTGATGCAATATCTAAACTCAAAAGGTTTACAGTAAGATATTTAAGATAGAGGGAGAATAAAAACCAGTGCCAGTACAGCAGCTTAATGCCTGAAACATAGTTTAAGGTAGTTTGCCAGTTTAAGAAAAACCCCAAACCTTTTTGTATGGTTTTATCAACTTATGGAGACATCCAAGGAGTGCCAGAGCCCTGGGCTAGGATCAGGAGGGGTGCAATGAGCCCTTCCCTAGCCATCAACCTGCAACACTAGTCCTGCTGCCCACAGGCACACAGCCTCAAACAGCCAGGAGGCACAAGGAAAGGCTTTAGAGCTCTATGAAATACAGAATAAATGCAGGCTCTGCAACACTGCTTTTACATGTGCTTAATTAGAGTAGACAAATGTGCAGTTGCATCCTGGGGAGTACAGGGAGGAAGCCCTGTACAGCAGGGACAGAACATCAGAGAGGTCATAATGGGTCTAATGTCTTTATTAAGTCCTTGATTTTTCCATAATGATTTAGTTCTCAGGATGCTAGTGTAGCATCTTCTTTGAAGATTATGACCAAGCACGCAGCATGATGTGACCATTTATTTCAGAAATATTCTCCGAGTAGTAAGTGGGTGGCATTTTTAAAATATATTTTAAAATTTTTATTTATTTAATTCTTTTTACAATTTTTTCTTGGTTTGCTGTCAGGGCTACTTGGTTCCAGCCATATCATTGTCTTTGGGCCTTGGCACTCTGGAAATACACCACACTTCAGGATAAACATAATAAATGCAATATCATAACTGGTTTTGTGTGTGTGTAATATGTGGTAGCCTTTGTTAAGAGGGTGTGGCTGAGCAGCAGGGCATCTGACTGCTCTGTCTGCCCAGTTTTAGATCTACTTCATAAATTCAGATAAAATCATGGAGGGGAAGTGAAGCATGCTTTGAGGCCTGGGTGTGCTCAGCTGGGGGAACCCAGGATCCACTGCAACAGTGGATGAGGCCTTTTTGTGTCCCAGTAAGGCAGTGCCAAGCCTCAGAGAGATCCATGGAACAAGCAGACCTACCCAAGACCCAGGAGAGGCTTCATGTAGCTTATTGGAAAGCCAGCAAACTGCTGGAAGTCCTTAGAGCAAGAGCAGGAAGAAGAAAGGATGGGCAATACACTGTCACCAGATGTGGGAAGAAGGGGAGCAGTGGTAGGGATATTTGTTTTCAGCTGCTAATGCTGGATTTAAAAGCCTCTTATTTTAATAGACAATTTTTAGTGTTTTTGGAGACAAGTTGTCTCTATATTGGTGGTATTACTGTGATTTGATTTGCACATTGGGTTTGAAATAACAATGTAACATTATAAATATTCGAATGGGTTTACATGAACTTGTGATACTTGGAAGTTTGAGAGAAACCTCTTTATGAGGTTGCTGTGCTTCCAAGAGCTAGAAAGAAGATCATGATGAGAGACAAACAGTGCTCCAATGTGCCTACCCCTGCCTCAAACTGGGTCCAGTGTGCATTTTTCAGACCATTTGATTAATTTTCACTTCATCCAGACTCCCAGTTCCTGGGTCACACAGACTGTCATTCTGCAGCCCCTCCCACCCCTGAAGCAGGCTGCACCACTCAGCTCTCTTTTACCCCCAGCCTTTTTCCAAACTCTGTCCCAGTTAAGTCTGTCCCAAGTAGCAGCCTGCTGTAGCTTTTGTGTTCCCCCACTGCTGCCTACCAAGACACATCTGGTGGGCTGCTCTGACAAAGTCTGCACAGAGGAGGCTCCAAGAACAAAAGGTAGAGTGCAGGCAGAAAAAGGAAAATGCTATTTTTAGTCATGTCAGATCTGGAAAGGTTTACAGCAGGTTCTTTATAAAGCTCTGAGATTTCCTGAAACTTCTAAAATTTCTTCTCTGAGCCACACCTTTCACAAAAGGAACAATTTTTCTGCATCAATTTATGTATAAATCATATGTCAAACACCTATCTTAGCTTGGCAAGCTTTTCCTTCACTGCAGCTTCCCGTAAAATTTTATGTTAAACAGAAATGAAAATGTTTTATAGATGTCATAAACCCCCCACTTTTTACTTCAAGCCAAACCACAGTAACTTCCTAAACTGAATTCATTTTCCATAATGCATCAGAATACTGTGATCAATAGAGTGGAAAATAATAAGTGGTAAAATTCTGACATGAGAATTATGAAAAGCATCAGAGTGCATGTAATCTGTCTGATAAGTAGCACAAGATTTGTTATGTGTCATAAAATTGTTGTAGTAAAAATTACATTGTCTGCACCACAAACAATATATGAATCTAACAAAAGCCATAATGTGTATCTGACAAATACTTTATGTTATTGTAGAGAAGTTTTTCTGTTGTTGCTGTCATTTTTATTATTATCATCTTAATATATCAGTGTAATACTTTGAATGTATAATTTTTCTGATCAGATCTTGCTATTGCTCAAACTTATTTCTCATTGGCATATTTGTATAAGTCATTGACCTTTTTACTTGTTTTGCCTCTTTTTAGGAGTATAGGAATATGATGAATGATTAACTTCTTTTTGATGTTATCTTACTCCACACAGTTCAAGTAGACTATTAGATTTCTCTTTTCTCCTCCTAATAAGGAAGGAAAACAGAAGGAAAGGAAAGGAAACTTTCAAAATATTTTCAAAATCCTTGGTGGCTGATTTCCAAAATAGTGAAAAATCCTCATCTCTTTTCTGAGAAAATTGGCTTGGCAAAGTAAAGGTCAAAGGTCCAGCAGAAATCAAGTTTTACACTGAAAGAAATATATAAAATGCTCACATGAGAAACTTTTCAAGTCTGCCATGTTACCCAGGCTTTTCAGTGCTTTTGTTTTTTTGTTGCTGTTCATAAATCTGTGAATGATATATGAAAACATCTTTATCAGTATAAAATCCTTCTGAATTTTCCCTCCTTCCTCTGCAGATCAATGTCTGCAGAAAAATGTGCCAGTGCTCTTCATCATCCATCAATCAAGTGCATCAGCCACAGCTGCTCATGACACTCCAGCCCTTCCCCAGTGCCAGTGGTGTACTCCCAGTGACACACATCAGATTTACCCTTGGTCTAATCCCCCAGTTCACCCTTCATAACTGCTTGTGCAAATGTGCCAAAGCAGAGCAGAGCAAGACACCACACAGGTACAACAGAGTTGTTATGTTGTTCCCCAGGCTGCTTCTCACTGATGCAACCACCAACCTACTCTTCAGAAATATACAAATCACAGCTTTTCCCAATCCTCCATTTGAGGCAGAAATATGTTAGCACACACTGGTTGGGTGTTGCTCCCAGAAGAACAGAAGTCTACAGGGATCTTCTTTCTCTCTTCCCTCTAATGTGTCAGCAGATTACAGAAATGAAGTCAGTAATAGGTTTTTTATATTCTGAGTCCTAAAAACCTCAGCACAGCTGAACTTTGCTCTGTCTTAAAATGCTTTTTCTCTCCTTGGGGCTTTTAAACACACTAAGTCTTTCAGTTTTACATGAAACCTTGCCTGGACTCCTAACTGCTCTTTCAATGAACTCCTTGGCTCAGCTGGAGTCAATGACCTAAGTCCTCTGGCCTGCAGGAAAGGCAGGATTTCAGCTCTCATTCTTGCAAACTTTCTTCATTTTCACTGTACCCCGTCATTTTTATTTTTCATTTCCTATTGCTATTTCCTAAACCTCCTTCATTACTGGTTCATAGAAATTTGCCTCAAATTATCTATTTCCTTGGCATTTGCTGCTCTTCAGATGCTCAGGTTATAAATTTTGTATATGTGCTTGTTGTGGTTTTCTGAGTCTTGTTTCAAATGAAATCATCAGAGTCTTTTTACTGGCTGGGCACATCTAATGCAAAGTTTCACTGCAGATGTGTGTGTTTGCTCAGCTCCCTGAGCCAGCTGACTGTTCACTTTTAACTCCATGTGGTGCCTGTGCTCATATCCTTGCTTGAGTGTTGACTTGGGATTTAGGTCATTTAAGGATAGAACATGGAGTAATGGGCACAGACTGAAAGTGCAGACATTTAGGCTAAATACAGGAATAAATTCTTTACTGTGAGGGTATTGAGACATTGGAAAGGGTTGCCCAGAGAAGCTGTGGATGCCTCATCCCTTGCAGTGGCAAGGCCAGGTTGGATTAGGAGTGGAGCAACGTGGTCTAATGGGAAGCATGGGTCATCCCCATGACAAGGGGAGTTGGAGCTGGATAACCTTTAAGGGCCCTCATAACTGCTAATATTCTATGTTTTCTAAAATACTGTTGCTATGAATGAAAACAATTCAGGGAATTTTTCTTCTGAATGGAAACTGAACTTCTGATAGCTGGATGCCCTCACATTTTTGATCCTGGCTGTCCAAGGGATGCAACAGGCACAGTTTCACAGGATGACCTTTCTCTTTGTTGGAAGGAGGCCCATGCCTCCTCCTCTTCATGGCCCTTTAATTAGAGATGATTAAGACACCATGATTTTGAGAGGGCTGTTTGATGTGTGAATTATTTTGACTGGTTATCCCCAGGATGACAGCGATGTGTCCTTAGTGATTGCTCCTTGGGTTGAACATATTTAAAGCAGGAGCTTGCAGTTGTGTTATGGAATGCAAACAACTAAAAAGGGAACAGAAATACTGCTAGCCTGAATGGTGCCCTGCTGTCTTCTCTGAAAGAAAGATTGATTCAATCAGTCTACTGGCTGCTGGGCTGGGTGGTAAGCAGTGGCTTCTCTAGATGTAGAAAAGATGTTTATTCATGACGATCTCCACTTAGAATGTACTTGTTATCTTGAAAACTGCCAAGTTGGGAAGCACTGCCCTTCCTGTTTTCTCTACGTGCATTTACACCATAGTGAGGTCCTAAACTTTCTTTGAAATGCCAGTAAAATGTTTCTCTGTATTGAATTTGTGTTCTGAGTCTTTGAAGATTCAAAATCACTGCTCCTTTGGATAAGGAGCTTGCTAACATTGGTACTCTTTGAAACTTGAGCCTTCAAATTGTTGACTCATACAGCAGTCAGCTTAAAAGAAATGGCAGTTCTGTAAACTGTGGGTTTTAGTTACAAAAATATCCCCTCCCTCCCTGCAGGGATCAGGAAGAAGGTTTCTCACTTCCCTTCCTCACCAACATTCATGTTCCCCAGAATGCTCCCTGTTTAATTCACTTTGTACCTGCTGTTTTTGCTGACTCCTGATGCTGTTAACATTTCTTCCAGCCTTTCTAAATGCCATAGTAGAAAGCAATGGTTTTGTTTGGGGTATGGGATGTGATAACCACAACTGAGCTACTATCTGAAAGCATAGTCGGAAAACAGAATTTGCAAGTGTTGTGTCTCGTGGATGGAGTTACAACAGCATTATTTTGATTCCAGCCTCTCAGTATCAAATAACATATTGAAAAACCAAGAGCTGGATGAAGGACCTTTTAAAAACTACATGTCATGCCTGTCATACACCCTAAAGACTCATTGTTCTAAAAATATCTCAGATGATTTTATCCTAAACATTTGGATAAATGCACATGATAACAAAAAGAAATAACGATAAAACTAGTTTTAATTTTCCTTTGAGAATAAATATTATCAGTTATAAACCAGTCACTAGCAATTAGCAATTCATTAAAATTTAATGACTATATAGTAAAATACTAGATGTAAGTTATGATAACCATGTCTAAACTAAGGAGCATAATTTCCTTTCCTCCTTCCCTGAGGTGTGTTTGACAGTTAGTATCAGATTTTGTAACATCACTTTGGCCATTTTTAAACTTCCCGTCTGCTTCCAAAATGAAACTGGCAAAGACTGGATGTGAACAAATATTCCAGCAGTGCTATTAATTGTAATGCCAGTGGTTCTTGAACAATGGTGTTCCCTGCTGGAGAGCTAACACAATTGGTTTGTGCCTCTCAAGTCGTGTTTAACTTGTGTTTTGGGAGTGGTCCCTGTGGTCAGCCACCTCCCCACTCATGTCCAAGCCCTGCTGTGGAGGCAGCTGGCTGGAGAGCCTGAGCAGAGCCGTGAGCCAGTGGCTCCTCAGCTCAGTCAGGCACACCACAGCCTCAGGCTGACCCTGGCCCTCCTGATCTGGCAGATAGGCACAGCCTTTGACTCATCTTGCAACAGCGGCCAAGGGCTCATGTGGTTTGTTTTTGCAGCTCTGAGACTTAAAATCAGTTTAACAACACAAAATCTGTATCCGACCATTCAGACTGACCTCTTCACGAGAACTGGGGCTGTATTTGAAGAATTCAGTTCTTGCTTCTTGCTGTGGACCAGGGTTTGGTAGGAGGCCAAATCTGGAGTGCTGTGTGCACCCTAGGGCTCCTGAGCACAAGAAAGGCGTGAACCCACCTACAGGGGAGAGTCCAGCAAAGGAACAGGAAGGTGATTAGAGAACTAGAACATCTGATGAACAAAGCAAGGCTGACAGACCTGGGGCTGTTCACCCTGAAGAAGGTTCAAGAGGGATTTTATGAATGTGGATAAAAATCTGATGGGGGAATCAAGGAGCTGGATTTCTGGCTCTTCCCAGTGAAGCTCAGTGAAAGACAAAAGGCAACAGGCAGGAACTAAAATGCGTAAATTTCAATTTGAATACAAGAAAATAACTCTCTTAACCTGAAGGTGGTCCAACACTGTAACAAGTTACTGAGAGATGCTATGGAGTCTCCACCTTTGGAGGTACTAAAAACCTGTCTGAACAGGGTCCTGGGTAACCTGTGACCCTGCCTAGAGCAAGAGGCCGGACAGAACAATTGCCAGAGATGCCTTCTAGTCTCAGGTATTGCTTACAGAACACATTGTCAAGTAAGTAAGTCTGCAATATTTTTAACCTATTGGACAGACAAGGATATTTGGTGTCTTATATAGAAACCTGTTAGCTGCCTAAATGGAAAAAAAAACCCAATTAAGTTGTGCTTAGGAAAATTACGTAAGTACTAAATACAAACACTGTGTGCATTTTATTCTTTAAAATCAGTGTTAGATTTTGATGGGCTTTCTCTCTCTCTCTCTCTGTCCTTGTGACAGAATTGCTCACTGTGACCACCATTTTGAGCCTCACTGTAGAAGAAGCCTGTCTTGGTTTGGAAAGACAGGTATCTGTCAGGGAAAACTGGAGTTTCCCTTGGAATGGAGAATGTAAAAACCTCCTCCATCCAAATTATTACAATTTTGCAATGCCAGGCAAAAATATGGGAATAGGAGTAACAGTTCTTTACTAGGAATATTAAAAATGCAAATGAAGTGATACAAAAAAAAGAAAAAACAAGCAAAGAAACAAAAGTCCTAGAAAACCTTGATGGAGTCAGGAATACCACCTGACAGCCTGTTGGTCAGGGTGTTGGAAGCAGTCCAAGTAAGTCCTCCTGGAATGACAGATGTGGTTCTGTTGGAGTAGAGATGAACCTGTAGTGGTGGTGAGAGGAGTCTGGTCTTCCTCTGAGAATCCAGTGGAAAAGAGGATGCCTGGTGTTCCTACATTTCCATTTTTATCTTGGTAGGAACAGCTGGCTCCTCGCTCCCCCTGCACTGGGCAGAGCATCTCCCAATGGGATGGTGTAATGTGTCATGTCACTGGTGAGCCTTAGTGGCCCATTAACAGAAGATATCCCCCGGAGGGTGGACAGTGGTGAAAGAGATAAGAAACGCTGCCCCACCTGGTTTTAACAGCTGGCCCGTTACCAGAAGGCATCCACCCTCCTCCCCCCTGGAGTTACAAGAGATAAACAAAAACATCTCTCCAACAGCTTTCAACATGTGAAATAGAATACACTTTTTTTTTTTGGTTACATAACCCAAGACAAAACCATGACTTCTCTGCTGTGACAGGTGGTACCAACCTCCCAATGGGGACTCCTTGCCCCAGATCTGCTTCCATGGCCAGCAGCAAAAATCTTGTCCAAAAGTGAAAAGGGCAACTTTTTAGTCGGCAGCCCTTGTATCTTGAAACAGCAACAAGTTTTTACTGCTACTACTCTTAGCCAAATTTTCTCCAGTAACACATCCAGAAGATTTTGAAGGCTTGTGTTAAAACATGTGAGCACATGTTTTAACAAATTAATAGCTGGGACACTGAAGCTGACTTGAGGCTGTCCCTCAGGTCATACCAGAAGGTCAGAAACTGAAGAACTGCTGTGGTTATAATGTACACAGGAATGACTGACACAAAAGAACAGGAGCTGCCAGGTCCAGAGAGATGGTCAAAAGGAAAACAACAAATGATACTCAGGAAAAAATACACGCTATAGGAACTAGGAAGACTAATTCTGACACTAAAAACAATGTAGTCTTGTGTAGGAAAAGGATAGGCATGGAAAACCTTTTAAATAAAAATCATGTGCTTTTTCTGTGTTTTCCCTAAGGGTGGTGGAGTATTTTCATAAATCTATGACTAATTTTTAGTTCTGGATCTAAAGCCAACTCTGCAATTACCTAAAACTTTTAGTATTTTAGTAAGATTACTATATGGATGTTTTCAGCCAAGTTAGTCACACACAGGAACTCTTAGTTTTTGCTTAACAACTATTATTCATGAAACTTTAGTAAAATGGTTGAGGAGGCAAACAAGGAGTTAATAGTTCCTTCAAGAGTGAAAAGGACCATATAATTGATGTGAGGTAAGGTCAAACCTTACCCAGAACTAGAAGAGAAAATAAAAATTGCTTTTACAAAAAAATGCCTATCTTTAGATGTCTAAAGATAGCCAAGTCTATCTTTAGACTTGGCTTCTTCTGTGAAAACATCATGAAAGATGGGAGGGTTTTTATGTAATTAATTGCTAAAGAGAGTAATGAGGCTGTTACTACAGGGAAGTGACATAGGATGATTGCTGCTATCACAGCATTGCCTGGCTGAATGTGAATCTACAGTTCTTTCTTTAATTATGAACTAGTAATAGAACTTTGATACTAGTTATATTGCATTTTAGACTAATCTTTTAATTTTTTGTAAGGTCATTTTTACAAGTGATAGATTTCTTATAGTTAATCACATATTCTATTTTTTATCTTTTTTCTCTTTCTTTCTTCTTCAACTCCAAATATGCTTTTGAAGTCTTTTAAATCTGTGAAGCTCTGTAAGTAACTTTCCCCCATATTCATACTGAAGTAACTCAGCTGTGCTGAATCTTGAAAAGTTTTGTTTGGTTTTGTAATAAATGAAGCCTTGTCAGACGTGGGAAAATATTTTCCATAACACTAAGAATTGTTATGGTGTGTAATAAATAACTTTGTGAGTAAATAGCACAATTCTCACTCTGAAGGTGTTAGAAACATATGATTGGACAAAGCAGTAATTTCTTACAGTAGACTATATCCTTGCAAAGCTATCTTATGAATTTAGTTGCTATGTAGTGGAGATTTATTAATTTCAGGCTTCTTGGTTCCCTACTTTTCTTTTGGTTTTTTTGGTATTTACTACTATTTCTAGCAAATTTATTTCAAATTAAAAGGAATAATTACAAGGGAAGTTTCCAGTTCAGAGTCTTTATAGGTACTTATTTCATTGTTTCTTGTATAAAAAAACTAAGCTTGAGGGTTGTAAAATTTGAATGTCAAATTCATTTTATCTGTATTTTAGTGAAATCTGACCCTTATATTTGGTTGCATTCACAACTTACATATTCACCATTAGGACATCTTCTATTCCCTTGCTAAAATTCATAGTGGGGAACTGATTGAATAACATGGGAATTCAGAAAACAGAAAAAAGAGTGGTCATATGTAAAGCCTTATGGTGCTGGCTGTGCTGTTACAGTCTTTCTCAACAAGCCTCTGGAGACTGTAGATCTTGGGATAATCCTCTCAGCTATATTTGGTTTTCCCTCCATCTCTCCTTAAAACACAAACCATAAAGGAGAGTTCTGGGACCACTGAACCTCTGTCTCCCTCACTCCCATATGATTAAATTGAAAGGACAGTCTTCTCAGCTTGCCTGTCAAGGGGAAGCATTTTGTATAATGAATTCAAGACCCTGGTATTTTTGCAATGTGAATAAACGCCTCACAGCAGGAAAAGGTTTTGCTTGATTATTTGTGTTTTTTCCTTGTTGACAGTGTTTCCAAAACCACACTGCTATTTTTTTCATGGCCATATTCCAAGCCCATTAATTAATCCTTCTTTGCTCATAGTGTAGCACTGCTGAGATACTCCAATTTTGTACATGGCTGCATACAAAGAGCAGCCTTAATAAAGAGCTAAAGGGCTTTTTTCTCCTTTGAAATTACATGAAGTGAATTTGTCCAAAAGTTGGAAGGGCACAAGACAAAGTAGGCAATAGATATGATTATGGCCCATTCACGTTTGAGCCCATTTTTGTGGGTAACCAAAGCAATGGAGACATGGTGACACATTTTGACACATGCCCAAAGGACACGCACCCCTTCTGCCCCAGGTGCTGCTAACAGGGGCTAAAGCACATGTCACTGTGACACTGTTGAGCCTAGGTGGAGACAGTGTGGGCCTAGCATATATCACGGTTCTATCTTCATTTTGGTCCTGTAGACATACAGAATCAGACTGCAAAATAAATTGGACGGATTATGCATGCCAGCTGTCTAATACATGCCAATATTTTGCCATATTTTTGTGCAGAAACAATTCAAGGAGCAAAGCAAGTCAGGATGAGGAGAGTGATGGATTGATTTTAATCCCAGCTGTTTTCTCTCCACTGCTAGGTAAGTTTGGCAGGTTAAATCTAGGGTGCTGATCTGGCAGTGGTGCTGCAGCTGGGTAACTTGCTCTGCACAGAGGTAGGGCTGTGCCAGGAGCTGTGGTGGAGAGAAGGTGGATTCAGAGGGGCTGGACCAGTAACAACAGGGGCAGGACGTTTAACCAGCAGGATGCAGCAATCTCAATCCTCAGTGAATCTGGGCTCCAGAAAACAGAATATATAAATTTACAAGGAAAAAAATAAGTTATGCAGTATATGAGAGGTATTAATTGGATCAGGCTTTGTGTTGCTACACCCTAAAAACAAGTCCTTCCTTTGCCAACAAGAGATGAGTACCTGAACTCACATAAGGGTCCATTCCTTTTGCAGTTACTTGATTTAGAGTTTGACTTATGCACTGCTTTGGTGTTAAAAGGTGTTTCTAGCATTCAAAGCAAAGAGGAAATTTCTTGGAACTTACAAAATCCTTAAAAAAGAAAGCATTTTTTTTCACACAGATTAATAGAAAGGAAACGGTTAGTGATTCTTCCTTAACTAAAATGATCAGACTGCAGAAGCCTTCTTTTTTTTCCTAACATGTTCCTCTGAGGTAAACATCATGTTTTCTTGAATATATTTTTGAATAAGGACTTTTGTAAATTTGAGAAGATTAGGGATTGGTTGGGTTGCAAGGCATAATGTGAGAGCAGCTCTTTTTATTTCAGATCAAATATTAATATAAAATAAGGTTTTATTTGTTTCCCCATTTTTGTGGAAATGGCAATGAATGTGGAGTCTGTAAGAGAAACTATGTGGCTTGGGTTACCTTACCTTCAGCAAATGCTTTCGTAGTATCTATTATCCTGAAAAGTGTACTTTGGATTCATGCTAATCAAATCATATTAACCCCTTGTCATTTTGTGATCCATAATGTAACTGGCATAATAGAGATGAATTTTTTTAAAGTACACCTCTCAAAAACAATTACTAAAAGACTATATCCTCTCTCACTTGCATATTGACCAGTCCTTACAACTTCTATTTGACGATAAAGCTAATTTTTCCTGGAAGCCTCCAAATTCCTGTGGATCCCACAAGCTGCATGTAAGGATACGCTGGTCCCAGATGCCCATCTGTCTCTGCTTTTGCCCAGACAATCCAGCCAGGTTTCCTGATAAAGGGTGCACGAAGTGCCAGCAGATCCACCTGGAAACCTGCATAACAGTATCAGGGACCTGGCTCACATGCTTATATTTCACTTCTGAAGACAGTATCAGCAGGAGAAGAACTACAGGATCCTGGTTTTGCAAGTCAATAGGAGAAGTGACTGAATAAGGACTGAGGCTACTTTGTTGAAGACATGCATCAATTGTCAACTAAGTGTAGCAACTGACTGTGCTGTCCTTGTTTCTCATTCACTAAAATGTCCTAGAACTCTAGAATATGCTGAGTTGGAAGGAACCTTCAATGAAAATTGAGTCCTGGCCCTACACAGAACATCCCAAGAGTCACACCCTGTGCCTCAGAGCATTGTCCAAACATCTCTTGATTTCTATCTGGCTTCATGCTGTGTCCACTTCCCTGGGGACCCTGTGACAGTGCCCAAAAACTCTCTGGGTGAAGAACTTCCTAATATCCAACCTTAACCTCCCTGACACAGCTTCAGGCCATTCCCTTGGCTTCTGCCACCAAGTCACACAGAGAAGAGATCAAAGCCTGCCCCCCTCTTCCCCTCCCAAGGAAGTTGTAACTACAGTGAGGTTTCCCCTCAGTCTCCTCTTCTCTGGGCTGAACCAAGTGACCTCAGCTGCTCCTCCTATGGCTTCCCCTCAAGGCCCTTCTCCATCTTTGTTGCCCTACTTTGGACTCTTTCTAGTAGTTAAAATATATTTTGTATATTGCGGTGCCCAAACCTGTCCCCAGCCCTGGCAGTGAGGCCGCCCCAGCTCAGAGCAGAGGGGACAATCCCCTCCCTTGCCCGCCTGGCCATGCTGTCCCTGCTGTCCCCAGGACACGCTTGGCCCTCCTGGCTGCCAGGGCACTGCTGGCTCCTGTTCAACTTGCCATGGGCCAGGAGCCCAGGGCCCTTTCCATGGCCCTGCTCTGCAGCCTCTCATTGCCCAGTCTGTCTGTGCAGATCCAGGGCTGCCTATCCCAGCTGCAGAGTCCAGGACTTTTCCCTGTTGAACTTCATATGGTTGGTAATGGCCAATGCCTTTAATTGTTGAGATCTCTCTGCAGGGCCTAGTTGCCCTCCAATTATATTTCATTGTCAAACTTAGAATTTTTTTGAGTCCTGTGTCTAATGTATAATATATTGGTATACATTTAATTTCATGTTTAAAATTGCTTCTTTTCAAAGGGAAAATTTTCAATATCCTCAAGAATAAGAAAAATTTCTTTTATCTTCTACTGAATTCTTCATTGGATGGGCAAACTTTTCTAAGGCAAGGTCTGGTTGTCAATCCCTATGCTGCTCAGGAGTAAATCTCTCCACATAAAAAATTAGTTCTTCATTATATGCTTTACCTCAGAAGAGTTCTTGTTTCTTTGGCAACTGCAGCATTACAAATGAATCTTGGAGCAAACATCTAAACCCTGGAGAAGTTCTGGAATTTCAGGTACAGTGTTATTCTCAGTTATTTCAGTGCAGTAATTTCAGGCACCTTCCAGCTCAGCATGATGTATTTTGGAACTGTTTGTCTGATATAGTGAACCTAGATTTGAGAAGGGATGAGCTTGCAAGCCAAAGCTTGAGACCTCATATTTTTGAAAATTTGTTTCTTCTCAGCATAGCTCTTTCTTCAGGACAAATAATAACGTGAAATGATTCTTACCTTTGATTTAGAGCCTAATGGGGGAAACAGGAAATCATTCGGGGTCAAACAACAGCATGAAGATACGGGCCACAGTGCAACACTCCTGTCTGACCTGCTAGGGGTGGGCAAACCCCACACACAGAGTGAAAGTGCAACTGGCCCCTGGGCTTCCTGCCAGCCAGCACAGCCCAGCTGCTCTCTGGGAGCAAACACTAAAAACTGACTAATTCTTTTCCATTTGCAGAATAGTGCCCTTTCCTGCCAAAGTCCAGGTTCTTAGGAAAGACATTTATTGCTTAGGCAATTTTGTAAAAGCAAGTCAGTTCTACAAACAGAATAAAACCTGTCACTGGACGAGTGCTATTTAGCTAGTTTGATTATGATTGGTGTTGAACCCCTTTTTTTTCTAGCATTACTCCATCTCACCTTGCTGGTTTACATTTTAACTGAGTTAATTAGTAGGGAAAGTTTTGAGCCAGCTGGATTTTACTCTAACTGGATTACCTCACTGGAACATGCAATCCATCAGACAAGCTAATGAAAACACTTTGCTGGGTCATAGCCTTCCTACAGCCCAGCCCATCTAAAATCCTGTATGAGATCACTGAAATCTCTAAGTAGATTACGTGCTTACCTCTGTAATGCAGGGAGATGTTCTGGTAACAAAACTTTGCATCCAGCAATCAGCCACCCTTGCCTCAGACAGCCACGCTGCCAGGAAAAGGAGGTGGTATGGACTTGTGCTCTTTAGTCATTTAGAGCATTCCCTATCTAAAGGCAAGGCACATTTTGATTAGAGATGGGATACACCTACTTCGGTTTTATGGACAGCTGTTTTATTGTTTTGAAATACTTTCAGGGATGAAGTTATTTTCTATTCTTCCATCAACACAAGCCAAATGTCCAAGGTGTGAATGATGAAACACTCACAGATCTAACCACACTGGCAAGTGGAAATCTGTCAACATTGTACTAGCAACAGGTATTATCATCAAGGGTGCCAGTCCTGTCAAACCTGCCTGTTCAAGTCTCTCTGCTTGCCCCTGTGAGCCCTCTGATGGGAACCCTTTGTAAAGCACCATCCTATTTCAGCTGGTTGCTGGTCTGGCATTTCCACTCCAATGGGGAAAACTCTGTTCTGGCCCTCCAGCTACACCAACCACTGTGAGTGAATTCATGTGAGTCATTAGCCTATTTAACTAAATTACCCTTAAATAACTCCTACCAGCTGCACACTGCTCAGCATCACACTGCAGTGTCTATTGAGCTGCTGTCTGCTGTGGTGTGGAGAGGGTCCGAAAGCCTCTGCACCCCACGGGGCTCTTGCAGCTGCAGTGGGGATTTGCTCCTTTATTTCTGATTGGAGACTGGCAGTGCTGAGCCCAACTGGGAGTATTCAATGGCAGTTTTCATCTTCCTGCCTCTGGGGCTGTCAAGGCAGTAGCTTCTTTGTGTGCAGAAATACCAATTATGTGTTTCTATTACAGCCATCCAGAATATTCAAATGTACTATACTGAGATTTACTAAGGAAAGACGCTTTAAAAATATTAAAATAATTTTAAGAATTAATACTCCTCCCCAACTCCCACCCACCTCCTTTAAATGCAGAGAACTATATTTTAGGGTAATCTGGAGCAATGAGAAGAGAGGTAGAAGGTCTGCTTATAGCTTTCTGGAGTGACTTCATGGAATAACATAACTTTGAAATGTACAATTGCAACACAGTAGTTTATAAAGAGAATAGAGTGTGCAGGAACTGTTTAAAAATTAAAAAATATGTAATGTTTTCATTGTGTTTCAGAATAGCTTTCAAAAAAGTATATTATATTGAAACCCAACAGCCTGGAAAATGCTTTGGAATTTTATTCAAAAGAAAACTGAATTTTTTGGCTTTTATCCAGCTCAAAATAAAATCATAATACAAAATGTGAAATGCTTTTCTGAACTAGAATTTACATACTTTGTGTGGCTATGGTTGTATTGTTCGTGTCCTGCTTAAGTTGCAGAAACAGGATGTGAAGACCATTGCAAGGTCAGTTTTTGTTAACAGGTACAAGGGCAGTTTATTCTTCCATACATTCAAATTTTCTAGTCCTCTTCTTTAATTATTTTTTCCAGCTGCTGAGAGGTTTTCTGCTGATTTCCTGTTGGAAGGGAAATTCCACCTAAATGTGGAGAGAAGCGAAGTCAGAATGGGAAGCCAATGCCAGATTACAGAATAGATATCTTGTCAGTATTACACATGTGGCAGGGAAGGAGTTCAATTCTTCATAAGGAGCTGCTCGATTGGAGACAGTGTCAAGCTCTATTCTTCCAAAATAATGAGAGTTTCCATGTGGGGCTTCACACAGTGTGACTTATCTTTCTTCTCTATTAAATCCTTTGGATTCATCCACTGTAGAATGTCAGCCTTGTGATACAATCTCAATTACATTTTGACGGGTGAAGAAGAGTCATAAAGCCTCACCCTATTTTCTGCCCTTCTGAAGTAGTCCTTGTGACGGATGCCATGGTTGAGCCCCAGCTGGTAACTCAGCCCCACCCAGCCACTTGCTCACTCCCCCCACAAGTGGGATGGGTGAGAGGACAGGAGGAGGAAAAGTGAATAAACTCATGGGTTAAGATACAGATGGTTTAACAGGGAAGGCAAAAACTGCACAATTAATTCCTGCTTCCCATGGGCAGGAATGTGAACAGTCACCCCATGAGAGCAAGGCTCCAACATACATGGTGGTGACCTGGGAAAACAAGCACCACTCTGAACTTCTCACCCCTTTCCTCCTTGTTCCCCAGTTTTGTACTCTGAGTGTGCCACCACATGGAATGGGATAACCCTGTAGTCATTTGTGAGCATCTGCCCTGGCTGTGTCCCCTCCCAACTCCTTGTGCCCCCTCCCCAAGCCTCTTCACTGGTGGGGTGAGAGGCAGAAAAGGCCTTGACACTGTGTGAGCATTGCTCAACAATAACTAAAACATCTGTGTTATCAGCACTCTTTTCAGCACAAATCCAAAGCACAGCCCCATACAAGCTTCTGTGAAGAGAACAAACTCCATTCCAGTAACAAAAAGTAATCTGAAACTAAGATTTCTGTGGCTCTTTTATCAGATTGTACTTATGAGATGTGATTCAAAGCACACTCATTCTTGCATCTGTATTACTTCACCTGGCAGCCTATTGTATGGACAGCCTGTTGCTAATAGCCTATTGCTATTGGTCATTGGAATTAACACATAATTCAAAGTGGAGATATGCAATATCCTGATTCCTTATGTTAATTGAGACAAACTCCTTGGAGATGCCCCAATTCCTTCTGTCTTTCATTTAGTGCTCAAGCATTGTCTTACCTTTTTCTGCCCAGGTTTCCAGCTTTGGTTTCAGGCAGCCATGCAGTACCCCACTGCTGCTATGGAGATGCTGCAGTGGCAGTGGTGTAACGCAAAGAAGAACCCTCCCTCTTCCCACTCCCCCTCCTCCCACAGCATCCCTCTCCACAGTGGAGGATGCCTGAGGGTTTAGATTCTACAGGGGCCTCTGCACAGCAGCCTTTCTGGGTGCTTTTGGCAGCTGCTGTACCTTGGAGTAGCCACAAAGAGCAATCAAATCTTCAGAGATGCTGTGTGTAGCAGTGGGTTATCCAAGATGAACAGTGCTGCCTTGGAAAAGGTACCACTGCACTGCACATCTGGGTTCGTGTAATGGGGTATTGTTTCTGAAGTTACACCCTAAATGTGCTTGCAGACATTTTGTATGATAAGGGTGGCTCCAGGGAAACAAACCTGTGTTCCACACCTTTTAAAATCTCCCTCTGTAGACTCTCAATTGATAGGGCAGAAACACTTTTAATCTGCTCTGAAATGGAAAGCCCAGATTCCTCATCAAAATGATTTTCTATTTGTGCTCTTTGCTGGTCTTGTTTCTCTTATGTATTTTCTCTGATACCAATTCAATACATACCATAAATTAGATGGAAATTCTTTCCTCTCCAGACACCTCAAACATTCAACAAATAGTACACATAATCAACAACATATCATCCAATTGCCAAAAGCTGACTATTATTCTGCATGATCAAATCACAAAATCCCCTGTGTCTGTCTCCTATCTGGGGCAAGGATTTAAAAGGCAGCTGTATTCTGAGTTCTATTCATTTGTTTGGAGCATTGCACAAGCCATGCTAACAATTACATAAATCAGCCTTTGTTTAATGTTAACTGATAATCTTTATTGATCACTGGCCAAACTTCTTTTTGAATCATCTGTATTTAGTTCTGTATTTAATAACTCTTCTGGGTGCTATTATAAAAACCTGACCAATAAAGTGCTTTAAAAGAGCCATTTTATAATGTCCTTCCTCAAAACTCAGCTCATTGCATTGATTTCTAAAACCACACAGAAACATTCATTAAGTGAGTATGAACTAGATGGAACATCAAGGCTTTGTTTGATCTTTGATTAATTTGGTGTACTGTGGGAGCAGTGTCATTACCCACCGACCCTCCCCACCACTGGCGTAGCCTCACTGCACACTGGTGCCCTTGCCAAGCCAACTGCATGTCTGTGACCATGCTCTACCAGGTTCTTTCTCCTGTTCCACAATGGGGAACACAGGAACAGGATGGATTAATGGCTCATCATTTTTACTATTGTTATTTATTGCTGCCTTGCTGTGTGGGCAGAACAGATGCAGAGAGATTTAGAATACAAACATCAGCTAAGCCACTCAAAGCTGCTTGTGGATCCCTGAGTCAGCAGCATCCTGCTCTGTGTCTGGATGCAGGGGGAGGGAGCAGCCCTGCAGTCTAGTGACACATTGCTCCACAGCTCTGCAAGCTGGGGCTCCACATGTGCCCTTCCTCCTTAGAGCGGTCCTGCTGCAACTTCACTGGTGAGCTGGCAGCAGGGACGGAGTGGGAGACTGCTGCTGGTCACCATTTATCTTGTCTGATGCACTGTCAGTTAAGTGATCTCAATCAAATATTGTTAAAAAAGGACTTCCACAGTCTGTGGGGAAATGGATCCCCTCTGTCTCTGAGCAGTGACATGCCTCATCTTTGCTTATGTGACGGATTCTTTTTCATACCAGATGTTATGTTAGCTAGGCTTGCCAGCCAGAAAGATTTTAGTGGTTTCAGAGGGACTGGGATAGCTCTTTGCTCAGCTGAGTGGGTTTGTCTACCATAAGCAGGATTTTATTAGTTTTGAAGACAATGAAGAAGAGCCAAGGAAATACTACCTTTATTCTTGCTCAATAGGAACAATCTGATACACATTGGGTCTGCTGAGCTGTTTTAATGAGATTGCACTTGCATGTGAGATTTGATCCCAGGGCACTCTTGACCCATCAGCTTGACCCAACCAGCTTCACTGGTTGCCAATGGCCAGTTACTCATAAAGACAAAAAGCTCCAGTTTATTCCATGCCTGGAAATAAATGAACTCCTTCCAATTTACTGGGCTTCCTCACTTCTTCCATCACTCATCTCTGGCAGAAGTGTTAGTGTCAAGTCTCCACTGCCATTTTCCATGTCTCTGGCCATAGATGCTCTCAGCACATTAGAGCTGTTTTGAGACAGTTGTGGCGAAAATAACTGGAGCAGAATAGAATAATTTACTTTGGGAAGCATCTTTAAGATCACTGAGTTCAACCACTAATGCAGAACTGCCAAGTGCATCAGTAAATCATGTCCCTGGACTTATAGTTCTGTCCTTTTAACACACATTTGTGAGAGAATTGATTTCCTATGTATTATCTGTTCTACATCAATATTTTCAAGCAATTGAATGTTTCTGAATGATTGGGGTCTTCTTTTAAAGGAATTCTGCATATGTCCCATTCAGGCAAGAGTATATTGTTCTTGGCATTCAGGTAGGATAGACTTGGGTAAGTCCTGTCTGTACCTCATTTATATTGATGTCACTTGGAGTAAACTTATTAATTGCCTAAATTTGGCACTTAGCATGGCATAGTTTTCTAGAGCTATTGTGCAAGGCATTGGGGATAACATACAGAAGTAGAAAAATTTGTATTTAGCTTTTATTTCTTTGGGAAATAACCTGGGATCCAAATCCATCCCTGTGTTTCAGGCTTTTGTGGCTTGTTGCAGTGTGTTTTGGAGACAGAAAACTGTGGCTTGTCTTATACTGCAGGTATATATTTCCCTTATTGACTGCTAAAAGTAAGAAACTGGGGAAAGAAATTATTTGTTCTTCCTATTTTTATGCTGAAGAGACAAGCAACAGTGCTAGCACTTGTTTATGCAGGCCATGCAGTCTCATTCTGCTTCTCTTTAAACAGCTCGGACCAGCTCTGTGAATGACTTGGAGGCACTCCTGGAAGCTCGGTCGTGTGAGCAGATATGAGAAAGGCACCCACCAGCCACCTCTGCAGGACTGTGCCGCCCCCAAACCTGGCTGTCCCATCCTATGTCCCATTCCAGCTGTCGGTCCTCATGGGGAGAAGAATCAGCAGGGGAAAATTGCCTTTCTGGCACCATTTTGACCAGCAGTTCCTGTAAGCTGGGCAGACTCCATTCTGACTTGCAGATCTGCTTGACTCTAGCTTGCCTCTTTTGGAGATTGTCACTGACCTACTGCTTTTCTGTCTGTGACCCAGCCTGGCTGCTTTCTTTACTGCTGCATGCCCTGGCACCCCACAGCTGCCTTTCCATCTGCAGGGCAACACACCTCACCCCACAACATCACATTCAGTTCATCAGCTCATTCCCTTTGTGGAAAGATCACTGCAACCCAATGTGCTCCCTGTGATAACTGGCAGCTTTACCTGGGGAAAGAGCAGGAAGAGATAAGAGAGCATCTCTGGCTGCAGGAGCAGACATTATTGCCTTTTGCATACAGTTTTCATTTCCGCCAGCTAATGCTGGAACCAGCCAAAAGAATTCCTTCTTATGCCAACTTGCATACATCAAGAAGTCATTTAATGCAGTGTTCAAGTTTGGTCAGAGCTGTTTTGATTTAGTAATGTCTCTTACAAATACATGCCAAAGTATCTAGTTTTCTAGTAATAACTTTAGGCCTGGCAATATGACTTTTAGAACAAATACCAGGTTTTAAAGGCTATTGTGAATGTGTTTGCAATTAGTTCACTATCTTTCAGATTTAAGAGGAGGATTTACTTGAAACGATACAACTATGTGTTGGAGAGGCAATAATTTGAACTATGTAGCAAAATAGGGCTTTGCTAATGAGGGAGAAAACAAGAGATTGTACAGATGTACAGAAATGTACCTCTCTTTATAGAAAATTATTCCCTCTAGCACTTTTTAAAACTCACAATACAGCTGAGCGTTATGATCTTTCTGCACATCTAATTTGAAGTGATTCTTTAATACATTATTAGATATTTATAGTGTGAAAAATTTAAGAAGCATTCAGACGGGGGTTTGGCTAGGTAACTTTAATCAGAAAAATTCAGGTTCAGATTTTCAGTTCCTGAGCACTGAACTTTTTGGGTTTGGATATATTGCCAGCTACTTCAACAAGAGAAGGTTCCTCCTTCTTAATTTTCATTTCTTCTTATTTCATAGTTATAAAGTAAGGAAAGAGTTTCAGGAAAACATTATTTGTGGGAAGTAAGTAACTTCTGGCAAGAATAAAATCTGATTTCTTAATAGGCATTTTGGAGCAATAAAGTTATCCAGCAGCCTATTAATATCTAACCTACATTCACCGTGTCCTTGACTGTGGTTTTGAATAATGTCTGCCTCTGAATCTCTTTTTTTCCTTTTTCTTTCCTTGCTTTCCTCTTCCACCCCTGTGCAGTCCCTTTCCAAATCATGCATAAATTGAAATGCAGATGCTCATCTCTAAATGGGATTACCACTTCCCAAGTGCAACCACTTCACAGTGAGCATGATGCATGACGAGTCACTTAGGCTCTCCTTAAATGCAAAACCAGTATAAAAGTAAGTTAAGAATGGGAAGAAGTAAAAGAAAACTCCACCATAACTTCTGAGATCAGTCAACAAGTGAACTTGTCTTCTTCTCCATAGGGATGCATATTGGGTAAGAACTGCAATTCATGCTTGCTGAATTATTATCAGGATCTTTTATTGGTGATTAGAACTTGCCTGTGTATTGCTTTGAGTATATTTTTGCAGCCAGATACTATCACCATCAATCTTTGGACTTTATCACGTCAAATTTTTCTATTGTATTAATAAAGAATGCACTCTGTAAACTGTGAGCATGAGTCCTTCACAGGCTCCAGCAGCTGCTGGCAGCAGGTGACAGTCTTGATTATGGAGACTTGGGAGGGGATCTCTCTTATGCTGTTGCTGTGTGTCCCAGAAGAACAGGAACTGCCCTCCAATCCAAGTGAGCTCACCATCTCTGGAAGTGTTCAAGAGGTTACCTGGATGTGGCACCTGAAATTCAGAGAGAAAACCTTTCTAAAGTCAATATAGATGCAGATTACAAGTTTCAAGCCAGATGGTGTGTATTCTATCCCTTTGCATCAAATCACAGGACAAATGGAATTTTTTTGAGAAATACATCAAAACCCACTACACTCAGAGCAGACTCTGTAGATACTGCTCTAAATTCTGGTATTTTCTCAAAGCACTGTGCATACAAGATATGGAAAATATACGTTGGTATAATTAACTTCTGAATCTAGGAGACTGTAAATCTAGATTTAAACTGTGTGTATTTGAGGGGAAACAAATAGAAAATTTGTGCAGTGGATATGCTGCAGGACATTTCATTGTGAACAGTCAGTAATCAGAATAGTGCACATCTTCTGGTGATAATTATTTTGGACAAGAGTAGCATTATTTTGCATGAGTTGCTATTTTCAAAGTACAGAGAATGAATGTGAATATATGGATGCATGTGTAACTACACAGGCATTCATAACTTGAAATAAAGATCCTGATATTTCAGACAACAGGAAAAGCAGTATAAAATAAAGGCATATTCCATTGCAACCTTACTCTGTGCCTGCTAAGCTCTGGGCATGTTTGTTTCCATGTGCCTACAGCAATCCGAGCTTATCCGTTTGAGTAAAGCTCTCAGTTCTGCATGGTAGCACAGTTCCTCCTTTACGGTAAATTGCTCAGGGTGTGGGGCTCTCACAGGCACAGCAGCTCTCAGCAGACAGCAAGAGTAGTATTATTAGGCTGGAAACCTGCCTTTAAAAATATAAATATACAGTTATTTCCTCATGAAACTACCATCAGATGGGATCTGTAATTAAAACCTCTCTTCCCACATCCATCTCCTTCTGCCAAAACTGTAAGGATTTTTCCACTGTTCCCTGATATTTCAAGCTGTTCCCTGGTCCTCTGATGCTTATGGCTCCACAGTAGGGTTTTTCACAGTTAACCTCAGTTTAATATATAAACACATAATTTCCAGAAATGGAGGTGCAAGTCTTTCAGACATGGTCAAAAATTCCTTCTGGTGACCCTAATATGACATCAGCATGGCACCTTTATTGGTAAGAAAGTCATATTTTTACCCTGAGATACTGTTGTGGGTCACAGCTCTTGAGGCAGGGAAAAGACAAAACACATTGCCATCTGAGACCAAGGACAGGTGTTTCCCATGGTTGTTAAATCTCTGCACTCCCATTCCCAGAGACAGGGATTGACATGGTTATTACCATGTCTGCTTTCCTCCCCAAATGATTGAAGTTAAACTTGCCCTTTTCTCCAATGACTTTTACTCTGATATGGGCCAGGGTTGATGGGCAGCATTAGGGATGACCCAGACAGACCAGAGACACAGACCTGGGCCAGAAATGGGACAGGCAGGACTCAGCAAGAGAGTGGGCTCACCCAAACTGGGCAACAGCCGTGGCTTTCCAGAGAGGCTCTTGACTGGAAACATCTTGTTTCTTCAGGAAACAGTGTCTGCAAAAGGATTTACAAATTGAAAATATGACCTGGCAAATCACTTTTAAAGGGTGCAAGCTCCAGTGTGGCCATGTCAGTACTGGGCAATGAGCTCAGCACCCTGGCCTACCTTGTCTTAGGCACCCCCAAGTTGCCATTAAACATTTCTTCACCTTCTGTGCAGGAAATAATACAGCATTATGCTCAAAATCTTCTTTGTGGACTAAGAGAAAGCATGACACATATATAAATAAAGCCAAGAATTTATTGCTACTGCAACAAAAATCTTAATGGTCTACTTCAAGAATCATTAATTAATCGACAATTCAAGGATGTTAGATGTTAGTATTGCAGGAGATGGGAGACCAGGAATGCAGTGAAAGTACTTCTGTACAGTAAAAGTCTCAATCATATCAATAATAAAATTGTCATGCATATATTTAATATTTTCTACCCCTTTCCTTGGACATATACTCACCCTTCCACTTTCCTCTGGACCTTCAGGAAGTCTGGACCAACTGGAGAGAATAACAGCCTCAACCGTGGCCCCTAAAGTCACTCACTGTGAAGAATGTGTGTTGAGGAATTGTGTTCATTCCCTAATGTGCACTTGGAATAGGGGTTTTTTAAAATATTTTGCAAAGCAGTTTTATATCTTTCTTTTGCTTTTCCGGTTTATGGCTTCATTATACAAATATATTTACTACATACAGTATTATTTATATATGTTAGATATAATTTCCTTTTTCCATTTGTTAGTTGTAAAATTAGATTGGTCCAGATTGGGATCCATATATCTAAAATGGACAACTGATGAGCCTCAAGTGCAAAGCCTGTGGCCCATCTCTTACTGTGCCATCCCCCTAAGCCTCTGTGATGCACTCTGTATCTCCATTTCTCAAATCCTCTGCTGTCCTAGCACACTGCTATTTCTTTGCTCTATTTGGCGTGTCAGAGTCTTAAACATCTCATTTAACACAGCACCTTTGTTTGCTACTGCCAGCTATAAAACACCATGATTGTACCATGCACAGGTAAACACACAGAGGGAATTAGCCATAGGCACCTGGGTACCTGGAGGCTAAACAAAGCAAAACAGAGCTGCAGGCAAGTCAAGAGGTATTCAGACAGCAAACCTGAGGAGTCTCAGTCCTGAGGCCTTGGAGAGCCCCTGCAGAGCTCATGGGTTCTTGCTGGAAGGCAGAACTGCATTGCAGGGCTACAGGGTTACAGAGAGGTGTTGTCTCTGGAGATATTTAGGTTTCCATAATCACTCTCTAATAGCAACACATTCACAAAGAACTCAAAACATTTCACAGTCATCTTCCAGCTATTATGTAGGTGCAGGACTGGGAACGCTCAGGTTTTCTTTTAAAGCTGCTGGGTTGTAGGAGCAGCTGAGATCACTTGGTCTGTTCAGCCTGGAGGAGACTGAGGGGAGACCTCATTGCAGTCACAACTTCTTTGTGAGGAGAAGAGGAGGGGCAGGCACTGATCCCTGCCCTGTGTAACCCATGACAGGACTGAGGGAATGGCCTGAAGCTGTGGCAGGGAGGTTTGGGTTGGATATAAGGAAAAGGTTCTTCACCCAGAGGGTGGCTGGGCACTGGCACAAGCTCCTCAAGGAAGTGGTCACAGCACCAAACCTGACGGATTTCAAGAAGTGTTTGGACAATGCTCTCAGGCACATGGTGTGACTCTTGGGGGTGGTGCTCTGTAGGGCCAGGAGCTGGACTCGATTATCCTTGTGGGTTCCTTCCAACCCAAGATATTCTGTGAGTCTGTGAAAACTCATGTGGTGAATTTCAGAACTGTCTATAAGAGGTCAAGCACAGCTCCTATTGCTAGAATGAGTGTGGATTAAGATGATATCTGCCATGGTGGTGCTCTCATGGTCTAAGATATTTGTGGGGTTGAAATAATTGGTATCCTGAGTTTACCTTTTTTGTTTGTTTTATTTTTGTTTGTTTTTATTTTTAAAATTTTATTTCTCAGTCACACTTCCTGCACATATTTTTGGTCATTGGTTTTTGATAAGTATTTTATTGTGGTTAAATAAAAATATTTTAAATATTAAATATAAATATTATTATAATAATTTTTTTTCATGTTGTTTCATCCCTAGCAAGGACAAATTCAGAAGTTTCCATTTTCAGTGGTTTAGCATATGAAAGAATATTCCATGACTTATTCAGAAATTATTAGGACTGTGTTTTTTCCTAGATTGTCTGATCAGTTTGACTGATCCAGCATGTTTAGGACACTTCATGTAAACAAGGTTTAAGAACTAGAGTCTGGCTGATCCTCTTCACCTCTTCTGTTCCTGTTTTTGTTTGAGGGAATAGGATAGGGCATGAAAAGGCACTTTCGAAGGACACTGGCACTAAAAAAACACTAAAGAAAGAGGAACTGCAGTGCTTTCCAAAATTATCCCCACCTCTATTTCTCTGCATCTTTGTCAAATGCAGAACCCAAGTTTCCAGACAGCTGTTTGCATGTCTTAATAACCTTTCAAAAATGTTAAAACAATTCCAACTCCAGCTGTACTTACAGTTGGCTTAAATTTTTCTTTCATACCAAACATATTTTACAGAGACTGCATTATGTTACAGCACATTGGAAATTCAAATTAGCTTGATTTGCTCTCATGTTATTCCACTGCTTTTGCTATATCTTATACATAAGTAATTCAGACATGCTGAACATACCACAGTTGTTGAAAAGTAACATAAAGAAAGGGAAAAAAACCCTTATGAAGTATTCAAAAGCTGCAGTTTTTAATTACAACACAATATGTGAAAAGACCTCTAAAAACCTCACATTGTAACAGATTCATATGTATTTAAACATCAGTTCATTTTAAAAAAGCTATTATTGTTTCTTTATTCTACCTTCCGAGACTTTAAAAGGTTTCTCACATGCTACAGTTGCCCTATAATCACATTTCCAAAAAATGAATTCAAGATGAAAATATAATTTATTACCCCAGAGTAATATATAATGTGGTGATTCATCTCATCTAAAAGCAGCTGCTTTTTTGTCACCCTCGTAAGTAGCGTTCATTTCCCTGCCATGAGCACAATTTACAAATTCATCCCAAGGCTCAGATAGAATCATTAGCATATATTTAGCAGTAGCAGACAGTGAGCAGCAGGTACAAATGGCTGGCTGATGAGCTAATATGCTTTGGGCACTCTTCCAGCTTGTACAATAAGAGAGAAATACACTACCTCAAAGTCTGTGAGTCACAAAACAATTAGCAGAAGAGAATGAAAAAACGACCTACATACTCAGGACTGAACAGGGGGTATAGGTATACTAACATATTTATAATTCTAGTTAACACCTGAAATTAAAACATGAGTGAAGAGATGCATCAGTGTGTTATAGACTCATTTAAATATCTGTTTGTTTCTTTGTGTATTTTGTGCATTTTTTCTGTTTGGCTCTTATTTAATTTTTTTTTTTTTAATTTTAATTTCCCCTGGGGAGGTGCCAGTAATGAAAAAGTTGGCATCTGCTGCCTACCATCAGCGTGGGCAATAAATATCCAACAAATCATGGCTGGAAGATACTGCTGTCAACTGGATTTACAGGATTTGAATATTTTCATTTTATTGAAGAATGCCAGTTTCATTATATATGTTGATAAGTAAATGTGCAAGAGCAGAGAAAGTGTGTCTGTTATCATTTATTTTCTTCCAACCTGAAAGTAGATACCTGTTACTGTTACTCAGTGACACCCATATCTGCAAGCACTGACACAGGCATAGAGTCCACTTCAAATTACGCTGATAATTAACCTTCTATTATGTTAAAAATACATATCTTGAAAAAGGTGAGAAAGACTGTGTTGCAGTTTGTGGTTTACTCTATTTCAGCTTCATGTCCTAGTAATTGTGACACTCAAAACCTTGTCACTGAAGTAAGCACTTTCAGAAGTGCTTACTGCCTAAGCTAGCACCATGCAGGATCACCACAATTCATACATGAAATATTGGCTATTTTATCATACAGGACCATTCAGTGGTACCTGGATGTGCTGGAGAATTGGGTGGAGAGAACCCTAAGGAGGTCAAATGAGGGCAAGTGCCGGGTCCTGCACCTGGGGAGGAATAACCCCAAATATCAGCTCATGCTGAGGCTGCTCTACTACAGGGCATCTCTTTGGAGAAGGACCTGGGAGTCCTGGTGGGTGAAGTGTTGACAATGATCCAGCTGTGTGTCCTTGTGGCCAGCAGGTCCTGTGGGATCCTGGGGTGCATCTGGATGTGTGTGGCCAGCAGGTCAAGGGAGCTGATCCTGCCCCTCTACTTGGCCCTGGTGAGGCCACATCTGGAGAGTCCACTGGGCTCCTCAGTACCAGACAGACAAGAAGCACAATGATGAGGAGTCTGGAGCATCTCCTTATGAGACTGAGGGAGATGGGACTATTTGGAAAAGAGAAGACTGAGATGCACATAAATCTAAGTCTATGCACATAAAAATCTCAAAGGCAAGTGCCAAGAGGATGGTGCCAGACTCTCTTTGGTGGTGCCCAGTGACAGGACAAGGAACAATGGCCATGAACTAAAACACCAGAAGTTCCACCTCAACATTAAGAAACCTTCTTTATATTGAGGGTGACATTGGAGCAGGCTGCCCAGGGAAGTCATAGTGTCTCCCTTGCTGGAGACATTCCAAACCTGGATGTGTTCTTGTGTTAACTCTCCTCATGACACTGCCTTGGCAGGAGCTGAACTGCGTGATCTCCTGAGGTCCCTTCCAACCTTAATAAATCTGTGATTCTGTGAAAGACTATTTAAAGCAAAACAAATAGCCAGCATTTCCAGATGAGTATAAATTCAAATACGCCTTTGCACTCTGAATTCCTAAACAGAGGCTCTCAGCTTAGCTGGGAAACGTTGGGTCTCACCCTTGGCATGTAAATGTTGGGACTCAACCCTCTGGAATCATGAACTCTCCTACCAGAGAAAAGCCTGCAGGATCAATCACAAGAAACTGAACACAGTTCAGGGTTTCAGTTTCTGGACACTGCACTTAGGGGGCAGGCAGATGCATAATCTAGATCTATGCATCCTTCAGGTGACCTCTAGCAGTACCATCACAACTCTAAGAAACTCAGGTAGAGCAAGGTCCAGTAAATCTGAGCTGATGAATTTTAGGTGCACCTTAAGCAATGAGGTATTTGACCTTACAAAGACCTGAGTAACCTAGAGGGACGTGCAAAGTCCACCTGCATTGCATCAGTTCCAAAAACATACACATGTAAGTGGTTATAGAATTAGGCACTTTCAGGGTTGAGTGGTGGCTGATGAAGGTATTTTAAATATATAATTTGAGAATTAGATGCCTCCTTGAATGTAGATCTAAACATTCATTTCTTCCTTCTGTGTTGGCTTTTTTACATTCTGGGATACACCTCTGCTTTGAGCTCCTTAGTGTTGCTCATCAGGACTCTGAGACAGAAAAGTTCAATTACATTATCTCCCCACTGACAGAGATTAGGTTCTGCTCACTGTCAGACTATGAAATTACAAACATTTGAGCAAGAATTAAAAATGAGCCAGAAAGAGTTCAAATTAACCCCTGAAGCAATATTTCAGTGACAGCTATTCACAAGTGTAAAAGGTATCTGACAGGTAAAATTTTGACAAAAGTTTTCATGAATTTTTAATACAAGTTCTAAGAATGCAGCCAGCCCAACTGGAGTAAAGATCCAATGTAGAAAGGCTACATGTATAGTAGGTTTATACAAAAATAGAGTTGTTTCAGATAGAACATGCCTGATGCACCAGGAAGAGAAACTTTGAGCCACCCCTACACATAAACATGTCGATAACATTGCCAATTGTTACAGATCACAGACACTGCTTGACAGTTTAATTTTATCAGCCTGTTTCTGCCTGTTTTCTTTCGTTATGTTTGTTCCTCCCTCAGGCAGCAGGGACAGTGACTGATCTGTGGGAATACGGTCCAGCAGAGGGTTCTTAGCAGAAGGATGGCATGGCGTGGTGAGAAGGGCAGAAGGCATGTTGTGCCTTGCACATGAGGGAGTATTGCAGCAACACTGAGAACCATGTAGGCTCAAAAAGCCTTTTCTCACCCTGCCTTCTCTGGTTTTGGGATTCCTGTGATTAGGCACCTGTAGCTCCTGCTGGGAATCTGACCTGTACTAGAGCAGTGTTAGCCTCTATTCCCAGTTTTGAAAAGATGCTAGGAGTGAGAAATGTTGTTCAAATTTTGTATAAATTCTAGAATATACAGGAAATTATTTGGCATCTTTTCTGTGCAAAAAAATTCAGACTAGTTTGCATGTGTCAGCTACATATGGGAATTTAGGTATTAGAGCTGCATAACTCCCTATGCAAACACTGGGCATTCTTATCCAGTATTGTTAAGTCTAATTTGATTTACCTTTACGTACTGATTTCAGTACGTGAGGAAATGAGGCTAAATGGGAATAGCATGAATCCTGAACGAGCACATAAACATAAGGTTTTAACATGGTTTAGCTAATCTACTTTATGTCTGTTTTGAATGAAATTTCCTGACTATCCAAGCAGATAACTGTTTAAGGCCCATAAGGAAGGCAGATCCTGTAAACCTAGCTAAAGCTGCCCGGCCCATGAAGTGGATCTCTGCATCAGGTGACTTGACTCCCTGAAAAATTTGTGTACACTTTTCCCATGGGGAGAAGCAAACAAACATATAGAATTAGTCAGTGGATGGAATGAGCATTGGAGTCATGAGCACACAGCCCCTTGAGAGGTTATGTCCTTCTTGTACAGCTTCAGATGAAAGTTTTTATAGCCTGGGGTCTAACACCCCAGAGTATTCTTTGGGAAGTGGGCACCTACAGTATGTCCTGCTAAGGAACAAGGTAATACTGAGCCTTCACTGCCAGTGTGAATATCACTGCCTCCTGCAGTGTCCTGGATAGCAGTGAAATAGTTTCACCCATGTGTAAGGGATTCCCAGCTCCTTTGGCCTCAGAAGTTTAGGAACATTTGTCTCAGGAACAAGCATCTATGATAAGTGTGAGCTAAGTCTTGTCCTTTCCTTGTTGTCTCCAAGTGCAGAAGAATGCAAGGGAGGTTGTGAGATGACCTTGAAACCCTTTGAGCATTTACTGCCAGAGGTTCCTGGTGGTGGGCTGCTCCTGTGTTTTAGACCAAGCAATAATGATTCTAAGGAGAAAATAGTGACAACTGCCTTCTGCAGGACACTTCACACATTGGGCATTCACTGTTCAGAACGATCCAAAGGGAAACCTGCAGCATCCTTCAGCTTCTCTCTCTTTGGATGTCAACAAATAGCTCCACAGTCTGCACTTGGACTGTGAGGAAAGAGACAATTACTTCCCCCTTCCTTCTCATCTTCCTGCCCTAACAAGTTCCAGACAGGCTTTCCTTACCACACTGATACACTGAGCAATGTTACAAGGTGAAGAGTCTGCCCTTTATCCGGTTACTACTGTGAGCAGTTAAAATTCTTTCCTCCCCACTCCCAGGCACAGGGATTCACATTGCTCAACTCCTTCAACCAAATATGCTCCTTAACTGCGGTTCAAAGAGTGAGCAACCAAGTTTTTGAACTGAGACACACTTCCTTGTCACTGCATGTGCTGTGGGGGTATGGACAGCAGAGCCCAGAAAGGTATCTACTTGAGACACTGAGACTGAAGTGCTGCTGCTGACAACCAGCCAGGGGAAAAGACTGGCAGAATAGGACAAGCTCACCACTGAGCTGCTCACCACTGCAGGGTGATGCACTGGCCGCATTTTTATGCAGGGTTTAACGTGTATCATCACAGCTTCATTTTTACATCTGACTTCTCACTCAGAACAGAGCTTAAGGGCACCTTGCCACACTATTTACCCTAAAGCAGAGATACAGCTGCCTTTTAGCTACAGCTTCTGAATGGATGTTGCTTATGGAACAGTCCGTGCTGTCTGAGAGCACTGCCTATGTTTATTCACAAGTGACTCCCACAGAGACAGCAGCAAGGAAAAGAAAAGAAACTGCATACACTACATGTTTGAAATTAAAGACTCTGCCAGAGAAGGTAATTGAGCTTGAGAAGGCATGCTTTTCTTACTAACTAGTAATTCTTCACTAGCACATTCAGTCTGGTTTGCATTAATCTTTTGGACAGACTGTTTCTACACAGCAGCTACCCATGGGCACAAAGCAGACCTGGTACTAGACTGACAGCAGGAACCTTCCCTCTGATAAGCTTGCTCCACAGATCCTGAACAACAACACAAGCAAACGAGGTTTTCCCAAAACTTACTATAGTTCTGTAAAACTTTTTGTATTTCTTACAATTACATGAAATAAAATCTACCCTTGATAGGTAAGCACTGGCACAGATTTGACACAGCAATTGAATCAGCAGCATGGTCTTAAATTCCTTTAATTTAAAATTTGGAGTAGTCCTCTTGCCTGCAACATTCCTCTCAGCACTGCAAAATGAAAAACACTGAATGTGGCAGCACCCTGCCAGGATGGCACTGGGGGACTCTGACAATTACCATTGTCTAAGTGCTATTTTGCAACACTGTTCACGTGTTTGCAACCAGAAATTGCCTGAGAAACAGAACTGCTGTTTGTGGCTCCTTCCCCAGTCACCTTTGGAATTGCTGGGATGGAGGTGATGGGTATGGCAGCCTCCTGCAGCACAGGAAGCCAGCCAAGTGGCCCCCAAGGACAGCAAAGGAATCAAATGTCTACTGCAACTCTTACCTGAGGGCTAGTGACTAAAAATTAGAGGGAGGACACTCTTACAACATTATTTCACCATCTTAATTTTTAATTAAAGAACTGACTCTTATTTTTTTTCAAAGAGAATGTCTTAAAAAACAGCATGGGGTGTGTCAATAGAAATAGTCTCCTTAACTAATTACAAATAAAACTTCGTACTGCCTCACCTAGCTCTAAAATGTTTTATGTATTATGTGATGTTCCTCTGGTGCAGCGTTATTTTCTCCATTTAAAAAATAGTTGTTAATGCAAGTTAAAATGCTCAAGAGAGAAAATATGAAATTCAGAATTCCTGATTTTATTGTCTCACAGAAGGTTTTCATGCTCCTTGGAAATGTCTTTTAAAACCAATAGCAGTACAATTTTTCATTTCAAATGATAATGTAATATTCCCCAAAACAGGGGATGGTTTTGATTAAAATTGCAGGATAGAGCTTTTTGACAGGCAACTTCAACATTCTGTATGCTAGATTCAATTGTAAATGAGGAAAGGAGGGGACTACACCGGGCTGAACACTTCTGGGTTGATGGAGGGATGTAATTTCAACTCACTGAGCCTGATATTCTTCCCAGTGGAGTCAAGGAAAAAAAATCCCATTGATTTCAAAGTGGAACCAAATTAAGTGCTTAGTTTAAAAAGGAGTTGCCAAGTGGCAAGTCTATCAGTCAGTCAGTACAGGAGGTGCCTTTTAACTTTGGAAAATTAAGAGTTTTACCTTATCTAAAAGTAATTTGTATTTAAATTAACTCAGGGCATGCCTGAGCTTTGCTGCCAATTACATGAGTCTGAAGTATACTGAAATTACATTACTTATATACTACACAATTTACTTTTCTATGTGTAACACATACTGTAATTTACTGTTACATTGAGAAATTACTGAATTACAAAACAGCACCTCAAGCCTTATGAAATGCCAGAAATAAGTTAATATGGCTAATTCAGCTTTCCTGTGAATATACATCCAAAATATGCTCCAGTGACACGATCACTCTATGGTTCATCTGAAAAGGCCTTTATGATTCCATTCGTGGAATGAGCAGTACCTCACTGAGAATCCTCACTACTCTACATGGGGCGGCATCCCTTATTTCCTAAATAATACTCACACCTCATTCTGAAGGCTAAATATTAATTTTCTCATACAGGATTTTTTAAAAAATAAACCAATATCTAAAAACTAATTTCATGAAGTTTATACTGACATTTGCAACATTCCAAGAATATGATCTGGGTTTACTATTCCTCTTTTGCTGCTAATGGATTACAAATGTTCTCCAATTTGTGCTGGTCTACATAAAGAAATTAATACCCGACTTTTTTTTTCCAGATAAGTTTGCATTTGAAGCATTTCTTTCATCCAAAGCAGAATGTGCATAATCTTCAGTGGAAATTGTGAATTTCCAGCACTTTATTCAGTGTAAATCCTGAGTTTAAACTCAAGCCTACACAAAATGGAGATCATATAAATGATTTATCTCATATGGCCTATATTGCATAAAGTCTGGGCAGAGACAGGGACAGAGTCAAGTTCTCTGAACAGTATTCTGTACCTGATCTTCACTTTGCTGGTCTTTCTCACTGTGCAGAGTACAATTGATTCTGAAAAAGAAATAAGGATTAGCCAGACAACAACCTCCCTGAAAGACCTTAAGCTGATTAGGACAATGCTTTATATCATGTGCACTTAATCAGGCAGGAAAACAGTGCAAAAAGTCCTTTGACCATGTTGCATGAGGCGTCTTGATATACGACTTACCACAGGCAACTTTAATTTTCAAGTATTTTTTAATTATTGGTTTTCTTTTCTACTGAATTAGTAATCTTAGTATTCCTTAATACAGGGGGTTTTACGTGTACAGTTTTCTAAACTGACCTCTCTTCCCAAGAAAAAGGAAACAACAGAACACATGAGGCCACACCCACACCACTGTACTGCCTGACTGGGCCTGAATTATGGCATCTCATTCAGCTCCAGGATCCAGTTCTCCAACAGTTTTCAACTGCCTGTGAGACCATCAAGCAAACAAAACAACTTCTAACGATGGAAAGAAAACCTTGCTGTCCTCACCACCAGCACAACTAAAGTTATCCATTTTCTGCCTGCTTATCATGGCTATTGATGAGCAAAAGGCCTCAGATGCTTTGGAAGCCCAAGGTACTAATTAGGCACTGGTGGAACAGGCTTTTGTAGTCACAGGGCTTCTCTCCTCACCATTTTCTTATCTTCCTGTTGGTCTTCAGCTATCTCTGACATCCATCTTGCAGCAGGCATAAGGTCAAACTCGTGTTCCAGGCTGCTGCTCCTCTTGCCCCACGGCCAGGCCTGAAGGGCTGGCAGCACCTATCAATCACTTCTTTGCTCAGCTTGTGGTCTGAGAGGTTCAGCCACACCTGAATGAAGGCAAACAAGAATCACAGACAAAGCCTCACTTAGCTGCTGCTGACTAAGGTTAGAATCAAGATTACCTGGAGCAAAGGGGAGTTACAGAAAATATATCTGTCAAAATTGAGCACAGCAGTGCCCAGAGAAACTTCAGTATAATTTGGACAAATTTTCACAGGCTGTGCAAAAAGCACATCTAAGGTTGTAAAATATCTGCCAAGTATCAAGTCCTTTCTCCAAAATATGAAAGAACTAAAGATTTTCAACCAAATTGTAACACAATTTAAAAAGAAAGCTCCCCTTTTAATTTTTTTTTTTTTTTTATGAATTCCTTTTGAGAAATAGCTGAACAATTCTCACTTAAGCTTTCCAGAAGAATTCAGATTGCAGCAGAAAACCAGTATGGAAGATGCTAGCTGGAATGGTGAAGGTCTGACAAAACAATCAGGTACAGCCAACCAGATCTTGAAATTCACAAAAAAATTACCTGTGCCTCACCAAGTAATGGAGGTATTTTCAGTGCAAGCAGCTGATTAAAGTTTTTTAAAAACAAACAAATTTTATTTGCAACATATTGTTGGTTTTCTTTTTTTCCCCCAGGTTCTGTTGGTGCTTGTTTGCATGTTTCATCACCACAAAATTCTTCTATTGGCCCCTCTAAACTGGGACTTACAACACTTATAAATGAAACACCCTGCAACTGGACCCTGAAAGAAGGTAGCGAGAATGTAGAAAACATGCACAAATCATAGGGGTAACTCTCTTCTGCAAGTATCACAAAAGAATAGCAATAGAAATCAACACCTAGTAATTTTAATATGCTGCTAATTTCTAACTATAAACCCTACAATTTGAACAGAAATGTTACTCACACTCCACTTGCTGGTGATTCTACATAGATATATTACCATGATGGGTTCATTCCAGTTTTCACAGGACTCAGCACTTTAACAAAAACCAATACCTCAGTGGATCCTCTTCCGGATATCGAACTCCAACAAGCATAATAGATTCCTAATACTTACCAACACACTGTGATGCATTGAAAACAAATGACATGAATCACATGAAACCAAAGTGTTTATGATAAACTGCAAATTTGCTTTCTTTCACATTTATTTATTTAAATTGTTAGATTTCCTTTGGTGCTTGCACAGTCTCACATAATATACATTCACATTACTGTAGAGTACACTTGGATCTCTGACCACACCACTCAGTAGCCGGTCAGTCATAAGTGGTCAACGTCATACTTGGTCCAAATACAAATAATACTGTCGTTCTTGTATAGTGCAGCAAGCATTTATGGAGTTCAGGCTTCCCACATCATAAACTCATAGAATATGCTGAGCTCAAAGACACTCATCAGGGTCATCAAGTCCAACTCTGACCCTTAGGAAGCTGACTCCTGACAGAAATCCCCAAGTCACACCATGTGCCCAAGAGCATTGTCTAAACACTTCTTGAACTCTGTCAGGCTTAGTGGTTGGACCACTTCCCTCAGGAGTTCCAGTGCCCAAACATCCTCTGGGTGAAGAATCTCTTCCTAATATCCAACCCAATCATCCTCTGACACAACTCCAGCCCATTCCCTTGAGTCTTGTCATTGGTCACACAGAGATGAGAACAGTGCCTGCTCCTCCTCTTCCCCTCATGAGGATATTGAAGAGCACAGCAAAATCTCCCCTCAGTCTCTTCTCCAGGCTGAACAGACCAAGTGGCCTCAGCTGTTCCTCATCAAGCTTCTCCTCCAGACCTTTCAGCATCCTCATGGCCTCCTCTGCATGTTCTCGAGTAGTTTAATATCTTATATCGCAGTGCCCAAACCCAGCTCAGAGCAGAGGGGACAATCCCCTCCCTTGCCCACCTGGCCATGCTGTCCCTGCTGTCCCCAGGACACGCTTGGCCCTCCTGGCTGCCAGGGCACTGCTGGCTCCTGTTCAACTTGCCATGGGCCAGGAGCCCAGGGCCCTTTCCATGGCCCTGCTCTGCAGCCTCTCATTGCCCAGTCTGTCTGTGCAGATCCAGGGCTGCCTATCCCAGGTGCAGATTCTGGCACCAGCCCTTGTTGAACTTCACATGGTTAATGATTGCCTGGCCCTCTGCTTTGTCCCTGTCTCCCTGTGGGGCTTCTCTGCCTTTAAAGGAGTCCACAGTCACTCTCAACTTAGTCTCATCACCAAACGTAGAATCCCTTTGAGTCTGTGTCCAAGTGATTTATGAAGACAGTGAAGAGCACAGGGCTTAAGATCGAGCTAGTGGAACCCCACTGGTGACCAGCCACCAGTTTGATGCAACACCCTTTACTGTAACTCCGTGCGCTCCACCCATCAGCCAGTTCAACTTCAACTCTATAACGACTGAGGAAAAGACGAAAATGCTACTATAGATGTAGACTTGAACCTTTCTGTAGTCTGCAACAATTTAAACAAGGATTTCAGTCAAGATCTTCAGGTGCATCAAATCGAACCAATTATTACACCCACTTTTCATGTGCCCAAACAAATTCACGAATGAGAAAGTTAGTTGAAGGCCATGACAGTTTATTAGGGAAAACTGTACCTGTCTGATAATGCTGTATGAATACATATCACAGTCTAATTTCTTCCCAGACATGAACATGTCATTAATATTAACCTCTTAAAATACTTCAACTGCACCAAGATCAGTATCTGAACAGGTCTTAATAGCTCCATGTAGAATCAGTTTGATTGTAGTTTGATCTAATTACTGTAAAGACATTTACTAAAACAGTATCTGGCTTAAGCAAACATTAGCCATGGAACTCAGCTCAAACCTAGCTCATCACTCTGTCACATAACTAAATGACATACAGGAAATCAGGAGTACTACTGGAAGAGCTGTTAGGGGAAGTGGTGAGTTTTGAATGTAGAATGAGACACCATGAGGAAGGTAAAGAGCAAACCAGCCCTATAACTGTGGTCCATATTTTATGGTCAATCTTGTTTGCAGAACTGATTCAACAGGCTGAAAATGGAGTCTTTCCTCACTGATTGTCCTTTGTTTTACAAATACAAATGTTACTTGCTTTCCCCTCTTCATTATTCTATATTTTACTGTTTTATGTATGCACTAGAAGCACCGCCAAACGCAGCTTGTGCAAAACAGCCATCTCCAAACATTTGGGGATGAATCTTAAAACCAAAACTACATTCTTACATGTTATTCCTCTGAAACAGAGGTGTGAGGTTAAACTAAAGAAACTCACATGATCGTGTGAAAGAACTGCACATTTCTGCTGCATAGGTGAGGAATGATTTGTACTTAACTCTAACTGCTGCTCAACTTCCTTTTCCAGGCTTTCATTTGTTTAACCTATTTTTGATTAATTGAATTAAACAAAAAAATAAACATTTTGCTTCCTCACAAAGATTTGTTATTTTTGTTTAGGAGAAAAGAGATAGGATAAACAAAAACCCTCTTTCACACTGACCTCTAAGAAGGAAACCAATAGGTAAGAAATACAGACTTCAGACTTAATTCAAGGGAAATAAGTCATAAACCTCTTTAAAGATAGTGTTTACATATATATAAATGCACCCTGCTTGTCAAAAATATTTATACAAAAATTAAGACAATTGTTAATTCTTGAGTGTTACAAACATAAAAATGCCACTTGTTTTCCAAGTCAGTTCAGCCAAGACTTCAGATCATTTATATTACTGAAAATCCCCGAAAACTTTTAACTTAGCAAACTAAGGAATCACAGTGGAGTTTCAACTCAGACAACTGGCAATGCAGATACAAGTCTGAAGTTCAACTGAATCACCAACTGAACAAAGAGCAAATAATCTGAAACTTAAAAAAAATATTGCAGCCACATAGCTTGCATTAATATCCCCTTATATATGAAAATTTTATTAGGCTAACTCTTCAAATTTCCACTTACAGTAATGCTGTATACCAAAAAAAAAAAAAAGAAAAAACAATCAAAAAAAACACCCACAAAAACCACCAAAAAAACCACCCCTCACTGTATTACTTATTTCAGAAAGGGAATTAAGTGGTGTATTTTTTTACATGTGCTTAACATCCTAGAACATGTAACAAGTAAGTCTCCATTTCCAGGGAAAGTGTGAAAAATTTAACTTTTCCCTTTTGAGCCAACATGTGTCATAAGAAAGTACTTGCTATGCAAACTGGATGGCAGCTGATTTTTTTCCAGTCAATGTGAGGTTTCATCATCAGTTCCCATCATAGGCATCAACCCTTCATTCATTTAATCATAAAAATGTGACTTACTAGAAAAGGAAAAATAGAGTCTAAAGGCACAGAATCACATAGCTGCTCTAGTAGGAGTCTGTAAACAGAGAATTGTTTGAATTTAGGAAATCCAAATCTAGGAAAGTAAAAAGGCATATGAAGTCGGCTTTTATCTAGCCAACTTCCTTAAATACCCAAAGGGTTTTGAGGTCTACGAAGTATGTACTAAGATACCGTATTTCAAAAAGCAATAAGGCAAATAGTATACTCATTATTTCAAAAAAGTTACAATGGTATAGGCATACACAGTATAACTTAGTTACAATGCATGGTACTGTTTCTACTACATAGCCCTATAACTGTTTCCTTTCTACATAATCGAGATTAAACCCGGGTTCCAGGTGATCACAAACCCATCCCCGTACCGCCATCTACCACTGGCAACAGCTCTTCAGCAGCATTTGCCCCGCCACCTCGGTCACGTTCTTGCTGAGCAAAGTCCGCAAATCAGAGACTAAACGCTGTCATACTTGTGAAGAGCTTCTTCTAGCTTTTGTGTCACTTTTTGAAAAAAGAGTATTTGCTGTTGCAAGAAATGCTGCATCTGTGATTTAAAGTCCCTCACTCGAATTTTGTGGAAATGATTAATTTCTGCAAGGGTTGCAAAAGAAATAATGTTACAACGTTCTTGAATGCCCTCAGCTTTTTGGAGCTCCATCTTCCCCTCTTCCACGTGCCGCTTACTCTCCTTTACTTTGGTAAGGGCTCCTGTGTAAAGAACAAAAGGAAACAGTTGAACGGTGAGGACCATGTAGACTCAACTACTGAACTATAACAAGTGATTTAATAACAGCAAGGATTTGTATAAGGCTTATTCTCAGTGTATTTACAGGTGTGCATATACATACGTGTGAATGAAAAGGAACAAAACAAAAGCTTCTCAATGTAAGAAGAAGTTACTAAAACATCCTATTTCACAACCTTAAAAATCAGATGGTGTCCTTCAGAGAATAAGTAATCATTATACCAGTAGAAGAGTAAGTGAAAGCATGAGAAAATTAGTCAGGTCAATTTAAACCTACATAAATAAAGAAAAAATAACCCTGTTAAGAACTGGGCTACGTGAAATATCCCTTTTCCCAATCTTTGTGAAATGTCTAAAGTGTACGTTAATACACAAAATCTTGTCAATACATGTTTTTGCTTTTACACCAAAGATACTCCAAAACTAATTTTTAATTACTAGAGAATCTAAAGGTTTATCTCAAAGTCACAGATACCCATGCAGACCTTACGCTTACTCAGTGTTGTAAAAGGTACTAGAAAAGCAGAGTTACAGAACTGACAATCCTCCCTCTCTAAATAGCTAATTAAGGCACACACATCCTACAAAAGCAAAGTACCATCCAAAACATACCTACCCCAAGCAGACCCATAAAATGATAGAATACCAAGATACATCTTAAGACATTGATATTATTGGACTCAATTTCCCACAGAGCAACTTCTTTGCCTTGAATATTACAAACTTATTTAATTCAAGTAACCAAACCAAATCACCTTTTATCACCTCAGTAGATTCTTGGTCCTTTAAATATTTGTAACTCTCCTTTCAGATGACACTTCTTACATGAGACTACAGCATGCTGGCTGAAGGCCAAGGGCAGTGTCTGTCTCTGGGGGCTGTGAGGCCTAGGCAATGTTCCACAGCTTCCAGGCTCCCATGGCATGACAGTGGGATGGCTAAGCTCTTAGCACTGCCTGCTTCTGCTGATTGACCTCATCATCTCCAGCCTGGCCCCAAAAACACCACTGAAAAACCTTTTCCACATGCAGTGACACTGTGCCAAAAGATCTGTATGTTGTCCTCTTCGGAGTAAGGAATCTGTGAGGTAGGGTATGATCTGAGAAACACTTAATCCCGTCTCCTACAAAAAGAACATTTCTTTCGATAAATTTAGGCTTAGCAAAATTTTTTCTGAGCTCTGTGGGCACGACAGGAATCCATGCACAGCTGTGAAAAACTGAAATTTGTGACTTACTGGAAGCCAGATGTAACTGGTTAAATAAACATGACAACTCTTCAGATGTGATGTGGGAAACAGCCTCAGATGTTATTTCTAAAATGACCAAACTGGAAAAGAAATACTGAAATTCACAGCATCAGCAGCTGAAAGCATAATTAAACTCTGGAGCGTGTATAATCTTCAGATTATTTTACATCAATAAAAAACAAGATGATTGCCCTCCAAACTAGATATATTATGCAACTTTTTTGGAAAAGAAACAGGAGATGGGAAAAGGAGAGAGAAAGGAGAGAGAGAAAGGAGAGAGAGAAAGGAGAGAGAGAAAGGAGAGAGAGAAAGGAGAGAGAGAAAGGAGAGAGAGAAAGGAGAGAGAGAAAGGAGAGAGAGAAAGGAGAGAGAGAAAGGAGAGAGAGAAAGGAGAGAGAGAAAGGAGAGAGAGAAAGGAGAGAGAGAAAGGAGAGAGAGAAAGGAGAGAGAGAAAGGAGAGAGAGAAAGGAGAGAGAGAAAGGAGAGAGAGAAAGGAGAGAGAGAAAGGAGAGAGAGAAAGGAGAGAGAGAAAGGAGAGAGAGAAAGGAGAGAGAGAAAGGAGAGAGAGAAAGGAGAGAGAGAAAGGAGAGAGAGAAAGGAGAGAGAGAAAGGAGAGAGAGAAAGGAGAGAGAAAGGAGAGAGAAAGGAGAGAGAGAAAGGAGAGAGAGAAAGGAGAGAGAGAAAGGAGAGAGAAAGGAGAGAGAAAGGAGAGAGAAAGGAGAGAGAAAGGAGAGAGAAAGGAGAGAGAAAGGAGAGAGAAAGGAGAAAAGAAAGGAGAAAAGAAAGGAGAAAAGAAAGGAGAAAAGAAAGGAGAAAAGAAAGGAGAAAAGAAAGGAGAAAAGAAAGGAGAAAAGAAAGGAGAAAAGAAAGGAGAAAAGAAAGGAGAAAAGAAAGGAGAAAAGAAAGGAGAAAAGAAAGGAGAAAAGAAAGGAGAAAAGAAAGGAGAAAAGAAAGGAGAAAAGAAAGGAGAAAAGAAAGGAGAAAAGAAAGGAGAAAAGAAAGGAGAAAAGAAAGGAGAAAAGAAAGGAGAAAAGAAAGGAGAAAAGAAAGGAGAAAAGAAAGGAGAAAAGAAAGGAGAAAAGAAAGGAGAAAAGAAAGGAGAAAAGAAAGGAGAAAAGAAAGGAGAAAAGAAAGGAGAAAAGAAAGGAGAAAAGAAAGGAGAAAAGAAAGGAGAAAAGAAAGGAGAAAAGAAAGGAGAAAAGAAAGGAGAAAAGAAAGGAGAAAAGAAAAGAAATATAATTAGTGAAGGAATCCAGTGGGAAAAGTATGGTACAATCATTAATACTACTCTGTTAATGCATATGGATCATAGTGGTCCTGTAGTGGAATTTCCTTTAAAACCTGGACTGACTATAACCAGATGTCAGCAACATATGACAAAGCTCATACATATCCTTGAGTATAAAGCTATACTTTTATATTGCTTCGGTTTTTTTAAATGTCTTTAAATTATTAGTAATATAACTAATCTTAAAAAAAACTACCTAGAGGGGAAATTTTATCTTATTTTAGGACAATCAAAGAATTCTCCCTAAAAACAGAGAAAAAACCTCCAAATCCACATTTTTACTCTAAGAAGAAATTAATCATTTGTTTTAAAATGTTATTTTTAAGCTGTTCAGCATCTACTGAAGTTTGCCAGACTTAGTTTAGCAAATCCAAGTTTAAAAGTTATTAGTTTTCACCTTGAAAAGCAACTTGAGTAACAAAAAACTCCCAAATTTTCTCAGAACACCTTTCCATAATCTACACTTCTTATATTTTAATCTATGTGAGGCAAACCCTGAGCTGGAACAGAGATTCACTGATGTGAAAGTTCAGTGATTCATCCTATGGGAACAGGAGAAGCAGCCCCTTGTGTACAGCTCCTTGAAGAGAAGGGTCTTGTGCAGAGATGCCTCACTATGTGATGGTAACCCCTCATGACTTCCAGCTCACAGCCCTGGACCTGCTGCACCCCGGGCTGAACACCACGAACTCCTCCAGCTCCACCCGCACTGATCCATCACACTCAGCACCTCACAGCTCCCGCTGCCACCCTTGTGGGGTGCTGGGGTGAGCAAGGCGCACCAGCCTACAAGTACACCTGCACAAATTTCTCCTGGCTTCTAATTTTAGTTATGTGAATATCTAGTATGGGTTTGGACAATCAAAAAAAAGCAAGATGCATTAAAAAAAAAAAAGAGAAGGCTGAATCACAGCAGCCTGAGAAAAGGCTAAAACATATTTTAGGAAAAAGAAACAGACGGAGCCACCTCTCAATGCATATTAGCTCAAAGAAGCCTACCACAGAGTACATGCCTGGGATAAATATACACCAGTGCACTGTTCCCAAAGGGATGGAATACATAAAAATAAATTCTTGGGCTTTTTTTTAGATTCAGATGTACAGAATCTGTTCAATCTTGCTCATGCTTTTAAAGACCTTCTGTCAGGAGTAACTTTCCAGTGATCAGGACTAGCTTTCAAACAAGTGAAGAGGGCCTGGATTACAAATGATGCAAAAAACTTTGCTACATCTATTTCTGTTCTTAAAGGTGGGGAAAAGCTTGTATGAATGTTATTTGTCATTGCTCAAGGCCTTACAGTAAACAGACTCTGGTGCTCACTGTGGCTAAGGGTTTTAAAGAGATTCAGATTTCAGTCCGTGTTTTGAAATATGAGATTAAACACAACACAAGATGATATAAACACATTTAACAAGAGACATTCATGCTAGCAATATTTGTGCTAGTGTGTTCTGCTAGAAGCCAAGAAAACAGGGACAATGTAGAATTCTCAACAGAAATAATTTCAAGCCATTAAACATAGTGTACTAACAGCAACTTAAAATGGGCGCTGAGAAGTTATGAGGAAAAAAAGAAGTGTATTGAGACAGTAAGGTACTTATGTAAACATGAGATTGCTATCAGGTAGAAAAAATTACATACATTCAGGCAAAAAAACCCCTGAAAATCTTGAACCTGAAAGCACGTAGGTTTGGGTCAAACAATCTATTTTCACGTCATCTGCAGTCTTATTACCGTAACCAATGTTTTGAGATTGTGCATCAACTAAGGATGGGTTTGGATCCATACACTCAATCACCCTCCACACAAAGTACACATGTACTCCTACAATCCCATGCTGATGTATGTGTCTCCAAGTCCAAGCTGCAGCCTGCAATGTGGCCAGAAGGCAGAAGTTTTGAGGTTTGTCTCTTGCAGACTGCAATCCAGACTGCTTCTCACTCAACTCCTTAGTCTTCCTAGGAAGGCAGGCCTGCCCTGTGCCTGCCAGCACATGCAATCAGAAGCCAAGGTGCAGTGATACCTGCTAAGGATGTACCATCTCCCCCTCTCCACCTCTTCTCAAAACACCCAAACATCAGCTCTCAAGTGCTGCATGCAACACACAGGAGTGAAACATCTGCTGTGTCTGAAGCTACTAACCCATATAAAGAATTCTTCAGGGCAGGAGCTCTTTTTTTTCCTCTCTCTTTGCACAGCGTTTACTACAATGACATCTGTTTCATGGAAGGCTTGCTCCATTCTTAAAAAAGACAAACAGTATATTGCTGTAGCAGTAGCAATTTAACTGCATACAGTAATGCTGCATATAGATGAAACACAAAGCAGCATCAGTTCAACACTGCTGAATACAGTACCTGAAGCAGCAGTGAGCACCTGCTGAAGTCACTGAGATCTGAAATTCAGTCAGTCTCAAGAATCCATTAAGTCACCAATATATCGACGTCTTCACTATCTTACTTCAAAATATTCAACTTGAAAACTCATCCAGCTTGTAAGACCCAGCATGTTAATTTTTTATATCATACGACTGTAATGTTTTTATCATTGCAGCTATTAAAGTATCTCTTGCATTTCAGTAATGAATTATACTAAAACAGAGCAGACACTTTTTCTTTTTTTACAATCTCTCAGTAGCTGTAACTCAGAAATCTTGTGCAAATAAAATTTGGCAGGTAACAAATATTTCATGTTTCTACTATCAGCAAACTACAAAATAACATTTATTGCACTACTTACTAGAAGGTAAAACAACACACATTTACACACTATTTATCTGTCCAGCATATTAAATATTCTAAGAGGATGTATGATGTGTCCTTCAAAGCATCTTAATGAAGAGAGAGCTTTGAACTTTTCAAATAACTCCCCTTGCTTTATTTTTCTTACAAGAAACCAAAGAAATCATCTCTAATGGAAAAGGAAAAAAAAACCCCATACCCATGATGCCACTTTCATAAAAAGATGTAAAAGCAGATAATGTAACTAGAAATATTTAATTTTTCCTTACTTAATGATGAGATTATTTAACTACAAATCTTTGAATTAAGATTTGAAAAAGCAAACCCTGCGTAGCTCACGTGCATGTTAACAATGTTATTTCTAATCCAGCAGAATGCTGCCAGAGCAAGTTGGTCTACATGGTTGTCCCTCTTACTCCAGATCTAGCCAAGATGTTGTTACAAGATGTCTCAAATGACTAATCCAATAAAAGAATGCAAGTGACCTGGGGAGAGAGATGATGCCTTAGCTTTATCAATGGCTTAGCTATGTGATCCAGGTCAGTCCTGGGTTACACAATCATTACCTCCTATACAAGGAACATTGCAGAAGCATTTCATGAGTGTCCTGGTTTCAGCTAGGGTAGAGTTAATTTTTTCTCACTACTGTTAAAAAGCTGTGTTTTGGATTCAGAATGAGAATGGTGTTGATAACACACTGATGTTTGGATTTTTCCTAAGGCTTGTTTATTCCAAGTCAGGGACTCTTTTTATCTCCCTCCTAGTCTCATGTTCTGCCAGTGAGGAGGTGCACAAAACAATACTGGAAGGGAGCAGAGTTGAGCAGGTGACTAGAACCGACCAATTGAATATTCCACACCACAGAAGTCATGCCCAGGATATAAACGGGGGGAGTTACCCAGAAGCACAGCAAATGTGGTTTTGGGAAGGGGGGTCTGGCATTAGTCAGTGGCTGGTGAGCAATTGCATCGTGCATCACCTGTTTGTTTCCTTTTTATTATCATTTTTATTATTTACCATTACTATTGAATTTTACTTTAGTATCAATTATTAAACTGTCCTTATTTCAACATTCAAGTTTTACTTCACATCTCCTCCCCATTCCACTGGTGTTGGGGTGGGGGTAGAGAGAGGAAGGGGTTGAGTGAGCAGTTGTGTGGTGCCTAATTTCCAGCTATGCTCAAACCATGACAATGAGATAACACAGCGTGAAATCCACCTCTGAAAAAATCCCCAAACTTCTCTCTCTCAATTGAAAGCAAAATACTCTGTAACAGAACAGAGATTTTGCTACACTGACAGATTATTTTCTTAAGAATGCTCTGAGCACTGATTAACAAAAGAAGCCTACACTGAGATTCTGGAAATTCTTTACATTTTCTGGCCAAGATTTATAACGGAAAGCAGCATAATAGGAATTTGCCTGAAATTAAAACCAGAAGACTTTTTCAGTGGAGACTGAACTGAAAGAAATGTCATAAGGAAAAAGTACCATTACGGTTATTAATATTGGAATGAGTTGTTTTTCAAAATCCTAGATTTACAGTTTTCCCAACAAAAAAAGCAAGTCATTTCAAAACCAAAGGCAAAATTCTGCCATTTGCTTTTGTAAGTGCCAACACAATGGTTTTCAAATCCAGTCTTTGTGTTTAAAAATATTCTTCTCCTTAAGGGCACAAAACCACTTAAACAACATTCCCTTTTCTAATGTGAAATGTCAGAAGTATAAAACTCAAACACATCAATTACTTTAGTATCATAGAGGTTTTTGTAGATAGATAAAAATAGCTATAATGCTTTTCAAACCTGCAGCCTAATCATAGTTAGAAAAAGTGAGCTTTGGTTTTCATTGTTTTGTTGCCCATTGCTGGAAAAAAGCCCCAAATAACATAGTACTATCCTCTAAATTTAGGTTTATAAATTACAGCACTCTGTTGACATCTAGATCAACACTGACTGACTAGAGTTAGCAGATGTAACTATTCGTTCTTTCAGTTACCCTGTTGCAAAGCTTATTGAAACTGACAGTAAAAAACACATTCTTCAGTTCAAATTGAAATCACTTTTTAATCTACACAACTCAAGAACCAACATAGAAAACAGTCTTTGCTAGGTATTTCAAAATGTTAATTAGCTGTAATTTCATCAATGGTATTAACTTATAAATTGACTTAATTAACATAAACTAAATTAACAATTATGCTAGAATGGACAGTGTAAAATGTCAATTTTTCAAAACTACCTGGGTTACTGGTAGTCCAGCTAATGTTTAACTAATATTTTTAAAATTTTAAATAATACGATTATTAAGATCTGATTAGACTCACTGAGCATACATCTTTTAGTCAGTACACACACAGAGGAAGAGCTTACAGAACCAATTATTTATCTGAATCTACAAGGACTCTAATCATACTTGTACAAGTTCAGAGAGTGTAAAATGATCACACTGCTGAAAAAATATTTAAATCTCCACACTGTCAATGTCCATTTCAGTCCCAGAGTACCCTAGAGGAATCTATGAGCTTTGGTGTGTAGCACCTCCAGTACAAATATTTTGCTGGGGCATGCTACACCACACTGCTCTGTGAGCAGATGCCATAGCTTGCCTTTGGAGGAATTGACAACAGAAAATGAGAGCAACATGGTCAAGTAAACGAAAGAAACATCATAGAATTACTATTTTAATGCATCTACCATTCCACATAATGCCATTAATGAAATTTTTAAGAACTGCCAACAAAACATAATGCTAGGTAGCCACACAGAAAAAATGTGTAAAATGAGATGAATATTTTCCATTCAAGTCTTGAATGCAGAGACATTAAAACTGTTATCTTTTGATGTATTGTACACTGGCAGTCTTCTAAACAAACAAATGACCTTATTTTAGACACTAAAGCATGTTTAAACTGTGTTTGTGAATCGTTTTGACTTTATAAGCACCTACAGTGATGTCTGAAAGAAGGTCCACCAGGAATCATTTGGCTGTAAAATTCTGTTAAACTGTGTGTACAGCTGTCTGTTATCACAAATATAATATTCTGCACCACAGCCTGAGATGCAAATGCTAACTAATGCCGGTTTTGCCCAGTTCTAAGGCACTCTGTACTTTTTGGCACTCGCATGTACCATTTGAAAGAGTTTTTCTTTGGTGTGGTTTCAGCTGGCAGTGCAGACTAGGGGGACAGAAAAGAGTGAAACATAAACTAGGCTGGTCACCAGAAACACAGTACATTTGCCCATTAGAAAGTTAGTCATGTTTTTCAGGACCACACTTGAAAATTTAAGCAACTGGAATTTGCAGAAGTACCAAGATGAAACCTTTCAGTCATTTGTAGCACTTCTCATTAGTTTACATCTAACTGGGGCATCAAACAAGCTCTTTAATACAAAACTCTGCTTTTCAAGAATTGGAGTTGATATATTACAGTCTGGTTGTCACAGGTTTTGAACACTAAATTTTCCCAATTAGGATGCTAGGAACAAGCATTTTATATTAAAAAGATGCTACAGAATTTTAACAGCTTTTGTAAAGTCCTCTTCATACTGTTGACTTCAAGAAAACAACCATCAGAAATTATGCTGTCCATGGATAAGAGAAATTAATTCTCAGTAGAAATGTTTAATAACAAAGGAGCAGAAATGTCTCCTCTCCAAAATGGATGTAAGCACCATTACATTAAATGCTGACTTCAAAATTTTTGTAAGATTCATGGGATGTGGATGGACAGGTGAAGACAGGTAACCGTGTGTATCAACATCCATACACTGTTACTGAGAGAATTAAGTGAAAATGCAACTTTCACTGACTCTTGCATCACTGCTTTATTGGGGCACAATGAAACACCTGACTGTGGATGTTGTTTTCTGTTAAGGCTAAAAGGGAAGCAAAGAACAAGCAACAACTAGGATGTTTGGTTGTCCATTATCACCTGCTTAGCTCCACTACTGTCCTCAGATGAGCAAATAAAACATGCATAGGCAGTTTAACATAAATTCATATGAAAAGAGTCAAGATGCAAATGAAATACAGATACTGGTTCACTTTATCCTAGTACGTTTAATTGCCCTCTCTTAGATTTCTGAACGTAGCAGTTTCTCTGTAAGAACAAAAAGAAGTAGAATTCCTGTTGCAGAAAAAAATATTTAAGGTAAGCCATCATTAATACAATGAATTAATAAATCTTATATAATACAAAAGTAGAACATGTGAAAATTAAGCATAACACTCACATTATTTAAAAGAAAAGCTTCTTTAATACACTGCTAGTTAGGCAGCATAGTTATTCATGCATATAAAGATTCAAAATCACAAAAAATCCAAAAAACCCCACAGAATAGTAAGTTTCTTTTTACCATGGTACAAAAAGGCAATGTAAACTCTGAATCACAGGATGAACCTACTTTTCACATTGTTAATGAATGAACTGCATGTAGGTATAAAAAGGGTAGCTTAGTTCATTATGATTACAAAAGTTGTCCACACATGATGTGTACCTACTTAAAACAAAGGCTGAAAACATCACTTCTTCCTGTTCTGCTACAGTAACAACCCAAAGTCACTGGTAAGAACTGTACAGATGTTTAAATGCTAGTGGGTTGTTAGGGGTTTTTTTCCCACTTTATTTAAGTCCTCATGGCTTTAATGAAAGACACAAACAAGACTGCATAAGAAAGCATGTGCCATTTGTTTGCTCTAGTCTGCTGATAAGGCTCATGTCTGGGGACTCAGCCAAATGTAATTTCCTATTTTTTCAATTAAAATTTCCAAATTCTGTGCTATTTGAACCACACAATTTAAAACACATAAGGTGCCAACTGGATAAGTTTATACAGTCTGCACTTACTGACTTGGCATTTTAACTGTTCAAACATAGTCCAACAATGAAGTCATGGAAAGCTGCTGCAAAGGCTGAAACATGTCCTTGTTTCAAAGGTGACTTACAAATTAAAAGTCAGTCAGCTTGTTTGTTTTTGATAATGTGCTAACAAAGAATTGGAAGAGCTCAGGGAGCCTCTATCTATTTTCAGTCTACCAATTCTTGTCTTCCGTGTTTGGATGGAAGTCCTATCAGCCAGACTAGGAGTACCCAAAGCTTCAGGAAAACCATCCTACTATATAGATTCTTCATATGTCTCTCAAAAGGCATTACTTTGTTTTTGAAACAGAATGACTTCCTCTTTCTATAATATAGTTTTTAATTCTTTAACATCTACACTGTTCTGCAACTCCCTAGCTGCTCACAGGGCCTTCCCAGTAGACAATGCCTTACTGCTTGTGGTGAGTACATAGTATGGTGCATTATCTGTGGTCTGATTAAAAATCTGATGAAATGTTATATTTATTTACATATGCACTGCCTGTAGTCAGACCTAGAGGTGTGAGCTCCAATTAAAACTTCTCTTAGGACTAAGACTTTCTGGAGTGCAGTATGCATGTAGTCCCTCCCATGGAAGGAATAGCTACAGTCTTCCTCTGATACCACCACGTTTTGAAAAAAACCAACCCATGGTGTTTTATTAGCCATTAGATGTCTCTCTGTTACTGAAGGTCTATGATACCAGACTAGCTTCAAAAGGTAATAGGAAAAAGACCCATCACAACAGCATGAATCTTGCTCCCCTAGAAAGCCACAGAGACTGCGGGGAACTGGAAAAGAAAAAAGAATCACACATTTACAAGAACAATGCACCTTTCAGAAAGTCAGGCCACAGAAGTCCTTGTTTTTGTTCTTTTGTTTAATTTTCTTCAAGTAAAGCCATTGCTCAACTTTAGTCATTTATTCCTGTCCACCTGACTTCACACAAATTAAGGCAGCTGTAATTTTATACAGTTTCTAAATGTGAAGATTCTTTCACATTTTAGCTCCATTTCCTTAAGGTTACTTTCAGATATTGCGAGACAATATTGGGTAATGCAGCAGCAAGCAGACAGTGTTACATCATCACTGTAACAGCTATGAGGAGGCTGACATAGCAAGAAAGAGAAGTCACCCTGGAGCAGTACATCCTTTCTCACCGAAGTTTTTGCACAGATAAAGTGCCCATCTCTTTTTACTGCTGCAAGGGTCATCTGGCTAGGATTACATGCCTAGCTCTTACCAGCAGCTACCTGAGTTGAAGCCCATGCAAAGTGTATGTATCTGAGGGACAGAGGAGAAAAAAACTCCTAAAAGGTAGCTAAAAAGAAAAACAGTGATGAGAAAAATCATGCCTGCAAAACAAATTGAAGTGCTTAGGAAGTAAGCACGAGAGAAAAGCACTGCTTTTACACTGTGATATAAAGTTCTAGGTGCCAATATTAACCAGTCTGATTTATTCATTAATTCAAATACCACTTCTTCCCTGTGTGGGGAGGAGGGAAAAGGAGTGTTCCAGGTTTCAGTGCTGTTTGAGTCTTCTGGTGCTTTAAATTTTGATGCATTTCCATGTGGATCAATTTTTCACCTATAGTTTTGTAAGATATTCTAAAAATACAGCAAGTGTATTCTTTAAAGCCTATGTCTAGAATTAAGTTTGCTCTGGGTAAATAAGACCATTTGCCTTATTTTACTTTTTACAAACAGCGACCAAGAAACAGTAAGTCATTCTGGTATTTTTGAAATATAACTCTCTTAAATCCTGACATGCAAAGGCAATAGAATTGTCCGTATCTCGGGAAACATTTAGACTACTTTTTCAGATCTCTTTTGTAAAAACCATAACCAGAAGTTGCTCAAACATTAACATCATAACATTAAGAGAGAAGAAATCTGGACAGCAGAGATGAAACAGCATGTTAGTCAGTACTTCTTCCACTTTCATGAATCACAAGAGGCCAATTATAGTAATTCCTAAAACAAAACTTGAAAGAAAGAAATGCAAAATTCCCCGAATTTCTCTATTATCACTAAGCAAATATGAAAACAAGAGAGTCAGACAAGAATGAGCTAGGATACTAGCATACGATGTCTCCAATTCCCACAAGTGCATGAATTTTCTGAACCTGAACTTGCATGGGCCTGCAGTGAGCATTTGTGTTGAAGATTACAGAAGTAAGAAGATTGCATCAAGTTGAGCGAAGCTTTAGCAATTAATATGTAGAAATTATTTCACCAAGAACGTCTAGGGAATTTCCCCAAGTAGACCTTAAATGCATGAAGGAGAAGGTATTATCCATTACAAATGGGAAGCTGCTTTGCTTCTCAAAATTAAAAAAAAAAAAAACCTGAAGCACTATTTCTTTGAAGATACATCAGTTCTGCAATAGAAAATTACAAAATACAACTTAGGTTTTTGAGCCTCTGGAACTTAATATCCATCTTCTACAAATGTTTTGCCAGGGGCTAAAGAAAACTGTGTGCAAGTATATCTGTCTAATATGTACCTTCCATTCCAAAACTCCCCATGTACTGTACCCCCAAGAATATTTTCATGCAAGTGCATTAAAAGCATTTCCCTACACTGAGGGCTAGATTCATGAAAGTATTGAGGTGTTTAGAAGCTTGAGACACCACTCTGTCATTGTCTACCCTATCCAGGCACCAGCTTTCCTTAAGCACTTGTTTTTCAAAATAAAACCTATGGAACAAAAAGCTGTTGTAAGGGACATTTGCCTTGGTATGCCTTGGTTGATAAGTTCCATGTCAGCCTCAGTGGGACTCTCAAACCAAGCATTTCCAGATGGAAATGTGGGGTTTCCAACTGGGCACATTCTTTGCTGTACGGCTCCATGGAATGAATCATCAGACCTGAACTAGGGTGCATATGAAATCAAGAAAGTCTCAAAGTATTGATCTTTGACTGGCATGTGGCATAGAAATGTTCAAATACTTCCTCTGTCTCTCCTGTAGCAAAAACTTTTAACTCTTCCTTCCCTGCAGAAAATTCCTTAAACACTAGGAACTTAAGATGAAAGAAATGGAATCTTGTAAATGAAAGAGGAAAAGGAATCTTGTAATCTTGTAAAATCTCCTATTGAAGCTATTGCCATTTCATAAAATATCAATTAATGATATAATTAAGATAACAGTTTGGAAATATTTGCATAGTCTGTTGGTACATGAGTTTTACACAAATTAGATGACATAGGATGTCCTCAGCACAGAAGGCAGAAAGACTGAATTCCAAAACAATTAAATGCACAACAGTAAACCTGGTAAGATGCAGACAAAGCAACAGTAAGGTTTACATGTCTTTGACTCATAATTCTAGAGAAAAAGACAAAGCCCACATAGAGGGGAACTTTTATCTCTGTGGCTCTTTTTGCATAAGTTGCAGAAAAATTTTTAAAGAAACTTTAAACATGTAGAGTTCTCAGCTGATAGCACAAAACACACTTAGCTGCTGAAATAACGTTCAGCAGCTCTTCAGCTAACTGCAGTACAGCAAAAGCATAACAGGACAAGACAGTTAAAGCTGCAGAATCCCAGAATATGCTGAGTTGGAGAGACCCACATGTATCACCGAGTTCAACTCTCAGCCCTACACAGGACATCCCAAGAGTCACACCACGTGCCCGAGGGTATTGTCCAAATGCTTCTTGAAATCTGTCCAGCTTGGTGCTTGGACCACTTCCCTCAGGAGACTGTTCCAGTGTCCGAAAACTGTGTAAAGAACCTCTTCCTAATATCCAGCCTCAACCTCCCCTGACACAACTTCAGGCCATTCCCTTGGCTTCTGTCATCAATCATGCAGATAAGACATCAGTGCCTGCCCCTCCCCTTCCCCTTACAAGGAAGTTGCAGACTGCAATGAGGTCTCCCCTCAGTCTCCTCCAGGTTGAACAGACTGAGTGATCTCAGCTGTTCCTCATCAAGCTTCTCCTCCAGACCCTTCAACATCCTCATGGCCTTCCTTTGGACCCTCTCTAGTAGTTTACTGTCTTACACTGTGGCACCCAAACCTGCCCCCAGCCCTGGCGGTGAGGCCGCCCCAGCTCAGAGCAGAGGGGACAATCCCCTCCCTTGCCCGCCTGGCCATGCTGTCCCTGCTGTCCCCAGGACACGCTTGGCCCTCCTGGCTGCCAGGGCACTGCTGGCTCCTGTTCAACTTGCCATGGGCCAGGAGCCCAGGGCCTTTCCATGGCCCTGCTCTGCAGCCTCTCATTGCCCAGTCTGTCTGTGCAGATCCAGGGCTGCCTATCCCAGGTGCAGAATTTGGCGCCTTCCTTTGTTAAACTTTGTATTGTTGGCTCATTTCTAATTCGATTGCTCACCTCTTAATTTCTTAAGGTCTCTCTGCCCTCAAGGTAGTCAACAGCTCCTCCAAATTTGGTGTAATCAGCAAACTTAGTATTCCTTTTCCTCCTTTGTCCAACTCACATATGAAGATGTCAAAGAGCACAGGGCTGAGGATGGAGCCGTGTGGAACCCCCCTAGTGACAGGTCCCCCAGTCTGAGGTGACCCCAGTCTCTGAAACCCTCTGTGCCCAACCCATGAGCCTGTGCTCACCATCCCATGATGTGTTTGCCCAGCTGTGAGCTGGACATTTTGTCCAGAAGGATACAGTGAGAGACAGCAACGAAAGCTTTACTGAAATACAAAAAGATCACATCAAATAGCTTCCTTTGATCAGCTGTGTGGATTTCCCTGTCACAAAAGGAAGACTCAATACGCAGGACTTTCCTCTCATGAAGCTGTGCTGGATGTGATCAAGGACTTCATTGTCTTTCAGGTGTTTTTCAACACCTCTCAGAATAAACAATCTTCTCCATAACTTTTCCAGGCACTGAAGTGAGACTGACAGGCCTGTGGAAGGAGTCCTCCTTCTTGCCCTATTTGAGAACTGGGACAATGTTTGCCAGCTTCCACTCAGCTGGGACCTCTCAGAATTTCCAAGACTGCCCAAAAATCCTAAGAGGAGTTTTGTAATGACACCACCCAGCTCTTTAAGTATTCTTGGATGAATCCTACTAGGCCCCATAGATTTACAGGGACCAGCTTGAGCTGGGGGAATTGACTGGGATTTGATCATTTTCACACTCATAGTCCTCCAGTTCTACACACAGACACAGGCATGTTTTGGTACAGCTGCCTTTGTTCTTCCATCCTCCTCATGTCCAAGGGAATATGATCCTGGGTTTTATCTGAAGTAAACAATATATTTGCATTAAGTAGCAACAAAAAGAGAACTACTCCTAATTTCAGGGTTCATAATTTTAAAGGCATGGCCATTTAATCAATGTCAGGCTGATGCTTCTGCCACTTATAAGGGCACTTTGGTTTTATTTTACTGCTTAATGAGGTTGTACACTAGAACATAAAACCCTTGAAGAAAGACATATCAACTCTATTTTTCAGACGATTTCTTATCACAAATGCAGTTTCACTGCTGTTGACTATACAAACAGATATTTGTATAGTCTATAGGGACAATATTATTTCTCAAAACTGTAAATTTAAAACAAAGCCCTTATGTTGCAAGAACACCAAACAGTTCATATTTTCATTTGAAGTTTACAGATTGGAATTGAAAACCTGTACCTTTTTAAAAGTACCTCTTAAGAGTAATAAACCAGCAATATATGGAGTGAAAAACATGACTCTCAGTTTTCCTCAAGTTTGCTGTCTTGTAGTAGAAACAGCAACACACAACCCAGCTCCTGTCATGACACTCAAGAGACCCACTGCCCAAGCCCCTGCCATGTTCCTATGACGAGTATGTACCACAGATGATACTGTGAACACAGTGCTAGCCCAGAGGTGCTGGAGCATTAACAGCTGCATGCAGGAGTGTTGGACACTTCTCCCAGCTGCTCCAGGTCAGTGCTCTCGCCCAAAATCAACTCTATAGTTCATGCTCATGCACTGCTCTAGTTATTTACATGAACCTTTAGCAGTTCAGCAAGGTAAACTCAACCAGTAAGTGTAAATTCAAATAGAACTACAAAAGAAATAGGGATGGTTTCAGCATGTATCTTAATATTCTCAATCCTCTCTTCAAAGGCTTGTCTCCAAAAATACTTCAGTGAAGACCTCCATATAACATTAAAGCTTAAGGATGCATTTTTTAAATAGTATATACAGTCTGCTGGATTTTTCCCTCTAATAAAAAATATCCATCCGTTTATTTTTTCCAGAAGCTTACAGATAATCCTATTAGGTGACAATTCACTTTAACATGCTCTGCTCCCAAATGTGAGGCATTGCCAAGGCCACTCATCTCTCCAAATCTAAAATATTTGAACGCTTTTATCAAAACACAATACCACAGCAGCCAGCAAAGCAACTCCTCCCGTGTTAACCTTCACACCTCCCTTTCTTCTTCAACATAAAATTAAGATTGTTTAAGTTTCCACTCACAATTTTTGGTATTTGACAGCAGAATGGAAATCTCACTTTGATGCATGAAATTTTAATGAAAAGCTTATTTTCTTAAATAACAACAAATCATGCATTTCGTGGCAACTCTCTTTCCTCAGATGTTCCCAGCAACGCATACCTCTGGACACCTGCCTTTTTGCTCTCTTGAAAAAATTTTCCAACTCTTTTTTTTTATCAAACTTAATGTACTTTTCCAGATGCAAAGCCTATGGAAATGTCATGTAAGGACAAAAAGACTGATTTGCCCTGAGTGACAATTCACTTGGGATGCAAAACACTTATTATTAATCTCCAAAATAATTTTCTACAAAGCTCATGCATTTTCTCGGGTAACTTAAGGATATCCATTTCTGCACAGCATGTATGATGTTTTCTTGGTCTCTTTTACAGCTCAAATCCATTCCACACTCTCCTGAACTTTGAGTTGAAAATTATAGGTAAGGAAGGTAATAGAAAAAAGACCTAATGATGAACTTACTCGAAACAGTAAAGAATGTATCACTATCAATAATTTAACAGCAGCATCTCCACATATACAGCACTCCAAACTTCTGCTTATCTGACCAAGTGTCATTAGTTATGTAGCAGATTTTTCTTTTCATTTTTGAGTCTCTTTCTTTCTGACAGACCACAAAGTACCTTACAACCAACAATCTTAATTGGGAAACTGTGTTTCAGCTAGAAAGATGCTGAAAGGCCAACAGGTGAGCACCATCTGTTCATGACAATAAAGTAAAAGGTTGAACAACTCTAGCTAAGAACACCGTAGCCAACCATTACTCTTTCAAAGACACCACAAGATGCTTGGCTGAACAAAGATGCCCCAGCAGCCTTAAACATCTCATCAGAATGATGCTGCAAAACACACAAGTCCATGTGCACCTTGAACAGGGTGGTCAATCAGAGGAGTACCTGCATCCTCATTACATTACTGCATATTCATTACCTAATAGACAAGAGATTTAAGATACCTAACATACCTCAGATTAATAGATGTTTCCATACCACTTGATTTCCAGGGTTTATAAACAAGCCAAATAATCTTTAATGTATAGGCAGTTTAGCAGCCACTTAGACGTGGTTGCTTCCAGAGATAGGCAGCCAAACAGCAACCCCTGACCATCAAAACTCCTAACTATGTTTAGGGCTTTGGCACAAAACAAGAATTGCCACTGATGTGGTTTTTGTATTTCTAGTGAGAGTTTACCTGAGTAAACACAGGAAGATTGAACACAAGGCCAGCAAACCAGACACAGGCCAAATTTAGCCCCTAGTTCCTATATCGGTTGCGTATCACTGACATATAAAATTTAAATTGTTTCAAGAACACATAAGGGTCTTACCTTTCTGCACATGGATGATGTCCGGAAAGTTGGCCAAATGCCCCTGATACAGCGCTAACAAATCCATCACAGGATCTAGGTCCTGCCGGGGCTGATCTGCAAAGAGGTCCCCGATGGCATCATAGGCTTCTGCAGTGAAGGCTATGGCTTGGTTGAGGCCAGCTGAAAAGGCCTGCTGGTCCAGCTCGAATGCCTGACTGAGGCACTTGAAGGAGTGCCCCACCTTCTGGTATTCCTTCTTGAAACCAGTGACTTGTTTGCGGGCAAACTCGTTGGCTGTGTGATTAAGTTGCAGGGCACTCTCATCCATCTTCTTAGTGAAGGCTTTGAAGCCATCCACCTGGCTTTCCACCTCCTGCAAGTCCAGGCTGGCCCCAGGGCCTGTGGGGACACTGATGGTCAGAAAAAAGTTGGCACCCACCATCTCATCCTTCTCAGCCTTGCGCTTGCCCTGTTTCCAGGCCTTCTCATCCGTGCTGGGACAGGTGAGGAAGTGCTGGAAGGCATCACACTGAGCCAGCACGGGGTGGCTGCACATGTGGTCCATCCACCATGCCAAGCCTTTGCGACGTTTGGAGATGAAGTCCTCCTCGAAGCGGCCAGTGGCCTGCTTCTCTGGCAAGTGGGGCACGGAAATGACAGGGAACTTCTCGGCCAGGCGCCCGTAGAGCCAGTCAAAGTGCTTGTAGCGGCGGTGCACCTGCTGCCCGGTGTGGCTGGGCACCAGCTTGTAGGCGATGTAGCTCTTCATGCCCTTGAATTTGGTCTGTTTGGTGGGGTCCTCGATGGAGCACTGGAAGGGGTAGGGGTTCTCTTGCCACTCGGGGCCCCTGGGGCCCAGCACCACGCACAGCTTGTCCCCATCCTTCACGAAGCCCGATGCCTCGCCCAGCACGAAGGCCTCTCCGCCGGACTTGACGAAGGTGGAGAAGCGATTGAGATTGCGGCTCACCGTGGCCGAGCTCTTGGCGGCGCCGCCGCCGCCGGGCGGGTGCGGGTGTCCCGGCGGGTGCCCCGCGCCGCGGGGGCCCAGGGACGGCTCCGAGCGGGTGGACAGCCGGTACCGGCCCGAAGCGCCGCCGCCCGCCGCCTCGTAGTCGGGGTAGGAGCTGCCCAGGGCGCCCGGCTCGTCGGCCACCGTGGAGCTGTCGTCCCAGTCGTCGTCCCAGTCGTCATCGCTGCCCTGGCTGGGCTGGTACGAGCCGCCATAGGGCGGGAAGGGATACCCGGCGGGGGGCGGCGGGAAGGGCTCGGGCGGGGGCTGCTGCGCCGCCGGCTTGAAGGCGGCGGGGGGCGGCAGCGGCTCGAACCCGCCGACGGGGACGTTTGCGTAGCGGGCGGGCGGCGGCGGCTCGGCGGCGGGGGCGCGTATCACCTGCACGTAAGAAGCCGGGAAGAGCCCGCGGTCCCCGCGGCTGTTGACGCCCTCCAGCCACCCCTCGATGTCCTGCTCGCTGCACAGGCTCAGCACCTCGTGCTCCCGCAGCGAGATCTCACCCGGGTTCTCCGACCTGAAGTCGTAGAGCGCCCGCGCCCGCAGCGCCATCGCCACCCCCCGGGGCGCTCCCCGCGCCGCCGCCCCTCACCGCGTCGCGCTGGCGCGGCTGCAGCCCCAGAGTGCCGCCGCCCTCGGGCTGCTCGTCCCGCCGGCGGCCTGCCCGGTGCCGCTCCCGGTGCCGCTCCCGCAGCGGGCGCGGGGCCGGGCCGGGCCGTCCCACGTCGCCAGTTGCGCTAATCCAGAGCCGAGCGGCAGGGCGGAGCAGCCGAGTGCAGAGCGGCCGCCCCCATCGATGGCCTCCCCCCCTCACGCCCCCTGCCGGCCGCGGGGCCGGGGGGGCCTGGCCGAGCGCGTCCCGCGGTCCCCGCGTCCCCGGGCCGGTGTCTCCCGGCCCCGCCGGGCCTCCGCCGCTCGATCGCCGCCGGCGCCTGCCGACCCCTCGAAGGCGCGTCACGCTTCCCCTCGGGAAGATTCCCGAGCCCTCAGGTCTCCTCCCGACGCCCCGGTGCCGCCGCGGCGGGAGCTGCGCCACGCGGGTGCCGGGCGGCCGCGCTGGGGCTGCTGGCGCTCCTCCGGCTGCGGACAGAGAAAATGAATGTCAGGGTGCGTTTTGCTGGTGGATAACGCGTATTTTAGCCTTCGCGAAAATGTAGTCATGCCACTGATGACGGTTCTCCGTGGAACAGCCTCAGTCCGGTCGAGGTGCTTTTTTCCCTGCGTGGTTATTTCCCCACCTGTTGCTCCTGGTCCCGTTGTCTAGTCATAGGGATCCCGTCCCGTTAATCATCTTGGACCTTCTTTGGATCCCTAAGTACAGGTTTCTCTCAAAATTTCTACCTGTTCACAAGCAATTGAAAGAAGTTTTTCAGAGGAGATGTTCGAGATTCTGGTCCCCAGTTTTCCCATTAGCATCTGGATATCTGGCTCATTTCTCTGCCGTAGTTTAGGGAGTATGTTACTTCATGGATCTTTGTGTCAAATAATTTGTCTTCATGTGGGAGCAATTCACTGGAATGCAACAAGACCCACTCTTTCCTTTCATTGCTGATTTTAGTGTTTGATACCTACAGTTCACTTTTTACACTTTTTCTTTGGACCTTCATTTTCTGCAAAATCAGTGCACATATTATCACAGTATTTTCCTGTTACTGCTGTTCGTCTACTTAACTTTTTTTTTTTTTTTAATGTTAGCTCACCCCAGTCCAGCATGTTAGCCCCAAACTCCTTTAATGCTTAAATCTGGAACTCTGTTTCAGTTAGTAAGTGTAGTGCCCAAAGAAACACGTAATTCATCATGCAGCCAGCTCCTCAGTGGCCAGCCCTGTGAAACACATTTGTGTTGCAGCAAGCTTACAGAGAGCATATTCTGAGTGTCTACAGCAGGGCTAAGGTGAGAAGCATCAGTTGTCCCCTGAGAGAGAGCTGGCAGCTGGTGGAAACACCCTGACCTGATGTGGTCATGATGACTCACCCCCGACCTGCAGGCCCTGAGGAGATCCTCAAGCCCTGCATCAGTACCTGTCAGTGTTTTTAGAACCACCAAACCACCAAATTCTATCAGTCAGCATTGTGCCCCTGCAGCTGGTGCACCATCAGTGTCTGCCTTTCACACAGGTCCAGTTCTCTTCTGCAAAACACAGAGATTGCTGTGGCACTGGTCCACAGCCCACCATGCTGCTCTCCACCCACCTGCCCAATTTAGAGTGAGCAGTAAAGCCCCAGCAGGAGGTAGGGGTGGATCACTTTGACCTTGGTTTTAGATTTCTTCCCAAATTCTGACTGCCGCAGATCAAGATAAGGGATTGGGATTTTGTATTCTTTAAAAAGTTGTTGCTAATGTTGACCTGGGAAATCTTTTGCATTCATGTGAATCCTCACAGGTTAAACTACAGAAGAATAGCCCTTGATCTGCCTTCTCTGTACTGCTTATTGCATTATATATATTGGACTGCACCTGATCCAACTCCTTTCCTAAACTTTTCACGCCTATTTATCTAAATGTCAATTTTCTTAATTATGTTGTTTTCTCTAAATAGATAAAACTCTTTTTTGTCACATGGAGTGAATGGTACTAGATACAACGCTGACCACCTTGATTTCTTTTAAATAGATATTTAAGATTTGCTCTCATTGGTCAGCCTGGAGTGACAAACATATGCCTTGCACAGGTGCAGAGCTGGTTCAGGAATGGGATTTTCCAGCTCCAGGTGGTCATGGTGACAGTGCCTGTCAGGCTGTAGCTGTCACAGCCAGGGCAGGACAAAGGGACAACTTTGAGCTGGGCATCTGTCTTACTTCCTTGGGTCTGGTGGAAGTGGCAGCTGTCCTACTTCCTCCTGCTCCCCTCAGTGCTTTTGGCCTGATTTTTCTCTAGTAAGTATTGGCTTGATGTTTGCATCTCAAATGAACAGAAGCAAAGGTGTCAAGTCCAACAGGGACAAAAACTGCTACAGGGAGAATTTGAAAGCTAAGGAAAATAATATTTCTTAATTGCATAGGTGTAATTTTTTAAGTAGTTATTCTCTAACATTTTTCAGATTTATCAGAAGACTTTAACAAAAATTATGTGACATTGAGTCATGGTTTTTCCAGCACCAATGCCTTCAATAAAGCAAAAATGTGAAAGGAAAATGTGTGCTATGTTATTTTCCTAGTGATCAAAACTGCAAAGAGTATTTGGAACAATAAAAAGGTTGCAAATGACGTTTCCCATCCTTTCCCACCAGTGAGCCAACTCTGATTACCACAGTGCTGAGGCACTCTGTTGTGGATATTATAAATGACATTTTAAAACTATCAATTATTATTTTCCAGAAAACTAACCTGCAAAATTAGAAGCCATTCTAACAAACATTTTAAAAATGTTTGAAAAAAAACAGTTTCCAAAGTCCTCAATAAGCATCTGCAGTGCCACGCAGAAGATCTGGATTTATTGAGCTTTGTTTCTTGCTGTTTGGACTAGGAAGGACAACAGTTTCAAAGTAAGAACATAGTGACTTGGAGTGTTTTGGCTGCACAAAGCACCTATCTCAATGCTTTGCTTGGTCAGAAATTTCTACTGTCTAGGTTTGGAATTGAATTTTCAGAGGCAAAGTGAATGTTATTATAATGACTAATAACCTATAATTCAGTGAAAATGTCTATTATTTACTGTGTTCCTAGGGATCTGTAATTTGAGGGAGTGAAGCTGAAAGCCAGACTAAAACCAAATGCCTACCAAAAGCTACATATGGGATTTCTCACTGTATGTGAGGTAGTTGTCTCTAGACACCACTAATGGGTGCTAAAAGAGATGTTTGAAAGCAGCATGATTTTTTTGCGGATCGGGTGCAGAAAATGAGAGTTAACAATTTGGAAACATGTAAAAATTTTTGGAAAAGTGTATGGATTTAATCAATTTTGAATTAAGAAAAAGTGAATGAATAGAGGCGCTGAACTCAAATGTAATGGAAGCTTATATTGTCCTGTGTAATTTTTTGTTGAAGGTGTCGAATGTTTCCATCTTTATTTTTTTACTGTTCCTCTATGCTATTACTTTGCTGTTTCACTAGGAAAAGCAAAGCGAATTTTCATGATAGAAGATGAAACTTGGGTGGCACTAAGCCTTTTCTTTGTGATGATATTCCTTTGTGGACCCTGGAAAAAGTGTGTGTCTGGACACTAAACAATGCTCTGATAAGAAATACCCTGAACAGTGCTTTGTACAAGGAAATGGCTACAAACAGGTCAGTTTTCATGAACGTAATTTCTAAGAGCAAATTTGGTGAAATGCTTACACAGTATGTGATTTTGGGGGGGTTTTGTGATTTGTGGTATATCTGTAGCGGGTGGTACTACCTCATGAGTGGTAGTACCAGCTGAGTGTAATTTCTTAAAACCATACAGGTCGATAATAAATTTCTCTTAACAGAGGAATAAACAGTTTTTCTTCCATTTTTGTGTTATCTCTGACAGGAAGGTCACAGTTCAGCTGCCTGGCAGGGCTGCCACTAGAGGGCACAAAATGATTTTAAACACAAAATTGTTTAAACATTTCAATTGCTAAAAGTATAAAGGCAAGTAGAGACTTTGAACTATCAAATCAGTAAAGAAAATGCAATAATTTGGCAAAAATGTTATTCTAGTGGTATTTTTTTCCCGTTTCTGAAAGAAGGAATATGATTTTATTTGAAATGTTTTACAAACTCTTACTTGAAAACATAAAAAGGAGAGAAATAAAAATACTTTATAGTGTTCTATAAACTGAAATTTAGAAAAGATGCAGTGAGATATAGAAGAAAACAAAATATTTTTCAATCACAAGCATGAATTAAACAAAAGTTGCATTGCCTTTTTCAAACTAGGTTGTGTAAAATTAGAGAAAATTGATCAGAAACACTGAGGTTTTTGCTTGGCTTTGCAATGTGCATTAGCTATCTCAGCCCCAGTCTGTGTAATAGGTGGTTGTTACTTAGTTATTCTCCACTCTCCGTGTAATATTACTTGGAATGCTTGTCTGTCTCCATTTCCTGTCTGAAAGGATAATGTTTCATCCATCCAAGGATGCTGCCAGGATAAATCCTTTATGTATGCAGTTCTTCTGTGCTGTGGCAGGGGCAATATGTGCTAGGTAGACATTCTGACAGTGCTGAGTCTTCCCTGGTTATGGACAGATGGGCCCATGCCAATCCCTTGGCATGCACACAGGCAGAATTTACTTGCTGAATAAAGACTGAGACAGCAGAAGAGGATGAATGAGATTGCTGTACTTTGTCCTGAGCTACATAAGTCCTTGAGGGATAATTTCAATCTTCCATTTATCAGTCTAATACCTTTAGTGATAAAAAGTACTTGATAAAAAGCAGGACTGAGAGCTAAGTGGGTAGCTGATGTTGAGGCCAGCATTATATCCATGTACCTTATCAGTGTGGCATGAAAAGTTATCCCAGCAATAAACCCACTGAATAGTATGAATAAGTCAGTATAGTGAGAATGAAGAATTGAGCATTCGTTAATTTTCTGCATGTAAGTGTCCCTGTTTTCATCCAGGACAGGGAAATAGCAGACAGGACCTCCTTAGCAGGCTCCATGCTTGTGTTAATGCTGAGGTTCATCATAGGAAAATAAATGCTGATGGGTTCTAAAATTCCAGAGGACTTGGGCTGGAGTTGCTCTGGTCAATCCTGAAGTTGCTATGGTCAGTGCAGAAATGTGCCTGGCAGGGGCTGGTTGCAGAGTGAGGGACTAGGCACTGGTAGCTCCTCAGTTATACTTGTCAGTGGATCAGGATGGATGAGCCCTGACACCATTTCATGAGTTTTTACTGTCCGTTGTGGAATTTTATGAGAGTGACTTCTCAGTCTCAGCCTGGAAACCAGGACAAGTGCTCACTAACTTAGGCAACAGACCGGTGTTGGTGGCATTTTGACCATCAAAATACCTTTTATTTTCTCAGAGCTTGTGTTTAAGCTGATAAAGTGCATTCTGTATCAGGCAGTGCAGCCTGGTGCTTCCTTCTTTTGAACATTTGTCTTAGGAGGGAGTTCAATGTAGAGACATATTAGGCATCCCATACAATTAGTAAGATTTTAAGACATTATAATTTGCTGAGAGAAACAGTGTCAGAACCTGGCTGTGGATGTTCTGCATGCATTTAAAGTGTTTATTGGTACCCATAAATACAGAACTGTGCTCATATAAGCAGAATTACCCAAATTTCAAATACAGTGTTATAAAAAGGCAAGTGAAAGTAGAAATGGAAAAAATAAGAAGTTGGTAGCAAGCAATACCAATTGATAGAAGAGAAAGCTCGAAGTATATTAAAAATTATATTGTCAGTGGAAGGTCAGGACTTATTCAACCAGAAACAGAATCCTACAGTAGTTTATGAGTAGGAAATTAAGATAGCAAAATTACCAATGATGATACAGGTATTCATAAGGTACAAAGGTATTAAATATATGCAAAGTTATTCAATATGTATTTCTGCTCTATATGGAAAAATTATGCTTGCAGTTTTTCATGTTGGTGAATTCCTTTGTGTTCTATTAGTAGCTAATAAAGGTGTTTAGTGAAAAGCTTTTATATCTTTGTTACTCATAAAAACAGGATAGTAGAAAGACTGTCCCAAGAGCTGTCCAGAGTATTACTTTTAGTTTTAGGTTAAAATTATCACTGAGAAAATCTCAGAGGACTAGGGAAAATGTGCTCTTTGTAGGCCAGGATGATTATTAACACTTGAAAAACTGATGGAGGGGTGTGATAAGTTTTCCATCAACTGAAGTCTTTAAATAAAGATTTGATCTCTTACTTAAATACGTGTTCTTTATCAAACATATCATGGGCTGGCTTTGTGAGGAAATTATCAAGTGAGATAATGTGCATTCTGTTCAGGGTGTCACACTAGGGATCATCACTGATCCTTCTGACCTTTAAATCTGAAATAAAATAAATCTGGAAACCTTATCTGTCTCGACTCTGTAGCCATTTCAGACTGAGATTTCTAGAAGGTTTAAGTTAAATATTGCTATGGTTATTATGGTAGGGTCTAGAGTTCATATTTCTTCACTTAGTTGTCTCATAGTCTCCTAATCTCTATTGAGTTTCTCAGTTTCATTCTGGGATCAAGTCCTGAGGCTCCATATATACATTAAGGCAGAGACTGTATTTATGGTGTGTCTTGCACAGTGCATACTAATCATGCCACCAGTGCTTGGGTAATTGTGGTAAAGTTGCAAAATATAATCGAACTGTTATTAAAATGCATACAGCTGTCACCAGAGCAGGTAGCTTATAAGCTTCGTCTGCCTCGTAAGACAGAGTACAAGAATGTTTTTATTAGTCACACTCTGCTCTGAAAATCATTCCCCTTAATTAATTTTTCATTATAGCTATGATCAATGGAATAATTTTTAGTTAAGAGTTGGACTTATTTAAACCCAGCATTCAAATTCCAAATTAGCTTATTCACAGACACAAACCATGCCTGCTCTTCGTGCTTACTCCAGTGTGCGACTGTGATGTCTGTGGAACAGATGATTCCTGTGTCCAGGCTGAGAGGAGAATGGTATATCCTGGAAAATGAGGAGTGGAACTAAAAATAAAGAAGTTAGTGCCACTGGAACTCAAAACATTCTCAGATCCCATCTTACCTCTTGTGAGAAGTCAGACACACGCACAGAACTACTCGTGGTCCCTCTGGGCATCTGAATCAGCTGCAGGAGCAGTCAGCTTCTATCCCTGGTACTGTGGTGGTAGAGCAAATGGTTCCAGCCAGCCCTGGAGGCTGTACATGGGCACCTGAGTTAGGAAGTCTTGCTGGATCAAACCAACTCCATGCAGAGCCAGTGAGAGGGACAACTGCACAAGTTAACTAGTTTATACTGGTACAGTAAACAAGTTTGAGCTGATGAGGACTTGACTAGAAATTTTGGGGTGGCTAGTCCAAGTAGGGCATTCTCACTTTCATGCCCATGTCATCCAACTCTGCTAAGAGCAAATGAAACTTTTGGAGATTCTGACATGCTATCTGCTTACATGATGGAATGTACACTTAATAGATAAGAAAATTGAAGAGGTGTGCAATTGGAAAGAAATGTAACTGAAAATAGTAGCTGAAGATAACTCAGCCTAACATACCAAGGTTTCAGTCTGTGTACATGTTCCTTTTCTATTAACAATCAGAAAATTTTAAAGTGGTTTTGAAATGTCTTTCTCAGCCCTTAAAAATGTTTATTTTACAAAAAAGTCAAATATTTGTTGTAGAAGGTTTAAATATTATGTCCTCGAATCTTTTTATATATATCTACTGCTTTTGACTTGGGATTGAGTGTATTTTCATGATGGTAACTGCTATAGGGCTGTGGTGTGATTTGCTGCTAACAGTGTTGGTAACACAGGGATGTTTTAGCTGTCCCTGAACAGTCCCAAGGCCTTTTCTGCTCCTCCCAGTGAGGAATCTGGGAGGAGTTACAAGGAGTTGGGAGGAGATCCAGCAGAGGCAGTTGGGTCCAAGTGATTATAGGGATATTCCATCCTAGGCGGCATCAAGCTCAGCAGATAAAGGCAGGGGAAGAAGGAGAAGGAAGGGACAGTTGGAATGATAGCATTTGTCTTCCCAGCTCACCATTACATGTGCTGTAGCCCTGTTGTCATGGGGGTGGCTGAATACCTGCCTTCCTATGAAAAGTGGTCATTTAGGCCCTTTTGCTTTGCTTGTGCATGCAGCTTTTGCCTTTCCTACTAAACTGTCTGTATCACAACCCATGAGTACACTCACTTTTGCTCTTCCTATTCTCTCACCCGTCCCATGGCAGGGGAGTGAGTGGGTGGCTGGACAGGGCCGTGTTGCCAGCTGGGGTTAAACCATGACTAAATATATATATATGTATGTATGTATTGCGTATAATCTAAACCACATTGAGTGTCTTTTTTCTGCTCCCCATCCTTTCCTGAGACACCTCTGGTGGGCTTCCTTGCTCTCTGTGTGCCAGGGCCTACCTACCCTGGTTCTACAGTTTCCTATCTCCTCTCATGCACAGACCTGCCTGTTGTTGCTTCTGTGCCACATAGCAGAGATCAGCAGTGGCATGCTTCATCACCAGTGCTCACTGGGGTCAGTGTCAGCCCAAAGTACAGTAAACACACCAAGAAGCATGAGAGGAACTGCAAATTAGTGTCTGTTGCACCAATTCTATTTGTGCAAGCTGCTGCTAGACATACTTCCCCTTGAAAAGGCTGGCATCAGCGGTATTACTGTGTGGCTAAAGAGGGTTAATTTTAAAGCAGAATGATGGGATTTGTGGTGAAAATGCAGCCCACCATGGCACAGATGACAGAAATCTCCATTTTAGCACTAACCTGAATGGGGAGTCCTGAGCTGGAGTGCCATGTTTCTCCTGTCTGTTTATGCCCAAGTGTTTTATTTTAATAAGAGATGACTTTTCAGCCTGAGCACAGCAGTAGACAGTCTGAGCTTTCTGAACCTGAGGCTGGCACACAGGGACAGTACTTTTGGCTCCAGAGTTAGCACAAGTGGGCCCAGATCACTACTCCAGTGTAGTGTACAGGTGTAACTCTTTAGACTTAACTTCTGTATTCACAGTGTAAGGCTGTTGAGCTGCTGTCCTCTAGGTGAGAGGGTCCAGTCACTGTCTCTGATAGTCAGCAAGACAGAGGTCTGCATCTCTTTCAAACAACAGAAGGGGTACCTAATATTTTCAGGAATATTCCTACTCATTTTAAAAACCAGTCTTCTACTGTTACTCAGATTAAAAAGGGACATTTGTTTCCTGGCTATGAAGTAAGGAATGTGAGACTTTCCCCTCTGGGCGGGAGTATTGCCACCATGATACCCCAGAGATTTCCTTTTCTCTTCTCCAATGCTGCAGCTAAATCATTGCTGAGTGACTGGGTGGGTCCCATGTCAGCCTTGGTTGACTGTATTGCCAGTATTGGACTCTGTAGAGAGCTCTCAAATGCCCTGGGTGCAGCAGAAACTATAAAAAGGCAGCAAGGCATTGAAAGGAATTTTTGGGCTTTCTGCCCACGAGAATCTTATGGAATTTTATTTTTTTTTAACCTTGTTTTCAGAGACTAGTGCCATATTGATACATTTTCTTCTCTATTAAGGCATTTTTCACAGTGCTTAGATTCATGCATGAAATCATCTTTATCCATTTGGAGAAACAGTTTGACCAGTTACAAAGGTAATCCCTCACTGTTGGGAACTGAGAAGGCTTGGTAACATTTGGTCTGCAAGGCTTGCACAGGCTTATCACTTATTCTCTGCCAGAATTTTATAGACAGTCAATTTCACGGCTCCTAAGTTAACCACATCAGCATGTCTTAAGCCTGCCTTAAGCTGTAGCTGTTCTGAAATCCTTTGCTCTTGATTAATATCTCAGTCTGCTGCCCATGAGCAATATTAGCACCTTTCTATGGGACATTCACATTCAGTTCTAATCACATTATAAAAGTAAAATATCATATAAAATATGTGAGAACAACTCTTTGCAGATTATTCAGAAACAGTCTGCCAGGTACTTTGAGGTTGTTCTGGTAAACACATAAAAATCACCCATCCAAGATCTTTTGATAAATCACCACTAAAAAAAAGGAGGGAAACATTTTCGTATGCTCTTCTTGGTGCTAAAATGCAGGAATTCAGTGGCAGGTCCATACCCCAGTGTGGTTCCTGTTACATGAACACTCAGATGCCACATCAGGGGAAGTTCCCATTTACCAAGGAGCATGGATGTAGGCTTTTGTAAAGACCTGTCTACAAGAGAAGGTGAAGTTTGGCTGGGTCCAACCATGCCTCTCTGGGTCAAGGTGTTCCTGTGATTTCTGACTGATGACATAGTGAGCAAGTATAAACTTGGGCACAGAGTGATGCAGAGACCTGCAATACAGAACAGTCAGATGTCACATTCTCTATCCAGTTTTGTGAGGCATAACTTGTGTACATAAGCAGGCCTGTGTGTAACCATGGTATTAACATATCTAGAACAGATGATATGATTTTGGCTGTATGGTCCAATTCCTTGCCAAGTTTCCAGTAGTTTAACCATGATCTAATTGGAAATAATTAAATCAGTTTTTTTTTTTAGAACATCTTTCTCGTCTATAGGGCTATGAATATCATCATTGCAATCATAGCTAGAATCGTTTTATAATAACTTTTATTATAAGTAAGTTTAAGTGATAAAATTTACAGAACTCTCTGTAAACAAAAATCACCAAAGTGGATTGCTAACTTCTGATCCTGAACACTGTCCCAATAGTTGTGCCATGAGATGGTGTAGAAGCCAGGGGTTTAAGCTTGTACTGGTTTTATAAAGTTTGCCTATAATGTTTAAATCCAGACTCTAGAATTCCAATATCTAGAATTCAGTTTCTTAAATCCATGTTACTTAAATCCATCTTCTACCAGATTGCTGTCTGATGAAGCTCCTAGATGTAGAAATCTAGATCTGATTTGCTATTTGATCTTAAACAAATATGCAAATTGAACACAGGCAATATGAGGGAAGAGTGTGGGGTTGAGTGGAAATGCAGGGACATTATGTTTTATATTTGGTTTAGTTTGTTAGAAAACATTACACTCTTCTGGTATATTAAAAATATAATGGCATGTGATGGAAATTTACAATTCAGACTTTATTCTTCCTTCTTTTACAAATTTCTTGTGAGTTTTAGTAAAATTAAAAGCTAAAACACAAGAATTGTACTACCCACTTTCTAAAATCAGTTGCTTCGAGTATCTTGAAGTCTAAAAAACAAGTCTAATCTTTGTCATAAATGGATATGTGCATAACATACGAGCTTAGGATTTTAATTTGAAACTCTCTAACTTCAGCCAGTGAGAGCCCAGGTTTTGTTCATCATAGTTTTTTTGTATTCTTAAAATTGTATTTGTATTCAGTTTCATTTGAATATGTTTTTGATTTGTCCAAACAGCAGATGGCTGTGATAAAGTGTCTGTATTTAACTTGGCACTTTCCATTCCACATTCCTTTACTATTCATAGCACACCAGTCTCCAGTACACATACAAGGAGGCAGTTTAACTTTCAGATGCAGTTACCCTCAAATGTGTGAGTATTTTCAAACCCATAGCATTATTTCTTCTTAATATTGAGAAGACCACATACTAGATATAGAAGGTAGATATTTTTTCATCTTTACCACTCTAATGAAATGTGAGACACTGGAACAGAAACTAAAGCTGTGTCTGCAGTAAGGAACCCCTGTATTTAAAATTAGACTCATGTAGAGCCTGTGTTCCTCTGCGCAGAGGAGGATTATCATTGGCAGAAAAATTTGGCTCTTGAAGACAGAGTTGTGGGATTTCAGCATAAATTGTCAAGCATTATGGATAATTATATACTTATCTGATTAAATAACAAGAGTCCCTAAAATGTGTAAGAAAAAAGGCATTTGTGCAAAGGCAATGTCTTTTTATTACTGAGGTTTCACAAAGAATAATTTGCTGCTTTTGTAAGCAAAATATTTTTCTCCAGTTGTTGTGTTAAACAAAGCAAATTTTGTAAAATGTCTTAAAAGGTTTTCTTTCAAATTACTTTTCAGAAAGTATAATTTCTATTTCTTGTGTTTCCAAGCAAATAAAGTCAAGCAAATAAATTCTTTTTTCTTATAGTTTGAAACATGCAACACACTTCTAAAAAGTAATCTCTTGAGAGTTTTTGGTATGAAACCTTGAACTGTGATAATAGGGATTTTTCTCTTGATGCTACCTTTCACTTCATGTGCTTTTCCAGAGAGAAGAATTTAATCTCAAAAATTAGAAGAACAGATTTTTTGGTACGTAAATTTCCATAATATTCACAACTTAATCCATTCTTTCTTCAGTGTTTATGACTATGTATGACAAATACTTATTCCTTCAAAATACAGTTCCTGCTACTTAAACTGTGCTCTATTTTCAATATGTTATCAAATAGATGTTTTTTTCTCCTGCTGAGACGAGCCCAAGTTTGCTACTGTTCAAACAGCCTGGGTTTTCAACCTAAGTGTAGCTGGAGGCAAGCAGTATAACATTCCACATCAAGCAGTAAACTCAGCATACAGAAAAATTTATACAAAGAATTTCCTTTACTGTAACAAATACTGCTACATGCCTACTACACCCAACAGCGTTGCATGACTGATATTATTTTGTTACATTAAGAATGTTTTTATCTCACCGATAACTATAGAAATGGTTCTAATTCTTTTCCACTGAGTTCTTCATTTCAACAACCAAGATACCATCGTGGCAGAAAAATGCAGACAAGTCCTTGTTCTCCACTCCATCGGGTAATTTGTATTGTCTGGTGAAGCTTCTGGATATGAAACCGTGTTCGTCCATCCTGGGTCCGTGCTGAGCTTTAATCAGGAGCCAGCCTTCGAAAGTCTGGATAATGACATCTTCGGGGCGGAACTGCACAACGTCCAGCAGGACCCGAAAGTGTGTGTTTCCCTCCTCCTGGCCGCTCTCTGCGGCCCCGGCCGCGCTGTCGGTGGCACACCGTCGGCTGCTCGCTGCAGCGGTGGCGGGGCCCGGCAGAGCGTAGAGAAGGTGGTTCAGTTTGTTTGCTTCCAGCTCTCGGTCAGCAAACTGCTCCTGGTAGCGAACAGGAGTTTCCACCCAGTGTCTTATGACAGCTTCTGCCATCGCCGAGGCAGAAGGATCAGCTGCTGCTGCTGCTGCTGTGTCGGGAAGCTGCAGAGTCAGACTGAGCTCTTCCCAGCCGTGCGTCTTAGCCACAGGCCAGTCTATCAGTTGATGTCGTCTTTCACTTTTAGAACAGGCAGAGCTTAACATTTAATACAGTGTCCTGTGTTCCAGTGCTGTGAGACTTGTTTCATCTTTTATCCACTAACAATAGAGCACTATTTATAGCGCTGCAGCCTTGAGTGGCTTCAACACATGCATGGCTTTCATGCAGGAGTAGTAGAAGCAAAACTTCAATGCAGTCTCCTTAGTGCAATATTCTGTTTATAATTATGAATAATGATTACACAAATAATGTGAAAGATTTTTTATTTAAATGGAAGTTCAATACTTTTGTTTTTCCAAGAGATATATGGCAATAAGTACAAACTTTGTATTTCTTCCAGTTGAAACATGGAGCTAGTGAAGGAGGAGGTTTAATTACCTTGGCAGCAGGAATGGAGCAGATTTCAGGTTAAAGTGTTCAGTTAAATTGTAAAGTTAGCAAGTGCATTGGGCACTTTTGCAGAACCTGTGCATACATGAAATTTGGGCATGGTCACCCCAGGACACCGTGTTATTGGTGGGAGGAGGGAACCATCTGTGCCCAAAAAGGGGGAGCCTGAAGGGCTGAGTCTGCAATCTTTGTGACCTACAAACGCAGCAGAGACATCTCCAGCATGTCAGCGAGTCAGACATGAGAGTGCAGGGAGAGCTACAATGAAAGCTCATGTTTCAAAGCTTCCAGAAGAGGGTAGAATTACTTTCCCCGAGCAGCATAGTAAAGACAATTCTAAATCCTTAATGCTATCACATCATCCCAGTAGTCTTCTTCTGTTGCTTAACAGCTTGAACCTGTGATTTCATCTGCTGCATGTGTCTGCAAAGCAGGACTGATGACCTCTAAGGCTCCCTGAGGTGTAATTATGGAATCACAAAATGTTTGGGAATGGAAATGACCTCTGGAGATCATCTAGACCAAGCCCCCTGCTAAATCAGATTCACCTGGAACAGGTTGCACAGGATCACATCCATGTGGGTTTCAAATATCTCCAAAGAAGGAGCTTCTACAACCTCTGGCTTGTAATCTTCTTGCTACTCTATAATTGCAAGGCAGATAATGCCTGCAAAGGTCAATAGTTTGTTTAACAAGAGCTAAGAGAAAAATGCAATAAAGAGGGAAAATAATTTCTAAATTTTAGTATGTTTGCTAGAAAATCACCCTAGCTGGGGTTGGTAATGTAAAGCAGAATGTCTTATGGCAACTGATGGGGAAGATTTTTTATTTGATTTGTTACTGCCATAAGAATTACCCTAGTGGTAGAAATAATCAAATAAGATACTTCTATTCCTTCTTGTTTGGCTATTGTTTAGAGTTCTGTCTCTCTCTTATCCTTACATTGTTCCATTACTGTAGTTAATAAGAGATCTTTGGTTGCTAATGGAGTAATGAAGAAAGAGGCAATTAAACTTCAGTACTTATGAGATAGTGACTTCTTTATTGCATTAATAGCAGGGCAGGATTACCAGATGTACATGTAATTAAAGCTTTAAGGCTGACATTTTATTTTAAACTTAGAAAGGCTGCATTGGAAGGTAAGAAAATTTTCAAAAGTTCAAGATAATCTACATTAATGGCCAACTGTTTAATTGAGTATTGTGAGTAAGTAAAGTTAGGCTACTTGAACTATTGGCTCTCCTGTTAAACTGTCCTCCAGAAATAATTTTAAAATGCAATTCTGAATGTATGACTGACTAAAGTAGTGATAAAACCAACCTAGAACATTGCCTGTTATCTGTTCAGCAGCTGTTTTCTCTTTTGCTAGCAAATGATTCACTTGATGCAGAAACTTTAACCCTGAGGTGAAGCAGTATGCCTGGCCACTTGTGATAATTATGCTTTTACAGATTGCTGAAAGCTATTGCTGTCCCTAATTAATTCTGTGATGATAGCCTGACTTATGTTACTACAGTTTTGCACCTCATTAATAAACGTACCATACAGGAATGTCACTTTTAAATTTTGTTTTATTTATTCCCATTATCTCTGTAAAATGATACACTTACCTGTAGTTACATGTAAAATGAAAACAGAAGTCACCATGTCACTGCAAGTCTCTGGGTGACAGCTGTATCTATTCCCAGAAACAGCTGTGTTAGTCTTTCAAGTGTCTGTGTTAAGCACACTTGAAACTGTCTGGCTTAATTAGCACAAAAGATGCTTTGAATACCCTTTTAATTCATGTTGCATGCAAAACACTGCAGAAGGTTATAGGATCCCTTTCTACACTGTAGGACAAGGAATTGGAAAGATTTTGATAATGAAGCCATGGAGTCTATTTCTGCTTTCCCATCCTGCCCTCTCCTCTGTCCAGTCCCTTCTCTCAGTTTGTCACCTGTGGGCTCATGAATCAGCTTCTTATCTCTTTGCTACTAACATGGGGAATATGCCAAGTGGAACACGCAAACACCCTTCATTTTCGGCTTTCAAATTTAATCATGGGTGCAGTGCTGCAACACTGCGGCACCTCTGATGCTTATGGTGCCGCACTCTTCATACCTGCATACAGCAGGATTGGGTTCAGCAATACGTTTTAATAAAAATTGATTACTGTGGTCTTTATAAACCTTCAGAGCTGATTCTACAGGAACAGGAATGATGTCCTAAGTTATGAGCTCGTTGCCCCAGGTTTTCTTTCCCGATTTTACCAGCCTGCCGGCTGCCGTGTGAAAGCGCTGCAGAGCTGTTCTTCCGAGCCCTCGCCGGCCCCTGCTGCCCGCCCGTTCCCTCGGTGCCCGTCTGTCCCTCCCGTTCTCCCGGTGTCCGTCTGTCCCGCCCGTTCTCCCGGTGTCCGTCTGTCCCGCCCGTTCTCCCGTCTGTCCCGCGGGTTTCCAGGACGGTGCCGGGTGCGCGGCCCCGATCCTCGGGGCACAGCGACACCTCCTGGCGAGGCCCGGCCGCGCACCTCCGCGGGGAAACCAGGAGAACAGCCGTACGCTCCTTCACGCTCGTAAAAGCTGTTTTCTCAGTATTTCGGAAGGGGGTGGCGGAAAAAAATACTGAAATCACGTCCTGGGCTGCATCCAAAGCAGCGCGTCCTGCAGGTCGAGGGAGGAGATTCTGCCCCTCTGCCTGCAGAGCTGCATCCAGCTCTGAGGTCCTCAGCATGAAAAGGGCATAGAACTGTTGGAGTGGGTCCAGAGGAAGGAAGATGATCATCAGCAGGATGATCACAGGGCTGGAGAACATCTCCTGTAGAGGCAGGCTGAGACAGTTGGGGAGTTGGGGTTTTTCATCCTGGAGAAGAGAAACCTCCAGGGGCACTTTATTATGGTCTTCCAGTATGTAAAGAGGGCTTACAAGAGAGCTGGTGAGGGATTTTTTGACAAGGACATGTAGTGATAGGACCAGAGGGAATGGCTTTAAACTGGGAGAGAGTAGATTTTGATCAGATATTCAAAAGGAATTCATCACTGTGCGGGTTGTGAAACCCTGGAACAGGTTATCTGGAGAAGTTGTGGATACTTCATCCCTGGAAATGTTCAAGGCAGATTGAATGGGGCTTTGAACAATCTGATCTAGCGGATGGCATCCCTGCCCGTGGCAGGGACCTTAGAACTACATGATTTTTAATGTTTCTTTCAATCCAAACCTTTCTATGATTGTGTGATGCTATTAAATACATAAAGTAGGCATCCTGATAAAGCTGTATGCTAAATTGCAAAAATTTAAGGTGCAAAAAATCATGGGAGCAACACATTTCGGATGCATTTCTTAAAAAAATACAGGTTCAGCCTGCTTGACACAACTTTAAAATAGTAGATTGCCCTGTCACAATCCTCTGTGTGCTTGATTCCCCAAAGAGAAATTTGTATTTCAACTACCATTGAAATTCAGTAACTGCTGAAAGGGGAAAAATGTGAAAAGGCTGGCAGGCTGAATTGAACAAAAACTCTTATAGAAGCTAACAGGCTAAATTCACATCAGGGCCATGTAATTATCCAAATGAATCTAGATGAAGCACTGTAGTTACTTTTACCAAAGCACCCAGGGATGCCACTCATGATCTACTTCACATGTCGTTCAAAAGAGATATTGTCACTTCAGACTTGCCAATACATATGAAATGAAAGGAAAAATAGGGCTTCCTGGGTTTTACCAGTGCTCTGTTATGCCCAACAGGGCAATACAAGCTTTGTGGTGATATCAAAGAGCTGGATAGTAAAATAAAATGTATGTGATAATGTAAGATGGGGTGATGCATATGAAAACTCCATGGTAAAGAGCTATTTTCCACATGGTATTTAATATATTTGTTTAGAGTGAGAAAATGACCATCTCTTACTTCCATTGCCTTAAATCCATTGCTCTTTAAAGCTATGAGCTGGCTTCTTAGGTGATTGTTAGATCTGGATCTGTCTAAGCACTGAAGAAATCAGCACTGTAACCACAAGTCCTGAAAGTGCCTAAGCAGCAGATATTAAGTGTTTAAGCAGATATTCTGGTTTCAATAAATATTGAGGGAATTTTTTTTTAGTAATGTCTCATTCCAATCACATGGTGTTTATATTGGTCAGTGAATCACAACATAACTCTTTCTGCAGCAAGACTTCATGCTGTGTTATGAAAATTCTTGCAAGTAGTAAAGACTGTGTTGTCAGCTTTAACAAAGGGAGACTTCTGTTTGTAGATCATGTCCTTCAAAACCTGGAAAAGGCTGGATCTGCTCAACCTCTTGGAAAATCTCTGCAGGGCATTGATGCTCTCGTGTAATTTATGGGCCTCTTAAGAAGTGGAAAACTAATCTCGGCTTTTGCACTAAGAATCAAGTGTTGGCTCATTTGTTAGGAAGTATTCTAAGAAATGTAAGTAATAATGGAATAGACTATCATTTTGACACATTACAACCACTGTTACAAGATTTGTTTTTCTTAACAGATTGAGATGATAGAAGAGCAGATGAAGGCTGAGGATGAATCAGATAAAGGTTAACAGGACCACAGCAGCTGCTGTTGGAGCAACAACTTTACAGAACAGTGAAGGAATGAAATACAACATGTATAAAAATGATTTTAAAAAAATCACATTACTGTAAAAGTTACTTTAAAGTGCTGTCGTGCAACTCTTTACACAAATTTGCTTTGTTAGTCACATGGCTTGTTTTTAAATATTTGTATGTATGCTAGAGGCATCTCTGCCTCACAAATTCTTGAGGCATTTCTATAGAAAGCAAACTCTTTGGAGGGATAATAATCTGTTCAATTCTTGCAGACAGAACAGTAGAGAGGAAATGAACAATTAAAAGAGAATAATGTGCCTTAGGGGGTCGAAAGCTCTGTTTTGCTAATGAAAGTCAGGGTCCAAAGCACTCTTGCTGTAGAAACAGTCTTAGTTCTCACCAGTTAAAAATCAGCTAGTGTTCCAAGGATACCAATTTTCATGCTTCCTCCTCTTCTGCCTCAGCTGAGGGTTTTACCTGGGACTTGATAGGAATAACTCAAGGCAATGACATACAGTAAGACTCGTGTATTTATTTTCGACCTGTTAACATTTCATAGCTAGTGCTGATGTGCACATTTAAGATGTGAAACCCCTATCCATGGGGACATCTTCTGCTGTGCATGTTTTCATGTGGACCACTTTAGTAAAAATAATACAAGTACTGAGAATCTCACCTATGAAGATCTGGAACTTGCAAAATTTATGCTCTTTAAAAGGATGTACTGTCTAGGTCCTGCATTGCACATGAAATGTGCCACATGTAATTAGCACAGAATGCCCATTATCTCCTTTTGTTTTTTTATGTTTGTTTGTTTCTTTTTCCTAAGAACAAAGTGAAGATATGTGATGTACTGATCCTCTGGATATATGTGTCAAAGTAATTGCTTACGGGAATATAATTGAACTTACTAAATGAATTTTGAGCTTTAAGAAGTTCTGTGTTCAAAGAATCCCTGAAAACTCAGCTGAGAACTAATTGAGAGAGTTGAGTTGAACTCAGTTGAGAACATGTTGATCTGGAAGGTGACTGGCTGCTGATCCTAGGGTAGAAATACTTCATCCAGAAAGTCTTCGAAAAGAAACTGCTGGGACTTGTGAAGGATTTGGAGGAAGAGTTTGCTGTGGTTAATGAACAATTCCCTCTGGAATGACATAAATATGCTGTTTGAAATCAATGTACCCTGGGAATTAACTACTGTGTCAAGCATCTTTAGCTGACAAGGAGCAGCTGGAGACTGACTGGGTAAGTAATGGGAGTGGAAGGTTTACCCTGAAATCTCAAATTTAGAGTGATTGATAGGGAATTGATGGTGTCTCAATGCTATTGTCTAGATACAGTGACTTAGTGGATAATATGAAATTCCAGTCTCAGAAGCAAAGTGAATAATTCATTGGCAAAAATACTGTTTCACCTTGCCTCTCCACATGGTAAAAGCCAACAAAAATCTGGCTCCTATGTCAGAACTGTTATTTCCTTTAGTGTTGGAATTAGAACAATAGTCTCATATTGTCCTGATTTCCTGACTTTGGCAATGCCAGGAAGGCTGCAAATGTGGTAAAATCTGCTGCTAGAAATCCTTTTCTGTAGATAGTTTTCAGTTAAGTATGAGGAACAAATTCTGGTATATAAACTACATAATCCTTTATCTTACTGGACTTGCACTTAGATTGCACTAGTGTATATCAGTGCAGAATTTACATCCTTAATCTTTACACTATCATCTATACTACTTCTGAAATTACATCTTCTTTCCTGGTATAAATTAATCTTAGAAGACAGAACTTGGCAAGACTTTTTTTTTAAGATTACCAGTTAATTTACTGTGAACCTTGATTTACAGGACATGGATAGATAGGTTGTTCCACACACGTGAGTCATGAGTGCTTTAAAGGAGTGTTAGGTCTGAAATTTAGAACTCTGTTTCTCCTCTCTCTTATTTGACCTTCTGTTAGAATTTTAAAAATCTAAAATGTTTTCTGGCCTGCTTTGTACTTTTGCCTATTTGCAAAGACCCCATTCCAGATATATTGGAAAAAAATCAGAGATTTGTTTTTCTTCTTAAAAAAGCCTTTGTATCATATAAAATACTGGCAGAATCTCACTCGGTCTTTGCCATATCCTCTAAGCAAAGATCTCTGTACATGTAAACATTTATTTAACATGGCCAAAAACCTGGTTAGTTGGTAAGGTAGCACTTTCTTTCCATTATTACAATACTTTCCTCCCAACACATATTTGTCAGTACAGCTATTTTTATAATACGGATCAGAACTGCTGTGAAAATCTGTTGCTTGTGTGTTGTTCTACTGAAGGTCAGAAGGTCCTTAATTAAACTTTATTTTGCTAAGGTTTGTGTTTACATAGCATGCTCTGCAAGAAATAAAATGTTTGTAGTGAGATCATGAGAGAACAATAATATTTATAAAGGCAGATTTAACTCACATATTATAGAAACCATTTTTTTTCCACAGTAGAAGCTCTTTCCTCCATATTAATCTGAGCTGTACCAGGGAGATAAATTAAGTCTGTGTAGGCTAATGGGGCAGTTCTGTAGTCAAAGATTAGTAATCAGGAATTAGTACAACTGTACTTGAATGTGAATACTTATTCTTGGGGAGAAGTTTTAAAAAATAATTAATGTATTTACTGGGCATAAGTGTTTACTTAGCTATTCCATATAGGTTCTGTCTTTCTTTGGGGCCAGTTAAAGCAGACTACGGACTCCCATTTGATAAAATGAAGAGGTGATTTTCATCCCTTTGTGCAGGGATGAACAAAGCCATGGGAAAATAATTCAGAAGAGTTATTCATAAGCAAAACCACAGAGGGGGCTTTGACATGCAGTGAAAGGACTTAGCATTGTTGACATTGTGTTATCAATTCAAAACACTCAGTTTTACGAAGAGAATGACTGATGGATGGATAAAGAATGTTGAACTAGAATGAAAGACAAAATGTTCTAAACATGAGGAAATTTGGTTATTAGTGTACAAGCAAGCTGTCATTCAGCAAACTGTACTGAGTGATAGTAGCTAAAGGCAGCTGGATGTTGAATAATTCGTGGTTATCTGTCCAATTTGTCAACTCCCTACTCTCATTGCTATTCCCAGAGCATTCACTGAGAATATCAGCAGAGTAAAAGCTGCAGGTTTAAATCTTATTCCAACAAAAATCCAGGACAGAAAGAACCGCTAGACAGTTTCAGATAGACTCCAAGCTGTCTCACCACTATTCATTTTCTACCACTGCTGGAATTTTGCTGTGGAAACAAATAGCAAAGAAAACAATAACAGGATTAAGAACAATGACAGACTATTAAATCACATACCAGTAGTTGCCAGCCTATGGCATTTTTTTTTCCACTGGTGCAATGTTAGATTTTTTTGGCAATAGCTTTTCTTTTTTTTTAATGTACAACATTTTAGGTTAAGAACATAACCTCGTGAAGGAAGGGATGCTTTCTAGTCCCCAGTACTTTGATATATTTTATGATGGTTTTCATTTAGTTCTCCTACCTCATTCTGTGTAGTTTGGAGACAGGCCCCTTTTCTGCTCAGGAACAAGAGTCAGAGCCAAATCAGAAGCCAAATCATGCTTCATTCTTCCTTTGTATAGCGAGCCATAGAGGGCAGTTAGCCATCAGTGAGCAAACAATAGTAATGAGTTCTTCTATGAACTATAATTGTGGGAGGGCTAATATGCACAGACTGCAGCGCAATGGAGATTTGGGACTAAGGTCTAGTCTAGAACCATAGGAAGCCAGCATCCTAAGTTTAGGTACTTAAATAGTGCAAGAGGCCTCTGCTATTTTGAGAAATCAAATACAGTTTCCTGTTCCTATTGTTCCCAAAGTCAAAAATGCATCCTGTTGATACCATAAAAAGACACCAAACTATTCTGCAGTCTGGAAGAGTGTGTTTTAGTTATTCTACTGCTGCAGTTCTACACTCTGGTTATGTAGAATCATGACATTAATTTTTTTCTCAATAATTCAATTTCTTTGGTCTTTGAAGCCACTTAACATACTCCTACTTACTCTAATTTTCTGGTCTCAAATGTCACACATTGATTTCACCTGTGTATTTATTTTTATCCATATCCAAGTATGAAGCAAGCATTTAGACAGCTAGGTAATGTGGTTCCAAAACATGCTTGCCACATACCAATTACATGTCAGGTGCACGACCACTTGCAAAATTCAGTCCCATTTGAGCAGACCTAAAGCTGTTAGGACCTTCCAAAATGTTGTTGCTGCAGTCACTCATCTCCAACAGCTTGTTACCCATTATGTTCCCATCTCCTATGTGGGTGAGTTCATTAAGAGTTGTCTCTCCAACTCCAAACTGGCTGGCATACGAGGCTGCCACATGTCAGCTCTGCCTTTTGTACCAGCTAATATGGGGTTGATTGCCTGCATGTTTGAAACAATTAGACTGATGTCTTGTGTTACTGGATACAAACTCCTGCGGTTATTGCCTCCAGATGTGGGGAGAAAGGCTAGCAGTAAATACCTGCTCCATTAGCCCATGCTTTGTTCCACTACAGCAGGTCTGAGCTGGAATGTCAAGACCTACAGCAGTGTTAGGCACTCAGAGCTGTACTTTCAGGAAATATTAAAAGTGGTCTGGCCAGTAGCTACTTAGTATTAAATATTACAGAATCCTTTCTGGTTTATATTAGGTACCCAAAATCAATAGATACTTTGATCTTTAACTTTCTGTGCCTCATTCCTGCTTTTGAAAGAAAGCAATAATAATATCTCATCTTAGTCGACTGTTGTGAAAATGAACTGATTAGTTTCATAGAATCATAGAATCTTAGAAACATGGTATATGTGAAGAAGTTAGTGTCAGATTATGTGACCAAAAAAAAAAAAAAAAGATTTCTGTCCTCAGACAGAATTTATCAAGTGGTGAGTAAAAACCATAAAAACATGAAGCTACATGCAACAATAATTCTATACTAAAAAGTAAAGAAGAAGGAAAATTTAACTATGACTGATATAGAAGTCAAGTGGAAAATATACACTAGAGTTATATAAATCGACAGCACATTATAATATACAGGCATGTGCAGGTTGAAATAAACATGCACAAGAAATCTGAAATTTAGCATTTTCTTCCTAAGTGTTTTGAAAATTTACTGCACTACAGCCACAGTTGTTAGGTTTCTGTTCCTATTCTTTGTTTTTCAGCACAAGACGCAATTTGCAATAAGGATGCGAGATATGCAAAAAGATAGAATCACATTTGGAAATTAATTCAGATAGTAATGTACAGTTTTCAAAAGTGAAGTTAGATTTGAGTACACTGTGACTCCTGTTGCTTCTCATCCTTGAGAATTACAAGTCAGCTGATTGGTAAAATGGAACCTCTTGGCACTTCCCTGTCTAGAGACTGAATCTGGGTGTTTTCTGCCCACTGCCCCAGCAGACATGCAGCAGAACTCCCCTATCTGCAGAAGAACAATATTAGGAAATGCAGGCTGGATTTGGTAGGACTTGGGTTAACATGTTTAAGTTGGAAGGCTATGTATGTACCACAGAATTTATTTGGACTTTTACCAATATCTGTTTGTATGCAGTAATATGTCTTAGTCTTCCGAAAGCTAGCTGAAAAACGGTGAGTGTGTGAAAAACATTACTTTTGCCTATGGCTCAGTTCTAAGGCTATGCATTAATATGCATGCTGAACTGCTGAGCAGGGTGAGAATGAAGGATTAGTGATCAACACTAATAAGAATAATTTGCTCTAAGCACAAGAGGACAGTGCTTTTTGCTTACAATATAAACAGCTTTACTTGAATGAATCTCCCAGTATCTGAATAATTCAGTACCATTACTTATGGGTTTTCATGTGTTCAGAATAACAACAATATTTGGCTTTAATTCTCTGTGTAAATATTAATACAATTACATGTTAATGAATTAACAAATTCACCTCCACCTTATTCTTAACCCCTCCACATAGAAGCAAGAGATCAAATTCCGTGTTAGTTACACAGAAAAGTAGCTTATTGCTTAGCCAGGACTGTAGAAATAATATATGATCTATCCATTTCTATCATTCTGAGGTAAACTGGAAATAAAATACAACAGGTATTCCTTCTCACATATTCTTCAGGTGGGTTAAAGGCAAGGAACCTATACTTTGGCTGCTGGCCTCTCCTTCAATGGAAAAATTTAAAATAGGTCAATGAGAGTCAAACAGCCCTGTAAAGCATGCTTTGACTTGCTTCAAGAGCTGAAATCTAGTTATGACATAAAATGCTTAGCCCTTGAAGAGCTTTTACACAACCTTACCATATTTAAACCTGTTTTCCTGATTGGAGATACAGTTTGGCTGAGACAACCATCAGCATCTCTGAAACTGTGATTCACAGAATTTTTCTGTGTGGGAAATTACCCACAAGAATCATCAAATCCAACTCTCAATAAATAGTCCATAATGGAGTTTAAACCCACAACTGTGGTGTTAATAACACCATGCTCTAGACAACTGAGTCAATCTCAGGGCCATTATTTACATTTATTCATGGCACAGCTTCTTGTCCATTTTTTCCATCCTCAAGACTATGTGGAGGATGTTCAAAAGACAAAGTTTATTCCTAAGAATTCTTCAGAACAAACTCAGAATATTCACACACTTGTCTTATTTTCCCTCTCCTTTTGCATTGTAATTGCATGAGGGATAGATGAAAGAATTGCACTGAAGTGTCTGAATTCACATACTATCTTTAGGCTCTCATCCTGGAAACACATAGGAACAGTGAGAAAAAGGGGCAGTGTTATCATAAAGCTCCCAGTCATACAGTAAATGGCCTGAGTGGAAATGGATTTCCAAGAGTGTATGTTCTCTGTTGTATTTATTCCCATATTCTTGGTCTCTAATGCAGCTGAGCTTCTTGGATATACAAAACTATGTTCCTTAGCATGTCTGCAGCCCTGTGCTGCTGAGATCATTATCAACAACTGGTTTTATTACTGACAAGACAGCCGCCAAGGCATTAGCAAGAAAGGATGGCTGGACTTTGGTTAGAGCACTGTCTCAGGAGGTAGGAAATCCAATTTAGTTCTTGTCTTTAGGGCAGGTTTTTCTCTTTGGCTTCTGGAAAATCAGAGTTTTTATTCCACTTTCAAAGAGTGCAGGAAGAAGTATCAGCATCACAGCTCTGTTCAGATTATTACTATTTTTAGGAGAAACAGCATCTTCTAATACACATATGCAAAAATGTACACAAAATATCATATAAAGCTTTCAGAGGCAAAAGAGCAAATGAGGAGGATCCTGAAAACTATGAGGATGTACCACTAGTGACAAAGAAAAAATTGAGTTTAATTAACCTTTAACATTCCTGATGAAACCAAGGAACAGCTTGCTGACTCAGGTATCAGAGGCAGACCTAATGGACAGGGTGAGCCTTCCCAGCTGTCCTACTATGGCACCAAGTATGTCACTTGCTAGTGGGTGGCTGCTTGGGCATCGTTATAATGCATCTGATTTTATAGGGATACAGCAAGTGGAGAGTGGGTACACAGAGAACAAGAAAACACTTAGTAATTAAAGTTTGTCAAAGACTTGCATTTGAATAGAAATAAAGATGTTTTCAGCAGATTTGCTATTTGTTGCTGTTGGTAAATTAAGTGTAATTGTATTGTCTTCTGCAAGGCTATTGCTTTTGTTTTACTCACCCATAGAACATTAGTTTGCAAAGAAAATACAAAAATGTGCCTATTCATAGACATATCTTACTATAGTACACTAGTGGATTTTGTTTACATAAAGCTTTTACAGGATGAAATTGCTTGAGTTCAATTTAAAATTAACAATTGTACACTCAACTTTCAACTCAACTCCTGTCTTGGGCAAAGTTCATATTGAAATTGGATTTTTCATTCATTTGGACTGAAAAGGAGCAAAGGGACTAAAGGATTAAATATTTATTTTATAATACCTATACTGTAGAAAGAGTAAATAAAACAAGCCTCAGCCACTAGTTGGACATAATTAAGAAAAAAAGTTGCATTGAAAGTAAGAGAGATAAGTGACTCTTCTTGCTCTATAGTGACTCTATATGAAACTGCATATGTAAAAAACGTACAACAAATGATTGTGTTTTACCCAGGATTACCATCAAGCATAGTTGCTATAACCCTGTGATTATCTCTTTTAACAATATACTTGCAGTTTCCGGTAAATAATAACATGGAATTTTAGTCAGTCATTTAGAGTTTGTATAAAATAAGGAGACTATAAAATGACCATTCAGCCTATTCTTAATCTGTAATTACATTTTACTGTAAGGTATATGGAATTTCATTCCTGAGTCTCTTCAAAACTTAATGCATATTTAATGGTAGAGACCTTTGCACAGAGTCTGTCAGCAGGGAGCCTTATCCTGACAGAAATCTAGTCACACATTTCCCCATCCTGAATCCCAAAGCAGGTTAATAGAGCCTGAAAAGTGAGTGGCTGTGATGAGGAATGCTGAGAGATACCCTGATTCACAGCAACTTGCTTCTGCCTGTGAACAGGATAGCTCTTTCAGGGTTCCTTACTGATATTGAAGATCAAATATTCAGCACCTCCATTGTCCCTTTTAATTCCTTTAGATGGAAAATACTATGTGAGTTTTACAATGTGCTGATTCTATGGTTTTAATACAGTAACTAATTGTGGTTATCTCAGAAAAAAAGCAGTTAATGCAAACCTAATCTTGCCTGTAGTAAGTGCAAGTTCACATTTACTGTAATTGTCAATTAACATCTCTATTCATTTGGTACCTCCTCCCAGGGAAAAAAGCAGGACAGCAGAGCACATAATCTCTTTCTGGACTGAATGCCTTCCTGACAGTGACCATCTTCTGTTCTCCAGGGCACAGAAGCACTTGGTCCTTTGTTAAATGGCAATAACCCTTACTCCATGCTTTTTATGGACAAATGGTTGGATAGCTTTTACACCCTTTAAAAGACTAAATTTCTTAGTTATTATACTAGGGAGTTACAACAGACTTTGCCTTTAGCTGTTTTCTACAGCTAATTTTAAGCAGCTCAATAAGCAGAATTAAATTGTTTAAATAGCTTATTTCTGTCCAGCTGGTTCAGTCAATAATGTCTTATTCTTGCCAACCCATATTTTTCTCCAAAGGATTCTATGCATTTTACTTCATTATTTTTCTTTGTTTTGGAGGGAAAGAAACATTTCTCAGAAGTTTTATTCTACAAGAAGGAATAAAGAAGAACATAAACAATTTATCTATTATAAGTTCTAGCAACTGGCAGAGTCATCTTAAAGGTACAACTGTACAGCTACTACCAGCATCCAAGAAGCTCTGTAAAAGGTAGCAATGGGCATGAGAGACTTCAGTGACCTTCTTCCAGATACCCAAGGGAAAACAGGGCTTGCTAACAAACTGTTCCGTTTTTATTCATGGAAATCAGCTGAAATCTGTGGAAGCTTTTCTCACCAATACTGCTGGCAATGGGAAAGTCTAACTGTAAGACACCACCAAAATAAACAATAGTGTGTTTGTGACCTGTTTTGCAAGATCTGCTGAGGGTTAATTTTTTTATGATCCTGCCTCTTTCCACAGACCTGACTTTTCCAGTCATCCTTCCCACTGAAATGTCCTAAAGCCAATTTCAGGTTTTTTTTTCCCTGCTTTCAATCAGTTTTAAGGAATGAAACTCTCAAACACACTTGTTGAGCATTGCCACTTTTCCACCACAGCAGAACTCAATACTGATTTTTTTCCATTTATTGCAGATCAGTCTTGACCTTCTGAGAGTTCATAAAATCCTCTCTCTGACCCCTTCACGGTGTCTATTCTGATCTAAGGGGCCAAATTTTAATTCTATTTCCCCTATGGAATCCTGTAAGACAGAGAATTTAAACAAGCAGAATCCCACTGTTGTATCTCACTTTATCCCAATTCTTGTTGCCACTTCCCTGTGCTTAAGGGATTCACAAGCCGCACTGTGTGCTGTTATTAATCTTGAATGGTAACTTCCAGTCATTTGGGAACAGTATTACTGGAAGTATCTTCTGGGCTGGGAACAAGCTGCAGTGGAGAGAGCTGTCAGAGCAATGGCATTTCAGGGTCAGCTGCCCATGTCCAAACAGATGGTATCTTGTTTTCTCTTATTAAAAAATCTTCCATGCAGAAAGTAACAGTGTCAGATCTTGTCATACTAATTTAGCCTAAGTTCAAAGATAAAATATGTACTCCGAAAACACACAGGCTACATGGTCAAAGTGCAAAACACTTCTTTTGATCAATGTGCTAGTTATGAGACAAGTAATTATATCACCAAATTTCCTTTTAGTTTTGTTTGGATAATCACATCTAAGCTACTTCACTTGTTTGCTTTACATTTCCCTCTTGTCCATGGTTGAAGTTTGCTGGGTAGCCAAAATTCAAGAGTTGTATTTTCCTTTCAAGTCTGCCTAGCTGTAGAAGTGAGTGCATAAGACCTATGAAAATTCAGTTCAATTACCAGAAAAACTTCTGAACAAACTACCCTTTATGTGAAAGTCAGGTAGCCAGTGTCTTGCTTCTCTTGAAAAAAATGATTTTAGTAGAAACATGAATTAGGTCTTCAAATCAAGTATAGCATCTTTGTAAAGATGAGTATAGGCTTTTCTACTTTTTCTGAGACAAAGGGTCCAGCCTTCCAGAGAGATGATGTTCTCATTTATTGCTATAGTCATAAAGACTATGCTGAAGATGCAAATATTATTTATGTTTTTAAAGTAGATTTCTGCCTGGACTTCAGAATGGGTAACCACCATCCATTTTGCAGAGGGTTCCTTTCTTATTTCCACTCACAATAATAGAATAGCCTCTTAAAAATCTGTGATACAAAACATAGTGAAAAAATAGTGAAAACTTGACCCATGGATTTCTAAGGTACAGCTGAGATAAGAAAAAAAAATAGGAAGGACCTATTTAATATCTGCTTCGATAAACATTGTTGGTAGACCTTTAGAATGCGCTTTAAAGAAAAAAAGAGCTCCTAAGGATCTGTTGCATAGCAAAATGCAGGTTTAATTATAACTTGTATTCACATGCCTGCACAGTTTAAATTGGCTAATATGAATAAAAGAATTACATTTGTGTGAACTGGTAACTGGTGTTCAGATTCTAAGGATGTGTTACTACTTTGTCCTTTCTCTTAATGAACTACCCAGATGAGACTAAAACCTGACACAAAGGAATGCCCACACCAAGACATTATTTCTTATTGATTTTTGGCATTTATTTTATTCTTTTTACAGGAAAGCATTTTTCATTTCATTTAATACTCAGAAACAAAGTAAGTTAAAATGCAGAAAAATCTTTAACCACAGAGACTTTGTATCTGATGTTCATTATATCCAGCAAGAGATGAAATGGTCATCTACACAAATTGCTGTAATGCTTTGCCAAGCATATTCCTAATATATGCTATGTTTAGACTACAGGTAAAGCTTAGATTTATGAGTTTGTAGTCACACTGACTTCTTGGGAAGACATGACTACTAAGGAAGACAAGGCTGAACTATATAAGATGGGATAACCGTTCAGTATAAATATGAAACACAAGGTCATATGGAAATTACAGTTTATTTTGTTTCAGAATTATCTGTACCTTCATTTGCTTTGAGATTTTATAGTTCCGCTCACCAATTCATATGTGCAATTATCTTCCTCCTTTGGAGTGAAGAGAAAGACTGATGCAGACAACAGTCACCTGTGTTCCAGGGTGCTGCAGAGCTTTACTTGTGTCATGACCTTCCTCTCCTTTCGACAGGCAGACCTGTGGGATGGGCACTGTTAATCTTCAAACACAACAGAAGCATTATGTAGGTCATAAGATAAATTTTCTTTTAGTAAAGCAATGGCATTTTTTCCACATCTTAGTAAGACTTATGAAAAGACTTTTAAAAACTTATGAACGTAAGAAGAATTTTCTGAGCCCAAATAAGAAGGTAGAAGGCTGTAAGAACTGGATCCGAAACCAGCTCATTTTATAATTTGAAGGAGACTGAGTACTGTGGCTCTCATTTTTTACGGGTAGATTTGGAGCACAAGTTTAATTCTAGCCTAACAGAGCTCTCATCATGAAAACAAGGGAAAAAGCTACAAATGGACACATGTATTTGCATGTTAACACTTAAGTATAACTGTACTGCTTCTATTTACATATTCATTCAGTAAAAAAGGCAAAACAATCTGAACATGAGAGATAAATATTTGAATACTTTGTAAACAATATTTGAAACTAATGTACTACAAGCCTCGAGCAAAACTGTAGTCTTCATAAAATGTACCACACTTAAGTCACAAAACTTGAAAGGTTCAGTACATCCCAGACATTATGGAAAACAGAACTAGATTTCTTAGGGTTTGCCTCCTTGTTGATTCATAGCAGGGACATTAAGGTAAGGTACAACTTCTAATCCATCTGATGGAGGTTTCCACTGTGCCACAAGCAATAGAGAGTTAAACCTGATCAGAACTGTGAAATTATTTTTTAAAATCTTCACAAGACCACTGTTTTCTACATTTCACAACAAAGAAATCAAGCAAAGATTGCAAATGCTTTCTTAAGTGCATATGAGAAGAAACCCTAAAGCCCTAAGTCTAAGGCTTCCAAATTCCTCAGCTTCTTCAACACAGAAACCCTGCTACAAGGCAGATATCTATGGCCATTTAGATTTCAAATTCTGCTAACAATTCAAACAAGGTTACCAGTTTAGGACTAGGATTCTTAATTACATTTTTATTGTTGTGGGACTGTTTAAAAAACTAACATAGAACAGCAATGAAATTAAAAATGAGTCTATAGTGCTACCAACTTGAGCTGAGGTGACATAGAAATGAAAAATAATCATATGTAAATTCCAGCCTGCTTGGCAATATAATCTATTCCAATTTCCTCATGCAAATTTTTTTGCATCATTTTATCAACTAACATTTTTGATGCACAGGAAGGAGTAAATAACCTACATAAAATCAACTGTAATATTACAATCACTTTATTCATATCCCATAGGTTTAAATTAATTATTCATTACAATTATGCTGGATTTATATCAGTGTAACTGCAGTGGGAAACTGGTTTCTACTTTTGACCTTGTTCCACCATTAACCTTTGCTTTTAGACTGCCTGTTGTTATTTTGCCAATGAGGTTACCTAAAGGTCAGCCAAATATTTCAGGAAACAACAAGAGGGAGAACAGGTGAAAAATCCTTTTCAAAATCTCTTTGCTTGTTTTCTTATTCATGTGTTCTGTTACAGAAAAAAACCCCAACCTATATATATATATATCTATAAGCAAAGTACACATGGTGACCAAAATGCCAGAAGGTAGCAAAGCATTAGAGCAAAGAGAAAGGGATTTTTGACTGGGTGGTTTTGCTTCTCTCAAAGCGTTCATTCACCTTTGGCTGTAGTATTGCTGCATGTTGACATTTGTCAATATATCAGATAAAGAGCTGCAAATTGCTTCAAGCATTATTTACTCAGAGTGCCTTCTCCCTTTCCCTGTGAGTTACATGAGTTTGATTAACAGCAGGCTCCAAGTTACTTACTGAAATCTGAGCTGAAATAAAACTGCTGACTGCTCTTGGCATCTATTTAATATTCAAAGTCTCCTAATGAAAACCTCATTCTTTCATTTCTCTGTTGATCTCTTTTTATGTTTTTATGCCCTTCTGGATATTTCTAGGAAATATTTGTGGTCACAATTGGCCACATACATTTATTGTTAAAATGTATACTTAGAAATCTATTACCATTAGACTGTTCAAATATTTTTTCCTATCAGTTTTCCAGCTGCTGAACAAAAGAACTCTTCTTACTAGTCTTAACTTCCTATTTGATCCTACTTTTTGTCTGTTCTGCCAGTGAAGTCAGAGACTGTTTTATCACATCATTTGTATCCTTGAACTAACCACAGTTTGTACCTTCTAAGGCATCCAATTCCAAATTTCTAGCCATAATAAATAAAGGGATTTTGCAACATTTGGGAGCCTTTATATTGCTGTATGAGCATCCTGAGTCAAAGAAGTCCACATTTTAATGTGAGGTTTTTTCTAAAGATTTTATTTTTCCAGAGTAAATATATGGTATTAATCTGAAGGTAAAAATGATGTTTTGCTTTCCTGCTAACTACCCTATGATTTGCCAAGATGACAGCTTGTGCAGGTCTAGTGTAACAACCTTGTACCAATGGAAAATTTGTGTTGATAAGTATGAGTAAGATAGTCTCTGTTGGTGCTTTCATAGATAATAAATACTTTTCTTCTCAAATTTAATTAGAAGGGTAAAAAGTCATGCCCCTCACCCCTCCAGTAATTAATGTTCTTAAACAGAACTATCAGGGCTCCTCATATCAGTGAAACCTGATGATTAGTACAACCACCTTCTTGCTAATAATAATAAAAAAAATTATCACTTGCCTTTCCCCTATTAAAAATTAGGTAGGTGGCAGAGAGCAAGGGGTGAAAAAACATGCCATGCACTTTGTCCTCTTAATGAATGAAATTGTTCTCTTGTGACAAAGTGGTTTAGATTGTCTAAGTCACTGGTGTGCTACTGGGTCTTTTTGTTTTAGGGCACCTTTTGTAAAATACCGAGTTTTCAGGTCATTCAAACCATGATGTGCCAACATACCTATACATATCTACTGGATGAATAGCATCAGAGTTTTCTGCAGGACTCCTACACAAGTATGGTCCTGATAGAACCTATTTAAGTAATGGGACTGGAAATTAAAGCAATGTGACTATAATATGTACTATAGTATGCCTGTCATTCAAGTCGTTTTCCAAGATAATGCTCACTGAACAATTTGTCATATATACAGCTGGCTAGACCATTCCAAAAAATATACTAATTCCATCCAAATATGTTTGGAAATAGGCATATTCAATAGCATTTACATTTTAAAGTCCCATTTTGCTGATATCTGTTAAGTAACAAACACATCTTTATGTCAAATCCTCTGTCAGAGTTTGCTAACTCCTAAGTGCTAGAAAAGCTTGAATTTGTCAGGTGCTACTCTTAGGTGAAAATGCCCAAACTCATTAAACTGCACTGACATAAGCAATAGATGATAAATGTTGTACTCAGGACTTCTCAGGGTCAAAGTCTGAGTCCCAGATAGATTATTTTTCATACAAGTTTACAGAAAATTATTCTTGCGACAGGATTTCACTGAAGACAAACTTGGGCTTCTGTGCATAAGCTCACTTCCATTTTTGGAACCAGATTAATTACCTCACAGCCAACACATGATGTTTGCTCCATTTAAATACTTTGATCTTTTCCTTCCTATCTTGACATATGAGTTCCTGCTGACAAGCCTCTTTATGAAGATAACTAACACCCCATTAGGTATATATTCCAGAATGAAACTGAACTTCATTTTAGATGAAAGAAATCAGGACTTGCTAAAAAAGTCTCAGCAACATCATGGCTGCTGTGTAGGCTGGAAGGCATGTGTTACAGGACTTGTATTCTGCTTTCATTCTGCTGTTGTTCAATGTTAATCTCCACCTTATGTAATGAAATTAATGTGCCATAAGGCTATGCAATGGCCAAAGGAATAATGTGTTTACAGTGAACAGAATGACTAATACATAAATTTAGGCTTGGCTTCTCTCTTGATCAAGTTTGTGGGATTTTCAGTGTATACATAGGAAATTTCTTCATTCTTTTTTGACTGATTTTGTGTTCATGAGGTTTTGTTTATAAACTAGAAAGAAAATTGCATTTATAAAATAGAATAAACATTTTTCTTTGGATATATAAACACATTACATCCTCATAATCAGATCTATCAGCTTCATATAAAACAGAGGATTCTTCTAGTTCTTTTTCTCCAGATGAACATCAGTGCTAAGTAACTAAACTAAACTGCATCTGAGAAATGTTATTATAACTCATGGCTACTTTCAGAAATTCTACTAGCTTTGATGGTGATGTCTGGCCATGTTCAAATATCCTTCCCATTATTTTCCTGTAGCTGAACTGAATCTTCCTTCTTGCAATGAAAGCAAATTACTTCTTTTCCTATCACAGCAGCATCTCTGCAGCAACTTTCTATGCATAGATTCTATTTTCTTCTCAATCAGCTATAGAAGAAAAAATTCCCAGCCCTTTCCTATCTGTCTCACAGGAAATAGTTCTGAAATATCTGCTTGTTCTTGATGTTCTCATTTCAGTCACCCCTCATTTAGAGAAGCATGAAAAGGCAGCAAGCCTCAAGAATGATGTGTTACTGCTAAAAAAAAAGAAGAAATAAAGCACTTTAAAGGTTAAGGGGAAAGCAGTGTAAAATATTAAAATGTTAAAAATCACAGAAGTGTGATGAAATCAGTTTCTTACAGCTCTTGTGTTAGGCAGTTGAGAGGTCTACTTTAGCTACCCTTGTAATAGCTGAAGTAGTCTTTACACTATAGTTCCCCTTGTCAAAAGGACATTTCAGGATCAAGAGACAACTGCCAGCAATGGCTGTGACTACATGGAAAACAGTCCAAGTGCTGAATAACAGGAAGGGCCAAGCCTGTATCCCTCCTTCCACTCATTTCCTATGAAAGTACTAGAATTAGAGAACTTCTAAATTATTGAAATTTTTTTTAAAAATCATTTGTACTCATCTAAATTAAACTTATTTTGCTATGCAGATGTATTTGATATTGAATCCCAAAAGAAAGTAAGGACTGCCACAGGAATCAATTTTTTTCTAGACTAGATGTATGATGGAAATTAATTATCCATTGACAAGATGTGTTTTGGGCAGGCACAAGGGGAACATCTTAGCAACACTCTCTGGATATAGTAACTGAGACTGCCCACAATGGGCCTTACAAAATTCAGAGCAGCAATTGTAATTTTCCTTCCTCCATCCCAGTTTACTAGATTTAGGTGAACTGCTTACCAATATCCTTACACATATTGAATCCCAGTTGGACCTGTGTCCTCATTTACACCTTTCTTCTAGCTGCTTACCTACTCTCCTAGTTCTTTTAACTACACTCTGTTTTTTCCCCTTATTCTTTCACTTGATGCCTCATTTTTAGATTTCCTGTCCCACTGTCACACACACGGAGAGGTTTCCTTCCATTTCTCCAGGTGTCAGGCACTCCTGCTAAGACCACAAATTAGTGGAAAAGCCTCCAGGTCAGGATGTCAGGCTGCAGTAGGAGACATGGGCGTTGCTTTCAGGGGTGCTTAGGGGAATTATCACAGAATCAACTAGATCGGGAAAGAAACCTATGAGATCACCGAGTCCAATCTATGACCAAACACCACGATCTCAACTAGACCATGACACGAAGTGCCGCGTCCAGTTTTCCTTAAAACACCTCCAGCGATGCTGACTCCACAGCCTCCCTGGGCGGCCCATTCTAGCATCCAATCCGCCCTTCCGTGAAGAAATTCTCCCTGATGCCCAGGACGCGTGCTGCAGTCCGGGCATCAGGGAGATGCGCCCTTCTCTGTGCCCGGCTAGGCGGTGGGACGGCAAACCCGCAGCCGAGCCGCGCTGCTGCGCCTTTAAGCGCGGCCCCGCCGCCCCACGTGTGCGATCAGCTGACGGCGCGCCCCGCCCCGCCGGCCCTGCCCGCTCCCTGCGCCGCGCGGTGCGGGCGCAGCGCGGCTCTGACAGCGCCGCCGGGGCAGCGCCCGCGCCCCGCCCGGCCCCGCCGCGCCCGCCCGGCCCCGCCGAGCGCCCCGCGCCGCCCCGCCGCCCCCGCCGGCCCAGCGCCGCTGTCAGCCGGGCGGGCGCCCGCGGCCCCTCCGCAGAGCTCGGCAGCGCGGCGCCCGGCGCCACCCCGGTACATGGATTACCTGGTAGGTTCCCGGCGGCAGCGGACCGTCGGACATCTTACGGAGCGGCCGGGGCGGTGTCCGCGGCGCGCCCGTGTGCGGGGGGCAGCCCGTGTGCGGGGGGCAGCCCGTGTGCGGGGGGCAGCCCGGGGCCGGGGGCAGCCCGTGTGCGGGGACAGCCCGTGTGCGGGGGGCAGCCCGTGTGCGGGGGCAGCCCGTGTGCGGGGGGCAGCCCGGGGCCGGGGGCAGCCCGGGGCCGGGGGCAGCCCGGGGCCGGGGGCAGCCCGTGTGCGGGGGGCAGCCCGGGGCCGGGGGCAGCCCGTGTGCGGGGGGCAGCCGGGTCCGGCCGCGCTGCCGCGCCCGGCCCCGCGCTGTTAACGGGCGATAAAGCGGCCGGGCCCCGCTCATTTGGCCGCTATTAGGTTGCTAAAGCCGTGACCCGGGTCGCTGTTTTTTTCCTAAATGCTGGAGCTTAGGGCACGCTTCAGTGAACTAAATTGCTACCGCGGGCGGGATCAGCCGAGCACCCGGGCAGCTGGTATTCGGGGGTAGTGTTTATGGCTCTTTAATGAATATTGGTTCCATTCGTCTGTGAAAGATCGTATCGCGGGCGTGCACCTCAGCTGGGGTCGTGGCTGGTGTTTGCACTCACCCGCGCACCCTCGGCGAGCAAAAATCCCGTGGCACGGCTGGCTACTGAGCAGGGGGCTTTGTTTTAGCGTGGGACCTGCATACCTGGTCTGTTCAGCCTAGCAGTGGGGGGGCGTAACGAGCTCATCCCATCGCGCCGGTCCTGTTGGCATCCCATTGCTCCAGCCTTGCTGCTTCCAGCCCTCTGCTGTGAATTGGTGCCTGCTGCTTCACCATGAAGTGCTGCGAAGCGTCAGCAGGGGCAAAGAACAGCAGGCATCTTCTGGCCATCCCTGTTCGTTGTGGTGTCAAGTGTGACCAGGAAGTATTTGGAGTCAGAATCTTGACTCTGTCATTCATACTTTTTCACATGGGATGCTCACGGATGCAGGTTTTCAAGAGAGGCTCATGAAATGCCACAGAATTTCTGGAGATGCTCTTTTTAATGAACAGAATATTTTCCATGCTGAGATGAGGGCTGCACGCAGTGTCTGGCTTTTCCTTTTCTGGCAGCTAACTAAGTCAGAAATACATTAAATTCATATTTTACTATCCTTGCGTCCATGTAGCTAAGATTTATTTTGCTTTATGGAGCTTCACACCCCTCCAAAATGTTTTAGGCTTGCCTTCTGCATTTGAATACTACAGAGAGACACCAGAAAATGGGTCCTGTGTGGTGGAAATGGTAGGCAGACTTCTCTTTAAGAACCTAGTTAATGAAATACTGATAATAAACTTGCTGGGTATCAAGTGCAGCCTCATAGGTCCTTGAGAGCCTGGAGCTGTTTCTTAGATTTTTTCCTTTATAAACTTATATCCAGATGAAACTGGCCATTCTGTACTTTTTGAAATGCTTGCATTAACCTTTGTAACTGCTACAGGCTGTTGTGTGGAAGGCCAACCACTCTGAGAACAATAAATTTAATAAGCCTTGCAAACTCAGAGCATGTTTTTGTATTAACTAAAGGGGGGAGGGGATTAAATAGCTCTTTTTTTTCCTCCTCTGACTCTTATTCTCCAGCTGATCCTTTTCCTCTTTTTTGTTGTGTGGCCTTCTTTGGTGTCAGTTCTAAAAAACCTCATTGATCGTGAGGTTCAGCCATCTCAGAAAGTCTGCTCTAACAACAACAAAAAGATAGTTAGGCAGCTAGTTGTGTACACCTATTTTCAGTTTGTTGTCACAGTCTGCCCTGGTGTAAAGATGGGCCTACTCTTTATCTGTGCTAGACTTGAAGTTACAGTGTGAATGTTTACCTATGGCTGTAGAACAAATGTCTCATTATTTCCATAGCAAAAAGAAGAATTTTATGTTTTGTGCATGTTAAGGGATTTTGTGTTTTGTGCATTTACGTTGGATTCTTGCACACACGTGGGCCTGAAAACACAAACAGAAGGTCCCTTTGCTGTTCCTCCTGCTGGACACCTGTGTTGCAGCCTGCAGGCAGTGAGGTTTTCTCCTGCGCTTGCAGTGTGAGACAGAGAGCCAAGGATGAGGTGTTTCCTCTTGCAGTAGTGCTGAGGCAGAGTGTTTGACAGAGTTTTGTTTATCACTGGGGCTTGGCGAGGGAGTTTAGTGGAAGGAGGTGAGAACAGACGAGGTCAGGTTTGCAGCATGAACTCAGGAGTCAGTCTATCTCCACAAGGAGTCTGCCCTCAGCCAGCTCTTCCCAAACTTGCATGGGAAGGTTCTTTTCCTGATTTTAGCTGGATAGTACCTACACTGATGGAGACGTCTTTTCTCCATTAAGAAGCAGATCCCAAGAAATACTGAACATCTGAAGCACCTTCCAATATCATCAGGTTATTGAAAGCATTCAGACTGAAGTCATTTGGAGCCAGCTTGGACTTTTAAGTCCAAGTTCAGGCAGTCCTTTCTGCCTGAAACTTTTATGGGCAGATAACCAGAACCTGAGTAGGCCTCCCCTACACAGAGCGTGATCCTTGATTTATGGCTAGTACCATTTGATAATAAATTGGTACTAAAAGAGTATCTTCTGGGATGCTCCGGTCTTTTTCTGCAGTTTTACATTGTAACAAAAAAGTATCACTGGCAGTGATAGTATCTTTGTTAGCTAGAAGAGGCTCTTCAGCCCAGTGCCTCTTGTCCTGATATAATTATGATGTTAAGAGTGGTGTGATATTTTATTTTTTTTTTAAATCAACATGGCTAAAGCAAGTCCAGCCTCTTAAAACGAATACATCTTTACTCAGAGGCACCTTTTACTTATACACGTTGTTCTTGTATTTAGTTAACTCCTTTAAAACACACTATGTGAACACAGCTGTGTCAATGTAGATTTGTAGCTTTTTGTGACTACATAACCCAGGGTACTGTCTGCAACCTTCTTCAGCTTCATTCTTGCTACATTGTGTCTGGACATATTTTAGTGTGTTCAGAGACTTGTGTTGGTTGGCCTCTGTTCAGTAGACTATGCTTAATTTAAGAAGTTACGCCATGATGCATCTTGTGAAAAGCATGGCATGCGACCAGTCTTGCAGTTTTTGCTTGGAGAACTTGTAAGGGAACAATAAAAATACTTTGATTTTTCTTATGTGCTACAATTACAATGCAGATTTTAAGCTCCTGACTAGACTTTCATAATACACTTCTTCAGTGGTATCCTCTGCACTAGATAAAGTTCTTACATGCTTCTGTTCAATGTATCAGCCTGATGTGTAGAATTCTTAAAAACCTCTTGAGACAGTGATGTAGAAATTTGAATCTGTCTCAACACAAGAAAGATGTTATATTGGCTTAAGACATTTATAAGAAAAAACTGATAACCTGTTTATTTTTTTTTTTAGCATTTTTTATTATGATAGCTTATCCCTTAATTATATCCCACGATACTACGTACTGTCTTAGTTGTATATAAAACTATTTATTGAGCAGGTATTGAAGAGCACATTCTGACCTGAAATGGAAGATAACTCTTCTTGAATGATCAACTGCTTCAGCTTTAGTAATTTTTTTTCATGTTTTTATCTCTTTTCTGAGGAATTAAACAGGAGCATGGGTTCTGCAATGTTGAGAGTGTACACCTATGTGCCAGAATCCTTGTTGCTTTGTTGGGGATTGGTTTCTTTTAACTATAACAAGTTTGGGTGGGTTTTTTCTGTCCTTTGTACACTTGTTAGCAGATACAAACTATTTTACTCTGTATGCAAGTACATGAAACTTAAAATTTGGTAAGTTTTTGAGTAAATTGAACTAAATGTTTAAATTTTAGAGGAATATGTGAATCAGCCTTAAAGTGACTTAAGAATTTCGACTTGGTTTCTGAAGTGTCTTGACCTCATATTCTAGACAGTTACTGATACTTTGTTCAGAAAAAGTCTTGGTTGGGGGAAGCTGCATATATCAAATGGAGCAACTTTTCTTCATTGAGCCACTTAGTTTTAAGATCTTTCTTTTAAATAGTTAGACTCTTTAATTTAATTGGACAGGCTAGATTCAGAAAATGCCAGTATGGAATAGATCAAGCTCACTTAGTGATCTTGTATACTTCAGATCCTGTCGTCCCATTGCTGTTGCCAGGTCCATTGTTTGGTATTTGCAGGTGATAGAAAACATTTTTTTCTTACACCATTTTTTCATTTTTTTCTTATACCATTATAACTTTTTTTCTTATGCGTTATAGAGGCATATGTTTGAAGATAACAGTTTTACATCACTGAAACTTTGTAAACCCGTAGATGCTGTCCTTTGAATAAGGAAAAAATGGGTAAACGTCCATATTGTCAACTCTGTGTTTTTCTTCTGTGGCACGTATGTGATTTTGATGAATTGCCTGCAACATGAGCAGCCACAGTCTATACATAAGGCCATGTCCTCTTACTGTTTGCTTAACACCCCTCTCAAATGAATTGTCTTTTGTCATGTAGCCCAAATAAGGATTATTTGGACTCTATGTTGACTGTTCTATCAGCTGTAAGAGCCTTGAAAATTTACACTGTCTGTAGATCACAAGGGCTTTTATTTTATTGTCCTCCCTTCAGTTTGGGAAGTTGATTAGACACAAGGATGACGAGTCTGACAGTTGTTTCAAAATAGAGATATAACTGAATGCAGAAAAGAAAACGACAGCTGTAAGGGTGCATAGAATTGTATTAGTGTTTGGATCAGATATGAATCTTTTAATTAAACAAGATAATACTTACAGTTGTAAGTAAAGTGATCATAGATGACATGAACTTAATATTTTTCAAATGAAACCAAGATTTACTTCACTAATGGGTTTCTACACCACAGATCAGAACTAGTGTCTGAAGTATGTAATAAGAGTACTTGGTCTTCAATTCCACCTCTTGCTACGTACTACCACACCATGTTGCTCTGCAATGTGCTGCTCCTGAATTCTTCAGTCAGACCTCCAAGCTTGAGGCAACATGGTGATGAATTTCACAAAAGGTTAGAGATGCAAGCTTCAATAACTGAGAATATCTGCATTTAGTAAGGACAAAATATTCCTTCTAATACCACATGCTGATTAACATTTTTGGCTTGTTGTCAGTATCATCAGCTCATGTTTTTTAATACTGCTAGCTTGTGATGTTTGTTCTCTTAAACTGAGTTCTGAAGTTTTGTGATTTTGTGAGAATATTAGCTCTTCATTAATAAAAGAAGCAATTTTGACTTAGTTTAAAACCACAAATGTGGGCCCAAAAAGCTGTAAAGCCCTACCAAAAAAAACACAACAGTATTCAGAGTCTCGTGCTTCTTTGTGTTTTGGCTCATACTGCTCTGCAGTATGTTGGTTTTGCTGTTTTGTGTGTGCAGCATAGCTTTCTGAAGTGCAAACTGTCTGACTGTGACTATAAAGAAGTCCTTGTGGACATAAGTAGGGTATTTGCAATCTAATAAAAGATGGCTCATCTCATGCCAGAGCTCTTAAGCATATAGAATTTTTTTTCTCTCTGGCAACCTGGTAAGGTGACTAAATTAATTGCCAACAACTGTAAGTTCCTTCTGTCTTAGGAAGAGACACAAAACAGGAAATGTAGCTGATGTGCTCTTACGCTAGATACAGTTCTGCTCTAGAGCTTTGTTGCTTATAAGAACAAACAGTGGGAAGAACATGAGTCTTTGATGCTCTGCTGTATGTTTTGGTGGAGCAGCGGAAGAAAAATTTGTTCACAGGACCCACATTAGCTTTTGGCATTGGAGAGTCTGAGTAAGCAAGATGGCATCCAACATCCACTAGGAACTGTTGATATGGGGGAAGTAAGTTTGCAGGTTTCTTTTTTTTGTTATGACTTGGAGCTTTTGTATGGAAGAAACATCTGTTTTCCACATTTTATTAGCATTTACAACAAAAGTTGCCTAGTCTTCCTGTATATGATTTGGATTCTAATAGAGGTGAAAAACTTAAAAGCAATTAAAAATGAAGTAATCATTTTGTAATCTGTAATACAAGTTTCCTGAGAAATAAAAATGAGCATTGAGAGCACACCTCTGGCAGACAAGAAGAGGGAGAAGTGAATGCAGAGATTACAAGGGAGTTTCATGTTTGTATTTAGTTGTGTAAGCTGCACATGCTTCCAATGGGTTGATGCAGAGACAAATATTAAGAAAGTATATTGAAACAAATATTAAGAAAGTATATTGAATCCAGGAAAAAAAATCATAGCATCTCTTTTGATATTCTTAATGGCAGATGAAATTCAGTGTTGATACATGCAAAGTTGCATATATTTATAGAAGTCGTCACATGGTGGTACAGATGCATGCATAGGCCCTAAAATACCATCAGTGCTCAGGGAAGGGAGTGAAGATCATTCTTTAAAATGTCATCTCAACCCAGACATCTGTCAACAAATTTGGAGTATTAAGAAGGGAAGAGATGGAAAGATCTCATTTTTGCACTGCTTAAATGTAGGGTTTGCTCTTGTCTTACACGCTGCATTTCTCATTGCATCATCTCAGGAAAAGTATCAAAAAATGTAAGAAAACCAGAAAAACAAAGAAAATACAGACAAAGATGATGTGGTAACTGAAGAAAAGCAATTGCTTCTATACAAGCAATTCAGCCCTTCAGTCTGAAGAAGAGACAGCTGACTGGTATGAGGAGGCAATATTCTAGATGTCTTTGAAATCAGAGAGAGTGTAACTAGGCAATAAGCAATTTTTTCCCTATAGAAGAACTCACTGACAGTTATAATCCAGGAACTGTATTTTCATGTGAGTGTAGCTGAATTCTCACCTATGCAGTAATGTTAGGGAGGCCAAAATAAATAGACCAGGAATTTGTACAGTGTATTCAAAGACAGGTTCCCTGTGGATGGGTATTAAACATGACGTTCAGCTGGAATGGTAGGAAATCCTGAAGTTGTGATTACTGGAAACCTAAGGATAGGGCCATGAGGTATGATTCCCTGGATGTCCTGATGCTTCGCTGTGGACCAAAGAGACCCATTATGCCTCCTTATTAAGAGAAAAGCTAGAATCAGTTTTGGAACAGGAAACTGCAGTTAGAAAATCGAGATATTCTGAGTGGTGTCCAGGAGTTGTCCAGCATAATCAGAATTGCTTTGACTGCATAGGAGGTGTGACTTTTTCATTCAGAGGTATTTATGAAGATACCTAATCCGCTCCAGGGGCATGTAGTTAACAGATTCCTTCTGCTTGGAGGTGCTGCCTTGATGTATGAGGAAAGGCTATTGGCTTTCCAACATCTGTGTTTTAACAAATTTATGACTTTGTTTGTAAGGCCCACAACAGAGTGAACCTGAAACTCTATAGACAGCCTTTGTAGAGAGATGATCCACTCTGCAATGAGTGATCTCTTTTATCAGTGCTTTCTTCTTGCCTAGAAGCTTGCATAATTTCAGGTTTCAGCGACACTGGAGGAAAGGTCCAGAATTCTTGAGAAACGTCTATGCTGTTCTTGCAGCTATTAATTCTCTGCTGGATGATCTGCATCTTTCACTGCCTGAGCCACTGCAGTCCTGGAAACAGTCATGGAAAACTTTTCTACTGAGAATATTGCCTAAAAGAGAGGAGAGCATTATTCTCTGGTGCATCCACTTGATTACGTTTTATGATGACAAGAGAGTTCTTGGATCTAGTCCTATTTCCTGTTCACATATCATTGCTTTTCCATCAACATCAGGTTTCTTCTAGTCTCTAAACTAAGATGTATTTTTCTAATGATTATGTACAAGAAGAGTGGTATTTTAGAAATCTAATTATTCAGCATTAAAGGAGAATATGAAAATATTTTCTGTGTCTTTTATCCCCGAGAACAGTATTAAAAAGAATTCAGGGGGTTTTAATTAGAAATGTTATTAATGGAGTGTGCTAGAGGGCTGTGACATCTTGTGCATAAAGGAGACTCTTGGAGTTACTAGTTGGAGTTCAGTACACAAGGTTAACTCAAGGAAACTGCAATTCTGGTCAAAGTTCCTGCTACCTTTACTGTAGTGTCATGTGTGCTTTTGGGTACCCACATGTTCCTTAAAACATATAAGCACTGAGAATTTATTTCAGGCTCCATACATAAAGGTATCTTAAAACCTGCACAGTTTATACACTTGTATTGCTAATTTTTGCAATATTATACATATCAATTATATAATTGAAAAAGATGCAGATAAAATAGAGATGGAAAAAATTTTGCCTGGAAGATCCAACAATTTGAAGTGATTACTAGATTGTATTACTTCATTATAAGTGAGCAGAAGTGTGCTTTTATCTTAAGTGTTTTAAAGAAACATATCACCAGAAAAAACCCTCTAACATCTACCTTTTCTCATGTTGTTTTCTGTTTTTTGTGGTCTTGGAACTATATTCAATGCTGTGATTTATTTAGGATTATGTCACAGCGAGTTGAGGTGCAGGTGAGTATTTCTGCTGGGTGGCAAAATTGACTGTTTCCTGCAATTCTGTCAGGTGTTGAGCCTTTTGGTTCTTTTCTGAGAACTTGATTAGGATTGCCCTCCCCTTTTGCCCACCAAGGTTCTTGAGGCTAGTGCTTTCAACTCAGTGCTTGCTTTGAAGTCATCAGTTGCAGAACATGCTCTAATTAATCTTTTCAAAATCTGGTCTCTTGTAAATATTGTGAGTAGGAATTTAATCTTGTATTTGCTGGCAAAATAGATATTATTTAAAACAATAGCTTTGTGAGTTGCAGACTGTGTGCCTATGTCAGAGCTGAAGGGGTTTTTTTTTTTAACACTGAAATTGTTTTTTACTGATGTTTGTACTGATAGCTGAATACTTGAAAAAATGGACAGAACAGATGCTTGTTGTGAATTGAATGTTGCACAGCTGCAGGGCAGTCATCTAAGTCATTATAAACAAGGTCTAAGTCAATTTTACAAGGCATGATTAAAATAACAAAGTCTTGGGCGAATAGGAAAGTTAGCCATGAGTTTGCTTTCCAGCGGGAGAAATTATTTAATGTTTGTGAGATAACCCTTTGCCTAGGCAGAAGGGTGCTTTTTGGCAGAAATGCTTGCATATATTGATCTGATGACTCTGTTTTTCACTTTAGATATGTGAAGTCACTTCTGTGAAGAACTAGTCTTTGTAGAATTGTGTCAAACAAGGTATCTTTCTTTCATAGTATTTGTAGGTATCTTTTTACATTATTTTTCTTTTATTTTCATGCTTACCGTGTAAAATCCTTTCAGAAAGCAACAATAAACTGTAAGTAAATTACATGCAAATTTTCCAACAATTGTTTTGTTGCCCAATTGTATGGTCCCAAGTGAGTTGCACAACCAAAGTAATGAAAGATTACAAGTATCAAAAATACCCCATTGCAGCAGCAGATTATCAGCTATATCTACTTCAGTGGTCAGAGTGATAGTCTGAAGGATAGTATCACTAAACTTTTAATTATTTAAATCAATTTCTGTCACTTTTTCAAGGATTAAACTGAAATATTACTGGGGAGGAAATGTAAATTTTCAGAAGGAGGGATAGGTGAATATAATAGATATTAATAACTGCTTTTGGTTTAGTGAGCCTTTTCTACCACAATAGAATGTAGTTTATAAGTGTTATCTTGGAGGCTTGAAGAAGGGATTATCTTAATATTTCACTGCGAAATGCATAAGGGAAACATTCATCAGCACAGTATGTGACAGAATTCATGCCTCATAATAATAGCCTGTGGTTTCAGAATGTTAACAGGAGCAAACCCAACAACAGATGAGTAAGATAACACGGGATGTAGTTTGTTTTATTCTAGTGAAGCAGGGATCTACAGGGGCTTGCTGCAGAATTTGAACTGCAGATTAGTTCTCCCACTAATGTACAGCCTGGAAGTACTGAACAAAAATTAAAAAATAGAAAAGAATTTATAATGCTTTGCTTCTCTAGAATAAAAGCAAACTATAGTGAAGCTATAATGGTTTGCTGCTGCTGCATATTTACTTCACTTGCAAGCTGAAATAATCATTTACTTTGTATTAAGTTGTGTCTGGCAGCAACATAGATTCTGCGGGAATACTGAAAATGCAAATGTATCACCCGGTGTTTAAGTATGGGCTTAAATTGCCAGAGAACAAGGTTAAACATTAGGAAACTTTCTAGTAGAGAGGGTAATGAAGCACTGGACTAAATTGCTTGGGGAAGTCATCCATCCCTGGAACCTTTGGAACAAGGTCTGCAAATACTGTCAGGAGGGGTATGGTTTATGACCCACCCCACCACTTTGTAACTGTAGGATTTCTTGAAGGCAGTTCCTGTTTCTCTGTCACTTTTTTTCTGTCTGGAAGAAGCTCAGAGCACAAGAGATAGACTTGGATGTTTGGTCTTAAAGCTGAAAAAAAATCTTGTTAAATTGAAATAGTTTTTTGAATCATTAATAGCATGCTAGATTACCTGTCCTTAATAGCATGCTAGATTACTTCCAGTAATAAGAGAAACTGAACTGTGCTGTTGAAGTTTACTTTCAGGTTTTTGTGCTGTGCTTTTTGGCTTTCAGTTTAGTGAAATACTGTTTGTTGAAAATTTAGATGTAACAGTTAACACCAAAAGAAAAATGTTGTTACATATTTTTTATTAACTGTAAAGATCTGTAAAAAAATCTGTTCTTTTGATTTTTTAAAATTCCAATTCTAAATAAATGGGTATTTCAAGTAAAGGGTTTTTTCTGTTTTGGAGGGAGGGGAAAAGTAGAAAGCAGATGCTGAAAAGATATTTTGACTAGTATGTTTGACTATGTTTGACTAGTATGTCATCCAGCACTTTACCTTAGATAATGTGTGAACTTGTTAAACATGTAATACGAATGTTCCATTTGAATATTTTAAGTTTTATCCTTCAAATACCTTGTATAAAGTAATTCCTCAATTACTCTTCTGAATAAATAATTGTAAGCTTAGTTTATTTTACCTAGTAGTATAGGAAATATGGCAAACATACAATAGTTTTTACTTTGGTGTTGGAGGGCTGAATTTATTTCCTGGCTTTGTGTGCTAATTAAAGAAGGTGTTTTTCATCTGTTTCATCAGAAACTCGTAGTCCATCCTCAGCCTCTCTGGGTGACTGCAGAAGACATAGAATTGTGGCATCACAGCAGATTGGAAGTTGAGCAAGTTGAGGGTAAAAACTTTTTAATATGATTCTTCCCAGCCATAAGAACAGATTAAATAAAATGTTCTATTTTCATGTTCTACTTTGAAGATGAAAATATCAGAAATCTAAAGGAATAAAGCTCCAGAAATGTGCAAACATTAAATTACATGCATTATTCTGGTATATAGAGGAAGACAGTTTCAGTGATGGTAGAGACAAACTATAACAAATAAACAGAGAAGCTCTTTACAGTCCACTAAGAGGCCAAAAAGCACTCTGTTAAAAGGATTTTTGCAGTTTGTTTCTTAGTCAGAGTAGATAAAATAAATGACACTGAAAGCTTACATATAAATCATAAATGTTGTGTACAGGTATTTTGGGGATCATCAGGTAATTAAAAAAAAGGAGACCTATAATGAAATACTGAACTAGTAAGTGTGAAGGTATTGATACTTCTACACTTAGCTGCTTCTGTATGAAAGGTAGTATGTATCTGTATAACCTGAATTTATATGGCATTTTTCTCAGGTTGTTTAATACAGCCTTGAAGAAGGTTTTTATTCAGGGGAGAGGGGAGAGATGGGAAGAAAAGTAGTTCTTAATAAATAGCATTCTTGATAATGTCTTTATTTTAATTCCTTTAGACTATGTCTGAATGTATCCAGCTCTCATTTGCTGTTTGTAGAATTGGCATTTACACGGTAAGGCAATGTTCTAACTAAGTATTTTTTGTTAGTGTTAATGCCATTTGAGTGAAGAGACGTTACTTAAGTTTTTTAGCATTGGATTTAAGTAATGCAGATAGCAAAAGGGATTTGTCATGCTAGTTTGTGTAAAAAGACTACAGACTACAGTAGATTTTTGTCCTGACAAAGAGTTATTAAAACCAGGAGAGAAAAAAGTATCCTCCCCTTTAATTAAAAAAAGTAAAGAAAAATTCAGCCATCCTCTTGAGGTGTGAGAAAATTTAGAATTCACATGCATCAGTTGCTGAGAATTCTTGCATAATGTAATTGCTGGAGGGTTTATGTACATTTGCCATTAAATATCTATGATGTTTGAGTAATGTCACATCTTGAAACATGTTAGCTAAATGCACATATTGTAAGTTTTGTCTGGAGAGCCTTAACATTTTACAAAGGCTATTAAGCTAAACTTACCAACCTTATATAAAAGAAAAAAAAGTTTACTTCAAGTATGTGTCCCAAATATGCTAGCATTTTTTTTTCTGCTCCCAGTTGTTCTAATTAATGATTAGAGTAGTTAGATGCATAGAGTTTTAAAAAAATAATTTTAATGAATACATTACAATAATGTAGTGTAAACAGTGTAAACTCGGTTGCGCAAATCATGCTTCATATCCTGGAGCTTTTGAAATGGGAATGCTGCTTCTTCTGTTAACACTTTTCAGGAGAAAGCCTGGAACATACCACTTCATATAGTCAAAAGTATAGGTGAGTTTTGAACAACTGTGATGAGGGCTATGTGTCACTAGCAAGTGTTACTTGAGGACAGAATCTCAAAGCTTAACATTTTTTTTGTTCATAGAATTTGGTTCCAGGTAATGTTTAATATCTGCTTGAGGTTTTTTCCCCCATGAGATTTGCCTGCTTTCTGTTTTCAACATCTAAAATGTTTTAAATGGTAGAAAAGAAGAGTCAAAGGCATATTTCATTATGGTATTTAAATTTCTTAGGAAGACTGTCTAAAAATTCCTGTGTGATAAGAGTATACTATCTTAAAGATCAGAGAGGGTTATAGTCTGAGTTTTCAATGGCTGTAAGGTACTCCAATGGTCTGCCAATTCTTTAGAAGGCTAGAGGACACTGTTCAAATTAATTTGAGGTTATGTCCAAGTATAAATGCGTGTGTCTTGCAGACCTGGGTATGAGCAGGTATAATGTACAGCAAAGTACATCCTGTTATAGTAATAGTTTCTGTTTTAGTTTAAAATGGATCAGGTGTTGTCTCTATACTGGAGTGCCCTGCTAAGTTGTGGTAGCTGCAGTTATAATTATAGTCACTGATGTCTCACTCTGAGCTTTTGGGCAGCAAAATACTTAATTTTATCAAATGTTTAAATTGCAAAGTAAGAACTAGCTTCATTCATTAAAACGCTGTAAGAAAATTATTTCATTGTCTGCTGGTACTTCAGGGAGGATAGTGAGGAGGATATTGGCTAGGCTTCAGAGCATCAGGAGGTGCAATGTTGTGGCCACAGTGTACAGGGCAGGGCACGGGTCCCATGTAAAGTGCATTTGAAGGTTAAAAAAATTCTTTTAGGAAAATGCTGGGTGTAGAGAGTACCTAAAAATGCCTGTCACTGGAAGGGTGAGTGTCAGGTGATCTGACTGGAGGTGGATTTGGACAGCTTTGGTATCATAGTAAACAGAGAGGCCTGCTGAAGTGCGAGCTTTGCAGAAATAGTGTGATGGTTTCTGCCTCTGCACCGTACCCTGCTTGTGCTTGTGACTGTCACTGGATTTGTTGCTCAGGTGTGTCTGCAGTCTGGCAGCTATCAGGTGTTGTGTGCTCCATACTCATGTCTACAAGCAAACCACAAAACACCAGTACATATTTCCCTTCTAATTAATTCCTTAGGTCTTGTGCTTTCTGCTGCATGCTGTTTTGCAGATTCAATCAATTTTCTGTTTGCTAGTTGATTGATTTTTATTCAAAATCTAAGCAGCCTCTCGGATGCCAGTCCTTAGCAGCACCATGTGTTGTACTGAGTTACTTGGACACTTCCTGCTCTGCATGTCCTCATGGTACAGTGCTGCAAGTAAGGCTCTTAGTCCTTTGGACTACTGACATCTCAACTGTTATTCTGTTATCAAGCTGCTTATCAGTAACACTCTAAAGCACCCATGACATCAACTGTACTACACCATTGAATAGGCTTCCTGCTTTTGTGGCACATACAGATTGAGATGGAGGAAGAGTTTATATAGTGATCTGTTTGCAAGAATACAGGATGTAATGCCTATTTTGAGTGAATTAACTAGATGAGATTACTTTAAAGTGTATACCCTTGAAGGGAGAAGGAGGAAAGCACAGGGGGTTAATATGAAAACTAAAGGTATTTGTAGGGATCTCAAACTGATAGATGTTTCCTTCTAAAAGGAAAACATCATAAAATCATATGAAAACTTTTGGGATTAAGAAATCAACCAACCAATGAAAATAAAACTGAATGTGTTTCACATAGCTAATAGCTTCTCTCAGAAGTACCAGTTTTTCAGTTCTGTTTCTTCTGCAGTAGTGTCTGCATCAGATGTGTCAATTGGATGTGTGGGAACAGGCAGATAAATTTGTGAATCTATGTAACTGTGGAGACCGTAAGCCTATGGCAGCTTGTAACAATGGAACAAATAATTTGTTTCCTTTTTGATTTAATTTTCTCAACCAGGTAAACATCCTACTAAAATAATGATGGAGAATTCTACCTACATGAACCTCAGAGGGAAAACAGTCCTTTTTTTTGTCTTGTGAAACAGTTTTTATGATGGGACACTTGGCACCTTTATACATATTTAGGACTCCATCCTGGAAACAGTGTGCATGACTCTGTGCCTACCCACATACTCCAGAAGGTTCTCTGATACTCTGTACTAGCCTTTGAGACTTTTTTTTTTATCCACTTGCATATAATTTTAACATTTTTTAACAGGGGTACTAAGGCATTCTTTCTGTCCCTAACCTTTAAATGTGACTGCAGAAACATACAAAATGTAGTTTTCACATCACTTGTTGTTTTGGATAGAAAAACAAGGACAGAAGCCTCTACAGGGGTGAGAACCACGCAAAAATACCTAAGGAGGTCCAGTGGAAGCATGGTCTTTTACTGGTGTATATTAGAATGAAAAATACTGGAAAATGCATTTTCCTGTTTCAGGATATTAGAAAGTAAGTTTTTCTTGGTTTCAAAATATGGCATCAGTAGATAAATGATTTTGTTTCAAAGCACCACAAGGATAACAAAAAGCTCCCTGTAGCTTTTTCTGCTTTCAAATGCTGGGTGTGGTAAAAGTGATGCACTGTGACAACATTGCATCAACGTTAGCACCTTCTTCCTGAAAATCATGAGTAACTGGTATTTTAGTTTTAGTAGCCTCTTGGCTTGAATTTGTGCAATGAGAAGTGGAAATAAATGATGCATTTTTACAGCTTTGGTTGCTGTATATGGTAAGTATAGTAAACAATGCAAATGTGCTTTTAGTTTTCTGGTTTACTTTCATTTGTCTTTGTTTATAATTATAAATTTGTGTCTTGAAATGGTTTGACTGGAATCAGCTGTTGTGCTAAGGAATATGTCTGATGTTAGAACAAAACAGAAATAACGTTTACTTATGAAGTGGTGGAGAGAAAGCTCTTAAAAGAGGAGAAACCAATGAGCCAACTACTAAAAGCAGCCATGAAATAGGAGGTAATCATGGGAACATGTCTGTGAGGTTCCTGGAGCCAGCCTGTGACTTAGAGTGTGGAAAGCTTCCTATGAGACTCTTCCCCTCTCTGACATGGTTTCCCATTGGAAAATACTAAGTTAAAGTAATAACAGTATTCATATAGCATATCCTGTCTACTCCTCCCTTTCCTATGTCGTGTCCTTGACATGAGCAGCAAAACAAAAGCAAAAAAGTGCAGCAGGAAAAAAAAAATCCTTTCATGTGCTACCCTTAGGGAAATGTGGATAATTCCATTCACAGTCACTGCTGATATTATGTGGATAGACTGTTGGAAAGGAAAGGTCTAAATGTTTTTAACTTTCAGCCTTAAATAAAAGGGTCTTGCTATCACCCCAGTCTTGGCAGTTACTTGCATTGGGTGGGACTGTGCCCGCTTTGTTGTTGCAAACCTGTAGTCAAGCTGCTTGAACCATACTAGTTGTGGTTTGTGTTGCTACCAACCTAGACAGGAGAAAGAGGGGCAGACTGTCCTGATGCATGTTAGATACATCCTGGGTTTTGTACTATGAGCTGACACTCTCTCTTCTACTTTTTGTGAAGTAAAGGAACAGTTGTAACATTTTTTCAAATGAGGAAAGTAAAGACAGGTGAAGGGGGAGAACATCAAGGCTGGGCCAGAAGTGTGGATCAGAATAGAATTCTCTTCCCCGTCTCTCCACAGAATTAGCTGGTTAAAGTGAACTGTGCTGACATTGCTGAGGGTCTCTCTCTCCTTGTGGCCAGAGCTCATGTTACTTGCTCAAAGAGCTCAGCAGCTTGGTGCAGTCAATGTTGCTGCAATAGTGTTGTTTCCCTGGCCTAATCAGTGATATATGCTGGATTTCCAGCCCTTTGAGAACCTCTGACAATTAGTAATTGATTTCACTGGGAAAGGTATGGTTTGCCAAATTAGCCTGTTAATTTTTTGTCAGAATCTCCGTTGGACAAACTTGGAAGTTGGAATAGAACCTTGTCCTGGACTGGGGACTTTATGAAGTCAGGTTTTATTCCATCTGATTTTTCTCTCTGCTGTCCATGGCTCCTTCCTGCTCTAGGGAACAGCAGTGTTGTTCCACAAGCCATTAACTTTAAGGAGGACACGATAAAAAGCCCAGATCATTACAAATGTCTCCAATCTTTTCTATTCAGACAAGGTGCTGTTCAATTTGCATTTATCAAAGCTGTGGAGTTAGTTATCCTGTACATAAGTGCTCTTTTGCTTCTTCCCTTTGGAAGTCAGGATTCCTAATCCTCACTCTTGCTGCCTGTCCAGAAAATAGTTGTGTAATGTTGTATTTTGCCTTCATGATCCTCCATATGGAAAATAAACTATGCTTGTTAGGCTCAAGTGATGCAAGGGGTAATGATATGAGCATGGAATTTTTCTAAGGGCCTTTGCTGAGCATCCTTTTTTGGTGTAATTTGCAAAGTAGCCTCTTTAGTTATAAAAATAAAAAAATAATAATTTAATATAATACATTGCAAAGTAAAATATGTTGCAAAATAAAAATATTCAAAATTCTGATAATCTCCTAGCAAAAAAATGCCCTGTTTGAAGTCTGAGGTGCCCTGAGATTGTGGACTTCGAAAGATAGCAGGAGAACATATTGATTTTGTGGCAAATTGCAAATCTATTATTTCACTGTATCATTTGAATTATTGAGAGGGTGAAAAAACTAGAAGTGGCTCTTTAGTGAAAATGAATTTTCTTTCACGTTCTGTAATCCAGAGATTGGAACTGTGCGTAGCAATGAGATGTGCAAAGAAGCAAATTGATTTGCAAGGATTTCTGACTAGGCGATTCTAAGTTGTGATGAAAAGCAAGCTCCCTCTGATTATGGTCAAAGTTGCATGCCCTGCTGGCTGTGCTCATGCAATCAGATCTTCTGCCTTGTACAGTTGGATAAATAAGAATCTAATAGGTGATCTGTAAGTGGAAATAGGGAGCAACAGTAATATATATCACTCATAATATTTTGCATGTAGCTGCAAGGGTTTTTTTTATTGTTCTGGTTTTGTTTAGTCACAGTCTTGCCAAAAACTGTGTTGTTTTTGAGTATGAGTTGTAAAGTATTTGTTGTTAGTCTGTATTTGCCTTTAACAGCAATTGGACAACCACAGAGCATTAGAAATTATGCTTGCAGAATAATTGCATCTTTCACAAAATGCCATGTTACAGCAGAAGTGAGAAAAGTTTGTTCTGCAGGTCCTAAGCATTTGTTCTATGAGCTCAAAAGTTGTCTGTTTGTCTTAGAGTAAGAGACGATGGGTTTTTCCTGTGAACACGCATGCACTATATCCTGAGGGCATCAATGATAAGTTACTATTATGATTGCTACTGTAAATAGTTCAACTCTGTTTTCTGAAGACATCCTGTGTTTGTTCAAGAATAAGTATCTGTTAAGGGAAGAAGTCATACAAGTGGATAGTAGATTTAAAAAAAGGAAGTGCATCAAATGCCACAAAAGTTAATCTGTTCATGAGTTAGCTTTTTTTTCTGGTGGAAAGTCACTTCTTATTCTTATCTGTGGGATTGCATTTTATGGAAATGGTTTGCTCTGGCTCACCCCTGGAAAATGTATGGTTTATCCTAAGTCTGTACCCTCCCTGCAGTATCCTGTATCTGTAACCTCATTGGCTGGAGAATGTTACCGCGCCCCTTTGAACCTCTGTGATAAGAATGCTAAGGCAGAAGGCTCTGCCCCTCTTGCCCCTCTTCCCCTGGAGGCGTCCGGACGCTCCTCTCTCCTCTCCCCCCCTCCCCCCTCCCCCCTTCCCCTCTCCCTCAGTGAATAAACCCTCCCCTCATCAGCACCCCACCGGCGTCTGAAGTCTCCTTGCCTGCCAGCACGGGAACACCACGAACCCAAAAGACCCCGGGGGTCTCCGGGGGGCACTCCCCGGGGACCCCCCATAAATTTAAACAACAACAGACTTATCATCACTATATGTCTGTCCATGCTGATTTTAGGTTTATTTCTAACCTTAAAATTGAAAATGTTTGCCTAGGTGCTGAAGTGAGTTTTCAAAATGGTTTGCTGAATATCTGTTGCTACAGCTTCTTTATAATTATAGTCTGCTGTCTTCAAAGTACTTTAAGATGGTATTCATGTGTAATTAAATCCATAAATGCTTTTGGAAACGCTATTCTACAGTATCCTTTAGAGCCTTTTAAAGTAAATAGTGCTTTTAGATCTGCCTTCTATTACAGTGTTTGTATTTTGATCAGTTTGATTATATTGCACACAAATCATAAAGCTAGTTATATTTTGTCATATGAAAACCTTTGAGTGCCATTTCATTTTTATGGCAAGGATTTATATAGTACAAAACTATATTGAATTTTTACTGGGTTTATATTGCCAGGTATTATGTTGTATAAGAGTAGAAAACAACAGTGTTTAATAGATGCCATAAATTCATACTATGGTTCCAGTGCTATGATTATATATACTTAAATTTCAAAAGGCAGCGTTTAAGTAAGTGTTACTAGATCTCAAATGGCATTTTGGCAATAGGCTTTTAAGAGATGGTAAAAATGTAAGAGATGGTGTAAGAATATCTTTTGTCAGGGAAAGCAAAGGCTGTATACGGCTATGACATGGCATGACCAAGATTTTAAAATTCTGGTTTTGGTATTGTCACAATTGCCTGTGTCAATGCAGGCACAAATCTGGTACCTATGTTTCCAGTAAAGGCTTCCCAAACTTACAATTTGATTCTTTTAGCTTTATTTAATGCTACCAGTGAATGTTCTAGATCTATCTTGTTTCACTCAATCCTTCAAGACCTCACAAACACAAATTATTTGTCATACAATTATTTTATTATGGAATGTCCTTTTGGGAAAACTCAAAAGATCCTAGCATATGCATTGTCAAAATGCTTTTTGATTCATATACTGGGACTTTTACATCTTACAGAAGAATAAGGTTGGTGGATCTCCAGATCCAATCCCAAGAGCTTCTTATCTGAAAGTGGTTTTTTTTAGATTACAGTAAGGAAAGCAGCAACAGCCAAAGGAATGAATGAAATGTCCCACTTCCTCTTCTCCAAATCAAAGTGGCAATTAGGAGAGGGACTCACAAGTCTGCTGTATGTTTCCTGGGCATTTCAACAGGATGCAGATGACAGAACAGAGACTGGCTGCTCAATAGCATTTTCAAAACTTCATTTTAGCCTTGGGCACAAGCTGGCACCATGTTGAACAGATCCTTCCAATGGTTTCTTTTTCAAACCGAGGCAACATGCCATAACTGGGACATTTACAAGGGCACATAGTGATAGAACAAAGCTTTGAACTGAAAGAGGACAAATTTAGGTTAGATATTAGGGAGAAGTTATTTGCTGTGAAGATGGTGAGGCACTGGTACAGGTTGCCCTGAGAAGCTGTGGATGCCCCATCCCTGGAAGTATTCAAGGATAGGTTGGGTGGGGCTTTGAGCGACCTGGTCCAGTGAAAGATGTCCTCAACATTAATAACTGTTGCATCTCAGGCAAAAATCCATGACCCATCTTTTTTGCCTACCTTTGCCTCAAATTCCCTTAATCATGGATTTTTTTAACCACTCTGTACACTATAATGTAGTCAGATAACATAAACTTTACCCTAATGGAATATAATTATTTGTACCCTAACTCTAAAAGTGCACACATTTCCAAAACATGTGAGATTTTGTTTCTGAACCAGGCCTGTGTTGTATTAGTGTTGTCTTGGAGATCTGCTTACTTCATTTTGTTGTCATCTTGGATTGAGTGGAAGACATTCCAGTGCAGTTGTCTGAAAAACACATGTGTAAGTAGTAACCCTTCTGTACAGGGTCATACCTGGAGGCCCGACAGAGGCTGATACTCTGTTCAATACTGACTCAAGTCTCTGATGTGACAAGCAAGCTACAGGCAGACAGGGATTACCTCAAACACATGAGTGTATTTGGAAACCATGCAAGATCTTGCCAAGTGCTTGCCAGACAAGATTCTTGTCTGTGTGTGGAAAAAGAGGTGGGATTTGTTGTGAAGTTGAATCTTTATAGGCAAAAGATCCAGAACCATGAGGGGAAAGTGAAGCAAATGTATTGGCTAAGATTTGACAGAGATTTCTGGTCACTGCCATCAAGATTTGTGTTTCAGATGTTTTTGCCTTGCTCTTTGTAAGAGTTGTGTGTTGTTTTTTCCTCTGGTTAAATTTATTTGCCATGGAAAAAAATAAATCTACCAAGAGAGAGGCTAATGAGCAAGCAGATTGGGTCATATTGTGGGATGTTACAAGGAAATAACTCTTAGTTTCAGTAGTTCTAAAATGCTTTTCACTGTGGCATCTCACTTGACTTTGAACAAGAAGATGACTCTGAAAGGGATCAAGTGTGGAAATACATTAAAAAGCAATGGCCACAGTGTGTGAGAACCCCAAATACTGGACCTCATCCTTGCAGGAAAGAAATAATATAGGGAACATAAAGGAGAATTTTAAATCCAAATAGCCCGTAAATAATAATGTCAAAATCTATATTTAGAAAGAAAAAGAAAAAAGGAAGAAAACCAGCTAACCAACCAAAAACCCAACCCCAACCAACTAGAAAACACAAAAAACAACTACTGTGGAGTAACTAAGCTGAACTGAGGCTCTAGGACTATTGGATAATCAGCAAGAAAACCACAATAAAAGAAACTGTTGTTTTAAGCATGTTTTGTGCTGGGCCTGTAATGTAACATTAATCAATCTTTTATAAGCTATCACTCTCCAATAATAATTTATTGGTTGATAAATCAGCTCTAGATGGAGAATATGAATAAAGCTCTTAGTAAGTACTGAATGTATTTGGAAATGCCTGTGGAACTCTTCTGTGTGAAGGTTTTATTTTCCATTTGCTTGCATTCCCAAATCTCAAGATAGTGGCTCAACTTTCAGACTTCAGACTGAGACACAAGTTATTTTGTTTTTCAGCAGACTAAACCGAAGTGTGGAAGGTAAAGAATTTACTGATACTCCACAGCAAGTTCTAGGCAAAATCTTGTGGTTCCAAATCACAGTGCACGCCTTGGGTGATTGGTGTCTGGGTATTTGAATACTTGTATAAGCCTTCTGCTCTTTTTATCATTGAAATGAGAAGATAATAAGAAAGAATCTGTTGTGATTGCAAATTTGTTTGTGAATCCTAGCATGGGATTCAGAAAAGAGGGATTTTGTGGCTTTTTTTGTGGGAGTTAAGGATTTTCGCTTTTAAAATTCTGTAATGTGGGAAGCTCTTTCCTGAGGAAGTAAGATGTTAGTAATCTGCTCAAGTTCTTGAATAAAATTGCAAAGAATGCCACTTAAGTTCATGTTGTCACTTCTCTGTCCTCCTCTGTCTTCTGTCAAGCTTTCTTTACAAGGCTGCTTTATATGAGATATGTGCACCAGGTAAGCTGGCATGTTTTTTTCTTTCAGCATCTGAGTCTAATCAAGTAACAATTTTTCCCCACAGATGTTAACTGTGATATTGTGTGTGACCAGGGTTCACGATTTTCTGGTTTTGATTACCTGTTCTCCTCATTGCTAGAATATTTTTGTTAAGAAAAGCTGCTTGTGTTATATTTCAGCATGTGTATTGCCCGCTTACTGTAAAAACTGCTGCACGAAAGGACTTCTTTTCTTAAGGAAAAGGTATTTAGTGGAGGACTGAAAAGAAATTATAATAAGTGATATATGAATTTTTACTCTTATATGGTCAGTACGTTGAACTACTGCAGGTCTCTTTGTTGTTGTTTAGGCAACTGGACATTGCTGTATTCCTCAGCTCTAAAACTGACTTAAGTAACTTTCTGTTGGGTTTGTCTGTGTTTTGTACTGAAGGACAGACTCCTTATTTGCAGAATAGACTTTAAGTCTTGGTGGGGCTTTCCAAGATTAATTTGGGATATCAAAACAAGCATTTCTGTAAAGGTATTTTTTAATAGTTGTTTTGGGTTTGACAAGGTTGAAATATATTTTTGAAAATGGGTTTAATAGAGAAAAGTGTTTTATAGACAGATGACTTAATGGATTTATGTGTTGTTGATGCAAGACTTCATGGTACAGACTGGTGAAGTATAACAAGCCTCAGAAACAGGGAGTCTCCCTTAATGCACAAATGTTTCTGTTTTTCATGTTCGCATGATAACATCATAACAAATAGAGCTGCAAGGAGCGAGAGTCATCCAATTAATTCCTGGCTCAGAAGCCAGGATGAACCAAACCAGTTCTGACCAGACTGCTTCTCTAAAAAAAACCACATCAGATTCTATAAACTCTTCTGACAAACTCTTCCTGAGTTCAACTAGCCCTACTTTTTACACACTGTTTTTCTTAGATCTAGCCTAAATTTCCTGTTAATCTTTCTTGCTTCAGTTTAAACTTTTTTCTATGAGGTTACATGGGGCTTTGAGCAACCTGGTCTAGTGGAAGTTGGCTCTGCCTATGGGAGGGAGGTTGGAACTAGATGATCTTAATGGTCTCTTCCAACCTAAACCGTTCTATCATTCTTTGTCTTACAGACAGCAAAAAGGTGCACACTGTGCAGGATTAAAAACTGGATGGATGGCCAGGCCCAGAGACTGGTGTTGAGGGGAGTTACATCCAGCTGGTGGCCGGTCATGAGTTGGCCTCCTCAGGGCTCAATGCTGGGGGCACCTCCATTTAATGTCTTTATCAATGATCTGGATGAGATGCTCAAGTGCACCCTCACTCACTTTGTAGATGACATGGGAGTTGGGTGGGAGTGTTGATTTGCTGTGGGGCGGGCAGGCTCTGCACAGGGATCTGCACAGGCTGGATCATGGCTGAGGCCAATGGGGTGAGGTTCAACAGGGCCCAGTGCCAGGTCCTGCCCTTGGCTCACAACAGCCCCAGGCAGGGCCACAGGCTGGGGCAGAGGGGCTGGAAAGGACCTGGGGGTGCTGTGCCAGCAGCTGAACATGAGGCAGCAGTGCCCAGGGGGCCAAGAAGGCCAAGGGCATCCTGGCCTGGCTCAGCAGTGGTGTGGCCAGCAGGGCCAGGGCAGGGATTGTCCCCTGTGCTGGCACTGGTGAGGCCACAGCTCGAGTGCTGTGTGCAGGGCTGGGCCCTCAGTGCAGGACAGACCCTGAGGGGCTGCAGTGAGTCCAGAGAAGGGCAGGGCAGTGGGGAAGGGTCTGCAGCACCAGGGCTGGGAGCAGCAGCTGAGGGAGCTGGGGGTGTTCATCCTGGAGAAAAGGAGGCTCAGGGGAGACCTTGTCACTCTCTACAACTGCCTGAAAGGAGGTCACGGCCAGGAGGGCAGGGTCAGACTCTTCTCTGCTAGCAAGCAGTGTGGTAAGAAGAAATGATCTCCAGCTGTGCCAGAGGAAGTTTAGAGTGGGTATAAGGAAAATGTGTTCCTAATATCCACTATTTGTCCTTAATATCTACTAATACCCACCATCAAAATTCCACCATGGAAAGAGTGGTCAAGCTTTGGAGCAGTCTTACCAGGCAAGTGTCTGATTCATCAACCCTTGAGGTATTTAAAAAGTGTGTAGATGTGGCACTAAGGGACATGTTTTAGTGGTGGATTTGGCTGTGCTGGATTAATGCTTGGACTTAAAGATCATAAAACCCTCTAACCTAAATGGTTCTAAGATTCTTTCCTATGTATAATAGTAAACTTTGAACTAAAAATCCCATTTCAAAATGAGATTAATCATTGGATGATATTTGGTTACAAGGAATATGTCTTGCTATGTCACTAGATTTCATTTTCGGTAGATATCAAACATAGATTCCATGTCCTTAATCACTTGCCTTTCATAGAATCATAAAAAGGCTTGTGTTGGTGTCACTGAAACTGCAGGAGAAACAAAAACTTTCCAACATTTTTAGTGTTAGAGAATTAAAGCTTTACTTCATTCTGGCCAGGATGTTGTTCTGGCCAGGATGTGCAACAGGAACAATTTCATCCTCGCATTGCCTGGGTTGTGCAGAGAAAAGCATTCAATCACACATCATTTTTACTGGATTTTTCACATACTTACACAGTCAAACTCCAAAGAAATTCATAAGGTCAATGTTTGTTGATGCCAAGTTACACAGTTCGTAGTATTTGGTTTCCTATTGGTTATTGTCCCCTTCGCCTTCAGTGTTAGTTCTCATTCTTTGTTTTCTTACCTATCTCTTCCCAGAGCAGGAATCTCCAGCCATGCCACAGGTAATGTTTGGAGCTGATGTTCATTAGTGGTCCTTACCTTTTGTCTATCTTCTGTGTTACTCCTGGTCTGCTGAGATATTAAGGTCATCAGGCCTTGAGTGGTGAAACAGTCCTTAGAAAGGAAACCTTAAGTCCTTTACCCTGGGCAAAGGCGAACAAAACTCCTGACTAAAGTTATAGTAAAAATTTTAAATTTGGTATAATTTCCTACAGGATGTGGAAGGAATCGTAAAGATTATCCAGTTCCCATGACTCTTCCATGGGCAAGGACAACTTCCACTGTCCCAGGTTGCTCAAAGCTCCATCCAGCCTGTCATTGAACACTTCCAGGGATGGGGCAGCCACAGCTTCTCTAGGAACCTGTGCCAGTGTCTAACTACCCACACTGTAAACTCTTCCTCATAAACTAATATCTAATTGAACCTCTTCTCTTTTAGTTTAAAGCCATTGCCCCTCATCAGTCTCCCTCTTATTTGTTTATTTGTTTATTAGTCAGTTATTTTTGGTTTAGTATTCAGTTTTATTATTTTTTATTATTACAGACACAATAACTCCACTGAAGCTGTTTACTATGATCTTTTACAGAGAGAACTCATTCTATTTGTGATTTAACACTCAGGAAGTTGCTAAGACTTGGAAATGTGTCTATAGGGCTGAGCCAATATATGTAATTTTTATGAAATGTAATGTTCTTTTTTTTTCTTTTTTACTACTAAATGTTTGAACAAATTGTAAGTTTGTTTCACATCCTGATTGCCTGTCATCAAAGGACAATGATTGGCTGTCAGTACTAGGATTCTTTCCAACTTTATCTTCAGAGAAAACAAAAAGAAGTTCTTGCTGATTTTTGTAACTTAATGTTTTGGTAACGTAGCATAAGATTATAAAATTATCAGTTTTCTAGGTTTTCTCCTAATTTCTGTTTTAATTATATGATCCTATTTACCTGAATTAGAAGCTTAAAAATCTTTAGAAAGTAATTTTTTACAGAGGAGAGTTTCCTGATTTCCCCCACCAATTTTGGATTGCCCCTGTGAGCTGAAGGAGCAAATAGCAGCCCTTACCAAGTAATATGATTTTTTTTCAGTGCTGTCACTATCAAAATGGCAAAGCTGAGCTATGTCAAATCGACCTGGATCAATGTTTACAAGACAAGATACTGTAGAGTTGGTTTTAAACTTTCATATCTTTGAAATACCCATATACAGTTTCTGACCAGCAGGTTCTAACTGTCTTATGAGGTGAAATTAATGTTTAACTTCTCCATTTTGTAGGAAACTTAATGTTAAAACCGAAGTGGAGTGAAGTTCAAGGGCAAGGAGAAGAAACTGTTTTGGGAGAAGTAATTTTTTTTTTTTTAATTACATGTTGGAAGTGTGGAATAAGTCCTCAAATGGAGTAAAACCAAACCAAGAAAAATGAAAACCACAGGAATGAAAACTAATTTTCAAACAATACATTTCTATTGGCATATTTTTGAGCAACATTTGTAAATAATTTTGTTTTGGGATAGTTCCTATTCTGTAAAATTAAAACAGAAGTAGATGGTATTGTTAGATATTATTATAATACTGGATTTTGACGGGCATTTATTTGAAATAAAGCCCAAGTATACAAGTCAGCCTCTTCTCAATGAAGTCACATGAGAAAATAATTTGAGCAGAAGGCTATATACAATTTCTCTCTTTGAAGTACCTTTGTAATTGTGAAAGAAAACATATTTGTAGAACTCAGCATCATACATATGGTTTTTCTTCAAAAAACCTGAAAGCAGAATGCTTTCATAATGGTGGTTAATAGTATGAAATATATTTTACAGTGATTGACATCAGGATCACTTAAAGAAACAGCTGAGGACTTAAGCTGGGATTTGATGTTTCTGAGGGTTGATTTGGCTTGGTGTTTTTTGGAACTTGTTGGGTTTTTTCCCTCCCCCATGCCCCAGATAAGGCTTCTCTTGGCCTTCTTTTACAAAAATACAGCATATACCTTGAACTTCAAATTGTATTTTTTATGCTGAAATATAGGATTATTCTAGTGTATGACTTGATGCCAACAATAGTAATAAGAGAAATTAAAAGCAGTTATGTATGTGTCCAGAGGTGTCCTGTGCCTGTATCAAATGAGTGGATGTATCTGGGGTACCTTTTATCCTTTAGAAAAAGCTGAAGATGAGGAGTGCCTGAATGTAACCTGTAACCTTTTAAGGTAACCTGTCACATTTCATAAGTAGGCAAGTGTCCAAAGTGCAAGCAAGCCTCAATTACATTTCAGTGCAGTGCTGCTGTAATTAAGCCAGGAAAGGGTCCTTAGGCAGGGTTATGAGTCTTGGGAACATGTGCAAAGGTGTAGAAAAACAGCTATAGCTTGGCAAACAATAGCCTTCTCTGTCAAAACTTGGGTTTGTCTCAGTCAAGTATTATGATCAAGCTACACAGACTTACACAAAACAACATGACTGTTGGAATGCTGGAACTACACATGACTATTTTTTCTATAGTTAATATCCTCTTTATATTTCTTTGTTTAATGCTTAAAGCCAACTTCATGAGGAAATGATAAGGATGACTTTATTTTTGTTGGGGAAATCCAGGTTGAAAGTTCTGAGTTGCCACAGAGTGTGAATTGGAGGATATAAGTATGGGGGCCCTCCCTATTTTAGCAGAAGCTTTTTTAAAACTTTACACAAAGGGATCTATGGAACATGAACTAAACTTTTTTTTTCTAAATGGCTAAACAGGATGTAGATATAAATAATAATTCAATACAAACTTATTTTGGTGAAGCTTTCTCACACAAAGGTTCTTGTATATTGAGAAATGTAGTTTCCTTTCAGAAACAGTTTTTTCACTAGTTTCCAGATGGTGCTTAAGAAGAATTCATACGATTTTAAAAGTATTTAAAACCTCTTTTTCCAAGGTGTTGTAATTTCCTTTTGCTAACAGTATCTTTTTTTCTTAATCAAAACTCATTCTGACTTTTCTCAACTCTGCAAAATTTTCATGGTTGAGCAAGAAGGTGATCAGGTACTGGACTAGAGACTCCTTGTACATACCCTGTTAATAAAACAAATGTTTAGATTCTGTCTTCCTAGAGCATTCTTATTCCTCAATACAAGGTGAATACAAGTTTAATGTAACTTTCCTCAAAAATTGCATACCGATTTATTGTAACAATAATCCCTCTATCACTTAAAGGCCCTTTATTTTTGTTTTGTTTAAATGTGCTTGCTCAGTAGCTTATCTGTGGTTTGTTCCATATAGTCAGATCACTGTTGCTGACATGCACTTTCTACAAAGCAACAGGGAAATCCTTTGTGAAGCTACCACAGACAGAGATTTAATGGACAGGCAGTAGCAGAATGTGAAACCAGTTCTAATTGTGGCAGTATGCTTGACTGTTTAATCTTCACCTTGGAGATACTGTCCTACCTTGAGGGCAGGTATCATGGTTGATGTAACTTGAAGAAAATAGGAAAACCCTTGATTGGCTATGATAGGACAGTTGGGAAATACCTTTGTATGAAGGCAGGAAAGAAATGCTTAACCATCTTGTTGACATTTTATAACATCTTGTTCAGACAGGCTAGTTTTGAATCACTGGGGTGTCTTCAGATTTAAACACAGTGGGAGTGAATTTAGGTACAGTTGGTGTTGGTGTGTTGGTTTTTTTGGCAGCATAATTTGTATTAAGTTGTTTCTCACTTTGCGTGGTGTTGCCACACAACAGGCTTTGAATATTTTTATTCCTTTGTATTCTCCTATATTATTGTGTAAAGTTACCTAGCTAAAATGTTTCTTTTTCCTCCCATTTGTCTTTCCTAGTTAAATTTGAGATGTCTGACAGCAATACTACTGGCTAACCTTATAGGTTTGCTAATTTCTTGTTTTCCTTTCAATGTGGACCATCTTTTCACAGCAGAAGTGGTTTCTCCTTCTAGTCAGGACTAGTTTCCAATGCCTAATTCTTTTTGATGAGTATCTGAATTGTTGAGGGGAGCCAGGATCACATTCTTTGGCAGTGCTGATAAGGGCTTTGTGCTTTGCCTTCTACATTTGCCTTATCTGGTGTTAGGGATTTATGCTTATTTTTGCATTTGTGTGGCTCAATTTCTGCCTCCTTCAGTCACCTGCTTAGATGAAACATGTTAGCCTTCTACTTCTTGAACTATGTCTAAATGGGAGGTCACTTGTGACACTGAAGCTAACCTGTTTTGTCTGTGGATCAAAATCATTCTATATTACTTCCCCTCTGTTTTATATAGACAGGAGATTTTGGGGAGGATTCTGAGACCCAAGAGGTGTACGCATGCAATTTGTACTCATCCCTTCTTTGCCTCTTTCATGGTCGTTTCTTTTAATTGTTAAAAAATGTAATGCTTACTGTCTCAAGTGCTTGGTCTGCAAGATGTTAGTGGGAATGTCTATAAAGTTTCTTTCAGTTCTCTTCCTATTCTTACCTTCCTTCTTTTTTTAAAATTCTCTTCTTTTTTTAATGGTCCTCCTTTTAAGCCAGTTCCTCTTCTTAAGCCCTTCTTTGTTAGGCTGTCTTCTGTAAGCTACTAACTACTAAAAGTTCTCTGTGACTCCTTAGTTATTATGTGTTGGTTTGATTCTTTTTTTTCCTAAAACATTTTCTGACTGAGAAATTATTCTTCAAAGACCTTTTCGGTGTTGGCAAGCTCAAAACATTGGCTATTTATCCTTTTCATTTTCTGCAGAAGTGCTAGTTTTTTGACTTTGGAATTTCTTTTTGGCAGTCTTTAATCTGCTATGTGAAACCAAGAGATGGCTTGGAGCTCACAATATGTCCAGGGGTTACGAGAACAGAACAAAGTGAATCTTCAAGATTGAGATTGTCCATCTCTTTATATGGGCAAATCTTTGTATGACTAAATCTTTATTTGGATACCTGTGCTTGTGGAAGATGGAAACTAGTACCTCAACAATGATCATATCTAGTCCTGTGCTCCCACTGAAAGTAGAAATAGTCATCACAATGCTGAATCATGAGTTTACCAAAAGTGGGTTTTACCTTCTGTGTAGTTTGTACTGAATACCTCTCATGCCTCTCTGAAGCTGCTGTGAGTTCTTATTCCTAGCTTTTTGAATACACACTACTAATTTGTTTTCTTCAGTCTACAGTAAAACCTTCCCTAAATTAAGGGCGTCTCAGAATCTGGTAATATGTATTAACAGATAATTTTTTAATGAAATCTGACATTGATTCTAGCTCAAAACAAAAATATACCACCTACCTTCCCCCCCCGCCAAAAACAAACAAACAAAAACAAACAAACAAAACCAAAACCCAAACAAACAAAAAAAAACCCCACAAAAAACCAAAAACCAAAAAAAAAAACAACCAACCCTCAAAAAAGAGGGAGATGAGAGGCAGGGAGGAAGAAAAATTGTGTTTCAGCCTTTTATCTGATCCAAATCTGTGGGATTTGGAGAAGATGCATATTCTTGTGCTGAGCAATTTGTTAGTTTTTTGAAAGCCTTTTCTAAGGCATTGGAAGGAATGTGGAGAATGAAGGACAGTAGTATCGGGGTTTGCCTGGTCTGTGATTCACGTGACTGAATTAAATTTGATTGGTGGATCTGAGATCAAGAATGGCTTTTTTTGAGATCAGACTGTCTGGCCTGTGTTGCTTCCTTCATTTCCACTATCTTGGGAGGTGGTTTGCTTATGAGCTGGTACTTTTACCTGCTCTGCACCCTAAATGAGGAGCTCAGGTGTTGATAATAGCCTCCTACTGTCATTTCTTTGATATTTATTGGTATATTTGTATTTGATCGAGTTGGTATATTGGTATTGATTTGGTATATTGGTATTTGATTGAGGTACCTGGTGGCTAACATAATTTAGCATAGGGTCTGTTTTCAGGGTCTGTTTTATAGTAATATTTGAATAAAATTAATGGCATACATTTTAATATTTGAAAACTTAGGTGATCATTTCCATCTTTAAACTGTGCATAATTGCACTTTTTTTGAAAATTAGTACCAGAAGCTGTGACAATACTTGTTGTAAGCAAAATACTCATATAGACATGGTTTGTTTTTCTTCCTGAGTCCCAGTCATTATTTTGGCATATGCCTGTGCATTGCTAATTTGACTGTTTCATACCACATTCTGTAAAATTTCTGCCTGCTTCAGTTGTCTTGCTGCATGACTGGTCATAGGAAACATGTCCTACAGAGCTATTTCATAAAGATTGCGTGCTTCTATACCATGTGGGTATTGCCTGAGGGCTTAGCACACTGTGGTTGCAAAGCAATGTTTGCCTTAAAACTCAGAAGAATTTATCACTCACAGTGTGTATGGTTTAATGTAAAATTACTAAGAAAAACTCTGATATTCTTTAGAGAGTGGTTATAAACCACTTAATTCCTGTCTGAGAAATCCTTGTGATTGCCCCCTCTCTTCCAGGACTGTGGGTTTAAATGTGAGACTCTCACACTGTGAGACTGTGTGGTCCTTCTCTGCCCTTATTTTTCAGGTGGACATTCAGCTACTAAACATGATGTTAGTTGATTTTTCCTAATGTCTCCAAGCCTTTTACAGAAAATCATGGAGAATTTAAAAGAAGCAAATATTACCAGTTCTCCTTAAATTTTACTGGCCTTTCTCAAAAAAATCGTGCAGACTAGTCTTCTCCATTCCCCAGCACTGTCTAACAAGAGCCTACATTACCAAAGGTTATTTATCTTAACTTTAGCTGCTAGTAAGTAGCTTGTTTCTTCCAGGTCAGGAGAATGAGAAACAGCTGCATTTCCTGGATGTAGGTGTCAAAGTTCACACCTTGCCCTGAAGTGGCTAAGCTGTTGCCAGCTAAAGGTAGATGATTGTTCTCTGGATAATGTAAGTGGTTCAGTAGCTACTGTGAATTGTGTGGTTCAAATCTTAATTGGTATTATTGAACCTGTTGACTGGCAGACTCTGGGCATAAAAATTAATATTAAAATACTATTCTGTAGCTTGTCAGATGTCAAATGATGGGCACAGAAACAGAACAGACTATATATCATAAGTTTGTGATACTAATACATTATTTGAAAGCTGTAATTGAGACTGTAAGTGGACTCATGGGAAATGACATTGAATTGAATGTTATATGGTCTTACACAGCCTTGGTATGTAAACCAATTTAATTGCAAATCAGTGTAGTTGTCTAAAGTTAGAGTTGCACATGAAGAGATTTCCTAGATACCAGTTCAAAGGAGGAAGTTAATGAAACCTAGAAATTTGGTATAGTGCAATTGAGAAGAGAACAGATTAGCTGGGTTGCACAGGGGAGGTCTGTACCCAATTCACAATTAAGTGCTCCATATTTTAGTGAAGTTGATTGAAATAAATGACCAGTGCAGCATGAATGCATGTTGAACAAAATAGCTACATGTGAAGACTAGAACAGAGGGATTGCATCTAACTCAGCAGAATAGTGAGTGTGTGATAGGGTGATAGGCAAACTGGGAAGTGACAAAGCTATGACAATTAGTGAAGTGGACTGCCATGACTGGATAAAGCTTCCTGGTCCTTTCTTTTCTTTGGAAAAGAAGCAAACATGGATGCTAGAAACAGGATAGTGATGCAGTTGGATAAATAACTGTTGTTCCTTTACCCTAAAGCATGACGGAGGTCTTTTTCCATCTCTCTGCTAAAAATGTATGGAAATAGAATACCTTCAGCTCTGTTTAAAAACGAAAAACCTGACAGTTTTAAAATCTTTCCCTTTCTGATTTCAAAGACCACTGCAGAATTTGGGACTCCTTTCTTAGAATAATTACTGTAAAGAGGAAAATTAATTTTTGTAGAAGGTTGTACATTTTTTGTAGTAAGTAGAGGAGCTTGATGCTGTAAGATCATGTTGGAGTTTAATAGCATTTGAAGGGCTAAATGTTTATATGGGTATTTAATTATATTTGCCCAGAACAGCAAACATTTTTAAAGAAGACATTAAATCTCAGGTGTTTATGAGGTAGTCTACAAACAATATTTCAGAGTCTTATATGTGCATACTTCAATAGTTCAGTTCTCTATTGTACATTTTATTTTAGCAGCCACTGGGAGACATAGAATCACAGAATGGATTAGGCTGGAAAACACCTTTGACATCATAGAGAGCACCTTGTCAACTAGACCATGGCACTAGATGCCACATCCAGTCTTTCCTTAAAAACTTCCAGGGATAGTGACTCTGCCACCTCCTTGGGCAGGCTGTTTCAATGCTTGATAACCCTTTTGTGAAGTAATACCTCCTGATGTCCAACCTGAACTTTCCCTGGTGCAGCTTGAGACTATGTCTTCTTTTTCTGGAAATTTGTCTGGAAATCTGTGTTTTACTCCTCTTATTAAAACACAATCTGTAAGTGTCTGTGCTTGAAAACAATCAGCTTTTGTGAAGTTGCAGCCTATTTATACTTAGCCCTCCTAGCATTTTCTACTTACTGCTGAAGGTTCTGTCCTAGGATTAATAAAAAAATCAGTATTAGTAAATTGAACCCAAATTTAACACATAATCAGCCATAACCTTCTGGTTATGATCCAATGCTGAAGATACAGAAGGACTTTTACAGCAGTATTTTGGAACCGGCAGACGTGTGTGTTCCTGAACTGGCAGGGGTGTTCTGGTACTGATAAAAAACTCACTTCCCTTCAGTGTGCTGGCATCTGATTTCTTCTTCATTAACATTAAAGCTATGGTCAAACGCACCTTTGATCTGCCTGGAATGGATGGAGTGAAGTATGGCTGCCTGTCTTAGCTGCTAGAACATAGTTAGAGTGCTCCCATATCTGCTCAAGTCCAAGACGCCCAGTTTAGTTTAAAACACTGTCTTTGACAATTTATGCATTGTCTCTTTCCAGGAAAGCAAATGGAGATTCTTTGAATATTTCTTTAAATCTGACATATGATTCTGAGGCATTCTCCCTCAGAAGAAACATACATCAAACTCTTCCAGAAAATTCAAAATTAGGAGACATTAGAATTGTCTGGTTGCAAAGCAAGGCTATCACAGATTGGGAAATATACAAGCAAGATAATCCTGCCTAATTTGCGTTCTGTGTTTCATGTTGGTATAGCCCTTAATTACCTAACATTGCTTTGTTTTCCTTCTTCCTTTTCCCATTGAACCTGTGAGTCATTCATTGCACAGGATGGGTGGTGGTAATTTAATTAGCTGTTGCTAACAATTGTGGAGAAAAACCGAGTTAGATGTTGTTGCCACAAATTCTTTTTTGCTGTTTGTTCTGAAGGTAGAATTAGAACACAAAGATGGCCGTATTAGATCAGTACAAACACATTGTTTGACCAGCAACATGTTTTACAATAGCCATAAACAAATTTCCATGAAGTTAAAAGAACACGAAACGTGTATGCACTAATGTTGCCTGATACAAGTTTGCAACTCTTTTAAGCCCAGGAGATTTTGGAGTTTGATGTGGCTTATGGTCTTTTATCGTCAAAAGATTTGCATCTCTGAATATGTCCAGCATCTTCAAGGAGTCAGGAAGAATACATGGCCTCTTGCAAACGAGCTGGTGGTTCTTTGGGTGAACTACCAGTTCCTCAGTGAAGCACTCATGTCCTTCTGAAGCTGTGACTGATGAGCTGGACTCAATGGCTCTTAATCCTTGTATGGGAAGAGATGCTTCCAGTTACCTTTACCATTACTGTCTAGAACCTACCTATACCTTCACATATGTGTCATACCTCTCTAAAATTATCTTTTCCTGAATAAAGAAACTAAGATTGCTTAGATTTAAGATTGCTTGAAGGAAAAGTTATCACATATTTCGATCTTCCTTTTTTGTCCTTTTAGGAGCTTTTTCCATATCTGTTAACATTTTTGATATAAAGGAATAAAAAATATAGTCTTAGGTATAAATGTGGTTACATTGAAACATAATTGACACTATGACTTGGTGATCATCCTGTCCTTAATAGTATTTTTTTTTAATCAGGGACTAAACTCCTGTTTTAAAGGGATTGTCATAACTCCAGATTTCTTTTCTGAGCAATAGACCATATCAGCTTATTAGGACTGCTGGATTTTTTTTCCCTACACATAGTTCACTTTATTGAATGTCACCTTGCATTCTGATGTCTCTTCATTTCACATTGTCCCTTCATGAAGCTTTACCCTGTACTGTTTTGAGTAACTGGATGTTTGTTGCTGCTTACCTTTGCCACAGCAGATCCATCACAGTTCTTTGAGAAATTTTGCAAGTGGCCTCCCTCACTGCAGAATAGACCCTCTGTTCCCTGACACGTAACCAATTGCTCATCCATACAAGGCTTTTCTTTTTCTGTCATGATGATTTGGGTTTCTTCCGATTTCGAAGACTTCTGTAAAAAGCTTACTGAAAATACACCTTGACTATGCTTTTGTGGGTCTTTCTGTGGCAGTCATGGCTCCTGTCAGGGTACCTCACAAATGCTGAATTTTATTTATTCATGTTGTAAAACGTCTTCAATTATGGAGCAGAGCATAAAGTAGCCAAAGTCTAAACTGTGTAATAACTTACTGCCCAGTTTCAGACTCACTCATTTTTTTCTCTCAATTTTCCCCCCAGAATTCTCATCCTCCTGGAACATGCCATCATTTCTGCTACATATCCATAGTGCTGACTGTAGTAATGACTAGTTCTTCTCTAGTCATACTGCAGCTAAATCATACTCCTGTTGGGTATCTAAATAGCATCTATCTTTGAAATGTCTAAGTGTTCTAAGAGAGCCACTCCGTGGCAGAAGGGGTAGAATTACATTTACCAAGATGACAGTCTTCTGCATGTAATGAGAAAATCTCTTGCCTTGTTCAAATTTTTGCAACAAAATTTGTGGTAACTTGTCCTGTGTAGGTCCAGGATTGTTGCAGTGCCTTTGTCTTCACTGTCAAAATATAAACATCATTACCAGAGATGTTTCTTTGTCACCTCAAACTGAGGTTGGTGTTTGTGACACCAGCTGGTCCTCTGGCACCATCCAGCATTGCATGGTGTACAGAGAATACAGCAAAGGCCAGCAATGGACCACGTAATAATGAATCCACAGAGTATGTGGCAGCAATGTGGTAGCAAATTAGTTTTCAATTGTATTCACTGTACTCATATACTTTTCCCAGGATTTGTTTGCAGATGCTGTGTTAATAATCTGTTTTCTTGCATTTTGAATGACACATCTCCAGTTTCTGAGAGAATTAAAAACACCCCAAAACTAAACAGATTTCTGTGGAGCAGAAAATAGATGTGTAACAGCATGGAAAATTCCCATTATCCCACCGTTTTACTGGAGTGGAGAAGTTCAGCTTGGAAAGAGGCAGTTTATGCACATAGATTTTATTCCTATCTGCTATAGAATTGGATTTGATCACCATGTCTGGACATTGTGAAAAGAGGTCTCCTGTTCCCCTATATGTTTTGGTAGTCAACACATGCTGGGGTGTGCCCTAAAGGTACATGGGAGCACAGCAAGTCAAGAGGTTTCTGTCTGCTGCAATCTTGCAGCTGCAGGGGAGTGATAAATTGAGCATGAATGTGAGAATATGTATTTGTCAGTAGCTAATAAAATTTGTCAATAGATAGTTATCTGATCTACTGCTGTTGTCATGTGGGAGGCAGGAGTCAGAGGATAAGGGAACAAGTAAGAGAAAAGAGCTAGGAAAATAAGGATTTCTTTTAATCAGTAGTCAACCCCACATGCTTCTGCATTTCCCCAGGTGAAATCTAAAAGTATTTTTAGGATTTTTATTAACACTGCAGAGTGTTTTAAGATTTCTACTGTTCCAGTATTGCCATCTGTAAAACTGTTTTTCCACATACACATGTAGTTCTTCACTGGTGTATTTAGAGTACTTAAAATACTTATTGAAGCTAGCAAAGAAAACAGGAAAGGAAGAAAAACTGTGAGAGGGGAAAATAGATCAGTAGCTATAGAGAGTATATGTGGTAGATTGATTTGTAGGAGTGTTGTATATATTTGTACACTTCTTTTTTTCCCTTCCCTGCAGTTGTTTGCATATCTTGGACTTTTATTCCATTAGCAAAACAGAACATTCTACAAAATGTGGCTTTTAGGATCTTTCAGTATAGGCCACATGGCTACAGCAGGTAAACCAGGTAATTGCCTAGACTCTATGAAACTGTGGAAGTTCTGCTGGGTCTTAATGTGTTTACTTCTTGCAATGTTTCGTATGTAATTGCTAACTGGAATTGGAATTGTAAATTCACATGTAGATAGAGTCTAAGTGAAGAACAGGAAGGTCAAATGCTAAATTTTATTTCTCATTTCCTTCCCTGGTAGATCTCATTTTCCAGTGACGCCTTTTTTAGCCCAGAGCATGATGGATCTAGGTTATGTAGTGTCCCTTAGCGTGGATGGAGCTCAAGATGATGATGTACAAGTGGGGCTGATCAGTTACTATAGCTCTGCTTCTGGATATTGGACCCATAGAGTCTTGAGCTTAATAACCAGATGAGATCATGGTTGTTCCAAGCTTTGGCAATCTGTGTAACCCTGTCTGGTGTGGGTTGATAATATACTGCCCAATAGTTGGTGAACCTGAGTTATCAGTAACTCACCTGGTTATGTGGTAGCCATTCCTCTTTGTGAGCCTTCCTCGAACTGTTGAGGATTTGTCTGTTATGGAAATGATAGGTTGGCATTTTCAAAGCTATTCTTAATAATGGTTGGTATTTATGCAGTCCCTTCCACTTGTTTTTCAAAATATGAGACTCCTGTAATTCACAGCCCTCTCAGAAACTTTTGCCTTTTGCACAACCTCTTGTCTGACTGCTCTACAGCACACTTGTTAGCTAAATGCTGTTCCTCTCAAAGCCTTCCCATCTTCCTGTGGAGACTGGAGAAGTAACACCTATTTCATATGCCACTTCTCATGTGGAGAACTTAGTAGCACGTAAAAAGTTTAAATCAGTTTACTTATACAAGAATCAACTTCTCCATTCAGTAATCTCTGTCATGAGGACTACACAGAGCAGACCTTTTTAAAAAGCAAACATCAGGGTTTTGCCAGTGACTGGTGGGTTTGGGGAAACTCACATGTTCTGCGTTGTTTTTTTAAGAATTATGATGAGCCTCTTGCTGCAGCATTGGGAGTTTTATTTGCTAACACAGAGACTCAGTCCACTCTGCATGCCAGCAGCACATCTGCTTCCTGTTTTCTCTGGTACAGGTGAATGCAGGTCTTCTTGTTTCTATTCCGCCTGTGAAAAGTTCTGGAACTGATTTTTTTTCTCCCAGTTTTAAAAGGGAATTTAGTTTTGGTTCCAAAAAACCTGTATGCTTTGTGTCCCGTACTGATTTTCTTGAATGTGTGTTTTACTCTGGCTGCGGGTAGAGAGCAGCACTGAGCTTTTTCACACAACTTCGTGTTTGTTACTTGCTTGAAGAGTCATGCTGTTCTTTTCATACTTCTGATGACCATATATAATAGTTAGTGTAATGTTTCTTATGAAAGCCCATCCTCCCTGATCTCCAAAGGCATAGAAGATGATACTATGCAGGCTTGGGGATTCAAATTAGTAGGTTTTCACTTTTCTGTGTCTTTCTTCCATGAAAAGGTGCTGTCAGCTTATAGATTGGATTTGTAGGAATGTGGTCAGCCACTAAATTACCAAGATTAACGTAAATGAAAAGTTAAAGAGCTCACTAGACTTTCAGCTTTGCACTGCAGCTGGCCAGCACTGAAGAAGACACTATAGTTAAGGATAGAAAACGCTTGGGTGTCTCTAGTCTGACTTTCTGTTCAAAGCAGAGTCAACAAAGATGCCAGAGCACATGGCTCAGGGCTTTGTGCAGTCTGTCTTTAAAACTTCCAAGTGCAGGGTCCACACAGCACTTCTGTGCAACCTGCACCACTGCTGCACTGTTCCTATATGAGAAAGGCTTCCCTTTATCTTGTCTTTCAGCTTGTGCCTGATGTATGTCATTCAGCCACCATGACACAGCCCGACTCTTTATTGTCAGTAACCTGTCCATAGGCAGAAGAGGGCTGCTCTGAGGTGCTCTTGAAGCCTTCCCTTCCCTTCCCTGGAGGCTGAGGCAGCTCTGTATTGTCAGAGTCACCTCACTGTGCAGGCGCTTGGGTCCCTGAGCATCCAGGTGAGCTTGTGCTGGCTCACACCAGTTTGGCAAGTGGGAGTCCTGCAGTGGAGAGTCCAAACCAAGGACTCAGTATCTTATCTTGGTGTTGTCTAAAAAGTACTGAATCAAGGGGGAGCCATCATTTTCCTCCATCTCCTGGTTGTGCCTGTACTACTAAAGCGATGGATACTGCTGTCTTGGTTGCTGCCAGCCCTGATGCCTTTTCTGCAGAGCTGCTGCCCAGGCAGGCCATGTCTAGCCTGCACTGCTGCCTGAGGCTGTGACATCCTGGGGGCAGGGCTCTTCTCCATGCTGAACTGCACAAAGCCCTACCCCCGTCCCTCTGGATGGCAGCCCTTCTCTCCAGTGCATTGGCTTTTCCCCCAGTTTGATGGCATGTCTTAACAAGCATGACTTCTGCCACTGATGAAGGACCAGTCACTGATTTTGCTTCTATAGTTCTCCACTTCGTTACTGCAGTCCTGGCAGAGTACAAGACATTAACTGCTAAACCAATTAACTCTAAGCCAATCATCCAATCAGTTTTTACCCATCCTAAGTTGTCTGCTCAAGACTGTAATCCTTTCTTCCTGTAGGAGTCTTGCTCTGTGACTTTTGCAGAGACCAGATGTAGACTGCTAACCCTGTAGGTCCCTGGACAGTTCTTCTGGGGCCTTTTGAAGAGGGCATGCCATTAGTATTGCTTGAGACCTTTCTCCCCATCTCAGTCACTGCTGAGATAGTGCACCTTTCTGTGGGCCACAGTCTCTCACACAACCCCTTAGTGTCCTCTCACACTGCTGCAAATTCTCCTTGTAAACAGTCTATGGGTGATCTTTTTGGCCAGTAGTGAGGACAGCAGTTTTTCTGAAAGGGAAGGGAATGTGTCTGAAACTTGTAACATAGAAGAAGCTAAAGCACAGCAAAGAGGCAAGCTTCAAGTAAGGTCTTCTAAAACACGGATTTTTAGTCTATTTTCTAATTACTTCTTATATTCCCTCAGCATTGTTATAATCTTTCAAGAATGTACCTGAACATGACTTAGGTGTGTAGCTGGTTCAGATAGACACAATACCTTCTTGTTGGTTGTAAGTCAAAGTCAAGGCAGTTACTGGACTTTTCAGACTTACTGTGGGAAGAAATCTTTGAATCTGTACTTACGTGGTTTTCTGATACTTACAGGTAAAACCCAAGAGACTGGGTAGGTATTTTGAAAGATTTTAATAAAACTTGCCCACTTTGTTTCAGAGCTAATTGAATGAAAACTGTTTTCTCTAGTATATACAGTATATAGGTTTGTATGATTGTCTTGAATTATCTGAAAGTGGTTAAACTGAATTTCTATAGTTGGTTTTATAATTCCCTGTGTTAACAGATATGGCTTTGAGTTACAGATCTGTTTTGTTAGGAAGAACTATGAGACAGTAGCACCAGAAAATTACTTAAGAACTTGTTTAGCAAATGAAATTTTTCAGATTAAAAAGCTGTACACTTGAAAATGCACCCCAGCAAAGGTATAGAGGGAATTCAGCAAGTGTGTCTCCTAAGCAACCTTCACCTCAGTACCAGCTCTGTGTTTCAGGAAAGACGGCTGCAGTCTGGCACCAGACCACTGAAATTGCAGTTCACAAGTGATACCAATTAAATGTATTTTTATGGAGGTTTGTTTAAAGTCTGTTATACACCAACACACCCACCTCTCCCGCAAAAAAAGAAACAAAAAACAACACCAAAAAACCAAAAGACAAATGAGGAAACCGAAGTATTTTTCTTCTGAACCTCAATTCCGTGGTGTGTGTTGTCCCCAGTAACTGCACCCTCTTCCCTCCTATGTCTATACGATCCATCATTTTCCTTCTGAATAACCAGGGTTCTTCTGGAAGCTCTGCCCGGATCTGACAGCCTGCGTGGTAAAGCAGGACAGTGGAAGCCGGAGCGGCAGGACAGAAGCGCCGTACAGAAGCGCCGTGCACGCCACAGGGTGCCTGTGCCCCGGCGGTGGCCATGCCCGGCCGTGCCCGGTCCTGTCCGGCCGTGTCCAGTCCTGCCCGGTCCTGTCTGGCCATGCCCGGTCATGCCTGGTCCTGTCCGCTCCTGCCCGGCCGTGTTCTCCCGGCCGGCCCGTGGCTGGCGGGGCGCGGTTCCCCCGGCGCCCACCGGGGGGCGCCCTGCGCGGCGGGCGGGCGGCGCCCCCTGGCGGCGGCGGGGGCCCGGCGCGGCCCGCTCTCCTTCGGGGCCCCGCCGCCCTCAGGGCCCCGCCGCGCCCCGCCCGCGTCGTGCGCCCCTCGCACCGGGGCTGTGCGAATGCGGCCCGGCGGCGCCGGCACTGCTGCCGGAAAACGTTCGGGGATGTGAGCAGGGTTGCGAGCAGGGTTCGCGTTCCGGGGAAGAGCTGGCTTGCCCGTTTTTGTGAGAACACTGGTTGCAGTCCTAATTTTAAGCGGTAGTTTAAAGACATGGAGGCCTCATTCCTACCGGGGATGAATAAATTTTAGATGTCTGTCAAAAGGGAGTGTGTGACCGAGTGTTCTATAATGAGCAGAAGGCTGAGAAGAGACTGGGACTAGTGCAGGAATTTTCCTGACGTCTAGCTGTGGGGGAAAAGGAGTGTGTTTGTGCGGGGTGTGAGGTGAAGTGAGAGAGCTGATTTTGTTCGTGTTTTGTCTCTGCTGCACGCCTTCAGTACGACACAAGACAATCCTTGGACTTGCAAGCATCTACAGCAATTACTGGGAGACTTGGTGGTCTGAGGCAGGGGATACTGGACGGAGCAATGAACAAAGTTTGGAGTAAGTGTACCTGTTCATGAAGGAGAACAAGGATGGCCTGACCCTGTGAGTCCAAGACTAGAGAGACTACAAAGCTGGCAACAGCAGTCAAGCCTGCAGAAAGGGAGAGTATAAGAGCTAATTCGGAGTAGTTCCCTTGGGGTGTATGAAATGGTGCAATGTAGCATCTCATGGAAAACAGACACTTCCTGCACAGTGGAAGTTTTGGGTGAGTGAGTGCCTGAGCCTGACTCCTGAGAGACATGGTGACAGCAGGAAATTAGCAATATACTGGTGTCAGGGCAGAGGCATGAAAGATGTAAGAACAGAAAGGCAACAAATCTACCTTCAGCCCCCAACATTTCTAGGGTTTTGCCCTGTGGAAAGCCAAGAGACCACCACCTTCTGCAATGCTGCTGCTCTGCAGGAAGAGTGACAATTCACAGCAGTCTTCCCCCTTGGCTAAACTGGGGAGAAAATGGAAGAAGGAGGATACTAGGGAGTGGTCTAGTTGCAGTTGTCCTGCAAATCTGTACATCTGTTAGGCTCTTTGTGATTTGCTTTAGTTTTTTTGTGTTTGGGTTTTACAAATTTGATTTTTATAGAAACAAAGCACTTGTGGGCATGTGAGTAATGCATACTAGAGTGGTTACTCTCTGTGGAAGATAGTATATATCTGTGGAAGATAACATACAAACTGTTGTACTTTGTATCTGCGATCTCTTTGGAGTTTCCAGCATTCAGTAAAAACATTAAAAATGCCCCATGTGAACTCGTGGAAGTTTATGAGGATTTCTCACAGTGCCTAATAGTTTGGGGTGTAGTTTGAATTTGGGTTTTAAATATTTTTTTTCCTTACAATCCGTCTATCTTTTTCCTAGCATTGCAGCTCTCTGGTGGGTAAATGGGTAGAACCTATTTGATTCTTGTCAATGACTGTATTCTGTAGTATCTTGTAACACTAGGATTTTTTCTGTATTGTTTTTGGGAGGGGGGAATCTTGTTTGTTTGTTTGTTCCGAAGTAGCCACTCATTTAGCATAGTTGCTGTTTTTACAAGTGCATCATCCCCAGATCATTGTGCAGTTTTCCCCAGAGAAGGGACCTTATCCATCTTCTGTTTCCACTTATGGCGTATTTGCAGAAGAGAAAGAGCAAAACTGTCACTGTGACTTTTTGACAGGGTTATTTTTACATAGCTAATTATTTGAAATAGGTGCAAGATTTTTGAGGCAAGCAGAAGCTTCCTGTGACACCTGTACTCCCCTGTTTGCCACTCTGGCATTTCCATTATCTTGTCTGAGCAATTAGGTACTCTGAAAAGAGGCATGCCAGGAAGATAGATTTGTCTGGTTTGCAAGGAGAACCAGTGTAAATCCCTTCTGGTTAGACATTTGTGTTGTTGGCAGGGGCAGGTTCTGAATTGTCTCACCTTAGGTCTTGTATTGCAAGCCTCATGAAGAAAGCTGACGAGTGCCAAGAGCTACAGAGGGAAGAGATTCTGGATATGTTTGAGAACAAACAGAGCCTAGAAGAAAATCTCAGGATCCAAACAAACAAGCCAGTGCTGAAATTCAGCAGTGTCTCCAAATGTGAAAGAGCATGATGTGTATTTGGGAGAAAGGGGTGGAGGGGGGAAAGCAAATGAAGATCAAGAGTTCTTAACTCTTTAATTTTCATTGTTCAACCAGGAATAACTTTTCAGACTCAAGGGAGTGAGAATTAGCACCAGTGTCTAGGTAGTTAAGAGCTAGAGCCTGGAGATCTTCTTTCATTGAAACACCTTGTTTTTAATGTTATGGACTGCTGTTTTAATGTTTTTGAAATTCTTTTCTAGGTAAATGTTCAAACCTGTAAAATGAGAGAATGGTTAAAATGAGACTTTGGGGGACAGCTGAGCTGCCAGGACCAGTGTGCTGCTGAAAAGGGAATTTTGCTCTGAGGTTTATGACCCCCCTCAGCCTTCTACCTGGTTTGACTCTGGAGATTAAGTGTATGCATGTGGTGCTTGTATTATCCTATTTACTTTTTTGCCATGTTTGCAAGCTGGTTTGTGTTTTTCACCAGTATGGGGGGTTTCTGACAATTCAGTGTACATGAGTGGTCTATATGAGAGACCAAATTAACACCAGGGGCTGATGACTTGTGAGAGGGAGGAATGCGCATCTCAGAATGGACACAGAAATGGGTGGCCCTATCCTTTTGACATCACTGAGTGTTAGATGTCACGTGACATCTTTTGCTGCACCTCTTTGAGTTAACAGAGACTAAAAAGTGTCCACTCCAAGTGTGCTCTTCGTTCATACTGTGGAGGAAGAGGTCACCAGCCTTTCTGTTGACTGTAAATGCTCTATATAGCACCTCTTAGATAATTTTCACAAACTGATACTGTATACTTATTTGTAGCAGCAGCACTGTAAGCATCTTATTTGCAGCAGGGTGATGAAGTTTGTGTTGGAGTTGTTATCAAGATTTCAAGAAAGTTTTGCATGAAAAGGTTAGTTTTAAAAGTTTCATAGAAAATAGTGAAAGGGCAGCTAATACAAAGGAAAGTAAGCAAGGGAGTTCTGTTCATGTTCTCCTGTTGCCAATGAACAATGTACTGAAAAATACTTTTCTTAATGCAAATCTTTTAGTGTCTTTGAAAGAGAATAGTGAAGTCCTGGGACTCATTTTTACTGATTATAACATTATCTACAGTGGAGACCTTAGAGAATTTGTTCAGCTGCTGAGTGAAAAGTTAATTTGCCAACATCTAGTTTCCACAAGCCTTATTCCTTTGTGCTTTCTAGGCCTTCTGAGTTTTTCCCACCTGTTGCTTTATCATCTGTTTCTCTTAGCTCCTTTTTAATTGCTGATTGTTGGAGCACTAGAGGAAAAGTACACTGAAGATGGAATACTGTGACTCAGAGAAATTTTAATGCTAGAGTTAAACTAGTCTAAAAATTTAAGCCCAGAAAACTTATCACTTCTTAAAATGGAGTTATTTTTTTCTGCTTACAATTCCTGTATTGATTATGTAAGCTGCAATGATAGCAAGAAGAAAGTGTTGGGGTTTTTTGCTCTTACAGGTTTGTGATGTTTCAGGCCTTGCAGTTATTTCATACCTTGTTGGATGACTCAGTAATCTCTTCTGAGTCCATCTTTGCCCTGTGCTTTCATGACAACTTTTATTTAACTGCTCTAACTCCTAATAAAAGCCTTTTCCCATCAGATTATATTAAATATTCAGAAAATACTCTTGAAATTGTATCCTTAGTCTTGAATGAGAGGGGTCTTCATGAGGCTTCCATGACTGTTCTTGCACTTCTGGCATATACCAAGTAAGTCTTCCCTGCATGTTATTAAAATATTTTTCCTTGTTCATGTGAAATTGATGCTGTATTCATATTAGTCTTAGAAGCGTCTGGTCCAAATCAGGATGTTAACCAAGACAGCATTCCAGTGCCAACTTTGCATCACCTGGTTCAATATAAGTTGCTGAGAAATTCTCGTAAGCTGTTCTTTCAGTTTGGCTTCATGCTCAAAGGAGGAGTGTTGGCTTGAATTGTGTTATTATGTCTAAGAGACCTGGATCATCAGTCATCAAGACACAACTTTTGTAAGAAATTTGTGCCAAATTTTGTTCACAGGTGTCCTCTATCATACTTCTGGGTATTACTATTTGTATTTTTCTAGATCATGAATTAGTCTGGTCTTTTCATCTTAGACAAATGCCATACTCTAGATTTTGCTACATGTGGGAGCTGAGGGACATTCTGTGGCACTAATGTGTGCTAAATAATCCCTAAATAGTAATATAAAACTGTGCAAGGTAGAGGCATATGTCTTCTATCTGCAAAGTGTTACCTGAAACAAAAACAATATATCATTACTGGAAGCAATTTATCACATTTAAGGCTTGCTGTGGAAAAAGTGTGCCTTATATGATTTTTATATGCAAGTTATTAAATATAAACCAAATTTCCAGGGGGAGCTTTCTTAGAATACTGTATTTTCTATTTAGCCACATCTGTTTCATTTTGCAGTTCTTTGGAGAGGGCTGACATTTGTGTTGCGGCTTACTGAGAGTTTCAGGTCAGGTAGAATTTGTTTGTTTTATTTTCTTTTTATCCATGTTGTCTCAATTTAAACTCAGATTTATCTCATATTTAAGTCTGTCTTTTGTTTATCCTGTTTGGCTTATGAGAACATCTCCAAGACTCCTACAGGCCTTATGCAGTTCAGAATCATTCCAGACTTTTCTAGCTAATATGTTCTGTATTTGACCTGAAAACATTAGAAATTACTTTCTGCATTTTTTCAGTCTCTCATTTTTTAAATTCCCACACTGTGCCTCTTACAAACCTGATATTAAATAACATAACAAACTACAAAGCTGTTGACATCTTATGTTTTCATTGCTAGCAAGTATTGTTTGCCTAAGATTTATCTCCTGAGAGGAGAAGGGATTGCTTTAGAGAAATATGCTTGCCTTCACTAGCCTAACAATTGGTAATCTGTTCCAGTGTGGGTGTGTATGCACACTCTTCTCTGAAATGTTTTCTCAGTCGTTAGGTTCCCTATAGTAAGTTCCCATATGGGAAAAGGAAGTGTGGTTTCAGCAGAAATTGATCTTTTTCTGAATGACAATTTTGGTGTCTTTCTTTCAAGCCTACCACACTTAGGATGAATTTTCTCTACTGCATTGGCTTGAATAAAAGCTGTCTAAACTAAAACACGGTCATCTACAAGGAACCATTTCAACTATTGAATCAGTGCAGACTTTACAAATCTGTTTATATGGACACACAGACTATTTTTGGATTTAAATAGAAAAAAGACAGTTTGCTACTTCTCAAAATGGAGTAAATAAAAGCTGTTTAAGTCAAACTGCTCTCTTGTCTTAGGAGTTGGTGTTGCTTGCTTCCCTGACTAAATTGCTGCTGGTGTTCAGTTCATAGGGATTGCATACATGTGACCAGCAGCATAAGTTAGCATGGAGAACCTTTTACTAGATTTGAGAGGTGAACAGCATATCTCAACTTTTGCACCTGAAGTTCTCTGGAGTGATGCTTGCAAGCAAAACAGAATTTCTTCCATTGAAATCTGATGCATTTTCTATAGAATTTGGTGAAATGCACCAAACGTAGAACAAGATTTTCAAGTTTACAAAAACCTTTCTGAAGCACACAGCCAGGTGAAATACACTGAAGTCAGTATGTCCCATCTTTTGGTTCTGTCCTCCAGACTTATTCCATTTGACATGTAGGAGTGGATGAGCAAAATGCTTCCTCATTTGTGTCCAGCTGCAGATGATCATGCTGTGTCCTCTCAGCTGTAGCAGGAGTAGTGACCATCTCACTTTGAACATCTGCAGGTCTCCTTCCTTTCCTTAACCAGTGCCTGTAGCTGACTTTGTATCTATAGCAGGGAGAGAAAGTGACAATTACAGAAGGATAGTGTTGTTCTCCCCTCTGCCTCCTTTCTTTTTTTGTCTTGCAGAAGTGATTTCTGTTTCTGCATATTTTGAAGTCCCTATGACAGGCTAGGTAAGCAGGAAACCTTATCTGCTGCTCTGTCCCACAGGACACCCTATGGAAAGGTTTGCTTTTCTTCTTGGGTCTGACATGCACAAGAGTCCTCCTGAAAGAGGTGTTTTTCTCAGCATTGAAAAGATTGTGTTGTTGTGTTAATGGGGAGTTACGCTGGTTTTGTACTTTTTGCTGTTAGTTCTCTCTGAAATCCTTAAAATTAATAAGCCAAAATCAGCCTACAGCAGTAGTAACTTGGTGAACCATGTGTTGTCTGTGTCAGCTACTTCTCTGTGTCTGAGATGCTTCAGCATAATACGGGCTTCTGTCAGCTCTGGGCTCAGTGAAATGTTGAACAGCCCACAGTGGTAGTGGTGGAACCAAGCATAGAGCTACTTATCTTGAGGCTGTGCACTGATTCTTTGTCTTTTAGTAAAGCCATGGTTGCTGGTTGTCCAGACAAGATATGTTGAATATCCAAATGAGCAGATGTAAATCCAGAAGGGTTTGTTCTCATCACGTTTATTCATAACAGATCTTCAGATATCCTCCAAACTACAACGCAATTTTGGGGTGAAGGTCAAAATATCTAATTCTGATTTTAGGATTTTCAATCGTAAAAAATGCACAATACTCTGGGAGAGAAGTTCTATTTAACTGCCTCTCCTTTAATGAATGCCTGTGGCATTTTTGATCCTCTTCTGTATGTTTTGAGGAAGATTGCTCTTACTCTTTATTTTATAAGGTGAATTTATGAGTTCCTCAATCCCTGAATTATCTGAGATTTTTTTCTGCTCTCTTTCACCATTCCATTTTAATGACTCTTCCCTGACCTATTTGATTCTGTTTTTTTCCATATCGAACACTCTGCTTTGCAAACATTAGGACGAACAACAGCAATGCCGTGGGATTGTTCTTGTGTCAACTGCAGGCATCATAGTTTCTTAATTTTCCCAGATTTTCGTAATTTCCCAGATTTTCGTAATCTCCAAAGCAGACATCGGTCCTTTGAGGCTATGACTGATCCTCATAGATGCCCTATGCAAATTTAGTTGCCATGCCTAAAAACATTTTCAGAAGCTTTATTTCCCAGGGCAGAAAGTACTATCACCTTTTTAACATCTAGATAGAAATGTGCCCAGCTTTGTTTCTTGTTAGGCCTGCCATTCATTGCCTGTGCTCAGAACAGTCAGTGTGGCCTACTATTTGCCTTTTACAGTCTTCTCTCTAAGAAACCCAGTGCACATTCAGTCACTTTAAACAGAATTACCTTCCACAGATTCATTCAAGCAGTGTCTCTTTCAAGTTTTGCTGTGTTCCTGACCACCTACTAATAAATTGAAAAGCTGTGTTTTTCATTTTCTTTTCAGTATTCTTTCACTGTTTCTGATGATTTTGTGCTTCTTTGGGACGTATGCTCTTAAATATCAGGCAGTGTGGGTTAGGTCCTGTGTGATCACAATAGAAATGCATCACTACATGAAGATGCCTGGTTTAATGGTATAGCCAGGAGCCCATAAATCAAATAAATTTACATAGTTTTAAAAGTGTTTTGTTAGTGTTGGATTTTTCTAGTAGTTTAAGGAAAATACTCAGTTTAGCACTGTAGGGTATTACAGAAGACTAAGAATATTACATAAAGACATGCTTTTTTTACACCCAGTTTAAGAACAGTAAGTCTATTGTCTGTAGACCTGTTGATTGGCATTCATTGTGTAATTTAATTTAATTGTTCATAATAAAATCTTTCATCAGCTATTTCACTACATAAAAATTATTTTTCTTTACAAAATCTTCTTTAGGCTGACAGGCGTAATTATTTAGTACATCCAGTTTGTCTTTTGTAAATATTGACATAGCAGCTCTGTTCTTGCTGTTCTTGTGAACTTTTCCAATTTCAGTTTTTCAACCCTTAATGACAGTAAGCACTTCCAGTCTAGCCGGTACCTATGCCATCTCTCAGCATGCTTGAATCCAAGCTATCCAGCTTTGCCAATGTAAAAGTGTCCAATTAATAGCCTCTGTTTAACATCATTGTGAGTTACTGTTGGAATGGAAACTATTAAATCATTGTCACAAGAATGTTGTTTGCTTTTTCTCAGACAGTTGTGTGTACTAAACTTATACTTTTCTTTGTTATTTTCAGGAATGCTACTTTTTCCATCGAATAATGCTTTTTTTCCCCCAGAAGTAAAGGACACTTAAAGACTTTGTTTAACAATTCTAGCTATTCCCTTCTCTTTCTGTTCTTTTTCAACTTACATAATTTTCTTTCACTATTAGTTCCCAGAAATCATCTTTTGATGAGGGAACAGCTGATACCCTGTTAATCAAGTGAGATGATTTTAATCAGATGGCCAAAGATGCATTAGTATATTTTTTTAAGAAAAACAAAATACCTGAAGTAATTTTTACTGTGAGCATCATATTGGTAACTATTTCTATAGTAGAGGCTGGTTTTACTTCTAAATCTAAACATAGAACTTGACTTGTGACCTTAGATGTTCACTTTGGAAAGAGAAGAGCTTTGCTTGTGGAGAAACCTTTTCCTTTCACTGGGTGTAAAGAACAGTAAAGAATTTATGTTATTATTAGGCATCAGATTTATAAGTGACTTATGGTAGACGTTAAGCTGATCATCTTTTTTCAGATATAAAAAAGAGGAACTACCAAAAGAAGCATCTGGATTTCAGTTAGAATTCTTTTCTGTTATCAAGATTTTAAGTTTATCCCTTTGTCATGGTTTAACACCAGTCAGTAGCCAAGCCCTGGCAGCTGCTTGCTCACTGCTCCACCAGCAGGATCAGGAAGAGTAAAAGCTGGAGAACTCATGGGTTTAGATAAAGGTGGTTTAATAGGGAAAACAAAAGGCACATACCCTGGCAGAGCAAAAAAGGAGTGAATTCACTGCATCCCATGGGCAGGCAGGTGTTCATCCATCTCTGGGAGAGCAGGAACCCATCACACACAACAGTGTCTTGGGAAGACAAACACCATCATTCCAAATGTCCCCCCATTCATTCTTCTTCCCCCCCTTTATATATGAGCATGATGTCTTTTCTGTTACCAAGGTATTAAGTGTCTCTTTACAGGTAGTGTTTACCTTTATTAATTTGTTGTGATTTAAGCTCAGCCATGGTTTTGAATATCCCTTTGGTCAGTGTGGTCACCTGTCCTGGCTGTGTCTCCTCCCAGCCTCCCAGGCAGCCCCAGTCCCCACACCACCATGGCAGTACGAGCAGCAGAAAAGGCCTTGGTGAGCTCTGTGAGCCCTGCTCAGCAACATCATCTCTATATTATCAACTCTGTCTTCAGCACAAATCCAAAACACAGCCCCATGCCAGCCACTGCAGAAAAATTAACTCTACCCCAGCAAAAACCAGCATACCCTTGTTCACCAGTGACTTCAAGTAAAAAAGTAGCTTGCAAGAAAAAGGTAGTAATTTGAATATATAAAATATGAAAGTTAATTTCTGTATGTTCCAAATCAATTCTTCAGGTTGAATTTGACAGTCTACCAGCTTGTATCTTAAAGTCTGTTTGCAGATCAGTTGGAGAGATAGAATGATTAATGTGGTCAGCATTTCCTGATGGGAACTGTATGAAATCGAGTCTCCTTAGCTTTCCAGTTCATATAACCATACTGGTTATGGATGGTTTGGGCTGGAAGGACCAATAAGATAATTTATTTCAATCCCTTTGGCACAGGCCAGGCCACTAAGCAGGTTGCTCAAAGCCCCACCTAGTCTTCTTTTGAACACTTCTAGGGATGGGTTATCCCCAAGTTCTGTGGACAACCTGTTCCAGTGCCTCATCAGCCTCACAGTAAAGAGTTTCCTACTAATATGTAGCATAAATCTATCCTCTTTCAGTTTGAAGCCATTCCCTCTTATCATATCACTACATGCCCTTATCAAAAGTCCCTCTCCAGCTTTTCTGTAGGCCCCTTCAAATACTGAAAGATGCTATAAGGGTTCCCTGGAGCCTTCTCTTCTCTGGACTGAATAAGCCCAGCTCTCTCAACCTACCTATAGGATGGGTGCTCTAGCCCTCTGAACTTTTTTGTGACCCTTCCTGGGTCTGCTCTAAGAAGTCTGTGTCCTCCTTATGTTGAGTGCCCCAGAGCTGCATGCAGTGCTGCAGGTGGGGTCTCATGAGAGCACAGCAGAGGAGCAGAACTTTTTCCCTTGCCCTGCTGGCCACTTCACTGGGTGCAGTCCAGGATGTTATTGGCTTTCTGGGTGGTGAGTGCACATTGCTGGGTCATTTTGAGCTTTTTGGCTACTAGATGTTCCAAGCTGCTCTCAAACTCTTCTATGCTCAGCTTGTATTTGTGCTTGAGGTGGGCTCAACCCAGGTGCAGCACTTTGTACTTGGCTTTGTTGAACTTCATGTGGCTTGCACAGGTTCTCTTCTCAAGCCTGTCAAGACCCTTCTGGATGGCATCCCTTCCCTCCTGCATGTTGCCTGCACCACACTGTTCGGTGTTGTTGACAAATTTGCTGAAGGTATACTCGATCCCACCATCCATGTTGCCAATAAAGATTTTCAGCCAAGCTGGTCCCAAATATTGCCTGTGAGGAGTGGCACTCGTTATACTCCACTCAGACTCTGTGTCATCCACTGTGGCGCTTTGTGTGCACCCGTCCAGCCAATTCCTGACTCGCCAAATGGTCCACCTATCAAAGCCATTCTTGCCAGTTTAGGGATAATGTCATGTAGGGCAGTGTGAAATTCTTTGCACAAGTTCAGGTGGATGATGTAAGTTGCTCTTCCCTCACACACCATCCATCCCTAATCCTGTCAGAGACAGCCACCAGGTTTGTCAGGCATGATTTATGCTTTACGAAGCTGTGCTGGATATTACCATTCAGCTCCTTATTCTCCTTGTGCATTAGCATAGTTTTCAGGAGAATCTGCGCCATGATTTTGCTGGGAACAGAGGTGGCATTCTCAGCCCTGTAGTTTCCTATGTCTTCCTTATTTCTCCTTTAAATATGGGGACTGTATTTCCCCTTTTCTAGTTAGCAGGAACTTTACTGAACTGCCATGATCTCTCAAATGATTCACACCAGCTTAGCCACTTTCTTGGCCGGCTCCCTCAGGACCTGTGGATGTACAATACCTGGTTTCATGGGCATGTATATTTTTAGGTTCTCAGATAGTGTTGAACCTGATCTTCTACTACAGTGGGTGAGTGATTCTTCATTCTCCCAGTCCCCTGCCTTTTCCTTCTGCTACTTGGGCATTATGGCTGGAACATTTTTCCGTGAAAACTGAAAGCAACAAAGTCATTGAGTAATTCAGCCTTCTCATTGTTCTTGTCCCTTTCTTTCTGGACAGGTACTATATTTTCCCTAATCTTATGTTTATCAGTCACACAGGTATGCCCTTGATGTCTCTGACCTGATATGAGGTTTTTAGCTTTCCTAACGTGATTCTTGGTTGCTTGGTATTCCTTCCAGGCTTCCTGTCAGTTGGAGAAGGAAGTTACCACCCACAGACAGACAGAAGAACTTCCTGGATTGCTTATGCTCTGCTGTGTTGTTCCTCCAACAGATATTGGGAAGGTTGAAGTTCCCCATGAGGACCAGGACATGTGAATGTGAGGCTGCTCCTGTCCATCTGTAGAGGACCTCATGAGCTTGATCTTCCTGTTTGAGTGGCCTGTAGCAAATTCCCAGTATAAGGTCACCAGTATAATGTGAAGAAATTAATCTGTCTACTGTGACAAAAATGCTGTGACTTGCTTTTGGGGCTTCCGCAGAGCAAGTATATTTGCACATTCTCTGAAGAATTGTTTTAAGAAGAAGGAGGGGTTGGGCAGGTTTTGGGGATGGGTATTTTAAGATCTTAAAGATTCTTAAAATTTCTGAAAGGTCATTCACATTTTGATAGACTCTGCCATACAGAAACAAAATCCCCAAACACCACAAAACAACAGCAAATGAAAACACTCTGTGTAACTTCACAACATTCTAATTGCAGATTTCACAATTATTCTCACCTCAGGTGTTTTCCACCTCTACCAATTGTCACCATCAAGTTCAAATTACCACATATGGTAACAGGTAACCTTTTATTGTCATGGAATCTGGGAGACTTGAATAAGTCTGTATCGTAATTATATGGCGCTTGCCTTGTGATTGAAGTGATTACATGGCTGTTTGTATCCTGCAAAACAGTCATAACTTTTCGTTTTTCATAATGAGGTGATTCAATTTGTCTTCAATGTACTTACAGATTATGTTTCAGTAGCTTCATCATCATTATTACCCTGTGAGATATGCTCCATTAACAAAATGTGTAGTCTCTTTTCTTCAAATGTTGTCCATCAGTTTCTACTGGATCCAAATTTGTTGTTAATGGGAATAGCATTTTTGAGTACGGATTCTTCAAAACCTGTCAGGCTTAGTAGTTGGACTGAATTTCTTTCATTTAGAAAGGCAGTGGTGCAAATATGTCCTTGTGCTTATATTCTACTAAATTCTTCATCATATCAAGATAGTGATTGAAATGATTTGAACCTGTCAGTAATTTCCTAGCAGTGCTTTTAAGCAGTCGAATGAAATAACTTTTTATTAGTTAGTCCATGGATTATTCACAAGCTTTATTTTAAAAAGACTTGAGTCTTTAGCATTTGGTAGAAATAAATTTATTGTACTAACATTGCAAAAATTAATTATTGTTTTGCTTACAACACTGGATGTGTAATTCATGTATGTGGGAAAATGGATAGCTTCTCAGGATACAAACAGATTAATGTCTGTACTCTGAAAAGAACTGGAAAATGGAAAAAGGACTCTGTGTTCAGGAAGGATACAGCTGTGTTGGTGGGGAAGCAGGAGAGGGTACTGCACAGCTACCTGGTGACTCCCTCTGGGGAGCAGCTGCAGCTCTCTTCCATCTGTGCTCCTGTTAATTCTGTGCTCTGTAAAACATTTGAGTAAAGAAACACAGCCATTTGCTTCGTATTGTGTAGAATTGTAGAATTGCTAGAGGAGTTACTGACGCAGGTGTCTTCCCTGCTTCTCAAGGTTCTGTCTTTGATTCTGCTTGTGAGAGGTGCTGTTTTTAAGCAGGTGGAGACTTTTTGGAGGTGTGTGAAAGGTTTGTGCTGTGGCAGTGAGCAGTAGATGGCAGTACTGTCTTGTTGCACAGCATGAAGGCGAGTCACTGGAAGTTTTAAGTCCTGCGAAGCATGCCCTTCACTACGTGTCTGCTGCTGAAACATTGGTAGTTAGGACATATATTGTTCAGCCTAAACTTAGGGTAGTTCTCTTAAAACAATGCTCCATGTAGAAAATTTGGTGGAGACAGGAGATTCTGTGTATTTCTGAACAAATACTAAGTACATGTGTATTCTTCAGTTATCTGTTTTGTATGTGATTGAGACATGAAAGAAACTAATGCTAGCATGATGCCATTTAATCCCATTGCAAAGGTAATGAGAAATTACTGTGATATGTACACATTTTCAACTTTTTTCTTCAAGGGGAAATGCTTGCTGCATTTGAAACAAGTGTTGGTTTGTGAAGCACAGTTCATTCCTGTAAATCTTCCACTTCCCCATATTGAAATATATCCACTGTCTGAAAACTTGATGACTCATAGTGTATCAGTCTTTTGAGTCATAAGTCAGGGCCAATCTCTTGGCTTTTCTAGTACCGGAAATCTTTGTGGAGATTTTTTTCTGTTTATCCATGAACACACTTTGAACGGAAGGACTACTTGGTCACTTTTTTTTTTGTCTTAAAGTCATCTTGATTGCAACAATAAATTTTTTTTTGTTCCTCACCCTTTTTTAAAAAAAAAAAATTAGAGTTTTTTGTTTATTTGTTTTCTTGGAGTGGTAATCTTTTAATCTATGTCACTAAAAAAAAGTTATTATAATTGAGTCTCTCATGGCATGGCAGCAGAAAGCTCCTCAGACTTTCATCTCTGGAACAGTCTCAACTTGTTTCTCTTCTAAAGTTGTTATTGAAAACTGTCTATATAGAACCCAGATATTTTATGTTAAGACAATTGTAATTTCCACAGAAGTACTGAATGAAAACATCTTGAGGACTATAGTGTAAGTTTTTTTTACAGTTTTGTTTCAGTTACAGACTACAATGTAGCTGTTCTGACTTCATACCTACTCTTACAAATACGTATTTTTTCATGCTAGACTGACAGTTAAATTGTATTTGGAAGCTTAGTTTGAGTGATTTTTTGTGTGTTTGTGTGCAGATATATAGGATTTTAAAGGGTCTTAAATTAACTATGGAATTTATTTTCCTGCTGTAATTTTATGAAACTTTTAGGGATGCAGTATTTTATGACATTCGTGTTAGGTCATTCATGTTAACATGCTAGTTCTGGTTTTGGGCGATAAGGAAATTACTAACATCAGCTTATAAAAGTTTAAAATGCAGTTTTAATAGTTTAACTTCCACTGAGCTGCTCATGGTGGTAGAAGTAAATTTTGCTACTTGTCGTTTTTTTCAGTTTACAAAGAAAAGTATTTAAGGACCTAGGATTGTAATCTTACAATCTTTTCAATGTGAAACACCACTATAACAGTATAGAGTCACATAATATCTTGAGCTGAAAGGGACCCACAAGAATCATTGAAGTCCAACAGTATTCAGATTGCTTTCAAAAGATTAGAGAAAAAGACTTAAATGATAGGATGTCAGCTTTTAAAGACGGAACTTTTATCAAAATGGTTGTTAAAACCTGCCTTTGCTTCCTGACTTGATACATCTTCAGGATCAGCAAACCAGCTTTATGCATAGTTTTTCCAGAAAGACTAATGACTATTTATTGTAAACTTATACATCATAAAAAGAAAACAGAGTTAAATAAGACATACAGTTTCAATGGTCAAAAAACTGGGAACAATATAATTGCTGGAAGCCTACTATTAGTGGATACTTAAGAGAAAATAATGGTGAATTTGATGACAAAGCTGAATGTTTTGTGCAGATTACTGAATTGGTTACATAATGCATTATATTTTAAAAAAATTACAAAAATGTCTTGAAGGGCAGTATTAAAAATGCACCCCAGAAACTGTCAGAAGTGAGCTTTGCTGGAAAAAAAGCCCTAAGTAATCTTTGTGTTTTGTTTTTGTTTTCTTTTTGTAGTAGATGAAGCTTTGACAATTTAAAATTTGTGGTATGCTATGTAGTATGTTTACCTATTTAAGCTGTGTCACGGAAAGTCCTGATTTGTTTTTTTGGAAGCAGGAAAAAATTTGCTTTACTTTTAGTTTTTGCATAGCCAGACTTGCTCTTAGGTTTGTAATATTTAGAGAAGTTCAATAGGGGGCCCTTGGTGCTTTGATCTAGTGCCATGGTGCAGTTTAATGAGAGAGAGGTTTTCAATATTGTCTGCGATATTGCAAATTCTGCCAGCTCTGTCTTAAATAAGAAAATGCAAGATTTACACCTCTGAAACCTTCCCTTTTTTTCTGGGCACTCTTTCTGTTTGAAACAGGTAATTACAAAAACCTCCGGATCAATTTTTGTAAAGGGGCACCCTGATGGGTGCCATGACTGAAGTGTGACATGAGCCTTTTCCAATACAATGGGTGGCCTAACATTCCTCGGGAAGGCCAAGCTCATTAAATATTCTCTTCTTTTTTTCCACCCTCTCCCCCTCTTCATGCACTTAGCTTGAGTTGTGCTAAGTCTGAGGTTTCTTCACTGAGGACTTAGGAAAATTGCATAGAGTTCTCAGATTGAATTTTTTATGTGTATGACTTCATGATGGCATTAGCATGTGCTTTGATCCATGTGTGAATGGCACTGGGTCGGCTCTTATTGCCATATCCAGATGGTGTTACAGGGAACAAACAGTTGTGTTTTAGGATTTCTCAATAGACTGTCTAGACTGGTCTTGCAGCAGACAGATACAGCCACCCATCAAATTAGCGTTTGTCAGATTTATGGTAATGGTTCACCAAAGCCTTCCTGTCATTGACATTAAGATTTACGCCTCCAAAGTTATTTTGTCTTCCGCAGCGTGTAAAGTCTGATCATATGTATGTGTTTGATTATCTATATGTAGATGTATATTTGCATATATAAATTTTTAACTAAAGGAAAGGAAAGCAACTGAAGAGAAGTAATTGGTATGGTAAGAGGCAGAATTTTTAAAGTATTTTTTTAAGAGGCTGATTCCTACAGCTGGATTGATTAGGGAAGCTTTCCCTTGCCAGTCCATCCCCTCCCTTCAAATAATAATACGGATGTTCTGTTCTAGCCAGTGTCTCCCATATGCCCTTTTTAGAAAGAAAAACATGTATGTGGATTACTACGGCTAGATTTTGCACTTTCATGTTACACTGCAGTAATATGAGCTGCTCCCTGTACGCAGTGGGAATAACCTTTTGACAGGCAGTATGTCCACTCTCAGTGGAAATGTTTTTCCAAGTCTGGCCAGTGCTCCTTTGATCATGCCACCTCAAACGTAGGGGTCATAGCTACTATGCAATGTAAGAACCACTGATGGTTGACCAGGGGAGAGATGATTTTGAGGAGAGCATATTTAAAATAAGCCAAATGTTTTGAAGTATCTTTTTGATTCTATTTTTTTTGGGCATCAGCAATTTGTTTTGCAGTGGGAATGCTAAGTAGGAGCATTGAGGAAATTTTAAATTATGCTAAAACATGGTGGTACATTTGATGGTGGAAACAAGAGGTGGTGTAAATTTAAAATATATGAATTGCAGTGGCAAGCTCTGAGCTTTAACATGCCAGAGCATGTTTTGAAAGTGTTTTCCTGTTATAAGGATATTTCAAGAATAGCAAAGGGAGTAATGGGATGATGAAAGGATCCAGATGTTACAATAAACTATATATTTGAGGAACATTACCACTTAATGAAAAAACAATTTTACACAATACTTAAATTAATTTGGAAGTCTCTCTGTGGTATGTGCTTTGGAAAACCTCTCCCCTGTTTGCTAGGAATAATTATTACTGAGCATGAATCCGAACAAGACTGCAATTAAATATAAAGCCATTTTACAGACAGCTTTTGCTATCTGCTATTGCTTTAAGGAGCTTTGTGGTATTAGAAGAAAGTAAATATATCTGGTAAATATGCAAATAAAATTAAATACGTAAATACTAATTGACAAGAATCAGCTCCAAGAAAATGGTGTTCCCTGTGCACTGTTTTGGGGACTCTTAACCTCTTTGCTACACAGCAATAGTGTATTAGGGAATCTTGGAAAAAGCAGATAGTTTATACTTTGCAAATCTGTGATGGTATAATACTTGTTTATGCTTTTTGGTAGATTTTTGTGGTTTATGTGTTCTGAGAATGTTAGACTGTTATAGTTTTCCTCTTTAAGTTCTTTAGTGAAGAGAATGTTAAATATCAAACAAATCTAACAGAAGAATAGGAATTCTTTTTATGCAGAAAAGGCATAGGGCTGTTCTTTTTTTTTTTTTTTTTACTTTTCTTTTCATATTTCTTAGAGGTATTATCTGTGGCTGTTTGGTCTAATAGTTTGTCAAACTTTGTCTCTCTGTTTTACCTTCTCCTGAATCAGTGGCAGCGTTTTCACTCTCTCTTTTAAGCAGAATAAGAAAAACATTCTTGGTTCTGATTTTCCTTCCTGTGCTCCAACTTTATCAAAATAAGCATATGTTGCAATCAGATATTTTAACTGACCTGCTAATTTTCCATATTAACTGCAACTAGTATTAATACAGCATTTAAATAATTGAGTAAATATTGTAACTTCACTATAGTTTTGTCCTGATTTTAACTGGATGTTGTGAAACATGTATCTACAAACAATAATTTGTTATTTTATTTTATTTTATTTTTAATTTTCAAGACCACTAAATTATACTTAGTTACTTTTTGTACTCCTTGTTCATGGTGCACTGGAAAACTATATACAGCCTGGGAGGCTTTAGATGCAAAATTTTTCTTAGAAGTTGAAGAATTGAGATTTTTCTTTCAGCATACTTCTGGTTTTGTTTTGATATATTGAAAACTTGGAATGAAATATTACTTCATGTTGCCTTAACTTGTATCAATCAGCTTAAATTTTTTACATAAGCAGTTTAAATTTTCAAGAATTGGTACTTCTACGGCTACTTCTACTTACTTATTCACAAGATAATGTGAGTCTTTATGTAAGCATTGCTCGCTTTAATTAATGTGGTTTAAAATAACTTTGTTCATTGCAAGTGAATTTGTCAGAGATGGGCTAAAAAGTTCACTTTTTTTTGTGTGTGTGTTTTGGTTTCCCTCAACCCCCTAAGTCTCACTTTTGGAGCAGTCTAAACTTACAAAACTGATCTAGTAACAGAGGGACTGATGATAAGAGGAGTGGGCCTGGCCAGGTTCCTGGCAGGATGGTGTGTTGTGCTGCCTGAGCTTGGTGTGTTACAAACTGCTGTCAGTTCTGAGAGGCAAAGACCCCTAGTACCACAGCCGAGGATGGTTTGCTCTGTGAGCACATGGCTGGAGTGGAGAAGGAGAATGTGAGAGCTGCGGGGTGGTGCTGGGTACTGCCATCACAGCGGCCAGAGGTGCTCCCTCCCAATGCATCCTTCTAGAAAGGGGTGGGCCACCCATGCTGCCTAACTCGGGAGATGTGCAAGCAGCAAGATTTAGATCGTTTTGTTGGCTTTGTGCTTGGGTGAGTCACTTTTTTTTTTTTAAGAGATTTTTTTTGACAGGTGATGAACTGGGAAAGAAGGTGCTTCCATCTCCCCTCTCTTCTGACAATGTGAAGAGAGAAGTGGGAGTGGTGAGGAAACAAACTGTGGCAACTGGTGTGCGAGACATGGGGGCAGAGGAGTGGAGTAAGTGATGAAAAGCAAGTGAGCAGCTGAGAGGGGCCTGATTTTTAAGATAAATTGAGACCAGCCTGTCCCTGCCAGCCCAAAGGCAGAGGTTTTCTGCAGCTTGCCTGCCTGAACAGCAGAACCAGGGCAGTCTACTGCCTGGGCCATTCCTCTGAATCCCAGGTCCATCAGCTGCACCCCAGAGGCAGTGCAGTCTCTAGTTCTGCCCCCCACTCCTCCATCTGTGCAGATGTTGAGGAAAATTGGGTGAGGGGGAGAGCAGAGCTGCTAGAGCTAATCTTGCATTGGAAGAGAAATGCTGTAGAGCCATGGCCTAATTCCCCTGTCAACGCAACTGCCCTCACACCCAAACTTGCAAGTGTTTTAAATCACAGCTATCTGGCTTACGTGGAAATATAAACTAGACCTCAGGTATTGTTTAACTGAGTCTGGCAACCTGCCTGTTGTGCAAATGAGGATACTGAGTAAACTCTAAAGATCTGGCAGATCTTTAGAGCTGTCCCACAGTTCTCCCAGAAGCAAAGACAGATGCTTGATGATCCCTTTCCAGGTAATGTGTGAGAGGGTTCTCTTTCCCCCTGACTGTAAAAACAAAACAAAAAACACCCTGGTCATTGTGATACACCTCTAGAGATGTTTTCACTGGTAAATAAACAGTAAATTGGGTACTGACTACTCACACTGTGACTAAGCTGGTGTGGGTGCTTTGGTTTGAGCACCTGGGCAAAAGTGGCAGTGAATCAACATGCCTACATTGGATCAAGCAGTCTATGGAAGTCTATTCAAATTAATAAACTGTTCAGGCTTTTTTGAGGGCCTCCCTCACTACTCCCAGTGCTAGTAGATTTTTAAGAGCTGTTGACTTACAGACTGTGTTCACTGGAAACTGTTGTCACTTTAGACTCGTATAGATGAAATATCACTGAAGGGCACTGTAGAATTTGTGTTGCTTTCACAGGACAATTGAGGTGGGAAGGGATCTTAGAAGGTCTGTAATCTAACCTTGTGGTCAGAGAAGGGTCAGTTTAAGGTCTGACTAGGTTGCTCAAGGCTTTGTTCAGCTTAGTTCTGGTCTTGAAACCAAGTGGAAGAAACCATCAAAGATAAGGGTTGTGGAGCCTGTCTGGGCAGTGCTGAACTGTTCCCGTGGGCAAAAAGTATTTTCTTCAATCCTGTCTGAACCTCTTGGGCTTCAATTTGTCCATTGTTTCTTGTCCTCACTCCATTTACAGCTGCATGCATCCCTTCAGAAAGTTCCCAGGACATTTATCTGGATATCTCAATTACTTTAGATTGTCTTGAAGATTGTTATGTGTTTATACTGCTGTGGCTTTCTTAGATTTTGTATGTGAGATTTCTTTGAGCAGAGGGTGCAGCTCAAGACTGCAGTCTGATTTTTGAGAGCTGGCACATTCAGTATGCCTTATGTAGTATAAGTACAAAATAAATTTGAACAAATAGAAATTTGTACTTTTGGTAATATTGTCATCTGAAACATACGGAAAAAATAATGCCTTGATGCATTTGCATTAACAAATGCCTGTTCTGAAAAAGGGAAATTAGTGTCTCTGCAAGTAACAAAGGGAAATGGGTTTATTTATGTTATATTTGCTGCTACATTTAAGACTCAGAGTTGAGAGACTTTTAATTTCATATAGGAAACTCAGGGTATCCACAAAGACACTAAAGTGTCAACAGAACCAAAAGACAGCGACATGTTAATATGCTACTGTTTTTACATAGCAAGGCAGTCTGAAATTGATGTTAAAACATCCAGCTTTATGAAAACAGATGTCTTTATTCTCTCTGCTCCACAGATAGATTTTTCTGTAGTGGCTATCAATTAGGCAAGTAGTTCATATATTTCTTTTTTGTTTTCTTATGACTTTTGGATAATCATAAGGAAATATGAGTTGAGCTACATGCTACATGAATACATGCTGAACTGCAGTCTAGTCTGTGCACAATTTGCAGTATAATTAAAACTAATTTGAAAACACTTTAGGTACGTAAGCACTAATCTATGTGTGGAAGTTCACTGAGTTAAGCTAACTTACATAATGTATATATGTCATGTATGAATGTACTAAGAATCCACTTCTTAATTCACGTTTGCTTTCTTTTTGTGCATTACCTGAAAGGGCTGAAGTATCACTTGTTTATGTGTAGCTCCGCACTGTCATTTGAGCTGTCTAGGGTCTGTGTAAAGCACATTACTTGTTTTATTTTTAAATCAGTGAACCCCCACTTTTAGAAAGGGTCTGTGTCATGTTCTCTTCCTCTGCTTGATCCAGATGCACTGGAGCTTTTGCACACTATCTACAATGATTGCTTTCTAAAGCCTGTGCCTTAGGTAGTTAATTTTCTGCAGTGGTACAATAGCATTTTTGATGTGCAGAGCTGCATGTGAATAGCCAGTAATAAAAATCTAGCATCAAGGCCAGAAACTATTTTGTACTACAAGGCTTGACTAACAAAATGTACTGTTTACTGAAGTGAGTAGCTTGTTTATTAGAGCAGAAAACTAGGAGTTGGTGAAACTAGGAAGACATGGGAAATCTGAACTGCAGAATGGTCTCTGCCTTGATTGATCTACTTATTTATGTTACCTCTGTTCCAGCTGAAAACCAACAGAATTGGATAGAAGAAATCTGTTGCAAATTTTTTGGTCCCGCCCTACTCTTAGTTCTATGTAAAGCAGCAATTTTTTCATTTTTTAAAAGCTTTCTGTGCAATTTATTAAATACTATTTTTTGTTAAGACAAAAACGTTGCTCAGATGTTCTGCTTAAAATGCATGGCAACGTGATACGAGTGCCTATGAAATTCAATATGGTACTCCGAGATGGTGCTTTACTTTTTCTCTTTGTGGGCATTGAACCCATTCCTATAATCACAAGGCTATCGCAAAGGAAATTTTGCTGAACTGATAATTGTCTTGTGGTTGAGACACTACCACAAGTATTTCACTGCTGAAGTCAGCTGCGGTGGGAATGAGCCTCCCTCGCCTGATTTGGCCCGTAGCAATGATCTCTCAACTGCCATCATCACAGAAATTCATGGAGAAACGGATCCCCTCCCACGCGTTAGCGTGAAATCAAGCACCCGATCTTGGAAGGAATCTGCCCGCAGAGCAGCGGGCCGCCTGGCGCGGGTGAGCAATCCCCACGTGCCGCGTCCCGGGGCAGCCTGCCCGGTGATTCCGTTGAAACGCCTCGTCCCCGGGTGGAGCGCGCAGCGATACTCAGCCTAGGGGTGATGAATACACGGATAACTATGCTTGAATCCGCATTCCTGGAGAAGGGGTGCAGTCTCTTGGGCAGCCAAAGATGGCAAGAGTTTTTAGCTACTGTTACTATGTAAGCATCTAGCAGTACTGCAAATAGTTCCCAATAAAAAAGCCTAATCCAGTTCCTCCTACATTCTTTGGGATATGTCAGTCCTTTCAGTAGTCGGGTTTCGAAGCCCTAGCCTCCTAGGGTTTAAAATTGGCAATTGCAAAAGGAAAAAATACTTCCTCCCCCCAAACAACAAATGAGCAAATCCCCCTGAAGGAATGAGACTACACTGTCGGGAAGAATCTCTTTTTCTTCCTATGTTCATTTTGGTGGACCCTACATATGCATAGTATATAGTGATACTGAAAATAAAAACTTGGCCTTTACCATGCAGTACAGCTTAACCTGGGATGACGGGACTGTAGGACAAGCACAACTAGGGAATAGCATCTCTTCAGTATTGGAACATTTTCATTTGGTTTATCGGATGGAAGCACTGACTGAAGTGAGTTAAGCACCAATATTATCACGCTATAGAAAAGTACAGAAAAAACCAAATTGGAACTTGATGCCATGTTCTGAAGTCTCTTCCTACAGACCCATGAATATAAATTATATTTAAAAGAAATTATTTGAATATTGGCTCAGCTGCTAAAGAGAAAACTGTATTTACTAGATGGGGTACAAAAATCCAGTGAAATAATTCAGGAATCTTCACCTTCATGATGCTGAATGTCTCTAGAGCTTTTAGATGCTCAGGTTTCTGAATGAAACTCTCCAGCCTGCTGTAAGTGTTGGGAATGAATGAAGTTATGTGCCCATTCATTTACAACATGGAGAATACCCAAGCTAATGAACAGGAAATGCTGAAGGGTATATTTCACCCACATGATCTGCAGTGTAAAGTGGTTAAAAACTGCAGGATGTTTATCTCAGTATTTTTTTGGAGGGGAAACATGGTTGTGAAACTGTAAACTGAGATTTCTGCCTTTGACAGGATAGAAAATCAAAGATTTTTTTGTTCCATTTTTAAAATAATGTTATCTCATGTCTGTATTGGAAGAAGAGTGTTTTGTAGTGTTGGAGCAATATTTTTCCCTACATGTGGTCAATGGAGAAATCCAGAAAGTATAGGATGTTTGCTTTCTTTGCCAATATTTGTTTTCAGTATCAATTTATAATGGCAAAAATGATGACATCAAATTCTTTAAAAACAAATCCATGCAATCTGGTTTTTGTTTTCACTATCTTAAGATACCAGGGATGAAGTCTGTTTCTAATAACTAGCTAATGAGCCACTGAAATAGCTCTAGTTGCTGACATTCTTTCTGGGAAGATTGATTAAATTCTCCAATATGCTACATTAAAAAAGTAGATCTAGAGTGCAATCAACACAGGAAATGTTATGAGCAAATTGGTCTTCCACTTGTGATGGTTCTTACACTGAGACTAATGAATATTGCAGGAATTTGGAATGCAGAATAGGACTAGTATGACTTTTCGAATATATTTGGAATTTGTGGAATGGCAAGCATGAGCAATCTTGCTTAATTTTTAACCCTATTGTGACTGGAAAAGTATTTATTTGAAATTTTTCCAGAGTTCTGACTGCTGACCAGAGATACAAAGTACATAGTCCAATGGAGATAGTCTTACTCTGTTTTAGACGGCTTAATAGTTTCAAATTAAGATCAAAAGAATGTCCAGTATATGTAGCATGTCATACATCTTAATCTACCTTAAGCACATAACACATACATAACAGTGACCTTCAGTTGGCACGTTAGTGATGGAAAGGAGTTAAGAGTTTAGATTTTGTCTGAACCTGAAGGTAGTGTTAATTCTTGTTAAAATAAGTCGTCCACAATATGCACTTAAGGGAAATTCAAAGCTATTACAGCAGATGGCCTGCCAAAAATCTTAAGTCATTTATGACAGTCTAATAATGTTAAATTCTTTGAACATGTGTAAAAATGGGGAAACTTGCAGGTCTAATTCCTGAAAATGTGGGAAGCACAGAATTGTGTACTAATGATCAAATTGTACTGCAAATTCACACAGTTCTTTGTTATATGGGATTTAATTTAATGGGGTGTTTAGTTGTTGACAGAAGTTCAGCAATTTCTCCAAACAAAATATGTTTTTGTTTACCCTCAATGAGATCCTGTGTGGCACCTGCAAGGTAACCTTTTTTTTTGTCACTGTTTTTTGTCTAGCCAGACAGCCCCAAATTATTTGTAACCAGAAAATTATGAAGAGGACTTTGTTATCCTAAAATGCCACATATGAGCTACTTTTGTTTCCCAAATAAAACATTCATGATACCATCATGCGGCTTCTGGCATGTAGATTTTTTCAGTTTGTTTTTTTTTCGCAGTTGGTCTTTCCCATTGCATGACTTTTTGAATGCTTCTGAACCCAAATAGCTTTAAAATTATGGAATGAAGTCCAAGTCACATGCTTGATATAGTTAAATTTTGTTAAAATATGTGCTTCTACCACATTTTCTGTGCTCATAGTTTCACTAAGGAAATTCTTAATTTCTTGGTTCAGTATTATTTCCACTGGCATCTGTGGTATATCAAGCTGTCCCTGATGGATTTTCTTCTGTGTTTATCTGACACACAAGAAAAATTTTTCTAGGAAATACCACTGAATAGTATGGTTGATTGGAGGAGAAAATATATTGCTATTAGGCTGGAATGTAAGGTTTAGTAGAAGAGAAAAGCAGGAGACAGCAGGAAGAAGAATCATGATACATTTGTCATTAAAATACTTTAGTGTGCCTGGAAGCCCAAGTAGATTTTAATGTTTTTACAATGGACTTCATATGTATGCTTAGTGCAAAAATATTTACCTGGTTTCATATTGTTGAGTGGTGTGCTTATTGCTTTCAATGTGATTTTTCTAATATGAACATTTCCAAATCAATTTATGGTCTGTTGGAACTTTATCTTCATCTTATTTGTAGAAGATTATTTTTCTAAGGATTTTTATTGGGATAGAACTTAACTGTTTTTACTATTTAAGGCTGTATAATGTCCCCAGCTGAAAAAAAATCTTCAAACATTTAGTCTGCAGCTTAATAGTTCATTTTGATTCCTGTTTCTGGGCATAAGTCAAATGGGACTTCTCTGCTTAGTTTTGTCCTCTTAGAATAAACTACTTTAAATTGCTCTAGTTCCCTTGTGCTTGATGGACATCACAATCATATTCTTATATTTTTGATGCCTTTAAAAACAAAGCTAGCATGAAATTTGCATTTTGTTGTTGCTTTAAACTATGTTTCCACGTGGAAGGATGGTTTTCTTTTGAAGTACATGTAGGTTGAATCAGTGCCACAAATAAACTCTAATTCTGAACAAAATAATAAAAAAGCCATATAATTATTGCTTTTCTTCTAGAGTATGGAGCTTATTGCCTGCTTTAGATGCATTGCACTGTGACTTGGATTATGTTTAGCTTCAATGGTATTTCACTAGAACTAATACGTTAATAGCAACATGTTCTTCTCCCTTCCTGCTAGAAAATTCCCTTTTTGTAGGTTTTTTCCCTGCTCTTTCTTTCAATTTTACATTAGCCTCAACTTTGTGAAGTTAGGTACATTTAAAAATAGGTTTAATAAAAATTGTTTCTAAGAATTAACTTTAAAATAACCTAATTTACTGCTATTGTCAATTTGAAAATATAGGCAAAGGTGCATTAATTTTGGAAATCACAGTTATCTTCTAATATCAAGGATCTTTGAGAGGGTTTTTTAGGAAAATGATTCAAGACAGCATATTCTAATTAGAATACCTCATTATTTCTTTAATTTTGAACCATAGGCCTAGATATTTTGTGTCTTTTCCATCAAATTATTTCTGAGTTGTAGAGAGAGCACTTAATACTTAAAAAAAAGTTTGAGATACTTTAGTTTCCTGTGGTAAGGGATGGGGAAAATTCAACAGGAAAAACAGTAGCTGCTAGCAGATTTTCAGATTTGATCAGTATGGTTAACAGTGACAGGAGAACTTCTGCTTCATCATTCTGCCTAACTGATGAGTCTTCAGTCTAGTGAGACTGAAGAATGTTCAGTCTTACGCTTTTTTTTATATGTTGCTCCAAATTTTTAAATTTGATTTTCTTGGTACACATCAGTTAAGGATGGTGACCTGACATAATTTGCCTCTTCTCTGTTGCAGGAGATCTAGGGGCTTGTGCTATATTTTGGGCCCCAGAAATGTTGACTTGTCAGGGAATGCAAACAGCAGTTTTTTCTGATTTATGTAGGCTTTATAAAATGCCTGCATAAAAATGAGTAGAAAACATTCTTTTGCAGTAAGTATTTCAAAATCTGATCTTTCTGCTTTTGACCTTCAGAACTGGAAGACTGAATTAAAAGGATCCCCTCTTTTAATTCCTTTGGCTCAGTATCTATCCAGAAGGTCCCTGGTACTTCCAGCCCAACTATACCAGTCCAAGGTTATACGTAGAGCTAATGCCTCATGACCAGCTCTTCTCTGTTGGGCTGTGGGATTTGGTGCAGAGTTTTTGCTTCCTACTGGTCTACAGAGGTACTGTTTCTAATACAGAAGTACACCAACTGTTGTTCTCTCTGTTCTGCAAACCTCTCGCATAAAAGTTCATCTATGTTGCATGATGATACCAGTTCTAGGTGTCAGATAAGGGTTGTGTGCAGTGAACTAGGAAACCAAGGTTTGACGTCTCTTTCCATGCTTTTATAGATTGTAATTTCTTCCTGATTAAGCATTGATCTTTTTAAGACATAATTTGTGATTGTATGCTTTTCTGGAAATAATCTTGACAGCATAATCTTAAGAATGTCTTGCAAGGATGAGTTCTCTTCAAATAAAGAGGACTATATTATTATTACTTAAGACAGTAAAATTCTTCCAGTGCTTTTTCAGTTACTGTGATTTTTGACATGTTTTGGAGCAGTTAGTTTCTTCTGAAATCCTACACTTTGTAACTTTATTCTCCAATAACATAATCAAAGTGTGCTGCATTCCTTAGTCCTTGTATAAAATGGTATGATATATCCCATGCCTTGTTGTATCTTTTCATGGTAATAAATTGCTTTGAAGAATTACTTGTGAGCTGTGAAAGCATCCTTTTCAGTGAAAAATCTCAGTGGCATGAATAGAACTGTGTGCATCTTTTCTCACGCTCTATATGTTCCCTGTGTTTTAAAAATACTGATTTAATGATATGTAGGTAATTGGCAGTTGCTGAGGTATCACTGTTAAAGTTTATTATACCTTTAGATTACAAAATCACAGCTTCCAGTTCTTTATTAAGATTCTTTAGTTGTCTGCCAGTCTTTAGGAAAGTGAATGTAAAAATTTAAGATACTTAAAAAGTTGAGTTAAAGCCATTGTACTGCTTTTACAACTAATTGTATGTGTTAGTCTCTCAAGGACATTTCTCAAGTCTTCCATTTCTTAAGCCTGTTTTTATTCATTGTCTCACTCTGAATTATGCTACCAGCTACAGATTGCTTATGTTTCTCTGATAGACTCTCATCATTATGGCAGTTCTCCCTGGTCCTCAGTGATTTTTTCTCTCGTGCCAGCAAAAAAGGAGTTTCGCAGCTTGGCAAGATTTATGCTGATCTAGAATAAAAGATAAAATTTTTGTTCCCGTAAGAAGCGGTGAGTCAGTTCTTACTGAAGTGGCTGCAGCGTCCTTAGAACATGTATTAAATCTCCCACAGCTAAGTATTAAATCAGCTGAGAACCTAAGCATCCCCAAGCTGTGCTCAGTTATCTGAACATGTTAAGTGTATTTCTGCTTAGATTTTTGCTTGTATTTGTCAACATCAGCTGTATTCTTGAGTAACAATCTGTTGCCTTTTTAAATAATAAAAAAAAAATTATGGAATTGTTGCATAATAATTATCTGAAAAAAACCAAGACACTCATCACACACTCAATGAAAGCAGTATCATTGAGAAACAGATTGCACAGGAAGAGTTCAGGCAGAGGGCTTTTATTCCTTTTAAAAGTGTTGGTTTACTAGAGCTGACTAGAGGCTGCACCTACTCAAAGGAGAAAAATTTAATTCCCCTTAAAAGGCTTTCAGCAGTTCTGAGACTAAGAAAAAAAAACAACCTGGCATAGTGATACACTCCTGTGGATTGAAATGTTTCAAGCCTCTTAATTGATAAAAAGAGCTGGTTGTTTCACCAGGTGAAATTTCTTGGCTTAGGCCGTTACCACCACAGAGCAGGCACACTGACATGAGTCTGCATAGCTGTATGGCAGGCTGTTTTGTGAGCAAAGCCACAATCATGTGTGTTTTCACGAAAAAATAAATCTGGTTCTTGCCAGCTTCCATTTTCACCTAGAAAATGTTAAAATTCAGCCATGGCTTTTCAAAGATAACATAATCTATGTGTCCAGAATTTGTCTACAGAATATTCTTTACCTTCTATTTGGGGATTATTTCCTATCTAACTCTAGAAGATGTATAGACATTGGTCAATACTTACTACAAAAAAATAAAATAAAATCCTGTTTCTGTGTTTGGTGGGTTTTTTTAATTATTATTTTTGTATATATTTTTAAATTCAGGTGTTTTTTTTAAAATTTGATTTTAGTTTTGTTTAACAGTGTGAACTTGTGAAAACAACAATTGTCTGTAGTTGACACATTTCTCTGTAGGATCTGTTCCCTTCTCTATCAGATGAAAATCTCCATCTCAAACTGAGTTTTGTTGCCCAAACTTTCAGACACTAGAAGTAGGGCATCTCTTGGTATTGTCTTTAAGATGGTTTAAAGGCTGTGTAGTCCTTTATTTATTCATGCTCAGGAGTAATAAATTTCAGTTCTAGTCTTGCATTTCTAAGTGAACTAAATAGCCAATGGAGTCTTCAGCAGCAGGAAGTCAGCTGGGAAGCTGTGGTAGATATGTAGGCAGAAGAAAATCCCAACTTGCAACTGGAGACGAGAAATGTGAAATGCCTGTGTTGGAGCATGAGATGTTTTCAATGGCTGAAGCTTCTCAAACCTAACTCATTAAGAGTTTGATTGAGGCTAAACCTGTTCTGCATTTTTAATGGTGCTTGAGATTCATATGCCTTCCTTTAATTGTATATTTTGGATTAATGTTTTTGTGTGGGTTGTTCTGTTTCCTCCCATGGTAGTAATGTGCTATCCTAGCCAAGTAAAACTGTTAGGCTCTATAAGGGGGAGGGAAGAGAGGTTCCTGTATATGTTAGTACATGTTTCATATTCCCTAGAGTCTTTTGGTCAAAACAGGTATTCTCTTGAAATTTCTCTCTCTCTCTCTCTCTCTCTCTTTCTCTTTTTATTTTTATTTTTATTTTAATATAGTGTACTGGGAAAGTAAGAGGAAAAGGCCACATAAGATTGAAATAATTCAAAGGGAGCTTAATGAATAGATGTTTATCGCCTGCAATTATCTAGTGTTTCAAATCCAACACTGGAGACAGGTAATGCCATGAACTGGTAGTAGTCTATTGGAGCTCCCATTTGTGACTGCACCAATACTGGTATAATTCTTACTCCATTTTCTGGTGTTGAAAAACAGTTTTGTCTTTAGTGTTCCAAGCAGAAGAATTCTTTGGCCAGGAGACTTGCACAGTCTGCAAAATCAGGCTGTCTTTGTTCTGTCCTCCTCCTTCTACTATCTAAGTCCTCCGATTACTTCTTGTTAGATTGTATATACTGGTAATGCTATTTAGATGTTAAGGGCATACACTGTTTCTATTTTAGTAACTTTTGTTGCATAAGTTTCTACTCACTGCTTCTATTTTACTAACTTTTGTTGCATCACTTTCTACTCATATATTCTTATCTCCTGATAATTTTAGGACAGTCAAACATTTGTTGGTTTGTTCACTTCTTGGTTTGATAATACCCAAATTTGCCCGGGTGTGCTCAGTGTACTGCACTAACAGAAAGCAGCAGCAATTCCTGAGCAGGTTTAAAAGTCACACTTGAAACTGTACTTTGCTTCTTAAAGTAATGTCATACTAGCATGATTGTGTTTAATTTCGCTTTTATGGTATTTTGCAAATTGATTCTAAAACTGTCTTGTTTGTGGCTTCCCCCTGCATCCCAAATGTCAGTGGGTCCTTTTTTCGTTGTTGTTGTTTGCTTGTTTGTTTGCGGGTGGTTTGTTGTTGGGGTTTTTTGGTTGGTTGGTTCAGTTTGGGGTTTTTTTTTTTTTTTTTTTTTTTTCCTTTGATACTCACAATCTTGTTGTACTTACTATTCAATCTTAGCTATAACCTTGTTCAGTAAGACCAGACTTTATAGAAAACAGTCTGGACTGCTGTCCTCAGAGATTTCTCCTCTTTTCTCTCAGATTTGATGTCAAGTGTTGGTTTTGAAATCTTTCATAAGAAGGAACAAGTCATATCTTTGGGCTTAATCTCAGAGGAAACATTGCCTCAAGTAAACATTAGTTATTTCTTTTTCTTCCATCAAAGCACTTAGAGTTTCTCTAGGTTACTTTACTTTTTGATACTCAAGAGAAACACACTCACCCCAGGAATTATTTTTTTTTTTATTTATGATTATGATGCTGAACAACTCTGAAAGCTTTGGATGAAACTGGTTGGGAAAAATATACTGGAGTTTGCCTGTTTCTTTAATGTCACTGATACAATGGATGGAATAATTCAGATCTTGTTACTTTTTTCAAGTATTTATTTACTGGTATCACCTGAATCCCCCTTGAGGTCTTCTGGCTATTAGTGCAGGAGGACGCACTTCTCTTGTTTGCACTTGGCTATCCCCATGCTTTTTTCAACTATGTTTCAAATTAATATGTGTTTATTTTAGCTTAACTGATTTTTGTGCAGACCATTTTGTTATATAGATCCTTTTGTAAATTTCAGAAGTTTCACTTCACTGGGCATGATGGGTCTTATTCTCTTACTGTACTTTGAATTTGCCTGCAAATTTTAAGAGTAGGACAGCAGCTTTATTTTTTGAATGCATGGAATACAATGCAAGTGTTCATTTACCTCCATCTAGTGAACAGCTAGATTTCTCTTTGCACCAGATATATTTTTCTGACTTTTTTCCCTTGATCCATTCTGGCATGGGGCTTGAAGATGTCACTCTACTCTTTCAATAAATCCTCTTTTTGATATTGTTACCAAAGTAGTACGATGTGTGCCATGTATGTCAAATATGAATGTCCAAGATCTTGTATACTTGTAAATAGTTTTTGAAGAGAAAAAAGAAACAAAGCATGCTGTTGCATGTAAGTGGCATGTAGCTGTGTAGTCACCTCAGAAAAAAATCAGAAAACACCAAGTAGTCTATATGCTTCTTTCCGCTTTTGTGATCCCATGCAAACAGAAGAGAATTATTCATTCCATGCTGAAAAAAAATTTTTTTGGTAACCCACCTTATAGCACACATAAATAATGGAAAAGCTTTTTATAGTTTGGCTCAGAAACTGTACAGGGGTGCTTTTTAGTAAATCTTAAGCTCAGAGGTGTGATTTTGTTTTAGTTGTTGTTATTTGTGTGGGTTTTTTGAGGGGGTGTATTAAGAAAAAAAATGTATACATTTTTTATTCTTGCCAGAAAGTAGAAGTGACAGGAGGTGTCACAACCTTAACTTTTCCACATTTGAGTGGTGCTGCTACTGCCTTTTTTGCTGGTATTTTCGATGATTCTTCAGGTTTTTTTTTAGTGTGGTTGGGTTTCCTTAAGTTGTGAAACAAACTATTTGCAAAGGCTTTCATTCATCTTTTTTGTTGCCTTTGTCTCTTGCTGTTAAATGTGAATGGACTGGTGGATTGAATGAGTTAGTCTTGTGCAATAAAACATGTGGAAAGCAAACTGTCAGAGAGGAAACAACTTGAGCAATAATTCTACACTTGATGGAACTTAGAAGTGTCCAAAAGTCCTCTTGGAGCTTGATTTGACACTGCAGTGAAGCGAGTGATTGTCTTCTGTTCAGAGTACCACCTGTGCATGTGTTTATAGCTGTTTGTTGACTCAGCTTTGATTTATCATAGCTGTCTGCCATTTAATTTTATGTAGGCTTTTAAATCATACTGAATATCTGAGTACATCTAGAACTTGATATTTATTACTTCATTCTTTCTTCTAGTGTGAATGTAAGGGAGAATCATAATTTGGTTTTGATTTTATGGGGAGTGTGTAAGAGATTAAGGTCAGAGAAGCTAACTTTCCATTTTGGATGTGAGGTTTGTGGTTTATTTTGGCTGATGGTAGGGAAAAGACTCTTGTTGCCTTACAGCTTCTTCCAGGGAAGTTATGCCTTTGACTGCATTTACTGAATTTTTATGATTCCTGAACTTTGGGTCAAGCCTTCATCTAAGAGCAGTTCATCTGATATCAGATAAAACAAATTATCTCCTGCAATTTGACCCACTGTAGTTGTATTATCATGACCATGAAGTCCTTTGAAATTATATGCTCTGAACGGTAGTGTTGTATCTGGCTTGTCAGAAATCATCCAGTTCTTTCTTCTTAACTATATTTCCTCTAAGCCTTCTCTGTTGGTAGCAGTTATCAAATATGTTGAAAGATGAATGTGCCATTTGTCTGGTTTTAATGCTCAAGCCTGCGTCTTATATTCTGTTCATCCACAAGGGATGTTGAAAAGTTTTTTAAGGCTATTGCTTCTTTTGAGATTCTGGAGTCTGGCTTCTCTGAAATACCAAGAAGCTTTTGACAGGAGATGGTAAACAATTTCAGCTAATGAATCCAAATGTATTTCTTCATGGTGAGAGGGCATAATTTGAGATTCCTGCTCTAGACCATGTGTTGCTGCTTGGTCTCCTGTAATAGAGGAGGATCTATGTGAACTGCATAAAATTCATCAAGGTCAAGGGTAAAGTTTTGCACCTGGGGCAAGACAATCCCAAGCACCTCAGGCTGAGCAGAGAATAGTTTGTGAGCAGCCCTGCTAAGAAGAACGTGGAGGTGCTGGTGGATGAGAGGCTGGACATGACCCAGCCATGAGCACTCATTGCCCAGAAAGCCAAATGTGTCCTGGGCTGCATCCAAAGGAATGTGGCCAGCAGGACCAGGGAGAGGTTTGTGTCCTTCTCCTCTGCTCTGCTGAGATTGCACCTGCAGGGCTGCATCCAGCCCTGTGGTCCTTGGTACAGGAAGGACATGGAGCTCTTGGAGCGAGTCCAGAGGAGGCCTGAGCATCTCTCCTATGAAGACAGGCTGAGACAGCTGGGCTCACTGAGCCTGGAGAAGAAAATGCTTCAAGAGATATTATAGCACCTTCTAGCATCTGAAAGGAGCATCCAAGAAAGCTGGTGAGGGACTTTTGACAAGGACATGTAGTGATAGGACAAGGGGGAATGGTTTTAAACTAAAAGAGAGTAGATTTATATAAGATGTTAGGAGGAAATTCTTTACTGTGAGGGTGGTGAGACCCTGAAGCAGGTTGTCCAGAGAGTTGTGGTGCTTCATCCTAGGATGAGTTGGATGGGGCTTTGAGCAACCTGGTCTGGTGGAAGGTGTCTCAGCCGCTGGCAGGGCAATTGGACATAGATGATCTTTATGGTCCTTTTCAACCCAAACAATTCTGTTTCTCTGTGATTTCTGTGAGGTAGGATATCACAAGGACTGTTTGCTCTTTAAAACTGCCTCACTTCCTTGAGAAAGTGTTTTCTTATCTCCTTTTTTAATATTATCCATTCTTAAATGCCTACACTTGTTGGTTTTTCTGCAGCAGAGTCTGATAAAAAGTTGAAGAGGAGTAGATGCATGTGGATAAGGACTGCTTTTGGTTCAATCTGTGGGCTGACCACCCCTTAGCCAGATTAAACTAGAGGATTGCTTTATCCTGTGTGAGGAGTGGTGTAGCAGTTAGGAGTCCTTGAGCCTTCCACTGTATTTTGGATTGTTACCCTGTATTGGGGTGGAGGATCTTGAGTATAATGGCCACTGCTTAATGAGGTTGTGGACAGTCAGAGAAGGTGTCTAGTCAGGATGCTGAGATTTTTGTCTGTGCTGAACATCACTCAGGCTGGCAGTGGCTACATGCATCTACATTCATCTCTTTTGGTAGCCACAAAACAAACAGCAATCTTAGGTTTTGTCCTTACTACTGAAGTCATATAGATGAAGATGAACCTTGTTTGGTTGGGTTTTTTTTTTGTATAGGTATAACCACCTGTACAGTAGCAGTATGGAAATTGAGGAGACTGCAACTTTCACAGCTGACACTGTGAAATGCTTGTAATTCATTGTACTAATTAAAAGTTCAGGTGTTCATACAGTTAAAATTTAGTTTTATTTATATATCCTTCCCCTCCTCACCTCCGTACAGCGTATAATTTCACTCTGGTGCCTTGTGTGTTTTATTATTTGCATTCAATTATTCCACTGCTGTTCCCAGTTGTTTCCTATCGTTAACACTATAATTGTCTGTCCTGTGTTGTTGTGTTCCTCCTTCACATTATCTCTTCAAGGTTTGGCATTTCTTTGTGCTTGTGTGATCTCAAACAACATCAGAGCTATGGAACCTACCATGTGCAAATTTTCCTTTTTTTAATAAACCCCTTGAGTTTTATCAACAGCTTTAGATGATTAACCAGTCCTCTGGATATAAGTGTGTGCAAGTACCAGAAGTCTGTTTGTTCAAAGATACCTTAAATGAAAAATAAATTGTAAAAGGAGACCGTATCCATAAATATAACCAAGACGGGGGAAGGGAGCAGAGTTAAGGTTGAGCTTTCAACCTTCATTCTGTATTTCAAGAGTTCTGAATGCTTGGTTTGTTAGCATTAGTGCTGCACTAACTTAGGGTATTTTTCCATGAGAGTGTGTGTGTTTAACCAACTAAGCATGAAATCCCTTGCTTCTGTTTGTCCCTATTAAATAGTGGCAACAAAAGAAACAGACAGGAGATGGGTCCAGAACAAAGCAGAAATAATGGAGTATTTCACCCCAAAAAGGAGAGTGAAACGAGAAGTACAATGAGTAGGCAAAGACAGACTCAACAGCTGGAGGCAGTTTAATGTGTTGTAGAGAGTACTAATTCAGGGACATTTGCTGCCCAGAGTTTCAGTCTGTGATCTCTGAGTGGCACATATATCAGAAGTGTTTGGCCGTCCCTGCTGTAAACGCAATATGCTTTTACCAGAAGAAATCTTCATAGGCTTTAAAGGGACACTGTCTAGGATTGTCAGCATAAGTACTGATCCTCCTAAAACCCAGAATCATCATCATCTGCTTGGGTTAGAAATCTGTAAGAAGAAGTAGAACTGGCTAACTTCTTCCCTTAACTTTTACAAAATGATTATACATGCACATGCAGCATTCATGCACACTGACAAGTAAAATGAAAGTAACAGTGCTGCTGAATAGCACAAAGATTTCTGCAGACTGCACCTATTACTCCCAGTTTCCTGGATAAATCCATCCTTTTTTTCCAAAACTGATTAAATTCATGCATTTTTAAAGGTACCTTATTGTTTTATTTTCAGTACTTAAAAATATGTTTGTTCATTAGAAAATGAACTCCTGACTCTCTCTGCCTGCCTCTCTTTGCATGCTTATTTTCCCCATCCAGTGACTATAGCTTTGTGTGATATTCTCAAAAATTATGAAAGCTGACAATTAGACATGTCATTTCCTTTATACTAAGTAAGGTCTTACCCTGATAGGATGAGAAGGCTCGAAAAAATGTTCTGCTTTTGTTGCTAGCAGTGGGGTCTGAATACATGACCATATCCCAAACAACTTTTCAGTGACTGTGCCAACTAGCTCTGCTTGACCCTGTATTTGCAGTAGTCCAATGCTTTCTTTTCTGTCCGCTCTGACACTTCCTCTAAGGCACTGTTTGAGTTTGTTTCATAATACCTAAAAGGCAGGATTTTATTGCCCATTGAGCAAATCAGGTTTGGGAATCAGTGGAGGAGTTTACCAGGTCTGTGTCTGGCAAGTTAATTCAAACTTCTTTTATACCTTTTGGGTTGACTAAATGGAATGGAAAGTATGCTGGTTTGGGAAAGAACTGACCACTAGTTGTGAATTGAGCAACTCTCTCAATGTTTTTGATATATTTGTATTTTGGGTTTCTGGAATGACTTCTTTAGTTACTGGTGCACATTTCTTGCAGTTTTGTGGTTTTCAGAGTGCACTGTAATATATGATGACACCTTAATTAATGTGTAGCTTTAGTCCATGGTTATAAAATATTTCAGGATGCATTTCCTGTCTATAATAAAATGCAGAATATAAGACGCAACTTTATTTGCATGGTCAAAACATGGCCAAACACTTCTGAATCTTCTATTCCCCACAGATACTGTATAGCAGATGAAGCTACCACAGTTGAGACAATAAAGGTTTAGTCTCTATAATGGATGCTTAAATGGCCCTAACTTTGTTAGGGAGCAGGTAACTTCAGGTGGCTGAGAGAACAGGAACAGAGTGATCAGACTGTTCGTATAGTGGTATTTCCAATGGGAAAGATGTTCATTGAGCTTAAATAAGGAGGGTTGCGAAACAAATTTATAAAATCTAAATCTGTTATTACAAGCATCCCCTTCAACATGCTTTTAAATTTCTCATCTCAGCTGCTGCTAAGTGCAATATACAATAACTTAAGTTTCAGCATCTTTTTGAAGCTAGAGTATTAAAAAATTGTTTTCATTACAACTAAACCAATTTACTGAAGGCAGTTAGCCTAGCAGAAGGACAGATTCATGATATAGGGGAATCATATCAGATAAAATACAACAGTGGTCTGGAGGGAGCCATGTTCCGGACTTCTAGGGGTCTCTCTGAGATTTTCATGGCTAGCTGTGCTTAGTAATGACAGGTAAATGAGAGGGTGGTGAGTCTACATATGCTACTTTGGAGATGCAATCTGAGCTGGATTTTTGATCATTTGTTTCATCCATAGCATATAAAGGTTCTCCAGACTAAGTTAGACTTAAGGAATTTGCAGTAGAGAGATTCTGAGGTTCACAAAACCCGCCTGTCACTCACAGCGCCTCCATATGTGTTCTGCAAAGCGTAGAAATTATCTTTCACAGAACTATATATTATTAGATGTTGTCTGGGCTTGAGAGTCATATCTGGTTGCATAAGAACCAGTACAGTGCCTGGACAGAGAAGCCCAGGATTCCATCAGCTCATCTATTCCTTTATGTTTTCCAATGTGACATCAAGAGGTTGTTGCAAAGATGCCATGATGACAGAGACAAATTGAATCCTTTTAAAGACCGGCTGTAGAGGATCTGACACACAGCCTCAGGAGCTCTGGCAAGCTCTGAAGGATTTTATGTAGCCTTCAGCTTGATATCCATTAAGTGGAAACTCTGTTTAAAGGGGTTTATCTTGTTCAATGAACTCAGTTGGCCTTTCTCACTTAAGTACCACAGTAGAATGTTTGCTGTGGCTTTGTAGAACCTGTGAGGTAAGTATAAACCAGTAAATAAATAGAACATCTGTAAATAAACCTAGAAGGCAAATTTATTCCCTTAAAGTATGGACACATTCAAGGGCAAACCTTAAAGAAAATAATTTTGGAATCAAATCTTGATAGAGGCAAAGCTATTATTTTTAAAATCTGCTGTCTTTATTCAGCTTAAATATTATTGTACATATTCTTACTTCTAGAATGTTTCCTTTTACTCTTTTAAAGGTTGCTGAAGTAGTTTTGTAGCTTTCGCTGAATTTATCTTTTGCTTCTTGAAAGCAATGAAAACTGTTTTGGCAGCATATGTATTAGCTTACCATCTAAACTGAAAGAATCCAATTAAAGTTCTGTGTTGAGTGAGCTGTCCTTTTATAATCACATTCTCACTGGACGACTTGCTCACAGGGTCAGACCCCACTGTTTGCATTAGAGCCTTACTGACATCAGTTCAATTTCTCTGCTCCTCCAGTATCCCTCAGTGAGAAAACCTGGGCAGTTGTCAAGACAAACTAGGTTAAGGTTGTAAAGACTGGATTTCTTTTCCTGCAATCAGTGCATGCAGACTTGTGGTTAAGATGGAAATAAAGAGCTGGGGCTATGTCAAAACAGAATGTGTGAGAAAGGGCTGATTGCACAGATATGTTTTCCCTTCCCTATTAGAGCAGATGTCATCCTTTGATATAAATGTGGCAGATACTGGGGAAAAAGTTATTTTTTATATATATATATTTGGGTGGTGGAAATCTACCTTGGAAATTAGTGGGTAATTATGCCCTGTGCGTAAACTTCCTAGCTTTCCTGGAATTGTGTGCTTTTAGATTTTTGCATAAAGCGTTTCTAAATTGCATATAAACAAAGAACTGAAGAACTTAATGAAGGCCTAAGGAACCTTTTGGATAAACTTGGCCTACTTCAGCAGAACTGTTTAAGAGAAGTGAGCAGAAATGTGAAGTAGGCTTTGTGTAAGAGACTTTTGTTTACATTGTGATTAATTTATACTTCTCCAGGGCAAGTGAGAGATCTATCTGTTTTTTACTAGATCTATGTCCAGCAAGATTTATTTGTTTATTTGTTTATTTATTTACAAGCTGTACCCTTTAAGAGCTGATGTTCTGAGCGAAAATGCATGACAAAGCAAGCCTAGAAAGGACATTAGTGGGGCAAAGGTCTCTGATTCTTCTCTCTGACAACAGGTAGAGTCTGTTCAGCAATTGCTCAGGATTGACTCTGATATTCACACCAGATATTGCATGAAATTGGCACAGGAAGGAAACTCATGCATAACCAGCTGCAGAGCTGAATACAGCACGTGCCTGTCTCGTGGTGTGAGCAGTTTGTGCTGCTTAGGAAATGGATGTTATATTCCTCACACCATCTTTTTGAGGTTTAGATGAAAAGTTAACATGTATATTTGCTTTCTTATAAAGTTGTTGTAGATTTTAGTTGAGGTGGTCATAGTCTGTTAATTATTGACCTAGTCAAAATAATAAGTTGGAGTAATAATTTGCTTCTCTCCAATGCCTTTATGTTTATAAACCTCCTTCTTAGAGGGTTAAATGAATAAACATTTGCCAAAAAAGAAAAGTAACCTCTTCCTTTTGTTTTTGTTTTGTTTGTTTTACCCTACCCTGGCAGTGTTTTAGAGCACTTTGCTGCAAGGGACCACCACCACCACGACCTGAGTATGACTTGGTTTGCATAGGCCTCTCTGGTTCTGGCAAGACAAGTCTTCTGTCTCAGCTCTGCAGTGAAAGCCCGGAGAATATTGTGTCTACCACAGGTAGGATGCTGCTTTTATTCCATGGTGTGCTGGAATATTGCCCAAAGATGACTCCTGAAACACACAGCAAAGGCTGTAGAGAGCTTCAGCCTACCTAATGGATCACTTTGGAGCTACCACTATTTTCTATCAGTATTTGTTGATACATTGGGGAATATCCATGAAAACATACAACTTGGAATATATTAGAAGTCTGAACAGTGTGGTCTAATGAACCATAGCAGAACCATAACATACAGTAGGACTGTACTGTAGACACACATTAAAATATTTCAATCTTCTCATTTTACTTTCCATTTTTAGACCATCTCACTATATATCGGAGAGAAAAAATGAGAATGTGCTGTGAAATAGAAAAGGACAGTGATGCTCTGAAACTTCAATTGGGATTTATTTCTGTACATACTTGGTCTACACTGCCTTGTGGTATATGCTAGCAACCGAATGAATAAATGTAATGGAAATAATGGGGTTTTGGTGATAATCCCAGCTTTTTAGATGAGCAACAGGCTTGTTTTTGTAGTAAGGGCAGATTGTGATCCAAGAATCAATTTACAGAAAGTTTCAGTAGTACTGAGAAAATACATAAAAACAGACAGTACAACCAGATACCTTAAGTCCACAAGATTTGAATAGGCATCTTGATAATGATGAACCAGAATCCCTAATACTGAAAAGCATTTTTGATTGAAAAAACCCCGAAACAAAACCAAGCAACCAACAAAAAACAAACAAAGAACAAGACAGCAGCAGAAAAACCAGAAACAAACATATGAAGCAAGAAGAGGGAATACCTGGCTGGAAAGGGCACATTAGGTCATGGAGGTTGAAGAAATCTGGTTCAGTGGCTGCAGCAATTATTGATTTGCTGATGGAACCGATACTAAGTGTTGTGCAAGTACCTTATGTTTACAGTTACATGGCTTCGTACTGTAGCTGTGGTTCACAGGCTTGAATTTCATGGTTGGGCCTAAGCAACCTTAACTGTTTTTCAGTGTATGTGTTCTTAATTTACAAGAACATAAGATCACATAATATAACTGTAAGTAAAATGTAAAACAGGTACAAGAAAATAGTGTTTTTATTAACCTATGAATAATTAACTTATGGTCTCTACAGTGGTGTTGCTGGCAATGTTAGAGACCTGATAGTTGTGAGAAGGTGACAAATTCAAACAGTTAGAAGAAAATTGTAGAGCAATGAGCCTTTTAATATTTTTTTTTATCCCTCTCTTGAGCTTTATTTCTGGGATTAGAACAATTATACTTTAACACTTTAGACCCTGAAAGAAATAGTAGCAGTAAATTTACTCCTTGGGGTATCAGGGACAAAAAAGGTCAAGACTAGGAACAGCTGGTTACACCACCTTTTAATGAGGGGTGGGACTAGGGGCGGGTACAACACAGAAACCAATCAGAGGTTTATAAGGGAAGAGTCAAAGGAGGGACTTAAGAGTCAAAGGAGGGACACCCAATAACAGGGTACAAGGGGAGTGTACAGTTTGAATACACCAATGGGGGTTCGCTCTGCCTAGAACCTTCCAGAACCAGGGGAAGGGCTAAACACTGATTGACCTCTGGGTAGGTGGGGTAATGCACAAGGCCTTGGCTTGAGGGAAGATGGACATGGGGGTTTCTAGAAACAGGGGAAGGGCTTTTGGGGCAAATAACAGCAAAGAAGGGAGGGCCATAACTCAGGGTAAAACCATTCCCTATTCAGGGGAAAAAACAGGGATCAACCATCTGAAAACTTTACCAATAGAAATGCACTACCACAGGATGCAATAAATGCTATTATGTATTTAGGCAACTAGAGGAATGAAAAACAACTCTGAAGAATACTAGGCAGGTAAACCAAAATGATGCACATCTAGGTTATTCAGCTTATAATTAATCTTCTTAAATGTGGCATATCAAACAATATTGTGGAGAGTGCAAGATTACAATGTGACAGCTTCTCCACTCAGCTTTCAAATGATAATGTATATTACTGCTTTTTTCATCAATGCAACTCAGTCCATAGCATTTTTTCCTTGTTTTTTTTCCCCCAAAGAATTTATGGTTTCTTTTTAAGACAACAATCCCCAAAATATTTCATAATTATTCCCTTCAGATTTTCTTGTACTTTCTTCTGTTGCATCTAGCACTGACCATAGCAGGAGCACTGTAACATCTTATTGTCCTAACCAGGGAGAAAAAACATCTTATTTCTGTTAAATGATAGCTAATAAGCATGAAGTGAAACGTGTTTTCTCAAAACTTTTTTACTGTGTTCACAGGTATGTAATCATGTTGAAACTACTTGTGCTAGATGGAAATAAATTTAATGTCTGTCTGGTTATTTTTTGCTGAAAGAGCAGGCATAGTTTTTCTTATATAAAGTATTATGTACACTTATATATATTTATGCACTGAACATGGAAGATTTGGTGTGTAATACATTGATATGGTTGGGACCCTTTCACATTCCCTTTTTCTTTTCTGTCTGAATTTTCAATGAAGGGATCACATTTTGGGTGGGTTTTTTGTTTGTTTTTAATTTTTTCTTTCCATTTTAAGCAAATATCAGGCTAATAGAGGATTCATAGATATTTCCAGAGTTCTTATGACCATTTTAATACATCCAACTAAGGTCTGTACAAGAAACTTTCAGTTAATACCATTTATAGAGAGGATTACTAATCCAAGTACAACCAAAACCTATGAAGTTTAAATGGAAGAATACAGTGATTTGAATCGCATATCGTCTTCAGTGTCTCCTAAAATTTGCAGAATGATCAACTCATATTACTGATAGTCTGAATTACCTTCTTTAGCTCCAGATGCAGTAAAAGATTGTTTTATAGAAGTATATTCTGGTAGATGGTCTAGATAGAAGTTTTGTGCTAAATTTTGTGTGCCGGGTACTTATAATTGCAAATTGCATTGCTTATCTTGATTTATTCTTGTCCCACTCCATGACATTCCTCCACCTCTTACCCTCTTCTTATCTACATGTTGAAACAGAATTTCTCAGTCAAAATTCTGGTTCTTGATGAAAAAAGTTTTTTCTGAATATATGCAATTGATTCCAAATGGCCCCTTTAACAAATAGCTTACTAATGCTCTTTATTTTTCCTCCTAGGTTTTAGTATAAAAGCAGTGCCATTCCAGAATGCAATTTTGAACGTAAAAGAACTTGGAGGTATGGCATTTATTCTTTGTTTATAAAGCATGCAATTTCTAAATCTCATAGTAACTGTCAGTTGTTTTAAATTGTTAGTTATTTTAAATTTTAAAATGATAGATCAGTACAGCTGGAGTTAAAAATCTCAGCAGATAAAGTTGAGAAAAGTTGTACAAATCCTGACTTCAGGAAACAAAAAGTAGAAATTAGGAGGAGGAGGAGTAGAAGGCGTGTGGTGTATCTCCTTAATGTAATTTCTTGGATTGCAGTGTTTAAGTTATACAGAAACACAAACTGGACTGTAATTTTAGTATGGCTCATGTGGCAGCTCAAGGAAGTGTATGTTCCTTGTGTTTATTGTATGTATAAACTTTCACTTATGAGAACTGGCTTAGGTAACTATGTGAACATTTGTCAAAACCAATATATTTACTGCACCACTGAAAGTGTTGCAAAGGCAGCCAACTTATAATGAGTTATACTCTTTGAGAACTGTTCTCTTGTTGGCTTTATTGGATTTTGGAGCAATGGTTGTTTTATGGTTGTAGGATTTTAAAAAAATTTTCTGTATCCAGACAACCTATTTGGCTCCCAAGTCTGATTCTGAATCTCAAGTGAGATTGTTTGTTAGAAGTGAGAAAACACTCTCCTGAAGTGAGTTCTTATTGAGTCTAATGTTCTTCTAATTTAAAACTCACTTAGATCTTCATATTCTAGGATTTCTGTATATCATATATTGTATGTCTGTATATCTTCTTAATACGTTTAGGTAAGTGTAATAGACTTAATATTAAGTATATTTATTAGATTTTTCATTAAGCTCTCTTAAATGATCTGGGGTAGAATTTGACTTGGTTCTTGAGGAAAGTTTCAGGAGCTCTATTTGCATGGTAAATGTCTTACCTGAACTTGTTTCGAGAAGGCTTTGAAATAAGCATATGTGGAAGGCATAGCATTTCCTCATTACTACCACTTCTTCATGGATTTAAGCATACATGTTCCTGTTTGAGCACTCATTCTGTAAAACCTACCAATCCAGTAAGTTTTCTTTCATAAAGGGACCACTCCCCAGGATAGTGTAGATACTGCTTGAGTGTGTTATGTGCACTATGTGGTCTTAGTCATAATGTCACTTTTTGGATTTTCTTAAAAGTAGTATGAATCATTTGCGGTCCAGTTTATACATTCTGCCACCTAAGCTATGTGAAATATATAATTCATGTGGGTAAATAAAATTTTTAATCAAGAATTGAAGTCTGTGTATTCTATAGGAAATCCTTGTTAAAGTCTCTTAACCTTTTCTGATCATGTGACTTTATCCAGGTATGTGTATTTTGAGAAATTTTATCTTGGAGAGTTTCTGCTCATGACGAGGAGTAATCCAGAATGCTTGATTTGTTGTTTTTATCCATTTATGTCTTCTCAAAGACAGAAGGATTGTCAGAATTTTTTACTGCACATTTTATTTCCTTTTTCATTTGACCATGGGTGTTTGCATGTCTGTATTTAAAAATTATGTAATCTGATTTCTTGTATGAAATATTGCAGAGAAATGCTAGTTCTGTTACCTTTTCATTGTCTAGGTAAAAGAGCAAAAGCAAGCTTCCAAAAGTTTATTTTGTTCCAAAAGTTGGTGGTCACTAGTGGTTTTCCCCAGGGCTCATTATGGGTCCCAGTTTTGTATAATATCTTTATTGATGACCTGGACAAGGGGATCAAGTGCATTTTCAGTTTGCAGATGACACCAGTTTGGGTGGGAATGTTGATCTGCTGTGGGGCAGGAGGGCTCTGCAGAGGGATCTGCACACGCTGGATCATGGCTGAGGCCAATGGGGTGAGGTCCAACAAGGCCCAGGGCTGGCTCCTGCCCTTGGCTCACAACAGCCCCAGGCAGGGCCACAGGCTGGGACAGAGGGGCTGGAAAGGACCTGGGGGTGCTGTGCCAGCAGCTGAACATGAGGCAGCAGTGCCCAGGGGGCCAAGAAGGCCAAGGGCATCCTGGCCTGGCTCAGCAGTGGTGTGGCCAGCAGGGCCAGGGCAGGGATTGTCCCCTGTGCTGGCACTGGTGAGGCCACAGCTCGAGTGCTGTGTGCAGGGCTGGGCCCTCAGTGCAGGACAGACCCTGAGGGGCTGCAGTGAGTCCAGAGAAGGGCAGGGCAGTGGGGAAGGGTCTGCAGCACCAGGGCTGGGAGCAGCAGCTGAGGGAACTCCTCAGCTGAGGGCATATTTAGTCTGGAGGAAAGGAAGTTCAGAGGTGACCTTATCACTCTCCACAACTGCCTGAAAGGAGGTTGTGGCTGGGTAGGAGTTGATGTCTTCTACCTGTCAACCAGCAACAGGATGAGAGGACATGGCCTCAAGCTTCAACAATGGAGGTTCAGGCTGGACATCAGGAAGAATTTCTTCATGAAAACAGTTGTTAAACATTTGAATGGCCGCTGAGGGAGTCACCATCCCTAGAGGTGTTCAAGAAACAACTGGACGTGGCACTTAGTTCCATGATCTGGTTTACAAGGTGGTAATAGGTCAAAGGTTGTACTTGATGATCTCAGAGGTCTTTTCCAACCTAAATCATTCTGTGATTCTCTAGTCAGCATTTAACCTTTTAGCTGAAAAATGTGTTTCTGTTTGATGGGGATAAAACATGAGCTTTCTAGAGAAGGTGTGGTTTCTCTCTTGGTTCTGTATGAAAATAAACCAAGGCATTTTACATTCGTCACCCCAAGGCATCACTGTTAAATATTATTTTGGAATTTCTGATGTTGAAGACAAGCCCGTGTCTTGCCTGATTTCTGGGGGTTTTTTTGTCTTATTCCTGGTTTTTGCCTTCAGTCATTATGCTATTTTTACATAATTTCTCTTTACTATAATGTGAACGTCTTGTCCAGACATTTGATCTTGGAAACTTGAAAGAAGGCATCCTTTCTTAACACTGTCAGTATTTACATGTTATTTACAGAGTGAAGTTCTATATAGTTTTAATTTTTGTTGCCTTTTCTTTTTAGGTTTAGGTAACAGAAGTCTTCATATATCATCATACAGTAACATATTAACAGCCAGTATTTAAAACACAGCAGAAGTTATACTGCTTAAGGTTCTTATATTTAGCAGCCAAGCATTTATGTGAAACAGATGCTGACTGTGCAGTATCCTTTCTGTTTCGTTGAAGTAGTATTCTTCCTTGAGGTCAAAGATGGTGCTAGTTTTTACTGTGCTGGTTGTCTCCAAAGCTGATAATGAAGCCAGATTTTATTTCTTCATGTCTACAGGGATTGTAAATTTTCAGGCAAAATATATAGAACATAGTATCTCCTCTTTAATCTGTTGAAGCACTGATTATCTGTTCATCCTCCTTTAAGATTTAGGGACAGGGAGCAAAGTTTGTTGTGCTCCCTTTGCAGAAGTTTTTCTTTGAAGTACATGATTCTAGAATATTAAAAATTGAACCTTATTTTTGGGGCTTTTAAAATTGTTTTTGTTTCCTAAGACAGGAACTTGCAGTCCTAAAAGAAAACAAATGATTTATCCAATTTGATAAGTGGTAAATATTTTGCTTAAAAACGATTGAATTTGATCCTGAGAAAGTAAGAATATATAGAGAGCTTTCAAATCTAACATTAGGCTTTCTTGAATTACTTGAAAAGAAAGTCTTGCTTTATTTGCTGACCTAGTTGAACTGCTTGTTCTCCAAGCTGCTGTTTTGCTATACCAATAATCTCTTTCTTGTCCTTAAAAAGCTAAAAAATTACCATTCCCCCCAAAAAAAATTCAGTCTATAAGATAATACGTATAGTTTAAATTACTGTGGAGATGTGCCATGCCCTAGTCCACATTCTTTCAGAGTGTACTATTACAGGACAATTGGAAATATCTGTCTTTATTATGCAATTCAGCTGAATAATGGCATGGAAAGAAACTACATTTGTGATAATTTCCTCTTATGGTGCAGTAATTTTTTGTGGGAACTAAGGATGACATTGTGTATGATGAACATAGAGAAGACTGGGGGAAGACTAAAGATTGGGCAGATGATAGTGTTTGTTGTTTAGAAGATTCTAACAGTGTTTTGCTGAAAAAAGTCTGGGATGCAGAATGCTGAGGTTGGTTTTCAAGATAGATAATGGAGGTGTAAAGGCAATAGGAAGCTTTTTCTTTGGTTCTAACAAATTCCAACCTGGAGACACAGTGGCTGAAAGCACCATTTATTCTCTGGTTTTTTCAGTTATTTGCAGTTGTAGTGCTGTCAAAACAGAATATAAAGTTGTGATTTAGATATTTATTCAGGCCTGTATCCATAGATTTAAGGTAAATCCTGGTAGTCAAATAAGAATTTTCACTTGTCTTTCTAGAATAAGTTTTTTAATAATTTTGTTTGGTATCTTGTAAATGCAGGCTTAGAAACTACAAGTGTGAGATGTCAAATAATGAGTCAAGTCAAATTTAAAAGAATGATTCTGGATGTGAGCAACTCTTCTTCATACAAAGTTTAAAAATACTAACAGCATGCTATACGGTTTAATAATATTCCTTCTTTTTTTTATTAAAATATATTGCGTATGATTGTGTTAGGTTTTGTGGTACACTCTAAAGCCATTTTCTCAAACATAGAGAGTACATGTTGTGTATTCATATTGGAAAATTCATCTAAGACAAAAATCTCTGTTCAGTGCTCTGCTCAACAAGAGCAGAGTGGTTAATATCAGGAATGCTCTTGTCTCCAGTTGGTTGAGCATGCCCAGGAAGAGATGAGAACTTGCCTCCCCACTGCTGTTACTTCTTAAGCTTGATTACCAAAGTCATAAATTCACATTCTTAGGCCAGCTAAATTAATTGTCTAGGTGACAGCTGGAGAACAAATAGCTTTAAATAGGTTTGGTTAAACAAAGCATGCGTATTTTGCCTTAATTTGGAAGTGAAGAGAAGCAGAAAAGAGAGTAGGAGGAAAAGCCACACTGTTGTGCAGTTGAATGCAGTTTCCAAGTTGAATGGAAAATACAAAATTCTGGAGAAGACAGCAGCAATTGTCAGGTGATATCTGCCTGGTGAAAAAAATTATGGATGTGGGAGAAAATAATGTTGCTCTATTAATTAGAATTTAAAATCTAAGTATTTTTTGGAAATTTCTCTCTTCCTTTGCTGTATGGAGGTAGAGTACTGAACACCCTACTGAACACCTAACAACACAGAGCAGCTAACATTTCAAGTTAGTAATAAGAAAACTTACCCCACAAGTAAATGCCAGCCTAAGTCATCTACACAGGGATGAACTAAGACAAAGCCATAAAACCTCCATACTGTACTTGACTAAAAGGCACTTAGACACCTCTACCAAATCTGTTGTGGAGAACATGCAATGCCATCTGCAACACAGCTGCATCAAACAGTTTACAGAATGTCTTAGCAGATGAAATTTCTAGATGACCCTGTTGAGCTGTCCACGCTGTGAGTCGCACAGAGACATTCCACTTGCAAAAGCATTAAAGTTAGATCTGTTTGCTATCATGCCCAGCCTGCCATTCAAATTGTGTCTGAACCCAGGCTCTGTCACATAGTTTCCTCATTTCATAGATGAGAAAGATCATTTACACCTGCTTATGGACCTCTCTAATGTGAGTCTGAGGAAGCTCTAATTCAGCATAGTGGTCTTACCACTGTTCTTTGGAAATCCTGTGCTTTTGCTACAATTAGGTTTTTACAGTGTGAAAAGATATCCTGCAGTTTGTCTCACTGCAAATAGGAACCATGCAAGCAATGCCTATCACAGCTGTGTAAATAGGATAAGCAAAATACAGAATTTCCTAGTTAAGCTTTTTGTGGGTGGGGACTGGTTGTTTTTGTTTGTGAGATATTTCATGGAGAGAAAAGCAAAACATTTGGTTTGCTTAAAATTCTCTGTCTCTTGTTGGGCTTGCAATGCCATTTTCTTAGGCAGAATCAAAGGATAGAGTGTAGCATCTTAGCGAAACTCCCCCCCTCCCCCACCAAAAAAAAAAAGAAAAAAAAAGAAGAAAAAAAAAAAGAAGTTTTATCTTTGATTCTAGACAGCTAAATCTTTAAACTTCTGTGGGCCAATTAGCACAAAGGCTAAACAGAAATACACAGCTGTGGTAGACTTGCTGCTTCTTTTGTATGCCTACTAGTTTGAAGTGTCATAGAGAAAGATGTGTTTTGAACTTTATTTGAGATTAGCTGCACTGTTATCAAAGCTGTGACTACAGCTCAGGGAACTTTGCTGGGTGCTGGCAGCAGTCCTACTGTGGAGTTGTGTCTCTACTTCTGAGATCCTGGCTGTCTCAGAGTCCTCTAGCAGATGTGGGAGAAGGACACAGACACAGATTATCTTGTTGCCAACCAGTCTTTGCTAGCCCTAGAGGGCATACTGTGTTTGTGAATTTAAAAAACAAACAACTCCAAACTCATTAAAAAAAAAAAAAAGAAAAAGAGGGGATGAACAATGGCTGGCTGTGCCACCTTCTGCAAACTATTAAATCTTTAGATATCGGGCTTAAATAGATGTCAAAGCATATTGCAGGGCACACATATCCTTCTCTTTCTTTTAAATTAATTTGTAATTTTTCTAATGAACTTTATAATAAAATTTATGTTCTTGACTAGAACAAGAGATATTTGTTTCAAATTGCAGGTTTTATTTTTACATGGTAGTATAATACACACTCTCAAGTAGATCCAACTGGCTTTCTGCAGGCAAGTATAAGGATAATGTTTTTAAAACTTCCAAATGCATGAAACCCAAATGCTGTTCCAACAAATTTAAATATCGGAGTAAGGTGGAGATTCAAAGTTGGAAACAGCACTTCAGTTAGCTAATAAGGAAAATACTGAAGGCTTGACTTCCAGATTAATCTCACTGGGAAAGCCTGGAAGGCAGACAAGATATGACAGAGATGGTTTCCATAAACTTTGGTTTGATAAGAAAAATAAAATTAAGTACCATAAACTTACATGCATTTCAGATTTTGTATGTTTTGAATACAAAGGCAGAATCTTTTTCCTCAATATTTTTTGTCTTTTTTTTTTTTTCTTCTATGCTCTTTTTTCATACTGTATTTGAATTGCTGCAGTGAATATAGCTGATCTGGCAATCTCAAAATATTCCTCTTTCTGGGGAAGAAGTGCCAATTTCTTGCTGCCATGTTTTGTGCATTGCAGGAGTGCACTTCCTGAAAGCCTAGAAAAGGTAGGCTGCAATTACTTGGTCTTAGACCCTAGGAAGCAGAAGTCCTGGGACTTTTGGAAATGAAGAAGGTTTTGGTTTAGCATCTGTGTTATCACAATAACCATACAAAGTAGCCATAGAAAGATGGCTTTACACAGACATTACACACGTGAAAATGTTTCTATCACTGTGTGGATGTCTCTGTCAGATGGGACAAAGTCCATGCACATTCATAGCAGGTATCTTAAGCAGGATTTATAAATTTGTTTGTAATAAAAGGGAGATAACACATTAAAAAAAAATCTGTATATGGGATTTATTCAAGGGTGGAATACTGAGAAACCTGCCCAAGATAAATAGGGATCATCCACATCTCTTGAACGTGTTTCAGGCATCTTCATGACTACTCAGGAAAATACATCAGTTTTACTTGTGGGGATGTGAAGTGAAGGTACAAACCCCAAATAGATTTAGAAACACTTGTTTTCCAAAGGTTTTTTTGGGGTAAGAGACTAGGGTATATTTACAGATTTTGCAAGAATGGATAAGAGATTTCTTTTCCCTTCCCTTCTTTCTTAGTCCCTCACCCATGGGCCAGTGTTACATACAAAAAGATTTTGTGGCAGAGTCCTTGGCATTTTTTTCACCTTTGTGCATACCAGAAACATTCTGTTTAATATCAGTTGAGGAATGATCTATATAATATTTTAATTAACTACAAAACCTTCAGAGTATGTAGGTGAGTGGATGATATATTTGAAGTGGTAGAAGAGCTGTTTGCAGGCTACTTTCTGTCATGTCCCCAAGTTAACTGGTTTTGATGGGAAGGAAAAAAAAGGTTTTCCCTCTATTTGAGACTATAACTTCTCCAGACCTGTGATGTATTTTGAGGTTAACAAGAGCTTTCATTTGCAGACTAGACTGTGTTGAAGAAAGGGCTCTGTGACATTCATTGTGCTCTCAATGGAGAGTTGCTGCAAGTCTGACAAGTAACAAATTTGACAGATGAAAATTTCTTTCAGTGAATTTTTTTCTGTAATGCTATGTTCTGTTCTCCTAAAAGTACTGAAAAGAAGGGAATTGAAGGTAGCCTCAAAACACCACTGTGAATGAAGATGTAAATAGAGGTATTCATAGCTGAAAGAAGATTTTCAGCTCTGTGTTTTGCATAATATTTACAGGAGTGTGTACTGGTTCAGGTGCATGTTAAACTTCACATAACTCAGAATCTTCCTCCCAGTTCCCGAGGGGTACTGTTAGCACTGATACAAATAATTAACAATGTTAATATGGGCACACTGTTCCTTTGACTGATGATAAAGAAAAACCACTTACTTTATATTTTAAAATATTAAAATTAAGATCTTTAAAATTACAGTTAGTTGAGTAAAGATGTCCTGTAGTAATGCTAAATGGTTGGGGTTTTTAATTGCAGCATCGTGTCAGTTTTCTGTAAGGAGAGGTTTGGGTTTTTTCCTGTTATAATGTAATTCAAGCCTACATTTGATTGAATAGTATTTTTTCTTTTAGAATAAGTGGTGTGATTGTGTTGTAGTCTGGATTTTGGTGGGTTTTCCCACTAGTTTATTTGTAAATTGCATGTTTTAGTCACAGCACAGAACTCCTGTAAGTTCCTTCATTGCTGAGGGAAACAAATCATGTGCTTAATTATAGGTAGTGGCTCTTGCTTGTGTTTGAGGAAGCTGCTACCCTGAATGTCACATATTAGTGAACCTGTCACATAGCATGTTCCTTAGGTCTAATGTGAATTACGTTTTTCTGATGTTTTGGAGAAATTTTCCTTTTTTTAAATTTTTATCTTAGTTTAGGCAGTTTATTGGTTGAAGAAACAGGCGTATGGTTCAAAGCTATTAGAGAAACACATGATAGTAAGCTCAAAAACCTAAGTGATTATTCTATGTGTTATTATTGTTTGATGTTTTGGGTACTAGTTAAATTCCTGTTTTTATCACATCAGTCTTCTGAGAGCCTAAAGATGTTTAATGGATACACACTATATTCTGGGTTTCCAAACACCTCAAATTTTGAATCATCTTGTCTTTGAAACTTTTGGAATAGATGAAAAAATAAATTACTAAGATAGTTTTGCTGAACTGCACCTACAACAACTGCTTGCTTTCTAAGGCTGTATTTGTCATACCACAAAGTGTGAATGGCTGAAACACTATACATAGACAAGTGTTTCCTGCCCAGGATAACTCCGCTCCACTGCTCTGAGGAAAGAAGCTGAGAGCAGATTCTGTTCCCTGGATATGAAGAGTTAAGGCAAAAGAGTATCACATTATTTGTCTTGTAGAAATTTTGACTTCCAGCTGCTGATAGGTTATTGATGCCAAGAATTATTTTTCAAGCGCATTTGCCAGAAAAATGGTTTGAAATGGCACCCTAAGGTACATGCTTTATCAGCCTTTTTTCTTGTCTGCTTAGTGCAAATTATTTTTATTCTTAAATCTCAGGTGATTTCCTCAGAGTTGAAGTGTAAGCAATTTCAGGGCATGTCATTAGAGTAATGGAAGATCCCAAAGAAAATACTAAGTTTCATGGGACACTGTAAGTTGGTTCTTATGACTATGCTATGGTGACTGACCAGGGCTAGAAAGAAAGGGACTGCTTTACTTTGATGGTGGTTCTTTTGGGACAGCTGACATGGAGGAACAAAGTTGAGCTGCTAAAGAACGTGAACCAAAACTACTTACTACCATAAGGTCAGAAAATCATCATACTTCTTTTCTGGCTTCAATGTCCCATGCAAGGATACATGAGCTGCTTTCTTCCATGTGCCTGGATATGAGAGTTCAAGTGCTCTGCAGTTTATTGCAGGTTTTCTTTTTAGAGTGAGTATGATAACAAAGACAAGACTCAGATTCTACCAGTGACATGTGATTGAAAAGTAGCTGACTGATGCTTAGAGCAAATAAGACAGATGTTAGGTTGCTCGGAAAAAAACCCCAACATTTCAAAGAACTGATCATGGTCGTGGTCTTTAAGTTCATCGAAAATGATTCTCTACGAGTTTTTAAAGTAATGTGATACTTCAGATGCCTGTGACACTACTGTGTGTGGCTATATAAATAGTGTCCCTCTGGAAGCTTGCTCTACTTGGTTCTGAAGTAGAGAGCTGTTTGGAAGACTGGGCCATCTAACAGATGGTATGAATTTCTTTACAGGTACAGTTGACAGATTTTGTGTGCTACAGAAACACAGAATTAGCTTTCAGTGCAGTCCCTCTTCTGTAGATATAATATTAATCTTCAGATCTTAATGATAAAATAAATAAAACATCTGTCCTGTTTGTACATTGTTATTTTAAGTCTGGTTAAATTAAAGAGATTAAGCAAGGTCTTGACTAAGCCCCGTGACTGTTTGCCTTCAAGTAGTCAACTCTGTAGATCTCTTGCAGAAAAAAAATGATTAAGTATGATTTCAGTATTCTCTGACAGCTGTGTGCTGACAGCTTCTGCTGCATGGAGATACAGAAACAAAGTGTTCAGGGTTCCAGTGTGACCAGTAAAAAGACAAAACTAACTCCATTAGGTGAGATTTGAATACTCTTGAGTAGCATACCTAAATTTGATGGGGCAAATTTCTTACTTCATTTTTCTTTAGTGACTGTTTTTTGTTTCACAATTAAATTAAGTTAATATTTTAAATACTGCATAATGCTATGGTCGTTATGTGGCATTAAAATATCATTTTGTTGCTCAGAAATTTTGTGTCATTTTGTTTTACTGAAAAGTAGAATTTCATTATTTTCAGCGTTTGGTTCTTGTGTATACTTGGAAGTTCACTTCTCCTTGTCTCAAAATAAGAAAAGTGCCTATAAAAGGTACCTTCCACACATTTCTGCAAGTCACTGTCTGGCAGACATGTCAAGTTTTCTACTAGACTATTGCTACTTCTGTTCACTGTTCAGTGTTTGTCCCCATGAGTGTAGTGCCAGATCCAGACATACAAAGAATAGCCCATATCCAAATCATAGTTTAGATAGTTTGACAGCTGTCAAATACAATTTTTTTTTTCCTACCTCATTGCTACAACATATGCTGCTCTCCAGGGGAGACAAAAGCTTTCTGTTGATAACCTTAGTGCTTGGCTTCTGTTGAGATGGCTGAGTGCTGCTGAACTGTGTCCTAAAAATTACTGTGGCATATAAGCCTATACAGTCACTCATGTGTCTGCTGTTGGGCTCTTCCAGAATCCTTAGTGTGGTTGACAGAGCAAAAGTAGTTGAACTAAATGCCTTTGCATGTTGTCACCCTAGCTCCTCATTCACTGTTCAACTCACTATTGTATCATCATTCTCCTCATTAAGTATCTAATTACTTTAATAGGCTTTCCTGACACCTTTTTTCCCCAATTATGAAGTGGTTGCCTGATGGTTTGGAGATGAATTGGAAGACCTTATCAGAAATGAGCAACTGCCATGACAGAAGCTGCAGGTTATGACAAGGAACTGCAGGGCAAAATGAAAAAGAATGGGTGAAGGTTTAGGTATTAGTGCCAAGATATTCTAGTGAGAAGGTAAAGGATTAAGCTGTCTGGTACTGTAAGCATGGTAGTTCTGCCAATACTTGTTAACAGAGCAGAAGCTTTAATGGAGGAAAGCTGCATTGAATCAACTTCCTTCCTTATTTAAACAATGTTGATTTGACATTGGGGGGTGTGTGTTGGATTTTTTGTTGCTTTTTTTTTCCTGTTCATTCTTTTAATGATGATTAAGAGATAAAATATAGTTAACTGTTTTGATCATTTTAAGTAGATGGTTTATTCTCATTTACAAGTGTTACATTTGTTGAACTATTCTTGTTTTAATTAGTTCTCATTATTGTCTTGAAAGGAGCTGACAATATCAGGAAATACTGGAGTCGTTACTACCAAGGATCCCAAGGGGTAATATTTGTACTAGACAGCGCCTCCTCTGAAGATGATCTAGAAACTGCTAGGAATGAGCTGCATTCTGCTCTCCAGCACCCACAGTTATGTACTTTGCCGTTTTTAATATTGGCCAATCACCAAGACAAGCCAGCAGCTCGCTCAGTACAAGAGGTATGTTAATGTGGCAGCTTCTTGCCTGTTTGTATTTACTTTCTGCACACCACTGATCCACTGTCACTTACTGCCCTGACATCCTGGTTAAGGGCTGGCCTCAGTTTCTTCTTTACTGTAAGTATGCAGACCAGGAACAGTCCCAATCCCTAAAAACTCAGTCCACTGTACTCTATACAGGCTTAGTTGTTCTGGAAAACAGACAAGTAATACTTGGATACAAACAGATCTTCTGCTTTTACCATATTTTGCTTAAGGGAGAAAAGATGTTTTTAGAGCTACTCTTATAAAAAGCTGCTAGGACAGTGACTTTTTTGTTTAGCTTGGGTTTTTATTTACTATTAGTTTTAATTTTGCACTATTCCATTACTCCATTCTTTTCAACTGCTTAAAGCAATATGTTGCGGCCATAGATTGTCTTTTTTATGTAAAAGCTTTTTTCTAAACTGCTGTGTACTGACATGAGGTCAGAGTTTCAATTCCTGTTCTACAGTCCTTAGCTGGTTCTGATCTTCCTGTTCCAAGGAATACTTTTGTCTAATTTCTAGCTATCACACAGTAAATTATGTAATTGTTCTATTCAGTGTACTTTTTGCTCTGTAGTTTCTGAGAAATTCATCTTGTCTACATGCCTATCATGTCAGATACATTTGAGGAAATGCTGAAAATTACTTCTGAAAATGTAGGAAGAAGTTATAATCTGGTTGTGTCATTCTGTTCATAAATGTCATTTAAACAACTCCTTCTCTTAAAGATTATATGTGAAAACCATTTATTCTGTGAGTGCAGCAGAGTGAAAACTGTTTCAGCACCTTACTGTGTTGCTGCTTTGTATTTAAACTGTTTCTTTCTTGGATTTTCTTTTTCTGAAATATGAAGTTTTAGACTTTCAGCTCAGAACAAACTGATCTGTAGAACAGCTGCTCTTAGTACAGTGTAGTTGAACATACAGCCTTTACTTCTTTATTGCTACTTACGTCTCCTTTCTGAGTCAAAAGAAATTAAACTTACTATATGTTAGGAAGCGGTGTAAGTATGACTGGAGTATAGCAGTGTTTTAAGAAGAGATTGTAACAGCTTTGTAAACTACATTGTAAAGTATTTTTTCAAATTGTTGGTCCTTTTCTCTGAGAATTCATTCTTAGAAAAAAATGGAATTTGGATTTAATATATCAAATTACATTAAAAAGTAAACAAAAATAATGCAGGGATAGACCGTACAAGTTCTAGGTCTTGTTCATATAAAAACAGACTTAGAAATAAGTAACGAATATTTAAAGAGATATAATATGGATTTTGATATGTAAGTTTAATAGTTTGGCCTAATTTATTATACAGCATAAAAGCAAAACATGCAGTCCTAAACCTCCCACTTAAAAAATGACAATATCCCGAGACAAAAATGATTTGATTTTATCATCCAAATATTGTCTACGTGCCTTGGCTTTAACTTTTTCGTAGAGCAATACAGATCACATTTTTCATCAACAGAATGGTTGTTTCTCACATGATTTAAGTATGTCTTATTTTACGATATTTTTCATTTGTAAAGTAGACAAATTTGGTTCGATATTAAGTGAAGTTTTTGATACCAGATAAAATTTAGTCAATGTTCTTTGTCCAATTTCATATTAATAATGAATGCAGTGCCAGTTGGTTTTCTTTACAGCAAATTATACTTCTAACTCTCTCATTTTGCAGCTGAGCCCATGTGGATAGACTTTTGGGCCTGAACTGAATTTGTGTATTTAGAGTTAGCATTTCTTTTCTTTTATTGGCAGTACCCTCATTTTCACCTCATTCCTCATTACCAGTTACATGAAATCTCAGTAGGGTAATAGATCTCAATATGCTTACAATAGCATTTAAATGAGTTTCTACTACATGCTTTTAAAAAAACCCTTACCATTTATTATCATAGCAGACAAGTCTTGATTGCTAATGTGAGTGTGTATGAAATGCAGAATACAACGGTTTTCTTAAGTGTGCACAGCACGTGCATATTTTCAAGAAAAAAACCACACTGTATCAAGAACCCAGTGATTTTGAAGTTCTTTAATTAAGAGTAGTGGAAAACAAAATTAAAAGAAAAAGGGAAAAAAAAAAAAGAGAGACAATGTCACAAAGTTGTTACATTGTTCCTGAAAAGAATGATTATCTGTGTTTGCTGTGTATATGAAGTAGAAGCCGTCTTTGGTCATTTTTACCAATGTTAAAGCTTTCTTAAAGGCTTTGCTCTGCTATTGTCCTCATTGTTGAGATGTAGAATAGAAGTAAAATGATGAATCATAAGACCATTGCTTATATAAAACCAACACGTTAAAGTATGTAACAAATATAATATGTTGAGCATTGAGAGTTTTATTAGACATTTTTGCAGAACTAAGTCCATTATAGGTATTTTCTTGATTTTTTCATGTGTTAGAAGACAGACGAATCACAGTTGAAATTTAAAAATGTGTATGCATTCTTTTAGGCAACAAATTGCCTTTCTTTAATGGATATGAAAGGACTCCTTGGAGTATAATTAAGGAAAATGTCTGAGTTGAGTGGTGCATAATAGAAAATGTAGAAAAATATTTATCTACAACAAAAATTCTTCCCAAAACTGTGCAAGTGCCAAGCAGTTTCTGCAACAGATGTTAGTTATATTTTTTGTTGGGAAGTGCAGTTGCTTCAGTTTTTCAAAATGTTATACTTTATTTAATGTGTTTTTTTCCGTGCAGTGCTTAGGTAGAAATGATACTGTAGAATCTATGTGCTGTAAGTAATGAGCAATAATGTCATGAATAGTTCAATTCACAGCTATAATAGATACTTGCAAAAATATCCCAATAAGTTAGTTTATGAAATGCAATTTAGCCTAATTCATTTTGCAGAATATACTTCATATTACTGAAGTGACCAGGGAAAATTACAGGAGAAGCCAAGCTGAAATACTGATCAGTAAATGTAATCCCTTTTTCCCCTGAGTTCTGTTGCTTGTTAGCTGTTTCCTAGTTATATTTTTATTTTAAAATGAAATCAAGAAAGTGAACTTGGCATGGCATTTCATTCTAGAAACTATAAATTAAGATGTCCCTCATATTTCTCTTATGTAGACTTCTATGGTGGTTATTCTATCTTCCCATGTCAAAGATATTTGTAATTTGTTTTGTTTTTCCTGTGACAATAGCATATTTAGATATTTTCAAATATCTGCTAAGTGATTTCAACTGAGCCATGCTGAAATAAAGACTATGTATATTAACCAGGCTGTAAAACTGTTTCAGTAGGTTTGCTCCAGAATAACCTTATTTTAGATTAAAATTGCAGTAATGAAGAATTAATCATATGTCAGTCAGTTCTGACTGTAGTTTTGGAAACCTTATGAAATAGCAAATAAAAATTTTTACGAATGAAAAATAAATGTAGTTACTCAGCATATGAGGGAAGGTGGTGGCATATTGGTTTGGCCATGATTTCCAAAATACAGGGTGCAGTTCCAAAACAGTTTACCTAATTATATGTTTTTTTAAAATAAGTAACTTCCTGACAGAATGTGCCTTTGCTTTTCCACACAAAAGTACTTTTGATTATCGAAACTGGTTTTGATTAGTCAGATTTCTCTTAAAGGCTTAAAATATTGCAGGAGAGTAGTGGTGATAAAAGTGCTTCAAATTGCTTTAAAAGGGAACAGGCATTACTGTGATTATCAACGTGTTAATTTTTATTTTGGACTGTCTGCTACTTTGTGTATGAGTATCAGAAGCTGGATATGGCAGTGGATTCTTGTCAGTTGAACCAGTGTGCAAAGAGAGCCACTTTTCTCTCAGGTCAGAGCAATATTTGGGAGCTGCACGTGTTGAAAGTTGTCTGTAGCCACTATATTTTAGGAGCAGGCAATTCTGGACCCTTGTCTGATTGTGTTCAGGACTCCTGGAAGCCATATAGGACTGATTAAAGGAGGAACCAAATTGAACTGGTTTTCCAGTTCACTGGTGAAGCAGCTACATTTTTGGCAGTGTGCTGACTTTGGGATGTTTCTATTTTTATATTTAAGGCTCTTTTTAAGATTGTAGGTGCATTAGGTGATCACTGTAGGTTCACTCCATTTGGACTATTCTATTCTAAGACCATATATGTGAAGACATTCATAGAGCATAACCTGTTGGTGGGTTTTACTTCAGTTATCCAAAAATTCAGGTAACTAATAAATTTCTTTCATATATTTAAATTGGTGACCCCTAGTAATGGGAGAAGTCACTGAAGATCTGTTCTAAATTCCCATTTAAAAAATGCTAGAGCTTTTTAATATAGACTCACTAGTTGACAGTAAATCAGCCTATTCTCAGCCTATTTTAAGATTACACTGTTGTTTTAAATATAGTTGTCAGGAAAAGAATAGTGTGGAAAACTTGCACTGTTCACAAGTGCTGGATTTTTTCTTGCATGCAAAACCTTACTTTAAAGTTGAATTGATGGAGGTGTGGAGAGTTATTTTGATTTTGCTTTTTTTCTTTGATTGAGCAAGATTCTAAAAAGTCTTTCAAGTGCAAACAATATTTTTAAAAGTGAGTGTGAATGGTTTGTTGTGTATTTACATAGATTGTGATGTATTTATCTATTTCAGAATATAAGGATTTTGAATCACAAGTGTTTAATTTGTTTTCTACTAGCAGAATAGTTGAAGGTGACTCTCCTTATGAAAAGAGCCGTCCTAGGGCTGTGAGGGCTGTTCTCTCATACTCTGCCAGTTTCTTCTCTGTTGTTTATGTCTAGAAATAATTTTGTAGATAGACAATGTCTTCTTAAAGCTAATAACCATTGCAGGAGAATGTTCAGGTTTGCCAGCATCTGTGGAGGCTCTTACTGGTGGTGGGGATTTGGAGCACGTTGCAAACTGGGCTTTCTGGGCTTGCCAATGGTCTAAGTTGGCTGCCTGTGGCAGGCTCAGTTCCAGGGATGTAATCTCTTCTTTATATTCCAATGTCTTTGTACTTTTTTCCCATAATGTTTGTGGTTTCTGCTAGTTAGGGGAAAATGGTTTCTCTTTAGAAACCGTTTCAGTGTACAAGTTATAGATATCATTACTAGCAACCTGAAAAACTGCAATGAACAGTGACACCTAAAGAGATTTAGCTTCAGAGAGTATGCAGTATCTTAGCTAACAGTTTTGAGCAAATGTTTTCTCCAGGAGCAGGTACTGCAAAAACTACTACAACCAAGAATGAAAATGAAAGTTACCTCCACAGTCTGTCCCATCTTCACCCTGGTCAAGCCTCTCAAATCTGAGTTTTCAGACCAGCTGTTGCAAATCTGTGTACTTTGTGACAGGGACATCTAGAGCAAAGTTAAATCAGGGACAAGAAACTGTTTCTGAGATGATTTATCTTCATATTACTGCAGTAAATAGCCAAAATATAGATTCCTACCCTGTTTTTTGAGATCATAGTGACCTTAGTGACCTTAATGTTTGCAATCCCCTCACTGCAAATACTTCTTTTCGTCCAAGGTGTATCCCCTGATATTTGAAGATTGTTTTGGAGCTGGACTCTGCTATTTTGAGTATTGGCTGCTTCCTTCACAACTGTGGCCTTTGAGGGAACAGAAGAATTATTTGTCAGACTTCAGCTATGAGCACATTTGCAGGAGAGGAGAATTTTATTAAACTGGTGTTTAGACAGTATTAGTTTTGCCTTGTTTAGAACAATGCAGAAGTAACTCCTATTTGCATTTCTCATATGAACCTCCATTCTGATTAAAAATTTCTTCATACTTATTAGGAAAATGATTTAGATGTAAAAGGATCTTATAATAAAAATAATATATTAAAATGCAATATAAAAGATGAGCAATTTAAATGAATGTAAGTAAATCCATATTCTAGCTAAATGTGAACAACAAGGAATTTCATATAGTTGCAGGACTGAATCCAAACAGTAACCGCATCTTTTCTTTACATGAATTTGTGTTTCAATCAAGTTTTAAAAAAACAAAGCCATAACAGATAAAATTTTCAATATATTCATTAGATAAAAAGGTGAATTGGTATAGTTGATAATCTTTTGGTGAATAATATCACTTCTTACAGCTTAATATTGCTGTCCCAGTGTATGTGGGACAAAAACAAAAGCTTAACAAAGAAAGGTATCTCTCTGGATAGTAAATTATTAGTTGAGCTCTTGACAAATATGTAAGTCTGCAAGGAAATAAGTTCAAAGACTGCCTCTAGAAACTCTGATTTGGAATGGTGTTCCTGAAGATACCAAAACACATGCTTAAGCAAATGCCCACATATTACACAATGTACAAGGAGAAAAAGAGTAGGAGTAGGGTAGCTAAGACACAGAAGTAGAATTACTGACCCCATACACCAATTTTACAACATGAAGCTGTATTTAGAGAAATGAATCTATTGAATGGCTCTTTGTAGACAATGGTGCCTGGTATACTTCTGCAAAAAAAGAAGCTGCATGTCTTGGGGTAGATTTTTAAGAGTATTGCTTTATATAGTTTTGAACATTAGACATGAATTTTTATAGCACTATTTGGGTCTTCAAATGGTTGTTTTATATGTAGATAGATGGTGTTTACTTTGAATATTTATTTCATCAACAGTTTTGGTTTTCTTGCTGGCCTCTTTGCCACTCCCATCTTTCAGGTGTGGCAGTCTGACTGTATGACCATATGATGAACTGCTTTGGACCTAAAAATTACTTAACTACCATCCTTCCTCAAGGTCTTATTTTTAAATAAACTCAGATGAGAAGACGATTGGATAATTGGTGTACAGGCACAAACAGAGGTGGGAGAGAGGTGTAAAACTAGAGCTGGTGAGGAGGATTGGAGGTGTGGAACTCTAAAATCCAATGAGAGTTGGACCCTTCTATCTACCATGTTACTTCTCATCCTTTTTTATTTTTGTTTATCTGCCTACAGTTAACCACAGTAAAGGAAGATTATACAGAAAACACTGGAAAATATTTCCCCCTCTTACTTAAAAATGAATGTTCTAGAGTAGGTGTGCAATTACTTTTACTTGACTTGAGAGAGTGATAGGAAAGAAGCATTTATTTTCACTATGTGCTTTGAAAATATAGTGTCTTTATTGACTTCCAAGCAAAGAAAGAAGAGGGAAAATGTTGTTCAAAGAGAAGGAGTTGGCTGCACTTCCAGAACTAAACACAATGACTGTAAAGATAGAGCATAGTCTCTAAAAAAAAAGTAAATTTATGAGAGAAAGTTTAAAATGCTTTCAGATACAAATCGATTTGCATATTTTAGTAATTATTTTTCATGAATATTTGTATACTCACAAATGCTTATGTGTTATTCAGTAAAGACTGTCAGAGAAGAGCACAGCTTTTTACAGTTCTTTCTGAAACCTTTTTACCGTGGTAAAAAGTTGGTGTGCTTTAGTAGAGAGTTAAATGAAATCCTGAGGCCTGTTGGATACAAATCTGACCACACAATCATTATGACCCTTTTGAGCCCCTATGTCTGTGATATTGCTGTTCTGGGGAATTCTTGAATGCTCAAAAATTTAGTTACTGTTAGTGACATCGTACATTAACAAGAGAAGATGTATTTCTTTCAGAATTAATAACTATTACACATGGAACTAAATAGTGGCTATATAACTACTTTCCAAATATAACTCTACCATTTTAGCAAAAATGGTCTCAGGATCAGTTGAAAAAGAATGGAAAAGTATTTAGTAATGCATTGGGTCAATTTTGTGAAAACTCTTGTATTGTAAAAGTGATTTAGTATGTGTTTTTCTTTCAAACATTCATCTTATATGGATATATGTATGTAAATGTATTAGAACAAAATCTTGAGTTCAGTAATACAAGCTACTGCTTTTTAAAAGATGAGAATATATCCTTCTATTTTTTCTTTTTAATGCTAAAATACATTTGCTGATTAAAGGCAAGTTAAATATACCATGAACCTTGTATTTAGCAAGGAAAAGGTCATATTTTGTTTGAACATTATTTATTTGAACTGCATAATTTATATTTGATACTTAATATAAAAAGTAAATTTTAAAATAAATGTTTTTCAAGTTGATTGTGATCACATAATCTTCATTCCATTAGAGTAGGTATGCAGTGTATGAAATTAATTTCTGGCCACAGTCCATTCCTCAGGAATCAGAAACTCACACACATGGGAAATCATGACGAGCATCTTTATTGGTGATGTCAGGGAAGTTCAACAATAACCACAGCAGGAGAAAAATCTATCCATTTTATATTTATGTAAGTATTTCAAGTTGGATTTTAATTGTGTGTCACAAAAGTAAAAACTTTTCAGCTGCATCAATACTACCTGCTCTGCGACATAGCATAGGTTATTATTGTCTATAATTACCAATACCCTGAAATCTTGCCAGAAATGTGTGTATGCAGAGTTCCTTAAAACCTGTATCAAATAGAAGGTGCTCAGAGCTCAGCCTGAGCATGGAAGGCTTTGTGTTCCTTATCAAACTCAAAATTTCTAAAGAATCTTGGGAAGAATTTCTCTTGAATATGAGCTGCAGCATGGGGGAAAGCAAACCTGAAAATTGAAGTGTCATTGGCCCATCAGAGGCTGGTTCTTCTTTAGATGTTTGAGCATAAACTTCCTATGGATGACAACAAACCATAAACCTCTGGAGGTGTAGGTGTTGGCATGTATCTAAGAATTCATGAAACAATGATGTGTTCCCAAGTAACAGGATGGGGAAAGGGTCATCTTTGCATCAGTGTTCTGGATGTTACTGAAACAATGCTACAATTGTCAAAGGCCAGGAAGGAAACGCATACTACTGTAAGGTGAGATTAAATTCCTTCCTATCTATTCTCAGTTTTGAAATGATTTTTTTTTTTATCCTGGGATTCTTTTCAAGCCATTATGCTCCTGGAAAAATCTTGGATGCTCTCTGGGTGTGGTGGAAAACAAAAATCAAAGATTGTTATGAGCTTGGTTGCTGGACAGGACACTTCTGATTTTGCAAATGGAATGAACCTGAGAGAAGGATTAACAGTAGAAAGGGAAGGGGGTTGCTGACAAGTCTCATGCACCTCTTTCCTTGTTACTTCCAAAGACTTAACTGGCAGTAAAGCAGAAGAGATGAGTAGAGAGCATTCTGGGGTTCAAACAAAAATGAAGAATGGAATGGAATTCTGCAGATTCAAAAGTAGCGAAGGGCCCCACAGTTCAGGCATGATGAGGATGCAGTACTGTGAGTTTTTACTTAAAGAAAATTGGAGCCATTGAAGGCCTCCTTCTATAGCAATGTAGGCTGAGAACAGTGTCCATTATTTCCTCAGAAACCACTTCTGTTCAGTGCATAATGACATTTGGTTCAAAAAGAGGAAACCATTTTCCCATCCGCTTCTTGCAGTGATTCAGCACCAGATGCCGACATGCTTCTGAAGAAACATGAATTATCCACTCTAGCATCTGGGAACAATCGTCTTCATAAGACTAGAAGCAGGGTTTTGAATATAACGACATTATTCTAATGATGATTTGTTGATACCGCAGCATATCATTAGTCATGCTGGAATCTTTATAAGCATAAATGTTTTCTCAAAATAGTTTAAATGTTTAGAAAATCTATTACAGCAGTCTGACATGAAACAGTAACTTCTTCTGTTAGAATCTGAACAGGCTGAAATTTTGAGTTAGTCTAGAAAAGAACTTCCTGAAGGATCATAGAGATTAACTAGATAACGTATTTTTAAAAAAGGCAAATTTAAGCAATTTTTTTACTTGAATATGTCTTAATTTATTTTTCAGATTTACACACATCATCTTTACATTTTTTCCCTACTGTTTTCAAAAACAGAGTATTGACAGTGTATTGAATAATCCATAGCTGTAACTGCATATTTCTCAGTATCTTTGGTTTTTTCTGACCTTTTCTGTTATATTTAGTTGTTCAGATTCTGATTAGAAGCGAAGCTGCAAGGGTCAGAAAGCCTGTACTGTATTAATACTCTTAAAAGTAAAGATTGGGTATTAATGCATAGGCATCTTTAAAGTTAATGCATTCCATTTCACGTATTAATAGGCATCTATTGCCTATTAATAGATGAGTAGGGCATCTAGCAAACTGATAAAGAAAAAAAAACAACAAAAAACCCAACCTGCATTAGTGAATGAGCTTTGCTTAAAAGACCATTTCATCCACACATCTACAGAGATGGATAATTGGAACTATTTCATATATTGTTAGATATTTGCTACAATTGCATTATTTATTTTAAAATAAGTTGTTCCATCTGTCTCTCTGTTAGTACAAGCTTATTATGTAAAATTTTTTTCATAACGTATTATCAGAGCATTTACAGTCTCATTTTAGTTTTTATGGTACTCTGGTAATAAATGCTAGGAAATTGTTTACTACATTATCTGAAACATTTAAGTACTTTAAGGATTTCTTTCCTTTGATTTCCTGTAGCTTTGTTCTGCTGCAGTAATGCTTTTACAACAGACCATATATTAACTACAAATCTACTACAGATATTCTGTTCCAATTTGTTTACCTTTCTTCCTTGTTGCTAATTATGCCTTTACTTGTGGCTGAGGATAAAGAGAGTAAGAGAGTGAAATTTGAGTCACTCTCTAGGGCAGGAGAAGAAATCTTTTCAGAGCTGTAAACAAAAAGATGCTCTGTCACCAATATCACAGGAAACAATCAGGTCCCTTTAGCTGCAACAGCATCTTCATTAGTGGCACAGTGTATATTTGATGTTTTAGAAATACATAACTCATTTTGAATAAGCAGTATTAATTCATGTGGTATCTATAATGTGTGTTTGCACAGAACCTTATTAAACAGTCAGTACTCTCCATTGAGTAATTTGATCTGTTATGTGAATCAAAATTTCTTACTTAAAATTATTACTGTATTTTAAATTCTTTTAAATTCAGTTTGGTTTTTTTGTTTTTGTGGTTGTTACTAAAAAATTGCCCTATGTACTTAAAAGATGAACAGGGGCTACAGAAATGGTACTGCACATTCTTGAAGTGTTGCACGTGCCTGCACATCTGTCATGTACCAGAAGAGTTCAGACTATGTAGTTTTGCTTGACTACCTTTTTTGTGGACATGCTACCTGTATCATGTCTTATGAAGTTCAGAATGTATAATTTGTTTAAGTTAAAATCATCATTAATTAAAATTGATGTTGACTCATTTTGGAATAGCTAAGTATTTATGTAATGGAGAGAAAATCTCCATTATCTTCCATGATCATTCCTCTTGCTAATTTTCTTAAAATAATTTTGAGTTTTATTGACACCTCAATCTTAACAGTTTAAAAATACGCAAATAAAATCTTCTGAAAAACAAGAAAAACATTTTAAAACCAAAATGGACTGTTGCTAAAGGGGGGTAAAAAAGCTTAGTACTTTTCTATTCTGATTTATTATACAGAAGGCTGTTTTTTTACAAAAAAAGGGCTTTTTTTTTTTTTTTCTTTTTTTCCCTTCACTATTCTCAGTCTCTTTTGATCATTGATCTGGGTGACCCCACGCTCAGGGGTTTTTTCTTCATTTGACATGGACAGATTTTTGAAGTATAGCTCTCCTTTGGGAACCTCAGGCAGTTCCACTTGACTAACCTGTGATCTAATGAGCAGTAATGCAGGGTTACAGTGACCATTTTGTTTGCTTTGAGGGAGGATGGCTAGACAGAGAGTGGGAGAGAGGCGGTGTCTGCTGAGAAAAAAGATGCAGGGTGATCGAACAGTGTGAAAAAGACTTGTTAGCCCACATTAGTGTGCCTGATTTACTTCACAACAGGTCAGGAAAGGCCAAAGACAGGGTTGTCATTAAATTGCAAAGTTGAAAATCCCGGTATTCAAAAGCATTCAAATTTCTCTGAAAGTTGTAAATTAGAAAGTTTGTGGTTCATGTTGAATTTGGCAGAAAGATATACAGAAGTACCAGCTTCTCTAAAACATGAATGGTACATTATAAAATCATGCTGTAAATAAAAAGAAAACCAGCTTTTTAAAGTACTTTCATGGTTGACTGTTTTACAATGAGACTGGGTGCGAAAGAAAGGCCAAACACTAACAAGGTCGTTGCACTTTCTTTATGAGCCCTGGGGACCCCTTAATTATGTGCCCGTGCTGCTTATTTTGAGATCTGTGGAGTGTATGTGTACACGTGTTTGCATGATATATAATTTTATTTGTATTTATTAAATCCATACACGTATGTATATACACATATGCATATGTATGTAAAAATAAAATTTTAGCTCTCCTTGCTCAGGAATGTAGATTTTGAATCTTCTGCAGCATGTTATGATACTTTTTTGCCCTCATATCCTTGATTGTTTCTCTTGGAGTGAATAATAATCTTGATGCCTTTAGTTTTGAAATAGGCATAAATTTATCTTAAATTTGCATTTGCAAATGCAGACATGCACAAAAATAGTCTTTCTGTACTAAAAAATTATTTTTCCTAATAGTAAAGCTTGCTTCTAAACACTTGAAGTGGACTTGACAGCTTGCAGCTTTGCAGTTGGAAAAACCAAACGTTGAAGCTACCTATTCCTGAAATGACATTTACTCTGTTTCATTCACTTAATTGGCAGTGGCCTGAATTTCCATGAGTTGGAGAGTATAATCAGATGCATTGATAGTCTTTAACTCATAGCAAACTCTTGTCATTGCTGTTTCTGATCTGGCTGGCTTTAGTGAAAATCGAAATGCAGCCTTTTAGCTATATTATCATTGTGCATTGTAGCAGTAGGTAATAAAACAAATGGGTGGTCTTAGGGGCAAGGTATTTTTTCTGTATGCTACCAGAAGTTTCACTAATTGATTAGTACTCCATTTGGCTGTCAAAAGTCAGATTTTCACTATTTTCATACAACTGTGTTAACTTTTACATTGTATTGCATAGACTGAGGTGGTTGTCTTGATCCTTGTGTCTTGTTGCAATTAGAAATGCATGAAATTAAACAGCCGAGAAGAGCTCACCCATAATTAAGACTATATTTCTTACCTGACTTCAGGGGCTCTGCTCCCACTGATCATTCAAACAATTTCACTGACATTTAAGGCAGTGTGTCTTCTTGGTTGAAGGGAAGAGAAGACAACAGAATGTCAGGCTTCAGTGTTCACATTGAACATTAACTTCTGGTTTTAACTTGTATTGGATTATGTATTAATATGTGGTGCCAGATTATTTTTGGTTTATCTTGGTCATCTTTTGTTTACTGTGAATATATGGTATAGTTTTACCTCCTGATAACCTGAGGTTTAAGTGACAGTTGATTGTGGGCAACAAAGTACAGTTTTTATATTCAGTGCTGCGTTTCTCAAGTGATTTCACAGTATGTCACTCCTGTTTTTAACACATTGTAAAATTCACTTATTATTAGAATTTGAAATAGGATTAGTTTATTTTGAAACAGCATGGTGTTCAAAGTGGCTTAGTTGTTACTATACCCAAAGACTAGTCTCAGAAAAATTTGCTCTGGTATGTATGCTTCCATTTTCTCAATTTTTTAAACTGATATTTAGTTGCAGCAACTTGGTGGAGATACACTTTAGGAAACTGCATTGAGCTAGCTTTCTCTGTAGCTTTAGGTCATGTTAGTCAATGGAAACTTATTAGGGCATAAAATGATGGGAAAATGTTTAGCAAATCAGAATACTGAATCAAGGCACATTTAAGCCTTACTGGTATTCTCCTTCCATTTACTTTCTCCATTCCCTAAATAATGTTGTCTGTGCAGTCTCTATGCACTCTTTATTAGCTCTTCTATTTGATTTAATTATTCAGTTACTCAGTGTGTCTGAATTAAGTCATCTCCGCCAATCTGCGTATTACAAAGCATTTGGTCAGTGAGAAGAGACTAATGTCATCTTGCTGGACTAATTTTTGTGGGTGTGTGTTTAGGAATCAAGACACTGGAGCAGTATTTCAAAATCAGCTTATAAAAAAAAGTTAGTCCAAGGATATATTATTGATACTGCCAGTCACAGGCTCTGGAAGACTACATATTAATTACTCATCTGAAGAAAAGCAAATTTGTCATATGTTGTTCTTAGATTTCTTACATGTGTGAATAGCTTTTGCAGGTTGGTTGCTTGGAAATACTTCCAAAAAACACAAAAAGTTTGCTGCAATATAAACTGTTTTTACATAAACTTGCCAGGTATTGTATGAAATGATTAAGTTAATTTTTGATGGTAATATTGTTTCTTGCTTCAGGAAGACAGCTGAAAAAGAAGGGGGGATATAGCCAAATGCAGGTTTTTGGAAAAATTTTTTTGCCAGTTCATAGTTATGTTTTGAGAAAGCATTTCTTTTAAGACAGAGATTTTAACTTTTGATATAGGAGCTAAAATGCAGCATGAAAAGTTTTTCCTCTTTATCTGTATGTCATGATATAAAAGCTCCAGCAAAATGTTTCTGCAGGTTAAGCTGCTGTTCCTGTGGGTTATCCATTGTAAAGTCCTTAACAGTGTGAAGTAGTTATGATTTAATCCACATCATGAATAGAGTGCAAATAGAAAGTTTAGCAAAACAGAAGCAGCAAAATATAAAAGTAGTTGCAGGTGCTCTTTTTCTAAAGAAAATGGGTGTGCCTTCTTACATTTCTCTGAAGCTGTTATTTGCATCTTAGGGCTGTATTTGAGAAGTATAACTCTCAAACTGTTCTAAACGGGGAATGCAGTAGCTAATGTGTTGCATGAAAATAAAGTGTTACGTTCTGCCAGTGGACTTGTGACAATTCAGTTTTTAGTACCTGTAAAATGGGCTTAAAATGTTCCCCAGATGTATTTGGCTACCTCTCTTTTGGAAGTCATTCCTTCTGTGCAATAGGAAAAAAAATTTGCTTAACTAAGAAAACAAATTCAATAATGCCACCCTTTCCCTGCATAAATAAGAAGGTGGGGGTGGTAATACTATGTCTGGGAAAGGAAGCAAAAATGCATGCTTGGATATCCATTGCTGGCTGTTGTAGGGAGTGTGCTTGCCAGCAGTTTCTGGCAAGTTTATTCCTTCCAAATGCTCTCCTAACTTGCCAGACATTTAAAAAGTCTTTTGCCTGTTAGTCACCTTTCACTTACTTGTAGCATTAGGAAAAATGTTTATTGACTGAAGAACTGCCTGTTTTGAAATCAGGAACATTGAATTAAGTTTTTTGTATTGTTTCATGTTGGTTTGTTGATATTTACTGACAGCAGGGTTCAGTTAGGAATATACTTACAGGCTGTTAGTAACCAAACTGGGTCAAAGCTCAAAGGGTCTGCTCTTGTGGGTAGTAAAGCTCAGGGTTTTGCTGATGTTTTCTGTGCATGTAAAAGGCATCAGATCATCAATCCCTGACCCTTGTGCAGAGGGATGGATGTTGTAGAAGTGGACTGCATTCAAACAATGGCAAAGCACTTTCTCCACTTTTGGTAAAGCCTAGCTGAGAGAGAATTAAAAAATCTCCTGTATCTGGCAGTGGGGCATGTAGGGCCTCTTTGTGTTAGTTTGGTTCAGTCGTGGTCTGCTGTTTAAATCCTCTTCTGTGTAATATTGATCAGGATGTGCATGGCTCTGAATCTCCCTAAGGCGTTTGAGGACAAAACAAGTAGCGTATGTATCTGAGCCCTAAAACAGAGACCATTCAGACAGAGAGGGGTTGGAGGGAGGAGTCAGATACAATGACAACGGAGAAACTTGACTATTGTCCTAGGTAGAAGCATGCCAGAGGGGAAACTAGAAATCTAGCTTATTGGATACAAAATATTTTGCAAAACTGCCCTTCTCGGTAAGGTTCAGATTTGTAATTGTAGTTTTGTTCTTTCTACTCCATTTTCTTCTCATAATTGCAAAATCTGAATTAAAGAGAGACCTCAGTTATTGTTATACCAGAGATGACTGAAGTTACATCTCTGAATACACTGCACGTTTCCTTCAGGGCTTTTAGACAGGAGGATGTCCGGGTCTTTTTCATGTGTCTTGCTCCCTGTACTTACAAGCTTAACTGAACTAGTAGTGTAGTATTGGAGCATGTCAGTCTTTTAATGTAATTGCTTGTCATCTCTGAGGTATGGAAGCAGTCTGCCATTAATTTTACAGTAATTTAAGCACTGGTAGACGTATCAGATACAACCACAAAGCTAATGGCCGTTTAATTATTAGTGATTCCAATGAGAGTTTATATCTTAAGCAGGAGTTAAGAACTTAATGCACAAATTTGGACAAACAAAAGAAAACAAAGACTACTAGCACCAACTGGTGCTATCATTCTAATAATTGAATGCTTCTAATTTTCTCAGTTTCTCACATGGTTGTGATTCAGGTTGCTTCACAGTGCTTTTATATGCATAAAACCTGATATACACAAATTAAGGAAATGTGGTATCAGTTGTAAGAACTGTGGTCACAGAGAGTACCACACCACACATATGTTGCTGTTGTGGTCAAAGTATTGTTTTCTGTCACTGTAGGAGTAAAGCAAATAATTTGAACAATAAGCCAGTATGATGGTCTTCTGGTCCTGGCTTTGCAATTATTTCAACTTGCGTTTTTTGACAAGCACAATTTCAAGTATTCTGAGAACCTGCAACAGGTAACTGGGAGTGCTTGAGAATAAGTGTGTACTGCCAGAGTATTGTGATCAGGCAGTGAAAGAAGAATTGACTTGCCCTGCTCAGGATTATCTGTCAGACAGTAACTGTGTTAGTTGACTAAAATACATCAAATGCTGGAAAAATCTGCCAAAGCTTATTAGGTTGTTTTCTGCACTTGAAAATTAATTTTTTAAAAATTAAAATTTGGTTTACATTTTGAATATATATTCAAAAAGCAGTTTTTAGTGTACTTATATAACTATGTCACTTTATAACCTATTGGAGACCAATAACTGTAAATTAATTGAAAGAGGTAGTGATGTTCTCTGACACCTAAACATTGTAATTCAAAACCTGTCATGACGCTTTGAAAAAGATTTTGATTTCTTTGATATCCATTTATATTCTCTTTTATTGTAGTAGTAGGAAATAAATACAGCACTTTCAAGTTCTGAAATGCCATTCTTGAGTTTCCTGAGACATAGAAAACGTAGAGCATCTTCTAATTAGTTATCTGTTGTAAAGAAATTACCCTGCATGCTTCTTTCATTTCAGTATGTATTAGCATTAGTATTTTCATATGAGGGATGTCTGTCCTAGAAACAGTTGAGTCATTCTCTGAGTTTAATGTTTTTTTGAGAACTATGTTGATTTAATATTCTATGTTTGTGTGATCATTTCCCTCCTTGTCAGTTCAGCTATGGTGTTAGAGAATGCAGAAATAATCCATGGTCATTTTGCTAATGTATAAGTCAAAGCCCATAATTCTCCTTGCCTTAGAGACTTTCCTTTTACTGTTTAGATTATTTCAGTTGTTTCCATTTCTTTTGCTTGACTTTATGTTCCTAATAGTGCATTAATGCATCCTGTGTGCAAAAATAAATTGTTTCTATTTGGAAGTATTTCAGAATTCTTAATTCTAAGGATTCTTGGGGCAATTATTCAGACCATTAGCATGAATATACAGAATGTAATTGCTAATAGATAACAGCTCTTTAATTTGTATTAACATGCAAAAAGTAGTGTCAGCTAGCTTGTTCACTGGAGTTGTTTGCAAGCTTTGATAAAATTTTGAATTTTTCTACCTGTGAAAAGAAAGGTGTGAATCTGAATATCAGGTCTCTTCTATAGAACTTAAATGTTTCTTTATTAGTTTCTTAATTCTTAATTTAGACCAATGACACATTTCAGAAGGCAATGCGAGTTTTGTTAAAGACTGCTATAAAGTATTACTACTTAAAATTTGGGGCAACCTTGTACCTATTAAAGGAATTTGATATTTCAGCTTCACAAAAGACTCACCAAGAAACTGATGTAGTTCTGTTGAAATATGGGAAAAATCTGCCAGGAATCCTGCCAAACACCACAGAATTCCACAAATATAGCATTTTTCAGCTGACTGCACTCTGGACAACTACCCTCTCTCTACAACAGTGATAGGACTGATCAGGACCATCAGTCTAACAACTTCTATCACAGTTGTACCTCTTGCACCTTAAGACTCCATTACATGGATGCTTTGTGCAGCGTTCAGAAATAGTGAAATGTTTTCTTATCTGCAGCTTTGTTTTGCTAGGACAGATGTGATTATTCATTACCCGGATGTTTATAAGTATCTTACTCAAAAGCACTCTGAAAAATCTAAATTTTTGCTCATAAGAGGAAAATTGAAGTCCGTCCATGTTAAGCAAATGTTTACTTCTTGGCTATTGAAAGACTTTCAAAAAGAGTTTGGTTTTGTCACCTTCTTATTTAAAGCCTGTCTGATTTTAATTTGGATTTCTAGATATCATAGAATGGCTTGGGTTAGAATGGACTGTAAGGATCACCCAGTTCCAACTCCCCTGATGTGGGCAGGAGTGCTGGCCCTAGCTCAGGTTGCTCAAGGCACCATCCATCCTGCCCCTGTCTACCCATTCAGTGCAATACTTGCTGTTCTTGCAAAGGAAGAATTTTGGCTATCAGCATCATAAGCTTTCTGTTCATTAGCTTTCAGGCACTGAGGAAAATTTCCAAAATGAAAATTTATCATCATAGTTTTGTATGGAAGCATGGACCAATACAACCATTCTAAACACTCAATTTTACTTCTTTAAATTGTGTCCTTGGTACTGGATCCTGCAAGGTTTACCTTTACTATGGTACTATATTTTAGGGCCTTATCAGCTTTTTTTTGTATTTCATAACACTAGGAAAATATTATTTACACATCGTATCCAAACTTTTGCTTTAGAAGGGCCAATCTACATGTCTCTTGTAGTCCGTTTCTGAGGCTGGCGGGCTATTGTTAGAAAATACAAGAGGGGTTTTTTGTTATGCAGTAGTAAGCTCCTGCTTGTCTTTGCAGACCCGAGGTTTTCGTCTTAAGTTTAAGAGGCAAGTAACAAGAGCGAAGAGATGAAGAGGAGAAAAGCAAACTAGAGGCCTATAAAATTCCTTTTCTTTCTTTTTTTCTCCCATAAAACTACTTCTGCAGGAAAAAAAAATATTGACAGACAGGGTGTGCCAGCTAATGTCACTAAGCATTGAGTGAAAAGAAGAATACTAAAAAGCAGAAAATTAGAGCTGTGCTTGCCTGTTCACCTCCCCAAAAGAATTGAAATTGTCAGCGTTTGGGACTCCTTGTCAGAGGCTGAGATCCTCACCTGTCTGGTGCTCTGCAAATCTGCTCTGGTGACCATCATCCCTCAGAAATGTGTGTCTGAGAGCAATTAGAATTTTACCAAAGAATACTGAAAAAAAAATTAAGTACATGTATGTCATGTAGTTCCTGAATTCTTTAAAGATAAAAACAAAGGCCACCACAGAAGCAAATTAAAGCCCCTGGGAGCTGACATGGTTATTGAAAGCTTTAACAGAGCTGCCCTGCCATAGAAACCTGCTTTCCTATTGTCATTCATTTTGGTCTCTGAAAAGAAATTTATGATCAAAGTTTTGTTTGAGCACAATGTAAGCACTCAGATTAGATTTTGGCAAAGTTAGACAGGGATTTAGATATTTTATTTTAATTGTTTTTCTCTTGTTTTGGCACTTGTCTTCTAGTGAGAAAAATGTTTTGCACTGAAAATGTTTTGCCCTAAAAAAAGAGAGTATCTGTTTACAATATTTTATTGAATTCCATTATATCTGTGTTTCGTGTTTTGTATCTCCTACTAATGTTTCATGATAATTCCCATCTAGAGCATCTTTTGTGGGTGATGTAAATGAAAATACATAAATGAAATAAAATCTGTGTACTTAAAATATTTTAATTCTTAAGTTGCTTCTATATATAAAGTTTCCACCTTGAGGATTCTCCAGCAAATGCCCACTGTCTAATTTTTCAGTAGTTATTGGCAGAAAGAGGTTTTAACAGAGTATCATAATATAATGCTTTCTGAGCATAAGAGCTAGTGATTCATTGTTTTGTTGGATAACTCACAGATTGCTTTAATCTGAGGGGTTCTTGTGAGGAAAAGAAATTAAGGTGAGAATTAACCATAGTAAGAGAAGTACTTACAATTACCTTAGTGTATGAAATATAGGTTCATTTCTTGTATTTGCTGTTGACTTGCTGCATAAGACTCTGTGGGTGTAGGTTATTTCTGTTCTCCAGCTTATGTCTATGTAGAAGAATTTTTGTAAGTGCTCTAAATGATAATGAAGATGCAAAGTTCTGAATATCTTGGAAATACAAGTACAAGGAGGAGGAACATTGATTTCTGTGAAAGATGAAGTTTTGTCTCTATAAAAAAAAAGCTCTAAGAGATTGCAACAGCGAAATGAGTTATTCACGTTGATAAGAGGTAATTTAAAACAAGGTTCAAGAAAAATCTGAATGTATACAATTCCCTTAACATACAGTCACGCTGGTATAGGCAAAGTTGTAGAAGTAGCTTTAGAAATGCTGTCTCATGATCAAAGCAACAAGCACAGTCAGCCAATTTGAGCCTTCTGTCTTGTATGCCCATTGGAAGTAGGAGTATTAACTTAGTCCTGTGTGTGAGGTTTGTAAAAAGAAAGCACTAGAAGCTAAATAAGGGATTTAGAAGTCTGCCTTTAAGATTGTGTTGAAAGAAGGAAATCACAATAGAGGTTCCCCCTCTGCTGGTAGAGAGTTCAACATTCAAGACATTTCAGTGTGTCTAGACACAGGTAAATTCGGTTGGGTCTGAACATATGTATGCAAAGAAAGAACCACGATTACACAGTATAAACTATTGCCAACCTGCTAAAAGAATTTTGAAGTGAAATATAGTACAACTGAAGTTATCAAGTTCCATGTCCATTTATTTTAGCTAGCATAGTAGTAATTCATGTTAAGTACCCAATAGGGAGTGTAAACTATTGTGTTGTCAGTACCTAACCAGAGACTGTTCAGCTTGTTATTTACCCATTTCAGTGCTGTTCAAGTTTTTTGTCCTAGTAAACAAACCATTTTCACTTATCCTTTATAAGGGATTTTCAATTTGATTTAATTAATAATCTGCTTAAAATATTGCCCTATGCATGCATGTCAGGAGAATTTCTCTTGTGAGGAGAACTCCTTCTGTGATGGGAAGTGCCTGTGCCAAATTTTGCATAGTTACTTTGAGTACTTGTGAAGAAGTGTGAAAATTTGAGAGGTACTGGAGACAAGAGAAGTAGGTTATGTTGGTGAGAAGCAGGTACTGTTATCCACTAGAAGGTGAACTAGCAGGAAAGTACAAATGAAAGACAAACAAAAATCCATCTAAATAAAACTCCAAAGACCTGGGTGAATTCATGCTGCCTGATGTGTTTTTCCTGAGGCTGGTATGAAATCTGTTGTCCCAGTAACCCCAACAGTGCAATATCTTTTCCTCTACCTAAACAGGGATTGCTTATCAGGAAGGCAGATAACTCTACAGTCTCTTTACTGGTTTCTTCCAGCTTCTCTTTCTTATGTTTGGCTGAGTTAAGACTCACTCAAAGCTGCAGGTATGGTATTCAGTAAGGTGGTGAATCAGTTAATTTTTTAAAATTTTAAATGTTGTGGCTACTTGTTTACCTCTATGTGTGTGTGAAATAAAATGTAAATGGTTACTACTTCTGTAGAAAATATACCAAGGTTTCAGGTTTTGAAATATATAATGAAATTTTTATATTTTGGCATAGCAAATACCAATACAACTTTGAGTAGATATTTGGAATAAATGTTATGACCTATCTCAAGTAATTTCAATTTCTTATGACTATAATTAAGGCTCTATTACAAACTGTAAATCAAATCCTTTCTATTTTTCATGTACTCGTATATTAATATGAATATAAAAGTTAAATTTATTTAATGTTATTATGGTAGGCTTAATGTTGTTCCTCCATACATCTATCCAGTGTAAGCCAGACAGAATGAGGTTTTAATCCTTTCAGAGATGAAAATCCTAAGAGGACCATAGATGAGCCTACTATGATCATTGAGCTAAACCTGAGTGGAATTTTTTATACCAAAGAAACAGCACCATCAGGCTAAGGGGTGTTCACCTTCTTTTAAGCAATGAATAGTCTTGAAATTCTTACAACATGTAGCTTTTTTTACATTAAAAATGATAGAGAGTGGTAATGCTTCTTTCCCTTCTTCCTTTGTTTAGTATAAGCTGAATGATTTTAATGTGTAAGAGAGCAACTGGGCTTTTTGCCACAAAATTTGATTTTGATTTTCATATTTTTAAGATACTTATGGATTTATAAAAGCCTTTTTGATCATTCTCTCTGTTCATTTGAGAAAAAATTGCTCTGGTTTTTTGATAATTATTTTAATATGCAAATATTACTTTTTGTGGCAAATGTTAATGTCAATTGTACTTTCCTTTTTTTGGTTACTTGTCTTAAATCTTAATTAAGAACAAGCAAAACTTCTTCAGTTTTATGCTTACCTTTCAGTATGATATAAGCTCTCCCTACTGCTAAATCTCTTACTTAGTTTTGGGCAATATAGTTAGATATATTTTCTCATTAAGCTATCACAAAAAAATAATCAGTTACTGTAAAAAAAAGGTCATAATTGGAACCTTTCTGATAGCTTAATATTATTACATTTTCTTTGAACAGCAAAATTTCATACAAGTTTTGAGGCTGGGTATTCAGAACTTGATTATATACCCACTTTATATATTAAATACTAATATAAACTGGTGAAGAGTAGAGTTGATTTGAAAATTTGGCTACTCCTATAAGCATGGTAAGTTAAAAATTTTCCCTGTTTATACAGCCTTTGGCAATTTAAGCAATGTGTTTTGTCACCTGTTTTGCTGTCTCCTGAAGAGCTGGAACTTTTATGAAGAAATAGAAAATATGACTTTGAATCCTTAACATCTTTAAATAAATGCACATATTGATAGTGACAGATTGCTAAACTTGGCGTTAGACACTTAGTTGTGTTTCTTGCCAAAAGTAATCCAGATGTGCATAATTTATCTGCCTGCCATATGTGCACTGACATGTCTTTCTATAATCAACTGTCTGTTGAGTATTGTTAAACAGTTAAATGTTCTTTATCAACTATCTTTTTGAATAATGTTAATAACTCCTTTAAGGAGATAAGAAGCAGCAAGACCATGAAAACAGCTTTCTTAGACTGAAGAAGGCAACTTCAGTTTTTGGTTGTCCAAAAAAGCGTGCGGTTTCAGGAAAAAACTGTTAAAAGAAGTGTATTTATAGCCCATTTTAGGTGGTGTTATACAACTGAGGTGGAAGCATATTTTATGTAATCTCATTATGATGGGACAGATCTTTGTTGTGACTGTGTAAAGGTAGTTGCTATGGAATAATAACATTAATTAATGGATTTTTTTGTATGAGGTGCTTGTTGAAAAAAGAAAATTAACTTAACTTGACAAGCAATAACCAAACATGTCCTGGCATTAAGTTCAGAAGGATTTGTAGGGGGATGTTTGTGTCATTTGGAATATTTCATCATATCATCGGAAGAAGTAACTCCCATTTTATGGCATGTTTTGCAATGTGTGTTTGTTCTTCGACTGTCTTCAGAAAGTTACTTACTGGTTAGTAGAGGTACATGACCCAAGTGGAAAAATTCCTGTGTAAAAAGAGTTTCTATCCAATGAGTTTCCTATCCTAAAATTCTGTTTGCCAACAGATTTCTGTTTGCTCCATAGAAATAATACCCCTTTGTTTCCTGTGAGTTTATCCTTTCACCTCATTGACATAATATTATCAGAATAATAACATGAATAGGTTAATCTCACATTCATCATTCTCTGGGTCAGATCCCAGTGTTCACCTTGGAGGTATATAGGAAGGTATATGGTGGTCATGTAGAGCAAAATGCACAGTGTCTCATGGTTCTGAGTTTTCCCTGAGGAGAAGGGTGTCTGGCACTGTCTGATGTTCCTGTGCATACAGGTAAGTATTTATCCCTACAGTTATATAGATATCTATCTGTTGTACATAGGCCTGTCTTTGTAGCTATCTGTTTTGGTTTTTTGAACTCCCCCACCAGCAGTTGCATAACTTGTGGCATGATTAGCTGCTCTTCTTCATCATCCTGGGAGGTCTCAGTCATGACCTTTCCAAATGCTGATCTTTGTCATTAAGATGAGAATAGGTGTACAGAAGCTGTTGAGAGCACCAACTGTGTGATTCTTATTTCCATAAGGTCATCCACATTTGAGCCGCTCATCTTGGCTTGTACTAGGAAGATGCAGAATGTCTACATAATGTCCTGAAACTGGGTTGTCATGCTGGACAAGGTAATGCAGTTATATAAGACCATCCTGTTAGAAGGCGTCTTTGCTGAAATGGTCTGAAGACACTCCCTAGTTTGTAGAAGCATGCTCCTTGTTTGTAAACTTTGCTGTTTAAGATTTCAGCTCAACCAATTCACATGGTCTGAACTGAAGTACTGATTTGGTGCTCCAGGGTGTTACATGGCTGAAGTTCTCAAAGATACAGGTTGTGTGGATATGGTGTGGAAGAGCACTCTGTGCAAATGCCAGCAGTAAGCAAGAATGTCAGGAAGCTTCTTTGGCCAAGTTTGCTGGGTGTTGGTTAATACTTCAAAATCACCTGAAGTTACTAGGGCCTTGCATAAATTGATTGTACATTAACACTGATCCACTGCTGCTTGAATCACTGTGCTCATTATACTATGCTATTGCTACTCTGTTAGAAACTGTCCTTTCACAACAAACAAGTCAAACACTGAAATCAAAGCCGCATGGTGTGTTCTTAGCTGCTTCTGAGAAATGATCATCATATTGAGCTGTTTTCTAGGGAATGCAATTTGTGACCAACTTTTTAAAGTTATGTAATGTTTACTTGTCTGATGAAAGACTAGTAGCATGCAAAATATGGGGAAGCACATTTTCTGAAGATGTTGTCATTGTTTCTTATGAAGGCACAGCTTCTTGCACTTGAGAAATACTGTGGAATCTACATATCCTATAGCAAACAAGCAAACAAGCAGTTTGTGCCTGAAAGAAACCTAATTCATTTCAACAGTTATTCCTTGCAATGTAAGCTTTCCTTAAAAGTGTAAATGACATGTTTTGAAATTTATATACTTTGGGATTGAGAAACTATTGATGCTTTATTCTCTCATTGATTCTTGGTATTTTGTCCTTTGTTATAATCTTTAGCAAAATGATGTGAAATTCATGCACACATAACACATACCCATTTAAAAATAAAGCAAAAACAAACCCCAAAACCTCACACATTACCAAAAAATTGTAAATGTGGTATTCCCTCAGGCAACGTATTTCGGGGATTAGTTCACTCCTTTATTTATGTGCATTCACTGTAGTACTTTACCTCAGTTTTATAATAATTTGCTAAAATATACTCTGTAATTTGATCGCTTTAGATTGAAGAGAACTGCTTCTTTATAAAGAGTGCCAGGTGAGAAAATATGTGTTTTCTTTTCAGAAAATGCTATCGTGAATTCTCAGATATGTATTGATGCTTGCACTTTATGAAGTACTGTAATATTTTCCGTTGTTTGTACCTTAGATAGTTTTTTAAACCTCTGAGAACCCTTTAGCCTCCACAAGCGACAGACATATGTGCATATGAAAAAGTCCCTTCTGTTCTGATTAGTTTTGTCCTGAATACAATAGAGCTGTCTGTGTTATCTAAAGAATTATGCTCTGGAATCTTAAGTGTCAATTTTCCTTCTTATGCTCTTTCTGTCTTAATCCTGTGCACCAGAAACTACTTTGAAAACAAGTTTAATAAATGTTACTACAGTGTTACATTACATGACCATCTGAAAATTAATAATTGTGGCATTTTGAAATTCTTATCACTGACCATTTGGTCAGTATTGGTGACATCCTGACCGTTTCTAGTGTCATAGTTTTGTCAGTTGTGATGTTTTTGTGGAGTCCAGGGCAGAAAGGGGGAGTGTGGAGGAGAGGAAAGATCATTCAAAATTAATCTGGATGTGTGTGTTTACATACATCTTCCAGACAGTGCTGCAGTGAATATTATCTGAAATAGCATATATTTGTGCACCGTAGTTCTGCTGTCCAGCAGCATTTAGTCACTTTAGTTTGTCTTCAGTTATATTTACCCAAAGACTAATTAAAGTACTATAAAAGTGGTTTTGGCCCACGAAGACCTAGCCTGACAACTGAACTCTCTCATTACATTTCCATCTAACTGTCTTGCTAAAGTAGGCAGGTCTCTGGATTGACTATAGTTTGAAAGGTTAGCTGAAAAGATTAAAGGTGACTTGTAAATGGAAAATGGCAACTTTGCACTTTTGAATTCTAAACACATCTGGTCTAGTGTTCTCCTTGCTGAATGGTAGGTCTGCCAAGACTTGTTGCAGACTTTGTAGAGCAGTAATAATAAACCTGTTCAGAGGTTTAAAAGAACTTGGCATGCCATATGACAGGTTCTCGAGTAGTTTGTCAGGAGCCAAGTGTACTGTAATAGACCCTTTTAAAATTGTTGGCTTACACGAAAACTAGAGATGTCTGCATTTTCTCCTTCTTTCCCCCCTTTCCCCGAACTACAAAAGGCAGATGAATTTATTAAAATACTTCTTTAGTGCATGTTATTGAACTATGAAAGAGACCAATAGATAAACATTATTGCAAGTTTGCAGATGCACTCTCATTTATGCCTGTAGGCAAGATAAATTTATCTACTTATGTTAGAGGAGCTTTAATCAGATAATCTGTTATTGCAAGCAGTTTAGATCATGAAGTGAGTAGTTTTTCAACAGGCCTTTACAATGTGTGTAGACTTTGCTGGTCCTGTTCTTCATCATGAGAAACATAAGACATAGTCAGGTGTAAGGAAAATAATCAGTATACTTTTCACTCTTGCCTTCAATAAAGTACATGTAACTGCAGACATACACAATATTTCTAAAGGAATATACAGCCCATAAAATATTGCTCATTATATTACAGAGGAAACAACAGATGTTTAGGTAACAACATTCTTCTAAAGAAGTAGTAAAACGGCAGGAGAACTGAAATATGTACAGCTAACATCACATAAAGAATTTTGTCACTTTTGATTAGAAGTAAAGGAGTTTGATATTATAATAGAGGCCTAAGCCTGTAATATCCTGCATGAGTTTTTCTGTGCTGCAAAGACGTGTGCTTTCATGAAGAATGAGTGATGTACAAATCTGTGCTGGTCTTCATTTCTGGTCTTTTTGCTAGTCATACAGAACTTGCACTTTGCACAAGAAAATCTGTGGTTTAATATATGGAAACCTTTATCCCTTTGACATCCTCTACTGCTATTCTGGAAAGGTTAAGCTTTTCTGAAAGCATCTTCATCTTATTCAAGATGAAGCAAGAAGTGAATGCCACACATAGATGCTTTAAGTGATTGGATGAAAACTTTCTCTGAGAAGAAATCCTGTGTTCATGCTTCTTTCTTGCATACAGGTCAAGCATTTAACTAGTTGTTGAATTCCTGATCCAGGAATGTGTAGTTTAGCAAAAAATTTGAAACAGAATCACTTCCATCTAGATGTGTCATTCCTCTTGGTTTTAGTCTTCTTTCCTCTCTGTGTGATAGAAAGGTCACTAAAGAGGGGATAGCTCAGAAGAAATCAGGGAAATCTCAAACCTTTTTTATCTCTCAGTATCAGTCTTTTAAAATTGTATTTTATTTTAAAACTTTTTATTTGCAAATTATTTATGTATTGTGCACAGGAGATTTAACAGTCTTAATTTTCCCAATATTTTCAAATCCTGTAGCTTTCAACATAGCAGTAACTCCTTAATAGCACTAAGAAAGTTTTTTAGAAGTTTTTATTGTTGTTGTTTCAGTTGTCTGGGGGAGTTTGGGTGTTAGAAGGTTAATCTTTGGTTGATTGTTGTTTTCAATTCTTTTAAGCCACTGAAGCTCCACTAGTGACAGGGAAAATCACATTACCATGCCAGTAATGACTGTTTAACATTATAGCATCCTGAAGAAAGCTACTTTCCAGCTTAATATAAGTGAGAGACATGACAGTGAGGAAAGGAGAGAGGAACTTGAGAAGCACAGGAGATTTTAGAGGATTAAGAGAAAACTTGAGGACTGATCACCTAATCTGCTCCTCCCAGATAATATAAAAGGGAAAACAGGAGTACTCCCAGCAGGAGTACTAATCTGTAGTAATTGCAGTTAAGGGCAAAACCATTCATGTGTCTCCTCTCAGAGAGTTCTAATGATTTGGTAATCTAAAGTAATTATTATTTTTAATACAGGAAAAAAAAATCCACTATCCATTTTCCTTTGATCACCTAGAAAAATACTCAGTTATATAAAAAATAACAAAATACTCAGGAAAATAAAGACTGGTTAAGAGGCCTCTATTCTTCCGTCTCTTTATTCCCCAAACCTTCTGAGTCCTTCTTCTTTCAGTAAAAAGTAGACTACTGTAAACTTTGAGCAAATTGAACGATATTTTGTACTCAGATAGAAATGGCTGGCATGAACATTGGAAGCTGAACTATGAGTTTGACTTGTGACTGTAATCTGATTCATTCGAGAAGTTTTTAGAATAAGGTTAAATACATCTTTCACTATGAATTTAGCTTGCATTTTTATAGTATTAGCTTCTCTTAAAATCACTTGTAATGGAAATCTGCTCTTCTAAGAAAGTTTTTCATTAACATACTTAAGGAATCTGAAAATGAAGCAAAATACACAAGGCTTTGGCTCAGTTTTTAGAAATTAATAGGGGGAAAAGTTTTCTGAAGGGATCAGTCAATTGCATTTATTGCAGTTGTGCAGCTGCTTGGCTGCTCTTCCCATCTCTGCCCAGTCCTGAACTGGAGAAGAGAAGCAGTGTCTCACTGGGTTTGACAAAGCATCTCTGCTTAGGTTCCTTTGTAAGGTTAAGGATGGAATATGGAACTGGACTGAGATTTTTGGGTCCAGTGATCAAAGCCCAGAGTAAATACTCCAAGGAACTATGGTTAATTTAATTGTGTGTTACCTGAACTGGGGGGATGGGATGGGAGGGGCTTTTGAGAAATAAATAATCACAAAGCCCCAGCTTTTGTTCATTATACAATTGTAGAATGTGCTGAGTTGGAAGACACCCACAATTGTCATCGAAATCAAGCTCCTGGCGCTGCACAAGTCAGCCCCAAGAAACACTCCATGTGCATGAGGGCATTGTCTAAACACTTCTTGAACTCTGGCAGGCTTTGTGTTTTTAAAATAGTTTGTCTCTAGTCTCTGGCCTAGGAAGAATTCACAGAAGGGATGATTAGATGCTGGAATGGGCTGCCTAGAGGGGGTGATGGAGTCACTGTTCCTGGAAGTGTTTAAGGAAAAACTGGACATGGCATTTAATGCTGTGGTCTAGTTGACATGGCAGAGTTTGGTCCTAGGTTGGACTCGATGACCTGAGAGAGCTTTTCCAACCTAATTGATTCTATGATTCTGACTTTCATTTGGCTTTATATGTATGATGGCAAATAGACAGGACACAGGATTTTTATGATTGTGTTTCTGACATGGTGGTTCTTTCACTGGGATCCTATATCCTTTCTTTTCTCCCTAAGCCTTCCTAGCATATTTTAATATGATTGATTTTTACTGTATTTTCTTTATTTTCAGAAAACATATTTTGTGGTCAGTGTCAACACCAAAGTAGTACTACGTTCCCAAGGAAAAGTTTCTCTTAGGTTGTAGTCCTTTGTTTTTTTCTGGTTGTCTCCATTTTTTTGAACCTGCTACAGTGCTTTGGTGGATTTTGTGGAGATGCAGTGTGTCAAGACTTGGTTAACAAAGCAAAAATGGAAATCTTTGCATACAAATATTTCCCAAGGGTCTTGAAGTAATAAACCTACAATCGCAATCAAGGTCAATCATAATGTCAAGTCAACAGATCAAACTACTTTAAAGATGTAGTTTCATAAGTTTTCCAAGTGGGAACACACAGTCATCAGCTCCTGCCCTGGCTGAGAAGCTGGTGGGCAGTTTAGAGCTCAGTAAAATATATGTGTATTTGATCTTACTCCTTTTAGAAGCCATTGATGCACATTTATTGTGACTGGAGGCATTTCACCTTATGTACCCCTTGATGTGCTTTGGCTAGATCTCTTTGATCCCTTTCTCAATCTGAATCATGATCAATATTGTTTCTTTTTAAAATTTATATCTATATAAGAATACATAACATATTAATATTTATCATAATTATTGAAATATGTACATTAGTATCAGCAGAAAAATATTAGTGAGTTTATTGTTATCTATTCATTAAAAACATACACAAGTGATTTTCAGACCCATGTCATGTTGCATAATAGTTCTGTAAACTCAGCCTCATTACTTAAAGTAGTTTCTTTGTGGCATCTTGGTGGTTGCCTGATGTATGAAAATTTCACTGGACCCCACTTACAAGAGAACTTGATATGGCATTTATTATGCAGAATATGAGTCAGCTTAATTTCCATATGATGTAAAGCTAAGAAAATAAAAAGCACTCAGAAGTTTTCTGCAACAACCAGTTTTCAGTATTCCACAAAACAAAGTTATAATATTTAAGATCAAATAAGACATAATGTTTAAAAACATCCAAAGATGAAAAGCATGTCTACACAGTGTTTTCCAGCTGCAGGAAGAGTGTGAGCAGACCAGGTGTCATGCAGCCACATCGTTGTGGCACTGGGCTCAGGATTTCTTGGCACATAGCACACCCCTGTAGGCACTCCTGTCTTGGTCTTGAGTCATGACTTGGCTACACATGGTTTAAGCTCAGTCAAAGGAAGCTCATGCCGGCCTTCAAGATAGGCTTTGGATACCTGGATGATGGTCATTGCAATGTACTACACAAAATATGTATAACAATTTAGGATTATATTTCTGTGCATATTCTAGTGAGCAAAATGAAGATCATGGTTCTTTAGGCATGTCCTGGCTCAGCTGGAAGTTGGAGCCACTATTTGTTGGAGCCATTTATTTGATGTCATTACTTGATACATACATGTGAAGAGACTTTTCTACTACTGGTCTCTGAGGCTGTAATTAATAGAGAACAGAAAGTTACCCTGCATTGAAAGAAACAAATGTTTTGCAAAGCTCAGGACGGGCAGATGAGTGTCTGTGCTGCCTCAGCACTACAGCCACTTGTGAAGGGAAGCTTCCATGGTCTGAATGCAGGGCTTGGTGCTGTGTGTGCTATTGCTGTCCAGCACAATTGCGGGGCAAAAGCGCATTTTACAGAGAGATTGAAGGGTGTCTGCAGTGTGAAAAAGTTTATTATTTTATTATTTACTTCTCCAGAATGTCTTCTGAAGTTAAAAATGTAGCTGAGCAGGAAGCTTGATCCTTTATTTTGGAGTGTCAAAAGGACACTGATAGGTTGGGTGGTTTTATTGCTGTTTTTCTTGGTGCTTTTTTGGAAGTTCTTGTTACAGCTAAAACCCCCAGAAATTCCTATCTGTAAAGAGCTTTAACATTTCTGAGCTTTTGCTGGGTTTAGCAACCTTGACAACATTTGCACAGAGGCATCCAAAATCTGGAGATGCACATTTGGGGAAGAAAACAAGTGTTGTGTTACATTAATTGATCTAGTTTCCTGTCATGCAGCATCACTGCAAACATAGGTGCCATGTGATGTGATGTGCAGCCTGCAAATAGCTAATTGACTCTGATCTCTGTTAATTAGTGCAATTAAATCTTATAATGAAGCTTTGAAGAGGTCATCTGAATTAGATGAAAGCTGAGGCTTTACTCAGTGTCAGAGCCTTGATGTTAATTATTGAGTCCTGTGACCCAGCAAAAGGAAGATTTACTGATAATGTGGTCTTAATACAGCAATTTCTGTTGTAGTATTTTAAAAACTGTGTGATTGTATCACCACCTCTGTTTCACTATAGCCGTACTTCAGCACATGATGTAGAATAATCTGACCAAAACCTGAGGGCACCCCTCTATTATGCTTAAGACATAGTTTAAATTCAGAAATTAGCTATTCTAATAAAAAGAAAAAAATGAAATCTTAGAATAATATATTTATATTAATGACTCTTCTGTGACTGAAAAAGCCCTTGGCTTTCTTTTTTTCCTAGCTGAAGTTGGAGATTAATCTCTAAAAATGTCACACACTAGACTGATACACTAGACTAGGTGTAGGGAATAATACTTTGTTAGTTATAGTCTCATAGAGTTGTTATTTTTGATGCTGTATAATTTGTTCATTCTATAAAAATGCACTTACCTAGTTTTATAAATGAGCTACATGATGTTAAATAGTTCAAATGTTAGTTTTAAATAAACAGAAAGACAGAAATGACAAAAAAACCCAAAACAAACCCCAAATCAACCCCTCAAACAACCCAAACACAGCCGCTCCCCCCACCTCAGTGGGGTTTCAGGTGGTGTGCTGTGTTGCTGTGTCCAGTTCTGGACTCCTCAGGACAATAAAGGGTCTGGAATGTTTCTATTATGGGGGAAGGCTGGAGCTGGCCCTCTGCAGTCTCAGGAAGATATGACTGAGAGGGGACCCCATCAGTGTCTGCCAGTGCCTGCAGGGAGGGTCAGAGGAGGGACCAGGCTCTGCTCGGTGCTGCTGAGCAACAGGACAGGAGACAATGGGGCAGTGAGGGATGCACAGGAAGTTCCACCTGAACATGGGGAAAATATGCTTAACTGTGCAGGTGACCAGGCACTGGATGGATTGTCCAAACAGCTTGTGGAGTCTCCCTCACTGGAGATATTCCAGAACCATCTGAATCATGTGCTGTGCTGTGCAATCCTGTGCTGTGTGCTCCAGGATGACCTTACTTGAGCACAGAGGTTGGAGAGGACCACTGTGGGCCTGTCCAACCTGACCCATTCTGTGAGAACTGAAACTCTCAATCCGAAATAGACATTTTGATGGGAGATATTTATAGACTTTGATTTATTTAAAATATTTCCCAGAGAACAACCTAATAAAGACTGAGTGTTACATGAACAGAATATTGTAGGTCATCCTTTCTGGAAATTCCTGATGATAGTATTTGCTCTCTGAGACCTAGTAATTTGAAATCGAAATTTGTTATGAATCTAGTTGTGTCTTCTTTATAGAGGCATAACTAGTGCATGCTAGACAGCAAAAGATAAGCTCATAGCTCTGAGTCAAACACTTTTTGTTAGTGTCTGTCTGATCAAGCTTGTTGCATTCTTTCACTCAGATAGGCTGACTTTGTTACATTAGAGATGGCCATGTGAGATATTACTGCAGTTTCAGGATTCTTTTTCCAAGATTTTATGTTCACTGCAGATGTCGAAGAAAAAAGTTATTCCAGAAAGTTAGGGACTTAACAGCAGTTTTAGTGGACTGATTTTTAGACAGCATTTATATTTAAATCTGTTTAGAGAATCACCATAATGTAATTTGTGAAGTTGCTTTAGAGTGTAAAAATTTCAGCCTAAGTTCCCAACACATATTGATAGTGACTTACAGGACCAATTGCTAGCTCTGGAAATTATCTTAATTTCCATGTATAATAAAAGGTGTTTGCACATCTTGTTTGTTTGGGCACTGAAACTGTGCCATAAAATCAGTGCTTCTTTCAAGAACAGTGGAACACACAGGAGTTGTTTTGTTTGTCTTACACAGAAGATGTGGGGTTAATTTTCAACATAAAATTAGTCTTTTTAACAATAGGTAAAGAATTTTTTTTTTTTTTTTTTTGATTAATGCTAGGAGGCAGTGCTCATTAAGGTGACCGGCTAGAAAGAACACTTTTGTGGAATAATTGAAGATAAATGTTGTTGATCAAAATGATTTTTGTATATGTATAATTTCTACCAATTATTACAGATAAAGGGATTCACTGTAGAATTTTAGTTGTTAAAAAAAGCCAGAGATTTTTGGCTTCCAAACATGCAATATTAGCTAGAGAAAATGGAGTTTTTATAAGTTAATTAAGCTACTTTATGTAAAATAGAGTATAACCAATGACAAAACAGAGATCTGCCAATGGACAGTGTTGGAGTTTCCTAATATACTGTAGAGTGCAGATATGTGGAAACTCCTTGATCTGTGTCATAAAATATAGTTTAAATACCATAGCCTTAAGGAATTTCATAGAATATGGCCCGAGTTGCATACCTGAACTGTTAATAGAAGGACAGACAAATGTGCCAAACAAAACTGCAGTTTTGTGAAATGCACTCTTTATGTGACTCAGCCACAGTGTTTCCTTGAGTACCATATTGTGAGATCCATCCTTCACTGAGCCTATGGCTTCATCAAATTTTTAGAACTTGAAGTGTGAAGGTCATGATTATCTCCTAAGTGTTCCTGGATGGTGATTCAGTTATCATTTGTCCCCATTTTGTTCCTGAGACCTGATTGCCAGACGGAGGAAACCGGGTAGGATAGGAAAAGTCTCTCAAAGTAGCATAACCATGTCATCTGATGTGGGAGTGTAAAGTAACCATGGTGAGTCAGGTAGCTGTGTAGTTTATGAACACAGGGATATGGTTGTTTCTTTGCCTGCATTGTGTGTATGGAAGTTTTTAAGCAGACACTCTCCTCAGAGATAGAAACATCTGCCTTCTCACTGCAGTAACAAAGTAGTATCTGTTTCCTCTGTTTTGCTCCAATTTTGCCTGTTTTTAATTAAAATTATGTTGAACTGTTTCCCCTTTACCAGCTGAAGATGGGTTGCAGTTCTTCTCTTTAGCTGCAGACTGGACCTGGGGACATTTTGAATTTCCTTGGCTATGTCCATACTAAAAGTTTTACAGAAAAATGTCCTGATTAACTTGATGCCAAAACCACTGAGCTAATTTCTGGACACTGTTTGGTAGTCAGTGTTCCAAGGATCATTCCCTAAAGATCATTTCTGTGAGGCCACTCTGTTTTGCAGACTAAGGGAGTTTAACCACCCTAGACACATGTCGTTTTGTACCAGTTGGCCTCAGTTCCCTGGAAGATACTCATGGACATGTTAAATTTACAGTTACACATGTTTCTGAAAGATTTGTTGTACATGAACCATTTTGGCTAAATAAATACTGTGTGGTACCGTTCCATGCTGGGTGACAATGAACAGGTAGCCAGTAGTGACTGGTTGTGCAGCAAGCAACTTCATGGGGAACAGCTTATGTGTGCTGAATTATGGACCCAGCAGAGCCTATAGAGTGTTGTGCTTCTAAACCTGCACGACTTTTGTGTGAATGGTGTTGCCCTTTCAGCTCTCTGCTAATATCTTCCAGATGTGTGTAAAATATTTGAAGCTAATAATTTTACTTTTTTGCTTTTTAGGAGGTTGCAGTTTTTATTCGCTCATTTTAGTTGAAGTTTTCTCCCTTTGATTCTCTTCTGATTATCACAATCACGCATCTCAATTCAGATGAGCATACCTATTTCCAAGACCCTGTCATTCAAGTATTAGATTTCAATTAAACTGTGGAAGATCTGTTTCAAATACATTGGACTTTAAGCATAAAAACTGGTTTTAAAACTCTTGGAGATAATTTATTTTGAAATATTAAAAATGTCACCGTTCTAAGCAGTGTCAAAACCTAAAAGACCAAATGTGTGTAGGCATTGGTTTCTTGTTTCCTGTGTAAAGTAATACAAGTAACAGTAGGGCTTGAGCTCCTCTACTCTTTTGCGTGAGAACCAGGGTTCTGTCCAGCTACTGTCACTGCCCTGGCTGTGAAATATCTGGCTGACTTGGACTGTAAAAACTGAATAGAACCATTGTGAGTAAACTGGTCTTTCTGCAAGTTTTATGTAAGCAAGAGTTAAGTCTTTGGTGTAATATACATGAGTTAGAAGTACACAGGCTTTGATTTCAATGCTAGACACTGCCTTAAGGCAGAAGAAATTACACTGTCATACAGAGGATGTGTAGCTGTTGCTATTTTGGTATTTGATTTCTTCATTGTCACATAGTTGAAAGCTGTGCAGAGGAGGAAGAAGTGTAAACTGACAAGGGAAGAAAATTACCAGCTTATAGAGAATATAGGAGTGAGGAATAGTGTATCTATGTAAGTCATTTGTACTACTTGCAGCTTTTCTTCTATGTATCTGTTCATTCTCAGAGAAAGTATTGGCTCTGAAGGATAAAATGCTTCAAAAATTGTCAAGTACCAAAGACTGAAAAGGATTAAATGCTGATTAAATATTTTAGTAATCATTCATGAAGGTGGTTATCATCTGACTGATGGAGTGCACTTTGCCATCATAAAAAGATATATTTTAGTAACAGGTATGGCTTTTAATACACAACAGTGGCTGTCTTGAGTTTTGAAGAACATTCCTGGAAGTATTCAGTGCTAGAAAGGGCTTGTCTGTAACAGCTTGTGAAAATATGTAGTCGTCATGCTTGTCATTGTGTGTTTCTCCAAAAGACTCAGGGTATTTTAGATCCAAGTTTATAAGTTGGAGAAAGGCAATTTATTAACACGTTCTTTTAAATGTATATGCTGCTGCTAATGAATGAGCACATGGCTAATGAACTTAGGGAAATCTATCCATAACGACTTTAAAAAAAAGGGTAGGAATAAACATGAGGCATGTGTAATTGAAACCATCAGCAAATATTAAGAGATCCTGGTAGTAGCTACCAGTAAATCTCACTTGGGAAGTGAAACATATCTGATATACCCAAGAATGTATGCGACAGTATTCAAGATCACCTTGCATCTTTCAAACAGATGCTTTCAGACATCTTATAGCAATACAATAACTGCCTGCATTCTTTGCATACAAATTGACCCCATGTTAAAAGAGGATGCTGGGACTGGTTTGTGAGGAATGAGTATCAGGGCTTAATACATACAGCCTAGCGAGGTACATGTAGGCTATGAAAGAAATAATTGTTTATGAATTATTGAAGGCTAATAAGGAAGGGAGGGTTTGTTCTGATTTGTGCAGTAATTGAAATTAGTACTGATGATATTAAAAGATGTCTCATTTTGTGGGATTCTTTTTTCAAATGATACTGAAAGTGTTGGAGCAAAAATGTGTAAAGCACAAGAATTACAATCTTTAAAACAAGAGCAGGACAAATTCAAGAACTTTATTGTAAGAAGTTATCTTGTATTGGGAAGGTTAAGCAAAATACGTGTCCTTAAAGATTCTTTGCTCTAGCTATTTTGACACACTTTTGTTGCAATTTTCTTCAGTGTTTCCAGAACACTGGGAAAATTACTCCCAGTAGTTCTGTAAGGGAACTGAACATTCTTCATTTCAAACTGGGGTGAAGAGCCAAGTAGTAGGCTAGGGTAAGGGAAAGAAGAGGTGTAATGACAAACTTATGGACTTGCCTAAAAAAAAGGTTGTTTAGGATCACTGTGAAGTGCTGGCTGAAGTGCCACACTGGCTGAAGCTCCCCAGTCCCTTGTAACTGTGGTAAAATCACACTGCCAACACCTCTGCTGCTTTCATTAAGAGCAATATAGGGAAGTAAATACTTAAATTACCACAGTTTATTCCATTCAGCCTGAATTCCTTATTTTTTATGTTATCAGGAAACTTTACTTAAAACAATGATAATATTTTCTTAAGAAGTAGATTTTGGTCTCTGAATTCCTCAGGCAGATAGATTTTTTAAAAAAGCAAACAATGTTTTATTGAATTCAAGGGAACTGACGAAACTCATTCTGTTTGGGGAACTGAAGCTAGAACAAGAACAAAAGGAAAATCTGCAGAAAATCTTCCTTGGACAAAGAGAGATAAATAGATAAATAACTTACTAACATCTCTGCCAAGCACTTTTTAGTTGTAATTATAATATCATATAAAACTACGTCTTTTATAATGAGAGAAATCATAGGGTATGTATTTTGAAGTCTCTGAAAATTATGAGAGGGAGAAAAACTTAATGGCAAGGGATGTGCTGAGTACACAGAATATCACTTTTTTTTTTTTTTTTAATGTGAATTAACAAATGAATCCCTGTACTTTAGTTTTGGAATGTATTTGCTGATTGTCTTAGAATATACTCAGGTTTCTGTCAGTGAAAATATCTAAGGAAAAAGGCAATTGGAGCTATCTTTTGTGTGGAGGCTTAAATTCTTTCCTTAGATGGTGGGAACAATTAGTTGCAGGAAACATTAAGAGATATCCCTGCCCTCCAGTTCTCTCTCATCCGTTGTTGCCAGTAATTAGTTTTTAAAGAAACAAATAAACAAACCCCAAACCAAACAACAACAACAAAAAAAACAACCTCAAAATGCCAAACTGTTTCCTATTATATAACTTGGTCATCACCTTTTTGTCACAATTTCTTTTCTCAAGTACAACATCCAGATAAGCCATATAAGCCAAAAGTGTTTAGTCAGTGTGAATGAATCCTGTTCCATTCTTTTTTCCCCCTCACAGACATTGCACTTCTTCAGTTTATCCAAGTCAGAGTTCCACAGTTTTACTTTAACTATCGTAGTAATCTGACATGTAGTAAAGATTTCACTGCCTGCCATTCTCTGTTTTGTTAATGACAGACACATACTGCATCATTCTGATAGTTTTACAAGTGTTGAGACCTTCCACTACAGATATTTTACAGCAAACTCATGTGACTTCTATCTGCTATTGTATGATTATTGTTTTTAAGCCATAAAGAGTTCTGTCTTCCAATCATGTTAGTGTTTTCGTTGACACCTCAGGTCTCTGGAAGAAGGAAAACAGAGAACTTTCCTACCCTGTCAGATTTGGACCATCCTTTTTTATCTCGCTTTTGCATCTCATGCTGTCTGATGAACTGTGAAAATGCTTTCACCTAAAGATTGACCACAATTTAGTAAAGAAATAAATATTTCACTGGATAACAGTTTGTTTTCCATTGTCTGAGAACACTAATTTGCTTATATACACTTAGAAATTACTATTTTCTGTGTAGTTTTTATTTCTATGTAGCTAAATTGTCTAATGAGGTTGTACATTTCTGTTGTAGAAAATTAACTCTTAAATATTTATTGATTCAGATGGAAAAAATGTTTGTGTATATATTATATATCTATAAATAAAATGTATGTTATTTATACTTCTTAAAACTGTAGTTTTAAGGTCATCAGCATTAGTATGCAATGAAATAACTTATGTCTGTCTGCCTTATTAGCTCTGTCAAGCAGCGTCCATCATAATCATTTAACACATTTTCAGGATGCTGGTGATGTGTTCAAGCTAATTCCTTCTACGTATTTTCCATAATTACTCTGTCATTTAAATGCTGTTATCATCTAATATTTAACTTAAGTGCTAGAAAATCCAAACTTCAAGATTTGTCTTAAACCAAAGACTAATAAATACTTTAGTATCAAATGATATGTTTCTTACTAAATAAGATAAAAGTTTGTCACCAAACTGCATTCAGTTTTTTAAAAAGAAAAGCAAAGAGAACATGGCAGACAAGGTTTTGTAATGGTAATATAAGTAGTCATGGTATATTTAAGTTATGTCAAGCTCTGTGTAGTAGATTGGGTAGTCTGGTTTCTTTCCAAAACAAGAAAAATGCATCTAAAAATTGTATGGATACTCGTTTTGGTACCCTTGTGTGCTGACAAATGGTGATACCCTCTTCTAAACACACCTAAGTTTGTTCCAGTAGCTTAGAAATAGGGTCTTCTTAGAAGTACAGTTGCTAAGATAAAGTCATAGGTACTGATCTTTTTTCCAATATGTTTAGTGTTTTAGGCTAACATATAAGTAAAAAAAACCAGTTCCAGTGCTTCTGCTTTTCATACTAGTTTATACTATATAATAGTATGTAATAACATTTTGGAAATTCTTCAGTTTATATAGAACCCATTACAAAAATCTCACACCTTCCCCGTTCCTCATTTTGAAGGCCACTTGAAAGTGTTTTTCACTTGTCTTAATTAAGAGGGTAGAGTCCTTTTAAAATCATGATGAAATAAATTCAGCAGTTGTTCAGGGAATCTGGGAATTTGATCAGTCCTTAGAATCCAGAAACAGAACAATCTATATAGTGACTGAAATTAGTTCTTCTGTGGCATTGAGGTAAGGTCACTGTTCTCAATTTCAATTATTAATATGTATTTTTATACATTAAAAAAAAAACTGTGAAATGCATTCAAAAATGTTAAACGTAATATGAAAAATCCTGCATGCTTTAGACAAATTGTCAGTAGAAAAAAATACCACAAAAATCCTTTTAATAAGAAGATGTTGATTTAAATAAATTCCAGGACAAGTTGAACTAGAATAGTCCATGTTCAGGGCTCAGTCTTTCTGAGAATGGAGCATTACAGTTTAAAAGTCCATACAGGTATTCTCCCAGAGAGCTCTTACATAGAATGCTGAAGTTCATAGATTTCAAGGTCCTAGGATAGGGAATATATTTAATCCAGAATATTTGTTTTACAGTAATCACACTTAGATGGAATTCTAGGTGTTGTTAAAATACAAGTTCATGAACAGTACTGAAAGATCACAGTCGTTAATAGTTTAAAGGACTTCAAGTCTTTCCTGTTGTGTTGTCCTGGAATTGTGTGAGGTTTTTATAATGCAGAACAAAGTGTGTTATGGTCTGGCTGAAGCACCATAGTTTAAAGCTCCGCCCTGTCCCACACATGTACAGTGGGCCTTTCTGAACATGCAGATAAACAGTAAATTTTAAAGAAGTATAGCTAATAACATTTAGGTTTTCAGATCTTCCATAGAAAAGCCCAGCAGCAGTATTTTAGGATTGTGCCTGAAGTTTCTAGAAGGAACTGCTCCTGTTCTCCATAATTTTTAGTTACTCTTATAGGAAAAAGTACTGGAAGAACATGCTGGTCCCCGGCCTCCCCTTTTTAAATTTTCTTTTGTGAAAGGTACACTAGATGACAGCTAGCATCTTTGTGGCCAAGAATTATATCTGTCATAAAATCATGTCAAAGTGACAAGAAGGGGAAAAATTGTAGAAAACCGGACACAACATATCTTAGGGTATTTTGCCTTCCTTTGGTCTGAGAGTAGGATTTTGTCTGTGGGATATCTCTGTGACAAAACTATGTAGAGTCAGGATACAGATAAAAGAAGTACAATGGTGTAGTTATCCAGGGAACAAGAGGTTTGGGCAGTCTGTGCACAGGCTACTGTTGCCATGGAGCATGACCACTTATTAACATGCCTCCCTTTTACCTGTGATTAGTTTGAAATTGGAGTTCTAAAATTATTTATCTAAAATTATTTATTATTTATGCTAAAGATCCTGATGTCAGCACGTTTTGGAATAGGCAGCTGGGTGAGTAAGAGTCAATCCCGCTGGTGTCCTTGGCAGTGAGAGGGCTGCAGCATCAGATGCTGATGGTCAGAGCTGTATGTAAAGCCTCAGTGTGTGAATATGGGAAATTTACATGTAACTAATGGAACTTGGATTGGTTTGGTTGGTTGGCCATTTGTTTGGGGTTTTCTTGTGTTATTAATTTAACAAAGATATCCAATTAACATGTTTGTTTAAGGAAGAAACTCTTGTTTTCTCCCTAGTCTTTCCCTTAAAAGTAGCTTGTTCCAGTTTGTTTTCCTGCTTTATTCTCCCATCAAACATACTGGGCTTTTGGTTAAAAATATCAAAACCAGGATAGTGTCTTTTAAGGTCTTGAGTGTTGCTCTTATTGACCTTGGCAGAAAGAAGATGCTTTGAAACTTAGTAAGAGTATGAGTTTTTTCATTAGTCTTATATAACTCACTACATGTGTTTCCAGACACAACCCATAACAAAGTTCCCAGAGAGGTAGGAAAGAAGACAAGGTGACAACCTCCCTAATAGGAGGAGGATGCTACATTCCCTAGATGCCCCATTTGGGTGAGGGGAGGATGGGTCATGTCTACTTTTTCTTTTTGGGCTTGCCTGCATTTTTAAAAAGTCTGCTTGTTGATTTCTTCAGTTTTTATAAGCTATGGCATGCTTCAGGAATTCATCTCAAATACTCCTTGTTTGCTGCTGTACAAATACCTTATAAAAATCCAAGCTTATTCCTGGCAAATGGGGGTAGATTGCTTCAATGAAAAGCCACAAAGAAATGAAAACTTAAATACTTTAAATAAAGTTAATTAGTTAAAAGATGCAGTCTATAAAAATCTCCTAGTCTTGCAGTATAAAGAGCAATAAAATGCATTATTCTTTTAAATAAATAAGAGGTGATAATATGAAGAGAGTAATATTTTTACTCTTTTAGTCTTTGTATAAGACTTGGTGTAAAATCTTGCATCGTTTGCAAGGAGTTTGAAGACCATCCAGTGAAAACTTGGATTTGGATTTAGCATATTACATTATTGTGTAATTACTTTTACTGGCTATACTGCTTGAACTGGGTTGGTTTGGTGGTGTCTGTTGCCTCCATTCCTTTTTGCCACTGTGTTTGTTAGGTTTTTTACAACAAGCTGGGACATACTGTAGCTGTCAGAGTAAGAATAAATGCAAAATTAAAGGGTATTTGTGATAAAATAATTGGGTGAGAGAACCTTCCTCTGTGTGTAGATAAAAATCAAAAATGGCATGTTCTAATATTCTTTTGACAATTTAAGTAATTACGAGTTTATGAGTTCTAAAAGGGTTTGTCAATTAGAATAATGTATGAATACTTTTTTTTGTTGTGTCAGCCTGAAGAATTTGACATTCAGACACATACATAAATTAGGTTAGCTATTCCTGGACCTTGAGTTTGAGAAGAACAGAGATGGGGTCTTTTTCTTTACCTAGTCATTTCTGTGGTCATTGGGAGTACATCTATCTGTACTTATGGTACTTAAGCACAGAAGTCTTTCCCTTCTGATCACCCTTGCAGTTTCCTTCCCAGTTTGGAATCACTCCTTTTTCAGTGAGTAGTTAGTCTTTCTGTTCGATCTGTATTAAGCTCCTCCTAGAACTTGAAAAACTATAAAATTAACACACGAACTGGGAAAAACCCTTCTCTTAACAGAACACAGTTTGCTTATTCATATATAAATGAGAGGCAAGAGAACTCCATAGGTAATAGCAACTACTGATTTTTCTTGTTTTCCTGCTGACTTCTTATCTATTTGCTTTTCTGTGGTTTTGTACTGCAAGGTGTGGGAATACATTATCCTGGTATGAAAGAACTTGAATTGCTTTACTGCTCTTGTTTTTAAAATCAAATTCAATTTTCAGTGATCTGCTGTTCCATTATACACAGAAGTCATTATTAGCACAGATCACTGTGAGTCTTCACAAAGTTCTGTAGGAAGAAAAGTGTTATGGTGAGAGATCAGCTGTTAAAAGTGAAAAATTAGGTGGGCCAGGCTTTTCTCGATGTTAACAATACTGAAAATTTTAAAGTACATCAATTACTTTTTCAGTCAGACTTACCTGCCTTGGTAGCCTGTATATTAGAAAATATTCAAAATATGGACATGTGATACAATTATAAACGTAGATGCAACATAAAACTTGTAGCTTAGCTTTTTGAAGGATTTGTGTCCAAAGCTTGTTTAAATTACAATTCAATGTTAAATTAACTTTCCAATGTCTAGACAAGTATTTGTACTGCACTATTCCTTTGAGGCTTTTTCTGCTCTGTTAGTTTAAAAGAGCCCTCCCCTCAACCACACCATTCATGAGCGTGCATCAATACAATCAGGTAAGAGGATCAAGTGTGAAGTGTTTAGAGAAGAAAAATAAACACACTAAGGTGATGAAAAAAGTGAATATATTGTTCCATTTTGTCAGTAAATAAAGGGTTTAATAATTAATAGTTTATGCTAAGATAATGAAGTACTGTCAGCATTGATTCTTCTGTGTTTGTTTCTTCCCCTATGATTTTAAACTGTTTAAAATTTGGATGCAAATAGGGGTACAGCATGGGACTACAGTTAGTGTATCACTGCTTATTTGGTTTAGACACTTGCATTAATTTATGCGCTGCTGTGTAAGTAAACAGAAAGTTGATTTCAGAAAGTGCCTAAGAAAAGCTCCAAGATATCTGGTATTTCTAGACAATATATCTTTTTTTTCCTTGTCACTAAGTTTCCATGCAAAAGCACATATATTAACTGACTCTATAAATTTGCCTGTTTTGTCAGTGAATTGATAGCTTTCTTTCTGCAGAATGACTCTTTTGTTCGGGATCTGCCTATTTTTCAGGATTTTGGAAATATGAATTTGAGATATTGACTGATTTTGAGGATATTTGCCTGAAATGTGCAGTGCAATCTAAGCATGATCTCCCTTATCTTCCTGATTCAAAAGAAGGGAAGGTCTGTGGTTTAGTATGATGTCCATTAACAGTTTTACATTTAGAAATACTCGTCTGTTTTTCTTTAGTCAATATTTTTACTTTTCTTATTCATGTGCTCTGTCTGGCAACAAAAAGCAGTCTCAGACCCTGTGGACTACTGGAATGCTCTGAGTACATTATGGTCCCAGGTTGAGAGAGGGTGGATTGACAGCTGAAAGTATTAATAGAATAATAATAATAAAAAAATCTGAAGGTTGAAGCTTCTGGAAAAGATGTTTCCTCAAAAGAGATGCAGGGCTTGACTATTACTCTGCTCCTAATCCAGACTGCATGAAAGCTATTGAACAAACATAAAACTTTACCAAAGTAGTATCAATGAATAAAGCTTTCTATTTAGGAAACATATGAGAGGAAACAAATTAAAGGGGACATGTTTTTTGGGCCTCATAGTGTGCTGGTGGAAAACCTCGGTGGATTGCACCAGAGACTGCATTGTGGCAATCTGGGAGTAGAACTGAGTATTTTGCTCTTCATAAGTATTTTCTATGGGCTAGAGAGGGAGTTAATATTGTATTAACTTTATTAGAATTAAAACTAATGAAAACAAAGTCTTTATAGACTGGATTTCCCAGTGAATATTACAAATTGCTTATATCTTGTTCACCACTGAATTTTAAGTTCAATGAATTTTGAAATGTGTATTGAATTTTGAATTTTGAAGAGACTCTAGACTTGCTGGTATTCATAGTAGACACATCTAAACATAATTAATCTCCTTTTGGCAAATACTGTATTCTGTAGTTGAGTTAAAGATACTCTTTGCTATAGAGCCTTAGGGATTGCACCTGAATTTCATTAAGGAAGTCTAAATAATATCCAGAGGAATCTCCCCACGTAGAATTGCCCAGGACTGGTTAGGACAAGATGGGATGCAGCTCTCCCCCCAGCCCCCAAACAAGTTGTATTGTTTGCTTTTTGTAAGAATAAAATTGTATTGAGATGAACAGGATATTGTCTGTGAATAATTCAGAGGGTGAAGACAGATCTATTGTGCTGGAGTTTCATTTTCAAGGCACGATATGTTTCATAAGATTTTTTTTTAAATAAAATTGTCAGATTTTAACTGAATACAAAGAGTACAATTGATGTACAATACAAGATGTTGGGAAATGAATTACTTATAAGAACACTTAAAGCCTAGCCTGCCTAGGTGACTGAAAATTCATGGGCTTTATTTGCTGTTTGTACTATGTCCATTTATTGTCTGGAGAAGAACTTTGATACTATAGGTTCATCCACACAGATTATTTGTTTATGTGTAGGGTAAAGATTTGAAAATGCTAAAGTCTTCTATTCCATACTAGTTTTGGTTTTTTGTTTTCTTTTTATTTAGGGCAAAGACTCATGATCATCGTACTTTTTTCTTTTCCTCCTAAACCTACTGCTATGTGTAACAGAGCTCACTGTAAGAACTGAGTTATGTATGGCAGGTGGTAAGAGTATTACTTGTGCATATATACTGCCAAATTGGGAACATAAGAGGAAATTTTTTTGTTATCTGAAACTAAATGCTTGACAGATTATGAGGTATTTGTTATTAATTTAAGTCCTGCATTTTTGCTTTGTGCCATATACAATAGCTGTCCTGGCATTTTACATTTTCAATTTAGAGAATTGTCAAAGTCTAGTAGATTAGTCTATTGGACCCTGTTGGCAATCAGTCCAATCAATACTTGAGTTATCTTAATGCTTCCTTTCTCACCACCCATTTCTTCACAGTATAGAACAACTTTTGTCTTTGTCAGTTTTCTCCTGAGAGCTGAGTAACGAAACTGCTCAAGCTCACTTACTAGGCATTAAAGTGCCTGGATTTGAAACTTCTAAACAAATTTCTTTTCTGGGAACACTTACTGTGTTTGTCAATTTGTTAAAGTTTGGACTAGACACAGGTTTCAGGATGATAGTTGTGCAAATGTATTCCTGCAGGCAAGACCTTTAAAAGTTTACAGAATAATTCCGGTTCTGTTTAAGTTTCTAACTAGGTCAGTTCAAGGCTTATATTGAGAAGATATTTCTTAAAAATCATAATTTTTGGATGGCTTGGCCAACTGTTCCAGACTATCATGCAGTAATGTATTTCCTATCATTAAACTGATTGCTTTTGTAACTAAATGGATTTCTTTTTCTTCCTTTGAATTAAAGAGCTTTACAAAAGTATGACATGTTGTGCAAGTTTGTGATTAAGAGCTCTGTATATAAAGTGAGATAGCAATTGTCTCCTGAAGATTCAGGTGAACTCTGTTTATTTCTAGTACTGTACATGATGTTTCAGAATTATGAGGATCTTATATGAGGATATACAATTAGTTATTCTAAGTAGTAATCTTGATAGATAGATTTATTACTAGTAGAACAAGTTCACGTTAGGAGGTCCTCACTTCTAAAACAACTTCTGGCATTTTTTAAAATGTCTGATCAGAACTGTAGAATTGGGATTTTACAAGATGAAGTCCATAAGGGTTTTGCAGGCTGATAACTGACTATTATAAGGGAGTTCTGCTGCTGTTTTATCATGCAGATGGTGTCTGAATTTTTCAGGGGAACTGTAAATTTGTTGTGTTATTGGTACTTCTTTCAATATTAATGCTTCCTGGTTTGAAAGGTTTTTTTACCTTGCAGCTACTTCCTTTCCTGAAAAAGAAAGGTAGAAAGTGAGGGGAGTCTTTTGCTAGCTCCTTGAAAAGTTTTTGAGAGTTGAACAAGTTATAAACTGTTGAAAATTGTCATAGTCTGTATAGCTTTTCCTTTGTACAGGGTGTTCCTGGATTTCTGCCAAAATCACTAAGCATTATTAGCACAACACTTGAACCATCTTAGTGTCTTGCGTCAGTATGACACACACAATTTAAACTCCAGACAGGACGCAGATAAAATAGTGGTGGCTACGGCTGCAGCTGCTTTCCTCCCTCTAAATACCCTTTGGCCCAGACAAAGGTGTCCTGGGGCAGGTAATCAGAAAAGCATGAGATCAGGTATCATGTCTGCTGACTGATGTTAATAATCTGTGTCTTCCTAATCACTCTTTACTGAGGAAAGAATTCTGACCTACCCAAGGCTACTTGCTGTGAATCCTCACCAGCATCTTTCTTCTAAAGGTGCCTAAATATATGGCCCTTAAACCAAGAATAAAACCCCTAAACAGGGAGTTCTCAGTCTGTATTGCCCCATGCATTGTTCCCACTCTAATTAACTGCCTTATGGTAATGGTGAATTCCAGTGAAAAATAAATTAAACTAAAATTGAGAGCTTCTCGCAAATTGGAAGATATAAAAGCAGATCTTTGCTTTTGTCACAGTGTCATGCAAATTGCATGGGTTATGCTTTCTTCATTAGGTCTAACCTGCACATAAAAATGGAGAACTCATTCTCCAGAGGCTGCCTGAAATCAAGGAAACATCTCTACAGAAAATATGGCCCTATTGATAATGTAATTATTTTTGTATTTTAATGGCAGTTGAGAGATTCAGTCTGTATTAGCAGGTCTGTCCCCCAATTTACTTGCTTCTGAGTACTTGCTTTTGTAACATTATTGAAGTTTCAGGAGCAAAGGATGATAATTGGTGTGGAGTTGTCTTGTTAACATGTGAAGGGACTTCACTGCTAAGACTTGGCTTTTAGAGAAAGAGGTCTAATCTTGTTTTAGATAGTGAGACAGGGACAGTATTCTGGCAACTGGTTTGATGCACAGTCTACAGATATGGACTGCAAAGGAGTAATGTTCAAGCCAGCTTGGACCCAGAAATAGCAATGGAGTCTTGGAAAGATTATTTTGGATTAGAGGAAGAATAAGCCAGGCAGTGCCACTGCTGACTAATAAGAGTGTGTTCTTTCACAGGGGACATGATAGTTGGCTAGTTTGGGTTTGCATTCTTGCACTGTGTATGTTTCTCTACCTACAAATACATCAAAATCCTGTAGGCAGGATGAAAAGTTTTAGTGGAATGATGTGTCTGGGAGGCTGGATGCAAGAAGAGAAAGCTTCAGTGATTAGGTTTGAGAGTTAGAACTTCTGTGGTAGTCCTCTGCACTTTAGCAAACAGGTTGACAGTGTAGGAAAAAAGCTGTTAGAAAAATCTAGAAGCCTCTAAGAGTTTGGGTGGGAAAGAGGGAAGCAAGAGAACAAAGCTGAACTGTAAAACAGCTAGACATAAAATGTGTCTATTTCTAACAAAATGTAAATGAGTGGATGAGGGTGAAGAGAACGAATAAACAGCAGATGGAAATCATGCAGACTGTAGAGTCCAAAAAAATAATCACTTTGTCATGGTGTATGACTGCATGTATCTTTTTTCAAGGCTTCCCACGTCATGCCTTTGAGCATCTTCTCTAACCAGGTCATGAGCAGCCTTGTGATGATGTCCAGAAGAGTTTTGTTTTCTGCAGTATCCTGTTTATTGTCATGTTGAGAACATTTTTTAATAAATGCTTTTACATTTTTTGGCCTTACCATCCTCTGAGACTGAATAATTGATTTCCAGCAGACCTGTTTTTTTGTGTGCTCAAACTTAGTTTAGCATATCCCAAAACAACAGCAATTTACTTGAATTTACTCTTGAAATCCTTTATGGATATAGGAAAACAATGATTGTGTTGCATCTTTAATGTATGTTGCAATATATTCAATGATATATGTGAAACACAAGTAATTATTGCAATTCCATGTCAAAGGTTTCAAACTTTCTAGTGAAATAAAATCATTTTTTAATGCAATGTTGATAATGCTGGCAGATAAGGATATGACAGGCTTATTACATGGAAAATTAAGGCTACCTAGTGATATGTTCTGTTACTTTGGCTGGAGTGGGCTGGCTGGCAAAGTTGGCTGCTTTTGAAAAGAGAGAGACATCTTACTTACCTATTTTGTAGTTTCTCATTTGACAAAGTGTGAAATTACATTTTATTGCTTTTGTTTTCCCTTTGGAGTCTAGAGTTTGCTGTTTTCTATCTTAAAGTTACTGGAAGCCTTTCTCTTGATGGATGTGTCTGCACACTTGCACATGTTTTCTATCATCGTAGAACAGGTTTAATGCACCATGTTACGTTTTGGATTAGCAGTGCAACTACTATATGAGAAGAGATAATTTTCTATTATAAAGGTGAGGAAAAAGAACAATTTCAAGTTGAGTCCTAAAGATTATGTGTTTCCAGAGTTCTACATGCAATGTTCTACATTTCATTTTTTAAAAAGAATATAGCTAGAGAACTTTCTTTTTCATTTGAATGGAAAATGTCTTTGTATGTATGAAGAATATTAGTGACAATCTTCAGGGTATGACAAAGGATTGTTCAGATTTCACATTTTCTATATAATGCTTGATGAGAAACTATGTTTATATACATAAAGCCTTCTATGGATGACAAGTACATAAGAGTTTAGAGGACCTGGGATAAAGAATACCTGTGTCTACCCACAAAATTGTTTACAAAAGACTGAAGCATTGTGTGGATGATGTAACATTAGGAACTATGCCAAGAAAAGTATCACATAAGGCTCATCTACATGAAAAACTAGCTTAAAATATCTGTCAAGAAATAGCTCTTCTACAGTAGCTTTCTGAGAGGATGTTAAGAGCGTCTTTTTTAGTTCACTTTGAAAGTGGATTTAGCTAAACCACAGGAAAGCTTTTAGTAAGAGTCCATGGGGGAGTTGAACTCAGTAGGTGTAGTACTTCTATGTTTTCAGAATACCCTCCCCACACAGATTTGTCTTTGCAGCAATTTTGGCCATTTCTAGGAGAAGTTTCCTTTTTGGTTCATGACAACCTACAGCTTCAGAAAACCTTTTAAGTATATTTATGAAATAATAAGCATACAAATAAAGGCTCTTAAAATGATACGAATATAACAATGCTGGTCATGAGCAGTTAAATATTCTATATAAACATTTATTATAAATTTCTGCCTCATGCTTGATAGCAGAAATCATTTCAACCTGTACAACTTTCAAGATCATAAAACTCCTGTATTTTTGGCACAGAAAAGGCCAGAACTTTTCCAAACAAGCCAGATGGAAAGTCAGGTTCTGGAATCCTTCAGCTTTTAAGGCTGGATGTGAATAACAAAGCAAAACACATATCACAGACATGGTCAGAAAGCCTAATATATTTTAGCAGCAGCCTAGGAAAAATTTTGTTGCATGTTTAATGCTCAAAAAGGTGGTGCTTAACAATGTTTCACCAGAAGAACTGAAATCGAACAGTATGCAATTCAAGTTATCATCATTGTCACAGTGGTCTCAACAGATTCTTCTAATGTTAAAAGATGTAATTTTGTAAATGCTTCCAAAATAATGTTTGTCACCCTCATCAGAGGCCTGGTTACATAAATATTATATTGTAATATTTAATTTTGCATTTTTCACAATAAGAATAAAGCACTTTATAATAAAATTCCTATGTTTAAATCTTTCAGCTCTATATACTATACTAAAGTTTAAAATATGATTTGCAAATAGAAGAGGGTACAATTCATTATTCATCCTTTTAGAGAAGATGGGTCAAATGCATTCTCTGTGTGAAGGTACTTTCTTTGTAATCCACTGAGTCATTCACACTCAGTTCTCATGCTTTGCTGTGCTTCAAAACAGTGGTGTGTTTCTGCCCCTTCCACTGGAGGCAACACATGGCTGTAAGAGTATAAACAGCATAAACAAGAGTCCTGTGGAGTTTCTCAATGGAATGATGTGCCTTTCTAATGTTGTTTAGGTTCTCACCTCTTTGGGAAAGATACAGCCCCTTGCCTGTGTGTGTGTACTGTGTGAAAAGTATTGTTGTGTCAGAAATGGGGGAAACTTGGCAGGTTTTGGTGTTTGCAGCGTGTGACCTGCCCTGGCTGAAGCACCCAGCCGCTCCTAAGAGGGCCCTGCAGCTGCTTGTGGCACCGGCGGCTGGGTCTGTCAAGCTTCATCTATGTGGAAACCCCTCAGCTGCAGAGATCCAACCATTGGTCTGGCCTGCCTTTTACATGGTAAAATATTTAGCCTCTGGTTTTGTTTGCAAAATATTTTTGGTAAATATATCACTTGTATCTAGGAGTAAGTCTTAGCAGTAGGACAGGAATAGCTATTCATGACTAGGAAATTGTCAAAGAACAAAGCTTAGTAAGAGCCAAAATAATAAAGAAATTGATCCCACTCCTCCACCAATTCAGTCTGCACATATTATCTGAATGTGGTGTCAAAACAGCATAGGCAGCTATAATAGATTAAAACCGCTTTTTGTCTTTTTTTTTTTCTTGAAAGACCAAACTTTTCTGTTACTGTGTTTGTGACTTTGCTTCAAGGACATAGGGCTAGACTTTACGGTTTGTTTAGCTATGAAGGGATGACAGACTAGGGGGGTGGTAAGGGGAGCTTAGTTTTGGAATGTAAATACATGTAGAGCTCTTCTCCTTTTGTTTAGCATCTCTTTAAACTAAGACAAAAAAAATCAGTGAATGAATGAATAGCAGCATGGTGAAATACCTAAATGTTTGAGTTAAAATTTTTGGATGTTTGAAATCCTATTTGGATCCTTTTCCCAGATCGCTGTGCATTCATATGCACTCAGCAGGAAACTTCATGGAGATGCACATTTGGGCAGAAGGTCTTTGGCGGTGCCTTTTTCTTAACTTGCGTCTTTTCTTCTTTTGAAGAAAGTAATGGCTTAAGTCTGACTGAAGAACAATCTTTTTTGTATGTTCCTTATAAGAATTTACTTATGGTTCACAGATTTTACCCACCATCTATGTCTGCAGTCCTTTGGATTTAAAACAGCATATATCCCTCTGCAGACAACAGGAAACGCCAAATTAAAGACTTAATGACATACTGCTGAAAGAAGACAAAAGGTGACAAATTATAAAACAGCCAGCTAAACTTTTAAAGAAACGCTGGAAAAAATCCCACATTCAAACAGCTTGAGAAGGATACGGATATTGTTACATTTGCAGACATGTTAATAGAAATTAGACTGAATCATGGTGAATATAAACTTAAACATTTTAAAAGTACAGGTTTCAAAAACATAGTATTTTCCTAGAACAATGAAAACAGCTTCTGAGTTATTTTTTAAAAGTGAATAATATGTTTTACCCTTGTTATTGGATGTCTAAACCATAGACTCCATTTTTGTAATTGTGAAACCAGTGAAAATGTGACTTCTATCCTTTAAAAATTATTAACCTCTGTTGCTGATGTAAGTGGAGTTGTGTTCATTTCCCCTGCAGTTGTGGCTTGGCTGTGTTCTCCAGACTGGCAGCCTCTAGTTTGATTTACTATGGGTGGAACATCCTTTGATCTCCTGTTGAGTTCTGGAGAGATGGTGGAAAAGGAGCAAGATAAGTGAAAAAGAGAAAGGAGAGAGAAATATATAGATGAAAAAGCAAAGTTACAGACCTTTCCTCTCTGATCCTAGGGACCTTAATCTTCTTATTTATTTAATCATTTTAATATGTACATGCTTTGATGGTAAATATTTTATGTTTTAACATCCTTGATGCCATAAACTTAATTTTGGAGTGTAGGACTTAGTAAATTTACAGGAAGGTTCTGCTTCTGGTCAGGAAATGGTAAAAATGTGAATAATTTTCAACTGTTAGTTTTGAGAACAGTTGTGTTGTATTTACATTAACTGCTGCTCCCAGTTTACCTTAAAGATTTGTACTTAAAGGGTTACCAAACCCAGTAGCTTACTATACAAACCTGAAATCAGATCAGAGAAAATGTGTCAGTAACTTCACAGTCAACAGTCATCATGATAAGACTCTTGTGAATCTTTTTATTCATGTGCTCTTAAAATTATGTTTTATATTCCTGTCACTGCCACTGTAATATTTACATGATGCCCATTTGACTGACAAATGTTATTGATGCATTGGGGGGTTTTGTTCAGTGGGTGGTTGGTTTTGGTTTTTGTTGGTTTTTCTGGGGGCTGTGTGGGGAGGCATTTGGTTGGTTTGTTCGCAGGGGGTTTTGTTGGGGTTTTTTTAGATGTTGAAAAAAAGAAAGGAGGACTGATTGATTTGGGATTCCTCATGGAATCCAATTGCATATTAAGAGAGAAAGCACTCTTTATTCATTACTTCAGTTCTCATGAAAAGAAACATTTAAATCGGAATGTTTGCAGGCCTATGTGAAATGTTCTAACACTGTTTATAATGATAAATTCCATTGCTTGCCTAACATTTAAACAAGCAACTTCATTCTCTGTGTTTGCCTCAAAAGAAGTTTGCCATATATATTTGTCTTGTATAGAGAGATATATAAGATCCAGTTATCTACCACTGTGCTGAGACTATTCTGACTAGCTTTATCTCATTTTTGGAATTTGTCTGCATCCATCTGCTGTTTTTGTTGTTACACATGCATTCTAAGCTCTGGGACTGAGCCTCTGTTCTGTATGTCTCTATGTCTGTATATGTATATATTGCAATGGGTGCAAGTCAACAGCTGTGCATCATGCAATGCAGTAAAACTGAATAATTAACAAGTGTGTGTGTGTGTCAGACGAGCTGTTGTCATTGTCAATGTGCAACACTAAAAAACACTGTGAGATGGGTGAAAGAGAGAAGATCCACCAAGTTATTTTTTATTCTTGATAGTGTGAGAGGCTGATTTAATTTCCTTGGCTTAGAGCTAAACTGAAACATTTACCCCACCTCTTTCCATATGGAAAAAAGTTTCCCATTACAAAAGCACTTCTTTTTTGATTGCTTCATCAGTTAAAGACTTGATTAATTTTTAGTTGGGCTTGCTTTTATAAAAGTGTTAAAAGTCTGTTTGATGTTTTTCTTTTAATACACTGCTTCTCAAAATGTTCTTAAGCTGAAGTGCTACTTAGTCTTTTAAAAAAATATATGAATAGTCAAACTCAAATCATAGTAATTCCTTGATAGTCTGTGCTCTCGAGGGTATTATTCAGGCTAGTTTTGAAGAACTGAACAGCCACACTGTATTTATGTGCATCATAGGAGAAATACACATTTGAAAACTCTCTTGGGCTATAACTGAGTTCTAATAGATGTCTGTACAGCACATCATGCAGTGGGGCCCCAGTCTCCGGTGGGGTTTATAGATTCTAACATGATAAAAAATAATAAAGGAGAATCTTCTTGTAAAGATAATTTAACCTCAGGGTGTTGCCTTTTTGTGCATGCAAGTGTATATACATGTATATATAAATACGAATATATATGTGTGTGTATATATATATATATGCACACCCACAGAAACTCAGCTATTCAGTTATTAGCAGTTTAGCCAAAATTTTTGGTATAATACCTAACAAATATTAGTTTCTCATTTAAAATAGAGGAATGTTAAAATTTATAAAAATATTCCAAACATAATTTACAAAAAATGAAAAATAAAGATGAAGCATAGAAACCAAATTTTTTAAAAAATATTTGTTTCTCTTATTCATATGATGGAAAATATTAATTCAGATATTCTCTAGTGATTTTCAGTATCTGGTAGAATGGGAACAGTGCTTGAAATATGATAATCTTGCAGAACAAATGAGTAATCATGAACAGTATTTAGCAAGTGAATTTTAGGTTTTAAAATGCAGCCACTCTTGTAAAGTCCTGCCAGAATGCAAAAACAAAGAAGCAAAAAATCAGTAATCTCAGATAAATCTGACACTTGCTAGAGTGAAAGAAGTTTCCTGATGGGAGTACTACCCTCTGACAGCAACAAGGAAAGGGCCATTAATCCCGCAAGAGGGAGACAGTGAATGTGACTGCAGTTGAGGTGCTTGGCTGGCATGGCGTGGAAGTGGTGGAAGAGTAATAGGATTAGGGTTGTTCCTTCTTTAGGACTTTCCACCTTTCCATTTGTGGTTGGATGAAGAGGAGAGCCAGCTCTTAGCTCACCTGGGTCTTTCAGAACCCTCTGGCTCCTAAAATTAAACTTCATGGGTGTGGAGGACATCTTTTTGTTACATTTAGGTGCAAGCAAATAGAAGTAGTTTGTAGGTTCTGCTGAAAAACAAATAATAGTTACACCCAAAGCTAATTTTGTGTTAAAGGAAAGTACATACTTTCTGAGCAAGTTCAGGCGTAATATTCCAACCATACTAGCACAAAATTAGCTCTCTTTACAGCTATAGTTTCTCTTGATGCAAATATTATTTTAATCTTGGTTTAGGCTCTGTGGAGAGAGCATGGTATTTAGTCCTAAAAACTGTCCTGTGTTTATGCCCAGAAGCTGTCTGTCCAGTGTGTTACAGCCATAACTTCAAAAGCCGGTTCGCAGGAACGGGAAACAGTGGTTTTACTCCTATGCCACTTCAGCCTTGGGTCTGAACTGCAGAGCTGCCAAAATTGATAGTCATCATGGTAGTGTGAATCTAGGGGTTTGTTTCTTTATTACTGAGAATGCCAGCAATTCTAGAAATTGAGACAGTCGACCAAATTTGCATGGGCTATCAAACTATCAACTTGATGCCATCAAAGGGCATCAACTTTTAGCAAGATATGGTCAAAATTATCTTCTGCAGAAAATCCCCAGAGGCATTGAAGGAATGATGCCGTGAAGAGCAGACCTGCCGCTGGCAATGCTCCAGCCCTGCAGATGTGAGGTGGAGGAGGTTCTGCACGATTAGGGGAGTGGAGAATAGGCTGCATTCAGCTTGGAAACTCTGCCCTCGTTTACAATCCTAAGTTGCTTAATATGGGTAGAAGGTGGCAGAAACTAAGAATATTTCATGAAATTGTTAAGGCAAAAAGTGAAAGCAAAATATGAAAACAGCAGAAGTTGAGCTCTGTTTGCAGTAATTTAGAAAGCGATCATAGTTCAGCCTATGTACAAAAGGGCTTGTCACTACACAAAAATGCTTAAATAAATAAAAATCCATAATCTTAAATTGGCCCCATGAAAACCGTCAGACTGTGTTTTGAATGAATGATTTTAATGTTTGGTTTGCCATGTATTTTTGATGTCATTGAAGCACAGCTCTCTTGTGGTGCACCAGACATTTTAAAGTGGTTTATCACTGTTATCTTGGCTACCACCACTATTCTGCATTGAGCCAATGGGACTCTTCACCACTCCAGTGTGAAGTTTTCTAACCACTGAAATGCAACATAATAAAAACTACCCTAGCTTACCTTATGCACTTCTTGAAATGAATAATCCAGTTTCTTACTGCTTTGTCTCATTTCTTGAGGGAGATGGGGTGGCTTTGTATAGTTTTTGTTGGGTTTTTCCTCTTGGTGTTGGTCTCCTTCCATAAAAAGCCCTTAAACTCATATTTCTTAATTAGAAAAAATTACTTTAAACTTAACAGTATTGTTTTATAAGTAGAATACACTAATCTAGCTTTTCACCTACCTAGAATACACTAATCTAGGTTTTCTTGCTCTCCAGTATGAGTCGTTTTGACTCTCCTTACAGTATATTTTCCTTGTGATGGCCCACTCATAGGAATGTTTCATTTAGCTGCCCTTCTTCTGGAAGTTCATACCCTTCTCCCAGGCTCCTTCTTCTTGAAATTTGCCAATTACACAGCTCGAGACATGAAGTAGCCATTTGTTATTTGGCTGGTGTCTCCTTCTTCTCTTTCCTCCCAGATGATATGTGTTCCTCTTGTGTTTTCACTCTTACTCTGTTTGTTTAGCACTTATCAAAACAGACCTAAACAATGTAATGGATGTTATGTGTCAATGATAATCAAAGCCACAGTGTTTGAACTGCTTTGTGAAGGTTTGGGTTTCCTCAGTGTTCTGAGGTGTGTTTGGAAACAATTAGGTCTGTTTTTTGGAAAGAGATCCTTCAGAGTAGGAACAGTTTTTCTTAGTCCATGCTGAAAAATTCCAAAGGCAAGTTTTCTGTTGAGTGGTTTAAATAGTTCTGGGAAATGACAATCTAGATTATTTTTCTACATTCCAACTTTGCATTTGAAAGATACTGTTACTGAAGTTACTGAAACAGAACTAAAGTTACTGAAACACAAATTAAATAGCTAATGTAATAGCCCTCAGACAAATGCTGAGTTTAACAGACAGGTCTGTATTATAGTTGTGTCTCTACCGGGACACAGGTTTCAATCAGGATTTGTCATATTTAGTATATATGTTTTGCTAAAACCTTTGCAAATAACTGCATCTGTTAGCTATTGGTGTCCTTGCTTAATTGGCAAGTTTAAAATAACTGCTTATACTTATGTGCTTCTGATTCTTTCTTTTGCAAAACAGATGAACCTCTGTATTCCAAGAATTGTTCCAAATCATATTTTCTGGCAGTGCTCCTACCTTTAGCCATTGTATGAATTAAAATATGCTTTCCAACTCTTGCCTAAGTTGTCAGAAAAGTCTCTATAGAATTGACATACAAACAGTTTTTGCAATCTTTTTTTTTTTTTTTTTTTTTTTTTTTTAAGCAATGTTAAATTTGCTTGAGCAACATCTCTTGTTTTGACTAGTGGAAGATCTAAAAATACACTACTGTATTGACTGAACTAATTACATTTCAGATCTAGCCACTACCATCTGGATCTCTCTCTTTCTGGTTACATTTTCATTGCACAGATTGCACATGAGTGATTAGTACCATGAATGAGTGGTCCAAGTTTTGTCCTGGGTGTTAGCTGCAGCTCTGCAGAGCTGCACACAAGTTGCCATGCCCTTTGTCTTACTCTGTTGGATGCCGTGTTTCAGTCAGGGAGTCTTCAAGTCAGCAGCAATGTGGAGAAAGTGTGCAGGGTCCAGTGGCAAGCTGCCAGGGTAACCAGGACCCACCTTCTATCCAAGAGAGACTGCAAGGAGGCTGGGCCTCTCTAGTCTGGCAAAGAAAAGGCTAAAATGCAGTAAGAATACTTGAGAAGCAGTTAGAAAGATAATGAAATCAAACGATTCTTGGTAAAGCCAGGTGACGTAAGGAGTAATAGCCAGAGGTTGTGTGCTGAGTAGCTCAATCTGGACATTGGGAGAGGATCTTCCCCAGGAGAACATGGTTGCACTCAGCCAGAGGAGTTACAGAGTCTCCCTTCAGGGGTTTTCAGGACTCATGGAAATAAAGTCAACTAACCTGCCAGGTGATGGTGTTATTCCAGGCTTCTGCCTGAAGTTATATTGAGTGAGCTACAAGGTCCCATTTCCCTTTGCTGGGGTTCCCTGATGCCCATGAACAGAACCTGAGTGAGATCTTGACTTCTACCCGTGAATCATGGACAAAACTTTCTGATCAAGGCAAATGCTCTGCCATGCAGCAGGTTCAGCCTTGGTAAGCAGCTATCATGTAACTGAAACTTCCTCAATGTTTTCAACCCACACCTCACTTAAACTGGGAATTTTTAATTCCTGGCTGTAGTGTATAGCAAGTACCTGAGGAGTAAAGTTCAGCTGTGGTTGTTTGTAGGCTAATGGACATGCGGCCTGAAGGAGGTCTAGCTGAAGTTATCAAATTGAGTTTGGGCTAAAGGATCTCCTGCACTCGAGCGAAATGTTCTATACAACAACATATACATTAAGGAGCAATGTCTGCATGAAGTCCTAAAGGAACTCTTGAAAATAATGTGCCCTTCTGTTCTTTCTGCTGTTTCTAAGATCATTTGAACATAGTCTTTTCCACCTCATTCTTGTAACATCTATCTTTTTGCAGTTAGCAGAATGTCACAGGTGATAGCTTGTGGATAAAACACTGCAAGAGAGAAAACTGGATGGCAAGACTGCCCCCGTCCAGGAAAAGCAAAGGTCTTTTATTTACATACCTAATAAAGAGTGAGCTAGTGTTGCTTCTGAAAAATCTATGGTAAGTTTTCAAAACACAGGATGTTTTAAATGATTTGTGGTAGAAAGTGTTCAAAAAGCAGCAGTCCAGAGTCATGAAGTCCACTGATATTAGCAAAAACGGTGACTTTTTTTTTACTTGAACCAGCCAGTTTAAAAAGAAACCGATTTTAGGGGAGGCTGTCAACAACCAATGAGATAAGATGGTCAGCTGGGAGGTAGGTACTGTTGACAGGTATGAAAAATTCTCAAACAAATCCAGAGATGCATGAATTGAAAAGATGGAGAAAGTTTAAGTTTGGTACTGGATTTAAGAAGCCATCTTGACTTTTTTTTTCTTGTTTTTTCCTGCTAACCATGTCCTTGTCCACTTTTTTCTCATTTCCAAGCTGCAAATTTTTGTTCCCAATGGTGGTACTAACACCACTGTTGGAGCTGGAGGATAGAGATGTCTTTGCTGTAAACAGAATCAGTGAAATTCTGCATCTTTCCATGTACCTTCCTTTCTTTTCAGAGAGAGATATTTGTAGGATGTCTCCATGGCCCATTTTACAGTGCAGCCACACTGCACTGCAACATGGGAAGGCTGTAAACTTCTTCCAGGCATTCTGTTGCAGAATGAGGCAAATGAGATACTTCCCAAGAAGTGAAAACTTGCATGAGTTCTGCTTCCACATTTCTAGCTGTTTTCTGTCCCATTATACTGTTTGTCAGTCAATGCTACATTAACATCTAATACCATTTTCTTCTCCAATTATTTTCCTTATGTTTACAAAGCAAGCCTAAAACATTTTTTATTTTTTGTATAGGTCTGTTTTTTGTGTTTAGTCATAGGGCCAAAGCAGCTTCTCTTCAAGCGGGATCAAAAACAGTTTGTCAGCGATAGCATGAGGTTTATGACTGGCTCCACAGGGCATAATTAAACGTGGAATTCAGCCCCTTCTTGCAGAATAACTTTGACACATCTGGTTTAAGCAGTTTTAGTGCAGTGAGGAGATAAGTAGAAGTTTCTTTGCACAGTAGATTAGTTTCAGATGAGGTATGGGATGCTCTGAAATTCAGGTTCACAGAAGAAGTACACCAATGGGACAGCCACCCAAGGAAAGTACATAGTCACCCACTGAATATGTTAAAATAAATGGTAGGCCTGCTGTGCAATAAAATAAAAAAAAAAGAAAAAAAAATCGTGTCACAGTCTCAGAAGGAAATGTAGGGTAATTGCCCAGAAAAGGAGAAGGACCAGTGCTGAATTCTTTTACCAAATCCCTATTCTTTCCCTGCTTTCTCTGCCAGAGCACCTCTGATCCAGTTTTATTTCATGTTCCCCTTCAGTATGTTCATGTTTTTACAGATACAGCACGTTTTATGGCACCCACTAAAGTTATCTGCTGTGAAATTCAATTATTTAAATGCTTTGTCCTTTTGTTACCCTTTCCTAATGGATTGCCAATACATATTGCTTTCTCATCAGATACTGATAGTCCCTTTAGTAGACTTTACTATTCTGTAAAATGGTGATGAACACACAATATGGCTTATAGGTAGTGAAGTACAAAGTAGTTGTTTCAGCACTTTGCTCTCAGATAGAAAAATACAGTTTGTGTATGCCTAATATTCAGCAGGCTATCCAGTTTAAGGCATGTTTCTGGTAGGTAACTATGAACATTCAGACATATCATTGCTGCATACATTTTACAAACATATTTTTCCTCATTTAAAGGACAATTGAGATATGAAGGAGGGGTTAATAATATATGTGTGCATTAAGGCAGTATTTTTGAAGGCCTTATGAAGTCTTAATATGAACTGTGTGTAATATTTGTGTTAAAAAGTAGAATACCTGGTCTGAATTGCTGAATGCTGGAAGTTAGCAGACTGGCATAAATAAAGCATGGTACATCAATCATGCAGATTAATTTTTATGTAAATTATTTCCAGTTCACATTTTATTGCGTAAGCAATCTTCAGTTGCATGTTTTGTCAAAGAAGACTAGTTGAGAATCTGAGAAATCTGTGAAGTAGCTCAAGAAATATCTTACTTTTGCACAGACGGCAGAAATACAGTAGTTCTTGACCAAAAGTTGAAGTGATATAAAATATGTTGAATGAATGCAAGTGTGCTAACAAAGTCCTTTGGTCTTCTGTCTTGGTGGAGGTAGAGGATGGAGATGGATGTGGCAGCAAAGGCACAGGGGTTATTGATGTGTTAGATACCATGGAAGTACCTTAGGAATGGTCACAAAGGACTTAGGGTTTCTTTCCCCCAAAAGCCAGTGGGATCAATAGTCCAAGTACATATACTCCAATGCACACAGCATGGGCAACAAATGGGAGGACCTGGAAGCCTTTGCACAGCACAAAAATCGTGACATAATTGCTATCATGGAAACATGGTGGGAAGACTTGCACAGCTAGAGTGCTGTAGTAGAGGGCTATAAACCCTTTGTAACAAATTAGCAAGGCAGCAGAGGCAGTGAGGTAGCCCTCTACTTTAGGGTATGTTTTGATTGTCTAGGTGTTAACAATCATGACAAGAGGATTGACTGTTTATGGGTAAGGATCAGGGGAAGGATGACAAGGCAGATATCCTGATGGGAATCTGTTAGAGACTGCCCAGCCATGATGGGGAAGCAGATGAAATATTCTGTAAACAGCTTGAAGAAGTCTCACAATCACTGGCCCTTGTTCTTATGGGGGGCTTCAACTTAGCACATGTCTGCTGGAAATTCAGCATAGTGGGGGGGAAATAGCTGAGAAAGTTTCTGGAATGCACGGAAGACAACTCCTCACATAGCTGTGAGGAACCAGCGAGGCAAGATGCCCTGCTGGACCTGCCGTTTGTGAGCAGAGAAGGAGTGGTGGGTGAAGCGGTGGTCAGAGGCTGTCTTAGGCACAGGTATCATGAAATTAAGGAGTTTTCAGTTCTTGGACAGGTAAGGAGGGGGTTCAGCAGACCTGCCACCCTGGACTTGCAGAGGGCAGACTTTGGCCTGTCAAGGGGCGTAGTTTGACAGAGCCCTTGGGAGGCAGCCCTGGGTGGCAAAGGAGGCCAGGATGACTGTTCAACAGAGGAAATCCTGTTGCACACCTCCAAGTGTGCTGAAACACGAAGCCAGTGGTGGAGGAGACAAAACTAGCTGAACAGAGGGCTTTGGCTGGAACTCAGGGGAAAAAAAAAAGTTTATGACCTCTGGAAGAAGGGGCAAGCAACTGAAGGGACCTATAAGGATGTTGTGAGGTTATGCAAGGAGAAAATTAGAAGGCCTGAAGCCTAACTAGAACTTAATCTGGATACTGACATAAAAGGCGCTTAGAATGTTTCTATAAATATGTTAGCAACAAAAGTAGGACTAAGGAAAATCTCCATTCTTTATTGACTGCAGAGGGAGACATAGTAACAAAAGATGAGGGAAAGGCTGTGGTACTTACCCCCTGTTTTTCCTCAGTTTTTAATAGTAAGATCAGTTGTTCACTCAAGACTGTGAGGCCAGATGGGAACCACCAAAGGGTACTGAGGGAACTGGCAGAAGTGGTCACCAATCAACTCTGCATCATTTACAAGCAGTTCTGGCAAGCCGGGTAGGTCCCAAACAGCCTTCCCAGAGGCTGGCAAGTACAATGCCCATCTACAGGAAGGACTGGAAGGAGGATCTGGGGAACTACAGGCCTGTAATCCTGATTTTGGTGCTGGAAAGGTCACGGAGCAGATCATTTGACTGCCATCACATAGCATGTACAGTATATGCCAGATATTGGGCCCAGGCAAAATGGGTTTAGGAAAGTCAGATCTCTGCTTAGCCAGAGATCCTTGCAGATCTCCTTCTATGACCAACCTGGTGGATGAGGGAAAGGCTGTGGATATTGTCCATCTGGATTTCAGCAAAGCCTTTGACACCATTTCCCACATCACTGTCCTGGAGAAGCTGGATTCTCAAGGCTTGGACAGGTGCACTCTTCACTGGGTGAAAAACTGTCTGGATGGCCAGGCCCAGAGGGTGGTGATGAATGGGGTTACATCCAGTTGGTTGCTAGTAGGGCTCAGTGCCAAGATGGATCCTGTTTAAACGTTTTTATCAGTGTTCAGGATAAGGGGATCGAGTGCATCTGTTGCCCTGGTTTTTCTGAGTTTTTTAAAGCTTTCTACTTGTTCATAAGATGGAGTCAGATCTTTAGTTTCTGTGCAATGTTAAAGGTCAGTTTTTCACTTTCTCAGACTTTGGAGCATAAACAACCTTTCTTGTTTTTGTTCACTGTCCTTTGTTTACATATTTCTAGACTGAAAATAATGTTGGTTGACAGCTGGTCTGGCCAGTGGGGTGAAGGGGTAGTAACCCCAGAAGCCAATCCATAACCAGACCCACAAATGTATAAAAATGGAAGAAATAAACAGACTCACTTCTTTCTGGGGAACAGCCTTTCACTGCAGACCTCCTGCCTGCGTGTTGTTGCTTTGCATGCCATTCCAACATGCATCCTCAGTCACTTTGTACCAGACACCAAGTTGGGTGAGAGTGTTGATCTGCTGGAGAGCAAGAAGGCTCTGCAGAGGGATCTGGACAGGCTGGACTAGTGGGCTGAGCTTGAGGTTCAACAAGGCCCAGTGCCAGGTCCTGCCCTTGGCTCACAACAGCCCCAGGCAGGGCCACAGGCTGGGGCAGAGGGGCTGGAAAGGACCTGGGGGTGCTGTGCCAGCAGCTGAACATGAGGCAGCAGTGCCCAGGGGGCCAAGAAGGCCAAGGGCATCCTGGCCTGGCTCAGCAGTGGTGTGGCCAGCAGGGCCAGGGCAGGGATTGTCCCCTGTGCTGGCACTGGTGAGGCCACAGCTCGAGTGCTGTGTGCAGGGCTGGGCCCTCAGTGCAGGACAGACCCTGAGGGGCTGCAGTGAGTCCAGAGAAGGGCAGGGCAGTGGGGAAGGGTCTGCAGCACCAGGGCTGGGAGCAGCAGCTGAGGGAGCTGGGGGTGTTCATCCTGGAGAAAAGGAGGCTCAGGGGAGACCTTGTCACTCTCTACAAGAGCCTGAGAAGAGGTTGAAGTGATGTGGGGGTTGGCCTCTTCTCCCAATTAACAAGTGACAGGATAAGAGGAAATGCCCTCGAAGCTGTGCCAGGGGAAGTTTAGATAGGATACTAGGAAAAATTTCTCTACCTAAGTGGTTGTCAAGCACTGGAGAAGTGGTCCTTAAGTGGTGGACTTGACAGTGCTAGGTTAGTGGTTGGACTCAATGATCTTAAACGTCTTTTACAACCTAAACAAGTCTATGATTCGATGATTTTTAAATGTATTTGAGAGTGCGCATGGTTTAAGTCAGCATAGGTGGTCTAAGTAAAGCCATTTCAGATGCGGAAAAGGGGTAGTGTTTTCATTCCCTTGTGCTGTAAGTACAGTATCATGGTTCAAGCTAAACTATTTCCAAAGTAATTGGAACATGAGGAAGTTGGTTACTAGCAAATTAATTCAACCCGCCTCCTGTTGTAAATCTTTTACTCCCTAGAGAGGATACATTTTGTTAAAAAAAAAAGAATTAAAAAATGTAAAATAGAGAAGTAAAGTAGAAATGTGTCATTCTATTATGTAATTAAGTAACTGACTTTTTTTATGATAATACATTTGGGTGGTCTGTTCTTGAAACACTTGATTTGTTAGGAAACATTACCATTTCCGCAAGTAATCTCTGAGTCCTAAATATTTTGAAAAAAATTTGCATTGCGGTATTTCATCAGTGCATTACTCACCAGTTAAACACTCTAAACTGCTGTCGCTTGGCATTGGAGAGGGCTTCCAGGTTTTTTTCTATCAGCAGAAACTTTTGTAAATTATAATATTGCTTGGCAGAGTGTAAAGAATAAATACTAGAAAACCAGATGATTTAAGAGAAAATAAATGGGAAGACTTGAATCTCATTTTACTTTTCCTTGGAAAAAGAAGTCTCTCTAGTTTACAAAACATATAAAGTTTGAAATTGCCTTCAGCCACAATGTTTGTTTAGGTGTGGTGACCCTTTTGTATCCTTCTTGTAGATTCCTCTCAATCAGCACAATTCTGATTGTCCCCGCTGGACACTGAGGAGATTTAGTGGCTTGCTTGCTGCAATGAACCTCAATGATTTTGAGGTTAGGCATGCTGCCACTGAGACTAGCATCATTTTAACTGCCGGTGGTAGTAAGCTGCTGACTTTTTTGGATTAATAAAAAGCAGTTCAAATATACTAAATATTATGCTAATGTTCATAAAAATAATAGGTTTAATAGCGTCACTACAACCAAAGCAATCTACCCCAAACCAACTTTTGTAGTCAGCTGACTGTCAAGTTCTCGTTCTGTGCACAAATGTTTAAACTTTAGGTACCAGCAGGAAACAGCTAATGCACTAGATACTTCCCATAGTTTATAGCTGATGAAGGGTCAGTACTAAAGTGTTTCTGTGTTGCAGTTGATGAAAGCAGTCTGCGATGATTTTTCCCAAGCCTGATTTGCAACACTCGTGCTTTACTTTTCTAAATTCATAAACATCTGTAGAATTAATTTTTGTTAAAGAAATATACTCATGGAAACCAAACTGGCCTTTTTAAAAATTACAATGGAAAAGAGAAACAAAAATAAAACCTAAATCAAATTATCCTTATTTGCTTATAATTTTTTAAATATCAACATTCTTCTCAGTTTATTTTCCATGTGGTTCCACTGCTATTAAGTTACAGGTTTGGTTATAAAATAGAAATGGTGATTAGAATTGAAGTAATATGATGCTTGAGTTATTAGGAAATTTAGGACACTGTTACATTTCCTTCTTTAAGACATTCGGGAATCATTATGCTATCATCCCTTTCTTCCAAACAAGAGTGAAGGCGGGATGTGAAATGAGAACCCTTTGCTTTGCTCACTTTTACTGCATGTACACTGCTATAGCAGCAGCCAAGCTGCATGGTGTGAGTAGTTAAATGCTGTGGCTGTGTCCTCAAAATAGGGATTTGGTCTCTTGCTCATGCAGCCTGAGCTCACACAGTAGAAGTGACTCGATGAGCACTTAAAACCTATGAAGAGATTTTATATTTTGTGCATAGGTGAGAAGTGTGCTCAAGAGAGAAGTCTCTCTAGGGAAAGAGAAAAATCCTCTGTTGTGGCTCAGAGACATGCTGATGCCTCCTGCTAATGCTCAAGTTTCTGCTGTCTAGACGGTTTCCATTCAGTACCTCTGCTTTTGTTTCTTATGGTGCACTGTGTCTGCGAAGACTCTGCTGATTGCAGACGAAATGATCAAAAACTGGAGAGGCAGGTTTTCCCTATAAGGTTTGTCTTGAATCTGTGGTCATATACCTTCAACAAGTTGTTCATCATCCTTGAAGTTAGGAATAAAAGTTTTGATTTAAATAGTTTAAATTTGACACTGCACAGCTCCTACTGTTCACAATAATTTTGCCTGTTCTGAGGAGAAAAAATGCCAATGCTAACATCTTGGTAACTCTTGAACTTTATTATTTTTCAAGCCAGTACAACTTCAGTGTGTACACTGTGCATTTACTGTTGTAGTTCCTTGTTTAAGTGAACTAATTTTGAAAAAACAGAAATGCCCACAGTAAAACATCCACTCCTGCTCCAAAAATCTACTCAGACTATAAATGACTCTTGATCAATATCTCTGGGAGGTGGTAATAAAGCAGATACCAACGGTTCAAGAAAATTATGTTTGGTATTGGAGATATGAGAAAAGGGAGAAATATTAATGCCCTGTGAAAGAAAGGTTTTACTTTAGCTGCTGCAGAGTCTAAACTTCATTTTTCTAAAATCGTGGACTTGTAGGTCATCTAATGTGGATACTTACTATAACTCCCTTTGGGAATGATACTATTAATTTTTCTTTGAATTATTTTTTTACAATAACAGATATGTCTTCATAGCTTTGTTCCCTGGTACCAAGAGAAGATAGTGAGTTTGTTATAGCAAAAAAAAGACCATGTATCTTACTGTCTTCAGCTTGAAAATGTTACTGCAACACCAAAATGAAAATGCAGCCAAGTCAGGTTTTGTGGGGAGCAGCCATAAGCTGTTTGAGAAGTTACCCCACAAAATACTGATTACTGTCCCTGAACTACAATGACATATCCAGCACTGCAAGTTCTCCTCTTTATTTTTGAAGCAAAGTAAAATGTGCTGGTGTAATCTACTGATGAAGACAGTTTAAGCCAACCTTTTCTATAAGCTGACATATACTAAAGCATATATAATTAACTGTTTTATCTTGCTCAAATAAGAGTGTGCAATGACAGTAGAAACATCTGCAGCACAGTAGCTATCTACAGATACAACTGTTGAGCAAGAAAGTATCTCATTTTCCTTGGTTCCATTTATATCTGAGGTGTGAAAAAGAGAGGTGCTTTGTCCCAGCATCAAGCGCTATGCAAGAGTTGGGATATGTCATGTTCAAGCATTATAACCAGCATCCTTAAATATTTTGTTAATTTTCCTATGGTATTTTGGACCTGGATAAAATAGTGTCACATAGACAAATGTAAGATCCTTGGTCCTGTTTTGAATCATTCATAATAATTTTCTTTTTTTAATTCTAAAATATATGGTATTATTATTTTTTGCTTGTTTTAATTCCTTTGTGTGTTTTAATCATAATCCATGTAATTGCACATGAAATGCTCCAAATATATGTATCTTTTTTCTTTGAGTTTGCCATGATCCAATTAATTAGGATAATTTTAGAAACTTAACCAGTCTCCTCTTCAAGACACTTACATTAGTGCTGCATAGAAATATTTATATTTGGATCAGATGATTTTTGTATTGGTATAGAAATGTCTAAACGTGAATACATGGAGAACAGCACTGTGCCCCATGTCTTTAAACTGTACAGGCAGTAGTGCCTCCTAAGCAGCTGACAAGGTTTTATGACATGCTGAGCTGAAGCAGTGGCCACTTTGGTGACCTGAACATGTGAAATAATGCACATCAGAGACTTGCAAGACTGCCACATGAACCTCAATCTCTCAGTTTCACTCAGAGCTTCTGTGGCTCTATCAAAGTCAATTCAATTGCTTGAGCTAGGGACACCAGCCTTCCAACGGAGCTCTTCTCAGCCTTTGAGTGTGTGAGTACTGTGAGCGTGCCTGTTAGATGGAGAGTCTGCAGAGACGTGCTTGGGAAGAAGAGCGTGCACTGGTGAGCAGAAAGATATCACAGCTGCAATGCCTCACTCTCCCTCTCATACAACCTTTTGAATAGGTATACTGAACACAGAAGGGTACACTGAGCTTCTTCTGTCCTTCAACCAGAATGACTTCATGTCTATGAGCTCACTGGCGTGCTGCTCAGAAATTAATTTGAGCTATGCAATGTGCAGCACCTGGATTAATCTGTGGGAAGGCAAATGTGTCAAATGGATGAGTAGCAATGGGTGTCCCCAATGCAGTAAAATGAAATGTGACTTCAGACAAAAGTTGTTAACTTAGTTGGGTCTCAGCTGTTGCCACTAAGCACTGTTCTGTTATCTGTTTCTCTTTTTCACAGACTGCTCTTAAGGCTTTGTCAGGTAGTTCAGTGGATGTTTGCCTTTGCTGTTCAACAAATTGTGGAAAAATTAATTTTATTTGGGGAAAATATGTTCTGATCAATTATAAAACTCCAGCTGCAGACTGGTGCCTGGATACTGTTAAACACCATATATGAAACAGCATTGTACCTCTCTAAAGGATCGTTTGTATACCCAGGCATGCAGCAAAGCATTAAGCAGACATGCAAGTAAATCTCTCCCATAAAAAAGATATTGTGTTATATTGTATATGACCTGTAGCCCAAGACACTTTTATGAACTGCTTATCCACTGCCATCCCAACCCTACTCCCCTGTCTGGTACCAGTACTCATTATGAATCATCAGTGTTTCTCTCTCTCAATATTTTCTTGCTCTAGTTATGTTCTATTTCTTAATAACACTTAATATAATATTAAGAAAAAGATTTTTTTAAGATTACCTTTTTTTAAACTGGGTGATTTCCCTGATTTTAAGGATAGTTAGGGTAAGAGAACTGCTGCAGACTGTTTCCCTGGAGCTACTAAATGGCCGAGAGCGTGTCTGTCTGGGTGATCTGTATTCAAATTGTGTCACCTTATCCTCATTATCTTTTTGCGTAATTGTCTGGCAATTTTTCTGAAGGATTCCTTTAGCATAAATCATAATATACAATTCCTGGTATTTAATTTTTGTCTGTGTGGCTTAAGCTAGAAATATACTAATTTTAGTCCTTGAATCCTCATGGGCCATTCTTTTTTTTACTATTAAGAATTAAATCCTTTTCTCCATCTCCTTTTTTTTTCATCCCTGGATTATTTGTTCACTGGAAATAACCGATGTCTGAAACTTAGAGGGGGGTGTGTTCCCCAGGCTTTCAAAGTGTATTTGTGTTCACATTTTAATGTGGATTTTTTTCTCACATAATCTAATGATGGTGGCATTTTTAATCAGTTTTGAAGGACCATTCTGAAGCAGCCTGTGAAATTTGAAAAATACTCCAAAAGGAGCTGTCTGACTAGGTCTGAGATACTCATTAACAAACATCCATAAATTCATAATTGCAGACTGGCTTCCTTGTTTACCATTTTTCTTTCATAAGGACAATGAGACATGACAGCTAGTCCCAGGGGATTACTGCACTTCTTGGCTGGTTGATGTCACTATGCCTTTAGACCTGCATCTTGCACAGCAACCAAGGGAATCACTGATCTTCTGCAAATGTGCTACCTGTCACGTCTTATTGTCTTAAAACAGACCCATCTGATTACTGAAATGGAGAAATATGTGTGCATGAGCGTTTAAGCGCATCTTAAAAAGACTGCCTCTGCTTCTGTAACAGATCCAACATTGAAATACGCTTTAAATTAAAAACACAGAAAAAACATTTTCTTTTTAAAGATTTCATTTGTGAATCTGCATTTCTTTATTTGAGTGCTGGAAAAAACCCACCAAACTGTGATTTGTTAGTAGATACAGGTCTTCCACTCTAGCAGAACTCTTCTCATTACATGTTTTTTATTCAATATGTACTGAAAATTAAAATTCTGCTGCTTGATGGGTAATTTTTCAAGGTGAAGTGAAAACCCAGTTTCAGACTTTCTCTAACATAATGGGTTTGAAGTAAAACTTGGTTAGAATTTTGTATCTGGGTAAATGCCATTACTTTTTTGGCCTTTTTATTAATGTGTTTTGGTACATTTATTATGATTATTAAATAAATACTGGATTTGTGTTATAAATTCTTTGGTCTGATCAGGGTGTCCCCAGATGCTTCTCAGTTGGCTGCTGTGTTCTGGATTCTGGATTGAATTTTAAACTGGTGTTTGGATCTGCTCAACTGTGCCGCTTAAAATCTAATTGTCATTTTTGGACTAAAAGAGCCAGCAGAATTTTTCCCCGAAGGTTTGGATGTGTTCATCATTCAGCCTTAAAACTGTTAAGCTTGCAAACAATTTGAACTTGATTATTCTTCTGCAGAGCTGTGTTCTCCAAACAAAAATTAATGGCAGAAATGCTTTTGAATTTTTCTGGGAACAGAATTAGGCTCTTACAACCTCCTTCTATGTGCTCAACTTCCTGAATTCTACTCAGAATTGGTATTGGTCATTTATTTGCAAGGATGCTTTAGTCTTTGGGCCACATGTCTGGTTATTCCACCAGCATGACTCTACGACTGAAGAGCTGGTTTAGCCACCCACACATGAGAATCCCTGCTGTGCCAGGAGCTCCCAGTGCAGAACCACCAACATGGACCACCTCCTGGCAGCCCATCTCAGGAGATGCAGCTGAAGGCTTCCCATAGTAGAAGGGGATCAAAATTTCTTGTGTTCAAAGTTAGCTTCAGTTTAATCGATAATTTAATGAACACATTACTTGCCTGACTCAGAAATAATTTGCATCTTGCTCTGGCATACTGAGATCCATCAAGTTTCTTGTGCTGAGAATTGTGAAATTGCATATTAATCACTCCAAATGCATTCTTGGAGCTGCTTGCCATTTCCACGTCACAGTCTCACTTGCTCCCTGTAGCTTCCATCAGCCTGGACACGGTTGTTTGGGAAATGGCGTATTTTGTCAGCTCCATTGCTGTGTGAAGCTGTGATACCTGTGCAACTCGAGGAGGTTTGTGTCGCTCCCCCAGGGCCCTGTATTCGGGGACCTTACTGTGTCACAGTGTCCCATGCCAAGCCCCAAGTGCCCATCACATACCTCCTGACCTGTCATTGATCAGGTGCACTGTGCACACCCTTTTACACAAAGAGTTGTCTGTCACTGGCCCCTGACAATTGAATTCTTCTGCAAGATTTGCAAATTCTGCATTGTTCTTCCATAAGTACCTAGTACCCCTCCCAAATGTTAAATACTGGGTCACTGAAGTAGAAATAAAAACCACTAAATCTTATAATTGAAACAAGAAGCAGTTAGAAGAGCTTCTGAATATTTATTTTTATTACTGATACAGTAATTAGTAAATTATTAGTAATTAGTAAGATGACACACCCTAGTTGTCTGGGTTTGACAGATCTGAGGGAAGATAGCAACCTTTGTCTGGAAAAGTGACATTGTAAGCCATTCCAGCTCCATCTTTAATTACATGAATCTGGCTTCTAACATGGGAAGATGTAATTGTGCAAAGACACAAAATATCTCCATAATTACCAGTTTTATGAAGTACTTGAAAATGGTGAGAGGAAGCATATTGCAAATCTCTAAAAATAAATAGTTTGTAAAGTCATAATCATTATAAAACAGATTTACTCGAGGAGACAGTATTACACATGTTAAGGGTAGTCTGTCACTTACAGAGTGTAGTACATATGTGACTTGAAAAAGCAAGCCAGTAAGAGTTGTATTAATGATGAATTTTATTTCTGTTCTGTCATTTTAAGGGGTGAAAAAATAGCAAAAATTAGAAAGGAATTCATAATATTTTAAAAAATTTAATCGTGAGAACGTGTTTTTTAAAGAAAGCTTCATTTTTGGAAACATAAATCTATTTCTATTTTGTGAAAACAAAGCAGAAAAATCCCCTTTATCAATAGGTAATCTTTCATTTTGACCACCCCACCAATTGTTGTTTTATTTTTTCTTTCATTATTTTTAAACTTTAATTTCTATTGCTGGCTATGTTGGAAAACTACTAAAATACTATCATTTTCCAGATAATGTTTGTAACTTTTTGGCATATATTCCTTCTTTCAAACCCCTTAGGATAATCCACAGTTCCACAAAAACATGAGTCAAATACATTACAAATTTCCCTCAGAGAATCTACATCTTTTCCAGCTGTTTGGATAGTCTGTCTAAAACCTGACCAGACCTCTCATCTCCCAGTATTGTTTTGGGCTTTTATTTTTTTGACTTTGATTTGTTCAATGTCATAATTTCTAAACTGAGCCAATACTTGCAGTCTCTTTGGTTTTCTTAAAATACTTACACTGGACAATAGAATGACCTTTTTTCCAAAGAAAATTGCATTGTTTTCAACTATTTCTATTTACAAGTGCAAAATTTCATATCCATGTCAATGAACCCCCTTTTAAAATCCTCCCTAGGCCGTTTCATATATTATTTATGGATTAAAATATATCTCAGCCATATTCCTAAATAGATTTCTACTTGTTTCAGATAGGTGAACAGAAATTATGAGGGCTGCATAAAGCTCTTGGTAGAGATTCCATTTTAAATATGGTTCTGGCAACTGTGTAACCTTTTTTTTTTTTTTTAAACAAAAAAGGGGGGAAAGTATCCATTTGTAATCATGCCAGTTAATTCCTTGTGTATTTTGTCTGGCAAGGTAGTATATATCAACTTGTAATAGTGTTAAAAGATCAGCAAGCTACATAGTAAGCAGCCTAAGGTAGGAATTTGGCCTCAGAAGTTTTCTGTCTCAATTAGCAAAAATAAGCTTATCCCCTACTCTATGTACCCATGATCATTTGTTTTGTTCTAATCTTTAATAAACCTGAATTAATGATGGAGAAGGAGAATTATGTTAAGACAATCCAGAGTTGGACCATTTAATATTTGTGAACAATAATATTTCCTGCTCTATTTTTAATTTGTTGCCTGCAAGGGGAAGAAAGCAAAGGAGGTTATAACCATAGTAACACTACATCCCAAATCTCACAGTATATTAGATCATACTTGCACAGTGCTGTATTAAGTACAATAGCCAGCAAACAGGAAAGCGTTTGTCACTTGAGTTGCCCAGGTCTCTGTCAACGGAGGCAGTAATGGTTTGTTTTTGTGCTCGATGATGGACATCAGCTGCTGGTTCCTCATGAGCATGGGGACTAACACAATAATGGCTCTTTGACATTATCAGCTGCAGACTACCCTGGTGTTCAGCAAGCTGAGTGGCTTGTAGTTGTAGGACATGGTGCTGCACTGCTAGCAGCCCTTCTGAGGATCCCAGCTCTATGCCTGGCCCAACTCTGAAGGCCTTGAGCTGTCCTATTAGTGCAGGGTCACTGCTGGTACATGCCAATGGTCTTCAGCTTTTACCTTCATCCCCTTCCTCTTCCCTGTCTCTGGCTGCTGATCCTCTTCTACATCTGAGCAGTGAGAATTTGGGTACCCTATCTCACTCTGCTCACTCTGTTTGCCTCTCTGCTCCAGGATTCCCTGACCCTATCCCTGCTGCAAGTTAGCATCCATCATATAACCCCATGTGGTTGCTCATTACTCCCGTACCATCTCTAGGCTTAAAGTTAATGTCGAAGCTAGCCCAAGCAATTTTAACTGAACTATTTAAGCAAGTAATTGCTTAAGCAGTTATGCCAGCATATTGCAGGGAGAGAAAAGCTCTGACATGCCAGGGAAAGAGCTGGCAGGTGGCAGTGACAGGCAAGTTAACAAATCAGTCTTCTCACAGAGCTCAGTTATAGGCAGCCCCATCAGAACAGGCACTGCCCAGCACAGGGCACTGGGCTTCCTTCTGCAGTCCCCAGCCCCACAGTGTGCTCTCTAGTTGCTGTGTGCTGCTATGTTCAACCAAGCTGCTATGCTTGGAAGGTCAGCTGTTTCTAGTTTTTGTCCATTGTCTTTTAGAAATGCTCAAAGAGTTGGCACCTGTGGACTCACCTCCCAGACAAACAAACCTACAAAAACCAAAACCCCAAAACTTCTATGAAAAAAGATCTCGCAAACTGTAAAAATTTGAACCTACTTGTCAAACCCCAAATTATGCAAGTGACTATTCTATGAATTTAGTATGTCTAATAAATGTTTATTTAGTGCTACTCTTGAGGAAGAGGTCAGAGTATGGACGTCTTACCACTTTTAAGAAAGTGTGCACTTACTATTTGGTAAGACTTTGAACTCAAAAGAAGTACTGTGTTGACTGTTTTGCAGAATAGGTATTCTCTGGCTCTTTGAGCTGTGAGAGGCTATTTGCTTGAGCCTTGAGCATTTTCAGTGCTGTTGGTGAAAACATTCTTGTTTTGAGAATCTAACTGATTTACTGGGACATAAGTTATTATTAATCTTTCTCATTATAAAGACTGCATTTAGCTTCTGGCAGTATGCAGAAGCCATTATTGTCACATGTTTCTAATTTTTGAAAATTAATGTTTTTAAGATAAACAGGAAAAACAAACCCCACTCTGGACACTTCATTAACAGGCAAGTAGTTGAAGTTCTGCCATAAACACTTATGAAAAACTGTATAATACTGTTTGGCCCCACATAATTTCCTAGGGAATTCAGATCCTTGAATAAGTAATACTAGCTTTATAATATTCCGTGACAGATAATGCTTGTTATGTAAACATAGTTACTAAAGATACTAGAACAGATGTGTTTAATACTATAAATTGATCTTACTTGAGCATAAAAGTGACTGAAGTGCCTTTGAATGCTTTTTAATACACCTAATGCTTATGCCAAAACACAGAATTTATCTGAACCTTTGACCTTTATTAAGTCTTTTTGTCTTGAGTAAGCACTTCTGAGCTTTGTCTCAAGTTGCAAGCTGCTTGCTTTAGAAAAACAGTCCATAAGCTTTTCTTAACATATAATTGAATATCATTTCCAGTAAGAAGAACAATAATGCTAGGTGAGCAAGATACTGAACACTTGAGGTGGTCTGTTTCTTACGGTATCATGAAAGAAACCTGGGTTCTCGTATTTTCAGTGTGTCATGCTCTGTTCTGCAGAACAGATTCTTAAAGGAATTGCTGGTGTTATGGCACTTGCCATGAGCTGCAGAAAAAATTATTAGTGTTACTCTTGTTAATGAGTGATTGCCTCCGCTCCTGTTGGAAGAATGATGATGCTGTCTAAGGATCAGTACAGGACTTTGTTCTCAGCTATGCCCACAAGGTCTTCAGATTGTAACTACTGGATAGTTCCTTATCTTTTTTTCTGTATTTTGGAAGGGTCGTTATTCCTACTTTAGGGTTTTGAGCTTGCCTGTGTTTACATAGCCACATCCTCTTGGTTAATGGCTGTTATCTTTGACAACATCTGACTGATTTTAAGGCTGACATATACATCTATGTTTGTAGCAGAAACTTATTTGGTTCCTGTGATCTAGAAAGAAATGGATTAGGGCTTAAACAATAGTAAATATATTTTGAATTATTAAATATCAAAACCAACAGCAGTTTATATTTTATCGGTCTTAATCTTTTTTCTAAGTATAAGACAATACTGTCAACTGTTTTTTTAATGAGACTTTTTAATAAATTAATTAGGCAACTTGGAAACCTTTTCTAGCTATGCCAGTGTGTGCTCTAACAATGGTGTGTTTGCAGCATCTGGTTCAATAGTAACTGTAAACATGCTGGTGGCTGATGTCTTTTTGGCTGGGTCATTGCACCTGTTGCATACTAGTTCTTCATCCAGTTTGACTGCTGTATTTGGGTATGGTGGACAGGAAACTTGAATGGCTTTGGTCTTGAAAAATCTTGAAAAAAATCCACTGAAAAGTTGGATGTTGAAAAGTTTTTGTTTACAATAGGAAGAAATCTTCTGTTGAAACAGAAGTATGTTGTGTGACCTTGTTGGTTTAATGGTACAGCTCTAAAAAGCCCAGTACTTAGCTTTATTTTATGTTTAAAAAGATTGTTCTCTGTAGTAAAGTAATACAGAAGATGAAATAAAAGTATTCAAATAACAATTGAAACATTATACTTCAACCCCCCCCCCCCCACTACTCCCCCCCCCCCCCCCCCAAAAAAAAAATTCAATCTAACAACTTTCTCCAGCCAGTAGGGAATTTTTTTTTTGGTAGCCAAGACTCCTACAGTCTCAGTTTTTGAAATAATTACTGTAAAATTTCCAAATATTGTTATTAAGTAAAAAGCTTCTGACAATACTATTGTAAGGTTTTTTTATTTTCCTACTGTTGTATGCTAAATAACACGTGATCTTTATAGACTAAAATCTTTTGAGTGATAGATACAATTTTGTTTTTTTCTCTGATCCCAAATGCAACTGAAAATTTAATACAGAGGTATGATAGTGAAGTTCTCAGCTTCTGAGGTCATGGAAGAACCACTTATTGTTTGAACATCTTTTTTTTTTTTTTTTCTGTACAATCTTTTTTAACATAGTACTAGGAAGACAGTATGTATTTCGGATTATTTTTGTGAGTTGGATTCTGAGTACCAAACCAGTTATGAATCTCAGTGCTCCCTCTATTACCAGTATTTAATTCTGAATTAGAAATTAATTCAGCCTTAGAAATGCCTCACTGGCTTAGAAAACTGCAGTAAGATGACTTTTTTCCTTCAAATTTGCTACTCCCTGGAACAGGATTTTAGATTTTTGCCTCAGGAATGTGGTGTGAACGCTCATTATTAAAATATGTGATTCTTTATTATTGTCATATCACAAGTGAGATTTTGTTTTAAAACAAATATCCTTTGAGGAATTGTTTTTGAATGTAGTTTCTGAAGAAAACAAAGCTCATGTGATGGTGTTTTCTGCATTTGTGAGCCTGCCTGTGTGCCCTACTAGCAATAACTTTTGACTCTTGTCCAACTTCAACATCTCTGAGCAGTCTTCTGAAAAGCAAGTTCACCTTGATAACAAAGAATCAGGGCAGGACACAGAAAACCAAATATTACTCTTTCAGCTGCTTATGGAAGCACTTGATTCACATGTAACATATGGATTTAATTTGTTTCTTTTCCAAGTTGGGAAGGATTCTTTTTAAACTCAGACGTGCATGATTTTGTCTTGGTCCAGGCAGTTTTTTTTGATGGGGAGGTGTGAGATGACAGATTTAGTTGCCATACAGGTGAGCAAGCCAGAAGATCTGCCCCTGTTTGACACAAGAGTGTATGGATACTGTTTCCAGTTTCTTTGTATGTGGCTTGAAAGTGTGGACCCTTGTCTGATATAAGTTCCCACATCAGCTATTCTTTGGGTCTTTTTATTGCAAAAAGGCATTTTAGTTTTTCTGTGATTTATTTGAGCATATCAGATGGTATTGTGAGCATGACTGTCTGCTGTCTAGTATGACTAGAAAACCATTGATGTTTCCATCCTTGCCAGCTGAGTTATCCACACAATCATAGAATTACAGAATCAGCTGAGTTAGAAGGGACCCATCAGGATTATCTAGTCCAACTTCTGGGCCTGCACAGACCACCCCAAGAGCCACACCATGTGCCTGAAAGCATTGTCCAAATGCCTCTTGGACTCTGTCAGGTTTGGTGCTGTGACCTCTCTGTGAGGCCTGTTCCAATGCCCAGTCATCCTCTGGGTGAAGAGCATTTTACTAATATCCAACCTAAATCTCCTCTGACACAACTTCATGCTGTTCCCTCAGTCCTGTCACTGGTCACACAGAGCAGAGATCAGTGCCTGCCCCCCCTCTTCCCCTCACGAGGAAGTTGTGACTGCAGTGAGGTCTCCCTTCAGTCTGCTCTTCTCCAGGCTGAGCAGACCAAGTCTCCTTGAATCACTCCTCGTACGCTTTCCCCTCAAAGCTCTTCACCATCTTTGTTGCCCTCCTTTGGACACTGTCTGTAGCTTCATATAATTTTTATATTGTGGTACCCAAAGCTGCACACAGGACTAGAGGTGAGGCTGCACCAGCTTAGAGCAGAGCAGGCAGATCTACCTCCAAGCTTTAATTAAAAGCTGAACAGAGGAGAGATTCATTTTTCCTTTGAACTATGCTTACCTTCTGCTTTCAGTTCGGTGTACCCCCTGCATTGGTCCTAGGGAAGCTGGGGAAGCTTTGCTGCTCCTGCATAATCATTACTTGCCAGTTTTTGTCTTGTTCTTGAACAACTTTATCCCAGATATCCTGGTCTTCCCCCTTGACAAGTGTAACATTTCCCATGTGCCTCTGCCCTCCCCAGGGGCAAGTGCAGAGCTCCCACGGGTCTCTCTGGTGAGAGCCAGGCAGTTGCAATGCACTCCCTCTCCTGTGCTCCTCCTCTTGACCTGTATTTTCTCACTCACCTTTGCCTCAGACCATGGACTTTCCTTAAAAAGGAACCACTGTTATCATTATGTGGATGCTAGTATAATCTGCTACTTAAAACATAAAGGAATGATCATTCAGAGTTAGGTTTTTAGCCTTCCCCAAAATAAATTGTCTGTCTTTGAAAATCAAAAGGAATCAAATTCCTTTTATTAGAAATATATAGCTTTGCTAAACTGTCAGCAAAAAATAGGAGTAGGACTTTTAGACTTAATTATGTCCTGAGACTTCTATTTGCTAAATTATCAAATAGTACTTGTTCAGTCACTTTTTTTTATTTTTTTACATTGAAGTAGTATAGAGTTATTACTACTAGTATCTGTGATTAGAGTTTAAGGAAAATTTCTTCCTTGTTACTCAAAACTGCAGTACAGCAAAGGGTTGATCAGGTCCTGGTATCCCCAGGCACACCATCTTTTTTTCTGCTCCTCTCATCTGTCACTACTTTACATGAATGATAATGGTAAAAACTTTCTGATAAAATTTTGATGTTTGACTCTTACTTTGTGGATGTGTTTCTAAGATACTATTCAGCATAAAGTAGCGTTTTTCTTTTAAACATGTGCTGCAGGACAGACTCTGAATCCAGGTTGCACTTAGCACCTTGATATCGGGCTTGTTCTACTTGGTTTAGTTTTGTTAATTTTCCACCACAACTAAAACACCAATGTTTTGTCTAGTAAGAAATGTGCTGTGAGCTTCTGCAGGGAAAAGTATGTCTTGTTTTGTTTATGCAGATAGGTTTTATGGATTATTTCCTCCTTTATCTACCATCTGTTGTTGACTCCTGTTCTCTCTGTAGGTTCTTCCCACCCAGCTCTCCCAAATATTTCCTTTTTTAGCAAATACATCACATAGCTCTTTTTTTGTGTGACCCTGAAGAATTCAATCAGTTGTTCAGTGTATTTGCCACTTGGATAAAAAAATGCCTGAAATTCAGTGATTAGAGTTTTTAAAAATAATTGTATTGCTTTAGACCCCTGACCAATACCTTCTGAGTGCCTAATATCTTCTCCTGGAACTGAAAGTGATTTTTGTTTTTCAATAATCAAAATAAAAAGTCCATAGAAGAAAGTGGGAAGAGTATGTTCAATAACAAAAGGAAAATTGCTGATATCTGAATTAACTTCCAAGTTAGAAAGAACTAAATAAAAAGTAAGTTCTTAATACATCTGGTTTTGCTCATTTGACTTAGAACATGACATGGGCTATGTGTTTTGAAGGCAGACATACAAATTTAAAAAACTAAGTAGTTATCCATGGCATGAAATAATTGAGAATTTTATTTCCCTCCTTTTTGTATTATATGATTTAAAGGTCAATTTTTATATAACATAGTATTAAGCATAGATTGACAGGTATTTCACACTACTGGAAGCAAAAATATATAAATTTGAGAAATCTGTAATTACAAAACCTAAACTGAGCATTTCAATGTCATTTCATTCCTTCCAGTTCATGGCACTAAACCATAGGAAAAAAGTTTATTTTGATTGACATCTTCACCTATTGATAGCTTGGATAGCTCTGACATAAATTTAACTCTGGCATTAAAAGGAGTGACAAATATATTAAACCTTCCACCCTGTTATATCAAATGTGCCTTTTGATTCTTACATCTGGGTTATACTTTTTCATTATAACTGTATCCTTTACAGAAATGCTGGTAAAATAGTCATATCTAGGTATTGGTTTGGACAAGGAATAGATAGAGATTTTGAGAGAAATGTTTTAGAAACTTCAAGTGATATTGTATTTCTACAGCATGGAGGTTGAGCATAGCTTCATTTACTCTTAGCACAGGTGAGCGATTATGTTGCTTGCCAAAGAAGCATAGTCATGAGAGGAATAAGTCTTAAATTGGAATGGTGAATTACTTTCAATCAAATTGCACAGAAGTAACAAAAAGGAGGATTGTTTTGTGAAATAGTGGTATCCTCTAATATCTGTGTCAGTACACCTTACTCAACTAAAACCATTTTAGTGTTCATCTGCTGTACTTACTAGTAGAGAGTGGTTTAAATTTAAATTCAATCTAATTATAACTGTGATGACAAAGTTCTTTGTTTGAATGGTTTTACATCAGATGGTTATGTCCCCCTTGCCTTCTGGAATGATACAAAAAGCATTCTGCTCAAGATTATTGGGATTCAAGTAGTCAAATTGGCATGAAAATTTTGAATATTGAGCAAAAGTTGGGGTGAGATTTAGCTACCATCACAGTACAGAGCCAAACTAGTGGGCCTGGGTTTGTTTCCATGGTTAGTATACACCTGCAAATCCCTCTCTGTGGAGTGTGCTGGTGGGCTGATGCCTGATGACTTGGTTGTTCTTGCAGGTGGTACAAGATCTGCCATGTCAAAGTACGGGGTCATGCAGCCATAGTCATCAAATATAGATGAAGTTTTCCAAAGGCATATAAACACGCCCTGGTAAAAGAGCAACCCTGCATCGATAAAGACAAAAGGTCAAAGAATGCATACAGTCTGCATAGGTGAATAATATTGCAGGAATTACTCTTATTTTTAAGCTATACTATGACTTTTTGAGTATTCACGTGTTTAAAAATAACAGCCCATAGAGCCTTACAACTCTAACAGATGAGCATAGACAACTTTTTATGACTAACACTTCATTTGTTAGCAAATTATCTTTCCAACTTGCTAGGTCAGCGTCTGCAATCACTGAGGACTGTTTGAGAGAACTTTCTCTTTTTCTACAAGAAGGAATGTATATAAACACAAAGGGCCTATCTGGGCCAACTACTAGTTGGTTTACATCCCCTGAGACCTTCCTGTGAACTCCGTGTGGCAAGAACGTCTGCTGAAGTAGTGCATGAGTAAAATCTCAAGTTACTATTTTTTGGATCCACTGTTGGGTGAATGACAGCAAAAGGCAAACAATGCCAACAAGAGTAAAGTTAAAAAAAAAAAAAGTCCACTGACTACCATTTTCTTTTGTCCATGTGTCTTTAATCAGGTTTGGACAAGCTTAAGCATCATTTTTTCCTCACAAATTTGCTTGTAGTGAGGCAGGTAGAGGCAAGCAGAATTATGGAGTTGGGAGGACTCCTAAAATGTCTTTGATCCAAGATACCTTCTAGTTACCAAGAAGAATTTAATTTAAGCAAATCAATTCCCCTCACATAATGGAAAAATCAAGCAATGATAACAAAAGCAGGACCCTACTCCTCTTGCCACCATTAGAAAATCATTAAGCATTTCAAGTAGGTGGTCAGTTGTGATTGTCCAAAAGTCAAGACCAGGCAGGTGAGATGGGTGGCTTTTTTTGTTCACTTTTCTTGTGCAAACTACAGCAATATGCTTAATAAATCAACCATGAAAAAAAAGTGGATTCTTTGAGACAGCTGGTATAGATGAAAAATGGAGAAATCTGAGGCATTAAAGAAGATCAAAAGTACCTGACCATGCTTCAGCGATAGTGAAAATATTCAGATGACAGAGATATGGCAAGACAGAGATCTGGAAGAGAGGTTCTGAACAGTTCTTTTATATGAGGATGAAAAAATCTCCTGGTGTATTTCCACTTTCTTTAGCAAACAAGTTTATTACTCTGCTAGCAGGATAGAAGTCACACCTAAGCACAAGGTAGGACTTGCACAAATAGCTGCTCTTTATCTAAGTTGTGCTGATCATCCAAGTATCTTGAAGTGACAGTTGGAGCCGTAAAATCTTACAAGTTTTCCCCAAGACCTCACATGAGCTCTACTCTCTCTCTCCCAATATGAAAAAGAAGATTTTATGAATCCAGTTAAGTATTAAGGACTTCAGAAGCAACACTTTTGAGCAATGTGATCTAGTGGAAGGTGTTCCCACTTATGGCAGGGGGTTGGAGCAAAATGATCTTTAAAGTCCCTTCAGACCCAAGCCTTTCTGTTATTCTGTGATTTATTGTTTAATATTTTATCAAAACAGTACAAAATAGTTCGTTTCATAAGTATGAAGACTTATATTTATTGTGATTTACCAGGGTTAGGTGGAGGTGTGGACTGTTGAGAACTTGTCTCTGTGACTAGGTTTATGTGTCTATTCTCATCCTGTATTTTTTTCATTCACAAACATAAAGGTCAGACAAAGCAACTGAAATTTCCTAAGGGATTTCTAATTGCTGCTTATGAAAACTTGGAGATCTGAGCCTGAAACAGGCAAGCTTTTGTGCCTCAAGCTGACTTAATAAGGAAATCTTAATGCTTTTCCAGATCAGGATGCAGCTTTGGTTTCATTAACAGAATATCCCCATCTGACATCCTGGTTCTATTGTTTTGCTTGATTACCATCATGTTGTCAGCATTTTATTAAATAATTTTTCTGGAAAGAACTTCTATTTAGTGCACAATCCAATATACATAATCATCAAATATATTACTTTGCATAATTTTATTACATATTATATTTGAGAGTGAAACATTTTGCAAATCTAGCTCCTTCCATTAAATATTAACATGGCTTGTGATATTCCATTAGGTTTGCAGTTCAACCATATAAACCACAGCTGTATTAAATGAACATAGCACTTCCATTTCCACAGCACTTTCTATGCAAGTTAGGTGGTTGTTTTTGTAAGATATTATGATATATAAAGAGGTGTCTGCTTCAGTATTTGACCTTCGTGCTTAATTTTTGTACTTTTGTAGGGTTAAAGCAGACCCTTTATATTTCTTTAATGTATTTTTTATGTGCATTATAAGCACACCCACACATGCATCAGTTCAACATTCCAGCAAGGCAGCTGATTTAAAAAAAATGTTGTTAAACAAGTTGAAACTGGTTGGCACATATCATAGAAAGAAATCAAATAAAACTGGCAACTAAAGAGAAAGGGAAGTTGATATTGGCACATCATCACAGAGGTCTCTAGGTAAAACATATGCAAAAGCCCTTAAAATGTAGTTGTACTTTGAAAAGTGGCTATGTAAAATGTCACCTTACTCAACAGATCTATTCCTTGTGTGTACTCAGTGTTGCATCTGCTTGCCTTATAATAAAATACGTATTTGTATTTAAATTTATTTTCTATTAACTCTATAGTATCAATACAAATCTGGCTTGCATTTTGATATTTGTGCTACCCAATGTCAGTCACTTGACACAGTTTGCAAAGGACTCTGCAAAGTGCGAGTTCTCTATTGGATGAACAGCAATAAAAGATCACACTTAAGCTGTCAAATTCCAGGTTAAGTTTGAATTAGGGGTATCTTAAACTTCATGTATCCCATTTTATGATTTTTTAATTTAAATTATCTCAGTCCCTTTGATAGAAATGTTCACATTGAAATTTCAGTTTCATTGGGCAAGTAGTTCATGAAAGAGCATAGAAAATGATTTCTTGAAATTTAGGGTCATGATTGTACATGGAGACAATCTGGTCTGAAGAGAATGGCACAGGAAGAAGAAGCCATCCATCTCTTTCTGGAATTATTGTCTTACAATCAGAAATTAAATGAGAAAAATACTTTCAGCTACAGCTGATAGAAGTACTGCCTATATTACAGCCTCGCTGTTCTTCTTATTTTTCTTTTTTTTTTTTTTTAAGGTTTAATTTTGTAGTATTGAAAGTAAACTTTCAGTCTTGTCCTTTTCTCTTAAGTGTAAAGTTGCTTAGAAGATATTTTGCTTCCTAACTGTCATTTTGCAGGATTCATTTTGTCAAGGCAAGGGGTTTTTTCCTATCCTTTTATCATGACATACACTTCTTTAAGCATGCTGAAAATAAAATTATGCTTGATCACATACTTCTTAAACCTGTGAACATAGTGCAGATATTCATTTGTGTATCTGCTTGTCTGTGTGCTTACTTTAGTTTCTTGCCCTTATTAGATGTAAAGTAGCTTTGAAATATGCAAATAAATGAGAAGTATCTAACTATGTATTAGTCAGAACTCCTAAAATCTGATTATCGGTGTTATTTGTAAATATGATTACCTGTCCTCCAGTCAACTTAAGTTTCTTCAATGGAAGTTTTTTCAACTTCCATTTCTTTTATCTGCCCTTGTATGGTAGTGCTTTCCTTTCAAACTATATGAAAGAAGAAAAAAACGTATCCAGAACTGACAGAGACATGAAGAATTTCAAACTGGACACAAAAAGTTTTATTACATTGAAAAAGTGTTATTACAGCAGTTTGATAGGCTCAGAGCTTAAAACTTGAAGGTACAATACTGCGTGAGTATCAACATCACTATTTTCAATCCCGATAAGGAAATGTGATGTTACAAGAATTTTGAATTGCTTGATGTGAATAAACACGTTTTGAGTATTTTATCACAAAGAAATTCTTCTGACCGGTCTTACAGTATGTGGGCATTGGCACATTGGCTGGCAAAATGCAAACACACTTAGCTGATGTCACAGCCTCTGATAGGAGGCTGTTCAAAATTACACAGTATCACAAAGGTGTTCAAAATTGCGTGGAGAGTGTGAGAAAGGCTGAAGAATTTATTTTGTGGTATTCTAAAAAAAGCTGAAAACCTAACCAGGATTGCTCGGGTTTTTTTCTTGATATTGTAAGTTTGTATGTTGTGGAGGTATTACCAACACTGTTGTTCACATATTTCTACCTTTATTGTTGGAACCCTGGAAGCATACCATGTATTTGGCTCTGGGAGAGATTGTCTGAAGAGATGAACTAGAAGCTTGCATACTTCCACCAAGCCTGAGATACTCTGCAGAGAAGCAATTGTGTGCTCAGCAGAGGACATCAGCTGAGCTTGCAGTCAGCAGTATGCTGGTGATCCAAGACTTCATTTCAGAGATGAAGGGTCTATCTGCATGCAGAACACTGTTCTTAGATACACCTTTTATCCTAGTCAGCTTTCCTTTGCAGCTCAAAGAAGGTATTCTAATCCACATGTGTGTGCTGAAAGATGCCTCCACATATTCATCTCTCCCTTTCCTGCTCTTGTGATACAGTAGCAGTTTGTTTGGGTAAGTATATGGATCAGGCTAGGTACTTTAGGATAAAGGTATGGGTTATTCATATACACAGGGCATAGTTTAATGTGTTTTCTGACCTGGATTTTTGCTTATATAGAGAATATCCCAGGGGATTCATGACAGTCATGGGGTTTTTCTTCTCCTTTCAAAAAAGTAAATCTGGTGAAAATTTTCTAATCTGGTGGTTGTTACCATGGCAACCTGAAATATGGTTTTCTGTGTTTGTACTATAAGCTGACTGGAGATGCTAACATTAGCTAAAGTACTTTGCTTCCATTTCCTTTTCAGTTTATCTTCCAGCATTCCCTTGCCTAACCTAGTTCTGGATGGTATCTCATTGTACCTCCAAGAAGCTGGAGGGCAGCACATTGCCTTTATCCCCAATTGTTTGAATCATCAAGAATGGAGTCCATGAGTTATAAATCATACAAGTCATTGTAGTGATTACATTAAATACCACCTGAAATGCCATGTGTGTGTTACACAGATTGTAAAATTGAGTGATCTGATGGTCCCTCTGAACCTTAAATCTCTGGACTGCATCCTTACTCTGTGCACCAACATTTTAGGACTTTTGTGTATTCAGTTGAGTAATATTGAAAGTCTGGCATGTCACGTTTTGATAATGCTGGACTTTCACTGGTCTCAGAAAATGTCGCACACAGTTTTTGGGGGAATTTTTTCATTGTAATGTGGGATCTGTCATGGCTGTGCCAAAAATCTGTTGATGTAATTTCCCTTGCCAGTGCTTTGAATCAGGGATGGGGGAAAACTCAAAATAAAAACATATGTCATAGAATTTAGGATTTATATCTAAATGCCAGTTTCTCATATTGGCCATAGACATTATTTGTCTGTAGAAAAAAAATTACACCCACTACCTTGAGTTGCTGTGACGTGTATTTTTCAATCAACATATTGTATTAGTAGATAAAGGGTTGTTCTTTATTTTAATGTCCATTTTAGAGCCCTAGAAATTGATTTGGCAAAACACTCCCCTGTAAAGATTCAGGGGTGATGATTATGTTCTTTCTGTTCATTATAAATGGATCATACCGATTCTCTAGCTACTTCCATCTCTTTCCTAAAAATAACCAAAACTGATAGCAGTAAATTATTTTGAGCTACACTAAAGTAAGTAGTTCTATTAATAATTACTGCAGATCTTTTCTTTCAATCTGATATTTGCAAACTGGTTTCTGATTTATACTTTTGCTTGGAATAGAAAATTACTTCAGCAGAAAGAGAGAAGGGTACTGTGTTGAGTCCAAGCAGGTAGTGTCTTAAGTAAAGCTTACAAAGGTCTGAAGTAATTTCCAGGTATTTAAATTGAAAATACCCACCGAATGTAAAATTTTTAAAAAAGAAAAATAGTATTCTGCAGCTCCTGAGAATATGCACAGTTCTCAGATTTCTATTAGTTCTAGACTTGATGATATAATTTTTGACTCTTTTTGATTTAATTCTGTCTGTTCCATTCAGCATCATAATCAGAAATAGTTAGTTACCATCCAGATTGACTCCAAAAGCGTCTGAGGAAAGTCAGCTCTTTATTTAGATTTGATCTGTATTTCCATATGGTAGAGGGCCCTGATGATGTTCTTAATACTGAACTTGGCAATTTTACCAACAAGAATGGAGGATGCCTTAAAAATATATATTATCATTATGAAAACTAAATAAAGCTTTGAATCTTATAAAGCAGCTGCTGTGAGTTACCCCCTAATTTGAAACAAATTTAAAGTGTTGTAGTTATATTCAGAGCTGTAAGTGGTTTCATGTCAGCCATGTTTTTTGTCCTGAAACTGCTTTTGCTTTGATATTATGGGCGGACAAGCTCTTTCAGTATTATGCATACTCTTGTGTATATTAATTTCTGCAGCTTCTTTCACTCTGTTCTGTCTTGATTCCCTTGACACTTTGGGATATTCCTATCTCATTCCCAGCTGTGTTATTTTAATGCAGGTCTCCTTTTTCCGTTCTTACTTAAGTGCCCCAGGAGGTCTGGAGACTGCTGATCTTATTTCCTGCCCACTTAAGTGAACTCCAGATAAATCTATTCCACCACTATTTTTAATTCCATAGAATCAAGCAACAATTTTAAATCTGTTGTGTGTTAAATAACCTAATGTTTAGATGTTGATTAGGACTACTATTATAGTTTCAAATTGAGACTTCAGCCTATTCCTTTGCAAGATACAATACTTGGGAAGGATTATGCTGTTACACTTACTTTTAATGAGCACACTAAATACTGTGGATAGAATCACTATTGAATACAGGCCATTTTTATAAATGATAAAGTGCTATGTCTTTCTGATAATGTTTTAATTGAAATGATAATTCATTATATCTGAGATAAATTCTATGACTGACTGCTACTTTCACTTCTATTTCAGTATTCCTGATTATTACAAATAGTAGCAATTTACATGGAGTTTTATAGTCCATATTTTATGGACTATTTTGCCATGACATGTTCAGGCTTTGAACTTTTTATAGTTATATTTCTTAGGGGATTCTTTATCATTCAAAACCATTTGCATTTTACTAAAATCTAGTGGTTTTATACAAAGATAAAGACTTATATTTTTGGATGCTGCTACTTTGTTCCTTACCATCTTTTTGTGTTGACTGGGGGCATTTTAGGTTTTTCAATCTGTTTCTCAACTTATTTCTAACTGATTGTACCTTGAGGCTGACACTCTGCAAGTAAGTGGTAAACATCTGGAATTTTTCATGGAGATGCTCAGATGTTATTAATGATCAAGTATAAATTGGGTTTTCTTATGGATTTTAGCTGATCTTGTTCAGAATTGTACTTAGATTTGCAATTTTATCTCCCCTATTTGGGCCATATTTGGAGTCTCTTTCTTTTGGGCCATATTTGGAGTCTCTTTCTTTTTAAAATAGTTTCTCCATCCTGTTCACTTCACTACAGTAGTTTATACAGGGATGCAGTATGGATTAAAGTTGAACTGTTTTTCCTGAGCAGACTTCAGATACATCTTGTTAGTTTTATTTACTAAGTGTCTGAATTTTATTGCTGAAAAAATGTATCAGAGGAACACATAAAATATGAAGAGGAAATAACTCTATGGAAAGGCTCAGGAAAAAGAAAGACATTAAAAAATTGAAGGGAGGGGGGGATTGCTCAACTGATATGTGGTAATCTTGTGCTTTGAAATAAGTACAACTAACAGTATCATGGAAGTGAGTAATCCCTTTACAGTCTGTCCAAAATATGTTGACAGTGTATGGAGAAAATGGAAGAGTAGGAAGAATCAAATAGAAAGAATAATCTGGGAGAAAATAGACGGGCTTTCTGGCTCATGTTAAGATAGGTTTTAAATCTGGTAAATCTAACTGAGAATTATTAAAATACAGGTAAAACAGAAGTCCTAACCTGTGGAGAGTTGGGGTGAAAAAGAATATACAGAGATTTGGCAGATACCATCAAAAGGAATAAAAACAAGCTAAAGGAAAATTTATTGAAAGCTTCTCTTTATTGAGAGAGAAATCTCTTTATTGAGATTTTACTGCTTAATAATGGAGGGGGGGTCATACAGAAGGATGACACTTTTCATAGATATGGAAATCCAAGAAAAAAAACTTTCAAATTATTAAACAGTACAGATGAGCAGACAAAAAAGTTGGAAACAAGAAATGAGATGCACAATCTGCATATGCTCCATTAAAAATGTGAAGATGATAAAAACCTTGGAAGGAGTCTAAGGTACAAACTTCTAATGGACTTGAGTCTTAAAATTGATCTGAGGATTATCTCTGGCTTTTCTGTAGTTAAAGTACATAAGCTGTTACATCCCTCTGTGGCTTCTTCAGTTTCTAATGAGGTTTGGATCTGGACTTCATTCTTTAAGAGAATGGATCAGTTAGTATGATTATAGTGGTCTGCACACTTGTTGATCTTCATGAGACTTGGAGGTTTAATACACTGAGTTGGCACACCTCATCTACCAAATTACTGGGTGGATAGAGTCAGTCGAGTGAAGTCTCTTAGTGTATCAAGTCTCTTTTCTGCTGGAAAGAGAGGGAGACAACTAATTTGACTTAGATCCTTATCAAAGAACCTTTTTAAAGTGTTTAGGGATTGGCAGTTCAAAGGGATGATTGGCTGATGTAAATGGTGAAATGAACCCATGAGAATGTTGATGTATCACCCCAAGACACAGATACACTACCAAATCCTATCTTCTATGTCAGAAAGTAGAAAAATGAATGAAACTCTTTATGAGCTATGGTAAATTGTGTTTTGGTTGAAAAAATCAAAATATATAACTATGGATGTTTTAAAATCACCTTGTTATTAGTCATAAAATTTAAATAACTGCTTACTGAAGTGCTACAGAGAACTGACTAAAAAATAAATGTAACACATAACATTTTCAGCAGAGCTAGTTTACTGGAAAGTTAAGATGAAACATACAGAAGTCTTCTTCTCTTAAACCATAGGGTCATGCACCCATAATAAAGAAAAATTAACATGTGAGAGAGGAGGAGAGAAAGAAAGGGAAAGATACTTCATTGTACTGAAGCAAATATACACAATAATGTAATTAACATAATGGAAATACGCAAAATGTACCTCGTAAGTGAACGAAAGAACAGAATGATGAAAGATCCGTAGCAAGAAAAACTGTAATTGTTTGCAAAACCAATGTATATTTATGGTAAATACACATGTAGTCAGGTAATGCTTTGGTAGAATAACAGGTAGGCAATTAAAACAAGTAGAACAGGAAGTACCTTGCAAAGACTAACTAGAAAGCAGTGTGAATAACTGCTTGCGTAAATCTCCAGGAGCAAAACTTGAGGCACTGTACTTTGAGCTGGTGCAGGGTTGCATTCTTAGTTCAATGGTCTAGACAGCTGGAGGCCATTCTAGACTTCAACCAATTAAACAAATTAAGAATGAGACATAGGATGCAAAGATTAAAGTTAATTATGAAAAGAAATAGATGAAGCAGATTGTATAGACAGAATTTCTTCCTTGTGTTTCATCTGTTGAGCTTCATAGTGTGGTTGTTACTTCCAGCAAGCTATTCTATGGTTATTTTGCTTAAGTGGCACATCTAGTTTGATCTGCTGTCTGACAGATAACAAGCTGCCCTTCTCAAGTGTCTGGAAAGCAGCTACTACACTGAAGGTGTGAAGCAGATGCGTGAATATTAGTTAGAAGTGTGAAGAGTAGAATCCAGCCTTGCACGGCTACTTTGTGTGTTATTCCAGTAAAGGAGAGGTTTATTCTTCTTCAGAAGAACTCTGAGAAATCTGCAAACTATCTTTTCAGCAGTTTTGTTAATTACCTTGGTGAGGAATCTATATAAGAAGCTGAGAGAGCAAATCAACTTTTACCTCTAAGCAGAAAAAGGTACTAAGATGGAGACTAATTTAAGAAAGAAGGGTTACAAAATAATATCCTAAAGCAATTCTTCTAAATAGTCTAAAATGATACATATTAACTTTCTTGACCAGATGTGGTAGTGTTTTAAGATCTAATTCTATTATACAGTATTTTGTATAGACTTCTGTAAAAGGTATCTTCATTTTTCCCATCATTATTTGCCACATCAATGACTTTTGTTGTAAGTCTGAAGTCTATTTTAATTGACAGTTTGATGTAAAATATAATGTGGGATTGTTATTTAAATGAAATGCAACAACTGGGGAATAATGTTAGATGAAAGGGAGTTTAAATGGAAATAATATAACTGGATGTAATTCAAACATTTTGAAAAGAAAAAAAATTAATTAGGGACAACCAACATGAATTTGTGAGAAGGCCAGCCAGCTTAGGATGTTGAGATGGCAAACAAAGAAAACTGAGTGGATGTTTATTTTGACTTCCAAAAAGAATGTTAGAAATTAATCACATCCAATACTGTTGGCTAAGGTCAGAAATCTTGTTGCCAATGTAGTATGGTTTGTGAAATAGAAAACTCACCTTACAATGTTAAGCAAACCATAGCAATAGAATATAACAATTATTTTAATAGTCAGAAATTACTAGTGTTTACTGTAGGGAATGATTGTGGGTCATCTAACTTATAAACATACAAAAGTTTCCATTATTGCATCACTGTGGTTATGAATTCAGGAAATGAAAACGATATGATTTATAAAGTAAAGTTACTTGGCTGTGCTGTACTTCATGTGTTTGTTTTAGCATTTGAACAGACTTTTAGTACTGTTCATTCAGTGGACAAATCACATTTCAAGTGTTCCTTTCCTGCAAAACGTTCCCCCAAGGAGTTTGAAGAAGTTCTTCTCTCTTAGGGGAACTCTCCTGGCACCAAAATCCAACAGGAATAGAGAGCTACAGGCTTGTTGCTGTCATAATCCTATCAACACAAGCTTTTTTCTTTTAAGATGGTCTCAGCAGTCTGTCACTGTATTTTGGAGGACTGGTTGATGCACAAAAGTAAGTTGGTTGGCAGGAGCTCAATCAAAAGAAAAGAAAGAAAATACTGGTTCTAGTTTAAGGGAAACTATCAGAAAATTTGGTGGAAGTATTCATGAGCTACAAATCCTGCTAGATTTCTGGCTGTTGGCAATGATCAAGTAGCTCAATGGCCAAAAAAAACGTTTTTCCATCTGTATTTTTATAGAAGACTGAGCATGGAGCAGTGTAGTGCAGACTTCTGTCTGCTCGTGATTAGATGTTTGCAACATGAATTTTATTGACGTGCATTTTAACCCACCTTCATAACCCAAAGCTGGTAAGGAACGTGGTAGTCTACTTATTTAAGTGTATCTATCTTCAACAATTCTTTTCATTTTGTTCAACAAATGGGGTTTTCTTGTCACTCTGTGGCTCTCAAAACTGGGATGTGGAAAAAAAATCAACAAATATCCTGAGACTCATGATAAAATCATAAGTTAATAATATTGGTGGTGTTCTTAGACTGGTATTTAAAATATTGACTTTGGCCTGTGGAACACCTGAAGGCTTGGAACTTGTCTAGGCAGTTTGTTCTAGCAGTGAGCAACAAGGGAGCTAAAACAAAAGATCCCCATTTAAATGCAACTGGCAATGCTCCATGAATATTGCAATGCAGTTTTCTCATTGCCCCTATTTTTATCTTACTAAGTTTATTGCAGGAATTAGAAGAGCTTGTGGAGATTTTGTGGACTTTGGATTTATTTTCCTACAACCACACTGAGACTCAGTAGCAATGCTGAATCTGCCTTCATTCTGGATATGCAGGAAATTTCTACAGATTGAAAACTTTTGATAACCCATTTGCTCATATTCATATTTTTTCATGTACTTATTTTGCAAACAAGATTAAAAATCTTAGCTTCAGTCCAGGAAGTTTTTAAAACAACTTTTATTCAATGTGTTATTGTGATCTGTCGAGCATGTACCATGGTTGAATGGAACCTCAGCTCACAAAACTTGTTCTTATTACCAAATTGAACATTTACTATGAAATAGATACCTAACAAAAAGTGTTTGAACATTCAAATAAATGTCACTAGGATTCAGATCAAAAATAATGTACGCTAACAACTTTTGGAAAACATTAAAAAATAATGGTTAAAAATGTAATATTTTGCTTATGACTTCAAAAGAAAATACAAAAATAATCACTTGTAACTGCAAATCCTCTTATCTCATGAGGATAGTTGACACTGCTCTTCCCTCACATATTGAAAAAGATGCATAACAGTGAATAAGTGTCTTCCAAATCCATAATATGTGTCCTTCAAGTACTGTTACAACACATCTGGGTAATGTTCTGGTAGTCTTTGTAGACCTGGAAAGTGTCTTCACCTTTGTACTTGAGATTCAGATTGTAGACCCCCAAAAAACACGTGCTAGAGAAAAGCATGCATGTGTGCTGCCTTGCATAGCCTGAGTCACAGTGTGACACCAAATTTGCTAATAATAAAAAGAATTATAGGTGTAGCAAGCAAGAAACAGTTAAACTGCATTATGTCAAGAGGCTAGATATCCAGGACAGTGTAGAGACACCCCAGCTTCATTAGACATTCATTATGTAAGGACTTGCTGCATAAAGAAGAGCTATAACATGTGGTTAAGTTACACTTAAAGGATACAGGCTTGTTTGTGGTGGTATTTAGTTTGCTGACTGCTTGTAGTCAAACAGATTTTTGCTTATTGCTTCTAGTCTTGGCAATAAATTAAATATTGAAATCAACAACTTGTTACTACTTTTATCTTTCATGAGCAGCTATCTAAGTGACAAGCAGACATTGCTTCTGGGTAAGAGTGGGAGGACAGAAAATAGCTCACTGTTACAGTATGTAGAAAAGGAATCCAAAAGAGGTTTAAAGGTCTGCTATATGCTAGCCACAGCTTTTTCTCTCTCTCTTTTTTTTTTTTTTTGATCAGAGAGGCTAGTTAGAAAATGAACAATACCATTTAAGAATGGTACCATACCATTGGTACCATGAACAATACCATTTATTTACCTTCATGTGCAGTCATGATAAGATGAAACATTGCACAGACAAAGTGGTGTGTGGTTTGTAACACTGGCATTTCTATGTTCTTCCTGATGCTTTAGCTTTGCCTTAAGACAGCAGGACTTTCTTGGGCAATGTAACAGCAAGTTGTCTTTGAATACCAAAGACTGAATCTGCCATTCCTCATGCTGCTAAAGAAAGCCGTGTCTTTATAGGTCCAAATACTTTCTAATGGTATTTGCCCCCATTTCTAACAGATCTGGAGCATTTTTTTCAGAGACAAGTGTTAAGTATATCTGATTTGAGATACAGCAAAATCACTTACTATTAATTAAAATAAGAAGGTGTGTCTCTTATGTAAACAAGTGAATAAACTAGAAATCACTGTCATCTGTAAGTGAACATGTGGAAGATTTTGAACAGAAGGGGATCTTGAACGTGAAGGAGTGAAATACAGAAACAAATTTGCGTGCTCCAGGATGTGCTTGGTGGGGGTGGGAGGAAAGACAGTTGTGATGGGATATGAACTTGCTACAGGTCAGCTCATTCATGATCATAGTCCATGCCCACTTAGCTTCAGCATGCACAAAATAATCTAGATGTGGTTAATTCTCAGAGGATGTAAACTGTCTTCGATTTGTGTTGGGCCAGGGTAAACTGTCAGCATGATGCTTGGAAATATAACTCTTTGTTACATGGTGACCTGTTCCTGTGTCAAATCTTCTGCAATTTTTAAAACTAGACCAGATATCTTGCTTTAAAGTTTGGTTCTAGTTCAAACAGTAATAGCTGTGATTTGTACAGAAACTCTGTGGATTGTCTGTAAGACCAGAAATTGTCATAACTGATGTAACTGTCAGTCTGTCAAATCAGTGATTGACATAACTGTTCTTTCTCACTCAGTTAATTTTCCTGCTGAAAGAATTTGAAGGCCAAGTCTAGTTAACATTCTACACTGAAATTTTTAAGATTATTTGACTGTTGACTATGCAAGACTTAGTTTTACAGCACATATGTTTACATTATAAAACCTCTTTCTCAGAGTATTAATGAGTAAATGTGAGCCTTCTCAAACATAGAGCTAGATACAAGAAAAAGCAACCAATTCACTTGTAAGAAATAGATTTCTGCATGATTACATGTCCTAGTATTTTTAACCCTGAAGCAGTGCAAAATGTTAGATTGAAACTGAAGCAGTAAATCTTTCCTTAGAAACATGCACACTGTACTGTCTGCATCATTACTGAAACCATTTTACTTTGAAGCACAGAAGGAACAATTAATTTTTATTTACTATTATGAAGGAAACTCTTTCATTACAGAGGAAAAAAGGCTGACAAATATGAAAATATTTGTGATTTGGGCAAAGTTCCACAGATGGGAGAGAGTGATGCTTTTATCTTCAGAGGGTCTTTGAGTGCTGCATTTATTCCATTAATAACATTAATAACTCCAGTAGGGCTAATGTCATACTCTGTGCATTTTTCTCTGTGTCTGGCCTTTGTATAAACTGCAAAGGAAGGTTTTCTGATGGTTAACTCTGCTGGGAAAAATGGTGCAGTAATATGCTGTGTCTCCCTGGATTGCATGGGACACTATGCTGAAGTTCCTTTTGACAAATGTGGTTTTTTCATACTTCTATTCTTCCCAATTTTAATTTAAACCCATTGTGTTAAAAAATCTAACTGAATAAAAATCATTACAAGTTATGTATACTTAGAAATAGCTGCATCTGCAGTTTCAGATGAAGGCTGCAGTGAAATTATTTGACCAGACAAACTTAAAACTGCTGGGCAATCTGAAGGAAATGTCAGATCCTACACATGTATAAAAGAAACTGAATAATGAAAGCACTTAACTGTAACCTTCAGTAAAGCTTTTCTGCTTTGTGTTCAAATTTGTCATCTACACACAGGCACTTATTCTATTCTTATTCAGTATTTATTACTAGATGTAGGTTTACCTGTTGAATGCAGAGATGTAATACACAAATACAATGTAGGGCTTATTTAGCTGTTTCTTGACTTAATTTCTGCCAAATGGATGAATGGAGGATGTCTGTGGATATACATATATGCTGAACAAAATCATAATGACTTGGAAATTCATTTTAAAAAAATGTAAAGAAAAAAATCTGTCAGCAAAAATTATTTTGCATTATCTACTTTAGTTGAAGTGAAAGGATTCCATCTACACACTAATTTATGTGTACTGGAGGAGAAAAAATCATAGGACCTGAAACTTCTATGTCATTGGCCATGCCAGGATTTTGGAGTGCTCTGCAGTTGTTAAGTGAAAATACAGCCTAGCTAACGCTGCCTTCCAAAAAGAAAGAAGATCTCTGTGTAACTCAATGAACAGTCTGATCTCATTGCATTGATCCTTAGCCATATGCTTTGTGATGATACTAAGCCTTCAGAAAGGAGATTGCTGAAACATGGCACTGTCTCCTTCTAGTACATGAAAAGCTGTTCTAGTCAGCTGAAGAATGTATATTTAGGGGTGTATTATGTCATACCATTGTTCTTCATAGGTTCTAATAAGAAGTTTCTTTGTAAGGCTTTGAGTTTTCAAATAATTTGCTGAACGTGATTTGCCTTCTGAAAGGTCAGTCAAAGTTACCTACATGGCACAGACAAGGAAATACAGTTTCTAGTTGCCTCTCCTGAAAATAGGATAACCATGCAAAATTTATTATCCAAAACATTTGACAGTAGTATAGCAATGGTTAGAGCTACGGAACTAATAGCAAGTATTTTAAAATATGGAGTACCCAGTAATGCCATACCCTGAAGGGTGCTCTTGAAAAACTAAGGTGGTCATTTCTAATGGTTTGTAACTGAACTTTTTATTTCAACAGTGTATTTTCTAATATAATAAGATCTTATTTTGTGCAGATATCTCTGTATGGTGTGATTTGGAAAAGTCCTTCGGAAAGGAAAGCTTTTTCAAGCTGTGCAGAAAAAAAACCCATAAAAATTCTTGAAACAGTTTTGAGGGCATGGAGATATGTGAGGGAAAATGTATGACTTCTTAACATCATTTTAAGACATGTATGATAACAGGAGTTTTGCTCAGGCACTTATTTTAATGAAACTTTTTGGTTTGTTCTGTTGCTGCATAAAATTAGTATGCAAAAATTTAGTAAGGTCAGAGACCCATTAATCCATCAGTACTTGTCCTCATGCCACTGGACAACTCTACCAGTCAAAGATTTTTGGTCTCATTAAGATTTTATGCCCATACACCAAAGAAAGTTAGAAAAAACAAGAACCCAGGGGACATGGTTGAGGAACATAGTGAGCAGTCCTGTGCTTCAGTCTTGCAATGATACCTCCTGCTAAGTGAGCCTCTTGTCCCTCACTGACTCCCTACTGAGATCCTACGTAAAATCATGGCTTTTTTTTTTTTTAATACTTGATGTTTGTAATCTATTTAATTCCCAAGCTTGTTATTGGTGAAAACAAGATAAGATTTAGTCTAGATTCTCACATACTGTTTTTCATAAATTCAGTTTACTTCTGTTATCCATCATGTGAAAATAATCTTCCCATAAGTGACCCAAGGCTGACTGCTAAGAAATCTAATAGCAGTCTGTAAATTTTAAAAGGTTGTGTTTTCTTCTTTTTTTATATACCCAAAGCAAGAGGAAAAACAACCAGGAAGTCTGGGAGGTCTCTGCATTGTTGACTGCCAAGGTTGTATTGTCTGCATAAATTCCTCCACTTTAGTTTGTAGCTCATCTGTGGATATCTTTTGGTAGTTTTGAGTGACTTCAAAACTATTTATGGCCTTTCACACTATGTCAAATATCCTGCATTCAAAAAGCCTCTGAAAATCAAGTCCAACAGGCAACTGTCCAGAGTACCAGGTTAAAGCACGTATTATTATTAGTTTTTACTAAAATAATGGTAATAATATTAACTGGAATGCTATATGATAAAAACCTAAAAGCTGCCATGTGCATCATATAGTAGCCTAATTACTAATGATTTATACTGAGGAATGTTCCCTCCTTCTCTGCTAAAGTACTAATAAATGAGCTGCACCATATTGGCTCAAGCTTGCAATCCTTCCCTGAAGTGCAGGGATTTTTACACTTTTGATGGTTCAGCCTCACACTCCTTTTCAAATTTTTATAGCTATTTTAAGTTGGTAGAAATCTGCAATTGGTGTCCAAGAGTTAGTATTTTTTGCTGATTATTTTCTATCTCTTTTTAAACTTTCATTTCATTACATTCAGTTGGTTAGCTCCCTGGTTTAAAAAAACCAGACCTTTAATACCATTCCGTTCTTTCATGTTTTACTTTATTTTTCCTCATCAAATTTGGAAAACCAAAGTCACAAACTCTGATTTCTAACTCTCTTTTCTTATCCTGATAATTTTCCTTATTTATATTAGATTGTGAGAGGAGTGTAGCCCCACAAGGACATTTGCTATATGGTGTTTTTACCATTCAATCAATGCTTTGGCATTGCTTTGGCAAAGTTTTTTCTCTTTTAAAGGAATTCTATTTTTTTTTTTTTTAACCAAAACTGTGCTCCCCTTCTACCACCTGAGTATAATCTTCTTGCTCGAAAATAATTGAGTTTGAGTTTTTTGAATCTGATTTTATAAGTGTTGCTTTTCATTTGCATTCAATTATTACATAGGGAATTTCATTGTATTTTCTTGCTTAAGGAAACTGATGTATGATGCCTCTGAGTAAGAGAAATTTTCCATACTCTGGGGTCTTTTGCTCTTGGAAAGAGTGTTTTTATGTACTGTCACATCCAAAAACTTCTGTAACTGTCTTAGATACTTTAGCATAATTTTGTGCATTCAGAAAGTATGGGGCATTATTTGTTTTAAATAGAAACATCTCATCTTAGACTTAATTTATGGCAAAGATGCCTTCTTTATAATAATTGAAATTTTAGAGATTATTCTAAATAATTTCTAGTTTTAAAGTATTATTAAAACTTTTTATAATTTATGTTCAATATGGGTGTTTTGATTTGCAAGACAATGTAAAGACAGGTATACTGAGTTGTTCTTAGTGAAGTATGAATATAGAGACTGCATGAATAACAAGTTCATGCAGTTCTCTGTGCATCACCTCCACTAGGCAATTCATCACTCTGATGTTTGTTTCAGTTTATATATAAAAGATCTAGGTATGATTCACAGAGTGGAAGTAGATTGTGTTTCAGATAAAAGCTTTGGTATGGAACTGCAAGACACAAACTCTTGCACTGAGACACACCAAAGGATCATTTTTTCCCATTGCCCCTTTCTGACCATGATTGGCTTTCAGTACCATTATACCAGTGTAGGTACACAGTGATTCTTCACCATCATCCTATCCTGGTTTTGAGTGATCTTTAAATGCTTCCTAAACATGCAGTGCTGCATTCATACCTTTGTACCTAAAAGAACTCTCCTTCCATGAATTTCTCAAATTCATTTTTGGAGGTATTTATGCTTCTAGCATCCATAGCATTTTGTGGTAGCGAGTTTCACAGTTTGGTTGTATTTTGTGTGTGGGAAATCCTTTTAAAGGGTCCATGTTCATTAATAGGTCGATTGTTGCATTGATGGAAATCTAGACACCAAAAATACTAGCTGGGAAGATAAAATTTGCAACATGCAGCCTTGTTCAACTAGATCAGTCTGATGTGGTTGTATTTGGGTTTAGATGTCTAATTTCTCTTCATTGAGCTTTATGCATTTCTTACATGTTTTGTATGGCCTATGTAAGAGAAAACAGATATGGTGAAAACACTGAAGTTGCCTCTCCATAAGTTATGTTTTGAAATACATTTTCTCCTAATAAAATGTTTTGTAATTCCAGTTACAAATAAGAATCATAAAATAGTGCTAAGCACCAAACACTCATCCTATTACATATCTGGCAGATGAAAGTGAAGCAAATGTTCAAGTATGTGGGCTAGCCTAAAAATGGCATTTTATTAGGACTACTACAAACATTCCATGTGTCTTTTGATACAACAGTGTATGAAGTCATTTATTTCTCTGTACATATGTGTAACTTGCTGTTATGTATAATATGACATTTAGGGGTGAAAAAGGAAATTGTAGGAGGGAGAAAATTTTCCCTCTCAGCTCCATGAGAAGTTGTTTTTATGTAGATAGATGTGTATTTGCATATGAAGGAGAAAAACATTCTCTTTCCGAAAGTAAAGTGAAAGTGTTTGGGTTTTCTAATATATAGATAAATGTAAAGAAGAAATGTCTGAGAACATGTCTACTGCAGCTACATTATCCTTGTTGTTTTTAAGGGGGAAATATTGCTCTCTCTATATCCTCTTCCATCCTGCTGCAATTTCATTTGATTACAGAATCATACTTTGTCAGGCATAGATGATTATTGGTGGGTGATTTTAGTGGCCAGTGATGCCACATTGAACAGAATTCCTCTCTTTCATAGAAATGACTTCTCTTCTGGTTGTTCAGTTACTTATTTTGAGAAACAGTTAATTTGCTTTTTTGGAACCTGTTACTAAGGTTCTGTGTGTGTGGCTTCCAGTAAGTACATGAGATAGGATCTTGTTGGTATGTGGGAGAGAGGGCTTATGCTTCAGGCACATTTCCCTCTGTAAGTTTCTGTTTCTCTGTTAATCTTTTCAATCAACAAGAAATGACAGTGACCAGATTAACTGAAGTCTGTGTGGACTCGTGTCTAGGTGACTTTTGTGTAATAATTTTTTAAGTTGCAATTGATTTTACATTTTTGGTTGGTAGCATGTGGGATAGTGTGGTCTTCTTTTTAAGCATGCTATGGTTTGTCTTCGATTTGAGCTGAATTATTTTTGCACTTGGTAGTAACTAAAACTTACATTAGTTTGATGCATAATTCTGTTTTAGTTTTTGTGTGGCTGCATTTCAGCTGTGGCCATCTATGGAAATGTTTTCTGTGCACAAATTATTTACAATCATCGTCCCAAAAAATGATTCAAAATTGGGTGAAATAAAGATCAGTGCTATTTTTTTTCTCTAGAGAATACTTTTGAAAGTGGCTTTCTAGCTACCATGATTTGGTTTCATGTAGCTACGGTGCTGCAGTTCCATACTGCTATAAACCATAGTCACCACATGATTTTGGGTGCTCCTGTTGATTATTTCATTGGAATAAGGTAGTGACTAATTTTAATTTTCTCATCAAAATTTTGAAGCAAGTCAGCCTAACCTCCAGTTATGTTACATAATTTATATTTAGGTACTTCAACAAATGGTGTGATGTTCAAGGTCTGAAACCCTGAGCTTTGCCTGTTCTCAACACCTCTGAAAACTAAGTCAGCATTCAAAGTCAGCATTGAAATATGTGTTAGGGACGTAGCTGTAAGCATCTCGTTTGACAAATTGAGCCTAAATTAATTCCTGATTATTTTTGACATTCCATATTGGTGAAATATTAATGTCAGTCATGTGATACTGTGCTCTTGACATTGTTGGCTGTTAAACTTCCTTCTACACATTCCTCGGCATCTTTGTGGAAGATGTGCTTCACAGAGCTTAGTACAAAGTGTGGAGAGCCAAAAATGGGCCACCAGGCAGTCTGAACCACATGCAGGTACTTTGGCAGTAAGTCAAAAGAGTAAGATTCAGTAAGGGTTCTTTTAGGAATCAGCCATTAATAATATTTATTAGTGTTTAAGCCTTGATTCAGCAAAGCTCTTAAACAAGGACTTATTTTTCAAGATGATAAGGGTCCTATCTCTGGTCCTTAAATGTCTTCAATTATTTTTATGTATTAATGTTACACTTTAAATATTTGAAGTTCAGCATGTGCTTAAAATCCATACTACATTTTACTTAGTGTACTATTTAATCCTGGTTCTATTTAATTTGCTGGCAATCCTTTAAGAAAGGAATAGGATCCAATTGTGAGGATGTGCTAGGCAACGCACAAAGAATTATGTGGTTGTAGTAATTGAAGGCTTCTCTATCTGACTGCCTTTATCATAGATTTTTTTGTCTAATGCCAAATAGGTCACTGAAACCTAGTGTTTTCTAGTGGTTCCTTGTTGTGTTTTCTCTCAGTTCTCTTGATACCCAGCTTGAAATGACTTTTCTGTTGTAAATATTGAAAGATATTTAATATTAAAGACTTAGTAGGCACTTTGACTCTGGAAAGTGCTGTAAAATGCTACAAACTTTGGCAAATCAAACAACGAATGTCTGGATCTTGAAATGAAGAAACATCCTGGTCTTTGTTTTGGTAGATCAGTTTTTTGCAATAATTTGATTTCTTCATTTAAAGCTGGTATTCTTTTAATGAACTTTCTTAGAATGTTCATGTGTCTTTTATTGGGGGTTTTCTGTTTATTTTGTTCTTCTGTGCAGATAATTTAAATGAGCCTCCTGAACGCTTAGTTAAAAACAGTGTGGCCTTGCATATTAGATTTGGAGTAATTTCCATGGGGATATTCCCATATTTAAAAAAAACCCTAGTCTCTTCAGGTTGATGTTTCTTTCTTTTTACTTAAGAGCTCTTTATTCTCGGTTGGGGGATTTTACAGTCAGTCATACTGCTGTTGCATGAGCAGTCTGTAAGCAAGCGTAACCTGGCAGAGCTTCACACATGAATGGTTGCAGTTGAACTTGTAGCTGCCCTCACAGGGAGCAGGAGAGGACACGGTGTTTATGAACAGTTCTTCCTTCATTATCACAGCATTGGTGGTAGTTACGGAGACTCGCCAGTCTTTTTCATGATATCTCTTCTGGAACATCAGGGCTTTTAAAACAGAGAATGAGCTCCTTTGAGCTTGAGATGCCTACCTGGAGATACAGAAAACCAGTATCCAGAAATGATTACTTAGGTAATCATTTCTGGATACTGGCACAGTAGCTGTCTGTTTTCACTCTACTTACTGAGTTGGGCTCTACCTTTCTGCATGCCTCAGCAGTCCTGGCATGGACAAAGTATCATCCTGGTTCTCCAGTAAGAGAAGCAGAAAGAGGGACCAGCTGTAGCAAACTGATTTTTAATGCTTCCTTCTGGCTTTTCAGCCATTGCCTACAAGTTGCTTGCTTCTTGCTGACCTGTGATACCTACTTGGTTTCTAAGTACATTGCACTTTTTTCATTGGCACTAGATTATTTTTACCTTTGAAGGGAAAAGGCTGTGGTCAGTAAAGAGCCAGGTTACTTGTAGTGTTTAAGAACCACAGATCTCTGGGTAGGAAAAAGAACACGATTGTATGAAGGGGATGTGTCTGAAGCACAACTTCCACTGTGCTTTTCTCCTCAGAAAGGAGGATTTGTCCCAGATGAAGATTGTCCCACCTTTCCTGAAATTTGTATACAGATCAGCTAGGAAAACATCAAGTCTTCATCTTTTCTACAAATCACCATTGCTATAGCTATTAAGAAAACGTCTATCAACAGCAAAAGACTCTGACAAGCAGCCAGCAAAGTTGTGACTGGTTTTTTAAGTACTTTTGTGTTTGAAACTGCTGGAACACCTTTCAGAAGGAAAAAAAAAGAAAAAGAAAAAAAAAGAAAAAAAAAGAAAAAAAAAAAAAAAAAGAAAAAAAAAAAAGAAAGAAAGAAAAAAACCACCCCAAACTATACTGAAAGTTACTTTCAATTTGAAGTGGAAGTGTACAGAGCATGGTGACTTCACAGACTGTTTAGATTTATTACTTGTCTTGATGCTACTGATCACTTTCCTTCTGTCCTTTTGCAGCCATCACAATTGCTTGGGGAAATAATTTCCTTTGAGGTTTTTTTTTGCCTCCTTTTACTGATTCTTAAGCTGTCATTATTACTGTACTGTATTGAAATTACTCTTCATGTGATGGTCCTCAGTTTTATATTGACTTTTAAAATATTTTTCAAAGCAGGAAAACAAGGCATTTCACCGTTTCTGTACTTCAATTCATGTATTTCTAACTGGGTTTAATATAATACAAAAGTTTTATGGAAGTAATGTTTATATTTTTAATTGGAAAAGTATGTAATATTTATGGTACTATTAGGTAGTCATGATGTTGCTTTATGTCAGAGGCTCTCAATACATTTTTTCTACTGCTATCAGTGGATTGTTATCAGAGTAAGGCTATGCTGAACAATGAAGAATAACAGCAAGGAAAGACAATGCTATTTATCTTGCTTAATATAGCTGTCTTTCTGTATGAAGATTTCAGGTCTCAGTTGCTTCCATATAAGGTATCAATAGGAAAGTTCCTCTGTTGACTTCAGGTGGTACCTGAATCTTTTTCAAGAAAATGGTTTTGAGACTATTTTAGGAGTTGTTTGGTTAATTTCTGTGTCTTCTTAGTTTGTGTGTTTAGGGAGGGGATGGGGAGAATGTAAGGGAAGCTCAGCACATCTATCTTACTATTATTTCATTGCCAATATAAGTTCTACTACACAGTGCTCAGGAAACAAAAAAGAAGCTTACATTATAATTCCATCTGAATTCTTCTGCTGTGGAGTTTATTAATTTTTATCATTTAAAGTTCTTCTGTCTCTGGCAGTAGCTCTTCCCTTTCTCTGTATCATTTTTATAGTCAACTTGTGAAGTCAACCAACACGAATGTATGAATGGGTTCATCAAATCACTAAACTAAACAGTGATTTTGCACTGCAAGGTGTTAGGACCCAGTATAGTTCTAAGAGGTCCTCAAGAAATGCAGAGAAAATGTGATACCGCTACAGCACTTGTAGTTTGATGAAGCATCATTTAAGAAAAAAGCATTTTAAGAGACACAAGTTGTCCAGTGTTAAACTGAATTGGACGTCTGTTTTCATTGAATGTCCCAAAGCTTATTTCAGCGTGGTGCCAAAATGCATTTATTTTTCATAGCTGTCTACCAGAACACATTTAAATTATTTGAAAGCAGGCTTGGTGGAGTGGCTGTAAGAGAGTGAATTAGTTCTGTGTACAGCAGCAGCAGGATGGCCCAGCGGACTTCTGACCCAGAAGGATCCTGAGTCACTGCAATCTGTTCTGTGGGAGATGGAAGGCAGTATGACCTGGCTGTTGGACATGTTTTCAGCAGTCGTGAGAAAACAGCCTGTGGGCTAAGTGATGCTATGGTTCTCCATGCTATTCCTGGCCTTGTGGGCTGTGGTGCTGCAGCAGATGGTTCTTGTCCAGTTGGGTGGATTTGAAAGATCAGGACAAGGTAAGCACAGGAAAGGCACTTGACTGGCGGGGAGAGGGGAAAGAATGAAGAGGGATAAACAAGCCATGTTTATTTTCTCTTTTTCTTTGAAGTTTTTGCTTTCTATCTTTAAATCCTGTATAAATATATATAAATATCTTAACAAGTAAACAGTAAGACCATTTTAGTGGGCGAGGAGGACAACAAAAACCTACCGTTAATGTTTCCATAATCAGCTAAAGTTCTGACTTTCTGTTTGTATTTACTTGGAGAATTTTCAGTTGTGTTCCTTAACTCTATATCCACAAACTTCTCAAATGTGTTGTTAGCTAAAATGAATTAATATTAGGTTTGTAGTGTCACTAAACTTAAATGGGAAAGCCAAAAAAAGAGCCTGGAACTTCTTAAACATCCTTGGTTTTCTAAATACAGTCCTTTTGGTATTTAAACACAAGACTTTGCAACTAAAAAATCTGGCTTCTCAGGACTTGAGTGTTTTAGGAAACATAAAATCTAACTTAAATATTACTCTATATTCATTTTATATTCTGTTATAAAGAAAGTAATATTTTATTCCTGAGACTTGCTATGAAATTCTTGACTAATGGGCCAGCTGTACTTGAGAATATTAATTTTTGCAGCCACTGATAGAGAAGTAGTTCTACCTTGAAGCATTTATCTTCTGGACTGTGCAATTTGCTGTGCATTCAACAGGATTTGGGGGGGTAGTTATTTTTTGAGTGTTTTAGATTGGGATTTTAATATGGGAATTGTAGTTTCCTGGCAGTGCTTGCTATGTAATTATTGACATTGATAGCCTGGAAACATTTGGTTTGGGTTCCTTTAGAAAATCTCCACATTCCAGGGAATATCAGCTTGATAAATACAAGTAAAAGCTGTGTGAAGTCTAGTCAGGTTTTGGGGGGTTGGGGTTTTGTTTTGGGGTTTTTTCTAGTTTTTTAGTTGGTTGTTTGATTGGGATTTTTTTATTATTATTACTCTATTGCCCAGAGTATGAATACTCTCTGCACACTTTCTCAGCACTGTGCATCTGACACAAGACAGTTATACTGCTGTACACGTTTAAATGGTCTATTACTAGTCTGCTGCCAGGAACTAATAAAAATATATAAACCTTCTGATCAAATTTTATTATTTTTCTCATTTTCTTTCTAGACAGTTTATGGTTCCACAAGATTCTTTAATTCCCAGTCATGATACACTGTTAATGGGCCTTAGAATCTTGTCTCCTTGGCTTCATGCCAAGCAGAAGTCTCAGCTATCTTTTGAACAACTATACATGTGACATATATGTAGCACTGGAACTTCTAATATAGCTGTTAATGTGAGGAAATGGCAAAAATTTATTCAACTGCAATTGATACTGCAATTACTTTTACTAGTAGATACTGGGAAAGAACTTAGTAAAAAATCCCAATTTTTTCATCATTCTAAATGACTATAATTTTCTGCTTCCCAGCATTAGATCTGGATAAGCTCAAGAAGCTGGCCCATGGGAATGTGAAGAGATTTAACAAGACCAGGTGCTGGTGCTGCACCTAGGTCAGGGCTGTCTCGGGTGTCAGCACAGGCTGGGCATGAGCAGACCCAGAGCAGCCCTGCCCAGGAGGACTTGGGGGTGCTGCTGGGTGACGGGCTGGACATGCCCCGGCCATGGCACTCACAGCCCAGAGAGCCAAACGTGTCCTGGGCTGCATCCAGAGCCCCGTGGGCAGCAGGGGAGGGAGGGGATTCTGCCCCTCTGCTCTGCTCTGCTGAGACCCAGCTGGAGCTCTGCATCCAGAGCTGGGGCATCCAACCTAAGAAGGACACCAGCTTGTTAGAGAGGGCCCAGAGGAAGCCACCAAGATGACTGGAGGGCTGGAACCCTCCAGTATTATACGAAATGTTAAAAGAATTGGGATTTTTTCAGTCTGGAAATGAGAAACGTATGAGGTCACCAAGTTGTGTCTTTTCAGTCCCTGAAGGGAGCCTAAAGAAAGGAGAGGGACATTTTACGAGGTCAAGTAGTGACAGCACAAGAGGGAATGACTTTAAACTTAGAAGAGGGTAGGTTTAGATTAGATATTAGGAAGAAATTCTTTACTGTGAGGATGGTGAAGCACTGGAACAGGTTGATCAGACAAGGTGTGAATAATCCACAGATGTTCAAGGCCAGGTTGGATGGAGCTCTGAACAACCAGGTCTAGTGGGTAGCATCCCTCTCCATGACAAGGAGGCTGTAACTACATGATCTTTAAGGTGCCTTCCAGCCCAGCCATTCTTTGCACCTAAAGAGAGAGAGGTCCTCCTTTGTCCTCCAAGCAAACCAACCGTCTACACCTTTTTCTGTTGTTCCCTCCCTGGCAGTCTAACTTTTGGCTAGCTAATGACTGAGAATTTGGATGTATTCACTCCTCTGTAAGGAATTTATTCAATAGCTAGATGATAAGCACTAATAATGGCCCATGTTTTCCCAAAAGACAAGGAGTTCTAAGGAAAATCCAAAACCATGTCACAGCTCCTCACCATCACACCTGTGTCATTCCCTTTCACAGGTCATAAGATGTGCCAGATCCAGGTGCTGCCAGAGCCTGTTTGTAAGCGAGTCTATTTTAGGAGACAGTTTCTGTGTAGAAATGACAAGTTTCCTGAACTTCTCCAAGACACAGACTCAGAAAAGAACAAGTCTGAGCTGGTGTCAGTTCCTAAAAAGAAGTGTTGTTTTTCTTCTGGCTAGCCATTACCTGGCTGAGCTTATTCCAACATACTTGGGACGGGGGTGGCTGGGAAAAATTGGAAAAAATTGCTTGCAAGTCAGAAGTGAAGTATTTACCCATCTGAGTGGGACTGCTCAAAACTGGTAATCAAACACTTGGTGAAGTAACTTGCCATTTCAGGATTGTAATCTTTCCTGTCCGCTTTCCATCTGCAAAACTGGGAAAACAGTATTTATTTAGCTCACCGGGATAGATGATATTTCCTTCATTAATGATCTTGGGCATGAGACAGTATTCTTGCACAAAAGTCTTAAAGAATTTAATGGTATTTTTGAGAAAGCGAGCTGGTATCCCTATTGTAACTTGTGTTAATGCTAAAGCTTGTTTATGCCTCCTTAAGTGATGCCCAAAGTAGGTGTGCTCTTAGAATGAAACCAAGTGATACAGAAGTAGAGAAACCAAATTTGCTGGACTCACAGTGCTCGACAGTTATGTTCAAAAAATACATTAAAATATTCCAAGGTCTGAATTTTAATTTATTAATGACATGGTTCAAATACTTTACCTTCTCTCTATATATGATATATATGATTATCTGTAGGATTCTAGGTATTCCATTAGCTGAATATTAGATACTGTAACTAGGTATGAGGATGGTAAATGTTACTATATTGTTTTATTAACCATGCTTTCAAGGTATATTATGATGATGATTTGCATTTGGCAGTGGTACTGTTGAACTAGAGTAGATAATAAAGTGGTTTGCAGTTGATACTTGCATTAATGAGTAAGCATGAATTATAAAAACTCTGCTCACATTGAAGCTTTTCCAGATTCAGGTGGGTCTGAAGGAGAGGGAGCAGTGTGGTATTCCTTTAATATCCTCAGTATACTATTTAAACAATATTTTTTTTTAAACCCAGGATTATGACCCAAAATATGGACTTAATGGAATAAAATATTTCAGCTGAAATGAATAGGAAACACTGGAGAGACCTCTTGCAACTTCTAGTAAACAAAATTATTCTGAAACTAATCACGTTCTGAACTTTCTGCTTTGACTTCTATGTATTTTCTGCTGTTTCTAATAGAACGTATCTTTCTTTTGCTATCTCCTTCACCATTTCTTCATCTATTCCTGCCTTCCTGGGTTGTCTTTTGAGTGGAATTATGGAAACAAGAAAATGAAAAAAACCTCTCAACCAATCAACCAAACAACCCAACCCAATCCAACCAAGTAAAAGAAAAAAAATCCCTCCAAATAAACAACCCACCTGCACTTAAAAATCCCCAACAAAAATGCCCAAAGAAATACACCCCACCACCCCCCCAAAAAAAAATCCCACAACTGCACATTTGTGTCATCCCCTTAGCTCTCTTTCATTTCTGTTGGGCATACTTGACTTGATTTTAATGTAAGCCCACAACTGGGGCTCTAGTCACCCTTTGTGACGCCAGCCTTTGTATAGGGCTTCAGTCCTACAGAATTCACTTTTGTCCCTGACTAACATGGACCATTCTACTGCTACAGTTAAATTTGAATAGGAAATAAAGCAGACTTCGCTCATGGTTGGTGAATGCTAAAACTTGCCTCCCTTATTCCAGCTGGCCAGTCAAAGCTAAAATGGTGATCATGTAGCTATGGAGCCTGGGAGTAACCTTTTTCCCATTTGACTGCTGTTGATATGCCAGATTCTCATCCTTCAACCTAGCTGCAGCTGGATATTTGGTTGTCACTGGGAGCCAAAGGTGGGCTGGCAGCTCCCCAAGTGAAAGCTGTACTCTGCCACGTGTATTTTAGGCAAGTTCAGTCAAAAGTTTGCTATGTCTTTTGCTTTGAACTTAAACAAGGAAGGAAGTTAGGGAGCTTTCTGGGAAAGCCTCTTCAAGAACCTGGGCATAACTCAGCTTCTTTAAGGGGTACAACAGCAGTACAGTGGTACTCTGTATGCAATTTTTAGTTATCATAATCTGTTTTAACAACCTTCAGATTAGTACTTTCATTGTTGTTTGAAAGCTTATGTCAAAAATTGATTCCTCAGTCACTAGAAAAGAACAAAACAGACTTTCCAAGACAGACAATATAAGGAAAATAATGAACGTTGTCACACAAATACATGTGGGGAGCTTTTGCAGTACAGACAGCTTTGAAAAGTGGAAAATTCCTAAAGGTGAAGAAGTGCAGTCACACTTAGACTGTCAAATATCTTAGCTGTATGTGGCTGTAGGAACTTTTGAAAGCACGGGTGTGTTGCTGCATCCAGTTGCAGGTTGCAGTAATTAGCAGTTGGTTTAACTGCTTACTTGCCATTAAAATTTATGCATTTGTTGTTAATTCTCAGTAGGGTAAATAAGTTGTTTTGGTTTGTCTGAGCTCTGCTCTTAGCAGTGATATTGATGAACTGCAGCTTTGTAAATATCATGGGAGAATGCTGTTGTCCAGACTCCTGCCCCTCTGCTGAATTCACAGGTCAGTCCTAGGGAACAACCCACTGTCAGTTTTTCAAAAGAGACTGGTTTTTTGTCTACAGTTCTATAGTTCCAAAAATTGTATTCATACTTGTCTAATGGATTTGTTTAAGTGTCCCCTTTTCATGGATTTGTAATAGCAAATGGTCTCTAATACATTTTTTATTAGTTGATTAAAATTAAATGATTAATTAGAGATTATCTTCTGTGAAGCAGAAGAAATTATGACAGGAGTAATCAAACATTAATTACTGAAGATTTTGCTGATCAGCTGTCTGCTGAACATGCTATACTGCAGGTGTGTGATAGGAATTATGCCTTTTCAGGCTTACCTAAAAACAGAGGCCAGACAAAATTAAGATAATAAAAAGCATTTATATTTATTGAAGGGCCTTCAAGTACATTTAGGGCAGACAGAGCACACTCAGGAGCTACACCCAAAAATGGATGATGAGTCACAGGTTTTCACACTTTTATAAGGTTGGGCCATTTGCATATTGGGAGTTAATCTTCCAATTACAGCTTCATGAAATGAAATCATTCATCCCAAGTTTGCTCCCCCCTAACTCACTTCTGTTTACATTTCTCGGGGCCTGAGACAGTAAGGTGTCCTTGATTCCCAGCCCTAGACAGGAATTGTTTTGTCTGACCAACATGTGAAGACAGTAGCTAACACTGTATATGGAGTTCAGAGTTATACACTAAAGAATTACGGGATTACAAATAAATGAAAAATATAAAAGCTGAAATCCTAAGGCATCAGGAAAAGTAAAACTTTTCCATAACTTCAACTCCAAAATAGGTAAACTGTACCTCAGTCTCTTAGAGAAGGAAAATGCTTTTTCACATATGTTTTTTTAGTAATATCAAGGAGTATATTAACCTTTAATTGCTTTGCATGTGTACTGTGCATAATAGTTCAAGATTTATTTAACATGCATCTGGCATTATAGCACTACAAAACTGAATAGTTTATAGAGAATGGTATTCTCTTTCATGGTACAAGACTGGTGACAAATCTCCTTTTATGACAGAGACGATAGATTTTACTTTTAGGGTTACTACCTTGTTGGTTTCCTTTGCTTTTACCTCAGCTTTCTTGGTTTTGGTAGTTGGCTGTCAGTGCAGCTCTACATTGTTAGTTTTTAAAAATCATCTGGGAAAGATAATGGGTTTTGCTTCTTTTGTACATGAGGAATCATAGAACACATACATTGGCAAAGGATTCAAGAACTTGGAGTTTAAATTTAAAATATGAAGATTTTCTTTTTGAGCAGAAAATCACCTGCTGTCTGGTAGGACAGCCACATGAAAAGCATTCAAGTATGAGCGGTCTGACTATACCAGTGACAAATAACTTGAAGTGTTTTCTGAACTAAGAACTGTTGTGCTGGATAGCCAGAGAGCTGAGCCATTCCCAGGTGGACTTAGAAGCATCCAACCCAAATATGAACAGGAGAGTTAGCTTCCAAAATAAATTATTAGGAGTAGACATTTGCAGTAGACAAAGCCAAATATGTTTTCCCTCTTCTGCTTTTATATCAACAGATGATGGAGGTTATTTAGTTTATACTGAAAATGTTGGAATGTGATAGTCAAGCAGAGTTGTCACACCTGTGTTATGCTTTCCTGGTTGTCTAGACATTCCAGCCTCCGTTCATTCCTGTGGATCTGAATCCATCACCTGTGCTTAATACTTATGTCTGCTGAAAAAAACTAAATACTCCTCCAAATGATGTGTCAAGAAAATGCTCTTCTAACTTCAAACAGGCCTTTAATTCTCTTGGGTTATGTGAAGTATATTGGTGTCAAGATAGAAAGATTACTTTAAAGAAACCAGGTGTTCATTCTCTGAGATTTTTTTTTATAGACTTACCCATATATCTCCTGCTGTTTTCAGCTACATCAGCACAAGGAAGCACGTATTTTGACTATGTTGCTGCAAGCTTTTTGAAACATATCTATGAAAGATGCCATCCAGTTTTCTGTAGTGGTTGTACATTTGTATGTCCTTCTTTGTTGCAATTGCCTTGCATTACCTAACTCAATTTCCTTCTCTTGAAAATGAATCTTATTCTAGCTTCAAAAAATTAAATTTATTCTTGAGTTTGAAACACTGATACCACAGTTCACTCCTCTTCTCCTTACCTCAGTCATCTGTCATCTTTCCAAAGCTTCAAAACTCTCAAGAGAGTACGATGAATGTCAAATGTGAGAAGAGTGCTGTCTCAGTAAGTTTGACCTGATCAGGAAAATTTTCTTCTTTTCTTCTCCTTCCTTTTCACCCGAAATGACTTCTTCAGGAAACATCCAATCTTTCTGTAACTCAGTGGATCAAAGTGCTGTATTGTTGGATCTTAATCACATATGAATGGCTCCAGAAGGGATCAGAGCTCTCTTTGTTCATTAGAGGCTTCTAGGCCAAAACCAGTGCCAGCAGCCATAAAGGAAATATGTAAACCTCTGTTTGGTCATTCAGTGAACCATGTCACTCTAGGTTTGACCCCCACTTCTTCCCACTAGCTTCCTTCTGCAGGAAGGTGGCCTAGATCATGGCTGTAAAACATATTAATGCCAGCAATTGTAGGCAAAGGGATTATTTTTGTCTTTCTTTTTGATGTCTCTGCTAATTTTAATCCTTGCTGTTTTCTCCTTCTGAATGTTCTCAGCTTTAAGCACAAACTAGGATCAAAATGTTCCAGATTTGTCTGTATCAGAGAGAGGATGGTCTACATCACTGTGGTGTCACTGTGTCTTGTAAAGTGTAAGTGCTAAGTATGTGCACAGTAATATCGAAGTGTAAGACCATAAATATTTGGGATTTTTTTCCTGTAAAATGGGTTTCTGTTGTGCTGGGTGTTTTGCATATTGGTACTGGCTGTAGGAGATGGACTGCTCTATTAATAATATTTTTTTTTATCAAATGATTTCACTTCTTTGTAGCCCATCAAGATATTAGAAGAGCTTAACAAGATATAACAGTATTGAATAGGACATTAACAAGACATTTGATTTCTCTTTTTGCTTCAGCTGTGCATTTTTATGCAGCAATTTTAATGATATTGTCACTTTATATTTTTATATGATTCAAGCTGCGATGTTCTTGCTTGTAGACTTTAGTTGATACCTAAAGTGCAATCCAGTATCTTTCTTACACTGCTGTATCAAGCATGAATTAACTGCATAACTGATAATAAACCTAATCTCTAGGAATGTTTATGCTAAAAGGAAAACAGGGATGCAAAGAAGTTGCATTTTTGCACAAACGAGTGTTGTTCTTTATTGGGCTGTTACTCACATGCTTTAAAATGTCATCCAATGAAGAAGGCAAACCAAACAACTGAGCTGATCAATCATATACTGTGGATACTGAAAAGCAAATAATTGAACTGTTCATGTTTGCCCTTTAGGTTAGAAAATTCATTGTGCAAAGTAAATGACAGTGTGTTCACAGAAATAAAGTTGGTTTATATATGCCTTCTGAGTGTCTTGGGCTATATTACTAGAATAGTATAACTTCAAGTAGTTTAATTGGCTTTTTGTCTTCATATACTGTATCCATAAAAATAGACAAGGCTAAAAGGGAAAGAACTTTGTGTTTTGTCTAACAGTTCTGGTAAAATTCCGAAAAGTCAGATATGTCAACCTTTAATTAAAAAAAGAGTATTCAAATTCTACTAGAAGCATTATGGTTTTGCATATGTTTTGTATAAAATGAGCAGAATTTCTCTCTCCTCTCCCACAAGAATGGTTGAAGATTTAATCAGACCACTGGCCAGTGGATTTTTTTATAGGACCCATTTGTACTGTGTTTGTCCATGTTTGTCTTTAATCTAAACCCAGGTGATTGAATTTATACCTTCTTTTTACTGATAGATCCTGTTAATACATTTAAACTCTTGTCAAGGAAAGAAAGGAAACATTTTTTTTGTTTTCTGTGACAGTTTTCACTGTTCAGTCTTGATTTTTCTAAGCATTGTTCACTTTTCAGTGTACTTTTCTTCAAATTTTGTCACGTCCTTTTGCAGATTTTTGCTTTCTAGCTGGCAAACATCAAGCTGATACACTACCAGCTGGACTGGAATTTTTTAATATGAAGTCATTTCTGCTGTCATGGATTAGACATCTTTAGAAGCAGGATGTTTTATTGCTTGTAAGTCATCTAAAGCCATTTTATATGGCTGATCTCTACTTACCCTCTTCAATTTCTGCTGCACTGCCTGTGGTCTGACTGACATGATGATGACACTGTCCTTTCTATTAATCTGTCTACAACTGGTCTTATAAAACAGTGTGGCTGGTGGCACTCTTCACTTCATGTTGAGTAAATTGCTATACAATGTGCAAATACTTATTTCTTTGAAGTCTTGAGAATTTCGTCCATCTCCAAAACAGTTTTGCAGTAGGCAGCATAGCATCTTTTCCTGCTTTTCTGGAGCAATGTATAAAAAACTTTGTAATGTTAATTTTTTTAAAAAATGTTGTTAGTACTTCATCTTGTAATGAGGTAATTTCTTCAGTGAGAGGACAGTTAGAAATGTTCCATTATTAATATTTCAAATTTTAGCTCTTTACCAAGTAGACCTTTCTCGTTATAAGTCACTAAAGCATCTGAATTATTAGCAGCATACAATTAATACACTTGATTCACTATAAAACAATTGAACCATTTTCCAGTTATGGAGGCAAACATAATACATTAGTTTTCAGTTTCTAGTCTTTTCAGTAAAACTGGCATGATCTATCTGTCTGTTTATATAGGACAGTACTAAACATTCAAATCTAAAATGTTACTGAAGAATATAGTTTTAGCTGTGGGTTTTTTAAATCTATATATTTAAATCCATTACTTCCTTGCAGTGGTTCATTTCTCTTTGAAATCTGGACTACTGTAAAGCTGATAACTGTGTCTCTGAGCTGGAGACTGAGGAATATTTAGTAACCTATTGCTAGGAATCCCCTTCTCATGCCACCCGCTGAATAATCGGCATAACAGGATAGTAATACTAAATCTAAGTGGAAGTGCCAAGAAAAAAACTATGATATAGTGCTACTTTCAGACTATAGAAAAATGACAGCTCAGATTTATTTTTGGTGCTTATGGTTAAAAGATGTTCTATTTGTTGTTTTATTGCCTTTGTAATACTTTGGAGTTGCACAGGCGATGGTGATATAACAATAGATAATATACTACACATCTTGGCATAGAAATAGCAGAATAGTTAATCATATTAAACCTTTCAATTACTGCTTCACAAATGGGTATTTGTTCTTGATGGATTTCTCATTCAAGTAACCCTCGACCTCATAAAATACTAAACTCATACTGCAACCTATGTTTATAATGCCAGTTTTTTTCCCATTTTCAGTTTAGGCAGTTAGCTTGTTTCAAGTTTAAAAATAATGATTTAGAAGAATCAATTTCATGGTGAATGCATCTAGTCAAACAACTCATTTAAACAACATCTTACTTGTGTGTAGCAGACCGTTTTACAAGTAACTGAGAGTTTTACAAGCCTGTGTTTCAGACAGGAAAATTGGTTGTTTCTCATATGTGAGCTTGAAACTTAAACTTGTTAGCTTCAATGTACAGAACCTTTTCTGGTTTGGTAAGGAGTATTTAGTTAAGGTCTTTTCTGTAGACAGAAGCTGTAGCTGTAGACATATATAATAGTTCATTATCAAGAAGTGGTAAAATGGTACAAATTTTGAGTATGTTCTGTACAAGCCAGTGGGTAGAACCTTTTCACTTGTCACTAGTGGTCAGCAAACATAGCCTGTGATGATTTCTAATGTAAACTCAAATAGCAATTGTAAATGTACAGATTTCCAGCTTATGCTGAGCACTCAGAATGTAAAGTGGTGATTTTAGACACAGCCACCTGTGTCTGTCTCTATGAGACCTCAATTTTGAATAGATAGGTTGCTCTCTAAGGGGAATGGAGAATGCTTAGAAAAATCTGTTTCCTTAAGATATTTTAGTCAACTGGTATTAGTCTTCTCATCCTCATAAAAAGTTAGTGTCAGCTATATATTTCCTATATTTGATCTAATTTTCAATGCAGTGCTTACCCCAGGTGTAACACCAGGGCCTGTTGGTAAAACTGCAGGTCACATCCAAAGGTGGAGGGAAGGTGCTGTCTGTCAACCTTGGAAAAGCCAGGTTTCACTTTCTGCTAGAATCACTTCACAAGTATCTGCTTTTGTTTTCCATTGGTACAGTCATGAAAATTGGGAGATATTATTACCAGGACATAGCACCTGCCTCCAGGGGCTTTTCTTCAGAAATAATCTGGCTTTTCTATTACTTTAAAGGTATTCCATTGTTGTCATGTACAAAGGAAAGCCTTAATTCACTTAAAGTAACAATAGCTTTATTACAAAACCTGTTTTAAGCTCCTTTAATATTATTTTCAGTAGCTCTCCTTTAAGGAGACCATAAGTTTTACAAGTGTTGTCAGTCAGAGTTTGGCCATTCTTTGGAGAGATGAGAGGGACACTTTATAAGGGCATGTGGTTATAGGACAAGGGGGAATGGCTTTCAAGTGGAAGAGAATATGTTTAGATTAGCTATTGAGAAGAAATGCTTTACTGTGGGGGAAGAAATATTTGAACAGGTTTCCCAGAGAAGCTGTGGATGCCCCATCCCCAGAAATGTTCAAGGTGGGATGGGGCTTTGAGAAACCTGGTCTAGTGGAAGATGTCTCAGCCCATAGCAGTGGGGTTGGAATAGGATGATCTTTAGGGTTCCTTCCAACCCAAGCCATTTTATGGTACTTTGGGGCTGGTTTGGACGTTTTTATGTAAAGGTTGGAATCCTTCCTGAGATATCTGTATATCTCTCTTCTTTCTTGTATGTGCAACTCTTGATCAGCTGCCTATTATTCAATCTCTTTCCTTGAAGTGTTGATCCGTATAATGTAGGGAAGTGATATCTCAATGCAGTAAGAAAAATATTCATTACTCTTTCTCTTATCCTTTCCCATGGAATATTTTTACTAAAAGACTTTTCAGTAAGGTAGAATTCCCTGCTGCAACCTATGGTAATGGAAGAAATACCTCTGGCACTTAAAAACCAGAGAAATCCTAGCCTTTTACCTTTAAGTTCAAGAGTCAAAAGAACAGTACACTTCAGCATCTCATTGCATTCACCCATCTTCTCCAAATCCATCTATTATCCATGTCTTTTCCAGGGCCACTGCTGCAAATCTCTGCATTAGTTTGCTGATATTATTTCCCATTTACTTGACTTAAATCATCCTCTCTTGCTATAAAGTACTCACTTTTTTTTTCCGTATCTGTGATTGCTCATGCATTTCTAGTCATTTTAGGGTTAGTGGCAGATTTTTTTTTTGCACATGCATGTTCTGTGTACAGCACTGTGTCTGAATTGGGCTGTGTAATTTTCCTCTTGGTATCCCTGTGCTTTATGAAGAAAACTGAAGGCAGTGAGGGGGCCTTACTCAAGCAAGCCCTGGTCAGGGAGCTGGAGGGGTTCTGCCATAATTCTAGGTGGAGAATTAGAAAGTATCAAGAAATAGATGAGTCTGGAGCTGCCTGAAATAGTAGTTCTAAGTGGTGGCTTGCTGTGAGTTTGGAGGCATTAGTCTTCCCAGAGGCATGGACCTAGAAAACACAAACTACAGATTGGCATCCTCTAACCATGGGGCAGAAAGAAATCCTCAGAAGGAGGTCCCACGGAAGTTCCTGGTGCTGGAGAAGCTGGGAGAGTGGCAGAGCCTGAGGATTTCTAACAGCCAGGAACTGAACCAGGCAGTGGCATGGTCTCTGGGAACAATTTTGTGCTCAGTACTCTGGAGCACTGTGTCCAGTTCTGGGCCCCTCGGTTTAGGAAGGACATTGAGATGCTGGAGTGCATCCATAGGAGGCAGCGAGGCTGGTGAAGGGCTGGGAACATGAGCCCTGTGAGAAGCAGCTGAGGGAGCTGGGGTTGTTTAGCCTGGAGAAAAGGAGACTCAGAGGTGACCTTATCACTCTGCAACTCCCTGAAAGGTGGCTGCAGTCAGATGGGGTTGGTCTCCTTCTCCAGGCAGCAACTGACAGAACGAGAGGACACAGTCTTGAGCTGTAAGGGGAATATAGGTTGGAAATTAAGAGAAAGTTTTTTTATGGAAAGAGGGATAAAGTATTGGACTTGTCTGTCCAGGGAGGAGTCACCATCCCTGGATGTGTTAAAAAAAGATTGGATGTGGCACTCAGTGCCATGGTTTTGTTAAGATGTTGGGGCATGGGTTGCACTTGATGATCCTGAAGGTCTCTTCCAAACTAGTAATTCTGTGTTTTTGTGATTCTGTAATTTTTACTTTAAGAGTATCTTATGTTAACTTTTTCAAATGGATTTATTACATAGTTTCTGCTTTTAAACAGAAAATGGTGAATTGCAGTTAGTTCAGGGCTTCCATTGCTTCTATGCAGACATGTATAACAAATAATTCTCCCATTGGCAAAGGAACTGAAGGGAGGTTGGAACCATCCTATACTAGCATGCTGTGCTCTGTACCTGGTAAAGAGCAAGTGAAATAGGCACAACTACTGTCTGTGTCTGCTTGTGGGAGCACACACCTCACAGAACCACAGCTGCTGCTGAGTGGCTTTTGTGCTCAATCTGACTGTTAACTTGGAACAGTGCCAGCAGTGTGAATGTGGGGAGACAACCACAAAGCCCTTAGAAATCATGTTCTTTGCTGCTTATACAAGGGCACATGTCCATACAGTGTTTTGGTGCTTTGCAGACGTGGGCACAGTATACAGATGTTATTTGTTCAAGTACTAGATTTATGTACATGTTCAGGCAAATGCAGATGAATCATCACATATGCACTTCTCCAGAAAATACTGTTTAACGGGTATCTGAACAGAAAACATGCTATTTGCAGAAAGGATGTCATAATAAGGACTGACCTTTGGACTTCTCATTACTCTAAAGGTTATTTTTGACAGTCAACAACGCAAGTAAACTTTTTTGGGCTGGGAAGGGTAAAATCTCAGCACTTGTGTACTTGTGTCTCAGATTTTGTTCCTAGTTCAAACCACAGTCTATAATAAAACTAGCATATTTTGCTGCTGAAATCAGCATACTCTGTCACTAGTCTTATATTGTGAAGTAAACCATGAGTACCAGCAGTCTATTTAAAAAAAAAGAATGCTACAAAAACTCTGTAAGTCTCTGAAAGATGTTTCCTAAAGGTCTTGAGTGTTGAGTCTCATAATACTAGTTATTTGTATTCCTTAAGCTATTTAACTGAAGTTATAGCAAAAACAAACCTGAGTGAGAGACAGTAGAGAGGAGGTGACTGGTGGTATAGTGAAATACTTCAGTAGATTTCTTGTAAAATTATCTTTGGGTGTGTTACATTCTATATTTTTGTTAACAGATTAGAGCAATGATAGTAATTTAAATGAGTTATCTAAATTTATATTGATCTTAGATTCAATCACTCATTTTCGGCACAGCTTAAGAATATATTGTGATATGCTGAGAATACACTAAAATAGAAAATTGTCCTTATATACAGTAATTGAGCATTTTTGTGTCTGTGATCTATGTGGAGGAAAAAAGATATCTCAATTTTAGGTGTACTCCAAGTAGCTATCTTTAACCAGGGCTAATTTTCAGCGTTACTCTTTAGGATTTTATATTCTAACACTTTACCTGTAAGTGCTTAACTGTCAGACAGTATCTGTGGCAACCCAAAGTACTTAGTAAAACACTGGGTAAGAGAGAAAGCAAAAAAAGCAGTAACTTAAAGTGATGCTTAATTTTCACTTCTGAGTAATTCTTTGAAGTAAAAGAAAGAATTAAAATGGCTTTAAAGAAAAATATTTTACTGTGCTTTCATTGCATACATTTTTGTACCGTATTGTCTTCTCTGTTCTTTTTTTCCTTATCACTTGAGATGCTGTTTCACTCACTCTAGGGCTGGACAATTGTGAGCCGTTGTCTTGTTTTTCCAGTTATGTGCTTATATGAACCTTCAACTGGAAGTCTGGTTTTCTCTATATAGGTATACTGCTGCTCGTCTCGTGTTATTTCTATTTCTTCCAGTTGTAAGGAAAGCACCTGCTTATATGAAAGGAATATCCTGGGTGAATAAGACGTGGAAAGAAAAGTATTGGTGTGTGTTTTTGGCAGCTACACATGATTTATTATTTCTTTTGTACAAAATAACAGAATCTAACCAAAAAATCTAATGCACTGTAATAAACTGTTATGTGGTAACACACAGAGTGTGTGCTAAGAGTTGATGGATCCTAGTAGCTTCTTAAAGTCTGTCTTTGCTTCCATCCACATACAAATCTCAGTGGTACTTCTGCAATCTCTGCAATTTTCTCACTCCCATCCATCTTCTTTGTCCAGACCCATTCTAACATGATGCTATCTTTAAAGAAGCCACCCCAGCTTTTCCATTTTAAAAACCTTCCAGCTCTTTAGCTCACATCTCTTTTTCTTGTCTCATGCTTGTATTATCCAGTATTCTGTGCTCTCTGGAATAGTGTGGCTATGCTGATTTGTCAGGCATCCTATTTCTTCATTCTGAAGAGATAGTTATCTTCTTTATAATACATTTATTTCAGGTATCACTTGTAATCTGAAAAGTGTTGTGACTTGTGGCCACTGGAGATAAGAAGGGTGGAAACATGCACAAAGCACTGTGTACATTACTTTAAGTGACTGTATTCCTCTTTGTAAAGACTTACAAGCCAAAAATGTCGTCTGGCTCTCTGACAAAGCTAAGTACAAAGCTCAGTTGGATGTGTTTTAGGTAGTCTTTTATAAAAGGCAAAATATAAAAGACAAAACAAAACAACCAAAAAAACTCTCTCACACACACAGCAAAACCCAATACAAAAAAAAAAACCAACCAAAAAACAGCAACCCCAAACTTGTATGAATTAGAAATACCGATTTGTAAAGCATTCACCACTACTTGTAAGATGTACCAAAAGGACTCTGATGATTTTGTTTAGTAATCTTTTCTAGAGAAAATGCTTACTCTGCTATCACACAGATATGCTGAAGAAAACTTGTTTTTTCTTTTGATTTTACTTCAGCAGGTTATATTTTGAAGTTAAAAAAAAAGGACACTCAGTTACATAAATTTGATTATCATACTGAGTACTTAATGGACTTTTTGCAAATTTTTAACATTGTACATACAGACTTGAGATTCCTTGGCACATTAATGTTGGTGAGCAGTGAAATATGTATCCTCAAAGAGCATATAAAAGCAATATAAGAGGAATATAAGAGGAATATAAAAGCATTTCTGAGGCTGATAGTGTTGTTGGATCTCAGCTGGCATTCCTGGGAGTAGCCCTGTGCATAGGTTGCTGCAGACCACAGCACATCACCACCCCTTCTCATCAGCTGAGGCACTTTCATTCCCCTCCCTGTTGTGTAAGAGATCCTGCATATGGAATCAATAAACATGAGGTACAGGTGCTTTAGGAGGAGTGCTTATGATGCATAGGTGCATTACAAGGATCCCTCTAGACAAGGATGAGATCACTGTTAAGAAGAAGCATACGAGCAGGCATACGTAAAGTATCTTTTCAGGAGAAGTGAAATGTCTCTGTAGGATGAATAAATATTACAAAACTTTGGCTGACAGTTGTGCACATTACAGCTGCTCTGGTCAGACAGGAGGTCCTTTTTAGCCAAGAGGCCTGTCAGATAAGGAGCTTTCTAGCAGATTTTTCAGGAAAAGCATGGACATGTTAACTCCTGTATGGCAATGGATTGAACTAGTTGATTTAAGATTGACTATCAGTCAACTCCATACAAGCCTATAAATCACTGCACTCAGAAAAGAACCAGCAGAAAAGTACATGCAGCAGCTCAGAAGGCAGTGCAATTTGCAGTCAAGCACACCAACATAAGCTAGAGTGGATTTCAATTTACTTTTTAGCATCAGTGGTGATTTAAGTAATGAGTTCTACTCTATGGTTAGTAGGTCAACATTTGTGGTTTCTATTTAGTTTGCCAGAATTTCCTTTCTTTTGTTTTCTCTATTCTTTTTTTAGACATGACTACTTTTACCTCTAGTACCATCCTTTTCCTTACTGCAATTGGTGAAAGCTTTTTTTGTTTATTTTAAAGTCTTCTGAAGCAGTATAAATATACTCTGAGCCTCTAATTATGGTATTTTTTTCTGTGCCACCTGCAAGCATTTCACTTTTTTAGCTACACAGTTAATTTTCTTTAAGTTCCAAATTTTATGTAGTTACTGTTTTTAAAACTTAATGCTATGTAAAGTACTCTTGGCTTTTTCTCTTTTCCAAATATATTGAATTTGCACAAGAATTGTTATACCAGCTTGTCTGTTGTTCTTAGAGACAGCAAGCAAAATTCCCTCTCTCTCCCCCATCTTCTAAATGGTGGCTCCAAAAAGCAGATTTTTATGATGCCTGAGAAAATACTAGCTCAGTGAAACTTTCACAGTGTTAATATGGGCTACTCTAATTTTCCATTATTACTTGGTTTCTTGTCCATGCAGATTTGGAATGGATGAATGAACTATATCTTATAGTTAATACATGGATCAAGCAAATCAGATTATTTTAGTTTAATTCATACCTTCAGTCATCCTTTTGCAGTGATACTTGGTAAATTTTGTGAAAATCTTTCAAAAATTTAGTCTTGTGGGGACACAGACAAGACGAGGCAGCCTTTCATTGGATATAATATACATGTTTTGCTACAATTTTTTTTTGTCCCAATGAAATTTTTCAATAAAACAGCAGTGAATGAAAAATATTTTATTCATTAAGTTCTCCATTTACCAGCCTAGTAATGTAAGTGACTATCTGAATTTTGTATTTGTTTACAACAGATTAGTAACAGTGGGCTGGAAGCTTTTCTGTGTCAATGAAATTTGGTAGTATAATTTTGAATTTGAATGAAAAATAATGCTTTCAATCGGCTTTTTTCATGTTGAATAATAGAGATTACTCTTCTCATATATTAAAACATCTAAGTTTTCCTATAGATCTTATGTTCACATGGGTGGTGAACTGACTAGATGATGAGGTTCAGTAATAGAACATAGAAAATCTTTCAGCAGGGCCTGGTTACTCAGCTTACGTATATCAATTTAGTAACATCAGTTCCACACTGCTATGATAATTTACACCAGCTGAGGTTCTGGGCACTGATCCTTTTTATTGTGTCCTGACTTTTCTAGCACGTAGGTTAAGCAACATTTGATAACCATATGTTTAGTATATTGTGCCAGTAGAATAGGACTTAGAAGGTGGAGTGTGGGAAGAGTGGGAATTGCAAACGTGTATTGTTAGATTTTATTGACTTCAGTATGTGGCGTAAATACAATGTCAGATTCTCTACAAAACAAGGCCCCCATGTGGAGTCAAGACATACAGTGAGATCCTGTAAAAATTAGTAAAGAAATCTTAAAATTAGATTTAATTGGTTGTATTTTCTTCTAAGATTATATCTTAAAAATTTAGTAATCTCAAAGTAAACTCTTGAAAATGCAAAGCCAGTATGTAAATGCATATCCAATGCATCAGACTTCTGAAGCATGTTTGAGTCTTTATATTTCACTTCAACATCCATGAACAGGCAGAAAGCTTTTCACTGTTTGTGCAGAGGGGAAGAACAGAAGAGTTTCTCTTAGGAACTCACCCCTTTGTGTTAGTGTGATTGAAGGGAGCTGTAAAATAGTAACTGCTGATTATCCAAGAGCTACCTAGATGTGTGAGTATTCAGTGAATTTCAGCTTTCTTTGGATACTTCGGTGAGCAGTGTACATCCTCTTAGGAAATCTGCAGGGAATGAGTGTGGATGATGGTCAGTGGGGCAGAAAGGAACTGCAAAAACAAACATAGATGGAGAGCTGAGTGCATTCCAGTGGAAAACTCAACTGTATAAAAAGAATTGGACATCTGATTGTGTCAATCTTTTCATGTTTCATCTGTTGCGTATAAAAAAATGGTTCTTTTTTCAAGTCTAAAAAAAGTACTTGCTTTTAGAACAGAATGACTTCTGAGTTAAAGGGAGGAGAAGTTATAATAAATTGGAAAATATTTATGTCTGCAAAATTCTTTCTGGAAATTGCAAAGTCCAGAGAGTCCTCCTGCAAAACTGTAAGGTGCAAACTCCATTGTGGTGTGAAGTTTAAATGAGGAAATATAGGAGTACACCACAAAGTGTCCTTGGGTTGTGAAAAATCACTTCTGTGCTACTTCTGGTTTAGTTAGTTATTATTTGTAAGCCTGTTAGTGTTATTTTTCTAGATTTATATTAGACAGGAGTCATCTACCAATTTTTTTTATTTTATTTTCTGCAGAAGGTATGAATGAAATAGCTCTTACTTGTGAATATAAGCAACTGTGCTTTTGTGCCAGTATCAAACCCTCACATTTTAAAAGCAACCACCTAGCACTTTCATTTCAGCATTTATCTAGGACCTACTGTTCCTTAGTGTGGAAAATGATGACAGCACATCACTAATTTAGTGATGATTGATCTGATTACACAGATAGAAACAGAAACAGAAAAAAACCCATTTTGATCTACTTTGGATATCCAAATAATTTATCTGCAAAATTTGTTTCACTGGATCTGTTGATGCTGTTGGCATCTGCAGTCGCTGCAGTATACCTTGTAAAGGCATTGTGTTTTCCTTGGCTAGAGGCTACCTTGGTAACTTGTGTTGTATTTGCCCACAAATGCACAAGACCTAGAGCTAGTCTGCTTACTCCCATCATTTCCTTGAGCGTGTGTTTCTACTTTAAAACCCAAGTGCTGTCCTTGCAATGTAATAGCCTTCCTTCGTATGGCAGAGCCCTGATTCAAGTGACCGTGTAAAGAAGACTGCGAGCTGACTTCAGTGAGCTCCAGGGTCTGATGACAATAGTCTTCCAGTAGAGGGGGTGTGGTGGACATCCTCTGGGCTGTGGGTCGGAAACATCTTAGATTACTCAGCCATATTTGTCAGCTTAACACCAGCGGGCAGCTCTATGCACAGGCTGCACTGACACCTTGGTTTGTTTGGTTTGTTATCCTTCTGTGCAGCTTTTAATTCCTCCCCTCGTGTGACAGTCAAGGAGGCTGCTGGTGAAACAGGCAATAGAGCTTCTTTACCCTGCTTTTCCAATACTGTGATCAGTGCCATTAACTCAGTCTATTAACTCTGTCTGTTAAATTCAAGCTGCTGAAAAAGCTGCAATACATCCCTTATAGATATTAGTATTTTGGGGTTTATGACATATAATTGTGCTAACATATCAGACACTGGTGTGGCATGGAGATAGGAATGCTAAAAAGTAGGTATGTTGATATTAAAATACTCTTTTGTTAAAGCCCCATTTATTTCAACTTATATGTTTTCTAAAATTTGTTTGAGGGGAAGTGAATATCAAGTACCACACTTCATTTTCAAGTGTTACTGGTACAATTCTACTTTGATGAAAAGAGATTTAAATTTCTCATGGTGTCCTTCCTGGGTAAGCAGAAGTTGTCATCTCAAAACCACCTTTTTTTCCCCCCTGATATTTGTTACTAAACATTCTGCTTGAAATTCCTTTCTAAAAAATAAGAATATGCCTGCCAGACATGTTATCGTGGTTGAATTCTGAATTATCTGAGTTGATACAACTCAACTTGGTTTCTTCTATTAGAATACATTAATAAATAAACAAAACTGTTGTTTATCTATCAGTAGACACTGTGAGAGCTACATGGAGATGTTGCAGTTTGTATGGACTTTGAAAGCTTTTTTTTTCCCTTCCTCTTTTTATCTCTTCTGCACATGGAGCCTTACACAGTGTGGCCCCAGTTGCTTGTCTAGGGCCTCTACTGCCTACATGTTGTGAGGAACCATTCCTGTAGTTGTGCTGCATCTTTACGGCTCACTCTGTGTGAAAAGAAAATTAAGAGTATTTGGCAATAATTACAATGAACAAGAATGTGCAAACTAAGTCAAGACTAAGTTTTTCTGTTGATATATGGAGAGTAGCAAGAATTGAGGCATATAGTTTTGGATGTGAAAACTAAAAGTCTATTGGACAAGTCAAATATGAGTAGACTTTTGGGTCAAGTACCTTCAAAGACTATAATTTTAATGAAAACAGTAAACTGTGGACTGGTGTAACCTGCAGGCTACTGTTCTCTTTTAAGAGACATAAAAACCATGTTTTGATATTGTACTTTCTATTTTGAAAAGTGATTGGAATATACTACTAAATTAAAATCTTTCCTTTCTCATTCTTTCCGGGTCTGCATTTGTGCCTTGACAGTTGTTGCAATGTCAGTAATGATTGGTGTTTCCAAGAAACTGCATCATGTTTCATGTATAATACTTATTACTATCCTACTAACATTAATATGTTGGTCTTCTATGTTTAATTTTAGAAAAACTAAGTAATTTTGGAAGAATTTTTATTTTTATAGGATTTTCTTTGTCATGAAGAGATGCTGTGCTGTAGCTCATGTTTAACTGGAATGTTTAGGATCTGTGCATTTTTTATGTTTAATTTATGAAATTTCAGTAATATCATGACAAATTCTATATCTTAAGGGTTTACCAATAATAGTATAATGAAACATATATTTTTAACACTGAAATGCAAACACAACCTAAAATTTCTTATTTACTTTTGCTGTTTTAAATATGTTTTTGAGCACATGTTTCATGTGCTGTTTGCCTCAAGTTAACACAATTCTTCCTCAGACCTCCCATGCTGTTAAATGTATGGGTACAATGGTAGCTTCCAAGCAGGTCACTCACCCCTAAAGAAAACACTTTCAGGTCATGTCATATAACCTGTAATATAAGAGCAGCTGTGGGTTCAATTCTAAAAATGAATATCCTGATATTTTAGCATGTTTTTGTTTGGTTTAGTTTCTTAGATGTGAGACAAAGAGTTGTCATAATATAATACATTAGTCTCTCTTTTTTTTCTTAATAGATAAAAAAATATTTTGAACTTGAGCCACTTGCACGTGGAAAGCGCTGGATTCTTAAACCCTGCTCCTTGGATGATATGGAGGCAGTAAAAGACAGCTTCTCCCTTCTAATAAACTTGCTAGAAGAGAGAGACTTCGAACCTTCAAGAATGTGAAACCCAAGAGAAAGAAGAGGTTCCCACGCATCGCTGTACCTGCTCACTCTCTCACAGCTTAATTACAGTGTAGTATCAAGGCTGAGCTGTGATACGTTGTTCATACAGAGTTAATGCAGAATGTCCTTTGGTTAAAATAAATGTTCTGTGAATCAGGTACACAGCTATTTCCAGTAAAGTTGTCTACACTACTGAAGTAGGAAGTTCCTCTTTGTTTACCACTATATCTGCACACTGCATGTTGCTTTCTTGCATCACGATCAACCTTGGTAGAAAATTTTACACGTTCAAAAATAACACAGTCCATAAAGGAGGAATTCCACATGTTACCTTGAATTTTAAAAAATAACTGATGTCTATAGAATTTATGAGTCTAATTTAGCTTGTTTATTGACCTCACATTATGGAAAAGCACAGCCACTGAGAACCTTAATAGGATACCTAAAAGGCAAGCAGTTTCATGTTAATGCAAAGGTTATTCCTGAGGTTTTCCTAGGTGAAAACACAGTTGAGGTAGTTAACTCAACAAAGTAGTTGAGTCTCTTCTAAAGTCACTGCACAACCCTACCAGAAGCAGTATGGTATTTTCCTGGAAGTTTGCTTAAAAGTAAATTAACAAACAGGTGTGCACAAATAAAAGTATTTGGGGAAAATAACTGACCTAAACAGGTGATCTAAGTAAAAAGATTTTTAGAAGTATATGAAAGATTTTAGAAATATACAGAAATTGGATAAAGTAATAATTTTCATTGAAAGTAGTTTTCGATAAGAAAAGCAGGGCTTAGGATAACTAAATATCTGTTAGTTCATCTGTGGAGGCTTTACTACTAGCTAGAAGTATAAGTGATTTTAAATACTTCTTTTGTCACTCATTCATAGAATATTACTGTTATTGTAACCTTGCAAAGGCATCCATCCCGTAATTAAGGGTCTTCCAGTGTTTGTACTATAAGCTTCTCTTTTCAAGGGGATTGTATCTTGTTCTTTCAACTTCCTCTGGACTACGTGTTACTTAGAAGACAAAAAGTAGTAATTGGAAATGTATTTGTAATACATTTAGAAAAAGTTGATTTGGTTCACGTAACACAGTCCGCTTTTCTTCTTTATGTGTTTTCCCCATTGTAGATTTGCAGTATTTTGGCTGCCTCTTGTTGATTTCTAAAAACCTCATAAACTGATTTTTTCCATTAAAGAAACGTGCCAGGCCACTGGTTCACAGTGACAAACAGGGTATGTGCAGATCACTGGACTGGTGCATGCCTTGAATGCTGTGCCTTGTGCATTCAGCTACCCTTGTGCATGAGTGTCTGCAAACACAAACTCGAGTGAGGTGTCATCAGTTCCTCATCAACTCTGCTTCTGTCTTGAAACACACAATGCCTTTGTTTTTGGGGCTTTAAGCAACATATCTTTCCACTCTGAGCATTTATCTTCTGTTTGAAGTTTATTGTAGTTTCTCACTAGTTTATTTGGGGATAAGAAAATAGTAAAAAAAGCTTTTAAAGGCTCATAAAAGCCATTTATCTATTAATTGTAATTTTGCTCTTTGTTAAACAAAATGTTTCTCATAGGTATTTTAGTTTATTTTTCAATTTCCATTAATTTCTTGCATTGCTTCCACTCTTTTAACTGCTTCCTATTATCAAAAAGAAGCTGGGAAAACTGGTAAACTCCTTGTTTAATTTTGAGATTGAATAGGCAGGAAGCCTGAAGGGCATGTCCTTGCTTTGGTTTATGTTCTCTTTCCTGCCGGGTCAATCGTCTCACTGCTAATACTCTTGCAAACAACCAAGAACTGGAATTGCTCATTTTAAAGCACAGAGGAGCCCTGCTTTGATTCAGTTCTCTCTGCACACTTTAGTCAGGACCCAGCTGCCCATCAGTTTCTCCTGTGGGGGCTAAGGAGGTTCCTTTCCCTGGATTTAAAGAGGAACTGGATCTAATTTACATTTCCAAACTCTCTCTGTGCTGACACGAGCGTAAAGGCTACAGAGTCCCCAGATTTCCACAAGGTTCCCAAATTTCTGTTCTATTTAGGGACAACGAAAAGTAAGTTAAGAGGATGAGTAGGACCATTATTTCCCAGAGAAGACAGGCAGTTTGGGGAGACAAAAGGAGCGATTCCAAGCTTTTATTGCTTTTCCATTGGCCATTATTTAGAAGATGTGAAATAACTTTTTTTTACTATTTTCCCCTGCTTTCATTTAGTTATGGACCAAAAGGTACAGGAAATGAAAATAAGCCCAACTGTATTGCATTCTTGAACCTGAACCTTATTTCTACCATCAATTGAGTTTGTCTGGTCCAAAAACTTTAGTGGCTTCAAGTTACCTTTTGATTGTGATCTCCTGGCTATGCACTGTTTGAAGGTGCTACATGAGTGAAATGGAAAGGCCCAAGAAGTCCATGATAATGTAGTTTGGGAGTATACCAGTGGCCACTTAAACTAGTACCTTTTGATACTTCAATGTTTTTTCTTTAGGCAAATGTCAGCTGCACAGAAGCAGTGTTTTTAATTTTCAGAATTATTTTGACTATGCTTTTTCTTACTAATACAGTGATCATTCCTCATCACAGGTTGAAATAATACCTCATAACTGCTGATGGCTAAGACCAACACTTAACTTTACTTTGAATGTAGTACTTCTGTGGTTTTGTGTTGTAGATGGACTTAATGGATGTGTACCTTTTTAATGTCTATAAACAACTTCACCTTTTAATGAGGGGATAACAAATGTTCATAGCAGCTCATGTCACACTTCCTTGTCTATAATGTTGTTGAATGCTCTGGCTATGGTAGAATATGTAAGCATCATGCAGTTTTCATTCAGATAACCAATCTCAACTGCTTTGGGTTTTGTTTGTTTGGTTTGGTTTGTTTGTTTCTTTTAATCCTTTCACATATGGTTATCATTTAGATGGAATAAAGTTGGGCACTAGGCTCTACTTTCCATGCAAGTTCATTAAGGAGTGAACATTGTCTTTTTAAAAAAAGATATTGTGCTTTAATGTTCTTTAGCCATCTGTTAAATTACTTTGTGTGTGTATGTGTGTGCGCCCACACTGGGCTTCTTCTCAGACCTGTGGCTGTCTGCAGTGTCCCAGCCGTCAGAATGAAAACATTATCAATCAGTATCCAACAACAGCTGGTTTTGACAACCTTCTGTCTGCTGCCTAATGCTTTACAACTCATCAGTGAGGCTTCTTTGTCTGCCCACTCTTAGCTGGTAATCTTAACTGCTTCATGTTGTGTCCTGTACTTGTACTTCTAGCATTTGTATGGCTTAAAAGTTAAGTCTTAGTGGGTTTTGATATTCTTTCTTGCTGTATAATGCTCCATGTGTATCTTAGCTTGCCTATTCAAATGCGCTATACAAAAATCTGTGATGTATTATTTCGTTTAACTTCTTGCATTTCATTATATTTATAGAAGTTGCAGATTTTTGTACCGTATTACTTAATACAGTTGCCTTTTTGTAATGGCAATTAATTTATATTACAAAGTTTGTATCTTTACTGTAGTCAAAAGTATTAGTTAACTGCCGTATTATCTTGACTTTATACTAAAAATAGTGTCTATACACAGAAGCTGACCCAATCAAGTGGTCAACTGCTGACGTGGGGAACTTGTACTGTTTGTGATTTATACATGATTTCCACTATCAAAAAAAAAAAAAAAGAAAAAAAAGAAAAAAAAAAGAAAAAAAGAAAATAAACACTGTGTAGTATTGACTTGATAAGTTTTTGTTTCTTGAGTAAGTAGCCAGTTTCAGAGCATGGCATATTACCTTGATTTGGATTCTTCAAGATAAATTATTTACTCATAAGTGAAAACAAATATTTCTGTATAATCATTGGTACATCATATATAGTTGCACATTCACGTACATTTGTATGAAAGAGAAACTTCCAAAAATCAGCTGATCTCTTTCTACAGCAAGATGTTGTTACTCTGGAAGTATATCTGAAAGATATTGCCAGTTTATTGGTGAAACGGAGATCACCAATTTTTATTTATTGATGAAACAAAGATCACCAATTACACAAAAATTGTGTAATCCCTACACAATTATTCCATAATATTAAACTGAGAGACATGTTTATGTGACTAGAAATTATTTTGAAATAAATGATGTGGCAAAGTACATATACAAAACAGAAGTCATAGAAGCTGAGCAAAGGAATGTATTCTGGGAAAAATAGAAGCTTGCTGAAACAACTCAATGTTATCCTACCAAACACTGTTTGAGTAGAAGGTGCTCTCACAATGCAAGTTGTAACAGCTGATGGAAGAACACCACTCCTAAACCAGATGGGAGTTGCTAATGCAGTTACTGAGGTATGCTTTTTTCATGTCACTGTTTTTTAAATCTGCTTCTTAACCAAGACTAAGAATGAAATGAAAGATTTGTAAACTGAGAATTATTTTTAATTCTTTTGTTTCATACAAATGGGAACTGAAAACCAGCTAATCATGCCTCATTTGATAGCTCTTAAAAGAATTTTCTTTAGCTCATTAGCCCTTTGACCTAATAGTTTAAACAAATAAAAACATCTGTTTGTGTCAGCTGTAGGGTTAGTCATCCAGGGCCCAGGTTAACATGAGGATAAGAGGGAGTCCCATATCCTACCTAAAAACAAAAACCTTTTTCAGCATCTGTAGTTGAAAAGGACACCTGGAATCAAGTAGGCTGTACTGAATTCTGTGAGGTGATGAAACTGAAGAAGATCATTACCCTTTTCAATCCTCTGCCTTCATGAGTGAACTGACTAATTTCATTGTGTGGGTTTGACTGAAGATGAAGTTTAATTTAAGTAGTTGTGAGACATTTATTCTTAATTTTAGCTGCTTATAATACATTTTAGCTTTTATTACAGCTATGTTTAGAGAAACCAAAATAGGCTATATATAATGCTTGTTCATTCACTGAATTTCATAGGAAAATGTGATACGTGTTTTTCTGGTGGGTTTCAATGGGATATACTCAGGAGACCCTTTCTTGTGGGGGGTGTTTGTGCATCAAACATGTTCAGCACTTCCCTTTATAATTTCTTAAATATACCCTAAATTTTTAATCTCCAAGTCTCTCTAGGAAAGGCAGATATGCAAATGTCATTATTGGTAGTAACAGTAGTCTACGGAGCTCCAGTTACTTGGGGCAATAAACTGAGAGAGAACAGAAATAGTCTAATCTTGTTGTCAGGTTTACAGAAAACCCAGCTGAAGGCCCAGTACTGGTTTGGGATGATTATGGCAAAAGAGACACTCTTTGCCTGAATATAGCCTGAATCACATAACCTGAGTTGGGTTATGAGACCCACAAGAATCATCGAGTCCAACTGCTGGCCCTGCACAGCACCATCCCCAAGAATGGTACCACGTGTGTGACAACATTGTCCAGAGGCTTCTTGAACTCTGTCCAGCTTGATGCTGTGACCGCTGCCCTGGGGAGCCTGTGCCAGTGCCCAGCCACCCGCTGGGTGAAGAATCTTTTCCTGGTATCCAATCCAGCTTCAGGCCATTCCTCAGTCCTGTCACTGGTCACCACAGAGAAGAGATCAGTGCCTGCCCCTCTGCTTCCCCTCACGAGGAAGTTGTAGACTGATGAAATCTCCCCTCAGTCTTCTCTTCAGGCTGGTTTTGGTAAAGATCATATTTGTAATTAAATGCTGTTGTAATTAATTTCTAAGCACATAAACATTTTCTCACACATGAAAAAGCTATATATGTAACTATATATATATATTTATATATTTGAAAGCCTACCCACTTGCTAAGAAGCAAGAGGCATGAATTGCACCTAAAAATGGCAACAAATAAAACCAGCCACCACAGTACTTTTTTCACCTATCACCTTGCAAAAGTGATATGCTGTTCTTCATTTTATTATTATGTAACTATAATTTATTGCATTTCAGTGTGCACTAGAAAGCATTAGCATTCATTAAGAAACACAAAAAATCCTTTTATGGTTTTGCAACTTCCATATACGAAGAGCTGCCATCTTTCTAAGGACGCAGTGAACACTGAAGTACAGGAGCCTTATAAATTTTTTATAAAATACTGCCAGCTGAAATGCTAAATCATGGAAATCCCAAACAAAAGGTCTGGTGCTGTTCAAATGCATAATCCCAGAGATGGTATGTAGAAGAGAGGTAATCATGACTTGCATACAAATGTTGCAAAACCAAAACAAGTTTAATAGCCAATCACACAGCAAAGTGTTTGGTGTTTACACAACATGACAGTCTTGAATTAGGAAGGTTGATAGATATTTCAGGATCAAAAAGTCATTCTATAAAAAAATGTAAAGAGTCTAATTTTATAGTAGGTTACATTTTGGACTTGTCAATTTCAACATAGTCCCTTTAAAGCAATAATTCCTGCTGTGCATGAAAGTTGGCATTTTAAAAATCTTATCAATATAAATGAATCTATTTTGTGGTCTGTTAAAAGACACAAAAATAGCATTTTCTGTCTTTTGTCACCTTCTCATTTATTTAAAAGCACATATATACCCAAACTTATACCCAAATTGCTCTATTATTGTAACTTTCAAAGACCCCATTTCTGCCAATATCAAGTTTTAATGTGAAAGCAAATACCTGTTTACAAAACTGCATAAGAACTATTTTATTATAGCATTGCCATGTATGGTATTTTTGTAGTGCCTGAAGATTCAAGATGTGGATGGGATTGGTACCATTTAAAATTGACACTGATTAATGAAAAATGCAGTATCATCATTTTCTCAATATTTATCTTGCTGCAGAGAAAAAATTAGCACTCAATTCAGTAATGTGAATTATAACAGCATTAGTCCATTTTTAATAAATTGCTTTGTTCGCCAACTAGGTAGCTGTAATTCTCTCTGATTTGCACGTGGGTGTCAGAATTGAAGAAATTGAATTTAACTTCCTTCAAGTATTTGAAGCTAAGGTTGGTTTTTAAAATGCTAATTGCCTTATAAAAATATATTTTGCCTGGTTTGCAGAAGTGTAATTGATGCAGGAAAGTTCACTTTTGCCTTTAAGATATAGAGCATGACCTTTTGGTTACAGTAAATACAGTATTGCAAGTCTGTGAAAGTCATCACATATACTAAAGGTATTGAGACCATTTACCTCACATTCCTTCCTATTAGCTTCCACAATTAACATGATCCACAGCTGAAAAAATAATTCTGGTTGTCAGTGATAAATGGGGTGAAATCGTCAATCACTGAAGTTGACAGTATTACTTTTAAAAGATATTGCAAACAAATGTTTACCCAAAGATAGCAGTATGTTGCTGAGGCTTTTTTCTTTGGGGTTCTCTCATTTGATTCAGATGGCAAACTGTCTTCAGGGCTTATTCTCAGACTAAATGGAGCTTCTTTTCCTCTTTTTTATTTTCTTTTTTGCTTTTTAAATTTTTTGTAATATGTGTGTGTGTGTGTTTGGGGTTGCTTTTTGTTGGGGGAGGGGAGTTTGGGTTTGGTTTTTTGGGTGGGGGGTTTGGGTTGTTTTGGGGTGGTTTTTTTTTTTGGTGGGTTGTTGTTGTTTTGCTGGTGTTTTTTTTGTTTTGTTTTGTTTTGTTTTTGTTTTTTTGTTTGGGTTTTTTTTTTTTTTTAATTTCTGGAGCATTAAAAACACCAAACATCCATGCACCAAAGTCTTTAACAGAACCAGGAGCATTCCTGGTAACCCTCTGAGATCTGAGACAGAACATCAGCTCTTTGTTTATTTGTTTTTCTTTCTTGGTATGATGTGCAGACCTGAGATTTTGGTTCAGGCCTGTCTTCACTGAGAAGTACCAGTAATGTAGGCTTCTACTATTATGGGCTACAAAAATATCTTGCGTATTTTTAACACTCGCTTTTAATTTCTTAAGAATTTTAATATCAAGATCAAATATGGTGGTTTCATATGTAGATGTATTGGTGACATAGACATTTAAGAAAACGCATGCAGTGTTTGCAGATTAGAAATATTTTCTACGTTCTCAATAGCAAGGACAAATTTTCCATAAAACTGCTGTGGGATGGTGGATCTGTCTGCTTATGAGATATTCAGAAAGCAGTTTTGCTTTTAGGTTTTCCTTCAAAACAAATTAAACAGAAACTGTTTTTTCTTTCAAGTGTGGTACTTTATACTGTGTGATATACCAGTGATTAGCATGTTCTCAAGCACTTGATCTGTGAGAACCATTTCTCATCTAATCTGATTAAGGCCTGAGGAGATGTTCACTCCAAGTCAATGTTTCCAGTTAGTGGCTGGAATTTAATTTCTGCCTGCACATAACATTTTAAAACCCCTTGATGTTCACACCTGTTTGCACATCTCTCTCCCGTGTCATGCAAGTGTGCACTTAGAGCGGTTGTTAATGCAGATCTGGAAGTCCCCTGGCACCCAAGGACCAGTTCATTCTTGGTTGTCATGAGACACAGTATTCTGTGCATTCTTCATCAGAGTATGCGTGAAGGCTCATTTTCTCATCATCTTTTGTGTTTTCCGTATCTGCTTATTTTGGGTGGGAACTCTAGCTCATGCCATAATTGATCTTTGCTGCTTTATCTTTCATCAAAGCAGGGACTATTACAGGAGGATAGTTCTGAAGCTCTCTTTTGTGATCAAAATGACATGTTACAATACAAATAGCTAGAAAATGTAACTTTTAGTAGATGGCTTTGGGTATAACTAAATGCCAAGATCAACTGTGCCTTGCTCCAGCTGACTGCCAAAAGCTGATTCTCATTTCCTAATATCAGAATTAAACCAGAAAATTTGCCAGAATTAGATAATGTCTGGTCCAGGAATGCAGAAGGTGAGCCTGGTGAGGAGTGGGCCACCATTCTGAATGGCGCCGAGGCCCCACCATCGAGGCCTGCTCAGGGCCGGCCATCTGCCTGAGCCTGTGGCCTGTTAGCCCTGAGATATTTATTTTTGCCGCAGAGCTGAGGGAGACACGGCTTTGAGGAGGCCTCAGGAGCGGCTCTGCCTCACCAGGGAACGCCAGCCCTGGTCCTCCAGAGCCAGGTGCTGGTGCCCTCAGTGGCAGCTCCAGCGGGGCCTCTGCCGCGGGAGCCCGGCCGGCCGGGGCCGGTGTGGAGTTCACAGCCAGCCCCCAGCCACGCCGGGCTCACAGACAAGCGCTTTTCTAGGCGACGGAAGAAATACTGAAATGAGAAAATCACTGCTGGTGGCATGCCTTCACACTTGTCATGCTGCATTACAGTCTCAGTCTTTGATTATTGGTCCCATAAAGGTGTCATTTTCTTCATGTTATTAAAGCAATTACAGTTATTATACTTAATTTGTCCTTTCCGAAGGGAGCAAGAATAAATGAGGGAGGATTTGCATACAAATTGAGCCTGATGTGGGGGGAAATTGCAGCAGGTGGTGAGGCTGTGAGGAGATGTTACACAGGAGCACGGCCAGAGCTGCCCTCCTCCGCAGCCCTTTGCTGGTGACCCTTTGAGGAATGTCTCACAACTGTCTGGTGGATTCATTTGAATGAGGGACAGTTTGGCTCACTGTCATCCTGGGCAGATCAAAGCTGTGCCTTGGCTGGCTGCAGGGACAGAGGAGGCATGTGAAAGGTCTCCCCTCCCCCAGGCAAGTCCTTTTCCCTGGCACTGCTCAGCCCTCCCCACCTTTTCTCTCAGGAACGTGCCCCATTCCCATGCATCCTGTCACAGGCTACCATGAATCACGACCATAAATAACAAAGATGCTAATTTTTGGAGTGCAACTCCATGAACTTCTTTAAAAAGCATTTTCTGCTGTAATCTGTTCCATCAGAAACCTGTTTTTTCTCTTAATCTACATCTGTTACTCAGTACTAACCCTCATATTACGCCCTCTCAAGCATTCCCCTTGCATACAAGGTTCTCAAAAGCAAACACTTACAAATACATTTCTGCATTCTTAAGGAAAACAAACTAACAAATAAACCTAGATGTCAGGATGTTCAGATAACATACAATGTGTTTTTATTTAAAGTGAAGAGATACAAGAAAAAAGACACGTTGACCTCCCTCCAGTAAATTTTCTCAAGAACATTGCAAAATACATGTAAACTCCCTTGGCCTATTCAACCTTTCCAGATGCATCACTCTCCTGGGTAGTTAGACAGATGTAGAATCAAGTGGGAGTGCAGATAAGCATGTTGGATACCACCACTGTACTGAAATATGTAGACCTCCATATGGTAAGGTAAATGCCATCATTTTTTTCCCCGATTTTAAAGTTTCCTATGAGGAAACTTTAGCCGTATCTGTGGTTACAGAACAAAGGAAAAAAAATCCTGTCTACATGCGTTTTATAAAATATCTCTTTCATGTAATCATTTATGGGCTGTGATAGCTGGAATACATAAATTGTTTCAATTTATTTCTCCTTCAGAATTGCTTGGATTTTTCTTCACCTGTCAAATCACTTGCTTCTATTGAGCAGTGTCTGTTCTGCATGTGGTTCTCTGGTTACTTTAAGGCTACAGTATATCAGATTTGGTTTCTTGATCTAAAAGTTATAGAAAATTTGGAGAAAAATATTACCAAAGTAACTCAATTAAAGAGTCCTGTAGGAAAGATCTTTGTATATGCTCAAAATACAGTCTGAGAAAATGTGTTGAAAAACAATAAAAAATATTACACTGATATTTCAAAGGATGTAAATACGAGATTCTGTTACCAGAACTATTTTAGTGTCAGATACGCATACCTATAATGAACTTTATTTCGAAATTTTGTCATCTATCCTCATTTCTCTGTGTGTCTTTGTTACACACCTTTCCAAACAGCACATGGTCTGATTTTGATGCCCAGTAAAATCCCCTGTCCTCCTGCAGTTATCCCAAATGTCAAAATTAGGTCATGACTTGCCTACCTTCATGCTAAAACAGTTTATTAACCCTTTTATGGAGTCTTACAGCTCCCTGTGGTGCTGATGGTCTCGCAGACCATTTGGGTTATTCCTTTTTCCTTCCATCTGTGAATTTGCTGCAAATCTGCAGTGTTTATACAGCATGGAGTGAGTGTCCAGTGGATGAAAATCTTTAATGAATGAAAGGGCAGGATAAAAATATTTGGAGCAAGAGAGCATTTCCTTAGCAGAGAATGAGTGCAGGGTGAATTTAGCAAATCTATATAACCTGACTAGAGGGGATGATGAGTATCAACTTCCCCCACACAGGACAAATGTAGTGCAGAAACAGAGGCTTAGTTTAATAATTCATCACCTTCAAAACAATCCCCTAATCCTTGGTCATGGTATCATGGATGTGGGTCTTGGGATCAGGTAGAAGAGGCTAATTTTTTCTCTCTGCCTGGCCAGATCACTCTGGTTGCCTTCTTTCCCCAGGACAGGCAGATTTATTTTATTTTTTTTTCCATCTGAAGGCTATCATGCAGCTCCTTGAATAGGTAGGTCTGGTGCCTGCCCAGAAACAGACTGGCTCAGAACACTGATCCTCACCTTACCTATTCATAGCTAAAAGCATAGAAACCAGCTAAAGTTTTATATATTTACCGCTTCATTTCTTGATCTTCAAGATCCTGAATAAGGCCCCAGCATTGAAAGGATGTGTCCTCCTTCTTGTACAGCCGCAGTAACTATGAGGCCTGGGAATGCCTTGAGCAGTGACTTGGCTGCAGACAACATCTTCTCCATGAAGGTGGTGTCTGTGGCACAGTTCAGCACAAAGGCTGCCTGACAGCACCACTTAGCTCCCTTAACAACATGGCACAATGCCAGTAGCTCTGCTCAGATCATTGCCAGACAACATCTCAAAATCATTCTGGGAAATATTTTCTAAATTGACTATTTGTCTCAGATTCCCTCTCCCCCTCTCAAGCAATTGAAATCTTGCTGGGAGAAAGGGCAATTTTTAGAATTTTACATACAACTTAGTGTGGAGAGTATTAAGGATGTAGTGCTGTCTTTCAAGGATGTCTTTCCAGTTTTGTCTGGAGCCTTCCACAGGATCTCCATCGTCTGTTGGATATGAGCTGAGACCCACAGACATTCAGACCCTCATCACATGAACAGTTGTTTACAGGTGTAGGTAATAGTTTGAAGGATGCATATTATCAGACAGCAACTGCTGCATGACCTGTAGCTATCTTGCAACCCAGACAGAACAACAGTTAAAACAGATGAAGTTGTGTCAATATTTCCCTGTTTTTATCTAGGTTTCATGGAGTGCCTTTGAATATCTGTCTGGGCAGTACTAGCTCTTAGCTCTCTAGGGAAGATGTTTTGCCTGATATAGTGATGTATTTCTACCAATTCTCTTTCTCACATCAGTATTTAATCAGTGCCATAGTTTTGTGTTGTTGGAACATCCTGACTTAGCATCATTATTCTACTTTAGCTCTGTCTCCTTTGTTATTCAAATAGCTTTATAATCCCACAGCATTAAGCCTCACTCCATTCTTTGCAAATGTGAGGACTTTTTTTTTTTGTCCATTTGGCAGAGAGGGAGAGATCAAACGCAGAATGATTTTGACCTAAAGATCAGCTGAACTCTGAAGCAGAGGTGGTGCTTGAGCACAGGCTCTCACTGCAGTTCTTTCCCTATGCAACTAAGGCCTCCCACAGATGAGACCAGCAAAGCAAGTTTGTAATCCTTTCATGTTAAGCTTCCCGAGGCACTTTCACTTTGGTAACTCAATGAAATTTGTCTGGTAACAAGGGCCTTGATTTCACTAATCACAACTAGCATGCAGTCCTCTTGCGCCTTGCAAACAGTTATGACTCTCTTCCGCAGCTGTTCTGCAGGGGAGACAAGGTTGTGTCCCCAGCATGTCTTGAGTTCTAGTTTTGTCAGAGTCCTTTGGGAAAAATCTGTGTTTTGCATTGCAGTACTAAGACTTTAGGTGGGCAATGTGCACAACGGTGTAATTTCATCTGGTACAGGCATTGCATATTTATATCTTGGGTCACATTAAGAAGAAAATTGAATGATGGTTTTCATGAATGAGCAATTTTAAAGAGTCTTTTATCTAAACATTTCATAGATTTATCTTTTTATGTGGTGTGTAGAAGAGAGGATCTATTGGATGTAGTTAATTTCTTTCAGCTGTATCTGGACCTTCACATATATCTTTTAAACCATGTGAAGTCAAACCCAGTTAGCCATAAAGAAAGGATATCTGTTCACATTTTGGAATCTGTTCTATTGCTTATTTCAAATCCTTGCTATTGTATTGATGGACAGTTATTTAAATGTGTTATTTGTCTCTGCTATAATTCAAACTATTCAACTATTTTCTAATTCTGAGGCACAGATCAAACTGATCCTATTTAAACTGAATTGTGCTATATGGCTACTTCAGCCTCAAATATTTTGAACTATGTAAATAATTTACAATTTTATTGGAAAAATAGGGGAAAAATTAAAATTTTCTTTAAATGGAAGTTATTTATGATTAATTAACTATTTTCAAATGAAAATACATTTGTAAATTAGATGTGCCATGATAGTACATCTCTTCTGAACATGATATATCCATCTGTACAGTTATCCCTGACTCACCCGAGCTGAATGGCAATTGAACACTGTTCAACAGTGAGTCACTAGTGCCACTTCTTGCAGTTCATACTTGGTTTTTCAATAGCTCTGTTCCTACCTACTGCTCTTCATGATCTGAAAGGACTGCATGCAGATATATTGCAGAAGATGCTTGTTTTACGTACATGTGGAAAGAGTCTATGCCTTCTTTCTGGTTTCTCTCTGGAGTTGTTTTCTCCATACTACTTCATACAAGATTAAGTTGCAGCCATCTTATTTTCACTAATGCTTTCTGATGAAATACTTGGCGATGACTGTTACCCAGGTGAACCTGCAGTCTCAGTCTGGTTTCTTTGATGGTGAGTTTATGAGGAGAAGTTTATTTCTGCCCTTACTCCTCATCTTCAACCCCTGGTGTTAGCGCCAGTGTCACAGCCTCAGTTTCCACTGTGGCAATATAGAGCAGCAGCACTGGGAACCAAAAGTTCACACTCACCAGAGTATCCCTTTCTCAGAAAAAAAAAATCTAAATAATCTAGCACACTCTGAAATGGTATAAACTTTCATTTTATTTCACAGTTTTCAAGATAAAATAAACTGGTCACCCGCTTAATTTTAGCTTCCTTGTAATCTTTCTAACAGTCATCAATCTTCTACAACTTGCACATGCCAGGTCAGCAAGCACGGTAACAGAGATTCAAAATGAGATAAGTTTACTGCAGATTCTAAACATGTGGCACAATTTTTGTGCTGTATTCATTTCAATTTTGTGATAGTATCTTTTCAATTAAGAGGTTGCTGTTTCTTTTGTTCATGGAGACAAAAAGCAAGAAAGAAAACACATAACAGGCAGTCCCTGGTTTGCAGTATTGAAATGGTTGAAATAGATGAAACGTTTTACTATCTTGACTGTATCAGTGCACTGAAGCTGGATAAATTAAGAGTCCTCTGACCCTAAATAATGGTAAATGAAATGATTTCTTCAGTTATACTGAATATGAACCAATTCTATTTTTAAGAGGTTGTATCTAGTATGTCTGTATTCAGTCCTGTTTCTTCCCCCACATCCCCCCACTGCCTTTCCTTGTTAATTCATTTAAACAGGGTTTCTTTCTGCTCAATTTGCATTCAAATGGCTGTCAGGGGAATTTATGGAAATAATATAAGTGCTTTTATCATTGTGTATTTAGTCACATGTGCTAATTTTCAAAAGATGAACTTGTCTAGCATCTTAGTAAAAGAAAGAGTAAAAGTCAAGCACCAGCCTTTACATGGCTACAAAGCCATGAACTCCCAGACCAGCATCCCAATTAAGGATTTTTTGTCTCAGCTGATATATCTTTGTCTGTTGTTTTAGATGGCCCATCTTATCCTATTTCTGGGAGATATTTTCTTCTTCTACTTCCTCCTTTGCAAAGGAGGTAACACAAACCACCCATCTCTAGATCCAGCACGCACTGGAACCTCTGTCTTTAGCAGTGAAACACAGGTGTGCTGAGTTTTGGAAATTTCACTTTGTGTGCTGTTTCTTTTCCTTAATTAGTGTTAGAGCAATAGTGGAACACATCTCACAGTGAGCAGTAGCTCTGCAAAGGCCACCATGAAACACCAGTGGGTACCTCTCTGGATTGATTCTCTGAAAGCTGAGTCTGCCCCCTCCTTTGCTCAAAGTTGCAATCAACAGATTCCCCAACCCTCAGTGTATTTGGTAACATCTTCAGCAAATTCACAGCCAAGACAAACTTAATTTTGACCATACCTGACATCACTGGCTTATAAAATTGAGCATGTAGTTATAGCTGAGGCATCGTAAGATACTTTTTGGTCTGGCTTATTTAAGACCCAAGTAACTTGTTCATTTGATGACAAATGCTTCCTCCTCTGGTTTCTTGAAAATTGTAGTAATCAGTACAGAAAAAGACTTCCATAAAGCATGTAAGTTGTTAATGAAAATAGTTGGTGACAGAAATATGGTAGCTTTTCAGATAAAATGGTAGACATTGATATTTTAGATCTACCATTAAGCTGTCTCAGGGGCAGATTATCCACTTTACTTTCACATATTTTCTAGAAGAAAGGGAAGAATTGTGAAAACATGAAAATTTTGTGTTTCAAGCTTTTCAATCTAGTGAGTTTTAGATAATTTTTGTTACTCTGCCCTTCTTATTTGAAAAGTATATAATTTATATAACACCAAAAAAGAGGCCCCATTCATTATGTGAGTGTGAGTTACTGATTTAATTATGAAATTCCTGAAATGGTGGAGGGTCAAAGGGGGAGTCACAGAAGTTTTCAAATCTGTAGCTCAAGAAAAGTAATGTCATGTCCAAGTATATTTAGTGAATGATAATGCAAACCACAGACAAATACAGAGGAGAGGAGAAAATAAATTCCCTGGCTCAAGCTGGGAATGTATTGAATGCTTAGAGCCAGAGAAACAATAATTTAGAGGGGAGTATTTCCCTGGATTCTGCAGTACTAATAAATCATTGCTGGTCATGCAATTTTTAGTGGTCCCAACAATGATTACATTTTGTATGCACTGGTCACACTTCGAGCCTACATACTGTCCTTTGTTCTGCTCTCTGCATTACTAATGCTCCAGGTACTCTCAGGGCCTGAAGAACATTTTTGTATAAAAAGGAAGATGTGTGAATCTATCTTTATGCAACACACTTGCTCACATATATACATATGCCACATCTCAGGTCCAAGGAAAATATTATTTATGATACAAGTTTTTTCAGAATTATCATTAGGAATTAGAAAAAGATTTTGTAAAATAGGTAGAAATCTTAAAATTTAAATTAAATTTTATTTTTGAGCATATTTCCCTTGTAGAGCAGACAAGAAGCAGCAAAACCTGCTGGTCTATCTCAGATGATGTATGAGTTGCCTTGTGTTCAGAATTGACTTAAAATTCTTTGAAGAAAGGCAGTTACTAAGGGGAAAGTATAATATCTCTGACTTACAGCAGTATACAGAGTCTTCATCTTAAGGAATTGTGACTCCTTGGGGTGTGAATGCAGGTACAGAGTACACTGTAATAAACTGGGGGAGCAGACTCTGGAGGTGGGTGCTGAGCCATAAATAGCACAAAGCCTGATGGAGGAAGGAATGAGTACAGCTCGCTCATTTTTTTCCAGGGAAAGAATATATATGCATCTTCCAAGCCATTGGAAGAGCATTCACTGATGCATGTATGAAAGTTTGTAAGGACTGTTGTGTCTGAAAGCCCTTCTTCCAGAAAGGACAAGGAGTCAAAATACCCAATGCCTATCAGGTCAAGAAGTTACCCAAGATTAATTGGTGGGGAGTTTCAAAATGATCCCTGTGAACATCTGTGAAGGACACAGAATACTTTCTGGAAGGCAGAGTTGTTCCTCCATCCCTGCAGATCTGGTGGAAGGACAGCCCAGAGACTGCAGATGAAAATCCTGGCACCAAGAAGTAAGAGCCTGCTGAGAGGAGCAGTGAACCAGCCGCCAAACCCCAGCGGTGATGGAGAAAACTTTCTGCAGACTACAGAGGACTCTGCCAGGTGTGCTGCTTCTAAGGAAGCCACTGGGTTGACTGGACCAAAGCCTGGAAGCAAGGTTTGATGTCTGTTTGAAAATCCACCAAAATAAATTGTCAAGACAAATCTATTGCAGAGCTGTGCTTACTTAGGTGTCGTCAGAGTATTAAAGAACTATTATTAATTATTACATTAGCAGAGCAAATCACAAATCAAAGCTCAGATTGTCCCTTAAGCAACTCATTAATGTGATCTGTTGGAGTGAACTAGAGTTTCTTCAAGGCTGAAGATATGTAGCAACAGAAAGAGCAACAAGGCTACTGACAGTGGAAAACAAAAGACAGGGATAGTAAAAGTGCAGAACAGTGTTTCCAGGCTGAATTGGCTAGGTGCAAATCTATAAGAAACTGGGAGGAGGACAGCAAGTGACCTTTTAAGTTAGAAATGTATGAGTATAGTGCAATTTCTGTGCCTTTGAGCAAAATGTCCAGCATCTGGGTTTCTGCAATACAGATAAAACTGGACTGAGGATTACACCAGCCCACAATCATGCTGCTTGTACCACTCCCCTGGTCATGTGCAACAGCAACCTGCTCCTACAATAAGATCCAATTTTGTTACAACTGCCAGCCTTTTGTGTTTATTTGAAATAAACTAAAAAAGAATTGCTTAGATGAAGCTCAAAATGCTTTTCTTTATAGAAGAAATCCTCAGCTAAACCAACAAGTAAAGCCAGGTGGAAGTTGTAACCTATTTGGGCATCTCAGTGTTAACTGTCTCCCTTGACAACACCCATTTCAGAAACATTGAACTATTTTCTGTCTCTGAAACATCTGGACTTTCTACTTGTTTCATAAGTCTCTAACAAAAAATATCTACACATCATCCATCAATCCACAGCCACATTCTTTTCTCACCCTATCATGATTAGATTCCTTGGGAGGTTTTAGGAGGTTTTTTCCTAATGCTTTTCTCCGTTTTTCTTGGACATCCTTGTATTATTAATGGGCTCGATATATGCTCACTTTGAGCCATCAGAAATTAAACTAGTTTGTTATATAAGCTTGAGAAAAGGGGACTTCTGGGGACCTGGCTTCTTTCCTTAGCTACAACTGTCCCATTCTGACAAAACTGAGACCTCAATCACTGCTTGGAGAAAGTCCACCTCCTGTTAAGACGTGGAGAGCAGTGGTGCAGTGTTTTGTCCAAGATAATTTTTTGTAGGAACATCCAGGTCACTAGTACTATTGCTAGGACTGTCCTACTCTAAATGGATGGAAACCCTTAAATCACTCCTCCGTGAAGAAGGAGAGAGGTGCTTTTTCCACACTAAACTGTTACTTTGTGGAAGAAGAGCTGTGTAGCCTCTGTGGGAATCCCTCTCAAAGCACAGTAGTGTAAGCAGTCATTGCTTACCTGAGCTACAGCTATTGGGATATTAAAGAGTAATTGCATCTCCAGTTGTGGAAGTGCCGTTTTCCTTCCACTTTAGAAGTCATGGGTGGGGAATCTGCCCACCCATGGGCTGGCACTGGGGGAGGGTTTCTTGCAGAAGGACGAGGACAGCCTGCCATCAGTGACCGTAGGCAGAGGCTGAGCCCCTCTGGCCAGCATGTTCCTCCACAGTTGGTGCTGCTGAGTGTTTCGCTTTTCCCCTTCTCTTTCGTGTCCTTTTTCCACATTGCTTTTCAGCTGGATGAGTCCCCTGACCCAGCTCCGTGTGCAACTGCATACACGCAATCAGTGCGAGACACTTGTAAAATTAGTTAGCTGTAAAAGGGCTGAGCTGAGACCAGCAGGGGAGCCAGGAATCTGGCCCGGCGGAGCCTCGTTGGTGAGCAGCTCCCAGGGGCGGCAGCCTGCTGCCAGGTAACGAGAGGAGCCGGCCGATAGCGGAGAGCCCTGTGCGGGGATTGTTTCATCTGTCAGGCTGCCAGGGGATACACAACAACTGCAATCTCCACCGCTCCTCCCTGCCACGAAGATTAGGGGAGTTAGTCATATGGAGCTATGAGACTGATAGGAGGGATGATAACAACGCACAAACATTAGACTGGTGTAACTATTAAGGAAAAAAAAGAATGATTCAAGGATGTGTGTAATTAAGAATAATGGCTTGAAGAAAAAATATGTTTTCATATGTGTTACTATTTTTATATGACCTCTGTCTGGAACTCAAAAGATAAAACTGAGGAGGAATCACAATCTTCTCAAGCAATATAACAAAATAAGACCTTGCTCTCGAAAGTAAATCAGCATGTCAGATTTAAATTTATTAATTTAATTTGTTTGAATACCATATTAACTAAGAAAACACAGTTCAAAGAGCAGACCTTGCTTTCTGATCAGCCTGTGAAATAGTCCTGTAGTGGGAGATTGAGACTTTTTAGGGTCAACAATCCTAGAAACCCTGCTGTGATTGTCAGATAATTCATCCACTATCAGTAATGATCTTGTTAATAAAAGTGGTATGAAACAGACTATGTCTGAAAGAAAGAGTGAAGAAAATATGTAAGATGATTTTATTTTCTCTTCTAATCAATTTTTCTACTAGGCATTAAAAAAAAAAAATCAGAAAACACTGGCAAAAATACCTGGGCAAAATGGCTTTTTGTCAAACAATCAATGAAAGATGCGCTCTAAAATGCCCTGCCTTGGGAACAGAAATGGCAGCTCCTCTGTCCCAGGCTGGAAGGTAAAAGAATATGCCCTGTTCCTGTGACATGGTGAAAGGGGAGGCATGGTGAGCTGGGGTGGGCAGAGGTGTCCAGGTGCTGCTGTGAACCCTCAGTCAAAATCCAGCACTTCCAAGCCCATCGTGTATGCCATCACGAGCCAAAGCCAGAGCAGCATTTTAACCAAACATTTGCTTTGGCACCAGATGCTTGACATGAGGGACTGCACGTGAAATCCAAGTACTGGCTGCTCCTCACACAGGGTAATTAGAAGAGGCAGAAAAAGAGCATAGAGGATACAGGTGGGGGAAGAGGGTGTGGAGAAGAGAACGAGAGGGTGGTGAGGAGAGGAGGAAGACAGGAAATATAGGAGGACATCAAGAGCAGGGGGAGCAAATCAGCAAGACAAGTGGACAAGGCAAGGAATACTTTATACCAAAACAAGACTTCAGGCATATAAGAAACTCTCTCTATTTTATCCCAGTGCTCACTGGAGATTTTTGTACTGTGCTGCTGTTCCTCTGTGCCTTTGCCCAGCAAATTCTGTCAAACAGCCAGCTGAGTATGCCCCATGCCTCTAATACACCAAGACAGAGCCAGCTGCCCTTCCAGGCTGTGCTGCAAACTTGGGAAAAAGAGAAAGAAAAGAAATTCTGTTCTGCAAGGCCTGGTGGTATTCCAAGAATTGAGACAGAATATAGGTTAAAGTAATGGGGATTTAACATCTCACCATCACTAGTCAAAGTGATGAGTTTGCCAGCAAAGCCATCACAGACCACCTTTTCAGGCACCGAGAACTTAGCTGTGATCATATGTTCTGGGAGCAACAAATTTTCTCTGTTTATAAAATAAAAAGTCATTGTGTAGCTGTTGAAACAGTGGAAGCTGGAACAGACAAAATGTGAATATCAGTGAGGAATGATTGGAAGGTGTGAGAGCAGGAACAGTGTCTTCTCACAGCACCTTTAATAAATTGAACAGCAATGGGAACAGAGATAAAAAAAGGACTTTAACTTAGCCAACTACCTTAAATTAGTAAACTCTAGCGGTTGCTGTAAATTTAATTAAAGGCTGATATAAACAGCCATGGTTTTCACTGTCTTCTTAAACTGGATAACCACAAGCTTTGGCAGATGACCAGAAGAATCAGTCTTATCAGTGTGCATCCCAGAGCTGTCTTACTTCTGCTCCTGCAAGATAAAACACTCTGAATCATTAAGAAAAGTGAATGAAGCTGATTGTGATAACTCTGCAATGAGATAAAGAGGCATTTTATCAGGCAGGTAGCTCTAAGATTACTCAGGGACTGGGAAAGGAATAACCAACCTCTTTTCTAAAACTGCAAAACTAACAGAAAAGTGTTGAGCAATGGGCTTCTCCCTGCCCCAGATTAAGCATTTGCCAACCAAAGTTAACAAGTGAAAACTGGGAAATGATCCTTCCAGATGTGTTAAATATCAGGTATTAAGCAAAAATCCCATAAACTTTATCCTTTATTTGTGTCCCCTGGGGTGTGGCTGCAGCTCACATGCTTTCACAGGACATAGTAAGAAAAAAGCTTCATAATAAAACCTGATATTGGTGTCCAGTCTTTGGGGAAAGTACCCTTGAGTAGTAGGAAGCTCTTTTTCCCTCTGGATAAGACAGATAAATGACTTTTCACAGAACATCTTAGTAGCAGTTGCATCAGCTTGTCTCAGTAGTCTCTGAAGTAAGAACAAGATCACCCCTGGCTCATTCACCTAATTTGATGTGCTCCAGAACATTTCTGTCACACTGATCACAACACACACAGTGAAATATGTGCTGGCTTCACACTAGCTGCAGAAGGGACAAAGCGTGTGGTGCAGAATTACCCAGCAGCACTTCAGAAAACTAGACCCACTGGGAGTTTTCACTGCATCACAGCTTTGCAGTGTGAGGGATTTTTGAACCAGTATGCATTGAACCAGCACTGCAGATGGCTCCCACTGGACCATGGGCTGATGTATCAGTAAAATTAATCTAATGTGAAAAAGATATGTAGCTGTAGTAAATATACATATATATATATATACAAAGTACAGATGCAAAGTAGGAGAGGAGAAGGAGGTTAATGAGTTAAGGATTTTAAAATTAGACAAGATATGATTCACTGACAGTTGGTCTCAGTTATGTGGCCAGCCTAATTAAAATATCATCAATAATCCATTAGATGACTGGCAATAGTTATGTGCAGCAACGATTTGTTAAAATAGTTCCATGTATTTCATAGCAATGGAATTTACAATTTTGTTCAGAGGGGAAAATAAACAAACAATCCTTTTAGTTTTGAAGAATAACTTAAAAATATATGGTGTAATCCATTGCAATGTCATGTGCGTGACTCCAATGAGCATCTGAAACAATGCCTCTGACTTGTGTGAATTGATCCAATTTATCTTCATTCTGTTCCCCAAGGCTCAGGGCCCCTGTTCTCAGCAAGGCAATGGATATGTAGTTTGGCATTTCATCAGGGTGCCACCAAATTCAGCATTCCCTCGTGGAATTCCCTATTTTGCTGCAGGCAGTTGCTCAACCTTTTGTTTTCTCTCTTCTGACTTGCCTCTTACCTCCTCTCCTTTCCCCATGGGGAGGAGGTAATTGAATTCCAAGGCATGCTCCCTCTACTCCTCCATGGAGTCAGGCAGCAGGGGGTTGGAAAGCGACAATCTGAGTGCAGCCTGTGGCCAGAGCAGAGCAAAGCCTGTTGGATCACATGCTGGGCCTCAGAAGGAGCAGAGCAGCTACAGGACCTGGGCAAGGGCTCCTGACACTGGCTGCAAGAGCCCTGCTTCCCTGGCAGTCATGAGAAAGGAGGTTCAATTCATATTTCCAAAAAAACACTATGGCAGCCAAAACTTTGGGTATAGGCTGGGACCCTTTGAAAGGATGATAGAAAAAAATCTCAGCCTTGGGAGTTACGGGGGCTGGAGGGTGGTTTTACAAAAAATCAAGTGTTGCCAAGTCCTGGTCATCTTCCCACTTTGTCCAAATCTTGACAAAAAATATTACATCTTAGGACCATTACATATAGTTTATTTAGTTTTTAAAATATCTGCATAAATGCTTGTGTATGGAAACCTGTTAACTGTCTCAGTACTCTCTCACATATACAGAACTAAACTATATTTTGGCTTTTGTTGCAAAACCTAAAGGGGTGCTTGGTGATGCACAGCTGTTCTGTTTGAGCCCCCTTCCTACCCTTCCCAAGTTTTTCCTCTTTCCTCTGACAGACCCACACCTACCCATCCTCCATCTTAGCAATTACACAAATGGGCCACAGCAACTGTTTTCCCCCAGCACCCTCATGCTGCCCCACTCCAGCAGGCTGGACCTCCCACAAGGACTGTCAGTCCCCTGCTTGGAATATGAGAAATGTTGCCTCAGCGTTTCTTTCTCTCCTGCTGAATGAGGGTCAAATGTGCCCACACCTTTCCCTCAACCCTGTTTCCCTTCCAGTGTTTGTGACAGTGTTTCTGTCACACGGGGAACGTGAGGAGGCCTAGAGGACACCACTTGGGGCTTCCTCAGCTCCAGGTCCTGCCTGGGACCCTGCAGCCCATCTGTGCTTATGGGACGCTGTGTCTCGGCTCTAACATGCATTTTCAGCCATGACTGTGTCATTTCTCCTACACTTGTAATGCTACCTTTCCTTTTTTTAAATATTAGGAAAAAATATTGTCTTGGAACTCCATGAAAAAGCTAACACGTTTTAAACTGTTTAGTTGAAATAAATACTAGCAAGTCTTTTGAGGATGAAGCACAGGGAAAAATAATATTTTGGACTCACGAAAAATATCTATAGAATGGTAAAATGGAATTTCGGCCCATTTTGCAAAGGGAAAATTTTTCTTGTAGAATTCTTGCAATGAAGTAGTTTTGAGAGAAAAATTTATTGATTACAATATTGTCCTAAAGCACCATGCTATGAGTATGCCCTTTGTCATCATAACTGCATATTTTTATAAGGAAAAAGAGAAAGTAGTTCTTGCACCATGATCACTTTGTCTCCTTCTCATCTCACTATGACATAACGAAATTCAAGTTGGAGGGATACGACAGGATTCTGAAGGTCATCCCACTCTGGCAGCTTCCAGCTCAGAATAACAGCCAAAGGTGTTTGCAACAGTAGTTGCAAAAGTTCTACCTTTAGATTTTCAAACTTCAGGAGTTTGGAATCAGCTTTTAACACATGGGTTTCAATATAGAGTGGTGGGGGTGAAAAAAATTATGTTGTTTTTTCTTTACAGGAAACAACAGTTGCCAGGGTGTCACATCAGTGCTGGGCAGTGGAGTGAGGCTGCACAGGGGCTGTGAGGTGTGTGTGGAGGCCTCCTCCCATTTGACAGTACAATTCCAGACAACATCTCTGTTGCCCTTGGCGGTGTCACTGTGAAGCCTAACTCGCCCTTGGAAGTCTCTTGCTTTTCTGTAGTAATATAAAAGTCTAAACACATCAGACTTTGTTTTGTCTGCCATTTAAGGTTACCACCAGTGTTGTTCATCCAGGCATTCTTGGTTTGTGATTGCATCTTCACGTGGAACAGCAGCAGAAGGAAAACAAAGCTCTTTCTGGTTTTTTTTTAATGCATCTGTGTGTGTGTATCTGCACACATCAGTGGCTTACAGGACATTGTGCCTGGATCCTGCTAGGAAGTAGGAACAAACACTGCACCAAAATAGCAGGGAGGAGGACTCACAGGGAATGCAGTGGTGTATTGTGTTAGTGACCCATGATTTCAAGTAGTCTGAACTAGGCTGCAAATCAAAGCATAGCTGCAACATGTTGTACTAAGAATCTTTAGAGAAGAAATTCTGTTTTGTGGCCAAATGTGACAACAAACTGTAAAGACATTTTGTATGAATTACCTAAGGTTTGACTGCATCCCCTACTCTTAAATTGTTAAAACACTGGTATGAGGTTAAGTAGTGATAAATTTTACAGATAAAGGATATGCACACAATTAACAGAGATTGTCTTGCTTTAATCCTTAAAAAGAACAGAAAAGCTTGTTTTACTTGTAAGATCTGGGTCCTGTAAGCAGTTGTGCACATGCTCACCTTCATTTCTGCCAGGTCTCATGAACTTAACTGGTGAAGTTAAATGTATATGTAGAATTTGATCAGTGCTCTTAAAAACCTTAAAAAGGTTTAGTAAACAAAGCCAAATATAGAAAGATTAAGATTTATTCTGACAAATAGTACATAGATTTGGCTGGATTACATTTACAGAAGAATTTTGTTTAAGAGCCTTCAACAAAATTTTGTAAATGCCTTTGAAGTCCTGTGTATTTTTTAACAATGCAAATGTCATCCTTCTGGGGGAGGGGGAAGGGAAATTATGTGAAGATTCTTTAGTTTCTAGGATGTCATGCTGCTTGTTTTTCACAATATTGCAAAAAGGTTTTAATAGCCTCTTTTTCATTAGTGTTTCTTTGTTCACTCCTGAAGCTATATAAAGTGAATATATACTTGATATGTAATCCATTTTCTATTAATTATCATAACTAAGTTTGGTTGCTCTTTTTGTCTTTTTCCAAAGTTTGTTAGATGTTTAAGGCTGAGAAATGTACTCAACAAACCTAAAGTAGAAAATTAATCTGAACTTTGAAATGTCCATATGAGAAAACAGATATTGATTTCTAGATGTGTAATTATGCTTCATTTATTAAAACACAATCATTAGCCCAACATTAAAAAAAATCAACTGTTGGACTTTATGAAGTCTTTACTAATTTAAATTTCTCAAACAGCTTTAAAAATTTTTAAAGATTGTTTAAATTAGATGTTATACTTTTAGTAGTCCCATGCAGCTGAAACAGAAAAATCAGAAAACAGCAGCTCCTCATTTAAAACCAGTAAAGTGTCTGTGGATTCCACTATTAAAAATAAAGTAGTAAATAAATATAATACAGAGTTTAGTGATTATTTCCCTGTGATTCGTTGTTCAATTTATTTCTCCTGCCTTCCTATAAAGGCATAGAAATTAGATGGATTAAAAAAAACCCACTGAAATGGCCGCTATTCGTCCAACTTGTTATAAGTGTATATGTAAAATCACCCTTTCTTCCTATAAAGGGCCACTTAGGTCTGAGGAAAAATATTGTAAGAAACAGAAGAGAGCTATTTCCCTCCCACTGCCAACTGAACAGGTCTATGTAATTGCTGAAGGCACAGTCATCTCCTATTAACTGTTTTTAGGTGCCAGTTGAAATACAGTGGTGGTGCTGATGTTTAATCTGGGATACTTTTCCTTACTTAGAAGGTGATGTAACACAATCCACAGTTTTAAGACTAAACGGTGATTATTTCTGTTTGAAAAGGAAAAAATAGAAATTTATGACAGGTACATCCTGTGTCAAATTGGTTCAGTGCATCTATTTCAGACAGTTGTCTATCAAAGGGCAGAAGGTAATTTGTGTGGCAACAAAGCACTCCTAAATATTTAGATACCTAAAAAGTTAAAATGTTAACTTTCAGTTCACACAGCGTCAGAGTTCTGGTTGTGTTGCTGACTGCAAACTTGAACAGCAACATCAGCTTTGTGCTATACCACTCGCATAGCTCCAAATGAAGTTTTAGTAACAAATAGGGACAAAATCAGATTTATAGCATGAGAATCAATTTGGGACATGAAGCAAATTTTACAAACTATCAGAGGCTGCTTTTTTTTTTATTTCTAGCTTGCTATAGATGGTAGAACATGGGTGAAAGACAGAAGAACTTGACATGAAATTCCAAGATTAAAAAAAGAATCAAATGTCTTTTGCAAGACAGTTGCCATCTGATTTCACTGCAGATGGAAGAAAAAAAAACCCCTTACATTTTAGTCTCCCATGCCCTCTTCTATATACTACAAGAGAGAATGTAACATGTTCACTGAGTGGGAGATATATTACATTTTTAAAGAGTACTTAAGTGCTTTCTGCTCTGCAGAGAAATAACGTAACACAGAAATTGTTAACTCTGCAGTGATAATGCGCAAACAGAATAATCATTCAGAAAAAAAATCAATGCAAGCATCCCACAGACAGTGAGGTGATATTAAATGACAATATTAGCTACAGATGTTTTCATTTGAGTTGTGGTATGATGGTAGCTCTAGGAAGGAGCTGGAAGAGAGTAAGCAATACTTTCTCCTCCTCACTTTTGGTGTTTAACGAGCACCCTAACCAGTATGGGTTTCGTTGGATGAGGCTACTAATTATTTTGTAGTCAGAAAGTGCTCTATAAAAGGCATAAGAGAGTAATTCAATGCAGTTTCCTTTTATCTGCCTTGCCAATTGATGTCTATACAGAGCAAGCAGGGCTCCCCAAACACATCAGTCTGTTTCAGATACACAAGATTAAGTAGCAAGTGACATTCAAGAGCAATCGGCCCACCCAGGAGGAGTGAAACCAGCGGAAAAGCTGTCAGATTCCGCCTTTTCTCCATTAATCTTGAAGCTTTTCAATGCTGCCAGGTCGCATCTCCATCAAACAAGCTGGGAAGAGTGTCGGGCTATTTTCTTTAGTTTCACCCTCCCCTCCCCATCACCCCATTAACCCCTGCCATGCCAGGTTCTTGTGGTTTGGGAGCAGCTCCTATATTAACACCAGTAGGTGGGGCAGCATAAAGGGCTGGATGGAGCCCAGCGTGGACCTTTTCTAGGAGCAGGCCAATGTTTAGGTGCTTGGGAAAGGATGTGGCAAGGGTTTCTTCCATGGTGGAACTGTTCAGAATTCTTATGCAAGAAGGTAAGGAATGTCTGTCTTCTGTAGCCAGAGCATATAATGAAGTACTCTCTTCCAGGCTGGTCTGGTTTGGAGTGAGCTATATTTTCCTTAGTGTAGATTAGAAGTGTAGATTAGATGTGTGTATCCATGCTTTCCCTCATTTTCAGGTGATTTTTTGCCAATTTTAATTGAGTTGGCTGTGTTATGCAAGATCCAAGAGTTGACCATGGCATAGATAGATACCTTATTCCTCCCTGGGTAGTTCCTACAGTGTATTGGACACTGTGTAGCTGTCACAGAGGAGGCATCCAGGCTGGCGGCAGCCTTCAGAAGTTGAATCATAGAAGCAGAGGGTGGCTGAGTGGCCGGAAAGTGGCACAGATTGTGAAGTGTTCATGTCAGGAATAAGTGATAATATATGTTGGAACTGGAGCCAAGTCACTGTGTTCCTCTGATACCAGGGGATGGGCCTGCCTGGAAGGAAAGAGGCCTCTTTACTTGGGTTCCTAGGGATTGTGTCCTCAGGATCACACTGAGGAGGGTGTGGTTTTCAGAGGGAGGTAACTATTAGGAGAATACTATTTAGGAGAAACTAAATCTGTGAGTATAAAGATTAGATGAAGCATGGAAAGGCAACAGTGCTCCTCTTCTGTCTCTGACAGCAAATGTCTTGGGAAGATTATATGAAACATATAGACATCATATAGTGATAGCTCCTAGGATAGTCTAGTCTGCAGTAACTTGTAGATAAGAAATTTCCCTATACTGAGGTGGCATCTTTTTCCCATCACTTCCCCCTTTTTGATACAATAGTATAATTGTAGTGTTTGCTTTTCTATGTTCTATAAATCTCCTATGTCCCTTTTCTACAAGTGATATTTGAATATCTGACAATCACAGACACAGGGGCAGTGGATTTGTTTCTACCCTAAATCAGAGAGTGAGAATCATGGAAGATGTGTGCCCCTACCCAAATCACATACCACTATCCCCTTTCTCATTTTCAAGCAGAATTGAAGCCAAGCAGAAACGGTCAGGGAGGAGCTGCAAAGTAAAATGATTTCAAGTCTGAAACACGTGAGGTGACTGTTCTGTCTCCAGGAGGAAGGGGCACCAGGAGGATGTGGTGATGGTCAGTCTGCAGGGAATGAATGTATCCTAACTTGGAAGATGCACCCTGGAAATATCTACCAGATCTCACCTTGAATGTTAGAGAGGGGGACATACCTCCTCTAAGCTACCCACTCCCGAAACCCATTTGTAAATCTCTCTGGGCTGTTACACAGCAAAAAGAAGTGATATGATTTAGTCCGTAAGGTTTTTCTCTTAAATGAATTTAAGAGAAGTTTTTTACTTATGCAATCTAGGTTACTCCTTGTTTCTCCCTACTAGCTACTGTTAAACCAGATGTATTTTACTTAAACATGCAGAAACTGCATTAGAAAATATAACTGCTTTTCAGTTACTGCTGTAAGTATGCTGCTAATGAGTACATTTCAATATGTTTGGGTTCTTAAGCTATGCTTGTAGATAATAGGCCTTCATATTTTTTGTAGAATTCTGCCTTTAATGGCCAGCTGTGTGTAGTTCATTCTCCATGCTCTTTATCAATCTCCTGTCTGAGCAGGCCATTTGTTTCAATTGGTCATTCTTCATCTAAGGCACAACTCATGGTAGCCTTTGTAAACTGAATTCTGTATTAAGGCAGTGCAATCTGCAGCAAATGGGGTATTAACATATTTAATGTTTATAGGGACAGAAGAATCAGGTTCCATGAAAAGCTGGTTGTGTCATTTTCAAACATACACGCAGAAGGATAAATAGTGTGTGATATAAAGAATATTGTGAGGGGGAAACAGCCAAAGGTGAGAACAGGCTGAAAATGGTACTTGGAAACTAACAGCTGTATGGCACAGGCATAGAGGGAGAAACACCTCCACTATGACTTTGTTCAGACTACTGACAAGTAAACGTTCACATATCCAAAAATAATGCATTTTAGGTAAAGAAAATTTTGTATGTTGGAAGAGATAAAGACTTCAATACTTAAGGATTTGTAATTTCAGGATGACAAGTCGAGGCTGGCTAGCATGTTGTGCATTGTGACCCAATGCAGTGTCATGCCATGTTGTTAGCAGGTGTGATTACACAGGCCTTTATGAACACTCACCATATTAAAGGTGAGTCATTTCCCCTCTGCCATTGCACTGAACATGCAAGCAGAAACATATGGACATGCTGAGATAGTCACTAAGGTACTTAGTGTTTACTATCCTTTGGTTTGTACTCAGTAGACAGAGCAGGAAAAAAATAATGATGTTACAGTGCTGGTGTAAGACCTGAATAGACCACTTGAATAAGGCACCCTTTCCCAATGCTCACGACTCACCCACGCACCTGGCATTCACCAAGCCCACACAGCCAGTATGTCCCACTCCTAATTTTAAACAATGGCTAGACATGAAGTTTTTCCATTATGTTCATCTATAATTCGATGACATTTATCTTTACTAACAAGTACAGTAGCTGTCTCTTCTCCACAATGGAGTACTGCCAATATGCAGAAATGAATGAACTTAAAATGTCTCCCCTAAATATCTCTCTACAGTTTCTTTTCCCATGCACACTCTTCACCATACTCCCTGCCTTTCAATTGCCTCCCCACCCCAGACAGAAAAATAAACTGTCATCAGTTGCCTCATTGTAAAATAAGTTTTCTCTCCCACCTTTCTTTTTCTCTTCATTTTCTACCTTTATCACCCATGTCCTTTTCCTACTCTTTTTTCCTGCCTGTTGCTCTATTTTTTTGTTTGTTTTCCTGTCTGGTTTGTGTCCCCAGTTAAGGATAACTGATCTGTTTATAGCCCTTATGGCATCTATACTCACATTATGTCACACCTTTCCATAGCTGTAACTACTTTAGTACTGCTAATTGCTCTGGTCTTCTCTCATCTACATTTCCATGTAAGCCTTTCATCATCTACCAAGGGGTTTAAGCTCCAGTGCTTTTCCTTTCAGTTATTCGAGTTGTATTTCTTCACGGCTTTATCTTTTTTTACAGGCATAAGTCAAACATGAAGTTTGGAACATGTTGTTTGTGCCTGCTAGACTATGCTAATTAAGGCCACAAGACTTTCCTGACAGGCAGCCTTAAGTGGTACTTCTGGGTACTTCTGTGAAATCCTATGGGATCGCACTAGATAACTAATTTTGGAACCAATATTCTTTCTAAATTTCCATGCCAAAAAGAAAAAAAAAAGAAAAAAGAAAAAAGAAAAAAGAAAAAAAAGTAGAGATATCCTTCTCTCCCCTCCCCCACCCCGATATCATCTTCACATAGAGGTTGTGAGTCCAAGTGTTAACCCACCACTGCCAAATCTGCCACCAAACCATGTTCCCAACTCCCACATCTATATGCCTTTTAAGTACCTCCAGGTAGGTTAATTCCACCACTTCCCTAAGCAACTTGGTCCAATGCTTGAAAATTCTCTCTATAAAGAAAATTTTCCTAAATTTCTATTTAAATGCCCCTGGCACAGCTTGAGGCCACTTCTTCTCATCCTATTACCTACTACTTGTGAGAGGAGGATGACTCCAACCTGACCACAACCTCCTTGCAGGCAGTTCTGGAAGCTGCATCCTGAGGATCATTTCGGGGAGACTGTGGTTTTCAGAGGGAGGTAACTCTGAAAGGTCAGAGTTAAGGTCTCCCCTGAGCCTCCTTTTCTCCAGGATAAACACCCCCAGCTCCCTCAGCTGCTGCTCCCAGCCCTGGTGCTGCAGACCCTTCCCCACTGCCCTGCCCTTCTCTGGACTCACTGCAGCCCCTCAGGGTCTGTCCTGCACTGAGGGCCCAGCCCTGCACACAGCACTCGAGCTGTGGCCTCACCAGTGCCAGCACAGGGGACAATCCCTGCCCTGGCCCTGCTGGCCACACCACTGCTGATCCAGGCCAGGATGCCCTTGGCCTTCTTGGCCCCCTGGGCACTGCTGCCTCATGTTCAGCTGCTGGCACAGCACCCCCAGGTCCTTTTTCACTGGGCAATTTTCTGCCCACTCTTCCCCCCATCAGCAGTCTTCTGGGGTTGTTGTGACCATTATGATCAATTTCCACCATTTTATCCTCCCTGGATCTGTGTTGCATTAATAAAAAACAACTAGAAATTCTTCCAAAGGCTGAGAAAAAAAAGCTCATTACATTCCTGCCTGTCTTACTTTCAATTCCTCTTTATTTAATATTTCTAAATATGCAGAGTTCAGACATGTGTCTTAAAAATAATAAATTTATTTAATCTAAAGCTGCAATCTGTGACTAAAAGGATCTTGCTTTAACCGAAATGGTCTGTTGAACCTACACTATTTTTCCAGAAGCACAAAAATAGCTTGGAAATAGCTGAATTACTACTATATTCTCAGTCTTCTAGTGTTTCCTAAAAAAAAATCCAATTATCACCCTTCAGTGGATCAAGAGATTCAGAAATGTGTTTTCCCGACAAGGTGAAGTTATTATCTAACACACAATACTAGAGTAACTGATGTATTAAGCAATTGCCAGCAATCATTCCCTGGAACATAACAACTCATGGATGAGTAAGTGAAAATGATGGTAAGTGTAACATTTTATCCAGGTATTCATTAAATTCAACAATGTTTTCCATGTATCAGAAAAACATAAGTAAACTTTTGGCAGAAGTACATATTTAGACATACTACAAGACCATTAATACTAATATCTTTTGATATCATCCTCTTCTTACATTCTTAGGGCAATATGCTCCAATAACATTTCATTCTTTGTTGAAAAGCTCAAACGAAGTTTGATCCCTGACATTCATATATATACAGTATAAAGAAAGGGAAACTGAATTTTCCTTACAACCTCAGAGTCCAACAGAAAAATGGGAGTCATGGGTCTGCCAACGAAATGAATAAAATTATTCATGGGCTGTTTCTCTGAATGACTTGCTTGTACTGCTTGAAGATTGAAAAAATGGGATACCTATTCATCTGTGTTGCATAAGGTTACATAACGAATAACTGATCTAGAGGAGCTCTTACCTCTGCTTGGGTATAAAAGAACTCTGGGAAAGTGAGTGTAATTTTGCTGGTAAAATCTAGATTGACTTACAAACAGATTTGGCATTTTGAAATTTAGTATTAGACCATTTTGATCACCTGTGAAGCATTCTGGGGAGTGTGGAATAGAGTGGGGTGGTTTATCTTTATGAACCTTACAAGCTTCCTGTGATTCACAGAGATGTATGTAGTCAAATAAGACTGTTGTTTCAAAGCCAGCAAGACAAGCACCCAAAAGAGGTAAGAACGCACTACACAGAATATCTAATAAAGTTCTAAATTTCTGCAATCATATACTCAGTTGGACTTCAACATCCTTTTAATCTCAGATTTAAAAAAAAATATTTGTGATTTTTTCATAAACTGTTCTGCTTTATGGGTTCTTTGAAATTCTTAGCTCCAATCTAATTTTGCTGCTAATACTTTTTATTTATTTGTTTTGTAAATTCTATTTTAGAGGTCTTAAATAATCTTTTTTAGCTAATATAGAAATAGTTACACTTTCTGTTATTCCACTGCAATAGTGATACTAATAGGAGCTGTGGACCACAGAATGCACAAAAAATCAGCAGAGTCTGGCAGCTGTCTAACACTGAGAGTCAAAATTGAAGTCTGGACTTGAAAATTAATGTATCTGTATAGGTATCCTTAACTAATTCCTTTTTTGTTTACATTTCTAACTTCTCCTCTCCTCAAAGTTCTAGAAGAGAGCTTGTGCAAAGTAATAAAAGAAAGACAACTGAGAGCTACAACCACTGGGGTTTCAGAGCAACTGCTATATATTGCATTACAGGAGCCAGGAGCCACAACAAACCTTCAATTTTCATGTTGGGTGTATTTTCTAATAGAAGAGTAAATTGACATTATTCTCTTGCTAAAGTGGAATTCTCTGTATCTCTGTAGTGGAGACATGTGACATGTTCAAGAATCCACACAGGATTCATATTCTACACGCAAGTTTCAATTACTGACGTATTTAGAAATCACTGCAGTGATTTATCTGCAATAATCTGCAGATTTATCTGCAGAATTTATCTGCAGTAATGTAGTAATAAAGTGGCGTAGCAGCTAAAATGATAGACCTGAATTATATGCCACTTTTTTTTTCAGAGTATGTCAAAGAAATAGGCCTCTCCCTGCCCAAAAGTGTTTTATTTTGTGACCATTGTGCATCTTCTCAGTGAGTAATCATGCCTGCTTTAATTGTTACTCACATATTGCCAGTCCAAAGACTAAGAGCATTTGTTGAGACTTCTTTAGAAGCACTTTGACTTATTTCTGAAGAAGTGGATTTTAATACCAGAGACTGTGACAAGCTCTTCCTTGTAATGGTGCTGTACAGTGGCAGGGCATTCAATAGAAAGTTTTGTAGTAGATTTGTGAGTGTAAATATGCCAGGCAACGGAGGCTTTAAAAAACCCTACTGAGCAAAACAGGAAGAGAATAGACTATTCATTATACAGATAATACTATCAGGATAAGGATAATTTGTTATACACTCCAAGGCAGAAAATACCCATTATCTCGTGACTCTCTAATGTGAAGTGCACGTTGCTTAATGCTCCTCTCTGCAAGCTCTGGGGTAGCCACTGAAATCCCCAGAGATGGCTGTTGCACAGGTATACCCATGCACAGCAACTGGCTGAAACATTTACGTCTTAAAAGACCCCAAGTCCATGGAAAAGCGTTACATGTTGCTTCAGTTCTTGCAGATATCAACCAGGTTACAGCCTCCATTTGTGGAACAGCAACAAACACTGAGCAAGGTTTATACAGCTCTGGTGGAACAGTCTCCTGGTAAGAAGCACCCTGTGTTCTGAGTTTGCTCAGCCTACAGGAATTTTTCTCAGCCTGTAGCTATTGATGAATTCTTCTTTTTATGGGGATGATCTTTGGCATGGACCTTTTCTTAATCTTGTGCACCTGACAGGTATTTTACAACAGTATGCTGGCTGGCACGTAGATCCTTTCACATTAAGAATCAAATACATTTAGACTGATCCTTGCCTGGTTAATTTAAGTCATTTTATCTTGCTATAAGATTCTGCCATGCCTCATGACAAAGGCATCAGATACACCCAAGAATAAAATCCACCAGGTGGAAAAGAACACAAGTGACAGGCAGTGCTCGGCTGAGCTAACACTGCTTTTTGTATTAACTGGTTTACCATGCTGGATTGAAAGGATGAGTCTTGCTCCCCATCATGGAGAAGGCACTCACAGGGTCTGTTTTTCATTACAACGTCATTCTTTTTCTGGTATGGGGCTTACTGAGAAGTTATCATGGCCCAGAGTACCAACAACTCAGTTTTAATCACACATGAAATGCATAAAGAAAAGAATGCTTACTGATGTTTTGAAATGCAGGCCTGTCTTGATGGCTTAGGCCAGATGCTTTCTTGGCAGATGGTGCAAGGGCAACAAGACGAATACACATTCTCCTTCTAGTTTACCAGCTCTGAATGCTCCTTAAGATACCATGTTCAGAAACACAGCAGCAATTTCATAATTCCTCAATGAACAGCTAGTCATGGCCAATTTCAGGGATTTCATCTGCACAGCTTTGTCTCACTTCTGGAATCCTTCAGCTCTTAATGACAAGGGGACTTTGGCAAAGCACTGAGTATTGGTTAGCTAACACACTGAATTTTATTCTTATCTTTTTATTTCCATTGTTTGTATGGTGCTATTTTATATGATAGTCAAGGGTTGTTATTTCTGACAACTCAGATAATTAATCTCCCTCCAACAGCTCTTCCTGTGCAAGGAGCAATAGTTTCCTGTTCACTGAAGCACTCTAACCCAGCATTTTGTGACAAAAAATAGCCCCCACATTTCCAAATTAGAATTTTTTTTCTGTTTATTCCTACTTCATCATGCATTTCTTTCTCATTGTCTCCCAAAGTGGTCAATGTCAGTACCATGAAACTTTGAAACATGCAGATTTAATACCATACATGATAAGCAACAATTTGATTTCTTGATATAATTTTGAAAACGTGGACACATAAAACAAAAGTGTTGCAAATACCATCTCATTGATAGGTAGTTTCCAAACCCACTTCAATGCCAGAACAGAATGAAATGTCTTGTGGACATGGCCAAGTCTCAGCAATTCATAGAATTGTTTAGGTTGGAAAAGACTTTCAAGATTATCAAGCCTAATCATTCACCCATGTTCCTCTTCCCTTCCCTTATCCAAACTAGAATATATATTTATGTGTATCTCACCTGGCATCTCCTTCTGTAAAAAAAGCTACCTCAAGAAATTATATGGCAGTGAATTTAAAGTTCCTAGAAAATGTAAAGTAAAGCAGCTATCTAATTAAAATAGCTATGTACTACACAGTAAACTGTTCAGTATATTACCGTTGTCAGTTTTTGAAAACTAGCAAGTTCAAAGAATAAATTTTGTCACAGAACTTTGGAATTTCAAGCTAAAGCTCACATACTGTTTGGCAGACTGACAAAAACAGAACTTTGCCTGGATTTGGATGAAAATTTGATGACAACATACTTTGCTTATATACTTGGCTTCTTGTAGAAGAAAGTGTTGTTGCTACTGTTGTGGAGGAAAGTAAAGTCTTTAATCCACTGGAAACAGGTAGCTTGGTGCTTAAGCTGAGCTGTTAATATTAATTTCATTGAAACCTACGTATTTAGTTATGGCAGTGTTCTTAGCTCTAAGGTTAAGTTGCAGTCAAGTGATTTAGGAAGTATCATTTCAGGTAAAGTTTACACTTTTTATCATGAACAGTTTTTTCTTCAGCCCTTAAACAAGGACTGAAACAGCAAAGCTATCAAAGGAGTATCTTAACACTTCGCCTTTCCTAAACAATTTGGGCTTAGCAAATCAGCATTTGTTTCAACAGTTGCACTCCTGATATACATTGACCACTGTCACATTGCAGTTTGCAGTCTTGATGAATAACTTCCCTTTCTGCTTCATCTATCTTTTTTGTGACCACACACAAATAATCATCAGATTGGCAAACTGTGCTGCAAATGGAAGGTAAATACTAGTAGACCAATCACCACCACTGGACCATTGTTCTAGTAAGAAAACAACTCCCATTTGTTATTTATTGACTATATTCAGTTGACTTTTGTTGTTTTGAAGTTTATAAGACAAAGTTTGTATGGAGAGGTGACAACATTTTCAGGCCAATTGATGATAGAATTTTATTGGGAAAAAATACCAACTCAATGAACAAAGTGAAAATGCAGACCAACCCTCAGTACTTTCAATGCTCTAAATGGCTGTTTCAAGATTTATGTATGTATTTATTTGTTCTAGCCTAGGTCTCTGGACATGCCTTACACATTGAAATAAAACTGCTAAACCCAAAGTATTTCTGTGCCATCAGAAGGCAGTTAAAAACTACTCAATCAATTCCATGTTTGACTGCAACTTGTTAATGAGTTACAAATTACCTATTGAAAGCAACAATAAAAATCAGAGCAGCAGTTTATTTTTCTCAGTTTTTAGCTGAAAATTTTCAGTGTCTCCATATGATAGATTGACAAGGCTGGTATTCCAGACTCCCCACTTCAGAATCTGATTTGCAAGTCACTGCCAAATTTACGACATTTTCTACTTCTAAGAAAACTCTTAGGCTGTGATCTTTCATACTTAATCAAATGCTGGTTAGGGTTAACTGCACTTTGTGGCAGAAACACATTTCATCAGCTCAAGTACAACAATCAATTATAATTCCCATCCTGAGTAATGTTTTGGCTTTGCACTGGGCATGATTTATGGATAAAAGAAATGAAAGCAATGGCTATCAAAATGATTTGGCAAAGAACAAGCCATTGGCCTGAGAAGAGATTAAAGAAAGAGTTTGATGTGCTTAGTTTGTAATCAAGGCCTAGAAAGGAATCTGATTAGGTATTTTAATTTGGTAAGCCCTTACTAGAGAGGGGAATACTGTTTAGAGCACCTAACTGGAAAGGTGTATGAACTGTTACAAATAAAACTAGTCTGGAAATAAGAATAGAGTTTTGAAGATAAGCCATTCTGGAGTAGTATTTGAAATAATGTCCACAAGGAATAAAATGTTTCATACTAGCAACTCACAAGTGTGTAAGTAGGACTTGATGACAGGATTGAAGTGATCGTCTTGTTCAAAGTTAGAACTTCTGATTTCTATCTTGGGGTGGTTAATTTCTTGTATCTGTAACAGAGTCTTGAAAGGAGACTGCATTTCCATATATCTTTTTTGCACCATGTTTTAAATACTTTAATGCTGCCAGCTGTTTACCTGCAGGGGCCAGATTTACATTTACCTTTGGTGTATAATTTGGCTTTTGGGGAATGAAGGTAGACAGGGTTACTTTCTTTGGAAGCATCAGAAAATGGCACAGAAAGCCATGGGATATTTGGGCAGAATTCGCTAGTATTTTCACGATAACTCAAAAAAACTCCCTTGCCTACTTCTACTCAAAGAGGTCCAAAGAGGGCTTTGATTGTCAGAACTGTAGTCACAGAAGTTCCTGTCCTCTGTTTTCATAATGGAGTTAACATGTTGCCTGTTTTCTGCCTTTATACATGGGTTTAGACAGTGCTTGCTTTCTAGAATCCACTAGGCAGCTTCTCTTCAAAAATGTCCTATTGCTAAGGCCATGGTTGGGACACTGGCGACATGTTTAATTTTTCCAGTTTTACTCTCATGTATTATCCTCCATGGTGCTTAGTGTGGGGGTTTTTTTGTTTGTTTGTTTGTTTGTTTTCTTGTTTGTTTGGCCTTTTTTTTCCTTTATACTGAATCTGCCTTTACAGCAGATATTTTTGTAGGCAACAGGAGAATATATATCCATGGTTGGCTGTGATTGATTCCAGGTCCCTCATTATCATTTAAGTTCACCAAAGAGTTGAACCTCTGTGACTGTGACAAGCTGGAAAATGTTAAGATGCCCCAAGAAACTTTAAGCATAGTGAACTGCTCCATATGTCCTTTGCCCGAACATTCTGAGAAAGAGGAGTTTGCAGAGGAGACATGTTTTAGTTTTTGTAAGGTAGGCACTCCTCATTCTCTTGTAAAATCTCCTATACTGTATTTCACCAGTTCATCAGCTAAAAGAGTAAGTTCTAGCTTCTGGGGATGCAGGTTTTTAATAATTACTTCAACTAGGTCTCCATTCTAATTCCAGCACATAGGCATGTTGGCAATACATCCAGATTTGGTCTTCGGAGAATGATTCTGAAGATGTGAGGTCAGTCATAGCCTTCTATGCCAGATGGCATAAAAAACATCTCAGCAGCTTACTTATCATTGGTATTTTTTGGTACTATTCAGAAAGCAATGTAAAAGATTGGACAACATGCAGCAGGGACCCTGCTCATCTTTCTAAGATGTCATTCACCACCTCCTATCCTCTGTCTTGACACTTGGAGAGTATAGGCCACCTCTTTTACTGCTTCCAGATGAATAGTTATTCTTAATTCTACAATTAGATTTATGGTAAGTGAGACTTTTTTTGAGGAAGAACAGTCATTTCTACTAACCCAGCTCATTCTGTGTGCTCATCAGCACCTTGATGATGCTGCCACACACCGCGCAACAGGAAACCCTATTTTCCCTTGAACATAAGAAATTCCAGAGCTAAAAATGCTTTGCAATGTATTAAGAGTTTTCTGTTAAACGTAATGACCAACCAGAACCAGAACAGTTACAAAGGATCAGTCTTGGAAAATCACCCTGAACCACCCTGCTGGAGCTAATATGATGTCCATTCCCTGAGCAGAACTGTGGAGATCCCAGAAAGGAAGAAGAATTTATGTATCCTTAGTTATTACTGAGTGAGTAGCATCTCCTCAGAATTACAGCTGAGCTGTGAATAAAATGGGATGGGATGTAGAAATAATACCAAGAGCTGCCTAATAGTATGCAGACATCAAACCAGTTGGACACCCTTGGGAAAACATTTGAACATAAGCTTATTTGATTAAACAGCATTTCAATCTTTATTTAGCTGGATGGTAAGCATCACTTCCTATCACTATATTAGCATCTGCAAGGTACCAACAGAGAAACACAAAAATTTCTCCACTGTTGCTCTCAGATGATCACTGTCTTGTAACATCCATTTGTGCAGACTCTTCACCTGTGGCACATACACCATAAATGCAGAGTCAGAATACTTAATCCTAAGATGTTAGATGCTCTTCAACAGAGTGCCAGATATCTTCTTCATTTATAAATCTGTTAAAAGCTTTGAAATACCAGAGTACTGCCTACATGTATACAATGAAATAAGCAGTTAATCTGGGGAGATTGAAATGAGAGAGAAAAGGTATAATATATTTTACTTCTGGACATAACTTCATTGGCAGGAGGTAATTACTTAATGTCTGAAGATTAAAGTAGCACTCTATCAAAATAAGCATACAACCCAGACTTGTCCCGCAGGGAGCAGCGTTTCATAAATACATAAACAGGTGGCATAGCACATACTCCAAAGATGGGAATATTTCCAAAAGAAGTTGCAGAAGCTTTTATGAAGTAAATCTTTATCTGACTGGGGAGAAGGTTCTCATTTAGCTATCTGTTAACACAGAGTATTTGAGTTGCAATCACATATGGGTTCATTTTGGGAGAAAATCTGCAGTACTGCTTGCAAAATTGTTTGTTCTCTCTTTGAACAAAGCCAATCACCTCTATCAGGGTTGGGAATGTTTTAATAAGATCCAAATAACTGTAAAGTGTTCTAACCATAGAATGGTTTGGATTGGAAAGGACTTTAAAGATCATGTAGTTCTAACCCTGCCAGTATACCTTTCACTAGACCAGGCTGCTCAAAGTCCCACTCAGTCTGGTATTTAATACCTCCAGGAACGGGGCACCCACACCCTCTCTGGGCAACCCTCACAGTAAAGAATTTCTTCCTAATATTCAATCTAATGGTACTCTTTGACTGTTTGAAGTAATTTCCCTTTGTCCTATCATTGCACACTCATGTGAAAAGTTCCACACCAGCTTTCCTGTAGACTTCCTTTAGGTACTAAAAGATTGTTCTAAGATCTCCAGAAGTCTTCTCTTCAGTCTGTGTAGCCCTGACTCTCTCAGCTTGTCTTCAGAGGAGAGATTTTCTTAATAGTATATAAGTTATTGACATAGAAAGCTACAACTACTTTAAGGAGAAATTTTGCTTTGGAATTAAGGTATGGTGGATTTCTATTGGTTTTCAAGATGCAAAATCAAAATGCTCACGAAGAATCCTATATTCACTATATTCACACAAAGATTTAAGAAACAAAAAGTTAAAAACCAGTCCCTGTACATTTCACCTATAATGCTAAGAATGAAGGGCTCAATAACTGCAGAGTGTACACACAGTAATGCTTTTGAGACTATAAGAAGCTGGATTAATTGCTGCTAAATTAAGTACAAAGAAAACTTGGAACTTGCTCAGACTACCCAGGTCTCAGGGAAACAGCAGGAGAGCTTATTTGGATGAACGTAAGACTGCAAATCTTTTCCTCAGCATCACTGCAAGTGAAGGTTGTGAGAACAGCATTATATATAATGCAAGAGGATTGTTCCACCTGATATGCTAGAATGTTTTAGTCTCTGAACCAGGATGCCAGGCCAGAAACGCTTGCACGTAAGAAAGACAAAATTTGGCTTCAAGAGAAATGGATGCACCCCATGTCACATGACTAAGTATTCTCAGATTCAGGTTATTATTGCCCAAGGACTTTTTAAAATTGAATAAAGTTTTACTGATTCCTATTGATGCTCTGAATGCCAAAGTTTGCAAATTCTCTTCACTAAGATAGTATTAGAAACTGGATTTCTTTTTCTTTCTAAGCCAAGATTTTGGCACAGAACTGTGAGGCAGCATATTCTGTCTGTGATCTGGCAGAGATACGCTAAATTAATTAGAAGTGGGTGGGGAAATATTATCCCTGAGGACCTTGCCTGGAAATAAAACCTAGAGCTTTTGAAGTTCCTTGCAAAGAAAAACAGAAAAAGAGCATGATAGAAATAAACTACAGCAATTAACAGTCACAACAGCTTCCTAGGAGATGTAAGATCCCAAACTGAAGTTCTGGCTTCAAATCAGACCTGGGTCATTCCTACACAACATGAGGATCCTATCAGTATCTATTGTTCTTGCTTCAGTCACTTCTCTAGAACAGTCCTATTTCCTGAAAGATTCCTGGGTATTAGTTGCATCAGCAAAAAAGAGGAATTCCTTAGCCTAAGAGTAAGGGAATTCACCTGGGTTGTAGCAGCAGCATGTGCCACACCCTTAACTGTACCTTCCCAGATGCTGTACTTTCCTGCTACTGGCTAATCTCTTGCTAGATTAGTGGTTTTGATCTGAAATCATTCCCAGGCTGCAAAATATTTCAAAACTAACGTTAAATACCAGAATTTTTCCACAAATCACAATGATTTCAACAACTCAACATTTCCCAGTATTACCTAATTTTTTACAGAATATTTCCAAGCTGCCAAAAGTCACAGAACTTTTTACACTGCTGACAACTCAAACAGCAGGGCTGTAATAGGTCAGAAAAAAAATCAAAACTAAGCTTAAATTTTTTTTGATTTAGCCTGCTACTATATTAGTGCTATGCCACAGATAAAAAGAATTAAGCACCTAGACACAAGTAGCAATTCTAATCACAGATGAGACAGTTGGCTACACTCTGCCATTTTATGCCCTCAGGAGATGGTGAAGGTCATTTAAGTGCACTAATAGGGGATGCTGAGCCTACTGGCCAAAAAAGAAATTCCATACTCCAGAAAACACAGCAGCAGAATAGAGCACATACAACCACATCACTCAAAGACAGACTGTGAATCTTTAAGGCAATGCCTATGGAACAGAACAAAAGGTCCAGGAGGCGCCAGTAAGAACTGGATTTTTGTTTCTGTGACACCATTTGTTTTCTGTTACGGGTATTTGCGTCTTAGGCTAACATTCCTCTGAGATAAGGCCTCCTACCTGATAACATTCATCCCCACGCCAGGCCACAGATCTATGTCCCTGGCACCATACAACTGTTTCTGTCTGGTACCCAAAATACTTCCAAGAACGACATCACTTCCAGTAGTTTTTTGTATAGAGAACTGGTCAGAAAAATGGTCCAGAGAAAGAAAAATAAATTGTGATCCTGGAAAGAGACCCTGCGCACGTATGAAAGACCATATGGTAATGATCAAAGCTGAGGAAAAACAAAAAGCTGCCTTCCACCTGCAAAAGAGAATTGTCTGAAGATAGTGAAATGGGAATGCTTTGAAGATAAGCCATCATGTAGTGTGGGAAAAGGAGGCAAGAAGTTAAACCTGGTATTGAGACAATTTCCTAAGGTGCACTCTGTGATTGGTGGGTGGTGGAGCCAGGTGCTGATTATTTTCTACCCTGTTCTAACATGTAAAAATCAGCAAAAGAAGTGGTAATTGTATTTCTTTCCCACTTTTCCTCATAACCTGCTTTCCAGTGTAAAGAAAGCAGACACCAATGGATCTAAAAATTATCTTGGCTCTTTCTTTCAAATAATTTCAGGTTGTAAAGTAAATCATCTGCCCCTCCTGAAATGAAATTCCTATATTATCTTCCTTTTGGTCTTCTAGCTCTCTTCAGGAAAATAAAGGCTTAATTTCAAACATCAGGCCTGCAATTTCTCTCCCCTGCGCTTCTTAATCAGCCTGAAATCTGAGGATAGGCACTGATGTGAAATAAGGATGCTATTTTTGAGGGCACATCAAGAGAACTGAGTACATCTGATTTTTTCCATGCCTCTGTTGCACTGACTGGTAGCATCTATGCTTCATTCAGAAAGCATATGGACTTTCAAGATATAGGCAGGACTTTGACACCAAATTCAACTACTACTCTGGAAGAAAAAAAAAAATGCAAAAAAGAATTTCTTTGCTATTCTTAGTAACAGTGGAGGATGCTTCAGCCATCATATTTAAAGCAGGCAAGATAAAAACCTGAAGGAACTTAAGACAATACAACAAAATATGTATGTAATTCAACCCTAAGCTGTGCACAGCAAGTTTTCAGATATAGAGATATAAATCCAACAGTTTCATCATTACTCAGATGATTGAGTAATCATCTGACAATTATCAGACACGAAGAGTGGTATTGATGACTGAACTTCAGGTGTTTCCATCTGAGATGGCAGTCATATAACTGGTCTCTGTTTACAGTCATGTAAGTGGTTGTAAGAACAAAAGGTGGTTTTGGTGGCTGCGTCTAGCCCAGGTCCTGTTTCTGAAGGGGAGCAAATGTAGACAGCCATCTAGTTTTGCAGGGGACAGCCATCTAGTTTTGCAGGGATGCCTGCTGAGTTGCATTCCTTTGCTTATTCTGACAGCCTTCAGCCATTTGGGCTTTAGGGAATTCTATGCTCAAGGTAGCAGCTATGTGTTTTAAAACCCTTCAGGGTTTTTTTCTCCCCAAATAATTTGTTTAGCCTCTCTTTTGAGACATGCACTTTCAACATTCATTCACATCACATCCATGGCAATAGACAAGAAGGTATTTCTAAAGCTCTGTGCATCTCACCTCTTCAGATTTCTGCACTAGCTAAATTAATCTAAATCCAACAGCTACTAAAGGAACCCAGTTTAAGTGCAAATATCCACATATTGTGAATAGGTGGGCAATTCTCACTTCACCTCATTTTAAAACTGATACTGTAAGATTCCAGATTTGCAATTTTACTCCAAGTTACAGTGATGGGCTACAGCAAAGTTGTTTCCAATTTACTGTTATTTTTAAAATTTGGATTGTATTAACAGTGGCAAATTTTGCTTTTTTATAGCCTAGTTATTTAATTTTTTAGAAATCATTTTACCTAGGTAGTTATTACACCTGTGCAAGTGCAGCCTGTGGAATTCAGTTACTGCGCATTCTCAGTGCTGTGGTTCAGTATTCTGGGTTGAGGCAAACTAAGGATAATTAGAAAATGGAAATTACTCCCCCTGCCCTCAGTTTAGTAGTTTATTTTGTAATGTGTCTGTGAAGCTCCTTTGATTGTGATAAATGAGATTTTATGTCTGTTCTAGAAATTGGGTATTTTACATGTCTGAAGGCTATATTTTGGGGTGTTGACTGGTAAAGGAACTTTGCTATCATATCCCAATAATAAACTGGAAAAACAGCAAATGCACCACTGAAAAGCTAAAACCTGAATGTTCTGTGCAACAGAGCAATGAACAAGACACTCTCAAATGCAAAGGGCACTGTAACTCCAGCATTTCCCCAGTCATACTCAAAAATATTTTCTCAAGCACTGGGCAGACATCCCAAATGAAGCAATAAAAGTAATCAGGTGGGGGAAAGGGTAAGAAAGCAAAAATGAATTTCATTTGCAAGCAGATTGTAATTTTGACTAAACTGTTTGGCAGCAACACTGGACCATGTAAACAAAAACAGTGCAGCCTCCAAGAACTGATCAAAAAAGGTGCTGGAATAAGCACAGAATTTATTAGGGACTGTTTGTAGTAAGCAGTGTATGCTGGTTTTAAATTTACAGGACTTCTCAGTTTGATGTTTGACTTCCCTTAGCTGGTTAAGGAAGAAGGCAGCATTGACAAGCTTGCATTCAATTATAGAAATTGTCTCAGTAGACTGACTACAACTTTGCATACATATTCCTGTAACAGACAACCAAGGCATGCCAGAAGACAACTTCTTTACTTGATAGACATGATAAGAATTTTCTCATTTTCTCTACCTAATAACAGAGAAATTAAAATATCCTCCAGTATTTATAGGCACAGTACCAGAATAAACAGTTTTCTTCACTTCTTCTTAGTGATATATTTTTAAGAATATTTGTAGTTATTTATCAAGACTAGCCATTGTTTTACCAAAATGTTTTAGGAGAAAAACTGTCCATGTACCTTCATTTAAGTATTTCTGGAGTCCTAGAGAATACTCTTGAATCAGTGGAATTTGGTCACATGTAGGTATCTGAGTATGATAACCTGTTTTAAGAAACCTAATGATCACTAAAGATCGTGATGGTCAACAGCGAATGTCCTTCAGCTTCAAAGTGGAAACTGTTCATGGTCACTTCTTTACTATAAAGAAGTATTTAATTATCAGAAAACACTGACAAAACACAGTAGCATACAATGTTGGAATGCCATACTGGCAAATAGTACAAAGAACAGCCATTCAGAGCCAGACCAGGACAGACACCGGAATAAATCCAGCTTGGGCAGTGGCTGATAAAAACAGGGATACTCCAAGGATATCTTTCCTATTTGTCGGCAGCATTTAGCTCAGGGATTTTACTAAACAGGATAGTATTTCATTTTTAATACAGATTTTTATTACATTTATTTCTTGTATCCAATCTAGTGTAAAGTTAGTTTTGGTAGTCAAATAATTGCCAATGAATCTGCTTTCAAAATCTGCTATGTGAAAATGTACTTATTCTCATGAGTGAGAATGTGCCTGTTTAAAAGTCAGTGAATTAGTTTTCTGTGGATTACCTGTGATTTTAGAGGCCACCCATACTAATCCTCCATTTTAGAGATTTGCTCCTCAAACAAAAGATACCTGTACCTTCAGGTGTGCTGTTGCCTTTCCCTGCAATTTTGTAGGAGAACTTTTTGAAAAAGGTCTGTAAATCCAAATGAACTACTCGAATCGCCCAGTCCCCTTAATCACCAACTACAATGAAGAATGTGAAAATAAGTAATATCTAAAATAGCTGAATTGTCACATCCTTTTTTATATCATATGTGTTTCACAGCATTATTTATAGACATTTGCGAGGTGTAGGGAGAAATGAAAGAAAGGCCAAAAAACAAAAAAACCCCAAACCTGTCACCTATTATTCAGATGAGAGTTTTAAGGAAAATGTTTAAACCACAAGTAATAGTTACATAGTTTCAAATTTCAGTTACTGCAAGACTATGGTCTTCTTCTATTAACTTATTAAAAATTAATAAGTTCTTCTTCTAAAATTAACTTATTTTGTACTTATTCAAAGTAACCTATCCTGAAAGGTGTTAAATTTACTTCTTCTGTGTGGGGGGCATTCATGACAGGAACACCTCTACTTTCCCCTCATGATGCACATAGAAGTAAAGAATCAGTATTTCACATCCACTGAAATCAAGTGTTGATTTCAATACCAATTCAAAATTATTTTGCACCCCTTTTCCTAAAGTTGCTGTAAACACAATCTCGTGAAGCTGGTGATGCACTCCAGCATTAAACAAGTACCAACTAAATGTAAATCCCTCTCGGAATGCAGGAATGAGAAAAAGGAAATCATTAAAGCAAGTTGCCTTACCAGACATGCCATAACTTATGATACAACTGTCTAAAATGATTTTCTTAAGTTATTTCAGGTGTCTTTATTTGCACATTTTTTCGTTTCAGAATAACAAAATATGTTGATCTCCTCAGTAACTAGGCACAGTCAGATAACTGTATCTGCCACAAAACCCAAACTGTGAAAATACAGGTAAAAGCTGGTAGTTGTCCAAATTAAGCTCATAATTGTCCAAATTAGCTTCTCCTTTTCTGTCACATGAGGAAAATTTGCATATATGGATAAATAATTTTTCCATTTCATGATATCTGTTAATAGTCTGATTTGTTTTAAATTATCCATCAAACTGCACAATTAAGGAATACTCTGCTAGAAAACTGAAACTGTGCTTTTAGTTTCCTAACAATCTTTATGTTCCATTATAACATGATTTTAAGAATTGCATGGCCTTTATTAATAATTTAAAGAAAAGTTAATTGAAATTATGAATTAAGCCAATATTCCTGGTACCTGCAGGATGCACACTTGGTATCAGCTGTCAGGAAGGTGGAAATGAAAATGTGTGGTAGAATAAAGAAACTGTAGTTGATTAGTGAAGCTAAAATTTCACCAAAATATTCTTGGGTTTACACAGTAATTATAGTATAGGGGTGGCTAACCTTTCAAAACTCATGCACGAAAACTTCAAGTGGACAAGACACACTAAAAATCCCCCAAGCCTATATACCACATACCTTGTAGAGTTGTCAGGAGTAAAAAAGTAGTAGGATATGGGAGGAAGGATATTATGATGCTGCTTGTTTCTCTGAAGAAGCAACTTTCATCAAGACTTGACAGGAATAATCCAAAACTCATTATGATATGCTAGCTGAGACAGAAATGACAGATAATAAGCCTTTTTCAGAAAACTGGCGGTTCTGTGGAACAATTTGCTAGAAATGGGAAAGGACTTTGTCTCCAGCAGCAGCATGCTGCCTCCACTACTTCACACAACATCACTACCAAAGCCAAAGCATAAAGTACTTCAGATCAGCCCATTCTTTGCAGAGTTTTCCACAATAATGGAAGCTACAAATTTGGAAAGATCTCCAAATTCCAAATTTGGAAAGATCTCCAAATTCCAAATTCAAAAACAGTTCCAAAACAGCTCAGTGAAAGAATGTAAATGTGAAATCTGTGGTATATTACTCTGCAATACCGTAACTGTCTAGTAATTCTTTTAACACTCTTTTGCTATTGCCGTGTAAGGTGGCAAGACATATGAGATGCAAACAAATCCCACTGGGTAAAGAATATATTCAGTTTACTTGTGAGTTTTACACTTTTTCTTTATGCAATAATGATTTTGTTACTTTCATGCGTTTTAAATATTCCTCTCATTAGAAGCTTAGATTAGTTGGTTGCAGCACAGCTCAATCTACCACCAAAATGAATTTGTAATCTCATTCAGCATTCCAATTCTCCTTCAGATGAACTGCTAACCTCATTCATCATAAATGACCTATTTATGGCAGTTTACTTGTTGCGCCTTTTGACAGTCACAGTTCATGAGCAATTTTACTTATCCCAACACACTGCACAGTAGATACAAGCTGGAGTTCACCTATGAAACATTCACTTCTGAAGGTACTTAACTAAAGACAGCCAGATTATCTTGTATAATGTCAGTTCCAGCCTTGGGCTGTAGTATTTTGGTAAAATAATGAAAGGGTAAAGAAGTTTAGTATCTAATAGAACTTCTGATCTCTAAAACATATTCTTGCTGCAACTGATCCTTTCCAAGCTCATGCCCTCAGTAATACTTCTAAGGTTTGAAGACCATAGTGATTACAATCAATTCTATTCCCACTGTCACCACAGTCATCCTTAAACCATCCAAAAGGATCAAAAAATTCAAGTCCTAGGAAAACAATCAAAGGAAAAGAAGACTGGGGCTCAAACACAACTTAAAGAATTGAAGTTGGCATGAATAATACAAAATTATTAACAAAGAAACAAACACAAAAGATTTCTACCTTAGAAACAGAAGGGGATTTATCAAATTCTCCTTTTAAGTATTTCCATTATCTTTCCAGGAGAAACAAATAAACAAGAAACTGTGCTTTATGTGAAACTGTTGTAGGTATGAGAAATGTTAAGTAAACAGACAGCAATTTCATGAATTAGATGTCCAAAGATAATGTTAGGTATCTAACCCTCATCATTCCATGGACCACGTCATTTCAAAAACCAAGCTGGTGTCTCTGTTGCATTAGAATACCCATGGATTTCTCATTTGGATAATCTGATAAAGCTTGAAGATCATTAAATGAAGAACTTGCTGCTCTTCACTTGGAAAAAACCAAAGGAAAAATCTCCAATGACTGGCTCTTGTTTTTACTGTCTTCTTAGTCAGATAAGCATGGTAAGCTGAACAGGAATAAAAAAGAAATGGAGTAGATTTTGGCTGTTAAGATTCTAGTTTGGTGCACTTTGGTGTTCCTGGAGGACTTCTGGCTCCACTGCAAAATGCAGCATTTCAAAATTCAACAGAAGATGAATTGGAATAATAGTTTTTGTCTGTGATAGGAAAATAGCATCTTCATCCAACTGGTTGATTATGCTGAAAGTGGGTCAGAACCAATACCTTACATGAATACCTAGACAGCATATAGGGAGCTGGTTAAAACTGAAACAAGAATATATGCCATATAATAATAAAACCTGGGAAATACAAGATAATTTTATACCTTCTTTTAGTTAAAATCTAACACAGCACTCACACCATTACTTAGGTCTATGTGGAGAGTGTTGTTTCAACTGTATCTTTTGTGACAGCTGAGACAAAACTCTCAGCTGCACAGGAAAATGATTTTCCTGATTTGTAATACATTTCACTGATCACGTGTCAATACCGTTATTTATTAAGTACAGCAAATAAAGCAACAGTCAAAGACATATAAAAAAAGATTTCAAATTATGCATTTTTAAAACTAGTAATTTAGTACCATTTAAGTACCATTGAAGACAAATTGAACTTAGAGTATGTACTTGCTGTTAAGGCTGTTAGGACTGAGAAGCTATCACCACATCTCCTGTTAAGCAATAGGAAACCTCAACTCAGATAAACATGTAACAAGCAATAAGTGACCCAGAAATGTAATTACGTAATTAGTATATGCTGATAATGTGTGAGGCACCCAAGTATTCTGACTTCATTTGTGAATGTTCAACTGGCTTAGTTTCACTTTTCAAGAACATCACAGAGAAATAACCACAATCTTAATCTTTCGGACTAAACCTGTTCCATAACCAAAACAAAATCCAGTGCTTTCTATTCCAGTCATGAATGATTCTGGAATAATGACAGTATTAATTTCAAAAAGGAGTTATATAACATAAATTTTTACAGAACAGTCTTGAGTTATACCCATCCTTTGCTCTTCAACTGCCAACACTGTCTTGTATAGAAAGAAAAAACTCAGCTTTTATTGAAAGACTTTGTGTGTGCAAAGCTTACTGAACTTATTAAACTTCAGAAGTTTAAACAGGATAGTAGATACAGAATTACCATCAAAGATCAATCATAACCTCTAAAGCTGCAGCTGATTTCAAACATTCCTTTTGATAGATTCCTAGTACAGCAAGTTTTCAGAAGTATGAACACTTCAAATCTCCTCTATTTATAGGGAAGTTTGTAACAGGTTCAACTGGAGACATGAAAACCATTTTAAATAGACATCACAAGATCCATCTGTAGTTTAAAGGTCAAATTTATTAGGAGATTAAGAGATGTATTATACATGGACTATAAATACAGCACAGCTGACTTTATTCACAGTCACACAGCCAATGCCAACCTATTTTGTAGACACTCTTGTTCTTTTGTTCCAAGAAAAATTTGCACCATAAGACTTGGATTTAGGTTTTGGCATCTTCTTCTCTTCAACATCGTAACTCCAGCCTAGAGGTTATGGGGTAATGGCAGGGTGAGACAAGAAACAACAAGAATTATATTCTCAGCATACAATATACAGCAAATTCAACTTAAAGCTTTTAACTTTAATGGCACCCACTAATCTATTCCTTTCTAGTTGGCAATGGAGAATAATGAAATGCCATAACTGTGGCAAATGACCATTCTGTGACATGGCAAGACCTCACCATATTACAGACCTCCATGCAAAAAACTTGACAGTCTTCAATGAAAAGCTCAACAAGGAAGACTGACTGTCCCGGAAATTCATGGCTCCACAATTCCACAGCACACAGAACCACTAAGGCTCTGTATATGCTGGTACAGGAAATGAAGAAGGTAAGAAAAAAACACGGCATAAAATAATATAACATTGAAAGATCAATCTCAAAGGCTGGGAGACAACGGAGACCTTGGAAATCTAATAAAAAAAGAACAGTGGGAGGACCAAAAAAAATGAAAAGCAAAGAAAAAACTTCAACATTAGAAAGGAGTTTAATACTTAACATTTTTTATAAGAACATAAAAAATTAGGAGTAAAAAGGGAATGAAGTGATAGAAGACAAGTAAATTATGTGATAGTTAAGCAAGAGAAATGCTTAAAAATGTCAGAAAAGAGGAGGTGGAGACATTAGTGTTTATGTAAATCAAAATGCAAATTGACTGCAGCCTCCAGGTGCCTGGAAAGTTGCCAGGGCAGCACTCAGTATTCCGAAGTTTGGTCTCTTTAGCTGCAATATTTCACTCAAAGTTGAGATACTTCAGTTGAAGCCAGAAGTTAAATATGCAGTTTTAAGCGATACTCATAAGACAGTACTTTTCTTCCTTCATTTTAAAACTGCAAGTTGCCAACCCCAAAATGCTTAACATACATCTGAATTTTTATACTTAAGGTGCTCACAGCAAACAGTCAAGATACACCTACACATCAAAATGTTCTGTAAGATACACAAGTTGTCATGTCACTGCCTCAATTTTGCGTATTCACAAATGTCACACAAACGTTTTCTTCATGTTTATTAGTCTCAACCAGTGTTAATTTCCAAGTTAACTATTCTCTGTAAGAAACACTGAACAGAGATTTTAAAAACACGATCTTTCCATCTGTGAGAACACTGGCTTTTGCCTCCTGTTCTGATTAAAAATATAAGCTTGAGTAAACAGCCAGAACTAGATCCAGAGACAGACTTCAGTATTGCAACATTCAGCATTGTAACACCTAACATTGAGACACTTGGCTGCTGGAATGGAATCCACAGCCCCAAGGTATTGCTTCATCTTTTTATACACTAGATGGAGAGGGGCCGAGTGCCTCTAAAAGAGACTTGCAACTGCCAGCACAACAACTTGCACTGCCACAGATATCCAAAATGCATAAGGTTAGTTACATCTAACTAATGATTGCAAGAGGCCACCATATGTGATTAGGTTCCACACTTTGGAACAGACTCCTTCAGACAGGCACTTTGAGATATTCACAACAGAGAGCTGAGGTCACTTTTATAAAAATACCAGAATGCTGGGGGAAGTTAGTCTTGCCCAGAGCCCTGCCATACAAGCCAAGTAGACAGAAAGCAGATTTCACTGCCTCTGGAAGAACACCCTCACCACCTGACTAAAGGTTATTGTGGAGTAGAAAACCTCTCCATCCTTGTTACTTAAGCTGTATGTTTTTAAACAACTGCTTCACTGGTGTCAGACAGGACAAAAAAAAAATAGGTCAACAGTCAGAATTTTTAATTCTTGTTTCCTTCTTGCCTAGAACTCAGACCATCCGGAGCTGTAATATTTTGGACAGCAATGTCTCCTATTACTATATCCAGTGCTGCTACTCTGACATTAGAAAACACATCAGATGCAGGAGGCAGAAAGACAGCTTGCCTTATCCCTAAGTTCTTAGGTGAGAAAGAGCTCTTAAGTTTACCAAAATAACCTGCAATATCTAGAATTTTCAGAAATTACACTCCAAATTCTTAAGGAATTCTGTCATGGAAAATTTGTGTGGTTCATACAGGAAGAACAGAGAGGTAAGTATTTGTGTTCCTATATTTAGATATGCCCCAATACTATCTTGGTTAAGAAGCTAACTTCCAGTATAAATGTGTGCCTAAATTTCTAACGTCTTTTAAAAAGCAGAACTAAATAATGTAAAATTTGTATTTCTAGCCACACATGATATTGAAGCTATCACTGCAGAAAATATTATGCACATCATACGCATAAACAAAAATGAAAATGAAATCACAATTTAGGAAAGCCATTATCTACAGGCAAGTTTGGTGCATCTCAATTATGGTAAAATTAAGAGTGCAAGCTAAGTGCATACTAATATTAATACCAAGTCATAGCCTTAGTTTAGTTGGTTTCTTGCACAATGGAGTAATTTCTAACTTAGTGAAGACATAAACTTCCTATACTGAACAAATGCATTTTACTTGAATCTGCATTTTGAAAAGACAAAATATAACATCTACAAAGAGATTACATAAGCAGGTCATTAATTTTTTCTCCTGTATGATGAATTGTTCAAGAAATAACATGAACAATACAGAAGCATAAGTGCAACTATACCAAATTCTCCCAAATTTTGTATTTGTTCACAAAACAGCAAAATACACTAATAAAATCACACAGATTATCAAATGCAAATATGATCTTAATGGTTTCTCAGATAACAGAACTTATTTTTCAATAAAACTAGCACTCTAAACTAAAAAAAAATTCCATTCAAAGAGTAACAGACAAATTAGATTCCAGCCTTTACCACTAAAAAGTCCAAATAAATTGCATATTAAATGGTTTAATTTCTTAGATGTGTAGCTTAGTGGACTTATCATGCTTGTGGTGCACAGTATCAACCATCTAACTTTGCATGATTTGGTCTGACCAAGGAACTTTATTATTTACCCGAGACTAAATATAGTTGAAAGCTGCAGACCACAGAGAAGACTTATGAAGCATCTTATGCTTCATGTGCAATATTCCTGCTTTATCTCTATGTAATTAATCTTCTTCACATCCACAGGGACTAAGCAGCAAGCTTAACTTTTTAAGGAAAATGGAGTTCATTTAAAAGAAAAAAAAAAGAAAAAGAAAAGACAGCAGCAAAAAATTCATACAAACAGAAAAAATGGACTGCTGATTATTCAAAAGGCTAAGATTATGGGTACTGTTCATGGCATCATCAGTCAGCAAATACAAGTCTAACTAAATAAGTTTACACATACATTCCCTCTGATGTAACATTGGCTTAAATATTATTAAGTGATGATACTGGCTTTTCTACTATCTTTTTCACAACTAAGAATAATCATCAAGCGTATGTGTTTAGACTTTAATGGTGGGCAGAGTTAGGCTTAACAACCTAGCATACAGGTTCCTCATGGGGAGCAGCAAGGGGATGTGCTGATCTCCTCTCTGGTGACCACTGACAAGACACAAAGAATGGAATGAAACTGTCTTGGGAAATCCAGACTCAACAATAGGAAAAGCTTATTCATTGAAAGAGTGTGGTCATGGGAACAGGCTCCCCAGGGAAGTGACCAGGATACCAAGGCTCTCAGAGTTCAGTGAGCATCTGGGTGATGCTTTTAGTCACACGGTTTGCTTTTAGGTAGTCCTGCCAGGAGCTGTGAGTTGGACTTGATGATCATTTTTGGTTCCTTTTACAATAAATCTATTCTGCAATATAGTAGTCATTTCATTTTAGTTCTTGTGATCATCAAACATTCACAAGAACTCTGACAGTTTCCCTTAGCAAGAACTGAGATGCTCATGTTAAGCCTTTGGGCAAAGATCACACTGCCTTGCAGCTGGAACACCAAGCCTGGGATACACCTGAAGTATTAACTTTCCTCCAGGACCTGAGCGAGGTCTCATTCAGCTCTCATTCAAAACAGAGATATTTGCAAAAGCATTTTAATATTAATATTACATTTTAATAATAATATTAATGAATTAAACACCTTTCTAGAGAGTGAAAAGTCTAGATTCAATACTTTTGGCACCCCTGGAAATATCCCCTCCTTCCCATTTTCTTCCTCCTCAAGTAGAATACTAGCAGTCTAGTAATTCTGCAGAACAGAGGAAAAGTAGTTTATCCTGTATGTATTCTGTTGTTAATATTTTGAAATCAAGATTGCCTAGAGAAGGATGAACCCCTCATAGCTCATACATACAATACGTACCATTTTTTTCAGCAAAAGCAATGGCATCTTCTTTAGTAGCGAAAGTAAGAACCATATTGGATAAAGGATCAGCTCTGTAAGTAATCAGATGACAATTTTTAGATATATTGGAAATAGAAAAAAATTATATATCTCTATCTCAAATGTTAAATCAAATGCTGTATTACACACAGCTCACTGCGTGTAATGCCAACTCACTGTATGTAATCACCAACTCATAAACGATTCAAAAGACTTTTAAAAATTATTTTCAGGGTCAACACTTACTTTCTGCAAAGTATTGTTTTACTCCTTCAGTGTGTTTAACTTTCCTCACAACTACTTGCAAAAACTAATTGGGTTGTTAGTCAAACAGGTCTAACTACTCGCTGAGGTTAAGTGGGCTGCAAGACTCAAATTTAGATCTGTAAAATCCCTCTCTTTCTGTAAGATCGGGAGGTTTAAGGTAATTCTGAACATTTCAAGGAGACCAAGAGTCTTTAGAGCAGCTAGGGGAAGAATAATCTCAGACAGAAAAGAGCAGAAAAGTGAAGTGAGCAGAGAAAGAATTAACCAGAAACTGAAAAGTACATTAAAAAAATTGAGAATTCTTTGGCTAAGGTCACATGATCCCCACAATTTATTCCAACACAGCAAGCAGATCACAGGCCACAACTGAAAATGAAGCTTCAAAATGCAACCTGCTAGCTAACTAAATACATAGTGGTTAGTTTTAGATGACCAGCTATTCCTCAACTGCATGAATGAAATACCATAAAGGTTTTTGAAACAAATTAAATTATCAGTGAAATCACAAAATTGCCTTATTTGTTGCTCTAAAAGATTGATTTAAGAACAATGACAAATAATAGAAAAAAAACCCCAAATAAAAAAAAAAACAAACCAAAAAAAGGAGTTCTAGCTCTTAAAGAAATGAGATATTGGTTGTAGCAACACAAAGATAGATAAAACCTCCCTGAAAAAACACTGCCTATGAGCCTGGGAGACAACTGGAAAGACAAGACCAAATTGCAACAAACTATTGAAGGAGCTGCCTCTCAACTGTTCTCTCTTTGAACCTAGAAGGATAAATGAAGAGAAAAGACTGGAGATACACTGAACTCTCTACAATAAAGGACAAAGCCTGTGACTGGAGAAGGGGGAGGGGAAAAGGGGGAATCTCGCTTCCAGCAAAGACAACAGTGTAATTTTATCTGATGTACACATGGAAAAATGGAGTTCACTATATATCCAATATATTCCCCAACAAAAAAAATCAGAAACAAACAAACAAACACACAACCAAACAAAAACATCCCAAGATAAAGACAGAAATTACACTTTTGCAAGTCACTGTGAAAGGTTCTCTTAAAGACATTTAAAGATTTCTCTTATAATAGCAGTGAAGTGAATTAGGATCAGTTGGGAAATGAGAATTGTGCAGCAATTATTAGTTCTGTTTTACGTGGAATCATCTTTCATTTACATTTCTGGTCTATTTCCATAAATGAGCTATCCATGAGAAAACTGGATTTCAGGATGTCCAGCATGATGTCCTGATAGTGTCAGCAGTACCACTGCTACAGAATTTTCTATGCTTACCCCAATGATATTATCAGTCACTGAAAATTAGGATTCCACATTTTGTTCCCTTATGAGATCTCACACAATGAAAACTGCACTTTGCCATTTCTTTGCTTACAGCTTTATATCAGAAAGTGTATGCAAGAACTGTCTTTAGGCATTCTTGTAATAAAACCTCCCAATAAAAAAAAAATAAAAAAGCCATGGGCCCATTTTACTTAGATCTATAACTAGATAATCTTCACAGAAAAAGGCCAAATAGCCAAGAAATAACAAGTGCAAAAAAACTCCAGCCCCAAATAAGAGTGCAAAATGACTGAAATACAGGAAAGACCTACAGGTAAGTTAGTATATTAAGTTCACAGAAAAAAAGGGCTTTAATATGTAGACCCTAAAGAGCTCTAATCCCATTACACCATTCAAACAGTCAATGGAAAACTGTCTAAGAAACGTTCTTTGCAAAAATTAGATCTCAAGAGAAGAAACTCTTCGTAGGTATTTTTGGGTGTTGAATGGTAACACCAAAGTGTACACTAACAGTTTTTGAAAGAATGCCTTAAAAGTGAATGGATACAAACTAATTTACAAAACCTTTAACCTAGCAGCCTCAATTCTCAACAGAGCATTTTATCATCTTACCTGGAGCTTGCTTACCCCTGAGAAATTCCTTTCTGTACTCTAAAATAAAAACATATGTAGAGCCTTCTCAAATTTTTATGAGATGTCAATGCAACAGGAAGACTTGATTTCAGGTTTACTTTGAACTAAATTTCTGGATACATTTATGTTATACATATAAAAAATAATTTCTCTGACTGGATTTAGAATGTTAATACATCTCAAAAAATGCATCCTGAAATTATTTTATGTTTAAGGTTTTAAAGTTTTTTTTCATAGAATTTTGTATTCTTTGATGATAAGTGCTAATATGATTGCAGCCAGATATTTTCAGTACAGATTGTATTCTTTCTGAAGTCTCAAAAATCATCTCTAGTGGCTGATTTTGGTTTATGTCTAATAATTAACTATTTGGAACATGCCTCAAAGGAGACAGCTTCAAACCAAAATTACAATATTATCAGAGAAATTGCTGGCATAGTTCTCAGGGCCTACAGGAATTCTAACCACACTGTAGGTACTGTATTCATATAAGGAAAAAATAATTAAAAATCAGACACATACGAGTTGTAATTACATCTCCAAATTACAGTATATTTAGCTAAGAGTAGTACCTTCCTGGATTTTTCATATACTTAAGAGGTTTTAATGCTAATATTGACAATATTTTAACAAATAGAGCAATATTTTAAATAGCTGGGCTTGTTGTGGCTTTTTTATTAGTTACGACTACTCAATTTAAATCCTCAGGATAAAAAAAATCCAGAAGTATTGTTGTTTTTGTTTAAAAGATGCAACTGAGAGCTGAGAATGATTTACTGCTTTATGTAACTAATGACCTTCTGACCCTGATGCTGCCACACAGTAACATCACCACAGTGCAATCATTGAAATGTCGGGTTGTTAACATCTCTTTCAAACTCTTCCAGATGATGTTGTGAGCTTTAAAAATCTGCTTTTAAACTTAACAGATCATAAATCATACAACAAACCAACCCAACCACTTACTCTAAGTACTGTTATAACACAATCAGATTTACAGGTAGAAAGGATATTTCAAATTCAGATTCCTAGTGAGAGCCAAATATAAAAGAAAAGTATTTTCAAATTCAGTAAGTACTCACGTAGATGCCCAGCCCATTAAAGGGTTCTCCCAGCGCTCCCTGGTATCAAATTCCATCTTCCATTTCTTTGTATTGTTAGCTCCTGACTGCATTGCATTACGCGCTGGAACAAAAATGTGAACTTTTCTGGTTTTGATGTGCTCATCTGGAACACCAGTTAAAGTAGTGATATCCTAAAAAAAACATAATGCAGCTTGTTAAAAAATGGTTTGTAAGAGACTTATAAAATAATACTGTTTTATGCCTTTTACATAATTTCATGCTTTATTTTTAAAATTACAAAAGTTGAAAAAATTTAGAAAAATACATTATGATTTCAGCTGAACAAACTGAAGGTGAGACATTTTGGGGCTGCTATCATTTTGCTTACCCTGGCTGAGTTGGGTTTTGCTTAGAACAGTTACCTGAACTTGTTCATCTCCCATCTGCAAAGCAGCTAGAGCCAGAGGAAGGAAAGGGTATTTCCCCCATCCTTCTCTGTCCACAGTTGCTAAGTCAGGACAGCTTCAACTTGCACCAGCTACAGCAAATGTGGCGAAGTGCAACCACTTTCTTCCTTCAGGAAAATACTAGAGTGCAGACTGAAGCACTGACAAATTCCAAAACTTTACATTAACATTAGGAGCCCGAATCTCATATGAACAGGACTATTCACCAAAATACTTGCCAGCCAAGTATGTGCTGCAGTGTAAGCACTTTCCCTTAGGCTTAACTCTGTATATTATTGAGACACCAACATCTGTGCTGACTCAAGAAACTATCCTTAGGATAAAGGAAGAGACAGATATATTTTGTACAATATGCTACTGATGGTTTGAAACCGCAGAGAAGGTACTAGAATTCAGCTCTTATCTCCCTAATTACTGTTAATTAATAACCATTAATTATTATATAAAGCTAACTCTCTCTTCATATTTCAAGTTATGACTCAGCATTTGACAGTCAGTTCTTCTGTTGATGTTCAAAATCAAGAGAGGGTCAATTGATACTGGTAACATTCTTCAGTATGTTTGTGAAGGACAAATGATTTAAGAGATTCCAACCTTCAGAGAAAAAAAAATTGTAACATTGTATATAATCAAAAGCAGGATGACCTCCTCCACTAGAGAGGGATGAGCCTTCCAAACAAACCTAACAAAGATAAATTGTTCAAACCAGCCTAAAAATATTAACTGACTTTAACACAGCATAAGATAGGGAAAAATCTCAAAAGAATTGCTGTGAAAAATTACCCTCAGCAGCATCTGATATAATTAAAGTGAACATTCTTGCTAAAAACTAAACAGTAATTATGCAAAATTAACCTGTCAGTTCACCCTTGTAAAGACTAAAATCAAACATCAAATCCATCTCTAAGGAGGTCTGAACTACTCCTGTTCCTTACATACTTAAAAGGCCAGTGGGAGCTCCTCAGTCTCCCTCCCTGCGTTCCCCTGCCCTCCCCTTTCTTTCTTTCCAAGAACAAGCAGTAAACTGGTAAAAGTCCAGAAAACTGCAGCAAAACTTTGGGCATATTGAACTCATCTTGACAGTATTGCCATGACTTGAACGAAAAGAGAAGTTCAAACAGAACACTGTCGTTTTACATAAATGTACCTACTAACTTTATGGGATTTTGCTTTGTAGCAAACTTGAAATGTCCTGATGCAGTCACGAGACCATCCTTTGAAATGCAGCAGTTCTCATTTTCAATTTTACTTCAGAAAATTTGGGAGATCAGTCCCTTAAAACTATAGAAGGGAGTAAGTTTAAAGAATGTGACTTGCATTTGCAATTAGGACAGCAGGGGCAACAAACAAGCATCCACACTAGCTTTCCAACTTCTGACATTTCTACTCAAACTACCACAAGGAAGTATCTTAACAATTAAATTATAAATGCTTTCATTAGGACTGAGTCATACTTATTTTTAATGTGAGTCTAGCAGTGATATGAAAGAGAAGCAGTACCAGCTACCAGAATGTTGCAACACCTATGTAAAAATACCTTCTGACAGACTGGCATTTCTCACTGGTGAAGCTGCAGTTTAGGAAGGAACTTGCTTAAATTTTTCTGATTTGAACTGGCAAAGTGCTTTGTTGAACAAAAAGGAGTTTTAACTTCCAGTTAAGTTTGGTGGGGATTCAACATTTCAGCTTGCTTATTTATACAAATAGGCTGAAATATTAGCCTGTATTTCTGTATTAAACAAACATGAGAAAAAGTAGTAATATTCACAAAAACTTTCTGCTCTTAAACAATATAGTATGCACAAAAATGCTGGAGTTATCATCAAATACTTTCAGATATGTAAACTTCAAAATAGCTCAAAATTATTGTATTTTTTTACGATTATTACTCTGAGCAACTTTTAAGTCCATCATAAATTTTATTCTTAATATTTAGAAGCTTTTGAATTCTTCCAGAATAATCCGGCACTACTAAAATAAAGACACTATGTTAAATAACATTATGGACATATGCTGTTTTCTCTTCTGAAGACTTAACACCAGAAAAACATAAAAATATTACACAGTGCATACAGAACGCAATCTAAAAGGAGGGTTAAAAGCAGCAAATGCTATATTTATGAGATAACCATAGTAAAGAAATGCCTAGACTTGTTTATCTGGATGAAAGTAAAACCAAAACCCCAGACAAATCCTTCAAGCCATGTTTTTTTTGGGTACTCAGCTGGCTCTAAATCAAGGTTATTTCACTAGCAATATAGGATTAATCTCATAAGAATATTTTCAAACTGAAAATTAAAACCTGCCTGCTTTCCAAAACTGAAATATCTACATGGTGTTGTTAACTCTCCATACTTACATTCATTATAGCTAGACTTTCCATGCCTTCTGGGAATCTAGCAATCATTTATTGATATCTTCCCCATTTTAAAAGCTGGCAATTGAACAGACAGTTGTTAGGACAATGAGTTTCTGGTTGCTGAAGCTCAAGTTGTCCTGACATAAAATCACTGATTTTGCTTGCTGTAGACATGTAAGGTACTGTAGCATAGCTGAGCTGTTGCCAAAGATATGGAATAAAAAGGCTTGGCATCTATCACATACTTGACACCTAAAGAGCACAGAAGCTCTAAGATTCCTATTCCCTGTAGGCGCACTCTTAGTCTAGACAAACTGATTTCTCACACTTTTAAAATGCATTACAACACTCTATTGTGATCATTTCATCCACACAGCTCCAGCTAGTGACAGAAGAACCTGTCCTTTAAGCGACATTTCAATGGGCTAAAGCTCCCGCTCCAAGATGCCATTAAAACAATATAATACTTGAAAAGAACTATGCTGCATTGGGTTGAACTCTTTACTGGGTCTTCAGTGCTTTGTTCTGAGTTTAAGTTCTCATTGAAACTACCTGTGAACCAACTTTCCAAAACAAAGATATTTTTGACAGCTGGGTTCACATGACTATCTTTTTTTAAAAAAGTGTTCCTTAATGAATTTTGCTGTATTAGCATATTAAGATACTAGTGAGGTGTTCAGCACTCAAAATCTTAAAGACATTAGATGACAATATAAAAGAATTGGGATTTAAACTGTAGGTTTACTAAAAATTAAGAAACCTGTTTCACATTCCTAAAAAAGACTCCCACCTAAAAGGTGCATTCTGACATTCTGGTTTTCTTAATATATAGATTATTTGAAGACTAAACTCTGATCTTTTGGTGGTTTTTTGTTTGTTTTCTTTTCCTTTTTTTTTTTTTTTTTTTTTTTTTTTTGTAACTCAAAATTTTAATACCAATTTTGAGGCATTTTGTCTCTTCTTGGAATAAGCTCAAACGGACAAAACACTTTTTTTAAAACAGCAGAAACCACATAAAATTTCTTACAAACATAGGGGTTTTACTTTATTACAACTTACATTATTTAGGAATGTTTATCATGGTGGGAAGCTTGCTAAAGCTGTTCTGGAAAGGGTAGTAACAAACAAAATGTGCTATGCATCAATAAGAAAAACTGATTCACAGAGGCAGTGTCAATGAAAGCACTACTCAGCATAAGATGACTTTTAAAGGAAACGAGAATTTCCTTCTTTTAAGTACTCCACTAATAGCAGAAATTCCAAAGGGGACAAGAAATGGAACTCTCTAATTAAAGGAGAGAGACAAAATGATTGAAAGTAGCTCTGAAAACAAATGGTTTTGAATAGATGGGTCAGGTGTGCATAAAGGTGTCATGTTTCTTCTATGGCATTTCTTTCACTGCGAAGACAGAAACTGTACATAACCACTATTAACTACCTACAGTTTGGCACTCCCCCTTTTTTTTTTCTTTTTTTTTTTTTTTAATAAAGGAAACAGGGAACAAGCAATGGGAAGTTGATGTCAAAACACAGAAAAACCTCCCAGCAAGCTTCCAGCAACCACCCAGGATTTAGAGTCTTGCTAGCCGCTCTCTTTTCAATACCAGAATTTCACACATTTCAATGACCATTATGACTTCAAAGAATCAAATTTTCATCATTGTCCGTCATCTGCCGGTTGATTTGTATAAAGGAGTTCTTCTGCATGCATTCCAGACAAAGGGCTCCTTACTTTCGTGGCTATATATCAAGTTTAAAAGTTCTATTTGTGACAGTTGTGTCTGTGGTAAATTAGGGTAACACTGAAGGAGTGCAGCTGCTCTGCAGGAACCTCCTTTTTGGCATCATTTCACTTAAATAAAAACTGAATAATTTGCTTCTGCCTTTATTAAACCACAAAAATTCCACTGGCCTTAGCAATTACTTCCGGTTGCCCCACCTACTTAACCTCAATAGTTTTACACTTGTTAGAATGGAGAGAAAGTAGAAGTTTTCCATACTTTTTAAGAGTTTACGACAGCTTGCTCTCTTCCCCACCTCCAGCATGTTTTACTGGACTAACTATGTAAAGTTTTGCTATAACCCCATGTTGCAATTCACTTTATTTAGAAGTTGTTATATCAAAGCACAGAACATCTTGCATAATAACCCACAAAGTCGCACTGTGTAAAATGTTTTTTATTGTATGTGCTCAGCTGCTTAACTGTAAGTCAGGATCACAGCATTTATGTTTCCACATTTCAATACAATATTTTTGAAGGAAATGCAAGAGAGCAGAATCTGCTATGTAAACTGCAAATGGAAAAATGGAGCAGAATGAGCTAAACATGGTCAGACAACATTTATCTAACAGCTACAGACAAAACAAGGGGAAAAAGCAAATTTGCCCTTAGGAAACTTTGTATCATACAGGATACAGTTTTCTTTCAGGCTTCACAATTATTTTGCATTATCACAGTAAATGGTGAACAACATGGTATTACTCATATTCTCCCATGCAGCCATCCTGCAGAAAGATTAATAAAGAAGCTGGAAAAAGCACTTAAAGAACTGTATTTTTAAAAAGGAAATTAAACATGGTAAACAGGAAACAGAATTTGATAATAATGAAGATTTCATGAAAGCTTCCATTTTAAAGAAAATCTCTTTTCACGAGCAGTTTTGTAAAAAACTAAAGAGAAACTGAAAATGGAGAAAAGCAGGTCTAACAGAAGGAGAAAGCATTACATTACTGGAACCACACTAAGTCCACAAAATACTTTTTATGTTGCTGACTGCCATTATGCGAAGGAAATGTCAGCATCCAAAACAAGGATTGGTAGCTTCAGTATTTCTATTCATCAGTTTGTATTTCACAGCTGAGGCAACACGAAAGCAACCATGATGACTGAGCACTCACTGCAGTTGCAGAAACTCCTTGAGAACTTCCCTATTATCCTACTTCAAAGGCTCACTACACTTTCCCAGTATTTTACATGCTTAAAATTATTCTATAGTTGCTTACACAGGAAGAGATACTATAAATAAAATGGCCTAATGCATTCCACACACCACTGAACTAGCAAACAGGAGTAACAACTGGAATATGACTTCACAGTAATGAGTAGAAAACATTCCTCCTCACCAGCCTTCTTTCATGTCTTTAGAACACTTCCTTCGAAGTCTGAAATACATCCCCAAATTTCATAGTCACATCTCCTCCAAAAGTCTTAGAAATTTGGTATTTATGAAAGTGACTACTGGCAAGTTATGGAAATAACTGCTGTGCTGTGCTTTTGTTAGTTTAAACTACAAGACTAAAACGAAAAACAAAAATCTATGATTTTGCACTTCTCAGTACCCTAACAAGTATCAAAACAGAGATACATTTTTCTTGACACACTTGCAAACATATCAACCATTTAGCCTGCATTCTGATGGACAAGTAAACATTTTACAAACTTAAAAATGAAACAGTTGAAACACCTAAGTCCCACTTTCAACACAGATAGATTATTTCTTGTTCAGTATCATTTTTCTGCCAAGAAACACTTGCAAGAAACAAAAAGATATTATTTATTAATACTGTATTTTTTTCCTGTAACAGTATGTCTTAGCTGTGTAGACGTCATCTGGGTAAATATAAAGATGTTAAAAAGAAAGGAAATCAAATACCTGTGTTTACACTTTGATTTCTCCACATTAAGAAAATCATCATTAAACAGAGGAAAGCTGGGGCAGTCAGGGACAGAGTGTATTTTGTAAAAACAGATTGATGTTGCTACTAGTACTCGTAAGAGACTTCAGTGTAGACGCAATGTTCTTCAAACTGACGAAATGACGAACAGCATGATTATCTTGAACAAGATGGAAAGAAGTCTGAATCATAGAAGATATTGCAAATTACTTTCTCTTCTAACCCAACAATATTTAGAAAAAGTATACTTTCAAGAACTCATCCAAAGCATATGTAAGCAAATGTTTTGCTTGCACACACAGACAAGTGGTTAGGTCTTTTTGTGAGGCCTTTTAAAAAACAGTTTTCTACAGTGCACATATCTCAAGCCCTCTACTAGAAATTCACAATGCTCAGATAAAAAAAATGCAAGAAAATCAATTAATGAGGAATAAGACTACAGCCACAGTTTTAGATGACAGACTTTCATATCAAAGAAGAGGTAGTCTCAGTTTACCTCCATTTAGAAAATGAAAGAGGGTAACAAAACAACAGAAACAATCTGATTTATCTTAGAACAATTTACATTATGGCAACACTTCCCTGCTATACTACCATAAGCAACTGCTCAGACACTATTTCTCAATGGAAAACAAGAGAACAGGCAGGAAGGAGGTTTGAAAAAAAAAAGCAGACAGAAGTTCTAGCAGAGAGAGACTACCTAGGATAAAGAATTTTGTACCTATTCCCCCAGTTAGTTCAATTTTGTATATACTATCAAATAAATAGCATATTGTAGTTTAAACAGCATATTGTAGTTTACTTGTAGTTCAGTGATGGGATGTTTTTCAAACATAATTTATTCAGCTTGCAGTTGTGATTATTTATAATACAATCCTAGCATAAGTCACAATAAAGCAGATTGTCTTGCAAAGCTAAACACAGTATTTCAATAATATCATGGTGAATTATTCATCACCAATGATTTATAGTCTACAAAATGCAATTTTGATCATGGACACCAAGAGCCTTAACCAACAGTTCAGGATGAGGTCTTCATATCTGAAGTGAAAGCCAAAATTCAGGCTGTTTTCGTGCACTGGAAGTTATTTCTGCATTTTTTGTGTGTTTCTGATGCCATTTTAATAAAGTACTTACTTTTAATATTCACTAAAAATTATGTGTATCTGCAAAATAAACCATAAGCATATGACTTATATGGGGTTTTTAAGATTATCATTTTTCAGGAATCAGAAATTAAAAATTATGATCTAATTTATGCCCATCTGCAAAACCTTACAAAGCTTCCTTTAAAGTACCAATTAAGAAAATTTACAAACAAGGCCCCAGCAGGGTTCCCAAATTCAGGTACCATTCATTTCATAATCTTCAGCTTTTGGAAAGGGTTTCAACTGATGTTAAATATGAGGCTTTTTCTCAAAGCTCCCTTATCCACTGAAGCTGCAAAAGACCCAACCAAGGGATCAAAACATTCAGAGCCTGCAGGGAACTAGGAAACTACTTTCACACAGGTAGCTGAATTGCTGCTGCGAGGCAGAACACCTTGGTCAATTCCTAATCTAATCTGGACAGCAAATATTCGAAGGTGTGAGCTGTTGAGTACCTATTTGGATGTATAGCAACATCTTAGGAACTGATAACTCTGGTAAGATTTTCTATTATGAAATCATAATTGTCACCACAGTGTATGAAACAATTACTGTGAATTCAGTTTTAACTAACAATGTTCCAGGGCTGGAAGCGAGAGGAAAGAATACTAAAATTTAAATCCCATTATAATGCATTTTCTAGTGTTCTTTTCCTTTCACCTCACAACTACCAATTAATTAATTCCCTATTGATTGGTAGCTATGAAGTTTTAAGGTTTAAAATTTAGCAAACTATTTGTTCTGTGTATTAAAAAAAGGTACTCATCAAAGTGAGGGTGAAAAAAAGGTGAAAAATAGTGTTTTAAAGTTTAGCTTGACAGTTCTGTCACACTGCTGTATGGTCTGCTACTAAGAACAATACCAAGAAATTCAACCAATGCCTGCCTTCATTGTGATGCATGTTCTCTATTCTTCACATCTCCTTTATAGAGAAAATCATTTCTGTAACAGATCTTTGGCCATACAGTTACAAGTGCTGTGAGACACAGGAGAGAAAACCAGAAGCAAATCCCCAATCAAGAAATGCAAATTTAGAGCAAAATCCTTCTTAGTGCGTGCTTTTCAGAAGAAGAAAAGTTGCACTTCAGAAACTACAAGGAAATCAGACCTGTTAAAAGCTGCTCTTTACCCTGATACAGGATGTAATGCTTCTACGTAATATGCATGCACTTTAGAAGTTGAAAGAAAGTGCTAAATAGTGTACATAATTTCCATACACAGCAGGTAGTGAAGCAAGAAAAGAACTGACACAGTTACCCTCATTAAAGAGATGCACAATAGAGAACTGTTATGCAGTGTTAGCATATTGAAGGTCTATGCATCAGGGATGTTGCTGCTATTAACAGCTTAAATGTTCACTGTATTTTCTTAATTAGTGCATATAGCTTTTAAACCTTAACTGTGTTTTAGAAGGTTCTTTTCTAACAGTAGCACAGTCAGTACTTCCTGGTGGGGATGGAAAGGGCTGATGGGGCTTCAACTGTTTCCATGTTATCAACAAAATACACCTCAATACCACTGGACAAAATGCGTTTCTTTATATTTATCTATATAGCTAGTTAAAACTGATGGTTTCAAAATTCTCTCTTGAAAAAAGCTGAATCATAACTAGAACATACTAGTATTACTTCACAACTGGTTTTAACTTGTTATCTTTAGAAGCCCATTCCTGTAATTAGTGCTTTGGCCTTTACTTACAGGACAGAAATCATGTCTTATACTGTATAATAAAATAGAGAGAAATCTGTCATCAAATAAATTCGACTTGATACACGACATGTTTCCTTTCAGTTTTCTATTGCTGTGGGGGGGGGAAATCAAAGGACAGTACAATGTACAATTGTGTTTATTAAGTGGTGATAAAAAAGTAAGAATTTGTATTGGAACCAGACATTACAGAGAAGATATTCAATTTCTGACTCAATAGATGCAGAATAAGTTGACTCAAGAATGCTTCCAAACAGAGTCAACGCAGCAACAAAAATATGGTCCTAAGAAAAAATATACCCAGAAGAATAAAAAATAAAATACTAGTACAGGCTACAATATTTATCTTAAAACAGCTTCTGCCTGGTTAATATGATTCTCAGAAATAATAAACTTCAAATACATGATTTATACAGATGATGTTGACCTACATAGGAAAACAGTTACTTATTTTTATACATGAATGTATGTACACATCTAGAAAATGAACTGATAATTAATACCAGCAAGTTCTGCAGAATTTTTAATCCTAATTACTAACCAGTCATAATTCTTCAAAAAATATCTGCAACATAATTAAAACATCCTTAAAAAAATACCGTCTTTGGTATGTCTTACCAGTACTTTCTACAAATTCCTTACAGCTCAGCTTCTTCTCACTTGTTAATCAAGCTTTCAGGGTAGTGGGTAATAGGGTAAAAGTTATTTTCCCATCACTAAAGACCCTCTTTTGCTCTAAACTTGTGAGTAGAACTGAGTATGCCATAAAAGATACATAAGAGGATAAGCAACTTCCCGACAGTGCATGCTTCTCAACACAAGAACTAAATGGCATACTCTGGATATGAGCATCAGATGCTCTCTCTCATGGTCCATGTCTCCACTTGATACAGGTTAACCTTGCCAGTTTGAGAAAAGAGACATGAAAGTACTTCAAAGATACCTCACAAACATGCCATCAAGAATTAGAAAAGCATCTGATTCCATGTTGATGATCTGAGAAGTCAGAAACCACCCAAGCTCTCTTGCAGCATGATCAAGATATTCAAGGATTCCCAAGAAATTACCAGCCTTTCCAGACAAGGTAAGCTTTCCTTTCCTGACTTGATAAAATGATTCAGCTAGAACTTCATGACTAGAAACAGCTTTCATATCTGCACAAGGAGTTTTCTTAGTATTTGTGGTTTTCTAGACTTTCTTAGGCTAGGATTTGCAATTTAAGTCTACAACTTAGTAAAGCAGAAAGATGCACTTGAATGCACAAATGAGTACTGTACAGGGAATTTATTCACTATTCCTTACAAGACAAAAAGAATTCATGCCATCTACACAAATATTTCATAACATGGGATACTAACTTGGGTGTTTTAGAAAAGGTTCAGATAATGGAACTGTTTTCATGAGAACATGGAAATATCATCCTTTTAAAAACAACTCCAAAAAATGAAGTTACTTACTCCTGTTGATTACTTGGTTGTATCAATTACTTACTTTTATTTGTTCTAGCAGATTAGAAACATGGTTTGCATACTTAGACTTCCAAATTCAAGTATTTGTATGTTGAATAACCCTTTGGAATCCAAACTAAACACAGCACGACATCCCTTAAATTTGTTCTGAGCAGCCATCACAGCAAGTATTTTGAAGGCATTATTAACAGAAAATTAAATACTATGTAATGAAAAAAAAAAAAAACAAACCAAAAACCAAACCAATCCTACATACTTTTCAAAAGACATACTTTGATCAAGTGGTCTAGATGGAAGCTGTCAAGTTTTTGCACAATAATGCTGTATGAAGGAAGGCCAGACAAAACAGACACTCAAAAGGGTTGTGTAACCTCAATCACAGACACTCCTCCTTCCAACAGCCAGCAGAGAGAGCACTACTATGTACCAGAAGAATAGACCCTCAGACCAAAGAAATCGAAATCCTTTACCTCAGCCTAAACCCAAAATAAACCTACATAGGCATGAAAGGGAAAATGCCCTTATGGATACAATGATCTATCACTTAATACAGGGTCCTGAGCTACCTGCAAAATGCAGTTTTCTAAAATAAACACCAGAAGTACTTTCAACTGAACTTTAGTAATATAGCAATATTTATTGCTCTTAGAAGACAGATAAGGGTGACAGCAATTTCTTTACTTGGACTGTCAGAGCTGTAGAAAGCTTCTTTATCAAAGGGAGTAACTTGTTGCCTATAGACATTCTTACAGAACTTTTGCCTACAGAAATTTTTTATCAGCCAGCTGGGCTTTCTAAACCACTGCAAGCTTCATCAAACTACAGCTGCTTAAAAAACAAGTTGTAGCAAATACCACAGACTGAATTCAGCTAAGATATTCCAAATGAGGAGGGATTTAATTGCCAAACAGCAAAATATAGTAATATGCAGTACTGAAAAGTATGTACGTAAGTGATACTAGATACATCTGAGCTTGTAGTGTAATTAAGTCCAAATGCAACTACCAACCATAACTATAAAGAAGATTATGTTAAATTATTTCAATTAGAAACAAACAAAAAAATTAATGCTTAGAAATAAATATATCCCTGGCAGACCAGAATGGAGTACATGAAGTAAGAAAGGTTACCACCATCTCCAGAGCCATTAAAACCTCCAAATATTACATTTCACTTAATCTGCTTTTTTAAGTTAAACAAGTTTTCCTCCACCAAGCAGTGTTTCTCAGTCTTTACTGTGGGCGAGGGAGGGGGACAGAGTGGAGGGACGGGAAATGAGGGAGTGTGGGCAGGGTAAAACAGAGAAATAGAAAAATAACTTTTTAATAGATTATGTTTTGCAGCAAGAATGCAGTTTCACACATAAACTATTAGTGACTGCAGAGTAAAGGCCTTTAATCATTTAACCCTATGCAAGTCCACTCTTAGATTAGACAGTTTTATTATAGTAGATGTGCATGTGTTTTTACTTCCTAATGGTCCTCTTTGAATATTTTACTTTTACTGAAATAATGAAAACAATTTTTAAATAATTCTAGAACGTAGTTTCATACCTTAATCAGCCTCTATCATCATTCAAACATCAGAGCAGGTAAACACAGAACTGCAGATGACCAAAGGCAAACAAATACTTTTAAAAATCTTGACTCTTAAGTACAACACAGTTCAAATAAGCTGATCACCTGCTTCCTTGATATAACTGCGATCAAAGAAAGTACTTCTCCAAATCACACGCTTCATATGCAAAGCTCCTTTGCGCAAAACTAGAAACTGTTTCTCAAAACATTTGCCAAGTAAAGGATGGAAAAACAAATATTAGCCTAATTTTACATAACAACTTTATTACTTTTTATTCATTTTTCACTATACTGAAGCAGAATATAAGCTTCTGATCTGATTCAGAGAGAAAAAATAAATAGAAGGAAGACAAGCCAGAAGAGGAAAATTTGAGGCTAGGGGGAGAGAATCAGTAACTCTAAATCCCCACAGAAATTACCATCCTGGTCCCATGTATGCTTTGAATATGACAAGTCCTTATCAGAAGTATACATAAAAAGTACAGAAAAACTTCTAAGTTAGATTTCTCATCTACAGATGAACACTGTCCTGAATTGAATCCTCTGTGGTAGCAACTTGAATAAATACTGCAGCTAGAGTGGATTAAATGAAAGATTATTGCAAATTATTTTATCCCATTAAGATAATATAGGAACAGCTTCAACTCACCCTTAAGGAATTAACACACAATGGGTTAACAGCATTTTGAAAACCAAAACACAGAACATCCACTATATCCTTATTATTTAACACAGTGGTAATGCTTGGAGAATTCTTGGCTGAAATAGTAGTTTCAATAAAAGAAAATCTAGTAAGCCTGTACTTAATAAATGCATACTTTGCCAAGTGTTTCTCTTCACTGAGTTGCAAAAAAAGCTCTCACCCAGTCTTCAATGCAATGTTGTACTGTCTCACACATGATTTTATGACACATTACTGCTTTGGTTTTCAGAGTAAAGTGGATTATATACTCTCAGTTCTTGGAAAAGCAATGATTACACTTTATAATGCATGTTAAAGACTGATTTGCTATGTCCTTTGTTTCACGGCACTGTAGACTATCATATTGAGTTTTGAAGAAGTTTCATCATTCCAGACTATTTTTCACTTGTTTGTATATTTTACTTTGAGCTGCAGTATTATCACTGTTTATTATAGTAAAGTCTACAGTTCTTTAATCAAACAAAGATTACACAATTTCACTAATTTTTAATCCTAGCCAAAATTGGGATTTGGATGATGAACAAACTATGACTCAATCCTGAAAACACTGTGTGATGTTTGCTAATAACACAGTTTTCTAGAAAAAATGGACTGGAGTATTTCCACAACTTTTTGTCAAAAAGGTTCATATTCTGAGAATCCTATTAATACACTGTTACTTCTAGATTATCTAGTAGTAAAGATTTAAAACAAACACTAAATGATACCTATACACAGCCAAAAGGAAGCTGCTAAGATTCTTGACACAGATTTCACAATAGTAATAAGAATCACAGAAATCACTGCAAAGGCTCATAAGATAATTGAATCCAATTGTTAACTCAGCACAGCCAAGCCCATCACTAAACTATGTCCTTAAGTGCCACATCTACACATCTTTTATACATCTCCAGGAATGTGACTCAACATCCTGAGGCAGCCTCTTCCAATGCTTTACACCCTTTCCTATGAAGAAATTTTTCCTAATATCCAACCCATTTCCTCTACTCCTATCAATTGCTGCTTGGGAGAGGAGACCAATCCCACCTGGCTACATCCTCCCTTCAAGCAGTTGTAGAGAATAATGATGTGTGCCCTGAGCTTCCTTTTCTCCAAGCTAAATACTACCCAGCTCCCTCAGCTGCTGCTCACAGACCCTTCCCCACTGCCCTGCCCTTCTCTGGACTCACTGCAGCCCCTCAGGGTCTGTCCTGCACTGAGGGCCCAGCCCTGCACACAGCACTCGAGCTGTGGCCTCACCAGTGCCAGCACAGGGGACAATCCCTGCCCTGGCCCTGCTGGCCACACCACTGCTGAGCCAGGCCAGGATGCCCTTGGCCTTCTTGGCCCCCTGGGCACTGCTGCCTCATGTTCAGCTGCTGGCACAGCACCCCCAGGTCCTTTCCAGCCCCTCTGCCCCAGCCTGTGGCCCTGCCTGTTGTGACCCAAGAGTAGGACTTAGGTCTTGTTGAACTTCACACCACTGACCTCAGCCCACCAATCAGCCTGACTAGGTGCCTCTACAGGGCCTTCCTACCTTCCCGAGATGAACGCTCCTGGTGGCATCTACAAACTGACTGAGGGTGCACTCAATCCCCTTGACCAGGTCATCAATACAGATATGAAAAAGGACTGCTCTAAACTGAGCCCTGGGCAACACCACTTATGATCTGTATCAACTGGCTTTAAATTCATCCACCATCACTTGCTCGATGTGGCCTTTCTGCATTTAACTCTTGGCCATCCAACCTTCTCCCGAGTGAAAAGTACATCCATCTAGGCCATCAGAAGGTATGTTTTTCAGAAGGAAGATGTGGGAAAGGATTTATTAAAATTCAGGTAGACTACATCTTTCCTTCATCCACACTGACATCACTGGCCTAGGCTGCTGCAGTATATATATTTTCAGCCTATCTTGAGTGTCCTTTCAAAAGTACGAACTACTCACCCTCAAATACAGGTTCAGATTTTCTGTGCCCAGCTTGGTTTATACACCTTATTTTTAGTGAGTTATATAGATAGAGATTGTCTACAGTCTGACAGAAAATGGTCCCTTACTGAGGTTCAGTACTAAGACCATTACTTAGAAGAGGTTAACTAGCAGTATAGACAAAACAACTTCAAGATATGCAATGAAATGTTAATAGCATCATTCTGTTTAGCCTTTCATCCCTGTAATAGTCTGCCCCTAGACATTCTCATCATGCTGAAAAAACTATTTTAGTATCATTTAAACTACGCTGTATAGCACAGGCCTGGAAGACTTAACCCTTTGCAGCAACTCATTTCATCTCGGCCTGATACAGAATAAAAACATCTGTGAGGTGACTACAACTGCCCAGTGACCAAGATGTATAACTGCTCTTGCAGTAATTTTGAATTGAGCTACAGAACATATATTATTAGCTGAATATTCTGCTTTAGCAACGCAACGGATAATTTCTGACAGTAGTTCTAATTTTACAACATTCTTGAAAGATCACCATTTAACTAATAAAAAAGTCCTTTTATTGACAAATACTTGTGGGAACCTTTCAGCTGCAAACAGCAATCTCCACCTAAGTGCCTAACTCCATGCTAAACATCCACAATGCACCCTTACCAGCACTGACTGGGAAGCCTGCTTAAAGCACACAAGCTAAACTGGAGACTTTTAGCTACACACAGTATTGATGCACCCTATTCACAACAACAGAAACAAATCAGAGGAAACAGAACACCTCAAATCCCCATTTCAGCAAAACCACCTCAACTTTTTAAAATGACGATAATGTGATGTATGTTAGACCATACACAGAAACAGTAAAATAATCTGGAACATTACCTAGGTGAGATTTGCTGCTAACAGCCTTTGCCCTCTATAGCCCAAATTTCCTAATGCCAGCAGGGTCTTGAGAGACTGCTATTTCACAGAGTCCAGACTCTTGGAATATGACCTAACTGGTGGCCAGAGAATCAAAATGTGATGCAAGAACTGTATTTTTGTTGAGTTTTGTTCATTTTGTATGTTATCTTCTTCAGGTCTTACTGTTCATTAAAAGTTATTTTATTCAGTATTCACTGAAAACAGCTAATAACTGAGACAAAGATGTAATTTCTTGGATATGTTCTACACAAGCGAAGTATTTAACTCCTTTTACATTAAAGAGACACACTTTTTTCCCCAGTGTGACAAATGAATGTGGTTTAAATTACTGGGCTCTTACTATTTCATTAGAACTCATTTTTCTGTTGTATTCAACAGAATAGAGTCTAGGCTGCAGTAAGAAGTGAACAATTACTGCCTAATTATTCAATGTCAGGATGCTCATACCTCTTCTATTTAATTTGTATTTCCCAACACAAGGAATATTTTAGCACTGCTAGAACCAAATCATTCTGCTGAACAAGTTCTAGCATATGTGTGTACACACAGGAATACAAGGTCTACAAGAGCACTGAAAATACAGATTATTTCCACTACAATATGCAGTTAAAAGTTTTCAACAGCCTCAGCATTACTCTACCAGCCTTGTAAATATCAAGTCACAGAAAAATTCAGTTTCAAAGTAAGTTACAAGATGACTGTAGCAAACAAGGAGAACCATATCCCTTCCTCCAGTTGTTCTTGCTCCTTCTGAAATGCAAGTAAAAGCACCTATATCATAATGTTCGGCTCAAAAAAACCTTAAAAATATGACAAAGATGACAAATCCATTAAAATATGATTTAATGACTTCTAACAATCTGTAGCAGAAAAGGTCTTTATCAATTAAATCTTATGCATCTATTTCCATAAAACATTTTAACTACAACTTGCAAGGAAATAATGGTTTTATGCTTTGTAACATTAATTAACAGAAAACTCCTGTAATATGCTGAATTAGTCTCAACTGGTTGTAATTAATCATACTTAAAATCAGGAAATATATTGCAGCAACCTAAAAAGGGTAAGATAGTGCTCTGTTTTATCATGAGATTTAACAGGTGTCTACAGAACTTCTCCTAATGCTGAAAGAGTTGAAAACCACATCAAACCCTCTCTCATAAAACTAGCAATTTTCCTTGCTAGTGGGACATAATTTTTGCCCATTAAAAGGAAACGGATTTACAACATTATGGAAATTATTCCCCAAAATTTAATGACATCTACAAATGGAGCTTCTAATTTTCTGTCATTTTGTTTCATGTCCTATAATAACCTAAAAAAGAAAAAAAAAATTTTTGCTTTTAGAATGTGGACCTACGTACGCAACATTGTAAGAAAACACTATTCGGTCTGACATTTAACCCAATACTTCAAGAAATAAAGATAATCATTTAAATACATTATATGTATAAAAATACTTAATGGCTGTTAATACAAGAACTCAAAAAGCCTCAGTAAATATCCCCTCCATGGACAGTGTATTTACAGTAACACCAAGGGAACTGAATAGCTGTATTTCAAATCAGTTTCGCTTTAACTCAACTGGAAGTATAAACTCTCCTAACTAGACAGCATAATGTACGACAGTAACTTTGGATAATGTATATTTAAATTGAATATGGAAGATGGAAGAGTATTTTTTTTTGTGGGTGTCTTCACATTTAGTCTTTTCAGACATATGCGTCCATCACCCAAGGCCACAATACAGAAATGTGATACTTTGTAACAGGCATTATAAAAGCTGTATTTAAATATATATATGTATATGTATATTTTAACAATAAAGAACAGTGCATTTAGAATTCATTTAGCAAAATGTAGGTCTATGGACTTGTTCAATCTTTATTTACACAGTGACACATGAACTCTGTACAAATTTCCTGATCCCAAGTTATGCAACTGGAATAGCAAGATAATCGTATCTGCTAGAATAAAGTACTATTTTTTTCCTTAAATTTTAAATCTAATGTTATACTATTAATTCAGAAAATCAAATTGTTTATTTCAGAAATTGTTAAATTCAGAAATTAAATAATTAAACTGTTGAATTCAGAGAGACGTTTATGAAGTAACTGATTATTTTTTTCATTCATATGTAGATTATCATTGTTACATCTATACACAATGCATGAGAGAAAAAAGCCCTAAAGAGTTGTTAAAGTAAGAGTGGGTCTTTTCCAACAGCCTGTTAAACTTCAGTTGCCTCAACTTGCACATATCATTACAAACGTACAATTTATAAATATAAATTCCAATTTCTTAGGTAGTTAGTATAGCTTCAGGAATCCAAAAAAGATACATACAATGTGAACTGCCTGGTACATATGATAGGAACATTGTTTTCCTGGAGATTCAAAAGTGATATGAAAACCAATGAAAGGCATGCTTCTGCTGTGATGCCTTCCCCCCCAGAAGTCTTACAAAAATGATACTATTGAATAATGTAAACATAAGTGTCAGGTTGCATCTAGAGTAACAGACCACACATTATGGAAGAAGTTACAAGAAAAGATTGCCAAATTTCTGATCTGCTGCTGATTAGCAGAAGAATGTTATGCATTTGTTTCCAGTTGTAATCTAACCTTCATGCATATTCAAAAGCTAGAGTGTATGTGCATAGAAACAAATAATCTTTCACGATACTTCTTTACATAGTATCTTCAGTAGTGTGGGTACCAATGAAGAAAATTTCAGGAAGCTGGCAAATTCCGTATAATTTCACCACACAGAAAATACACGTAAATCTCAAAAAGAACAAACTTGTTATTAATTACAGCTCACACTGGTCTTTGACTAAAACATAACAATAATAAATCAGGGAACTCATAATTTTACATTGTTTAACACTTTGAATGCCACATTCGTTCACATACTCATGTTTTACTGATGTTCCACTTAGAAGAGTGTATAAAGGACTGTTGCTTTGTAGTTCACATTTATGTGGCTTTCCTAGAAGAAGGCAGAATACCATACTGAATGCCTATTGTGCAGAAATAACCCTGAAGGCTGTATCATAGTATTCAGTAGAAAACCCTTACCAATTTTTCATCAACTGTGATGAGTTGCGTGTCTCGAGTTTGGTCCTGTGCCAGCCGCCATGTGGAAGTGCTCAGTGACCTGCAGTGCAAGACTTGAAGTTAAAAAATGATTCATGCAATGAGAAAATAGAGGCAGACAAATCTTACATAAACAAGTTACTTTAACAATATCCGTCTTGTAAAAAAAATTGAAGAGGGAGAGATGAGGGCACAAAAATCCTTTTTCTCCCCAATTAGTTCTGTCTGCTGAGTTTTTGGCAGACTCCCACTTAGCAGTTCACAACAGGCTGCACTTTATGTCAGCCTACAGGCTCTCTGTCACAGAGAGACTGCCAGTGGCAAGGACTGTACTGCTCTATATGAATGTACAGTAGCTGGTTTGTCACGAACAGACAGAAAATACAAGGCTGCTGCAAGCATTCTGGAATTCTGATCCTTAAACTGATGGCATCAGACGAAAAAAAACCCTTAATCTATTTGTAATGGTAAGGCTCCAATTCTGCACTTCAGTAACAGGACATTAAGAAATTCAAAAAAACCCAAATCAAATGAAAAAATGACTGAACAAACTCTAAGCTGATACTGCAAACACAGTTTTCTGGTTGTGAGTGGGCAAAACTCACAACTATTTTGCTTCATTTCTATATAATTTTGGCTCAGCTCATTTATTTCCAAGAAATACAATTTATTTTCTTGCCTAATTGCTAGATTTGTAAGATACATATGGAAACAGAGAACCCAATTCTACATCACTGAATTAACAAGTTAAATTTGCCCTTAGCTTACCTTGTGTCACTAATGACAGAATTAGACGCTTTGAGTACAAATCATCTTTTGGCAAAATAATGCACCAGCAGGTGAAACTAGCCAAGAAACCTAATTCTCTGACCTCATGATAGAATACCAGGTTGGAAGAGAACCTCAAAGACCATCTGTTCCAACCTTTCTTGGCAAAAGTATGGTCTAGACAAGACAGCCCACCTCCCTGTCCAGCTGAATCTTTGAACTGTTCAACACTGAGGAACCCACCACTTCCCTGGGGAGATTGTTCCAATTGCTGACTGCCTTAACTACATTGTAAGAAACCTTCCTTGTGTCTAACCAAAATCTCCACAGGTGTAAACCTGTAAAATTCTTCTCACTGTAAAAAAGGAGTGTCTACCTTCTGTGTAACCACCTTTTAAAATATTGGACCACGGTGATAAGGTCTCCTCTAAGTCTTCTTTTCTCAAGACTAAACCAACTGAGTTCTTTCGGCCTTTCCTCACATGCCAGGCTTCCTTGTCCTTTGATGATCTTTGTGGCCTTTCTTTGGACCCCCTCCAGTCTGCCCATGTAGTATGGCATGTATGGCCTGAGAAGTGCTGAGAACAGTGGGATTGTAACTCCTTCACCTCTGCTGGTTATGCTTCTGGAAATGCAACCCAGCAGTCTGTTCCCTTTACTCAGAAGCAACTGTCCACTCAGACTGAGACTGTTTTTCTCCAAGACCCCCAGGTCTTTTCCCCAGAGCTAGTCCCCAGTCAGGTAAATCCCAGACTATACTGCAGTTCCGGATTGATTTCCCAGGTTGAACAACAGCAACTTGCTCTTGTTGAACTTCATAAGGATCTTGTTAGCACACTCTTCCAGCCTGGCTACGTCTTCTAGCAGGGTGAATTTCCTTTCCAAAGTGTCCACCTCCCCACTCAGTTTGGTATCATCACCAAACTTTAATCAGGGTTTGTCAGGATCCCACCATAGATCACTTATGAAGAAATCAAACAATACTGGGCCCAAAGCTGATTCCTGGGGACCCCATTTGTGACAGGTTGCAATTGTGAAAAGGATGGAGGCACCACTACCCTCTGAGTGAGGCTCTGCCTGTCAGCCAGTTCCCCCTCCACTGCATGGACCACTTCATTAGACTGTAACACACCAGCTTTTCTGGAAGGAGGCTTTAACAAATAATATCAAAACCCTTGGAGAAATCCAGGTAGGCCATAGTGTGCTCCATATTTAATTTTATTAAAAAGAATAATTTTATTCCTATTTTAAAGAAATGAGGAACAAAAATGCAGGAATTCAGTTTTCTCCACAAGAACCTTCTGAAACTAAGTAACTGGAACAAGATTCAGTTCAGAAATATTTAATATAAATCTATACTTTCAACACAGATTACGTTCAACTAAAGTATCTTCCCTCTGCCATTAAGAACTTCAAAACATCTCCAAAGCATAAAGTTTACAGAATCACCTAACTCTGTGGAATGGACAGATACATCAATTCCTATTTAAAGTGACAAAAATCTGTCAGGAAAGTTACTTGGTTTCAAAACTTAGAAGTTTTCAAGTGCAAGGAAGCACAATAACTCCATTAAATTCAAGGTAACTACTTTGTTAGCTCAAAGTCTCTGTACCAGACAGAGTGCTTCTGGTCAACATAGCTGCTGCAGTTGTTTAATTTGTACATGTAAAATAATACATCATAAAAATAGAATAGAGAGATACTGCAGTACTAGGAGAACAGGCTATTACTTGGTCCTTAGTCAATTACACACCAAGAAAGAAGTTATCCTAAGAGCCTCCTGAACATTACACTTGTGTTCCAGTCCTAAGTAGCCAAAGCCATGAAATATCCACCCTTACATAAGGAAAAAAACATTGTAAAAAGAAAATTAGTTTTTGCCCCACTACATCAGCTTTAGTATCAAAGTAATATTCTGCAGGCATTCTGGAACTTCATGTGATGCAGTGTTCACGACATTACTTAATATATGTCCAACAAAGGATATTGGATTATGCGATTTACTTCTTTCATTCTCTAAAGAAGACTCACCTATACTATGAATCGATAAGTTCTCTGAAGCCTGCTCAGTGGAGAGGTCTGATTCAGGTATGCAAGGGCTGTTAAAAAGGCTGATCAGGATGATACTTATTTTTGTAATATAAATTCAGTAATGAACAAAATTTAGCATAATTTAGTTTGAATATGATTGAGAATGGGTTGTTTTGTATTAAACTGAAAAAGCATTAATCAGCTTTGAAAAGTACAAATGCCATGCCCTTGAAAATTATTTCTACTCAGCATTACATCATTTGACATTGTTTTTATTCATGCCATGATAAAGAGCAGGGCAAAAACTCCACCAGATTAAAGGTGGACAGAATCTCTGAGATGCCTATACATTTTACACAGAGGGAGCTGGGTTTTTTTGTATGAGAGGACTCTGTCAACTGAGACAACTTTCAAGGCATCATACCTTATAGCTCTCTGTGGTATTTTTGCTATTCTTTAAAAGCGGATGGACAGCTTACTAACCTACATGAATTTCTCTGTCATTTTTCACACATTTCTCTTGACTACATAGTTCTAGAAAACACACAACCGTTACTGGAATTTGCAACCTTGTACACTTCTTAAATGAACTGCCTTCTGTCCACCCCTGGACTACAATGAGTTGGAAAGAATAAACTTTCTCTAAGAACTTCCTAACTGAAGAGTGGTTAAAAACTGGGTTTTGGACTAAATTAGGATATTGAATCTCAAGTCAGTGGAGGAGACACCTCCATGTGAAAATACATAAAACACCAGTTGAGCTTTAAAGATGACAGGCTGATGATATTTCCATTTGTTCCATCTCTCATAGGAAAGTAATCTGAAGTTTGGAAAAACCAGCAACTCTTAAATGTCATGTGAACTGAAAAACTGCTATTTGAAAGTTAATAGGAAGTGTAGCTTGATTCCCAGAATGCCTGTTTAACTTCCAACAAGATTCACTGCAAGCTTGTAGACTAAACCAGGAACTGCACCTCTCTAACACAACCTCTCTTCTCAAATGCCTACAATGGTAAGTATCATTTCATCACTCAAGCTTCGTCTTAGAAATTGTATAAACTTTATAATATCTATTCTACCTTCAAGTTAAATGAATTTGCAATCTAAATCACTTAAGTGAATATTTGATTGAAGTCTTTTATTTCATCCTCAACAGTACAGTAATTCCCACAAAATTCCCCATCAATACTTGCCCAAATCCACCTTGACTTTTGGGTAGCTTTTCTGATGGATAATCTTGCAGAAGCATACAACATACATTTTACAGTTCCATTCTCACAAGATCCTACTGCTTTTTTCTATTACTAACCTCTGGAAAGCTGATCTGCTTTCTTTCTTTCTGAATGCAATATGGGTACCCCATGTTGCTTCTTGACTGCTTATCCTTTTTTTTTCCCCATTGAAATATCTTGGGATGAGGCTTTAAGAGCAGGAAGTTCTATGTCCACCTGTTCCAAGTCTAATTAACTCTGATTTAGAATTATTATACGTTGAATACTTACGAGTCATCACAAATAGACTGTTAAAATAATTTAGAATTTCAGAAACTGTACAGAAAGTTTTACACATAGCTAGCAACAATAATAAACCCTGCTATCTTCTAAGCTCATTAATGACCAATTCAAAACATGTACCAAATGAACTTCCTTCATGGTTACTATCTAATAAACAAAGTGTGACAAGGCTCCAAGTTGGCCACAGCTCTGTGGTGAATCTGCCCAAATGTTTTCCTTATAGTGAGCTTGTTAGTGATGAACAGGTGTTTAAATGTAAAAGCCTAGTTTTACTGTAAAAGCCTACCTTTAAAAACAAAAACTCTTCAAAATTAGTAGAACAAAAATTAAGGTTTACTAAAAGAAGTCACCTCTATCCTTTCAGATTTTCCTTATACTCTCCCACAGTATAGCAGCTCTTATACCTTCTGAGTCTACCATTTAAACATCAGTTAATTTATATTCGCAAAAGGATGTTCTCCCTACCCCATGCCATTGTGTTGGGAATCTCAATTCCTTAATCATGATCTATATGATCTTAGACCATTACCGACACTACTTACTGTAAGTTAAGATTTTTCTACAGTTTATGATGATTTCATTGTATCAATTTCTATAGTTCATTTAACTGTAATATTGTATACCAATATTTTGTCTTTACTACCAATCTGATCACTTCAGCATAGACTTTGTTATATAAATGCTACAAAACAATACACTTTAATGATATTTCTGGGTCTCAGTGTTGGGAATTTTAAAAAGATAAAAGTAACTTTTTCTTCCACTGCGCATAGTTCTTTGGAGAGGCATTACAGAACTGAACATTGCATCTAGAAATAATTATGGCTTCCATTTGTTATTTTAGAGTCTCACAATAAATCTAGGTATGTAAGATGTCTTTTACACTGTATAGAGAAGATAGGAATAGATATTTGGCAAAGACTAAAGTACACGGTATTATTAAATACTTGTAACTCAGCTCAGTAATATCAGCTCAGTAACACAGAATGAATTCATGAGGACTACCAGAAAAAATACATGTTTGCAGAATTCAAAACTTTCTATAGGTACAATGTGTCCTGAAAAACAAATGCTGTAATCATCTAACCACGCCTTTCATGAAAAATGTGTATTCCCCTCCCACCATCATCTGCATTACAGCAAAGTCACAAATGGTTTTCACATCCCTGCGACAAATGAAAAAGCCCGACAAGAAGCCACTGAAGTTCTTCAGTCTACTGAAAAACTACAATATTGATAACAGTACCAGTTCTCTCAACCAGCTCTCAACCTTTTCCCATTGTGGGATAAGGACACAGCAGTCCCTTGTTGCAGGGAAGATTCTTCGGTCATCATTTCCCTTTTTAAGTTGAAGGCCCCAGCTCTGCTGAAGCCATTAACTTCCATTGAACAGGAGAAACCAAACAGCAAAAAAATGGCCAGTGGATGTCTTTTGTGATATTTGAATTAAGGCATCTGACTTGAACGTATTACTTGGTAGTTCTGGGTATCTCTATACAATTGCTAAAACTCAAAACTTTTACCACTGTAAGTATCTGCTAAATAACCCATGCTTCACCCCTACATCTTCAGAAGCTGCCATATTTACATGGCATGAATTTGCCTTCCATGGAGAGCAGTGCTCTGATTGGAATGTTACTTAACATCCGGATGTGAAAACTTGTATTTACCTCACACAATTCAGTAGCTGGGACTTAAACCATTGCACAAAAACTTCTTCTTAACCTCTTTATGCAACACATCTGACTGTTTGATCTATTAGCACCCCCTTTTGGTCAGCTGTTGGAGATATGGTTAAAAAAACCCAGGTATCACAAAACAGGTAATTCCATCATAATGTATAAGTGAAACAAAGTCCTGAAGAAAGCCCCATGTCCCATGAAAATTGGAGAGAGTCATCAAGAAGTAAATCTAAAGGATGTTTTAAGTATTCTGACACTGAAAACCAGGGCACCAGTGGATGTGAATTTACATATATGCAGAAGCCATGATGAACCATTCAATATGCTGAACACTGTCCATTCTTAGAAAACCAACCCTTTTAATATTACTGCATTTAATATTATTGCATTTTTAATAATATAAGCTTCAAAATGTACAGCCACCATAAAAACACTAAATTCTACACAAAAAGAACGAAAAGAAAGACTACGAGCTAACAACTTCCACAGCATCCAGCCTAGTCATACACTGTGATTAAACAGACTAAATACGAATCAGTATGAAGTTCTGGCACATAAAACACAGGCAACAATGATACAGTGTCAAATACAATACAGATCACAGTATTCAGCCCAATATAATATATTTTTATTTAGCCCCAACATAATGCATTTTTATAAAGACAGTTTGCAAAGTTAAACTTGTGAGAGATGAATTTAAACACAGTGGGATAATGTTTCCTTGGTATTAAACTCACTACTGTAGTTGAAGTGATAATGACTTAACACAGTCAATGGTATTTTTGTTTTACTCGCTTTCACTTACTAGTCTTACTACTTTCCAACAGAAGCAGAATATGTAATATAGTGCCAAACACTGCCTTTGGTGACATGTAGCTCTATTTTGTAGTATGACAAGAGTAACTTTTGTGTTTGGAGGAAAACTAAGTTCCTCATTAATACATAATATTTTCATACTCTGACGAAGTTGGCTGATCATACCTTTTCCTCTGCCTACAAAATGATGTTAAACAGTGGAAATTATGTTTTTAAATAGATTAAAGCAGTATTAATTATCTAAACTACTGAAATTTCTGTAGTAAGTTGCTGAAATTATCAAAATTGAAATATAAATATGCAGACACTACTTCTACTTGTTAATAAATTCAGATGCAATAATTTTTTTTCCGGTTTTGTGTTTGGAAAACAGAGCAAGAACTGACGATGCTTTTCTGTCAGGCAGAACTTATGAAAAGACGCAATGGTTATATAAATGTACTAAATTAACATGGAAATAAGCATTTGACTTGTGGTTTGGAACTTAAAGTATGCATATTTGAAGCTAATTGTTAAGTTAACCTGCCTTTACAAACATTAAACTACCAGCCTGTCAGTCTCATTTCAGTGCCTAGTTTTCAAGAAAACTATTCTGAGAATTACTGAGAAGCAGCTGAAGGACAACGCAGCCATCAGTCACAGCCAGCACAGCTTCATGAGGGAACAGTCCTGCTTGTCAATTTCCTTTTATGACAAGGTCACACACCTATTTGCTCAAGGGAAGCCAGTTGATGTGATCTTTCTGGATTTCAGCAAAGCTTTCAATACTGCCTCTCACTGTATCCTTCTGGACAAACACGTCATGGGATGGGTGACAACTGGCTCATGGATTGGCCACAAAGGGTTTCAGTGAATGGGGTGACATCAGACTGGGGACCTGTCACTAGGGGGGTTCCCAGTGAACTTCATCTTAGGCCCTGAGACCTTCAACATCTTCATTAACAACTTGCATGCAGGACTGGAAGGGATACTAAGCAAGTTTGACAATGATACTAAATTGGGAGGAGCTGTTGAAGGCAGAGAAGCTGCACAGAGAGATCTTGACAATTTAGAACGATTGACTATAACGAACCAGATTAAATTTAACATGGTTAAGTCCTGGATTCTGCACCTGGGATAGGCAGCCCTGGATCTGCACACACAGACTGGGCAATGAGAGGCTGCAGAGCAGGGCCATGGAAAGGGCCCTGGGCTCCTGGCCCATGGCAAGTTGAACAGGAGCCAGCAGTGCCCTGGCAGCCAGGAGGGCCAAGCGTGTCCTGGGGACAGCAGGGACAGCATGGCCAGGCGGGCAAGGGAGGGGATTGTCCCCTCTGCTCTGAGCTGGGGCGGCCTCACCGCCAGGTTTGGGCACCCCCATATAAGAAGGTCATAAAGCTATTAGAGAATGCCCACAGGGGGGCCATGGAGGTGTTAAAGGGTCTTGAGGGGAAGCCACATGAGAAGCAGCTTGGTCTGTTCAGCCTGGGGAATAGAGACCACATTGCAGTCTGCAACTTTCTTGTGAAGGGACGTGGAAGGCAGGCACTGATCTCGTATCTGTGGTGACAGTACTTGAGCGAACAACACGAAGCTGTGTCAGGAGAGGTTTAGGTTGGATGTTATGAAAAGATTCTTCACCCAGAGGGTGGTTGGGCACTGGAACAGGCTCCACACAGAACTGGTCACAGAACCAAGCCTTACAGAACTTGAGACGTGTTTGGACAATAGACTCAGGCACCTGGTATGACCCCTCCTGTGCAGGGCTAGAAGCTGGACTCAGTGACTCTTGCGGATCTCTTCCAACCCAGAATATTCTATTACTCTTCTAAATTAAATTTAAATTTTATTATTCTTCTTAGTTAAATTTTCAAGTAGCAAATACTTCACTAAGAAAATAATCAAATTTTAACTTCAACTAATCAAACTTCTATTATTCCACAGGTGAGAAAATGCTGTTGACCTACTATATTCAAATAAGTATCAGAGAAACCACTGCACAATAGTCCTTCCATAACTACCACAGGACCAGAGTGCTATCTCCATCCCTGCAACCCAGTGAATTCCTCAGGACACAAGTCAGTTCAGCAAAGACATGAGTTGCCTACCATCAGTTTTCTTCATTTAATCAGCTTTCTTGCAGTCAAGACATAATAAAGAAGGTTAGCTCTGACCTAGTACGAAGCCTGCACTTTCCCTGACTTAAACAGGGCCCATTTGAGGAGCCAGCTAAATGAGGTGACATGACTGGGTGCACAACAAAGACCAGTCCTTCAGAAGGCTCCACATTAGGCAGACAGTACGTCCAGGCTACCTCAACCTACTCCTGCAGAGCTGTACAGGTGTCTTTTAAGCTTCTGAGTATAAGCGTATGAACAATGCAAACAGCCTGAGCTGAGGAAAAATTCAGCCAAAAATCCACAGAGCTAGCCTGGAGGTTCAAGTCAGCACACTGGCAAGCAACAGCTGCACATCCTGAAATAGTTCTCTGCAAGCCCCAGGCTGGTATCAAAACATTGCCTTAAGTTTTTGGATGCAAATCGAGTCATCATTTGCAGCTAAACTTCAAAAAAAGTCATGTCAGTGCTCCTTGACCCTCACATGCACATGACTCAAAGCACAGCAGTGGTCTCTGGCAGATTAGAGGAAACAGATTAGAAACACTTTTGAGTGAGGGGCTTAACATGTTAAGAATAAATTTACTCAAAATTATTTAAATATTTTTGTTGTAGAAATCAAAGAACTCATTATGAAAGGAAACTTGGTATACTACATATACAAAAATGTAATATATAATTTGTAAGATGTCCAACTGCTACCAGGTCACAGGAGCTCTGAATTACTGCCACCTGCACAGCTGCTAATAGACCATTTCATTACACACTCCTCTCCAAACTGGAACACCTAATCTTAGGAATTAACCTCAGTTCACAATCTGAAAGCAGCAGGCTGCCAAGAACCAAAAGCCTCTTACAGGCAAGTTAGTTGGAAGACAAATAATACTAGAAATGTTGCACAGCCCATAACAACTATCAACTGAATTTACATTCTCTAGTTAGAAAGCCTAGTAAAGTTAAAAAAGAAGAGAGAAAAGCTGTAAAGAGTGTAAAGATAAAATACCCAGGTGACACATTTGCTTTGTTTGTGCTTTCTAAATGTCAAATTCCCCACACATCCACATTCAGGCATTCATACAACTTGACAAAACTAAAAACTGTGCTCTCTTTATAGAAGGAACAACAAAAGTCAAAGGGTTTCATTTCAAAACTGTGAGGAATGAAACTAATGTTCCACAACCCACCTCTGTCTTATTTTGTGCATTTTGAAAAAGAGCCTTTGAATCATGTAACATTAAACAGAAAAAAGAGTAAAGATTCCTCTGTGTTTGCAAACTGATTCATGGCATAGCATGGTCCTGTATTCCATCCCTATCCTCTCCTATTAATTTAGCCCTGCAATCTGACTGTTTAATTTGCTGGCTTAATTTATTCTTATTCTAATAATCTAAGGGCTGTGAAACATGGCATACATATATATATATATATATATGTATGTGTGTATATATATTTATATATAAAAAGAAATATATAGGAAAGACAATTTCTTTCTTATTTAATGCTCTCAAACACTTGAACTGCAAAGTATAACACAAAAAGAATCCTTTAAAATGTTACTGGAAAATTACATCTTGATTTATAATGGTCCATGAAAGTCAAATAAGTTAGCTGGCTAGTAAGCTTTAGCTGTTGGAAAGCTATGACAAACCATATTTGAAGAGCTATATATTAATGTCTGTAGTACAAGCCACTTAGAGAAAGCCAAATGCTTTACAAATGGAACATGACATACAGGTTTCTTTACAAAACTGTATGCTCTTAAGCTATTGTTTTAGATGAGAATTGGATAATCTAGGTATTATTATTTTGTATGATTTAATTTCACACTTGCTTTGTGAACTTCACCTTGTCTCAGCTACCTTTCCCTTCAATTTCCTTTCTGACACTAAGCTTTTGTCCTCAATTCCCCTTTGAACTGTTGCCACTCCTCAGTTATCATGTACCTTAGCTACTCTCCATGTCACACACCTTAATCACACCACTTGATCTGTCTGCCCACATGGTTCTTATAAACCTCTGAGGAGAACAACCTCCATGACACTTTAATAAATTTTTGACTACTGAGTTACATGCAGAGAAGATACACCAATGCTGCCATCTTACATGAAAGAATATAGTCTGAGTTTTCAAGTGCTATAATACTGACAGTCTGAAGACAAACTCTCATGGACCCATGCATCAGGACACTAAGAGTGCTAGCAGGTCTTAATGGCCATGACCAGCCTCACACAGGACCTGCATGAACATCCCCTTCCTGTGGTCCTGGAGTTCCATTTAAAAGCTCAGCTCTGGGTCTTCAGCCTTTACTTGAAGTGGCATATTAGGTGTACCATCTCCAGCCCTGGTTCTGGCTTTTGCCCTGGTCAGCAAGGTCACTGTCCCTGCTGGGGTCACCCTTACTTTCCAGCTTGCCGTACTCTCTGGAGAAGACAGTCCTTGATGGTCCCTGACACTTTGTTTGTCATTAATTAGTATCAAATACAATACTGTTTTTTTCCAGTGTATGCGATTTATCTGCACTTGGTTTTCAGCCTTATATTGCAACCAAACCAAAGGACTTAACTTTTATGTAGTCTCTCTATAATGACTGATTTTAAATCTTGTTTTCAAAAGATACTAACCACACAAGCTTTTAGTTGTGGGTACTAGAGTGATTTAATACCTTCTACAATACACACCTGTCTTGAGATGAAGACAAATGCTTGGCTGCAATGTAAACAGCCTATGTAAGTGTCTCCCACAGGAGATTTTAAAAAAATTACCACACCAAAACTTTAACTCCTATTCTGCACACAAGTGAAAGCAACAATTACATGGTGCTAGCTAGGAAAAAAAACCCTTCCTTTCTTATACTGCATCAGGATCTGCAATCTTGGAACAACAATTCTTTAAACTGATGAAGGACAAATTATTGTGTGCTACAAGAAAAATATAATGAAACTACCAAGCTACATAAATGAAGTCTATATTCAAAGAAAGCTTGGGTGCCCTGTTTCTCCTGGGGTCCCTGTTTGTTTTAATTTTATTTCCATCTATCATTATTTATTAATGTAAACACACCTCAGAAGCATTTTAGAGAACTCACCTTTGAGAATAAAAATAACCTCATCAGCTATTCTATTTCTGTGTTCGTTTGTACTCTTCCTTGTACACCGATCCTCTCCTCCTCCACAAGTATTATTCTTTCTTACTTTTCATATTCACACTATCTAATCAGCTGTTGGCTCTCTTTGAAAGCAGCCTGGAAGTATTGATATTACTCAACACTTTTCTAAAGCCTTAAGGCAACACTGGTGTTTTAAATGCAAACCTTATTCTTGAATACCAGTTCAGACACCATGCAGATTATTTGTCTCTTTCTCTGGTAGGCACAAACACTGGCATATGACAAAACATCACTCTTGCAGAATTTTCTCTCCAATAACTTATGCAGCAGATGCAAATACTCCTTGAATGTGTGACAGAATAGTCAAAGCTATTGCATGAAGAACTTCCTGCCTTTTTCCTTCATTTAAAATACAGTAGAAAGATGATGATAGAAGGTAACTTCTGAACATGCAACAGCCAAAAAAATCTTAACTTAAAACTAAGAAAACTATAAAAAAAGATTAAAAACTCAACATCCATTATCTATAAAAAAATTTTAGTCTGGACTTCAATATAAATGGCATCACTAACACTTAGCAGATTACTTAACGTTTAGCAGAAGATTACTTCAATAGATTGATCACAAATGACAGCGTCAGAGGTGTTCTCATATAAAATATACATTCATAAAATGTCTAAAAATATTTATATCAAATACATAAAGTCTGACTTTAAAAAAATGAATAGGACTTGTTTACGAACTCTTTCATGTTAAGACCCCAGAAATAAGCAGCTGCAAGAACTGTTTGCCCACACACATTCTGGAGCTGCCTACAGTCTGTCTTGTTGAGAAAAAAGTTACTTTACTTCTTCAACATCAGTTAAAGATCAAGGGAAGATTCAGACAGAAACTAGTGCAACTAGAAAGAGCTAAGTAAATAACACCTAAATATACTATTACACTGCCAGGAGAGAACAACTGCTCTTTGAAACTCAGACAGAAATAATGCCATTAATTTCTTAGGAAATATGAAAACACACATTATAAAGATGGTAATATAGACTGTTCAGCTTACCTCCTCCTAGTTTAGAGATTTCTGTTATTTAGAAACAAAAAAGGATAAGATCTTAAGACAATTTGGAGGTATATTTTTAACACACTCAGAATCAAATGCTTATAAAATAATTTCTTAAACTTAGTAAAATCTGCTGTATTATAATGAGAATGAAAACCTGCACATGGGTAAAACATACAAAACATTTAGCTACTCAGGATCATAAAATTTAATGAAATTATTTTATTATTATAAAATAAGAGGTTTTAAACTTGGGTTTTTTTAAAACTATTTGTGAGCAGGTTCATGCTTCCCTGACAATTATAAAAACTTCTCAGCATTTCAGTGTCTTGTAACAGTCTATTTCATTTAAGGCAGGCAATAACAAAATCAATTGAGTCAAAATGCTCAAAGGAAATGCTAAGGAAAAATCAAGCTAATTTTTAAAATCCAAATAGCAGTACTTTCCCACTATGAGTTAAATCTGTTGAACATGATATATTAAACCTACATCAATAAAGCAAATTTTATTATTTTGCTAACACAGATTTGAAACGCTGTCCATTGACAGCTGGCATAATTATTCCCCTTTCCCATGTATCCATTTGGCATTCCATAATCATACTACTGACTAATTTATTTGACAAAAAATGTGGTTCAACTTAGCGCAACGAGTTCTACAAATACATTTCTCAAACCTTGAGATATAAAATATTCAGTATTAGGATATATCAACATTTAAGTCTTTTCCATAAGAATGTTTGGGGGATTGTCTTGAAAACAAAGGGTAATTTTTCAAATGCAGCATTAGATTCTGTTTTAAATTCTTTATCCCTGAATGAAAGTATTATGTCCTTCTGTTTTAGGATACTACTGCCAACAAACTTCACCTCTACCCTCAAAAACTTTTTTGAGGGGTTGTTTCGTTTTTTTGTTTTGGTTCAGTTTTGAGATTTTATTTATGTCTCCACTCCTCTTCAAATCTTCTAAGTTCTTACTAGGGTCTCAAATCAGTAAGCTTTTGAAAAACATTATTATCACAAGTAACAATGTTGTTTTAAAAGTAAGCAAACTTTACCCAAGCAACCTAGAGTTCTGAACCCACACTGGTTAGTTGCCACACAATTGGATACAGGAGAATTCATCTGTTTTATTGGAGAAGCAAGCGCACTGCTTATTTACTAGTTAGCTTTCAACACAAATATACCTTTAACATCTGTCTGCTTGTTGCTGTTTAAACCATGCTTTCTGGAAAATGTCATTCCTCCCTTCCGGGTTTCCAATTCCACAAGTGAAGGAACTGAATGCAATTAAAGTAAGTCACCCCAAGTTTTATGTGGCCAATAAGAAAGAGCAATCTAAGAAGCCTTATTAGGAACATTTTGCTGTCTTGATGCCTGCTCTACTTACTTCTCCATAAGTACACTACAAAAACAGCCATTGCCAGAACAACACATTTCCTCCTTGCCCCATTCTCAAACTTTATCTCTCCCAAACTTTTTTTCCTATCTGCCCCTCTTACTTGCACATCTTTCTATCCATCCTCTTCCTCCTCTACATGAATCCTGAAAGTATGTAAACTTTCACAAACATTACAAGAATTCCATGCACTTAAAGAACTCAAATTAGCTTGATCTGAGCTTACCACTAAACTACATGATACTTGGTATTTTTCACTTTTACACTGTGATGGAATTGTTCACATTGACAGCAACATCCTACAGCTTCCATGTTTCATTATATCTAACATCTTCATTATTCTATGAGGGCTTTCCAAAGTTCACTCTTTCCAAAGGAAACAAGGAGCACTCCTACACCCTACTTCCAACAATGCCAAACAGAGAAGGCTAAAGCAGGAAATATAAGACACCACTATGGTTTACCATAGTCTCTTCGTTATCTTAATAATGGTGCATACCCATGAACACAACAGACGTGAGTATGTTATCCTGTTGCAACTACTCAAGCAATGATGGATTAGCAGCTTTGAGATATTACACAAAATACTGCAAAGGGAATTAAGTCACCCTATTTTTCAGAAATTTTCCCTTCTCTCCCTCAAAGCATGCAAAATTGTTGCGGAAAGAGGGCTTTCCTTCAAAAGAGCCAGACACAGGCTGTCGTCAAAGCACCTGTGACTTTAACAAATAACCACTGATACTGCTTTCAGCCACAGAGAACAGACAATATTTGCCTCCTAGACCCTCTCTTAACCACACAATCACTACTTGAACAGTGTGGACAGAGTCAGAAGGAATTGTTTTTAAACTAATTATGCACCTCAGACATATGAAATACCTACTCCCAAACTACTGCTTCAGGGTGTCTGCAAGATCAGACAAACACTCACGGCTGCCTGGAGCCTTGTTTTTAAACTCATACTCACTGCATGTATGAACTGTAGTGAATTTCATCTTTTTCTCCCCTTATCAATCTCCATTTGTCTCTCCACATCCTTCACCTTGAGTCTTCTCCAAAACTCCATGTCACCACAATTTCATGAGCAAAAAACTGCAGGAATTTTATTCCAGAGTTCAGTTTACCCTAGTGCTATTATGTTGTAAGATAATGTGACTCACTGTACTTGCTCTGATACACATTAAAACCAAAATACATACTTAAGATAAAGTTGTAAAATTCCAGCTAAATACGCATTTTAGAACCCAAATACATCTTTTTCCTGGTGAACAACCAAAATAAAACTGTCTATAAATATCTCTTATATAGCTAGGGTTTTCTCTATTTTCAGTGGAAGAACAGGATAAAAAATTAAACAGGAGTGGTTTTTTTGATTTAGAAGTCATTTATTTTGCCCCAAAAAATGGCTTCTTCCTCATTTTCCTGAGGGGGAAGTCTGATTAAAAACACAGTAACTGAAAATGGAGACATCCCAGATTTCCTCAATTTCTTGAGTATGAACTGAATAACAGTGAATTCATCCTACACAACTGTCCGTAATTTTTTACTTTCATAACCTGAGATATCCATTCATGATGGTGTCAAGGACAGAAGATAGGTCTAAGGCCTGCCATATGTGGTCCGCCGTTGTACACATGGACAGGATAATGTAAAAGACCTTACAGTCAGTTGGTAAGACCATCCTTCAGTAGTGAAACGATGTATCAGTCACCTGGTGGGATTCATCTCCTGAAGGGGCATTAACACACAATAAGGTCGTGGATGGCATGGAGGTGTGAACATGCGCCACTATGACCTGATCTCATGTGCTGGCTCTGCCTGAGATGAGCTGAAACTGGCACTCCTGAGGAGGTGGTGGGGTGGTTCTGGGTTGGAGGGGAGAGGAGGACATGATGTACGACCGTTTTTGTCTAGAAAGTGCACAGCCTACCTGCCCCTCCTGCCTGAGCACCATGCTCCATCTCCTTCTCGGCAGCTTCTCCAACATCCAGGGGTTGATATGTATTTATGCAAAGGTGACTACTCAAATTGACTTGCTTTGCAATTCTTACTGCACCTTGAGATTTTTGTGCACGGGCATCCGCCTGAACCAGAAACAATGACAAACTAGCAAAACATTTGTTGTTGTACTCAGACTTTTTACTACAGCATTACAAGAACAAGGTAACACATTTAAAAAGAACACTGAAAAGTGACATGAAAAATTCATTATTGTGAAATGTACAGAGCGTGAGGCCATACTACACCTACACACAAAATTCTGCTACAGCAAGAGAAATTAGTTCTGAGTCCAATAAATTCTGATAGAAAGGGCTTCTCAGAAACACTCTGAAGTGGTTTTAAAACCACTTTTAAAACCACCAGATATTTTGATATCTGATTCCCAGTTCAGCAAGAATTTGTTTGAAGTTTTCTTTTCCCACCTTCAACTGTCCATTTCTAATGGGAGGAAACAGTGCAATCTTCTAGGTCAAATTAGGGAGAACACATTCAACATAATTTCAAGCCTCCTGAAAACTTCACAGATCTTACAGCAAGTGAGGTTCAAAATATGATCTAAGCAAAGGAGACAGTTTTACTTTCTGAATCAGCTCAAGTACCTGCTGACATCTATTAGGCTCACCACCAGATAAAATAATGAGGGACTCAGTAACCACTGCTTAAGTGATTTAAAACATGCACTCCGGACTTCATAAAGATAAGTGGAATGTTGCTGCATGTTCTCCTTATTTCACACTAAACACTTATGTCCATATTGTGGAAATAACCAGTTCAGAATCATTGGGCAGCTTGGGCATGTGTATGTTAAAGTGCTAAACAGGTCCCAGTAAAAGAAGTACTTGCACTAGATGATGTCATAAGGTTTCAAAGAATCAAATATCACAAACAGAAATCAAAACAGAATCTCTCTGTAGCTCTTGGAAAGTGATCATATCATTATTTAACTGAAGCTTTGAAAACTGGAGCACTATAAGAAGTTTCACATGCAAAAATCTGCATAAAAATGCACTGCAAATAAAACTACATCTTGAATGCTTAAAATTCGTGTCCAAACAATAAGCTATATCACTCCCATAACCAAATTTAGGCAAGTAACATGAAACTTGCTTCAAATTTTACCCAACAACCAAACTTTACTCTGAACCTAAGTAAACAAAAGCATAGTGCTAGAGTGATGAGTCATTCAAATGCCCTCACAGTTGACAATTCCAGAATCCTCTTTGGTCATCTCCTAACAACATCAATAAATTTTATTGTTAGTAATTCTATCACCTGTATTTACTTAAAGACACACAACTAGCATACTGGTATAATACATTTTTTCTACAGTTTGACAATGACAGAGATTACTCCACCAATAAATTAGACAGACAAATACTTCAAATATACTTCAAAACAAAGAGACTACTTGTACCAAATTGTACCTGTCAAAATACTTTTCTAAAAGGAAACCAGTATTGCAGGATTTATATATCCAACTGCAAGACATGCAGCAAACTACTGGCTTCTCAAAGAAGTAGTCTTTTAGATAGCTGCTGGAGATACGAGACACTAAAGCTAAAAATGGGACTTGTACACAGTCAAACATTGAGGCATCTATCTGTATACTAAAATTTAGGTTTCTTATGAAACATGCTGTGTAAGAAAGATTAAATGGTACGTAATAAAGAAAAACAAACAGTTGCACACAAGAAGGAATACAAAGTAAAAAAGCAACAAATACACTTTCTCCTGTCTACTTCTTATTTATCACCTCACTATGAGCTGCAGGAAGACATCTTGAATTTAAAACATAGAACCCTAAATCTTTTTCTGTAATTATGTATGTTGATTCTCACTCAGACGTAGGGAGACTATAGAGGATGGTTAAGAATGAAATTTCATATAAATATTTTTCATACATAGATATTTTTATATAAAACAGTAATAGAGAAAATACTTAAGTTTTAGTGCCTACCTCACCACGAAATAATCACTTTGCAAAACTTATGCAATAAATGAGTCTTAAGCATTCCCTCGTCTGCCAAGACTATTTTATTCTGAAGCACCTTTTCCTCATTCCATAGAAAATTTTATTCTCATTCTACTAACAAGCAGTGGTTACACAGCTGTGTATGAACTTTAAGAGAAACTCATAAAGTTCCCCCTCTTCTCCAAGAAAATTTGCTGACCTGTGCTCAGGTCACTGTCCTGCAGGATGTGAAACACAAGTTTCAGTCTTACTCAGGCAAATGTCCTCCACATCCCTATTACAGAAAATGCTACGAGACACTAATTTTTCCTCACCCTCAGTGACAAGCAAGGAACCTAATGCACTGTTTCAAAGAAGAAATACCAACTGAAGTGTACCTACCTCATATTTCCATACTTCTCATACCCAGCCCTGCTACATTCTACTATTTATTCTGAAATAATTACTTGAAATGTAGAACTGTAAGTCTTTAAAACAAGCAATATTATTTTTAGCCTGAATCACTAGACTGACCCAATTTACCACATGGGACAGGCAACAGTTCTGTCAGCACCACAGAAGAGTAGAAGGGCAGAAAGACACAGCTGAACATGAACAGTAAGTTTCTGGATTAGCGTAGAGGAACTCCTAAATTCATACTCACAGATTTCAAAGCATTTTTAGGAGATTGAAAATTAACCTTCAACATCATAAAACAGGTGCCATTTTAGGAGGCAGCAGTAGCCAATCAATCAGAGACAATTAGGGACAATCAGAGAATAAAAATGTGAAAAAATAGCAGAGCTATAGTTCTTTCTCTGTGTGTTTATACAGTTTGCTCTGTGTGCCTCTATATGTGCTTCTATCACATATTCATACACACATACATATTTAAAAACTCCCACATACTTTTAAAAAATTACTGGAACTAACCTGCATCTATTACTATGTAAAGACTTAAGGAGCACAAAACGCAAACTCTCCACAACTAAAGGCATTGAGCTACATTATTTCTGACTACAGTGGGGGTCTTACATAAGCCTTGGGCCTGTGACATGCACAAAAGTAAATACATGCATGCATCTTCAACTCGTGGTTGGGTCGTGACTTCTAATACAGGTCTCTGCATTAAAGAAACAAATAACAAAGTGCCACCTAAGATTACAAAGCTATTTCCAATATTTTCAGGAAATCGGCGAAAAAGCAGTATTCATCCTCTGAAAAAAGTAACGTGTTTCGAAAAAGGAATGGAGAGGAAAAGCAACACGATACAAAAGAATGTAGTGGGGTGCAAATCTCTGGGAAGACTGCTGGCGAGATTACGCTCCCGGGAAGTGAGGCCCTGACGACCAGAACTCGACCTCCAGGCACCGCAAGGACATCGGGCGGGCGGTCACCGCCAGGCAGGCTGCAAGGACGGGCAAGGACACGCACGGACAGACGGGGACGGGCAAGGACACGCACGGACTGACACGGAGGAAACCTCGGCTCGGCCCCTACTCCCAGCCTGGCCGCCCCCCACCCGCGTCGAAGCCCTACGCGGTCCCCCGGGCCCAACTCCCGGGTCGGCCTCGACGGAGCCCCAGGCCCGGAACGGCCTCCTCGGGCCCCCGCGGGCGCCGGGGTGCGGCGGTGCCCCCCGGGCGGCCGGCGGGGAGCCCGCGGTGCCGTTACCTGGGCGGCGGCGGGCGGACCGCGGCCGCACCGCTCCTGGCGACGAGGCCCCTCAGCGCCGCTGACATTGAGAGAGACGCCGCCATGATGCTCAGCGCAGCTGCTGGGAGACGGCGGCGCCGCGGGGCCAAACCTCCTCCGCCCGGACAGGAAACGCGAAGGCGAGGGCGGGAAGAGGCGGCGGGAGGAGGCGGTGGGAAGGGAGCGGGGACAGGGAGCGGGGACAGGGAGCGGGGACAGGGAGCGGGGACAGGGAGCGGGGACAGGGAGCGGGGACAGGGAGCGGGGACAGGGAGCGGGGACAGGGAGCGGGGACAGGGAGCGGGGACAGAGAGCGGGGACAGGGAGCGGGAATAGGGAGCGGGGATAGGGAGCGGTGGAGAAGGGCTCGGTAGAGGCAGGAGCGAAAGGCACTGCTGGCATCGAGGGAAGGTGGATCTGATGCCCGGAGCTCCGTGGAGGAGCCATTCACCTGTTTGGATTGCACACGCTGCTTTTCCCCAGCTACGTGTTTGGCCCAGAAACATTTTCTGGCAGCGTTGGTTGTAACGCCATCTTCTTTATGGGCACAAACTGAAAGAGAGGAAATTTAGGTTAGCTATAAGAAGGAAATTCCTTACTGTGAGGGTGGTGAGGCGCTGTAACAGGTTGCCCAGGCAGGTTGTGGATTCCTCAATCAGTATTCAAAAGCAGGTTGCAGTGTTCAAAGCCAGGTTGAATAAAGCCCTTGAGAAACCTGGACTAGGGAACCAGGGATGTGTTCCTGCCCCATGGCAGGGGTACTGGGGCTAGATGATCTTTCAGATCTGTTTCAACCCTTAACACTTGCTGACTCTGTGGCTCTCAGTGGCAGGGGACAAGCTCCAGGGAGGGCAGGTGTCCGGGCAGGGTGGTCCCCCTGCGCCTGGAGACCCCTTAGCTGGGCACAGAAACTCTGGGGACAGGTATTCTCGGCCCCATTCTTTCCCGTTATGTTTCGCAGACAAAATGGTGCACTCTGTAGACAGACGTGAAAGTGTTGCAGCTTCTCCTTGCACCTGTTTTTCAGCGTACTTCTTAGTGTCGCTGTCTGAAATGGATTCCCATTCGTAGCTCGCAGGGATGAGGAAGCCTCCAGCACACTGTGGCACTTTCGTTCTGTTCTATTTTTAAACCAGTTCCAGCCTTACCTCCTATATGCAAGCAAGGAAGACTGACTCGACCCCCAGCCTCTTGGAGTCGTATTTTTAATACATTAAATGTAAACCGGAAGTAAATAACAGTACTCAAACCCTGCAATAATTAGGGTGCTGTGTACGTGGTTAAAGGAGACAGATTGCTGTAAATCAAAAGTCAAGCATGATTCTGTTCAGTGCCAAAAGCTCAAATGACATAAAGTTTCCAAAAACACATGGTGCAAAAGCAGTGTTAGATTAGGATCTGCAACATTGTGAAGAACTGAAAAGTTTCTTGTTCTGATGGTGAAAATAGACAGTATTCTTGAAATTACTTTCATTTTTTTATATTAAGAATCTGATGACATTTTGGGAAAAAAAAAAAAAAGCTTGAATGAAGTTTCAGCTTTAATTTTACTTTAAAAATGAGAAAATATTTAGAAGATTACAGGAAAAAAAAAAGCTAATAAATTGCTACAGGAGGGGATGTAGATTTTGTTTGAAACTAACTTTCTGCTTTGCTCCAAGAGTAGCAAGCCTTGTGCTTGATTTTGACAGCAGAATTTGACAGGGTCAGATACAAAAATTCTGTACAAGCAAGTAGATTCAGCATTTTCTTGCCCTAAGTGAAGGAAGACTGAAAAATAGTTCTAATGAAAAGCTAAAGAAAATTTGAACAAATGTCTTCTGTAGTATCAAATCAACAGAACGTTAGTTGTAAAAGCAACCCCCTTATATTAGATAGTCCTAATGAAATGTCAGACCTAGAGCCATTATTTCATAGTCTTTGTATTAGGCAGTTACAAGTCATCCTATCCAAACTTTCCACTGTAAAATATGTAATTTTCTATTCTTTCTTCCCCCTGAATATTTCTGATTTGTGGAGAAATGGAAGTGTATCCTGTTTTTCTGTTTCAAAACAGAAACAATGCTGCAGAAAAAAAAGAGAAAACTTGTCTGAGCAGCATAATAGAGACACAGTAACAACAACAATTTACGAATTTGTTTGGTTTACAGACGTATTTAAAATTAATTTTTCAATTGTTAGCGAGTATGTTCAAAGTCAGATGTAGTAAGACAGATAACAGGAGTGATTTTGTAGCAATGATGAATTGGAATGGTTTATATGGGGTGGTAGTGTCTTTTGTTAAGTGCATGTGGGAAAAAACCCTAAACTTTTGAACTTAGCAGTTTTTTTCCAGTAAGTTTGAGGGAAAGACTTGAAAAACTGCTTCCCACATTTTTTGGGGACTTTTTTTTCACAGCTGTATTAGTTATCAGCCTAATAGTGCATGTCTCTCACATCAAAGCTTCAGTCACCTGCATATAAGACAGAGCAGGAATATCTGCATCTCACAAAATTCATTAGTTTTTCTCTCTTCCAAAATCTTTGTGAAGTGCATGACTGGTGACAGGCATTCACACCAACTCAGATTTACTTCATCTAATCCAAATTTTTCTCTTTTGAGGTGTATCAGCTAGAAGTGTTCTGTTGTCTGTGTAAGCAGAGGAAGATTTTATAGCTGTTCAAAGGCACCAGTGGTTTGGTGAAGCCAGTTGCCTTTGAGGGCTCCGTTGTGAACTGGGTAAACTGTCTGAGTCTGTCTATCAGCTGACAGATTATACTGGCTCAGCTGAAGACCTTTTGGGCAGATCCAGCTTTGTCTCTTCTCTCCTTGCCAGAGAGGAAGCCAGTGGTTTGAGCAGCATTTGAAGGCTCCTGTGCTTCGTGTGACCCAGTTCTTCAAACGCCTGCTCTCCCTGATGTCTCTCCTCTTGGTGGAGAAAGGACAGAGGTAGGACATGGCAGCTGGAATTTGAAATTGCCGCCTTGTAAACTGGATCTGCCGAAGGAGGGTGCCAAATTCAGGAGCTGCCTTTGGCAGCTGCAGGGGCAGGATGGTCCTGTGTTAGATCAGGCTGATGGGCTTGAGCATGTGTGCAAGTGAACGTGCTGCTAATTGCTTGCACAGCCCCTGGAACCGTTTTGACCCTGACTAATTAGCACCATCCCAAACAATGTCTGAGCACAGTCTGGGAATGAGCATGGGCCTGGGACTGTTCTAATAAGCTGTGTGGATGAGGCCTTTCTGAGTTTTGGGTTGGTTTTTTTTTTGAGTAGGGGAGAAGTGGAGAAAGAGTTTAGCTCCATGGATGTGAACTGTGCCATGTAAGCTGAGCCACATCAGGGGTACAAAAGGATCCTCAGACTGTTATTTACTAATTTAAATGTAACCATAGCATTTGTTGATTAAGTATTTTTGTATAGTAGTCACAAAATGATGAGAGACTATTTCAAGACAAATAACCATAGCTCTCCAGAGACAGCATTTGTGACAATTCCAAGCACACAGTTTACTGTGAAATTAATATGCACCAACAGTCCCTTGCAGTCTGGTGCCTGAGAAAGGGAGAGACATGAATTTTTCTGTCTCCCACTAGTTGCCCAGGTTTATAAGTAGACCTTTAAGATACTCCTACAGGTTGAATGTGTACTATTTTATCTGACTGCCTTAAATTTGTGTAAATGTATTCAACCATATAATACAACACCTTTTTAAATCATCATGTCTTAGGTTAAAATAATGATTTTTTGTGCATGGAAATCTTAGGAAATGGAGTGTTAAATGTCACATTCTTCAAAATAGTTCAGTGCATCAGTTTTTGAGGTAACTGCAGAACTATCATTTGAAGTCAATACTTTCATGAAGGCTTAAACTTTTCATTCATAATTCTGGCTGCAAGCTGATCTTCTGTCACTGATATACTGTGAAACACTGTCCCTCAAGACTGAAACAGTTCATGTGCCAGCACTTATTGTGCTGTACAGTATGCTCACAGTTCCTATTGTCTCACTCTATGAGAAAACTTATTAGCTCAACTGTGCAGAGTTAGAGTCGTATTTTCTCTTCACATATGTGAGCTGCACACATTGTGAAAATTGGAGAGCAAAATTTAACCTTTTACTTTTTCCTGCTACACTGAGGTTGTACAGCCTTACTTCATGCCCAAACAAACTGGTTCTGCTAGAAATAATTCATAGCCTCAAATAAACTACAGTTAGCAGTGACTAGCAGAACTCTTGAGCTATTCCTTAAGGTATTGTTGCTTTGATTTAGTTTGTTTTCTTCTGGGTGGCAGAGAGGAACTATGTAGGAAACAATAGCATCAGTCTCAATCTCGACAGTCTAATGGGGCAAAGAGCTGTTGGAAAAGGGATACAAAATGCAAAAAAGCTGATCATGTTCTCTAGAGCTGCATGAATTCACAGTTTCATTTTTATTTGTTGCTTGCATTGATTTTATGTACAGAAGCTATGACTTCAGTGTTGGATATCCCTCAGATTCTGACTCTTAAGACAACTAAGCATGACAGTTTAACACAGACTAAATAACATTCATTTACTTTCATAGGACTTCGGTTTAGCTTTTAAAATACTATGTTTTAGTTTGAGAATTTTATTTTGAATATATTATCTTTTTAAAGAGCTTTCTCAGTAAGTAGTGACTCTTTTGGCTTCATTCTGTCCCAAATAATTTACTTTGCTGATGAAATATCAGCTGCACTTATGCTTGTAGGGTTTTTTAAGTATTTGCAGCAGGACAGAGACTATTTGTATGCAACCCTTTGCAAGCCTTACAATGCTTTAGGTGTCAGAGTAAACTTAATGGGAGAATTTGTCCCAAATGTCAGTTTCTGCATTACAAGATGAGTTAGCATGAGAACATGATGTTTTGGGATTTTAGTATTTATTTACATTCTGTACATGGCAGGCAGGTTGGTAAAAAAGCTGATGGTATTCTCGAAGTCTGTTTGATTGCATATGAAATGTAAAGTGCAGTTGGAGCTGTCTGGATTTAATTTTTCCCCCTCTTTGGTATGGGAGAATAAAATAGCTCATACAGGAGAAAAAAATTAAAACCAGGCAGATCCAGCCCCATTGTAAGCTTCACATGCAATCAGACGTCCTTGCAGAGAAACTCCCCTTCCTGGCTGCACTGCTGCCACTAGTGAAACACAATTTAAAAAAAAAAAGAAAAAAAAAGAGAAAAAAAAAATCACTTTTTATACTCGCTGCTTTCAAGTTAGACATTGACATGTGAACCAAAATCTTCTTTTTAACCATTGCCCGGGAGGCCACCAAAGAATCCCAGCTGACCCCCTGCCATCAGAGTGAGTGATGGTCGGCTGCTGGTGTTGCAGCTCACTTCCCCCAGGCTGCCACCCTGAGAGATCCCACCATCCACCGTCGGTGTGAGTGACATTAGCCCACTGGGCTTTGAAAACACTTTTCAGGTCGGTCATTGCAGAGAGATAGCTTCCTTCACACACACCATCAGGGTGAGTGACGTCAGGCCACTGGGGTTTAAAATACAGACCCTCAGGCTTGCTAAGCTGACACTGCTGAGAAAACTGCTTTTATTGTTGTACATCAGCAGGGACCTCTTTGTCTTTTTTTGCATTGTTTACTTAGAAGCCAGCCTTCCCATTCCCCGACTCCCACCCCAGACAATTATTAACATCTGTAGGGTAATTTCTATGTCTTCTTTCTTTCTTTCTTTCTTTCTTTCTTTCTTTCTTTCTTTCTTTCTTTCTTTCTTTCTTTCTTTCTTTCTTTCTTTCTTTCTTTCTTTCTTTCTTTCTTTCTTTCTTTCTGTCTGTCTGTCTGTCTTTCTGTCTTTCTGTCTTTCTGTCTTTCTGTCTTTTTTTTTTTTTTTTTTTTTTTTTTTTTTTAACTGGAGGTAAAACAGATTTCAGTCTATGAATTTTTATAGCCATCTGCCTTCTCATATGATTTTTGAAAGATCCTAGGTATGCCAGAGTATTTGTTAGTGGTAGAGTCTTACAATAATAAAAGTAAAACAGTTGTTAGAGATTCTAGTCCTTTTAGCTGTCCAGATCAGACACTCCTTCAGTAATGATAGTCATTCCTTCTTAGCTGTTTGTAAGGTTCCTGGAAAATTAAGTCTTCAGGAAATTATTCCCTTCAGTCTTGACATAGTATGATTTCCCTTGTTGTTATAGTTCATGCTGCAAAAAAAGATTTCTCTGTTGCCAACTATTATAGAACTCTTTACCTGACATGTTGCATAGTTTTTGAACCCTGCGTTCAGATGATGAGATTTCAGAGCTTTCCAAAATACTACATGGTATTTGGTATAAAAAACCTGTCTAAAACTGGTTAATGTGGAATAAAAGAATTTAAATTCACTGTTCCGTAATATTGCTGGCAACACTATATTATATAATAATATGTACTGTAGCAGAAGCACCATTTTTTGAACTCTATTTCCCTTTCATGCAAAATTAGGACATGTGTCTTGATATATTGATGAAAAGTAGTGATTTATTTCTATCTATGGGATATATATTCTAATAATATATACTATAGAGCTATATTATATCTAGTTTTTATCTTTTTTATGTATTCTATATCGTGTATATCCCATATATCCCTATAAGATTTATATTTATATGTAAAGGATTTTAATTCCATATGAGAACAGGAACAATAAGTAAACTAAATAAATACATGCATTTGAAAATTTAGGAAAACAAATTATAAGAAAGGTTACTTTGATAATTATTAATTTATTTAAAGGTACAGAATTGAATTGAAACCAACATTTTTGATCCAGTTTGTGACTTTGTTTTCCTTTCCTTCACTCTGCGCAATTTAAACCTTTAGCCTTATGGAAATTGAAATATAGAGCAGAAATATATTAATAGTGCAATGCTAGATCAGACTGAAGTCCTTTCATGTTAGCATGAAAGTAGACCTCAGTGTAGTTACCACTGTAAGATGTTTCTGAGGATGCTGGAGGCAAGGACAGCATTTAATCTCCCACTCTGAAGTTCTCATCTTAAATAATATCCATTATCATTAAAGTTTTTCCTACTCACAGAAGTTATTTTAAAGATGGAGTTTGAATGAACTTGATTGTTTTCTCTGGCAGTAAAACCCACAGGCCGGGTAGGTGTTGTGTGGAATACTTTAAACAATTGTCCTAAGTCTTGAATAAGCCCCACCTCACTTTCTATAAACAAGACTTTCAAGGCCAACAGCTTGTTTCCACACCATGCAAACTGAAGCAAGGATTGGACCCTAGACTTCTGCAGTTCAGAACCACAGACAAGACTGGGAATCAAACCTCTGTGCTATAAAATTTGCAAGACATTTAAAGTAGTGTTTTTGCATTTTCTCCTGGCTGCAGCAATCTGTGTGTGATTTACAATAGTGCACCTGTCTTGTTGACCAGATGGAAGAAAGTGTTACTTTGAGCTCTCTTTGTGCTGCTCACAGGAGTTCCTGTGTTGCTCTGAGCACACTGGTATTCAGGCATTCATGTCACCTCCATACCCCAGCCAGCTCCCCATCTAACAAGACCTGGGAAAGGGCAGTGTATACTCAGCGTTGTGCAGTTTTGGGATTCCCCTGCTGTGGAAATCCCCAGGTCACAAGACTGGCTATGCTCTACCTTGTGTGAGGATTGATTTATTTGTCACGTACCTAGCACTGCGAATCAATCTGTGCAGAAAGGAGAAGGGGCCCTGAAATGTAATGAGTTTGCTAAAGAGAAATAAGAACATAGTTTGCGTGTCATCAGTAAGGCCATCAAAGAAGTTTTTTCTGTTCAAGAAAGAAGGGAAAACGTGGAAAATGGTTTCGTGGAGAATTCTCGGAGCCTGGCGGGGCACTGGCATGGTCTTGTGCATCTGTGCAAACCTCGAGATGAGGTATGCTGACTTGGAAGGGGTCATGGAGTAGGACAGACATTGTTGAGAGAGAAACTGAACTAGAAACAAGTTTCAAATGATGACCTTGCAAACAGACTGGATATTTTGGAGAAATAGAACTATGGAAGATGTATTGTAGTGAGACCTACGTGGGGTGTTTTAATAGATTATTGGGTTAGAAGCATTAGCAATATTGTATGGCAAAAGCTGATAGGCCAAAACACACTTATAATGTACTGTAATTAGGAAATAGTTTGGCTTCTGATTTTGATGGTGTGAATTGTAACATCTGTACCATCTCACCCTTCTCATGAGACTGAAAATGGAATAAAATCTTTTAAAACACCTCTCAGGAGCTGCATCTCTGGGTCAGAAAAAGGGTTTTTCTGACACTGGGTCTTTTTGTTTTACTCACTTTTCATAATCAGATTATCCTATGGAATCATGTGCACTATTTTCAATCCTTGTTGTAAAACAAAAATTAAGTTTTGTCTTAAGTTTAGAGCTTCAGAGTCTTAAGATACGCAAGAGCTGCCTAAAAGTTCAATGGCTGTAACTGTCCGTATAGAAATGAAAGGTGGATATCCCAACAGCAGCTGGAATCTGAAATCAAGAGATTGCACAGGAAAAGGCAACAGCCCATTTGGATTATTCTTGCTTTGGCTGTGAGTATGTTGGATAAGGAAATACAAGTTTTGTATTTGTCTGGCTTGTGCACTGGCATGCTGGAAGAGACTACACCTGTGTTTCTGCACCTTCTGTATTTGGATGAATGGCATAAAAACCTATTGTAATGAAGCATGCTACACAGTACTTTAAATTTTGATTATTACCATCCCTGTATTATTTGCACCAGGAATGTTTTGCTCACACAATTAGTTTCTGCAAAATAATTGTGATATCAGAAAAACAATATGATTTCTATAAAGTAGCTCATGGCTTTTTTAAGGATTAATGATTGTGTTTCAATAGAAGTAAGTTCCTGAAATACATATTAGCAGAATATTTACTAAGTAGACTATTTAGAAAATGTCCAGAAAAGAAAAATCTTAGTGATGTATAAGAGAACATGCTGACGAATCTGTGATTTACTCAATACACTGGTGAAGGAGCCCTATGCTCTGGAGGCTTGGGGGCCTGCCACCAGGGTTGTTCTACCTCAGTCAAGAGGGGCTGAGACAGGTGAAGAGAAAAACCCTTTCGCGTGAGGATGAGAAAAGCCTCTCCCCCTTGGGCCTGTGCAGCCACATGTTAATGTCCTGTGCATTCTGTTATTCCATTGGTTTATTAAATTTATGCCGCCCAGTTCAGCCCTTGTTCGCCTCATATGTATAATTCCTAGACTGTTCTTCCCCTCCTTGATCCCCCTTGGTTGTATTTTACCGCGGAGCTCCACCCCTGTTTTCCCATTGATTCCCCCAGTCCCTGTCCCCTCCCATGCACTGCTGTACCCTGCACTATTGGACCCTGCCCCTGGGATCCGCCCCTTCCTCCCTGTATTTAATCCCGTGCTCTCTGTTCTTCCCGGGTTCTCACCCGGTATGTGTTGGGGGCTGGCACCTCTGTGCGTGTGCCAGTAATAGACAGGATTCCAGACGGGACCCGTCTCCTCTCCTAAGCCGTCAGCAATCCTTCGCAGTGCGCTCCGAAAGCGCTGGTTGCTGCCAGGGACACGCTGTTGTGCACCACAACACCATGCCTTCCTCAAAATAACCCACAGTCCAAGCAAAAGGGACATTAATGCCCTGGCAGAGGAAAATGAGCTACAGTTTTGCAAGAAAAAAAATTAAATTCTAACAATCCTAGCATATAATTATAACAGAGAATAGCTTATGCCGTCCTTTTTTAATTTGGGGTCACTGTTCCTGTTTATTGGCTAAATTGCTGCTGGTTTGGTTTTGTATCAGATTTGGTTTTTACCAAAAGCAGTTCTATTGCGATACAAGGAAAACCCACTGAAATAAATTCATATTTCATCTGAAACAGAAACTATTATACACAGAAAGGTCTTTTCCACTCAGTTCAGTGTTCCTGTTGAGTTTAGTTTTAAGGTCTTTTCCACTCAGTTCAGTGTTCCTGTTGAGTTTAGTTTCAACTAATACAGATAGCAATGTCAGTTATACTTGTCCTTTTGACTCGGATATTAACATGTCAAGATTTAATTGGAGAGATCTAACCCATCCATTTGTTGTGAAAGCAAGGCTCTTTCATACAAGTGGTATGATCATTACTTTTTCTCTTCCTGCTCTCCAATGAAACAGATAACCATTTGGTAGAATAATTGGCTAGTGAAATTACCTCTTAATAGTTCTTTTCTAATTTTATCGATTTATGTATTATCACTTTCCTTACATTTCTTCCCTTTTTTTTTCCTGACCTCTAAGTCTTACATTAGCAATTAACTTTCTTTGAGTATTTTTTTAAAAATTAATTTTGCAGAGATTATCCCATTCCATGAGGAAAGCAGAAACAAGTTTAAGTGAGAGACACTTCATCAAAAACTTGTAATCCCTGTTGTGTCTGTGTATCCTTCACATCAGTTTGAAAAGTATTAAAACTCCCCTTCTTTCAGACTACTTTTCTCATGTATTTTCCATTTTATATCAATGAAGTGCAGTGAAAAGCAGACAAAACCCCATAATTTTAAATATTTTTAAATTATAATTTAACTTACGTTTTCTCCCGTTCTGATAAAAAACAGGGTAAATGCTAGTGTAGCTCTCATATTTCTTTCTTTTTACTTTATTTGCCATGTCACACATTGGAGACTCTTCCTCATTTTCTATTTTCGTCATAAAAAGGTGAAGAGTGGTAGTATTACAAGAGAGTAATAAATTCCCTGTTCACATGTACATGTCAGTGATCACAGAAATTGTGACTAAAATGACAGATACAATAAGTGTTCTTCAGGGTCTTTTGTTAGTTTAGATTTAGGTCACAAAGTGTATTTCCCAGGCTGTCATTCTAAGAGGATCCAGTCTGACAACATAAACATTGTTTTACTTTTTCAGAACACTGGCTTTGTAGCAGCATTGAATTAAGAGTTTTCAGAACTTTTTGCAATGTTCCTAACAATCCCTTTTAAGACATAAAGATTAAGTTTTAAGCAGTACTTTTCCTGCTTAAATCCTCTGCCCATGTTTCCATATGGTTTCATTTTAATGCCTGTTAATCCATACTATTATTGCTTGCCTCCTTTTACTGGAATTCACTGGAGGAAAGTGCTATTAGGGTTTTCCTTTTTGAAGAGGAGGGTAGTTGTTCTGAAAAGAGAACACAAGATGAAATAAAAGAGTACATTTATGAACAAAATGGACATAATAATAAAGGGTTTCCATTCAATCTCTGTGGTGTAGAGAGGATCACTGGCATTCTGAATAAGAACAAAGGCTCCCAGAAAAAAAAAAATTAAGACATTAGCAACATTTGCTGGAAGCTTAAATTTCATCTTATGTCTCATATCTTTAATTCAGATGAATCTTAGAAATGGCAAAAACCATTTATATCTGTTCCCAAAGATTATTTTAGTTAATAAATGCAGAAACTGTTTAAGTAGTATCTGACAGGATCAGACAATTTCAAGGAAGTCCTTTAGCCTCATATTTGATTATTCAATGTATTCCTAATTTATATTACCTTTTTTATATTACCATATTCAAAACCAAATGCATTTTTAACAGACATTAATGTAAAATGTTTTATAATGTTGCCTCATATATGTTCAAAACCCAGGTATGTGTTTGACATTGATGTTATATAGAGTCCTTCATGCATTCAATTGAGATATTCATGGCCCTAAAGAAATTTAGAATGTTCATACTTCTGAATTGAGGCTTCTAATTCCAATAACCAAAAAACCTTTCAAAAAACAAGAAAACAACTGCCAAAACAAAAAAAAATGCAACTTTAAGAAGATTTAAATAAACTTGCTATATTTTCTATTTTGGAAAAAAACAAATGCAGTCTTTTGCAGTCTCTTGAAATACCCCCTTTATTGACAAAGTTACAATTTGCACTTCAGGAAACAACTAGATTCTTAAAGTACAGTAAAAATAGAGAAGGATTTTTTACCTTTTCTTAGTTTTCTGTCTTAAAGACAGACAACAATGTTGAAACATGTTTTTACATGTTTCTGAATTTCAATTTTTAGGGCTATTTCTTGAAAAAATTCCAAGTTATGAAGTCCATATACCACATTCACAGTTTCTGTAGTTTTATAATGAGCAATGTTTGATTTGAGCAAGAAAATTATATATCTGGTAAAGCCCTAGAACTTTCCGTATTTTTTAATTTGTTTAATTAAAATTGTATGTGTATTTTGTTTAATTGTTACTGATTTTCTACAAAATTGGGGTGGGGGAGGGAATTTCAGGAATGCTTATATAAATTATTTTGAATTTTGCATTGATTAATTATCTTTATGACCTTCTTCATCACCACACTTTTCAGTCTTTAAGGTCTCCCTACAAAGGCAAAGCCCATGGTTTCTCTCATATATTTATTCTCTTTTGGCTGTTGTCTCATCAGGTTAAGAACTTTCTATCTCTACTTGGATTTTTGTGTTCAAATTCTTCCCTGGAATGCTTTAAAGGTTTTGCAGTGATAGCTTCTCAACATGAAAAGCTGGAAAAAGAAAATAAATTTTAATACAAAGTTGTTGAGTGCAGGTTATCATCCTTGTAAGTCACATTTTTCAAAATAGTGGCAAAATGTTTTGGTCTTTCTAACCAAGATATATAGGATTAAAAAGAATCTTTTGGCTCACACAGTCTCCTCCTGTTTTAGGCAACTATATAACAACCTTTTTTAATAAAGTTCCATCTTAAGATTTTCTGGACTAATTCTGCCACATTCCTCCTTAGAGAAGTTGTTCAAGAGCTTCATTGCTGTTTGTACCCTGTCCTGGGATTGTGCTTGACTTGAAGTTTGTTCATATCACACTATTGTCTTGTAACACTTTTAGTTGTTCCTCACCTGCAGTCTCATTCTTTTGTCTGTTTTCACTGGCCAATCAATCATGGTCATATAATTCTTCCTGGGTTGTGTCTGTGTCTTTTTCTGTACTACTAGCATGTATCCTAACATTTGCTGTCAACATCTGTGTTCTTGGATTTTGTTTCAAGGTGAAGTTGACAAATATATTAAACTACATGGTTAAGAAGCCCTCAGATGGGATACTTTATTTCTTGGGACCACTTTTGATTATCTAATTTTTCCTCATTTAGCCTTTTTTTTTTTTTTTTTAACTACCTTATTATCTTTCCTATAATCCCTTCCTTTTTCTAGTGTAACTAAGAATTTCCCTGGATTTCCCTTATGGTGTCATGGAATGATTTTTGCTGATGTGCAAGTGGATTATCTCTGTTTCATTTCCTTTGTGTGAAAATACATTGTTTATTTTTAAATGCATGCAATGCTATGTCTGATCAGAGGCTGTCATTATAAACAATTATCTTATATATAGGAAAGTCTCATGGAACCTGAAGCTTTTTCTGCCAGGTATTAAAGACCAAGAATTACAAAGTAGAGATTTCCCAGAATGTCATTCAGTTCTTTGCTATGTCAACTAGCTGAAAGCTGTAAGGCAGAAACTAAAATTTGCTTGTTAATGGAAAAATACAACATTGGGATCTCTGAAGCTGTAATTATCAGTGAGAGTTTAAATACTTTGATGTAAAAATATGCTCCAAACACAGATTTTTTAGGGAATGTTTTTATTGAAATTTGATTCTAGCGTAATCCAATTTTTTGGGTTTGTATTCCTCATTCCCTTTTTGACAAGTCACCAAGTCATGGCTTTTTCTGGCATAAGTCATCCTCCTTTTTTATGTAGGTGGGGAGGAATCAGTAAAAAGGAATCAAAAAAAGATCTTTTTTATTTACATATCATCTCATGTAAATATTTGGAGGAAAGTTGTATTTCTTTATAGCATCCTAGATACTTGGTATCCCTTTCACCAGCTCCTGATGACAGGTTTTCAGAATGAGAACACAGTTACCATGTGACCTGTCTAAGAAGAACTTGAAGACCTCATGCAAACTGTACAGCAGCTAAAACCCTACAGAATTATGGATTTTGAGTGCAAACAACAACCAAAAAAGGGTTCCTGTTAGCTAGCAGGGGGATGGTGATAGTAAGCTTTCAGAACTTCCATCTATTTAGTCTTCTTTTTATGTATTTTTTAAAATATGTGTGACCTTTTTTTTTTATTTAAAGGTCATAATTTCTAGGGACGTATGTGATTTCCAAAGTAAAGCACTTCTTGATGATATCTTTTAAACATATACAAGCAGTCTTGATACCTTGATGGAAATAGAGATGATGTAAAAAAAAAAAAAAAAGCAACTGGCATTTGTGAATCCTCATGTCTAAAGGAAAACAGGACAGTCTTCTCTTTCACCATACACGGACCAAGTAAGTTAGATGAAAACTTAATTTTAAGACGATAACAAAATAATTTCTTGACAGATGTCTTTAGTTGCAATTAGGTCTGCTGGATTTATTAATGAATCTTAGCAAACTGTCCTCCTAAAATTAGCCTCAGAAATGCAACTATTTTGTAAGTCACTATTTTGTCATTTTCTTGTGCCTTTCTAACGGGTTGCCTTTATATTTCTGAAGTTAGGATTCACCTTTGCCAAGGCTGATTGCCCACTTCCTTTGCAGTGGAAACCTTGAGTTAAAGTCATCAAGGTGCTGGTGGCTATCTGAGACTCTCAAATAGTTCTACCCAAGAATGAATGTTCTCCCAATAGAAAAATTAGAGAGCTTATCTTATTGCAAGAGAGTGGATTTTCAGGAGAACACCAGGCTTTGCACTGGGAAGGATATACAGCTGTCACAAATGGAGAACTAATACTGCACGGAACTCCTGGGCTGACCTGGGTGCTCAGATCAGGTGCAGATTTCTCCAGCTGGCATTGAACTGAAGGCTCAGAAGCTGTAACTTCTGTAGCTGTAACTAATTTCTATTTTATTAGGGTTCTTTTTTACCCCAATGAATCAACCAGTTCCTGCTAACTAAGTCTGCAAAATCCTAATGAAGACAATGCAGTTATCATACTGGTCTGAAGTAGCCAGGCAATAGCCTTGACTCTGCTTAGTTACTTCTGGAAAACTAGAATGCTTTTTTTCCACCTGCTTCAAGCAGGTAGCTTTAATCAATTCCGTGATGGAAAAAAAAAAAAAAAGACTCATAAGCATCTGTGATTTAGCTCCTCTTATTTGCTTCCTAGGACTACTATTCCATCTGGCTATTTTAATATGCTTTGTCATGCATTCTTCCTTTTTTTCCCCTTTCTTTTTCTATTTTGATATTTGCTTTAACCTTGCAAAGATTTCTGTGATCTTTTCTAAAACAGAGCTTAATGAGTTATTTTTGTTCAGAAGGTTAGATAACTTGTTCTTATGCAGACAGATCAGTGACATACAAGAAAGGAAATGTGAATTATCTGCCCACATCCCATAGTGTAGATAGCATCTCAGACTGAGCTATGCACCTGGAATTTTCCTAGTAACATCAAGAACCCATGAGGTGTGTCCAATAGCACTTCATTCCTTCTCATTCCCTGCTTCAGTCTGCCTAACTATGTTTGTGCAGACAGCAGCTCTTTAATTTAAGGATGAAAGAAATTATTCTAAGCAATTTTTTGCTGAAAGTGTCTTTGCTCTTGAAGTAACATGTTGATTCCATGTATCATTGAGACTGTATTATGTAGTTCATTACTTAGAATATCAAGACAGAATTGCCTAATAAGAGGAGCATAAGACAAGATGATTTGCATAGCTCAGTTGAACTTCAGAGTTTGCATTTCTGAGCAGGAGAAAACGCCAAGATTCCATAAGGCAACTACTTATTCCAAATCTGGCATTTCTCCTATTCAGAAACACAGATTGTGAAGTTCACTGAAGTTACTGAAATCAATCAGGGTTTTTTTCTAAGTATTTTAATAACAAGAACATTTTCTGTTTATTAGTGTTTTGCTTGTATACTGTTTGCATATTAAGATATTAATTGAATATATTCACTTAACTGCTGTCTCTTTCCTGATTCTCTGAGAAAAATCTCTGTGGTACATTTAAAGGAGTAAGGAACATAGTCAGGTTGATACATGCTTGCCTTTGCTGGAAAATTAAGATGAATATCATGCACAGCTCATTTGTGGCTTTGTCTTATGTCATTCTATCAGTTGCAAGTTATACAAGTAGTTTTTAGCACTATATGAATGAGGTGTTTCACACAGTCAGTGTGTAAACCTGACCTAAAGGTTGTGTCTGTGTGAATGAATAAAATGGACTCTTCTTTGAAGCTAAAGCCTGTGTCTATATGGCTTTTTGTCCTGACTGTATTAACTGTATTCTTATTGGGGATGGTCCTTGGCCTGTGCAGATCCTGGAAATACAATTTTGAATTGTAGAAGAGAGGTAGTTGGCCCGAGCCAAAAGTATGCCAGGAGGAGCCTTGATAACAAATTCACTTCACTCGTACGCCTGTGCTGTGACCCTGCTGAGCTTATCAATACAGTATTACCAGACTCTGTTGTACCCCTGCCTGCCTTAGGATACTGTCCAGGGTCCCCAGCCCAGCTCTCTGTACTGAACTCAGTGGCTTAGGGATGCGTGCCTTCACATAAGTGGTGGAAGGGCAAAAACCACCTCTGTCTTCAGCTTATATTTACTTAGAGGCAGCAGAGCTGCTTTGCAAGCTGGGGAGAGAAAAAAAAATGTAATGATGGATCTGTCAGACCTTCCTCATGAGCAACAGTTGTTACACGCCCTCTACTTTGTTGAGCCACTTGTTCCCCCATTGGAGGCTTTAAACAAAGATCTCATCTGTGATTTGCAGGTTTTGTGAAACCCACGGAACCTTTGAGGATTCAGTGCACAATCTGCCTGAGACAAGACAGCACAGCAAGTGATTGTATGTGCAAATAATTACATTCATTTGTTTTAAATATCCAGATAGTTTGTGCAAGCATTTTTCCACAAGCTGTTGAAAAACTGACTTTAAATATTTTGTTTTTCATTAGAAAACATGAAGATTTCACAGGGACAGACATATACAACTCTTCTTCTGGGGATCACATATGTCAAAATATTATGTTGCGTTTTTTTGTTGTTGTTATTAGCATCATCAGAACAAAGACAGAAAACATAGGTTCTGGTCTCGATACATGTTGTTGAATATTTTACAAGACTATAGTAAAAGATTTTTTGATATGTTCTTATATGATTTGCTACAGCAGTGAAAAAAACTATTAAAACTTTATAAGCAACTGTGGCTACTTGCCCCTGCAAAAAATCAAACTCTAAACAATAATTTGTTTTCTGTGGTACTTCAGAAAATGGTGTATTCCAGTCTGGTCTATACTTGATACATTTCCTGACATGATTATGTTTGCTAGCAATGCAATTTTATTTTTTTTTGTCATGGTAACAGTCCTTCACACTACTCTTCCAAAGATGTAGGTATGCTGACATTCTTGCTGAAGACATGACTCTTGCTTCTCTGCCAAAAAGAGGATATACCTTTAAAATATATTTAAGCCTAAGAATTACAATTTCTAGATAAGGAGAATGATTTTCCCTATGTGGGACTAATTAAAAGAGGTGTTCTTAAATGCAGATAAGACTTCAGTTTCATAGGACAGAACAGTTCTGAATAAATAAAGTCCTTTCTGCTTGGCAGCAGTCTTGCTGACTCTTAATGACTTTATCATGTTTTCCAATGTTTGTTTTTGTTTTGTTTCTTAAAATCCCTGAGTTCTTGCATAACGTGATTTCTTCATAGAAGCCTATATTTCAAGTATTCATAGTTGTGGAGAAAAAGCTTGAAAATGGTTATACAATCCCCACTTCTAACAGGAAATAGAAGGATCTGAAAAGTGCACTTTTTCAAAATATGGTAAGCTTTAAATGAGGCTCCTTCTTTTTGAAACCCACCATTTTTAGTCTTTATTGTAATGCCTTCTATAACTTTTATTTGCCTCAGTTAATTTCAAATGTATGGATATCATTTGCCAAAATGTTCAGATCTCATTTGCCAAGATGTTCAAGCAGAAATTAGAAAACCTAATTTTTAATAGGGTTGCCTACATCAGAAGAACACGGGTTTTGTATTTGGAGACTTCTGCTCAAAACTGTAGGTGTTTTCTCTTTAGAAATTGATTTCAATAAGTGTACTTGTCTTTCTAAGATATGCTTTGTGAACTAAACTTTGGAGTTGAACTCTGTGCAGATACTGGTTATTAACATTCCAATATGTGTAGATTTGGAATAAATTTCACAAGCACAAGATACCCACCATTTTGTTAAAATAAACAGTGTCCGTGGGTCTCCTCAGATGTAGTATCAAGAAGAGTCTTTCTGGCTGTGTGTGACTGTACACATCTGTTAATTCAGAGATTTAAATGTGAAATCCAGCACTCAGGGACACCAGGTGGATATCTGACACTCTCTGGGGAATTTGTGCTTCATAAACCATTCTGTGGATTATTCACAGCCATGCCTTTTTCCCTGCTTGTGACATAACAAATATGGATGAAATATTTGTATCAATAATTAATCCTGGTATAAATCAATACAAGTTACTAATAAATGAGAAACAGAGACATGTTGCTGCCAAAAATCATCTGTTACTGCCTTTTCACTTACTGAAATGGCATGCTGCATATCACAATTGTTCTGTTACTGACTACAAAATATTTCTCTAGGTGAAAGTCAGAAATACTGTCCAGCTCCACAGTGAAAGCTGCAGTCATGGCACAGTATAATTTTAGATCGAAATAAATGTGCATAGAGCATGAAAAATGCTTTTTATGTCTACTTTCCATGACTCTTCAAAAGTACTTACATGATTTAAGAGCCTAAGGGCTCAATTCACTTGTCCACACATAGGGATCTTTTTCTGTTTAAAACTCATTGGCATATCAAAGCTCCCTTGTGGGGTGTCAGAAATTATACCAGAGCTATGGAAAAACTTGGGTACAGCAGCTGAAGACCAACAAAGATATTCTTCAGTGCCTGAAGTGGCACTAGATTTATGTGTCCTGGCAACTAAACCTTCAAACCTTCACCAGTTTGGGCTGGATTCAATCTCAGGATCTGTGCTACTTCTTCTAAGGAATGTCAGACTTCAGGGTGGTTATCCCTTTCTACTGAGTCTTTTTCTCAACATAGTAGCTCTTTTCTTAGCCATACTTGTTCCTTGCCCAAAGGTTATATAAGTGGTGAGGGAGAACCTCCATGTTCCCCAGTAACAAAGCAGAGATCAACAAAACCCAAAGATTTTGCTCCATGCCACAATGATAACATGGTGGTGTGATCATACTTCTGAAGGATGGCAAAAGTAGGAGTGATTTTTTTCTGGCCAAGGATTGTGAGTTCTAATCTGTAGATTGTAGCTACTAATGGATATTTGGAAGAAAATGGTGGATGTATCTTCACTGCATTGTGTGCCTTATCTTTTTGAGATGTAATACTCAAAATTCTGAATCTAATTCTCAAATCTCTCTTCACGTACCTGAAACATTTACTTGAATCTGGCAATAAATCAGTCAGAAATGAGATTTAACTCTAAGAAATATGGACACTGGTAAAAACTTTGTCCCTCAGCAGTGATTAAACATACCGTCCATGTAGGGGTCTCACCTAGTAGCTCAACATCAGTGCTTCCCAAAGTTTTCCCTTAGCAACCCTACTTCCAGGGTCACAACCCCACTTTCATTTTCACTTCCAGGCTTGTGGGCCCCAAGTGGGGTCATGACCTTAACTTGGGAACTGCTCTATAACACATTGAAAAAATTAACATACCAGCCAGTAAATACATCAGCAAAACAAGCCCATCCAGTCTGCCCAAGACCCTGCCTGTCTGCCATCCCTAGGGCCTTACCTATTAAGCATGGGGTTTCAAAACCATCTACTTGCGAGCTCACATACTGCTTTGTGCATGTGTTACCATTGTCTTGTAGTCTTCCTTTGTGCTATTTAGCTACGTTTGGTGTTGACAAATATGTGCTAACACTTCTGAAAATATGACCTTCTTTTTCTTGCTCATTCATATATTGGAGGTGTTGCTTAGATTTATTATTTGCACATAATAGAGTTCGCAGTTATTGTGTGTCAGAAATAAGATCTGGAGAGTCTACTGTTCCCACAGCTGGAGCAACACATACACATCTGGTAAAACTGCAGCATAAACTGTATTGTCCTTAGCAATTAATCACTTACATTGCAATCACTTACAATGTATTCTATTGATTCTCCTCCTCCTTAACTCCTACTGGTCTTTACCTTCTTCCCTTTTCTTTTTCTTCATCTGTCTTCTGTTGTCCATTTCTTATGAGTCTCACATTTCCTTTTTTAGCATCTTGTCCACAAGTGCTGAGCTTGTATGTGGACATGCAAAAGTTTCTACTTGTCTTGCAGAACATTCTACCACCTCATTTCGAAGAGCTTTGTACTGGTTGTGGAAGCACACAGGTTAATTGAAATCTCAATTAGCTACCTTTTACAGTGGAGAGATTATAACACGAGGTCCATTACCCATAGTCAGCAAAAAGTCAGTGTCAGAGAAAAACATGGGTCTCCCATTCCATGTGGAATGGCATGGTGGCCTCCAAGCAACGTGGTTAGCACAAGGTGTACCAGTAGATGGCACTTCAGTGTTCATGGTGTTGTTCACACATCTGAGGGTCTGACACAACTGGCCTTCTGGTGTGGAGTTCTTCACGTGCACCTTTTAGCACAGTTTTATTTACTTTTGTTCCTGTGATTTTTTTCCTTGTAACTTTACTCTGCCATTGACTTTTCTTTTTTTCATTGCTGTGACACCTTCCTGCTACTTCTTCATTTCTCTCAATTTTATATTTGCTATGTCTCATTCAAAAAATAATAAAAACAAACACCCTCCCACCAAAACAAACAAACAGAAATTTCCAACATCAAAGAAAGAAAAGAATCTAATAAGGCAATATCATTCACTGATTTTTTTTTCAGAAAAGAATTATCTAGTTCCTTTCTAGTTCATTACTAAGGAGAGCTGGGTGGTGCTGAGTGGAAGCAGTAAGGTTAACTCTCAAATGTTCTGAAGCCTCACCATGTATTTTTTGCCGTGTGAGGTGAAGAGCTCTCTGCTAACTTGCAGTGTATCTGTGAAGCACACTACATGTACTCAGCTCTGTATGTTAGACTACCCTTGCTGCACACAGGCTGTCACTACACACTTCAGATTCTGCCTTTTTTTCCAGATAGGAAATGAGGATTTTTTCTGGGCTTCTGTTGTGGGTCATGGTATGGGTTTTGGCCCATCAGCTCATGGGGTGCTGCTTGCCACGTTGCTGACAGTGACGAGTGCTTTTCAATTAAGGCTGAAGTTCCATCAGATCCTGCAAGTGGAGAATGATGGGAAGATTAATAAACAAATTGTCGCAGCTTCCAGGCATGCTGGGTTGGGAAGCACACAAACTTGAGAGTTTGTGTGCTGGGTACATTTGGAGCTCCAGCTCTGTATATTTATAGGGATGGGTTCGATCGCTATTTTCTTTTTTGTAAAAAGAATAAAAAATAGTTCCTTTAAGGCTGAAGTCCAAATGTGGAAATACTCATTATTTGTATATGTTTAATGTCACACATTTTAGGCTTTTTGCAGTTTGGATGGAGTCACCATTTGAAACAAGGATTTGTTTCTGACTAAACCACTTCAGGTGGGAAAAGATTATGGAAAACATCCCTGAAGAGCTTTATTTACTTGCTTCAGTGGGCATTATCTATTATATTTCCAAGTGTCTTGTCTTGGGCTTGTTTTTTTTTTGGCTTTCTTTGCTGTCTTGACCAATCTAGCTGGTACTAGTTATTGTCTCTTTGAGAATTATTGTCACTACTAAAGATAAATTGCAAGTCTGAACAATAGCATAGTTTTAAACTGCATTTTAACTGTTTCTCTCTTTCATTTAGTGTTATTTACTTGTTTTTATTTTAAAATATACGTTTTATGCATCTTCTTACATTTTATCTACTAAGCATTCTATGCAGCACAGAGTCAATATTCTAGGGATAGGTGCCACTTTTCTTGAACAGTAAACTCACTAAACTCGTTGGGAAAATAGCATTTATGGGAAATTTTAGAATCACTTAAAGATCATATAATGGAAAGATGTATTAAAGAAGGAACATTCTGTATTCCTACTGACAACTGGTTCCTTAATCTCTGGTGATATGGTTGCTCCTTCAAGGTTTCTTGAGGGAATTATTTCTTTTTAACAGGGCATTCCTTTTTGATTTTGTTGTCTGTATGACTTGGAAGTAGGTGGGCATGCCTTTTCATAGTATCATAGGATAATTCAACTTGGAAAGGTTGTCAGAAGATCATCTGCTGGATTGTACTGATGTGAAAATAAGTTTTTCCTTAAACCGTGTGTGAACTTCTCTTGTTTCAGGTTATGCGCACCTTGTCCTGCTACATGTGCTGCTACAGGAAGCCTGGCTCTGTCCACACAGTGACCTGATTGTAGATGGAAAGGCTGCTCTGAGGTGCTTCCTTTCTCCAGGCAGAAGCAGCTCCATCACTCAGACTCCCTTAGCAGGCCCAGTGCCCCAGCCCTTGAGACACGGCAGAGCTCTCTTGTCATCAGTGCAGCCTCTGTCTCCATTATCCAGGGACTTGCATAATTACCTATCACTCTTATCTATGTGTTTTGCCCTGTGACCTTTATGAGCAACGCTTCTAATTCAGAAATGAGATGAAGCACATTTTAGTACCTTTAGTGGCCACCCACCAACATCAGCCTTGTAGTTCCAGGTGCCTCTTAAAATGTGAAGGTAATTTGAAATTAAAAGGCAAGTACATTATGTGAAGCTCAGCAGAAGATTTAGGAACACTGTTATCTGAGCAGGAATATTTCAAATTGCTGAGGAATCTTGAAAAATTTATTAAAACTGTTCTTCCTACGTAAATCTTTTTGCATATAACCACGATACAGTGGGTAATAATGATTTTTTAAAAATACTATGTTTGCTGTGGATCCCCAAAATGCTATTAAATTTACTAATAATTGATAATTATTTTTACTTAGTTCAAAGTTTTGAAATATTCCATTTTCTATTTTTAATAGTTCAGAAGTCTTTCAAAACAGATGGCTAGAATTTGGGTCTGGAATATGCACGCTGTGGTTTCATTTAGAGAAGCTGAGCATCTGTAGAACTCACTGATACAGTGGGAGGTTCAGATACTATTGCTGAGTGGCACTGATGGAAGTTCACGAGCCTTTATGCGTTCAGAACTGTACTTCAGCACTTTGGAAGACTCATTATCCTGTAGCATCTAGGACATCTGATTAACTGTTATCAAAGTCCATATTTCCTTCTTAGTTTTCTGACACATTAGCATTCTTCAGTCCCATGGTGAGGTTGACCAAGTCAATTTAAAGATTAGGAGATTAAAATAATGTAGTCGTAAGTGACAGAAAATGAGCCAAAGCTGTGGGTTTAACACCAAATCAGTCTCTGAGCAGAGCACTATGGCTTGCACCTCTTGTTTTTCTCCACAGTGTGATAATTTTGTTGACCAGCCTGTTTAGCAGTAACAAATGAATGTGAATTATACAGATGATCCCAAATGATTATGACTAAAATCCAGCCATTAGTTTCTATTATGTATTTATGCCTATCAGGGCAAAGGAAAGTAAAAGAACCCCAAAGAGTTAGTTTGTGCAAATTATTTTTTCATATGCTACCTGCAAAACTCATGCTGCCATAGAGGGTCAGACAGGCTTTGGAATTACAGGAACATCAAACAAAAAAGGTAATTGTTTTATCTTCAGGGAGTTATGAGTTTCACATCTGATACCTTGTGAATGCCTTGGTCTACATACAAATGCTATGCTTCACCAGAAAACATGGAATCTTAGTTCTTCAAAGGGATAAGATACAGATGTTTCTGTCCTGGTGGTTCATCGTGTAGTAAAATGTCACTGTCTAGAGAACAGCATGGCATACTGAAATTTAATTTCACCCGATTCACATTTGGAGGGAAAGAAGGAAACATTTTCATGAAAGAAAAAAAAGGGAGGAAGGAAAGAGAAGGAGAAAGAAAATGAAAGAAATAGCAGCTGTTTAAAATTTGTAGAGAGGCTTGGAATGTAGCCTTATTTGATGTGTACCGCAGGGAGAAGGTGAGCAAAGAGGTAAAGGTGCAAAAGATGTCTATGATACTGTTCTTAAGTCTGTCAGAAGAATGCAGCTATCAGAAATGCATTCAAGTGTGACCAAAATTGAGTATACTCTTTTGGCTGTGTTGCACAGACAAATACATTTGGGAACCAGAGCTTTAGAGGTAATATTCATATTGTTCACATGCCTCAAGCTGAGTCTCTTAGAATTAAGGTGATTTTGCTTTAGTGCCAGAATGTGGGGTTCTGTTTTCAAACACATGCACTCTGCTCCAAGTTATTTTGCCTGCATTTGTGAATGGAGTTTACAGACCTGGGATTCAGTACAAAAGTATACTCCATGGTAATCCAGGAGTTTCAGAAATGTGATTTACAGCAAGAGGAATATGTATGCCAGACAATACAAAACACTGAAGAGAAAAAAGTTTCTGAAAATTTATTTCTCTTCTGGTTAGGAGCTTGTCCTCATGGCTTCAGAGCTTCTTATACCTTTCTGTACTTAAACATCCAGACATCTTTCTTTCTTTCTTCATTTAAACAACAGCCAGGTTAGCCTGTGCATTAAGAGAAGAAGCAAAACAAAAATATAATAAAACAAATATACACACATACGTGCACTCACGCAACCCCCCTTCATTAGACTGAGGGAATAAAAATCACATTTCCACTTCCCAAAACGTTCTCCATATACAAGCCCTGAAGAGAGAAAGAAAAAAGTAAAGCCTCTCACTCCTGTTGTAACTATGACTCAATGTAGAAAAAGATTTGAGATTTGTAATCTTGATTTGAGATTTGTAATCTTTAAGCAGAGAGTTAAACATGATTTCATAGCTCAAGGATGAAGGGACTTAGCTGCTGGGGGAAGGAGGAAGGGAAGCAACCTGGTTTCTGGCTCCTGCTTCAAGCACTACTTATGCATGTTACTCAATTACAAATGCAAAATGTGTAGGCAGCCCCTGGGGTAATGACCCAGGACTTCCTCTTCAAAAGGAGCACCTATTAGGGTTGCAAATTATCCTCTCTCGATGAATCTTGCTTCCTATCCAATACAGAAGTGTGGCTTCAGCAGGCATAACAGACAGTTCTCCAGCCTGAGCCTTACCTTGAGTTAGTGCTGGATGCACTCTTGGGAGATGTGGGAAAGATCTCATCAGAAAGAGACTGGCAATGAACCTGCATCTCCCAATTCAAGAACAAGTGCCTTATCTACAAGTATGATATTATGTAAAATGCTGGCGGTTGTACTTCCACAACCTCTGGACGTGTTTCTGGGAGAAACTCTCTGGGGCTGTTGTGATTCATGACGAGGCTGGTCTGTGGTAGGCATGCTCAGAAGATGCTTACTTCATGAAGCCTCTCAGAGTATGCCACACCTGTACATCACAGTGAGGTGTTGGTGCTATGTAGGTTTCAAGGTTTTCAGCTGTATAGAAATAGCAGTAGCAATGAAAGATGCAGTTTGAGAACTTTTAAATAATTTTATCAGCAAAAACCTGATGTAGATTTTTGTGGCCATTTAGCATACATGTACTTGTGTAAATATATCTTCTTGGAATTTTTGGTTTTTTGAATTTTTCCATTGGTGGTGTTCTCAAAGTTATTTTGTGAACCAGCAGCAGGATGTAAAACTAGAACTCAGAAATCCTGCTCTACTACAGTCTCTCTGTAAGACATGTAAATATATTTACAATTAAATCCAGTATTTTAATGTTGTTGTTTTGTTGGAAATGAAGTAGCTGGCACCTAACTGAATATAAGAAAAATCTTCTCTCGTAGTCGCTGTATATATTAAACAGGTTGTTTCTCTGTCATTGACATGTGTTTATTAGCTCCTTTGGAGACTTTCTAATAGATTCTTTTTCCATATCTTTGTTCTCCTGGCCCCTGTTCTCTTTTATTCTGGGTTCTGCTCCCTCAGGAGACCGAAATCCTGCTCCCTTTGCTCTACTCACCATATATTTCCTCCCAAAGAGACTATTTGTCTAAATGAGGTAACAGGAGGTAACATGAGGTAAAAGAAGGGCAAGTATTTTTGCTACTACTGTGAATACAATATTATAAATGCATGCTTGTAGTTTTTATATATTCAGATATGAATAAATTATGTTTGGTTTGGATAATGTTAAATAATCAATAACAAATTAGAATTTTATATAAAGCAGAAAATATACAGAAGACTATACCAGGAAATGCTTCAAATATTTGTATTTAAACTGAAAGGGTAAATCAACTTCACTCAGACCTCAGTTCAGAAAAGTACTTAAAAATATCATTGAATAAGATGCATAAGGACATTTTTTATATTTTGTATAATATAATAGAGAAATTTTAGTAAGTAGGGCCTTATTTATGATAACAACGTGACCAGGTAGCACAGTAGATTTTGGTTCCTGCTGTGCTTATGCGGGTTACCTTTTCTCAATTCACTGCATTAGTCGCCAGTTTCAAACAGTGTCCAGTCTTAGCACAGATTGACTAAAAAGAACTTCTGAATTAAATTTCCTTTTGGGAGAAAAATAATTTCCAAGTGATAGTGTGCTCTTTGATTGTTGGATTTCTTTTTTTTTTTTTCTTTGCTATTTATTGCACAGCTTGAAGTAGATCCTGTTTTGCTTTTTTCTATTGGTTCTCTATATGGATCTGAAGCATAGCAAAGATCCAAATGCATATTCAAATTCTCCTAGAAATATGAAAGTAAAAGATGTCTAAAAAAGTGTGGGGCAGCAGAGGGAAGGGATGGCATCCACAGGGACCTGGACAGGCTGGAGAAGTGGGACCATGCAAACCTCAGGGAGTGCAGCAAGGCCAAGGCCAAGGTCCTGCACCCGCACCGGGGCAATCCCAGACACAGCCCCAGGCTGGGCAGAGAAGGGATTGAGAGCAGCCCTGTGGGGAAGGGCTTAGGGGTGGTGGCTGATGAGAAACTCACCATGAGCACACAGTGAGTGCTCACAGCCCAGAAAGCCACAGGAATCCTGGGCTGCATCCAAAGCAGCAGCACTGGGCAGCAGTGAGAGAGGGGTTCTGCCCCTCTGCTCTGCTGAGAGCCCTCCTGGGGCACTGCATCCAGCTCTGGGGTCCTCAACGTAAGGGAGACATGGAACTGCTGGAGCAAGCTACAGTGGAGTGTCATGAGAACCCTCCACATGAGATGACTGGAGCAGTCTCCTATGAAAACAGGCTGAGAAAATGGGGGCTGTTCAGCCTGGAGAGGAGAAGGTTGTGAGGGAACCTCTTAGACACCTTCCAATATCTGAAGGGGCCTACGGGGAAGCTGGAGAGGGATTCTCTGACAGGAACTGGAGTGACAGGGCAAGGAGGAATGGATACACACTAAAAGAGGGGAAATTGAGACCCGGTATTAGGAAGAAATTCTTTACTATGAGGGTGGTAGAATACTGGAACAGTTGATCAGAGAAGCTGTGGATGCCCCATCCCTGGAAGTGGTTAGGGCCAGGTTGGACGAGGCATTGAGCAACCTGGTCTAGTGGAAGGTGTCCCTGCCCATGCTAGGGTAGTTGAAACCAGATGATCTTAAGGTCTGTTCTAACCCAAAATATTTTGTGATTCTATGAAATTACAATCTTTTTGAGGACTGAGACTGGAACAAAAATGGCAAGTCTCTTCTCCTCTATCACTGTACTTAGAGTTAAACAGCAATGAACTGGAGACATTGTCCATATCTGGAAAGAGGGTTTCTTATACCAGTATGAGCTGAGAGCTTTGGCCTTAAGTGGTGTTGTATAGTGCAAAAGAATCCAGAGGACCAAAACCATTCAGAACGAAAGACTGAGAACTGCCTCTAGGGAAAATTCCACTTTTTATTTTTTTTTTCACTCATCATTTATTTACAAATACACATTATAACTTTTATATACATTGCACATTTACATGGTAGAAAAGTACAAAACTATATATTTAAATGAATTTATATTTAACTCGCCATGTTTGAAAATATAAAATTGCATCAGAAAAAAAGTATTATGAAAAGCAAGAAACTTGAACTGATAAAGCTTTGATATAACTTTTAGCAACACACCGATTGGGAAAGAAAACTTTGAAAGTGGTACTGCAAGATCATCTTAAAGGAAACATCTGGTAAAACACTTATGCATGTTACAAAAAATCCCCAATAAAAATAAAATAAAACCTTTATTCTTATCACAGTTAGGCCTGTAGCCAATACCAGAACTCACAATCCAATTTCTTTGGGTTCAAAATTTGTGTAATACAGTATAAACTCACACTGAGATCATTTCAGAACACAATGTGATCAGAAGCAGAGAAAATGAAGTCTAAGAAGTTTCCTTAAAGATTGCCTCACTGCACCTTGAAAGTAACCTTAAGTCAGTTACAACGCCTTTTGGTCAGTCAAGATTCCTTGTAAACAAAAACACAGGGATCTTTTATGTACAGGACCGGCAAAAAGAAAATCCAATAAATAAACGTAACAGAAACTGACATGCAAGTTTGTTAAAGTGGAAAAGAGTTAACATCAGTGAAACGAAGAGGTGAGATCATGTGGGTAGGCTCTAAGGAATGGACTTCTATAGTTTACAAGAAAAAAGAAAAGCTTTACTTTACAAGCAAGAGACCTCACAATAAATAACACTGCTCTTCCCGTAACGAATAAATTTCTTCAAAAAACAAGGTGTACGGTCAACCAGACATTTTATGTATAAATTATAAAACATGACACAGTATAAATAAATGTCTACGAGACTCAACTATATGTATACTTTTTTTTTCTCCCCAAAATAAATAAGCATACACTTATTTACAGTACGGACATTGATTTTGTGCCCAATGGCTGTTCCAATAGTGATGGAGATTTTACCACTCTAGAATGGAAGATATAGGAAAGCTGTAGTCCTGGTCTTCATCTTCCTCTTCATCCTCTGGGTCTTCATTAATTGCTAGATGGGGGAATACAGGGGAGCTGTTGTTTAAATAAGGACAACAACAGCGCAGAAGCAGCTCAGTGCATGTTTTGAAAGCCCTCTGAACAGCCACAATACAGCGTTGCATTTTATGCGACTTGTAGTGAGATGCTCTTTGGCATCTGCTGTTATGCAATAAGGTTTTTTACACATAATCTATGAAGTCATAACTGCAGAAAGTTCTGAAGAATCAATGGCTCAGGTTTTATTGGCAGATTCCTGAAATCAAATAAAGAGCGCTCTGGTGTTTTAGTTTAATTGCTTTGTGTCCTTCATTCAGCGTTAGTAGAGGCAACTGTGCTAAACCAGGTGCCATGTGCTACCTTTAAGCTTGTTCTTTTGGACCAAGTTAAGAGTTTATCCAGGTGTTAATAAAGCAATCAGCAAAGCACACGAGAGCAGACAAAGTACAAAAAAAGTCACTAGAATTACACTCCTCGGGCAACCCCTTTCTGATAGAATGGCTTGTCCTTGGATCATCCCCAAAAACTCCAACTTGAAGGCCAGCTCGTTGTTGGAGATCTATTGCATTTTATCAGCAACCAAAGTGTGTGCGTGAAAGATAGATACTTATATTCTACTGTACCTTGAATCAATAAATCAAGCTTTCTTATGTTTAAAGGTGTAAGTCTTCATTACCTAGGTATCGCCTTCAGAAGCCTTAAGTGTCTGCAGAGTTAAAAATCTCACTTACAGTTGCAAGATCCAGAATGCTTAACTTCTAGAAGCACACCCATGGAGCAAGCTGCCTCTTTCATGGCACACTCGCTTGGGTAAGTTGTGTTATCGCTGGCACACACTGCTTCTTCTGACTTGCTTTCAGGGCATAGCTCATCACAGAGGGCACACCGACCTCTGCCAACCTTAAAATCCCACAAGCACTTCTTCCCAGCACTGCATTGAATGTCTTCACAGGATTTGGCTTCTAAAAATACACACAGAATAATAGAGGTAAGTGAAAAGACAAAGCGAAAAAAAAACAAAGCAAAAGACAAGCAACTCCCAAAACCTCCCTTTCCCCTGTGAACTGTGAAGAAAGCAAGCTTAGATGTAGTTGATGTGATGATACTTGCTGATTTTGCTCAAGCAAGTATTCCCTTGGACAACAGTGCCTGTCTACATGTGGGGGAGGAAAGACAGCTGTGCCAGCAAAGCTTGGCCCTGGGAATACAGAATTACGTTGGCCTATAGTACATGACTTTCCTGCTCCATGTCATGTCAGTGGAAATTTGGCTCCCCAAATTAGTGGTTAATGCAGGATTTGTCAACAGGTCCAGCATTTCTAAATCTATTATTTTTAAACTAACCCACAGAGAGCAGTTGTCTACAAGATTTGAAAGGGAATTCACCTCAGCCTATGCCAACTAAAAGCAACCTGAGACTTCCCCAAATTCCCCCAGCAGTTTTGGGGAGCAGAGGCTGCCCTGCAGGTGCTTTGTAATACACTGCACTATCAGTCCTTTCTGGAATCACTCACAACACAGGATGTCAGGTTGCACAGAATTTATTTTCCTATCTTCACCCACCCACAGTCTCCAAACCCCACAATTATTTCTAAAGAGGAAAAAGTGATCAGATGTTTTCAATTAAGTTAACATAATCTTTGCCAAGACCACTTGAAGACAATTGTTTCCAGGAATACAGACCCACTGAATTCAATGACCTTATGGCGTGGTAACCATCTCATCATCTGTTTCAGGGAGGCTATTTCTCCATTGGATACTAATGTCAGCACCTACAGCCATAGCAGGATCAGGCCCTCTTCTCCCTCATCCCTACTGCAATCGTTTCCAGGACTAAGTTCACCCTGGCTCTCCCCTTCTGGGAGGGGAGCACTAACCCAAGCTGCTAAAGTCCCTCTTCCTCCCCAGCACTAACTACATCGCTCCAGTTACACACACTGGATACCCTGAAACAGGTGATTGAGGAAGCTCCCCCACACACAGTCTCCTCCAGAAATACTTACTGACACATTTTCCTTCATAGGCTAATCCGATGGATCTTCCCAGGAGGCAGGTAGCTTTCCTCAGGTGGCAGGCACTGGCGTAAGTTATGCCATCATTCCCGCAGAGATACTGCTCAGGGGAGGTGGGCTCTGGACAAATCCGGTTGCATGTCACACAGTAGGCATTGTTGGTTTGGTCAACCACACATGTGGAGCTGCCTGGGCACAAGACATCCCTGCAGGTCTCTGAAATACAGACAGAAACACAGTGATTAGTAGAAGATACCAGGATCCCAGTGAGGAGTGTATAGGTGATGATAAGAACAATTGATCAGACAAAAGCCTTCAGCAGCTGTCCTCGTTTAAGGGCTGCTGAAGGATGCCTTCACATCTCAGGGTAACTGTGAACACGTGCTGCCAGACTATAGGGAGCTCTCAGTTCAGCTACATCCTCGTCTGTTGAACATGGTCTAGTTATTCTCTCCCAACCTGGTTCCTATGTGGAAGTACCTCCAACATCTCATCCCTACTCTCAGACAGACATGCTTTGGCATTTGAAGGAGATTGGATTAGATTTGCAAACCTACTTTTGCATTTGCCCTGATACTGGACTTCAAGTTCGGGCTGTTCTTTACATCTGGCTTTGAGAAGGGCGCACTCGTTCCTGTAGGTTTTCCCATCTAAGCCACACACGGGGCCCTTCCAAGTGATATTAGAGCAATCTGGAGCACAAACACACCGAGGTTTGTTCTTCTTGTTCATTTTACATTTCTTTCCGGGCCCACAGTCCACATTCTCGCATGTTTCTGATGGAAGGAAAGAGGAACCACTTTAGTACTAAGCGTGCAGAGCAGACCTGGTGTCAAAACTGCTTAAATAAAAAAAGATACCGTGAACCCAGAGCACAGAGCCAAAACACCGTTCCCTCCCGTTCCAGGACACACAGCTCGAGGTAAACTCCCTCCGCCAGTGAGGGCAGGGGGGAGAGAGGGTCTCTCCCCTCCTCCTCGCGATGTGCAAGGCAGCGGGCAGAAATGCGGGTCCCCTCCGCCATCCGGGGGCTGGTACGAGACCCCCCTCAAAACCCCGACGAGGAAGGAAGCGAGAGGACAGCGCTGCCCCCTGCAGCTCCCTCCCCCAGAGCAGCCCCTGCCGGAGCCGCCTCTCAGCAGGGAGCAGCTCGCCAGCACCCCCTCACCTTTGCACGGGATGCAGTTTGGGGCTCCCCCATTGAAAATCATCCACTTGAACAGCGTGTTGTCGTTGACGTCCTCGGCCGTCCAGGACGTGGTCAGGCGGCCGCTCTTGCAGCACTCCTCCTTGCTGAGGTCGGTCTTGTAGAGGACCTGGCAGCGCCCGTTCCGCGCCTGCCGCAGCCAGCAGTTCCCAGCTGTGGGGCGGGGGCGGGGGGACACCCAGACGGATCAGTGGCGGCCACCAGTGACCCAGACACAGCACGTGCGCCTTGCCGTGACTTTTACTAGACTGTTTCCTTTTATTTGTCCCGTTTCATAACCCGCAGCTACTACGGCCCATTTGGAAACGCAGTTTAAAAAAACAAACAAACCCTCCCCCCACACCAAAACCCGACCAACCAACCAAAAAAAAAAAAAAAAAAAAAAAAAAATCCCCCCCAAACCACAAAAGAGCTAAAAAAACTCGAACCAAGAAAACAATAAAACAAAATCCGAAACAAAACAAAACAAAATGAAAGAAAGAGAAGACCCAACCCAAACAGAACGAGAGTTTTTGGAGGTATTTATTCCATATGTAGAGCAGAAGGAGCGCTGCCGACACGTGACAGAGGCTTGAAAAGGATGTGCATTTAAAAGGGAATAAAAAGAAAATCGCGCTTGCAAATTCCTTCCTCCTCCCCCTGCCCTCTCCTCACCGCGGCTGCACAGCAGCATTGTTTTAGTGCCGCACAGTTTCACTCCCAGCTCATTTTGCAATCTGCACGAATTGAGAACATTTGCTGTTAGAGAAGTCTTTCGAAATCTCCACATTTTGCTGTTTCTATTAACAAATGTCTCCTTCACTAAAATAATTCAGCAGAGTTCCAAAAAAAGTGAGCAAAGTACATAAAATACAAGGACACTTTGAGTAGGAGGTCCCTATAAAGTTTTAAAAATCGATCAAGCTGGAAAAGTTATAGGTGCCATCTCTCCTGCAAACATTTCAGAGGAAAGTACACTGTCCTTACACTGGATAGAGTGAGTTTTCTTGGGGTTATTTTTTGCCCCCTTTTTTTTTTTTTTCCCTCTCTCTATCTCTCTAGTATCCCTGTTATTTGTGGAGTCAAGCCAAGAATATTAGTCCAAGCAACTCCCCCTTTTTTAGCTGAAGCATTTTGGTTAGGATGAGTCTCTTGCGAATAACCAATGTGACTTCTCCAGCAACTCAATACCAATTGATTCTGCTGCTAGTCCAGCCAGGGCTCGATCCTGCCTCCTTACTCCGATGGGAATGTGCCGCAGCGAGGGGTCAGGATCGGCCAGCGGAGATGTCGCTGGGCGCGGGGGAAGACCCCCCCCAACCCCCCGCTAAAAATCATTGAACAAACCATGCCCTTAAAAAAAAAGTTTTGCTTCTTACAGTTGCCTACGTTAATTTATGATCTATATCGGTACTGGGGAAGGGAAAAAGAAAAGGAAGTATTATAAAAGAAGCAATGCCAAGACGTCCAGGTTGTGGCTGCAACACGGTCAAGAAAAGAAAAGCTCCCAAACTAAAATTCAGTATTCCCTTGTGTCGAAAGAGGGCTCTTAAGAGTTGTCAATATCAGGTTCGGGTTTGTTTTCTTCGCAGGAGGAAGAAAAAAAAACCTAACCAAGTTATTTAAGCATACTCTTCAGTGCAGGAGAATTTACAACGCTAATATTTACTCAGACATACACACTCAAAAAAAAAAAAAAAAAAAAAAAAAAAAAAAAAAAAAAGGAGGAGGAAATCTCAATATTAAAGTCAGTAAAAAGACCACTTATTGGTTTCTAAAAGTGTCAGCTGTAACCTTGAGGTTCTCCATCACCACCTCTCCTACAGTCAGTCAGGAGAGATAAAAATCTGAACTAAATTACCAACAAACTTTGAGCATTCATTCGGGAGCCGAGACTAGGAAAGTTCCCTCACGATGCTGCTCTTCATTCATGCTGCATAATAACAATAAAAAACAAGAAACATCCTATCTGTCCTCTGTGCCTTGGCAGAGCAGTGCGAAGATCCGATCAAAAAGGGGTCTAAATGACACCTCTGCACCTCGCTACAAAGCCCACAGTTAACTTCTGTTCTGTTGGACCTTGGAGTAAGGCGTTTAACACCGCAAGCAAACTAAACCGTGCCCGAAAGACAGAAAACAATAGTAATAATAAAGAAACATATCTGCGAATAAACAGTCTGGTCTTACCCTGCACTGTGTGATCTTCCGTGAAGTGGCACAGAAACATCAGGATTAAGAGCATGCCCGGGTGGATTCTCTGATTTAACATCCTCAATATAGCAGGGAGTGAGAGAGACGCAGAGACAGCGTGAGGGGGAGTAGGGAGAGGGAGCGAGCACTAGCCAGCCTGCTTATGATCGCTCTATTGAATGAACGTCAGGCTCTGAATGCAGTCTCTCTTTAAATCTATACGGGGGTCCTAGCTGTCTGCGGTGGGCGGTCTCCTAATGTGTGTGTGTGTCTGCTCGGGGGTGGGGAGATTTAAAAAGTTCAGTGTGAATCAGGTGACATTTTCCACCTTCTGGAAACCCTCTCCAATTATCCGCTCTAGGTGCACGCACACACAGGCGTGCACCCGCGCAGCCCCGAGCGGCGGAGCCGCCGGCGGGGGCAGCGGCGAGAGCGGCCCCGGCCCCGGCCCCGCCGCGGAGCCGCCGCGGCCGCGCAAGCGCCCCGTTGGGGGGGGGGGGGGCTGGAGACCCGCGGGGGGTCGCGGCCGCCCTAGGGGCGCCTTGGCCCCGCCGGCGGGCCGGGGGTGCTGCAGGAGCCCCGAGCGGAGCCCCGAGCGGAGCCCCGAGCGGAGCCCCGAGCGGAGCCCCGAGCGGAGCCCGCCCGCCCGCGGCCGGCTCGGCGGGCGCGGTCCCCGCGCGAGGTGGCGGCGGAGGATCCATCCCGCTGCCCGCACCTCCGGCGGGCGGGCGGGCGGATCGCTCGGCCCAAAGAAACCCCAAGCCCCGATCGACCGGCCCCAAACCTGAAAAAACAAAAAGCCCAAGAGACAGAACCGGCCAAAAGTTTAATACCTAGGGCCGTTCCCGGGTGATAGGCTTTGCACTGGGAGAGCCCGGGAGGACGAGACGGGAACGGGGGCGACGTAGGCGGTCTCCTTTCAGATTCAGAAAGATTGCAACATCGATAATGAACTTCTAGGGCACTAGTTTATTAAGCACAGTCTGGCATTATTCTCCCCTTAGAAAAGTTGGCGGTCTCTCATTTATAACATTTTTTGGCACCACTGAATGAAACTGAGTAGGCGATATTTCCTTTTATACAAAACGATTACTTAACGGAAAATGGTATTGTTTATTCAAAAGCTGCCTTTTAAATTTCGATTCTTTCGCTTTTCTGAGCCACCAAAGCACAACAGACTGCGAAGTATGCAGACAGGAATGCCCGGACAGTGCCGGGTCAGGGGCCGGTGCGCCGCGGCCGCCCGCGCCCTCCGCCCGGCCCTCCCCACACCCCTCCTCCCGCTCCCGCCCCCCGCCGCCCCCTCCCGACCGCCCCCTCCCCACAACTGCAAATAACTCAGTGATAACAGATTTTTTTCCACCAACTGCAGGAGATAGTGCTAATCTTTTAATAAAAGATCCCATTACAATGGGATCTGTCTGGACAGACTATAATAGATCCAGAAATACAGCCGTGCTAATATTAGAAGACAGTTGTTTGGGTGCCTCAGGCCGGGCCCTGGTCCCGCTTTGAAAGTGGGCATGAATCACAATGTCTCTCGATACCACCTGCGGTCACACGCATTAAGGAGCAGACTGGTAAATTATTGACCTCGCTGCATTTTGTTTTGTTTGCCTTTTTTTTTTTCCCCTTTTTTTTTTTTTTAATTTTCTTTTTGTATTATTTTTTTTTTTCGTTGTTACTATCATGGTCCTGATCCTGAGCATCACGCGGGCGTTTTGAGCACTTCAGGAGCTCCGGGAGCACACATCCTTTATAATCTTTCCCCAAATTGGTGCCACTCTCCCCCTGCCCCCCGCCCCTGCCGCCGGCTGCCGGAGCCGCCGATGCGGGGTTGCGCACTGCCCCCTAACGGCGAGGGCGCGCAGCGGCAGCGCCCGGCCCCGAGCGCCCCCGGCCGGGGCCGGTCCCGGCAGCGCCGGAGCCCGGCCGCAAGGTGCTGCGGGGCCGGGGCCGCTGTCCCCGCGGGGCTCCGGCCACAGCTGCTGCGCAGCTCGGGAGGCAGCGCGGCCCCCGCCGGGGCAGCGTCGGGGCCGGGTCTGGTCCGGGAGGAGCCCCGAGGGGATCCCGGCGGCAGCGCGGGGCGCGCAGGCGGCTGGGCCCGGCTCAGGTCGGCCCGGCTCAGCTCGGCCCGGCCCAGCACGGTCCGGCACTGCACAGCCCGGCACTGCACAGCCCGGCACTACACGGGTGCCGGGAGGGCGGCGGGGTCAGGCTCACCTTCCCGTGCTCCGTTTGTGTATGTTTTTTTAGTAATTGGCCAACTCGGTGTTTATCCTGTTTTCAGTCGTAGAGGGGTGTTTTCAGGCCGTGTTCCTGGAAATGAAACGCAGAATGGGTCGATAAGGTTTGCACATGTGCTTCATGCATGCATCATCGGGAGATCAATATGATTGCACTGGTATGGAGATTTGTATCACACCTGTTCTCTGACATCACTTAGAAACAGCTGCTGTTTCTTTCATTGTTTCTCCCCGCCTTTTTTTTTTCCACTTATTTTTTCTTTTTTTAAAAATGCAAGATACTGGGTTTGTGAGTAATAACATGTCAGCGATATATTATGTAATCAAATGCTTTCTTTTTTCTCACTATGTGTGCCACTCTTCATGACTCCCCCACCCCTTTCTGCTTTGCCAACAATCATATTTAAATTACCAAAAAACAATAGGGTCAATCTGTAACTGAACTGTCAGGCAGCACAAGAAAAGAGTGTTGTTTTCAGTCTGACAGGTTTCACAACTTCTTTCTACCAAAAAATGTATGCATTTTAATATAGGCTTTTGGACGTGAATCCAATCTTTGCAGCTGGCCCTGATCTTGGAATAATAGAGCCTTTTAAAAAACCCCTTATATACTTACATCTCAGACTTTCAGAGGATTCAGATTTGGCTCTCAATTTACATATTTCTGTGTCCTAATATAGCTATAGCTACAGCAAACTCCATAATACAAAATACTAAGTGGCTAGCCTCTGAATAAAAAAACATCAAGATACGGAGAAGGAGGAAAAATAATCTGCAAGTTACCTCGTCAGAGTGTGCTATTAACTTACACACAGAGATATAGACACACACATACATAAATATACATACATGGAATATTTACTTTGAGGTAAGTCAGTATTCACTGTACTAGTATAACATTACCTTTTATGCCTTTCCTCTCACTCAGTTGCCTAACAGAAGGGTGGTTGCTTGTGTCAGGAGTGGACCAGCTCGGAACCCCTTCTTTGATAAGGAACATGTCTGGAATAAAATTTTTTGAGGTTGTGGATGGGACTCCAGGCCAAAACTGATTATTTGGAAGGGATCTGGATTTTGATCAAGTGAAAATGGGAAGGCCTGTCCTGGCAATCTAACATTCAAGGGAACAGAAAAAGACTCGGACACCCTCCTGTGGTCCTGGATGTATGTATACATCATCCCATGCAGTTTCTCACACAACTGGCCTCTCCCAGAGAGCAAGTACTCAAATAATGGTAGAACGTCCTCTTCTGGTAGGAGAGAAGACTTGTTACCTTGCTTTGTTCCCATTTAATTACGCTGATTATGACAAACAGAAGGGCCTGTTTCTGGAAAACTGCAATTTTATGTAGGCTTCCCTCATCTGCATCTCAGATATTAGATTTGGGGACTTTTCTGAGTACCACTCCCCTTGAAAAGCTTTCCCTCCCTCCACTTTTTTCTTTTTTGTTTAAGTATAGGAGAAGAAGAAGTACAGTCCTTCAACAACATTTTCTGTAGAAATTTCATGTACTGTTTCTCAGCAAAAAGTAGCATTAAAAATTGTATTACTTTTTTTTTTTTTAATTTAAGTTTTTTGAAAAACAAGCAAACTGGTTCCTGGTAAAATTAAGCTCTAAGATATGTGAACTGAATTCTAATATCAGGTATTGGCTGTGTGTGCTATTACACAGAAATTATTTCTACACATGAGTGAGAGTATTAAACATAGAACTTGCAGTGCATGCTGTTGGGGAGTGTTGTACTTATTGGATGAATATAGGTATGCTGAACATTTGTTATTTCTTTTTTTTTTTTTTTTTCTTTTCTTTTTTTTGTTAAGTTGACCTAAGACATTATGTGTGTTGTCAGGTGGTGGGCAGTGGACTGGATAAAGAGGTAGTAGACTTTATACCTAATAACTAACACTGGTAAAACTGTTCATTCTGGTTCATACTGCAGAAAGGTCATGTAGACAGGTGTCATTCATGTTTAGGTCAGATAAAATTGGCATGTAAGTGATACAAGCCAAACTGACCCCTTCCTTGCCTTCTTTTGGTAGTTCAGGAGGTAAAACGGGATTGTGTATCCCCCTACGGTTTGAAGGATACCTTCCTCTTCCAGGAAGTCCAAACAGGACAAGCTGTCTTAGACACTCTGAAGACATTCTCTTGTCTTGTGCTGACAGTACCACGGACAACCAGTGAGGAACTGCAGCAAGTCTTTTTATTCAGTACCCATTGCAAATGAGATGTGGTGTGGCAAGACGAGGTTTAATGTGAGTGGAATGAAAACAGGTTATTAAACAAGTTGCAAAACCTTTCTGGGTTATTGAAAACTTGGTCAAAAGTGGGAAATTCCAGCAGAAAATGGTATTGGAAGAACTGAAACTCTAAAAAAATTAGCTGTCTGAGGAAGTGAAATAAAAAATTATAAAGGAGTTTACGGATCTATTGCTTTACTGATTTGTTGATGAGGTGCTCCTCTGTAAATTTTCAGACAATATTACACGACTAGAAATGTGTAACAGACTATGGAATTTCTAGGGCAGAAGAAGTCTCTCACCTTGTTGGGATTGCAGTGTTTTCAACAGCAACAGGAATTCTGACATAGATTCTAAAAGAATTTTGGAAAACTTTAAAAAAAATCAAAAAGGAAAGAAAATATAATTATAGTGAGAAACCTGCTCTTCACAGTTCCTAGGATGCTACTATTGTAAAGAAATGCCAGAGGGACAGCATCATTAGCCCATTTCCACATAAAGGCTTAAGAGGCAACATGGTAGGAGGGAGCACGGAGATTGCAAAGCTGTCAGGCAGAACAGTCCCTGGAAGGCCATTTCAACCTCTGGCTGTCTTAAGTCATGTGTTAAATGAAGAATGGCTCTTGCCCAGCTTCTTGACAGGCAAATTGCCCTTTCTGCTTCCACAACTCTGCCAAGTGAAGCTATGTCATTCTTGGTGACAAAACTTCAAAATTTTAGTTGTAATTATAGATAAGAAGCATAGTGCTTTAGGAATGGCAGGGTTATGTGTGGGTATTGTGCTTTTAAGGTCTGGAACATTTTGTATGGCAGACTTAAGAGACATGTCAGTTGGCAGTCAGTTGCAGCTGAACCAGGACTGGAGACTAAATCAAAGATAAAGTGAGGACAGACATAGTTTGTAAACTACTGCTGTGAAAACTAAGACAATTTTTGCCATCACTTTATGTTCCTTCTTGTTGGTTTGATTCTATTAGAGTTAATGTGAGGGGCATATCTGATTATTTGGAAGTGTGGAGTCACATAACTCTCTAATCCAAAAAAAGGCTGTGTTTGACTGTAGGTCCTGGAACTTAATGGAAAAAAAAAAGTCACTATTAAGTGTGATAGTAAACTGGGACAAACTGAATGTAGCAAGGCAAAAAGGGTAATAAATGGACAAATTCCAGCTCAGTGTGTATATCTGGTGATGTACTGGATCTTTTTTCTAGACTAAGAGAGTAACTACTTGAGTGCTCCAAAGTTACAGCCTTGTTAGAGACAGATCATTAACTTCTTGTTGTGAGGCTTATATTTACTTTATTGCCTATCTAGGAAGAGGATCAATTTTAATGGTTTACTTTCCAATATTAATGGAACCAGATGGATTTTAGACTGCTATTTAGTCAGTGCCAGCTTACTGGGATATTATCAAAATTGTCCTACACGATACCTGTTGGTAAACTCCAAGTGCTCCAAATGTCACCTTCTAGTACTGCCTTAAACATGCTGGTCAGAAGAGAATTGAACTAGATATCAGCAAAAAATTATGATCTAAATGTGACTAACTGTAACAAAGAATTTTAGAGATCTTAAGGTCATGGCTATGATGGAAGCAAAAAAAGCTTTTATCCCAGTTGAGGTGAGCTGCTTTATTTTTACCAGCAGAAAAGGAGTGTATTTCAGGATTTGGAGCATCATCACACAAGCATCACATCCCTTTACAGGTCATCAAAATTTTTGGTACAATAAAAAGCACATTTTTGCTATCACAAAAACAACAGTGAATTTCCAAAACTCTTTTTTATACAAATTGAAATTATTGTGCTATATTAAGTACATGGCTCTGAATGTGCCTCTGTAGACTTGTCCTATGACAGTGCTATATAGCGGTATCTGTAGACCATCTAAAGTCTTTCTTTGAAGTCAGACTTTTATGGAATAAATACAAATATTAGTTAGCAGTATGGAAAGGATGAAGACCCCAGGGTAATTTATGCTTTGTTTTGGGACTTATTGCATAAATTTCTTTGCAGTGGAGGCCTTGCATGGATCACTTAGTTTGTTGGCTCCACAGTATGTATTGCAGGAATTGTCTCCCTTTAAAACTGGCTTATGTCCTCCTAAAACTCCCCTGAGAAGAGCATCTAGGGATCCCTGTGGCTCCTGTTCTGTCCACTAATGTGGTTAGTTTGCATACACTTTCTTATATGCGTGATCATGAGGTGACTTGAGTAGCCTCAAGTTATGGATAGAAAGATCTCCAGACTGCCAGTCTTTAGAGTATCCTTTCTCCCTGGATGTCTGGGAGAAGGGGTGCTTCGTCTGTACACCACGTAGCAAGTTTAGGTACAGGTTTGCAGGGCAATCCAGAATGCCCTGCAAAATGCTCAAATGTGGGTTTGAGCTTCTGCTTTCTTGCCTCTGCCCTAACCCTTGCCTGGTCTCATGATCAGCCTAATCTGGTTTCCACTGGTCATCAGTGGGAGAGATATCCATGTGGCCTCAGACACTGAGAACGTGCTCATCCTTAAGAGGCCTTGTTAGAGTACAAGACTATTGTGGGAGCAGGAGGAGTTGAGCATGGAGATTATCTATATCTCTGATGAGAAGGTTTGAGAGGTACAGGCAGGAAAAAAAGCTTTAGCCATTTTTCCATATGATATTCCTATTCTGTGTAATTCCAGCTGCTGCTCCAGAAGCGTATGGTAACATATCTGGTAGCTTTGTACAGATATCCTGGGTATACTTGGATTTGACAAATGACATTAAATATCTTTGCTCAGGTACAAAACTGAGCCCAAGAGCATAGGGAAAGCCTGTGGAACAGCAGGGATAAGCCCCAAATCTTAAGTAAATCTGTCTCCACTGGCCGTTCTTTCTTGCTGCTGTGTTACCTTATCTCAGTTATGCATGCAAAAATCCTTAATTGGCCCCATGTTTTAAAATGTGAAATAGTAAAGAAAGGCTGATTATTAAAAGAAGAGTAGTTTCATTAATACCTCATAAAATGCAGACATTGAGGATTTGATCTATATTAGGTGTCTTCTTTTCATTTATGTCTATTGCATTTACCTTTGATTCACTTTTTGCTTTTTTTTTGAAGATGGAAAAATTATGACATTTGTCCTACTTTCTCTCATTACAGGCAATAAAAGGGTACAGTTGTGTGGCCCAGAGTCTGAGTATTCCTTGTTCCTAGCATCTTAGTTCTACCATGATTGTATGATCTTGAAAGTCCCTATTTCCAAGACAAAGCTCAATCTGTTTCTAGTCCTTCACTCACAGACAATGTGCTGCAGAGATCATGGAACTTTCTGATCATGCTCCGTGGTATCCAAAAGGAAGATGAAGTTCTGTGGTGGTGATGGTTAGAAGGCAGAGTAGTATTCTTTCCAGCTTTATATATGAAAGCCATGTCTGCAAATGGAAAAAAACACAAAATTGTTCTGTCAGAGCACCCAAATGCCTTCTAACCTGAATGCTAAAATAGTGCTGTTCGCTACGTAGGGTCATAACCAGCAAATCTGGGAGGCTTGGCAGGTCCCTGCTACTCTGTAATGATGGCAGTAATGGTTAAATAGAGGATGCCTTAGGTCCCACACCTCTGACCAGAGGTTCTTGTGAGTCTTTGTTTTTCATGGTTGTTCACCTCAGTGAGCTGCAGTGTTGCAAACATCAAGTGTTCTGAATGTACATGTCACAAGGCTTGATTGAAACAAGTCAGCTTAAATAAGTAGTTTTAAATTCAGTTATCTTTCTTTCCCACTTTCTGGTTTCTGAGATGGTAATCATATTTTTAAGTCTTTCTGCAGAACAGTGATATTTTCAAGTAATCTTTTAAAAATCAAAGAAGAGAGTCTAATATGAAGTCAGTATTCCAGTATCTAGCATTTAAGAACATCTATGTCGCTGACAGAAACACAAGATTTTCCAACCAGGAAATTTAGGCCTACAAGGTGTGGGGCTGTGCTGTCCCTAAAGGTGTGAAAGTACAACAGCAAACACAGCCTGGAAATGTGATTGTCAAAGAAAGACACTTTTCTTTATGTTCATTTACAGAAACTCAAGAGCTTTTGGTGGAGGAGCAGGGGAGAGAGAAGGGAAGGGACAGCATGGGGTAAATAATGGAATAATTAGAACCTCTAGAGAGGACTGAAAAGTAAAGAATCAAATCAAACTCGTACTATTAGATCTCATTTGGTGTTCATGGTATTTTAGCAGAGAAAAAAAATCAAAAGGGTTCTTAGCAGCAAACACATATAAGGGAGGTTTTGAGTAACGATCGAAAATCCAAAAATATAGTATTTTAAAACAATGTTCACTACTCCAAACTGACATAGCTATAAAGAATTCACAAAATAAGAGAGACCTCTTGAGGACTAAGAATGAATTCCAATAGCTTGGTTCTTCTTAGATGTCTTCGATGCATATGTAGTTTACCTATGGACAAAATGAAAGGGAAAGAGAATAAAGAAAAACTTTCCTGAGAAGGCCTAAGTCAAAACTGATTTTGCATCCATTAGGTGGAAAGAAAGCCTATACCCAGTTAGTGCTTTGCCACAAAATTTTGAAGCATGCTTTAGTAGCCTGCTACTAGTAAAACACAAATCCTTAGAAGAATTCATTCTGAAGTATCTCAAAGATGAAGACATAACAAATCTAGACAGTGAGAGAGTAATTTAAGCATCAAACTCTGTATGCTATTTGGCTCAAACTACAATATCCCAAAATTCAATAGTTCAAGTGAAGTAACTGATTCTTTTGAGGAAAATAACAGCATACCAACAGTGTAACTTGCTATGTCTGGAACCACTTAAAAATGAAATAAATATACCATTTTTATCCTGTCTTGTTTAAAGATACACATAATTTTTAAGATTGTCTTTATGCCTCCTAAAAACTTTGTTTTATCCTGCAGCAGGACATTAGTGGGTAATTCTTGTCTTATTCTTGGATATTATAAGAGTACAGTATGAGAGTGTTGATTCTACTGAACTTATAAAAAAAAATAAAAATAAAACAAAACAAAAAAACCCACCAAAACCCAGAAAATCTCCGAAATGCACTTGGAGCTTCTCAGAATTAAAATAATTTTATTTTCACAGAAAAATGAGACTAAATTCTGGACAACTTTCAAACTCAAATTAAAAAAAATTAGCAACTTTACACATAGATGAATGTTAACAGATAAATTATGTCTGAGTGATGGGAGAGAAGCTAGATAGTAGGGATTTATTTGCGAGTACTTTTCTGTCTTTATAGTTTTAATATTTTATTTAAAGTGATGGAACCCCTGTGATTCAATTACAGCAATGTTCTTTCAGATGCAGAAACAAGATTGTCTTCAAATCTGATCTCTCTTTTTGGAGCGTTCCTGTTCAGACAAGATGCACACGTAGAGATGGTGCATGTTACTACACCAGGACCCATCACTTTCTCAGTTACATGGTTATTATACACGGCCTTATATTTAAGTCATACTATTCTATACTAATTACTTTTGTATGATGTAAATGTATTTGCTCTTATTATTATGGCTCTTTTATTTGTCAGAGGAGAAGAGATCTCATTCTGCACTTTCTTTTGTTTTAATACCTTAGAATCAGTCAAGTTTTCATATTCCACAGGCAGCAAATACAGGCTGAGAAAGATTTGTGGTGTAAATGAGAGGCTCTACCCCTGTACTTGGAGAAAGACAATTAGCACTTCAATGAGGCAAAGCACACTGCGTGTTTCTGCCGCTTCTCAGGCTTGTCCTTTCGGCATAACCCTCTAGTGGAACTGGTTGGGATTTCAGTCGCTTGTGGAAATGCCTGTAGTGTTCCCTGAGCAGCATGCCACCAGGGATGGTGTCCCCGGAGACCCCTCTGATAGCATTTGAGCTCTGGCACCCTGAAAGGCTTTCCAGAACCAAGATGCTTCACATGCAGCAGTCTCGTTCTGCTGTGTCCCTTGAGGAATGCTCCCATCAAGTTCATGGGAACTTCAGGTCTCACGTGTGCTGCCCTCTCCCATGTCCTGCCTCAGCCCAACTAGCTCCCAGCTAGCACACAACAGGTGGCTGGTCTGCATTCCCTCATGAAGCCTCACCTGCTTTGCTGTTGATTTCTGAGATCTGGTGGCCATTTTGCTCTTGTGGAGACTGCAGACAATAGCAAATGTTCATTACACTGAACTCCTTATAAATAAGTAAATAAAAATCACCTGCAGAGATCCTAAGAAAAAGTGAAAATTCTAGAAGATTTTTCTAGAGAGATGTGTGGTGGGGCATTAACGTGACATTTCAGATTGTCAGTAGGTACTTATTTTGATTCTCTTCTCCATGAATTTTACTGAATCACATTTTCACATTATGATGACACCTTGTTTTGTTTGTGGAATGCCTTCCTTTCCTCAGGTATCTGCTCTAAGGAAAGCTGGAATTTGATGTACACAGATCAGTTGCTTTTCAGGAAATAATTGTTATCTCTGGCTGGACATGTTAGCTACTACCAGAGTTAAAGGGTTTATTCATCCCATTAGAAATAGTTGGGAAACAAAGAAAGGGGTTTTATTCCTCTCGGGCCTCAGGCAGTTAAATATTTTGCAAGAAAACCTTCGGGAATCCACTGAAGCAATAATGTGTTGGATATAAATGGATGAACATTGTATACATAATGTCAATTTGCAAAGAAGACAGATGGACTTGGGGTTAAAATAGAACATAACAGTTGGAAAATCCCTACTGGTCTTTTTTGTGTCATTCTAGGAAAGTAGTTTAATTTGTTTTGTTCTAGGTCACTGTAAATTTACATAATATAAGGTAATGATAATATACTTTCATGTCGTAGTCAGAATGTAATTATGAATTAAATATTTGGTCCCGGGCTATTTTAAAGCACTTCTGTCTAATACAGAATATGCACCAGGTAGCTGCAGGGAAAATGCAGTCCCTGACACTGGGGTTGTCTGTGTGATAACCCAGATGAAGGAGGATGTGCCTGTGTGGTGGGAGGGGAGCCTGCTGCTGGGAGAGCAGGAATGTGCTCTCACATCCCAGCTCCATCCCGTTCGGCAGCGCACGCTGAAGGGCTGCACACATAACTTCTGCCTTTGACTGTCCTCAGCGAGGCAGAAGGGAATTGGAGGAGTATCTCTGTAGGGGAGGGTCCAAACCAAGTAGGTATGGAGCAGCTTTTCTTTTCGGCCCTGAAATCAATGTGGCTGTAGAAGCAGCTGCACCTCTGCTGTTGATACTTTTACTCCTGGCACGTCAGTGCTAGGTTGTTCTAAAAACACTGGTGGCTTTCTATCCCAAGCTGCTGATGCCCACAGCTCTTTTCCCAGTGAGATACTCATTCCAAGGTTGTTCAGGGTTTTGCTTCTCAGTCTAAATTAAGTCAGAGTTTTTAGATTTCAAGGTAGCTATGCAATTTCTTCTTATCATTTAGGGATGTAGAATGACAGGCTTGGAGTACCTGCTGCTGTCATCTGTAGAGGTGCAGCAATGAAGCTTCTGGCATAAGTCACCCATTTTACAGGTGGGTCAGCAATTAAGAAAATGGAAGAAACTTGGTCAATGAACAGACTTTACAGATGCAATGCACAGCCAGGCATGAAAGTTCTAATTAACATTTCAGCATGACCTAGCCACCTATATATTTCATTACGCAGAACTTGTAAAGGGTCTTGTGGAAGCACCATCTGCTGATTCCCAATAAAACTACAAACACTGTGGAAACTTTCTGCTTCTGGTTCTGTGTTGAAATGGGTTGAGTGCTACATTCCAGCTTGGATCCAGATTTGAATTGAAATGAGTTGTTTATGTTTCTCTGTATTTCATGGAGTACTTTTCTTTCCTATACAAACTAGTGGAGAAAAATGACTACAATCTGAACTTCTCTGTGCTTTCCAGGCCATCCATCATATAATCTATGATGATATGATTATATATAAAAGATCTATCTGATACTTTTAATAGTGACTCTTTGTGATATTGATAAACATCCTAGGAGACTCCAGTTCTGATTATTTACACGATGATTATCCAAAACCAAACCACCTAGGTCTAGTATAGGGCCAAGAAGCAGTCTGCCAGCTGCCTACACTAGAGTCAAAAAGCAGTGACTCATTTACAGACTTGTTCTCCATAGTTATTAATAAACCAAAGGAAAGAAACTTTTCAAGGAAATAGTGGTTGAATGGATTTTCATAATCCTTTCAATGTAGAGTGACATGGAATACATTAAACCCAGAAATAGTGGAGGGGATGTGTTATTTTCCTGTACTGAATCATGTTTGAGGAGAACCAGAGCATCTTGACTGCATTATCAGATTTCTTTTTATGTATGACAAATCTTACAGGATTTCATCTGAAGAGCTCAAGAGAGCAACGTGCATTGTGCTTTAAAGTTAATGAGAATACCCTTAAGTGTGGTAAGAACCACTTCAAAACTGCAGAATAATTTTACAGGATAGGTAAAACATGATTGTCTTCTTCAGACTAGTTGTATAAATAAAGTTTGTGGGACTATTCATGGGAGTAGAGTGAGAAATATTTGACCCATGATTTTACATATCAAATATCTTTATGTATTATTAACAATCCATAAAGCTGGACATAAAGATGTGACTTGTTAATGCCAAATTTATGTCATGTGGAACAGGAGGAGAAAGAACAGAGTCTTTCCGATATGGTTTGACAAGATCTTTTTCAATAAATTTGTAAGTATCCCATGGCCATAGGTGCAGATTATAAATTTACTTGGAGGCAGGTGTTTCCATGGCTGCAGGGAAACTTGTGCCAACATGTGTTCACAGACTATTGTGTCCACAATATCTACACTAAAAGTACATGCCAGTGCTTGCAATAGACAGCAAATAGAAGCAAACTTGTGATGCTGGAATAAATTTTCTGTCCACTGAAACTAAAACTGGAACCATAAATACTATAGCTGCAAGATTATATTTGATCTTTGCCACCATTAAGATTCCTATCTCAGATGTTCTGCTTCTAATAGTCCTATTTCAAAATGTAAAAGCATAAAAGGTAACTTTTTTTTTCCACTCTCTTTTTGTTCATCTCTCTCTCTTTCATACACATGGAGATAAAGGTTAAAAGAAGGGGAAAAAATCCAGTTCTTTGACTGGGACACAGAAATGACAATTCTGAGTGGTCTGGTGCCTGCAGTGGAATATCTCTTACAGAGATCAACTCTACCAGAAGTTTCTAAAAGGGATCAAGAGGCCCCAGAGCAGACAAATATGGAATAATGTGACCACAGAGAAGACTGTCCATTGAGGTAGTGAGTCAGTGATGAGCCTTGTGTCTGAAATATGCATTGATGCTCTCACTCTTACAGAGGGGTCTGTCTGCCACATGTTACCATAGTGGCTTTGACTTGTCACAAAGCCTAAGCCTTTTGAATCCTCCTAAATTCTTTACCTCATTTTTTACCTTGTAGTAATGAGTTTAATACTTAAATAAGCAGGTCTTTTCATCACTCCTAAAAATAACTCCTATTTTTGATGGAAATGTGAATTAGAAACATGTAATCTGGGACTACTGCCATTTAGATTTTTATCTGTGATAATTTCCAGCATTAAATTCTCCAGAAAGCTATGATGTATGGCCCAGTGTGGAGTATTAGTTGGAAACATTTGGATCTCTGTGCCTCGGTGATGCTTGTTTGTCTCTGTGAGCTGCCCAGTGTGGCTGTGTGCCAATGCAGGGTGGTGGTGATGGAGGGGGGAAACAGGGGCATCTTCAGCCCTGCTTTCTGTGCTGGCAGCCAGGGACTGCAGTGTCCAAAGTGCTCCAGTGGCAAGGGAAAAAGCCCCTTCCAAAGACAGCAGAGTTGTCCTCCTTGCCCACCCAAGCTGGTGTCAGAGTGGTGTCTGAAGCTGGCAGGAGGCTGGGCTGGGTGAGCCACCTGTGGGAGGGCAACTTGCTCACAAGTCTCTTGCCTTCCTAAGCAAGCAGAGGTTGCTTCCCAGAGATGCATGAGCCCCTGAAAAGCCACACTTAGGGCTATGTTATAGGAGTAATTCCTTTTGAAATGGGTTGCCTCTTAAATGTAGTGGTCTCCTTGTTGTTTTATGAGGACAAAGGGTAAATAAGATTATTTTTGTTTGTTATGGAATTGCCTAGTGACCAGCTGTGAGCCTCATTATGGCAGCCACTGTTCAAATTTAGAGTAATAGATATCTCCTAATGCTCATATCAAAACATCTAAATAGACCAGACAGATGAAGGGTAAGAAAAGTGGCAGAAATTGCAAGCAGATAGGAGTATTCGATTTGCACCCTTAATAACATTTTATTTTGTGGTGTATGCTTGCACTGTGACTGCTTGTTTTATTTATTTCTAGGCTAAATAATCCTGACATTTTAAGGCTATAAAATGCTTCTTAAGGTTGTAACATTCTTATCAGTTGTCTCCAGTCACTTTCTATTTCTGTAATATGTTTCATTAGGTGGAGTAATCAGAGAAAATATATTATTTAACATGAAGACATACCACTTATTTGCATCAAAACATTCAGATATTTTCAGTAATATTCCTTATTACTTGCTGACCAAGGCAGTTGGAACAGATGTTTCCCCTGAGCTATACACAATGACATCTAGCTGTTTTTCTTGAGTGTATGAGCAATGCAGAAGTGTTTCAAATTATGCTTGCCATTGTGTATTGCTTCCTGAATTAGTGTAGTAATTTTATTTATTGTCTGCTCATGCTCTGTGAAAAAACCTCATGTTTTCCACAATGTGCCATGTTAAGGGGGATGGTGGAAGGCTTCCCCTCTCTAAGACTGCAAAAATTGTGCCTATAAATGAACACTTTATTATGCTAATAGATATCTTTATTATTATAAGCAGTATTTATTATTAAATTATTATTAAAACTTTCTGTGCTTCATTTTTTGGACATGGAGAAGTTTCCAGTTGCTAGGAATGGCTACAGAGAGCCAAGACTTGGGAGGTGTAATTATTGCATACTCCTCATCTTTCAAAAGACAGGCTTATCTACAGGCTGCCATTCTGCATGAAAAGAGCACTTGGGCTTGGTAACTGAGTTCAGCTTCCCTTTCTCCCTTCTGGATCTTTGCCTGGGGGATCATCAGCCACACTTTCCATGGAGATTGCTAAGGGCGACTTTCTTCCGGCCCTCTTTAAACAGACATTTGGGGCAGTGAAAATGTAAATAATTTAATAGACTCCAGCCAGCAGTTCCTAAAGCTAGTACAACCACAGCATAGTGTTTGTAAAGTAACAACAAAGCCAAATGCATTCAATCCTGAAGCTTTTCAGTCAGTAAGTACAGAAATGATTTAAACCTACTCTCACCAATCCCCAAATGATGCATTAAATCAATAGCTCACATGTACTTGTGGGACAGTTGATCTGCAGGGATCAAATTGATCTGCAAGAATGCAGTATAGCACATACATCTTTTCTTGTCACAACATCTGCACTTCTAATTTCTTGAAATGAAGTTTTCTTGTGGAGATGAAAACTAAAGAAAATTATCAAGAAAATGAGTATGTGGTTGTGGTGTGTCTTATGCCTCTTTGCCAAGTAACAGAATCACAAGTTGATTTCTGCACCTGCACATACCTTTTATTTTATGTTTTGAGGCTCAATGAAAAGAAACAATGCTGCTGTGTCCCATACTGACATGCATAGAGCTGGCTTCAAGGCAGTACAGACCTGTATGAAATGAGAACGTTTGAGGGCTTTGTGAACTTTTATAGAGGATCAGAAGAAAGCTGTTTGGCACAGGTGTTTCTGTAACTGTGATACATTGGAAAATTTCAGCATGTTCAAGGGCGCTTATGCTGTGGCTACTACAGCTGTTCTAACTCTCACTACAAGGACAAGGTGGTGTTTTAGTGCTAGCACACTTGGTTGTGTAATATAAAACAAGTAGGAAAGGAAATATGAGTTCAGCTAAGGTGGTGCTCTTTTTGGTCCCGTTTGTTTTTTTTTTTTTTTCTTTTTTTTTTTTTTTTTCTTTTTTTTTTTTTTTTTTTTTTTTTCTTTTTTCTTTTTTCTTTTTTTTTCTTTTTTTTTTTCGGTCTTTGTTTTATGAAGTTTCATCCCTTCACATAGAAAAGCCACAGGCAGAGGCAGAAACAATGTCATAACAAAGAGACTGGGATGGAGAACAGCCAGATATCTTCTAATATTGCTGCTTCTTCCTGCTGCTTCTTCCTTCACACATATTCGTATGTGCCTAAATTCCTTGAGCTAGGAAGGACAAAGAACAAATGCAGCATTAGACCAAAGTGAGAATGTTTTAAATCTCTTCCACAAGGTTGGAATATGGCAGTATAAGTTAGTCTTCTGCTCCCTGGCTTGCAGTTTGTTCTTGTGCTTTTAAAGGATGTCTTGAACTGCAAGGTGATTCGGTTCCAGAGAACTAGGTTGAAATCTATTGAGGTTGTACTATGTGCATGTGGTGATTTGAATTAATTTAAAAACAGGCCATGACATTAACATTGCTATTATCTAACCTTTCTATATATAGAACAGATTTATTTTACATGGAAAATGAAGATATGATCCTTGCCTAGATGAGAGTCCAGTTCGTGCTGAAAAAGTTATTTATGCAGACTGTGCTCTGAACTTTCAATCTGCTGGTGTGGGTGCTGGCTCAAGAAGAGCTCTCTGTGAGTGGCCAGTCTCATCCTCTATCTAGCTGACTTCTCAGAAGATAGAAGATATTTTGCAGTGTGCTTATTCTAAATTAAGTTGTGCATCTGTAGTCACTTAGGCATTTTCACAGCCGTTCCAGAGACATTTAACAGCAGGTGGTAGACTTTATTCCTAGTAGGGCAATGAACAGTGAAGCTTCTGAAATAAACTCTCTTATTGAGCAGTGTTTTGTGGGTAGATTCCCAAGTGTCTAATAAGTTAGAGACTCATGCAACAGCCTTTCCAGGGACACTGATAGGAGCTATTTTCTCATTCCAGCTATCTGTTTTCATGAAGCCCATGAACACTTAACATCTCTGAAAGTAACTCTGCTATGCCATGTGACTTAATTAAGTGGGATGATGGCTTCAAAAGCTTTGAAGGATGGCCAGGGTTAGTGGGAGAGAAAATACACAAATGCATAAGTAGATGTGCAGTCACACATACACAAAAAGCTGTGTATGTAATACACACCTTGGATAGGCTGGTAGGTCTAAAAAAATGGAGGCCACAATATAAAAAAAGGGAATGAGGAACAAAGCTGGTGAAACTGATGGAGTAAATTCTGTAACATAAGCAAAAACTTTAGTCTCATCTCATTTTCCTAATGCTTATGTTTTGGGTTTGTTTGTTTAATTAATCTTGATGTGTCTATGATGATTTCAGTGTCATCCATTGTCTTACTCACAGTGATATAAGTGAACAGTCAGTCAAATCCAGCAGGATGAACAGAATGTCTCTTGGTAAGGGATTCTGCTGTAACCATCAGTGGTGTGACACACAGGAAGGGTACATTTATGGACAGTATTATTATAACATCCACAATCATTTTGGAGGCCAAGCTTTTTGCAGGCACTTCAGTGGAATGATGCTAGTTTATTCCAGACACCAAGCAAAAGAAGCTTTCTGCTTCTAACATTCATGTTGCTTGCTTATACTTTTCATTATTCATAGAATGACCCTTGACAGACTTCATACAATATTTGGAATTAATATCACTTGGCTTTTATTTCAAAAATTCAAGCTTTTAATATGCATTGATTAGCTAGCCTCCTGAGGGAGAGAAAGATGAAGAGGGTACTCATTTTAGTGAAATTTAGAGGATGCAGCAAACTGCACTTTGGTACCTTTGTAGTTAGCTTAGACTAGTAGCTAAAACAAGATGTACTGAATTTGATCTGCTAATACAGGGAAAGATCAATATCACCTACAGCCTCGCCAGCTGTGTCAAAGAGTTCTTTCCTAGAGATTGTGATGTTTTGTTGGGCTTGAAAATTCTTACTGCTTACAAAGTACCTACCAGTTATCATGTGCTTGCAGATTTCATTCCTTTTCAGAGATTTACAAAATGGTGTTGAGGGAAGAATTCCTGTTGTTGATGTTGGTTTCACTAGGAAAAGGTTCATGCTAGCAAGAACCTGCTTGTTGTGTAGCTACACGGTGTCTTTAGTGGTCACAGATCACAAGATATTCATGGTACTCTAGTGTTTCTAGGGTTCTACATACAAATGGCAGGGTAGTACTTTCCCCAAGAAAGAGATCTGAAGTGAGGAAACTCTGAGAGACTGTTTTTTGTCACAGTATTGTCTGTTCTTTAAATGGTGTTTCACATTAGGTGGTTCCATAAATCTTCTTAGTGGAGGGTGATAATATCTTTACACAACACGCAGAAGGTAACATCCATCTTACATCTTACATTTCTGTCTTATGATTCATACCATTTGTATGTGAAGTTTCAGTGTGGTTAGAGGCTGACAAATATAAAATTGGACTTTTTAAAAAAGTTAGTGAGATCTATTAGTTATTCAAATCAGACAGAATAATAGTGTGTTTTCAGTAAGCATTTATTTTATCAAATGTCCTGTATTCTCTTTTAAAAGATCATCACAAGTAAAATTGAAACACCACTTAACTCATAACTTACAATAACTAACACTAATAACAATAGCATATCACTTATTAAGCCTGTAGAAACCACAGCAGACTGGTAATCTTACAGCTGATGATGAATTGAACTTTTCCATTTCTACTACTACACTAATAAAGAAGAGTTAAAGACCAGCCTTCCATGTGGGTTGAATAGTCTATCCTTTCCTGGATGGGAAAGATGTTATTTTCTATTCTTATTCATTTAGCAGACATGTAAGTAAAAAGGCTAAATCTTATTTTGTGAAGGTTGGTGCACACATCTGTTCATCTCACTGTACTGTACTCTTGTCCTACAAATGTCTTCAGGGCATTACATTAAAGAAAACCAGTCCTGCAAAACCAACTTACTCCATTTACTTATGTCCTCTCACAGAGTATTTTTTCACTATTCTGTCTGTATTCTAGGCTTATGGGTTTATTTAAATTCACTCAAAATTGAACTTTATTGTCAGATATTTTTGGGCACTCCATGATAAAAGTACCCTGGAGTATTCTACATCCAGATGAATACAGAAAATTAGCATTTTATTTAGTCTTGTGAAATTGTGTAGCATCCTGACTATAATAGCCATTTCCTAAAAATTAAAAAAAAAAAAAAAAAAAAGAAATGGAACTTAGTTTCTTATCAGACAGTAAAATCAATGCTAATGTCTGTTAGTGGGTTTGTGACAATTTGGGGATCTATGTTGTAAGATTCCAATCTGGTAAACAGTTATAATAGTACTAAGATATTTGCCCTCGGGACTTTGGAAGAGATGCAAATGTAGTTGACCTTCTTGTCTCCTCTTCTATGACCTGGCATACAAGGAATATTCTGAAAGAATCAGTGAACATTAGTAAAACCAGGGAGCAGAAATCTCACCTCAGAGATGATAAGCATGTTGTGAATGCTTTGATAAAAAGACAGAGAGGCAGACAGAGTTAACCTATTAAGAGTTTCATGGGAGGAGAGCTGAAGGAAAAATTGAAAAGATAATCCAGAAAAGTTAAGTAGGAAAAAATGTCAACATTCATAGTAAAGCAGGAGAGAAGGGAGAAGGAGCTATAAGTATGAGGAATGGAAGGTACGCTAAATCCTGATATTATGTGTGCAGTGTTCAAATGAGAATGAACCATGAGTTGAGCATAAAATAGAGCTTGAACATTCTGGAATCCTGGCAATACAGTGGAGGTAGGAGATGCTGTCTGGTGTTTTGCCAGAGGTATGCAAACAAACAGGAGGAAACGAAGGAAGACAGGAATGAGGCAATTCTGCTATTCGTGTGATTTTATAATGAGGAAAGGATGATTTTTTTTCTTCAGGTGAGCTATTGGTAAAACACAAGGCAAAAAACCAGCAGTGGCTGTGGAGACAGCTGGCGAAAGAGGAGATGAAGATGTTGCAGTTCAAAAAGCCAGATGATGGGAGAACAAGTGATGCAATATTACAAGCCTCTTACTCATGCATGAAAGAGCAAAGGTGAGGAGAGATCCGGAAGGAACAAGGCATGCCTGAAATCAATGTTTCTAAAAGAACAGTGAAGAGACAAATTACTCTGATGCTTTGCCCTTATAACAGAACATGCTGCAGTTAATGGTGTAAATTGAGCTCTGGGGAGGAGCACTGTCTGAGAGGCTATAAGTTTCCTTTTATACATGAATTTATCTCAAGCTGCTGGATCTCAAGTTGTACTGAGACATCCAGGTTAACCTTAGCTAAACATGGGTACGAAATATCTGTAGCAATGCCAAACATCCATTCTAGGTCAGAGATTTTAATTCCCTTTTCAGTCAAATTAATGGAGAGATTGCAGTCAATGTCAATGGTTTAGGTACAGACTCTCAGATCTACAGGGAAGGAACATGGACAAAGCTTGAGATTGTTCATCTGCCTGTCACACTTAAAGGCAAATCTTGATGTTTAGGTGTATCTTGCAGTGCAATTTTGCAGTAATAAATGAGTTACATGCTTTGCTGTCACAAACTTTGAATCTATAATTGATTAGAAATTACCAAATATCAGGAGAAGCAGGGAGAAAATGTCCAGAAGTAAGTCACAAAGCGGTACCAGCCATACAGCCACAGAAAGAAATCTGTCCATAGCATATTACCAGGGTTCTGCATTATTTTTGGAGGCAAAGAAGAATAATATTACACAACATATTTGTTTTCACATTTTTAATTAAATTTTGTAGAAATGGAAAAATAATTTTTTTATGGAACTACTATCAGTCTGTAACCCAAAACTTCTTTCAATATTTAAATGTTTTAATATAAACCATTCATTCTGGACTAAGTAAAAAAATATGTCCAAAATGGAAATAATCCAGATAATATGGTCTGCTTTCTTTTACAAGCCTCAAATAGCTTCCATTTTGCTAACAGTTTTATATCTGTATAAATGTAGGTAGGAAATGTTTGTAACATAAAGATGTATGGCCACTTTTTACATTACTGAATGAATTGTATGCCAGCAGTGTGTTAGGTGTATTATACCTCAGTTTGACTGACTGTGGTGTTTATTTCTTTGTAGAGTCATCAGAGCGTTACAAAAAACCATCCTCTGAAAGCCATTGAGGAGTACTTTGTCATCAGACCAGTTGGATCTCATTTGGACTGCTTGTCATCAGCTCTCTGCAATAGTTTATTTAGTTGTCACAAGTACAGGCAACCTTTTCTGAGGTTTGGCCTTTAGCTGATTGTGTACGATTCTCTGTTAGTCCAGTAGAGGATTGTCAGAGTACTGATCTGAATGGGTAAGCAAAGAAAGATTTGTATTGAGGGGAACATCAAAAGTTAAGGACATGCTCGACACAATTTTGCGAAGCTTTTAAATGCCATTCTTTGGAACATCTCAAATCACAAGTCAACATTAAAACAACAACAACAACAACAAATCAACCCACACAACATTGTCTTATTCTGAATTTAGTTCCACTGAAACACACAATCCTGTTTGTACAGCAAATTGAAAGTGCTGTAGATCTGGCTGGTGGGAACTGTGCAATCATCTATACATCCTCTTGTAAGGTCCTTAAATTTGCTCTCACAGCTCTTGGGAGTGACACAATTCTAACTAAATCCATGTGGATCCACATTGAAAAAAATGTCTGGAATCCTGAATATATTGTTTCCTCTTTCTAGAAAGGGGACTTCCTTCTCTAAGCACAAACACTGTTTCTGTATTTTAAATCACATACCTGACTTTCTGGTCAGACATGGTGAACCTACTGAATGAATAACTGAAATAAGCACTTTTTGTTCAAGAGAGCATCTATTGCCTACTTGTCATCCACTTCCAGGCACATGCGAGATCTGACACTGCTCAGTGTTGTCCTAAAATATTATTTTCTTGTCTGTGTGGATTGTCTTAATGATCTGTATCCCTAGAGTGGATACAAAGTTCATCTTCAAAAAAATTAATTGTTCAGAGATTGAAGAACCAGTGATTCTCCATAGTGCAAAATATCACACTACATAAGGAATTCTGTGTGAAAAACCACGTTTTGTTAGGTAGGAGAAGTCAACAGAAGTGTTTGGGTACATGAGAGGAAAAAGGTCCTGTCCACAGAAAGAGTGTTCTCACTGCAGCCTTGACTGACTCTGGAGTCTCAGACAGTGATCACCACCAGACAGGATTTCCACCAACTGTGGCTTGGCCCAAGAGGACTACTGCAGTCTGTTATGGTCCATGGCTCTGGGGGGTCCCTGAGCACCTCGGGAGCGACCCTTCCCCCGGAGCTCTGCTGCTCTCAGCTGCTGCTTCTCAGGGTGCAGAGATGACACAGAGGCCAGACGGGTCTGGGTGAGGCTGAGGGGGTCATTGAAGGTGTGCCAGAGCCCAGGACCCTGAGCAGGGTCAGGCAGTGGGGTTATGAGGGGATGGGGCAGAACAGACAACCCATGAGGGCACAGCTAGGGAGGGGTCCAAGGAGGGGTTTACATCTTACAAACTGATCAGGGGGAACAGGGGAGGGGAATGATACACAGGGACAAACAGGGCATGGAGTAACTAAAGATTGATAGGGAAGGTTCTGGGCAGAGGGGTAGGAATAGAGGGGATTGACATCTGGGAAAGGAGGAGGTTAGGGAGAAGACCTGGGGGCCAATGGGAGAGTCTCTGAGGAGTGGCTGGCTAATAAGTGAGAGGGATTGACATAAAACCAACTGAAAAACAATTAAGGTATGAGTCAAAATATAATACAAGCTGATACAAATAAAGATAGGCACCATTACAGGGAATGGGGGAGGACATGCTTAGGGAAGACATACAGCAAATCCTAAAGCATAATCATAATTTCAAGCAAACCCCTTATGATTGCTAACTCACACATAAAACAGAAGGCTAACCGAGGACCTAAAGCAGAAGCACACTGCAACAGTAGTCCCTACAAGTTGCAACACCAGGAATAGGAGGGCCATCTAAACCAGATCAAGAGCTGTGACAAATGCTTTTTAGTGATGCTAAATACCTCTGAGATCTGGATAAGTTCAGCTATTAGTGCCATCTTCCATCTTTTCCCCTTGTTCTCCAAACCCTTTATTTTCTGCAAAACCTGAGTGCATCCAATCACAACTGTTAAATCACCTTTTTGTGGTCTGTTCCCAACCTACTTTGAAGGTGAGGAAAGGGTAACTTCCTCATTTATCTGATTGGGACAGAATGTGTGGGAGCAACAGGCAAGCTGGGTGGATACAGATTATGTTCTATCCAACACCTTTGTTAAAATCAGTTTAGAGACACAACTCCTCTGCAGGAAACAATTTTTGACTGCTTAACTTACTGTTGCAAAATCTTCTGAAAAAACTCCAGCAAAAATCTCTATTACAAATAATTTAAGTTGTAAATCATAATATTATGTAATTCCTTTGTTTGAAATATACCAGTTGTTTAGGGAAATCTGTTTAGAGACACCTTCTGTCTTTAAATTTCAATGGTTTTGTCAAAACATGTGTCTCTTTAACTGCTGTATTATCTTCAGAAGTTTTTGTTTTTCCTTGTCTATGTTTTCAGTGAGGGAGGGCAGGAAGTCAGAAATGATTCATACCATTTTGGGATGTGCTGCTTTTCCTGACAACATTGATTACAAAGCTGAGCCCACTTGTTAGCAAGAACAACACAGAGGATGTTTTCAAATCCATCCTCTTATTAATCACTTCTTAGTTCTTGTAAATAATCTGCGCAAGTACATCCTTAATACGTCATTTGCACTCTAATGAATAGAGTGCAGCAGGGGCAGCTCAGCTTTGAGAAATGTAGCCCAGAAATTTTTATGTGTGTTTTCTCACCATTGTGGCCCTTTTTATTTCCATTCTATTTAATTTGTCTGAGGCAATAGTTTTGAATTTTAGAGCCTTGATTCCAAAAACTTATTTTTTGCAGCTATTTTAAAATATATTTCCACACCCCCAAAAAGAGCTTATTCAGAGAAGTAGGCTTTTAAAAATCTGGAAACATGTATAAAAAGAAAACTATTAAACAATGTGTGTCTGGGTTTCCATTGATATTTTTACTGCAATTATAGAAAATGTTGGTATTTTAATGAGATTTTTTCCATCCATTTGCTTCTTCAGCTTAATTTTTTCAGTAAAGATACAAATCCTGCGTTTATGACATCAGAATTTTTTGCCATGGAATGTAATGTACTGTCACAAACACACTGTTATGGTTACATGACAATTTCAAATCAGACTACAAAATACATTCCAAGTGAGAAAATATGCCTTTAAATCAAGAATACATAAATAGGAGAAATAAATCATTCTTCTCAAGCGCTTAGCACCAACCTGATATTATATGACATAGAATGGGTCACTTTTTACCTTAACAAAGTTCCCAACCTGATGCAGACAGGGGCATCAGGGGGAATCAGAGGCATCATAAAGGACACTTGCAATATGCCTGTCAGAGATACAGAGCTGAGACTGACAGTTGTTGCAGGTGTGCTGGAAGAAGAGACTGGCCAACAAATAGACAAGAGAGTATTTGGAGAGCCACTGGGCCCAGAGGTATCCTTATGCACTTCAGAAGCAAGATGAGCTAAGATAAAATAGGGTTTGATCATATTTACAAAGCTGCTCCTTCAACATGAGCAGGCGACTGGACTATGGAATGCACTTCAAGGGAGTTAGGGAGTGCAGCAAAGCAATTGGAGGAGTCTGGGCAGGGCAGAAAGCACAGAGGGAGAATCAGTGGATATTAATGTAGGGGTGTAACCACAGCTCTATTGTGCAAATTTTGAAGGGCTGACTGTGCCCTGGCACAAAAGGGATAGTGAGGAATTCAAAGGGATGAGTACTGTCTTCTTGAATAGTGAAAATAAAAACTAAGTATGAGCAAATGAGAACAAAGAGGAAGAGGCTAAGGTAAAATATTATGGAAGCAGGTATAATGAGTGACTAAGGCACAAGCATGGCTTTTTGTGGCAGAAATGGGAAACAAAGTATGAGTGCTGGGAGAACATAGAAGAAGAACAACAGGATTTTCCAGGAGTTTGATCATGAAGAAGTTTCAGGTAGAGACACAGAGAACAGGAACTACTCTCATTCAGATACAAACAGAGCTACAAATCTATAAGCTTACTGAAGGCTTGGAATCCTGTCTGGGAATGCAAAAAAGAGGAGAAATACTGAGATGAAAACAGCGGATGGAAAACAAAAACAGGCTGCATTTATATGGTAACCAGGAAATAATCAGAGAAATATCAGTGTGGTGATGGAGAAAAATGGAAGTGCTGGAAGCAGGGGAAGGAGATACCTGAACACCAGAAAGACAAACTGTGGATCCAGCCACCCTCCCAACAGATAGATCCTGATGTCTGTACAGTTTTCTATGCTGTGCTTTTTCTATTGCAGCCAGTCCTGCAACTCCTTTGGGGAACAGAGTTTTGAACTAACAAGTTAAGAATTTGCCAAGTACTGACATAACTGAAAATAGAAAGTGTCAGGACCGTGCTGTACATATATACACTGCACACATATTATACACACATACACATTCCAGGAAATGGGTTCTTTCTTCCCTTCTTTTCCTAAGTAGGTTATAACTAGGTTTTCTCTGTGGCAGACATTTTCCACCTTGGTGCCAGGCAACTATCTTTAGTGCAGAATGATGAAAATATTAGCTAATACTTTTTAAGCAGCCAACCCAGAAATGCGTAGCCATTTAGCAGGCATAAACCTGGCTATTCCTGATTAAAATCTCTGACTTGGTTCAAAGCATACAGCCCACTTTTAGAGTGTCAGCCTTTCCCTAGATTCACATGGCAGTGGCACTGCCATGGACATATAGGGTTAGCTTCTTGCTGCCATGAGCTATTGATTCACCAACTTCAGCTGAAGCTGTGCTGAGTCAAAACAGGAAAGAATCAGATCTGCCCTAACTATCCATTTATGGATTTCTCTGGTGGGACACTGTATATGCTGCCTCCAGCTAGGAGTTCTTGCTGTGAGTTCAGTACAGACTGTTCATTTCTTGCAATGCAGTCTCAAAGAGTTAGCTTGAAAACTTACTGGAAAAGATGCACAGATTTACTTGTTTTCCTTTTCCCCAAGCACGGTAATAAATGAAAAAGAGTTCTGTACTTTATCAATAAAAAAATGCAGACATAAAAGTTTGTAGGGCTATTGAGACACTTCTGTAATAACTTTTTTATTTTTAAAAAGCATTCATTGTACTTGATCTCATGTTAGCAACACATTCAAATGCTGTCAGAAATTATTATTAATTCCTTTGGTGTTTTTGTAACAATGTAAACCATGATGAATTAATTTGGTACCAATATGGATGTCATAAGTACTTTATCAGATTTCCAGCTCAATTCATGACTAATTATCTTACCATTATTTTAAGGAGTTACCCAGATGTGCTTATGATAGAATTAAGGTAAACAATGACTGATGCTCAGACGTTATGATTAGAGCAGCTATACACAAGTTGACAAAACCTCATGTGCCTTTCAATATAAAGCACCTGCCAAGCCACATGTGCACCAGATTTCTCAAATACCCTGTCACTCATTAATACAGATGTAGACGATATTTTAAAAGTCAATATGTAGAATGGAGACTTTTTTCAAAAGGCAGGCAGGTTTTCTCTTCAAAACCCACAAACTCTCTACTTAAAATTTTTCGTGACCAACTTGTCTGCTAGTTAAAATACTGTTGTTATGCGGTCTACAGTTTTTTACATCCAATTCAGTATACTATGTCAACATAGAAATAGCATGCCTAAAAGTGTGTTTTCACAAAATGATACAATTTAGGTTTCGGAAAGACTTTTTAACCTCAGACTTTCCAATGTCTTACCTTTGTCAGATTGTTTCCTACTTCAAGGTATGTAGGCTTGAGTAGTATTATTTCACTATTTCTGAAAACCGTCAAGGAACCTAACTACTTCTCCAACGGAACAATTCCAAAATCTGTCAGAATGCCAGTACATAATTCAATCTAATTACTGCCTATTTGGTGTTTACATCTTTGGATATTTGAAGCCATTTACCATGGTTGTTCTGCTTCTGATTTCTGCAGACAAGTGGGTCAGAATTTTAATAAATTATTTAATAAATACTAGAGAACTTGGTTTGCAGACTATCTGGGGAGTATCTGATGCCTTTTGCTAACTATGTATTTAGGTTCTGTGACTGAAGAATGTCAGGGCAGTAAGGGAAGACTACAAGGGGGTGGAATGGCTGGTTTGCTACATTTGAAAGAGTGTATCCAACTAATTTGAGATTTAAGAAGACAAAAAGCTTCTTTGTTTATTTTGGTCTTGGATTTCAAAGGTGCAGAAGTGTACATATTGCTGACTGTCTAATTTGAAAGGACTGAACACAGCCATAGAAACCTGGACATCATTTTCATTTTGAGCTGTACTGCAGCTTCTATTATGAGTCAGAGATGAGTTAAGCAATGAATTTAAGAATTAAAAGAAAAAGAGTTAAGAAAATGCTCCTCTTGCTAATAGAGACTGTGGTACTGATCTGTGGGAGCTTGTGGTGATCCAGACAACATTCATATTTCAACATGAACTATTGTTGCTTACAAAATTAGAGTTATATAATTTTTTGTTCCTAAAGTCTTTAGGTGCAATTTTATCTCTGCTCACAATACCTGTAAGTAACTTCTCCTCTTTGACTATATCTTCTATATAACCACAGAACTACACAATTATTTTACATAATGTTGACCAAGTAGGGTCAGTGTAGGGTTGAGTACTGGGTGTGAGTACTATAAATGGAGCTGATATTAACTTCAGTGTTCTGTTTTATTGTTTTAGTAATATCTAGGACTTATGTAGCACTCATATACCAGAATTTCAGTTGGGCCTGTGTGCTCCGAAGCTTTGAAAAACCTTTGTCCACACTTTTAAAGGCCTAAAAATTTAGAAAAACAAGTCACAACTTAATTAAAGTTAATAGGGGTTTTTTTTACATATTAATATGTTTTGATTTCTTTCACAGTTTTTTCTTTTTCTGTTTCTCAGTCTTTGCATGGGCAAACTGAAGTAAGCATATCTGACAGGATTTGGGTTGTTCCGACATTCTTGTTTCATGTATCCTTTGCTGTTAAAGTGATGCTGCAGCATCTGAGTTTATTGAATGAAGCAGGTAAATATTTCTGAAGACCTAAGTGATTCATATGTTAATTCTTCATATTTTAGCTTTTTAATGGAACAATTTAGCTTATTGGATGTAAAAATGCTAGTAATACTTTGAAAATGCAACAATTATTCTCTTACTATACCATGGGAAGGCAATTGTAATTTAATGTTGCTACACCATTTTCATAAACTATGAGTCTGCTACCAAAACTATTTCTAAACAATGACCCTTTCAGCAAATTGTCCCCCAAACCAAACTTTTATAGGCAGATTTGAAACAGGAATATAAAACCAACAATATTGTACCATTCCATGAAACTGGGCTCTATTTTGTAAGAAGTTCTGTGGCCCAGAAAGAGTTTTAAAAACATATCAAATATCCTGAAAAGCAAAATCCTGGCAACAAGGAAGTGATAGTTTATTTTTTATTTACTGTGTCTTTTATTTGACCACTCAATGTTGAAAGATAAGGAAATTCTGTAATGGAAGTTTTTTGAATGTTGATCCTTCTGGACTTAATGCTTCTCTCACAGCTTTGCATATTTTATTTCTGTGTAGCTACTGTTGGGACTTTTACCTGAATACTCATGAAGAGAATTGGGCTGTTTGCTTTCAGTAACTTTGTAAACATAGAACAATGAACATTGAATTTTGCCTCTTGTATTTGTCTCTGGTGTTTTACTGTGGTCCTGGGGAGTTGTTTTCTCCTTGCTCCTTTTCCCAGACCTTTCTATGGATGATTTTAGAGTCTATCCTTGGACTGAATTGTTAAAATGTGGTTTGAGGTCTAGACCATGCCTGCTCATGGTTTTCCACCTGTACTCCTCCATATCCTCATGATCCTGATGTCCACTTGGCCTATGGACTTCTGAGCACTTGTAGTGCCTGGATATGCAATACTTGAAGGATTAATGAGATTTGGCTATATGCTTGCTACTGCTCTTCTGAGCAGGATTACACAAATCTAATACCCTGGATTTTTAAACTGCCTCCACTGCCTCAGGGGAACAGGCCAGGTGGCCAGGTTTTATAGCTCCTTTACATGATGTTGTATCTCTCTTCTCAGTCATTTTTTTAGTCTGTCCCTACTTTGTAATAAGTGAATGCTGTAAACGTCTTTAAAATTGGAGATTGTACATTTCTGAATAATACAAATGGTCCTAATGCCATTTTCCCATTCCAGCACTTCCCACTGCAGTTCCTTAGCTTTTAATCAAAATTTGGAAGGGTTAAGGGTATATATGTGCCCTGATGAAATGTGGTGCTAATAAGGAATGGGTTGTGCTGGTACTTGCCCCACTCCTGATGTTTAAATGCTACCCAGCTTTTGAGGCCTTTTACTGTCCCACCCAGCTGAGGAACATTTTATTGATCCCTTGACTCTTGAAAATCCTGATTAGCTGGAATCAAGAAAAAAGACTCCTGTCTGGATTTCTGAGTAATACTCCAAAAAACTTAGATTGGTCACTTGTTAGGAATTCTAGTACTATTATATCATACTGCTTTCTCAACGGGCAGCTTTCAAACCAGTCCAGGAGGAAGACCATCATGATGTCCTCAAAGGTCAGCCCTAGAGTTTGTGATGAGGTGTGGAAAATTAAGGCAAATAGAAGCATTGGACAATCCAAATTCTCCCATCTGAGGGTTACAGGTGTCCTAGAAAGATAAGGATTACTCTGTCTTACTACAGTCCTCTGCCTGGATCAGTGCCATTTGAGGTGGCTGTCTGCCAGTGAGGTCAGTGATCTTTTGATTTTCTTCTCAGTGTGGACCATCTGCTCTTTGAATCCTTGCTACAACTCAACTTTTTTAGCAAGTTTAAAGTTGGCTAAACTTTTCTCAGCCTCCCTTATTTTCCAGGAAACTCTCTAATACACAAACCCCAGATTGCTGATTACCTCTTCATGTCTCTTTACTACTGAATGATGGGACCATTTGTTACTGATTTTCCTAATGAACACAGACAATTTGTCACTGATGAACTGAGGTATTTTTCCTCCTTCTTTCAAGTTTTTCTCCAAGTGCTTCCTGGGAAATTTCCAGATGCTGCTGTAATTCCTTTTGTGAAGTTTCAGCCTCTGACTTGAAAGCATCTTTGGCTATCTTGGACTTAACATGCTTGACAGGAATCTCAGTTAACAATTTCTTCCCCTGGGGAAATCCTTGATTTCCTCTTCAACAAGGATCTCACTATTAACATAATTGTTACTGTTTTTATAGAGTAGGTAGCCATAATTCGTAGTTGTTCAGACTGATCCTGTTTTAAGAGCAGATATGTAATATACTGATGTACTTTTTGATGTGACCCTCTTTATTTATAAGGCGTATAAAAAACCCTTTCAGATTCCAGGAAAGGTCTTGCAAGAGAAAGCATTTTCAATGTTCACAGATACAAGTGGTTTTTTTCAGCCAGTTCTCTGTCCCCTAGATTCTATGAGTTGGCTTTCTTTCAAAACCTCAAGTACTTGCCTTGATGTCTCTTTGGCTTCTTTGCTTGCATCTGGCCATTCCTGTCCATGAACATCCAAACTTTTACTAAATGGTATGTATACTAATTGAATTTATAGACATTTTCCAGCAAAAGTTTTTCATCATCTAACTCAGTTTCTTATTCAGCTTGCCTATGGCTAGAGTAGTGACTCACAGGTTTCAGCTGTTTTATATGCATTACACTAAGAAGGACTGCTTCTGGGGCTTCCCGTACATGAGGGAAACACCTCCAGTGTGTCTCACTCAGCCTTCACCATACCAATAAGTTTATGTCTGAGGAGGTCTGCAGCAGAGCACAGCTACACAGTCTGCCAGCGTCCCCTCTCTGTGACACCACAGACGAGGAAGGCCCCGCGTTCCCTCCCTGGAGACGCCCCAAGGGAAGCGGCCGCAGCTGCGGCACAGCTGAGCGGCCCTGCTCTGGCCTCCTGTGCACTCCTCTGCAGCTCCAGGAAGGTCCTTTGGCCACCTCCACACTGCCACAGGCAGGTGCTGTCAGGTACACTCACAGAGCTCTGCCCAGAGCTGACAGGGAAGGTTAATTTAAAAAAAACCAAACCCACACCCCAGTAAGAAAAAAAACAACTGGACCCCCAGCAGAGCTGTCCCCTCCCTCTCTGCTTTCACCTGCATTCACATAGCACCTGAGACTTCAAGCAATGAGCATTCCTCAGGCACATGTGCAGCAAAAGCAGCTTGAGGACAGTCTTGCAGCAGCATTTTCTCATCCCAGTGAAAAAGGCCCCTTAGCAGGCAGCTGGAGGGGCTTTGCAAAGGCCAGGGAGCAGGGCCTCAGCTGCCCCTGGCACAAAAACGCTCTTCCCAGGCTGCTTCACACAAAGCATTCTCCTGGAGGACTGCGCAAAGCTGAGAGCCAGCTCTGCCTTCTCCATCTTCTGTGTCCTAAGGCTGCCTGGGGGAAGAAATTTAGGCTCAGCTCCTGTGGCACAATCCCTCCACACCCAGTACACAGCGCTGGGAAGGTCTTTGCATGGCCAGGCTTTGCTGCAGCCACAAGGAAATCTCCTGGCTCAGGGACACCTTTCCAGCTCAGCCAGACACCCCAGTGCCCCAGCAGCAGCAAATTGTCAGATCTGGGTGGGACAGGTGCCGGCAAACACCGCACCTGGGCAGTGCAGGCGCTGGCAACTTGTTGGATCTGGATTGCTGGCACTGCTAAATGACCAGATCTGGGCAGTACTGGTGCCAGCAAACACCAGATTTCAGGCTGCAGGTGCTGGTCAGGAAAGGATCTGAACTTCCTTCCTTCCTTCCTGCCTGCCTGTCTGCCTTCCTGCCTTTCTGCCCACCTCCCTCCCTCCCTTCCTCCCTGCCTCCCATCTTATTTTATGCCTTAATTCATTTTCATCTTAGTGGTTTTCTCAGCAGCAATCCTCAGAAAATAAGTTCTGTGGCATCTAGTGAGTTAAAGTTCACCTTTCACTTGTTTTGCAAGATGTGGGTAGTGGACGTAACTGTTCCCTGTTCAGCCAGTTCTTTGATCAGTCAGTGAAACATGAGCTTATCAATAAATGCAGCTTCACACGTGTTTTCATCCCTTCCTGTGCCAGTAAGGTATTGTGTTCGTCAAGTCTTGAGAGAAATAGACTTCCTGATGTCTTCTGTAGCAGGAAACATGGGGCTGCCCTGTGCCCCGCTGGTTCCAATGGACCCATGGCAGGACAGGGCTGAGCCCACCAGTCAAGCTGGTGGCACCTCTGGGAAGCAGAACTGGTATGTGAGGAGAGGAGGAGCAGAGAAAAGAGTGAGAAACTGTAGGTGCAGAAAACACGTTTCTCCTGTATGGGAAGACAAATAAGTATTGTAGGAGGGTCCTTGCCAGGACACAGGATCTAACTGCTGTCAGACTGTGGAAATACAGATACATAAACATCTTTATCCTCTTCTAGCTTATCTTGTAGTTACAGTTAGTAAAAATGAATTCAGAATGTTACATGCCAAAGGTTTAGATATGACACAGAATAGACTGAATTTAACATATACTTAAGTGAAAAGTAAGTTCTATAATAAAAGTGCTATTAATAGTCAAATGAAATTACCCCTCCCAATAAGATTACATTTTTACTGATTTTTTTTTTAAAAGTTGTATTGTTAAGTGTTAGTTAGTGTATGAAAACATTTATATTATTTTTCAAAGAAGCTTTATGGGTCATGCTTGAAGCTTTATTGAAACTGCCTTCCTACTTTCTCTTCCTGAAAACACACACAGACACAGAAACGCACACACTTATTTGTGATGTTTACCTCTAATCTCAATAAGACTTGGCTCTCACTATTAAATTGCACAAGTTCAATGGGAACCTAAATGAACTCTCCCTGCAGATGGAATAGTTCTGAGAATGTCTTTACCCTTGAGCTGGGATGAGATGTAATTCTTTTTGATTTAAATCTGTTTACTTTTGCCTTAACTATTCTGGAACTTTTGTTCTGGCCAAAAGCAAATCAACACCATTCAGTCCTTTTTATTTTTTTATTTAATTTTCTGATGGACTTGTAATAATACAGAAAAGACTTTCAAAAATCTGTTTGTTATTATAACTTCCCTCTAATTCCTCCCATACAGGAGATGGATCTCAGTCCATTTGAGTTTTGTCTCAAAACACAAAACGTTCCAAAAGATCTCAGGGATTTAAAGGAATTAACACTGCTTTTGAAAATACCTAGCCAGCCTTTCTATACAAAGAAAACAAAAATAAACAAAATGCTTTAGGAAGCCTATAATAATAAAAAACATGTAATTTATTTGTTCTTCCTTTATATGGACTTTACCCTATTTCTTCTTTCTAAAAAAAATGCTGAAATAATAACATGGAAAATATTTTTTGTTACCTTAGCAGACTCTAAACTTGTACAGAGTGTAGGGCAATGTAAGGCACGGGACAGCAGTTCAGTTCTGCTGTCCCTTTTGTTGCTGTTAGGCTGCTTCCTGACTCTTGTTTTCCCCAGGTCACTTTCATGTTTCATGTTGCGGACACTAATAAAGTGTTTTACGTAAATTCAAGAGACATACCACATAAATGTTCAGAAACTCCAATATCACTGGGTATCTGTGGTACCACAATTGCTTGATTGTCTAAGTAGTACATCTATCCAGATCAAGTATGGTTCAGTGTGTAAGACAAACACAACCAAATGATAGCAGACCATTTAGAGAGTCACTCCAGTATGAGACAGAAATAAGTTCCTATGTCTTTCATCATTGAGACTTGTGGCTAGAGCAATGTGGTTAAATCTGCTGGGGTTTCAGTTTCATGATGGATTGATCTAAATATTTTCATTTGTATTATAGAAGTTATGAGTTAAAGAAGAATCCTAGAGTGAAATAAATTTTAGTTGAATTTTACTAATATATCTTAATTAAAATCCTCATGATCAATTCATGTAACGATAGTTTCTAGGTAAAAGAATACTTAAAAGACAAAATATAAGAATACTTATCAGACAAACAGATTTAAAAGACTTTACAATTTTTATGTTAGAAGTCCTCTGAATTCTATGCATGCAGTGCAGAAATATATCCTTTTAGCCTGTAGTTTTTGTGAGCATTTTACAGATTTTGCAGGTTTTGACAAGGAAATTACAACTGCACCTCTTGATTTGGTGGGATAATTTTAAATATAGTTTCAATATAAGTTACACTAGAAAGTGTCAAGGTGTTTGAATATTAATGATACATTCTATTATTGCTTAGTGTTTTGTATGATCCTCAGGCAATTTCACAGCAACTGTGTGGGGGTTTTGGTAGTTTTTTTTTAATTTAAAAACTTTAGGGCAGAATGTTTATATTTCTCATATTTAGTTGTGCAATGCTCTTAAAGCATCTCTAATGGTCATGGAGTAAGGTAATTTTCAACATGGGAAATGGCAAAGGAATCAGCCCTCAGCACTGAAAATAGTAACACAATAGAGACCTAATTAAGAGAATGCTAGAGATATATGAACACAATGTTAGAAACCATTTTATTCAAGAGAAAGTAAGTAGATAATGCCATAAACTTCCAATGTATCCCAGCTGAAGATGTTATCTGTAAAAAAAATAAGTAAAATATTCACCATTTGAAAAGAATTTGATAATAATTCACCCTAAAATTAAATGAAAAGCTTATCAAAAGTAGGCACTGCTATTTGTTCAGAGTTTAGCAAGACAGTGTCTTCATCTCTGATGTTGTTGGAAATGCAATTAATTGATAGCATATATAAATGAACTAAATGAGCTTTTCTTAGTGTACCTAAAACATGCAAGCAGGTAGTGCACAAAATCCTATTATAACTGGAATATACAGAAAAATCCATGTACACTGCAGATAATACAACAACAGTTTTTCCATCACTGTTGAGGAGCATAAATATACTCCCTAACTGATCTGCGAATTTCCCAGGTCTTACTTCATTTGTCTACATCTGCTCACAGACAGGTTAAGGACCTAGTGCTCTAACACCTCTCCTGTGGTGGCTCCAGTGGAGGAGGCTGCTTACAGTTTTCTTAAGTAACTGAAGAAGTCTGGTAAGTTTGCAAGACTTTGATTTCTAAAAATGTCTTTGTAAACTTACTGTGAGAAACTGAACTGTTAAGGGATAAAGACTCAAAACTTTTCCCCAATTTGTGGAGACACCAGGAATCTTTGCTGAGGTGGAGGAGGTGAATTTTTGGGTGTGCAGTGACTAAATCTCTGATCTGAAAAGACAGAGGCTGAAGGATGGGCTGAAGGATGAGTGAGACAGGAGAGGATCCTGTGGAGTTGGGCCTCTTGTCAACGCTTGCACAGAACACGGGGCTGTGGGGCTCCCTCTCCTCCTCACCCCAGGGAAATGCTGGGACTTTGACTGTGGCTTGAGAGTGTTCATCTCTGTAAATGGCCATAATGGGCCACAGTCAACTGTGCTGGTGTGATGAGGGGAGGTACCTGGGCATTGCCACTCAAAGCTGAGTGGATATAAACCCAGTAGATTTTGTGTTTCATGGATTTCCCTGGGGATTTCTCCCCATCACCTCTTTGGGACTTCATCCAGGACCCAAAGGATCCAGTTTGTGACTTCAACCAAGACTGTAAAGCAACCAAATCTTGTTATGGGGCCTACAAGTGGTGAGATCTTCACACTCTTGTTCTTCCTCTCTCTTTCTTTTTCCTTGTGCATGTTTTTGAGTGGTGTTGGTCCTCTTTCATACTGCAATGCTTCCACATTGTTATAGTACTATAGAACTATAGAAAATAATAAATGAAACAGATACATACCTGCTTTCCTTTACTATCAAATTTTTCTATAATAAACTTGCATGTGTATTTTTACAAACAGAAATCACTTAGGCTTGTTCATGTCAACCTCTAGTAGAGGGAGGGGGATCTACTAACAAGGACTTGACTTGCCCTCACCTTTGGTGGCTTGTAACATTTTATTGGTGTTGTGGAACAGGACTTCCCTGGATGTGATGGAGTGATTGGTGTGGCCCAAAGATATTTTAGGATTTTCTCCTGGTAATTATTCTAACCAACCCTTAGGGAATGGTAGAGAATGGATATTGACCCTCTGTGAGTTGCTGAAAGGTATTCTTGCTGAGAGTAAGTCAGGTGGTGGCGGTTGCCTCATTGTGAAATTATAGCAATATTTTTTCTCCTCTTGCTGTTACTTGGACACATCAGGGCTACTGAAAGGTTTTCTGTAATAACCTGGTCCTGTTGAAAGGTTCTCCCCAGGAGAGAATCAAGCTGACTCTTAGAGGATTAACAGGGGGAAAGACATTAGCTCTAGGTGGGTTAATGACAGATTCAAAAGGAATGATTGCCCAGGGTGAGTCAAATGGGCATTTTCCCACCCGAATAGCTGTCCTTGATTCAGAATTACTTGTACATGCTGTTTTGCTGGTTGCCTTTAATTCAGCGTGGAAAGAGAGACTGGCTATTCAGAAATCTACATATGATATGATAAGAACTTTATGAGAGTCAAATAAAGCATTGCAGGAGCAATTAGAGTTAACTGTGGAACATGAGGCAGTTTGTGTGGAAAAGAAAATTAATTTATTCCTTCATCTAGATCTAGAGGAGGCAGAAAAGCTATAAACAAAAAATTGTGAACTACAGGACATCAATTTAAGGTGCCCTGGACTAGTGGGCGTTAATAAATCCTTGTACTCTGCTAGCAAATTGGAAGAGCTTAGGCAAAGATATCAGGAGGACAAAGTAATACAATATGCGTCTCTTCATTAAAACTGAAACTACTAATGATGGCTGGGAGAAGCTCAGCAAACTACTACATGGACTATCCTGCAGAGGGAGAATCTCTGGATAAACTTCAGGAACAATACAGCTGATGAAGGGCTAATGAATCAGACTTAATATGTGTGAAGGGTCTTCCTAACTGAAGATCAGATCCTCTTGAAAGAGGCTAAAGCAAGAAGTTACTGGGAACCAAGGGCCTTCCTGGCTATGAATTGTAACCAAGCATGGACTCTACAGAAAGGGGAGATCCTCACACAATTAAAATCCTCATGACTGACGCATTGCAGAAAATATACAAAAGACTGTATACCTCCAATAAATGCACACACAATTATTGGGCCTGCAATGACATTTGTCTATGGAATTTGAGGCGGATCCACAGAGGTTTCCTGTCTTGATCTGAGGCTTGCCTGATGCACTAAGTGTCCATACTAAACAGAGTGCTTTATGGCGGTCCCTAGGCCTGGAAGAAGGGATGCACCACTAGGAATAACCTGGTTACAGGTAGCCCAAGAATGAGTAACTACTGGTCAACAGCTAGTGGTCTCTGGTACAGGTGGTCCTAAGTCCAGGATAAATATGAGGAAGCTAGAGCACGTCCAAAAACCTCTCTTGACAGGTAATTACAGACAAAATGTGTCAACTAATGGGCAGAGATACAATTTGTGGTTGGAGAGTGTTGTGAAAGGAATTCTTCAAGAAGTAATGGGCAAAGTACCCACTACTGTACTGTAAGGCTTGATAAAGAACTGGGATAAGATCAAAGAACATCCTATGGGTGACCCCCTTCAGGAGTCCAACACTGTGGTCCCCTCAGTCCCTCCAGAAACTGAGCTAACTAATTTAGCCAGTGAACTGGACTCTGGTCTCAGTGCATGAGATGAGAATCACTTCAGATTTATATGAGAAGGCTCATAGAAATCACCAAGGTACATATGGTAATCATGTTTTCCCTAGGCCACTTTAAATCATTGGTGACTTTAATGGTATATACTGGAGCACAAATGTCAGCACTTCAAACTGAAGTTACCACTCATTGTGGCATTAAGCCAGACAAGAAAAAGGTATGGGTAACTAATGCTTTTGGTAAATCCCAACTCCAGTGAACAGCTCAGGTGAAATGCTCATTATCAGGGGATGACTCAGGCACAGAAGCAATCGTGATTGTGGAGCTACTACTGGCTAACATCTTGGACGTGGATCTCTTAAAGGGACATGCCTGGACAGATGTCAGAGGGAGAGAATGGGCTCTTGGTCTCTCTTCTCTCTCTGTTCCTCTATTGTAGAATGCTACTGGTCTGCCTCCTTCCATAACAACAAATGTGAAACCCTGCCCCACTCACTTTCGGAGCATGTGAAGAAATTGCTCCAGTACTGCAGAATTGCAGGAGGAAGGGTTAGTTGTCTCCATACACTCACCATGTGACTCTCCTGTATGGCCTGTCCATGAACCTAACAGGAAGTGGTGGCTGAAGGTGACAACTCAGTGCTAACTCTGGTGCTTTAACAGCGGCTGTACCTAACATAGTGTGAGAGTCGGTCCGAAGATCCCTCATCTGCCTCACAACTGTCAAACAAGGACAGAGGCTGAGACCCCAAGGACCCTAAAACCACAGCACAGGAGTTCTGGCCTGACTGAGGTGGGATCCAGGTTTCTCCCACAGGTGCATTCACTGGACCAAGAAGTCCCCTGGAAACCTGTGCAGAAACAATGGGACTGTCACGGTATCTGAGCCGTGTTTGCAGAGCTGTGCTCTGGGCTGGTCTATCCTGTACCTTTGCTGTACCTGTTCCCTCAAGCGGAGTGAGAAAGACTGCATCTCTCATGAGACCCCTCCTGGCGAGCTGCCCCTTGCCTCGAAAAAAGACTATAACAAGTCCCTACGACTTTACCACCTTTGAGATCTCCCCGGCGGACAAGACAGATCTATTGGCTCCATGCCACGAGGACTCACATCTGCTGTCGATAGCTATAAGCCCCTCTTCTCTCTTTTCTCTGTCTGTCTCTCTTTCTTTTCTTTTTCCTCTATTGCAGATTGTGGGTATCAATAAAAGATACATTGATTTTAGTTAAACTAAGTTCTCTTTGCCTCTTCTTGCACTTTGAAATCAAAACGAACCATCACAACCGTCTATCGGATTGTGACACATAACAAAATTGCTTGCCACAATTCAGGAATGGACCCACTCAATCCTTGAGACTACTGATATCAGAGACATATTTTTATGGTTCCTTTGCCAGAGGCAGACAAGGACTATTTTGCTTTGACCTGGGAAGGGAATCAGTATCCCTTTACTCAGCTCCCTCAAGGATACCAACATTTGGCCCATCACACACTAGCACAGGGATGGCACAGATTGTCCATGAAGGAGGAACTAAAGTATACCATTGATGATATACTGGTGAATGGCTCTGATGTCACCACAGAAGGTCAGACTCAGACAAATATTATCACCCACATGGAGAGTCTGGGGCTTCAGATTTGCAGAGAAAAGGTACAGCTTCATTCCTCTGGGGTTAAATTCCTAGTTATATGATGAAAAGGAGGACCAATGTGTATTCCCCCTGAAACCACGTTCACTCTAAAGCAAATAAAGATGTCTGTGAACAAAAAAGAGCTCTAACATGTTTTGGGTTTATTTGTTTTTTGGAGAAAACATATTCCAGACCTGTCCATTATTGCTTGTTCCCTGTATGATGTAACATGGAAAAAAGCAGTTTGGACTGGACCCCCCATGCATGAGGAAGATCCAAAACTACTAATTTGAAGACAGTGTACATCAAACTTTGGAGCCAATACATACCACAGACCCACTGCAAATTGAATAGGGATTTGCAATCCTTTGTCTACCCATACATATGTGGCAGCGAGGACCTGAAGATCCCACCCATCTCATTGGGTTCTATTCTTTAGCTTTAAAGATTCTGAGAAGCCATATTCTGCATGGGAAAAAGGGCCTGTTTATGGTTTTCTTAGCCATGCAGGAAGCAAAAAATCCAATTTGACAAGAGCTGATCATTTTGTGAGGGCTTTTAAAGTTTTCAAACCAGTGCTGTCTGGAACTTCTCCCTCCCTCCCTTCCTAAGGGATAGCTCAGAGGGGTACTGTCTGGAAATGGTATGCATAAATTGATCATTATTGTCACTCTCACAAAGTAATTGAGGGAGCCCCAAAAACATTCCAAAGACAAGAAAAATCTACTAAACAACCTGACTTGGCCCCTCCTCCTTCCTGTATAAAATCTATTCTCCCTTTTTAACCACACATAAAGGATGTTTTGATTTATGGATGCATTTGTCAGACAAGAGGGAAAAGTGTGCAAACACTGAGCAGTGGCTCTACAAGTTGATTTGGAGAACAGGGTGACGACAGAAGAAGAGAGTGCTGGGAATTATAGCAGTATAGGGTGTATTTACCAGGAAATCAGACATTGAGGAAGACATGTATTTTTACACAGATTCTTACACAGTATTCAAAAGATGTACAGAGTGGGCCCCTTTTTGGGAGCAGAATAGTTGTGAAGTATATTGAGTATCATTATGGCAATGAGAAAAATTGGAAGAAATCCTAAATGTTGCCAAACAAAAAACCTTCCATGGGGTAGGTTTCTGCACACTAGTCATGGAATAATCCTGTATACCTGTTGCATAATGAGGTAGATTCACTGACATGATTAACTAGGATAGCAACAGGAGGAGAAAAAGAAAAGTGTGAGCATCTGTTGGAATGGTTACATGTAAAAAAAGACGATTCAGGAAACCAAGATCTGTTTAAAGAAGCAATCACTAGAGGGTGGCCAGTGACTAGGGAACTATGCATACAGTGATCTCTGCTTGTAGCCCGTGCCATACTTGGCTGAGATATCACAATCCACTGAAAAATCCACCACTGCACTTGAAACAAAACAAGAGCTTTGTAGTTAGACTACACTGATTCCTTTCAAATTGTTAATGGAAAACAATACATACTGTTTGGGGTCGAGATAACATCAGGACTAATTCTAGCTGAAGCTGTGCAACAAGCTATGTTAAAAAATATTGCAAAACCCATAAAGTTAAGGTTCGGTTGGCTGCCCAAACCAAAGTCTATCCAATCAGATGACAAAAACCATTCCACTGATGGGGTGGTACAGCAGTTGGCCTGAGAGGAAGGAACTCAGTGGCCCTTCCACACTCTGTATTATCCACAAGCAAAAGGTATTCTAGAAGGCAACAGTGTGCTCCTAAAGGAAAATAAAAACACTCATAATTGTGTATTTGCTTTCAGAATTTCCAGTGCAGTAAACAAAATTACTAGCTGATGAATGGTTTCCCTGAACTACAGCATTCTGCTCTGAAGCTCCTACTATTATACTGGGCTAAAAGGAAGATAAATATCCTGTAAACCCACTCCATTATCTAGGCCAACCTGTATTAGTGAACCTACCCTCTGTGTGACTGATGCCACACACTCTAAAACTCTAAAATTCCTGGCCAACCGTTATGCATGGGTAGCTGCTGATGGACATGGAAAGGACAATCATATCAACACCTGACAGATTTTTTCTTAATGTTTAATTAAGGTCCCAGCTTTTCTTAGCTGATTTTTTGGAACGTGGGCAGTTTTTCTAGGACAGGATCATCCCTCCTGCAGCTGAGTGATGAAGACATAGGCAATTCCTAAGCCAGGCACATACCACTGAATTGCACCCAGTTCTAAGAACATTAATAGAACGGGAAGCAAAGACTGCTTTTGCGGTATTTCAGTATGACACATTGCATCATTATGACTGAGTCACAAATGGCAAATGTTTAATTGTGTCTTGCAAAATCTGCTTTCCAGTTTAGTATCGGTTCAGATAACTTTCCAAATTACTTTCATTATTTACTGCTTAATTTTCTGAATGAGAGAAACAGAGGTGGAAATCTCTCAGCTGATTTCAGAAGTGACACTGAATGAGCTATTAAACTTAAAATGCACAGTGCTTCAAACGGCATGTTTTCCCAATCCCTTTCTTGAAGGTAAGGTGGTGACTGGATGATGGGCACAACACCACAAGATGTCTAATGGTGACAGCCCTTCCCTGTGCTGTACAGCACAAATGCGTTGTGTTGTCATGCTGTCTGCTGCCTTTGATCTGCCCTGGAACATGAAATTTTTTGTGGAGAACAACCAGATGCATCATCCAGCCTCCTGATCTGGATCTGTAAAATTCTTAATTAGGACAAAACATTCCTTTGTATTCGCCCTGTGTGATGCATCATTCACTGACGTAGATAGGTGCTGCATATTTTAAATGCCTGTATCCAGTGAGTGAGAACTGAAGACAGAAATACTTTGCCCTGGCTACTTTCTTTAGCAGATACATGGGCTGCTGTATGACACAAATTGACTGACTCAGCTATTGTTTGACTTTGCATTGACCCTTTGTTCTTAGTCTGAAGAAAATAGTTAAAAATTAAACATATATAAAGTGTGTTTGCTAACTATTATTTTGCCTAAACTTAGAATACTTAGAAGCCATTAACCATTTTATTGAAACAGAGGGAAACAATTATACTATTAAAACTTGTAGTGAAAGGTCCTTCTTTCACAACCTGTGTAAGCTTTATCCCTGCTCTTGAGTGAAACTGAAACCAGAATAACAGTCATTGCTTCACTGCAGTTTTTCTTTAGGTTTCTTATGTGAATTTTTGCCACTTCTTCCTGTTGAAATTAAGTGTGTTGGATGGAGAGACTGAGGGCATTAGATGCTATCTCTTTTGCCTACATGGGAATTGAGGTGGCAGGTAAGAACATCCCACACTATCAGGCAGGATATGAAAGGGAATGAGTGAGCTGGTTTTGTCAGACAACTAGACAAGAGGGTAATTATCACATGAGAGAAATCATATCTCTTAGCATCAATGAGTAGCACATAACGGGATCCACCTGTCTCAAAGGGGAAAAAAAACTTAGCTCAGAAGTTATTAGGCCTGTTGAGAGAGCTTTAAACTAGATTTTAAGGGGGATGGAGACATAACCAATCTTGAGAGAGATAATGTGTGGGAAGGGGAGGACTTTTGCAACCACTCTAGTGGCAAAAGGAGACTTATGATGGAATATGTCGAGCAAGCACAAGCAGAAAAAGGTGTAACCACAACTATGGAGCATCTCTTTAGACCCCTACTAAGATACTGACACAATCAAATACCTCTGGAAAGTACTTGTACAACATATGGAGTATGAGGACTAGAGATTTATGCACAGGCTAGAGATGAACAGGAGATTTATGCATAGTCACAGGATTTTGATCTTATTGCAGTTACAGAGACCTGGTGGGATATCTCACATGACTGGAATGCTGTCAGGTAGGGCTACACCCTGTTTAGGAGAGACAGACCAGGAAGTCGTGGTGGTTGAGTTCCCTTAATATGAAGCAACACTTGGAATGTCTTGGGGTGGATGATGAGTGCATCAAGAACTTATCGGTTAAGATAAAAGGGCAGACTAATAAGCACCCACAGTTGTGGGTGATTGCTAAAGAGTGCCTGATCAGGATGAGGAATTGGATGAGGCCTTCTATAGGCAACTAGAAGGATTCTCCAAATCACAGACCCTGGGTTTTGCGAGGGACTTTAACTACCTTAACATCATCCTGATGATGCTTGTGTGTCCCTTCCAACTCAGAATATTCTGTGGTTCCGTGCAGGAACATCTGCAGGAGAAGCAGCACAGAGAAACACAAACAGTTCAGGAGGTTCCTGGAAAGCACAGATGACATCTTACTGTCACAAGCAGTGGAGGGTCTCACATGGAATGGTGTGCTGTTTGACTTTATGCGAACAAACAGGGAAGGCCTTGTTGGAGCTGTGAAGCCTTGGCTGTAGAGATCATGAGATTGATGAGTGGAGCACTGAGTGAGGAGGGAACAGGGCAGCAAGGGCAGCAAATAAGATCGTAACCTTGGACTTAAGGAAAGATAAATCTAACCTTTTCAGGGATCTTCTTGGGACAATCCCATGGAGACAGGCCCCTGCAGGGGAGAAGAGTACAAGAGTGGCATGTTGCCACTGAGATTAGCTCAGTTGATTAGAGCACAGTGTTAATAATGCCAAGGTTGTCAGTTCAATCCCATATGGACCATTCACTTAAGAGCTGGACTCAATGATCCTCATGGGTCCCTTCCAACTCAGAAGATTCTGTGATTCTATGATATTCAAGGATTACTTCCTCCAGGCTCAAGAACAATGCATTCCAGTGAGAAAGAAATTGGGCCAAAGAGGTTGGAAACCTCCATGGGTGAATAGAGAACTCTGGTCATTACTCAAGTATAAGCAAGAAATACAAAGGAGATGGAAGCAGGATCAGGCCACTCAAATGAATGTAGGAGATCAAGTCAGAGTAAGTAGAAATGAGACAAGGAAGGCCAAAGCCCATTAGCAATAAATCTTTCCAAGGATGTCAAGGACAACAAGAAGGACTTCTTCAAATACATCAATAAAGAAGAAAACCAGAAGATAATGTGGGCTCATTACTAAATGGAGGGAGGACTATGGTAAGAGAGGATGAAGAGAAGGCAGAATACCTTACTGAATATCTTCTTTGCATTAGTCACCACTGACAAGACCAGCCCTGGTCAGGGATCTGGTGGGGAATCTCTGACCCCTGAGTCCAAGGTAATGGAATATTGGGGTGAAGACTGTCCCGGATCTGGGAGGATGGGGTTAAAGAACATCTGGCAAACTTAACATAAACCCATGGGTACTAACCAGTTAAATGCTGAGAGAGGTGGTGGGCACCACAGCAAGGCCACTCATGATCATCTTTCAAAGACTGTGGCAATTAGGAGAGGTTCTTGAGGACTGGAAGAAAGCGAACATCACCTAGGTTTTGTAAAAGGTCAAGAAGGAGGACCTAGGGAACTACTAGCCACTCAGCCTCACCTCAAACCCTGGAGAAGGGATAAGCACCTAATTCTGGAGGCCATCTCTATCCACATGGAAGACAAGAAGCTGATGAGGAGTAGTTATCATGGATTCACTAAATGTAAGTCATGTTTGACTGACCTTATTGCTTTCTACAATGAAACAACTACTTGAATGGATGACAGGAGAGCAGTGGATGTTGTCCATTTTGATTTCAGCAAGGCTTTTGACACTGCCTCTCACATGCTCATAGGAAAACTCAGGAGGTGTGGACTGGGCAAGAGGACAGTGCAGTGGACTGAGAACTGCCTCAATGACAGATCCTGGAGGGCTGTAATCAGAGACACAGACTCTAGTTTGAGGCCTGTCACTCATGGTGCCCCATAAAGTTTAATATTGGGCCCTGAATTGTTTAACTTGTTCATCAGTGGCTTGGAGAAAGGGGCAGGGACCTCCCCAGCAAGTTTGCTAATGATACAAAGCTGGGAGGACTGGCCAATACCACACAGTGCTGGGCAACCCTTTGGAAGTACCTTGATAGGCTGGAGAGCTGGGCTGAGAAGAACAATCTGAAATTCAACAAGGGCAAACATAGGGTCCTGCACCTGAGGAATAGTAATCCCCTGCACCAGTACAGGCCAAGGGGTGACCTGATGGGAAGCATCTCTTCAGAGAAGAGCCATAGAGTGTCACTGTGGCCAAGAAGGCCAACAGAATCCTGGAGTACATTAGGCCAAGAGAGCTGATCTTCACTCAGCCCTAGTGAGGCTGCAGTCTGGAATACTCTGTCCAGTTCTGGGCTCCTCACAACAGCAGACACAGAGTTCCTGGAGTGATCCAGACGAGAGCAACAGAGATGATCAAGGGACTGAAACATCGCTGTCACGAGGAAGGGCTGACAGAGTTGTCCCTGTTCAGCCCCAAGAAGAGGTGGCTGAACAGGGACTTCATGAAGGTCTGTCAGTATCTGAAGGAAGGTGTCAGGATAATGGAGCCAGGCCTTTTTTGGTGGTGTCAATCAACAGGACAAGAGGCAATGCACAGGACTTTCCATCTGAACATGAAGAGGAACTGGTTTACAGCGTGTATGACTAAGCACTAGGACAGACTGCCCAGAAAAACAAGAACCATTCAGATGCAGTCCTGTGCCATGTGCTGTGAGATGCCCTGCTTGAACAGGAAGGTTGGACCAGGTGATTCACTGTGGTCCTTTTCAGACTTATCCATTCTGTGGTTCTGTGACATCTCCTGAAGCATGAAATGCCCATACCTGTAGGATTATGGATTTTCCTTTAGCAAAGGCAAAATACACAGTGAAGTTGTCTTTCCCTCAGTAATCTCACCCAAAACAACATCAATATTTGCACCTTTGAAGTCTTTAACAGTCTGACTGACTGTTAAAGGTCTTATGGCTGCTGCTCTGGACTCTGATAAAAAATACGTTTTCTGTGTATTGACACACTCACAAACTCTAGGGTGCAAATCCTTCTGTACTTTCCTCACCAGAGGTTTGATTGAAAGAGCCAGACTTAGGGGTTCCTTCATTCAACCTATGCCCTCCATGAGCCTGAGGTGTGACCTCTTCACTGAAACTGTGCATAACAGCACAGCTAGCTATGTGAATCATAAATGCATGACTGAAAAAGGTATATTCTCATTGTACCAGCAAATGATATGGATGACTTTGTAGTATGGTCATATGTAGGCTTAGATTGCAAATTTATTTCATAAAAAGGAACAATGATTTATATTCGTCATCCAAAATCTGCAGAAGCTTATGTAAATGTGTTGATAGAAATGTAGCTGCCAAGCACCCATAAGTCCCCATGACTGCCTTGACTGCTGTACAGGCCACTGTAAACCACTTGATATCAGCTGGCACTCCATAGTGTGTATGAGACAGAGACAGCCTCCAGGAAACATGGGAAAGGTACAAGGGATCCCATCTCTGGGATAGAAAAGGTAAATTTTTAACCTGTATGGGCTCCTACCCACTTGCCTGAGTACTTGTCCCTCACTGATTTCTGGAGAAAATAGATGTTTAGGCATCTGTGTTTTAGCATTTCTGTCTGTGTTTTAGCAGCTAAAATATTGAAGAACAAGGCAAAAGCTTCTCATCCTGAAGTGATGAGCAGGTTGCCTGGCTTCCTGGGAAGGACCCTCAGATAATGGTAAAACTTCATGGAAATGAGAGGACCTTCTTGCTAAATATGTCTACAGAATCAGGGCCTCTGAGGGGGAAGAGGTGCAGTAAAGCACTGGACACAGTACAAACAGGGAATCCTACTCTCAGCTGCCAAAATTGCAAATCTGGAAGTATTATTCGTGACTCAGAATTGCTCATTATCCAGACATTCTTCACATGTGCTGCATATATTCCTAGGGTGGAGGTTTTAAAGTGGGGAGAGGGAGAACTGAACATTTCCCGGGGTTCATTGGAAATAAAAGGTTATTACAGTTTTTATTTATTACTCTTGAATAATACATATTTAGCAAAAAGTTAGCCTTGAAAACATGCTAAATGCAAGCAAGATATTAAAAAAATAAAGGAGAAGGAACAGCTGAAAACAGTGTAGGTCATTGCAGCTGTGTTGGAATCAGAATGGTTCTGTCATGGACTAATGAAAGATATGTGAATAATTCATTTCATATTTATCTACTTTAAGGTCATGTACAACATCTATTATCATAACATTTGAGTGTCTCACAGTCTCTGTTGTTATCTTCACATTTCCCCTGTCAGATCCTATTATTTCCATTGTACAGCTGAGCAATCAAATCAGCCAGCAACCCAGGGAGGATTTACCGTGCTTTTGTGCCATTTACAGCACCTAAGTCAGACACTCAGCCCTTGTGAGGAATGCCTGTACTCAGGAGGGAATGTCAGGTCTTGCCAAAAGGTGCCTGAGATGCACCTGACTTTTATCAACATACAGGAGTACTCTCAGTGCTACGAGTTGGACGAGATGAAAGTGAATCTCTGAGATTTGCCCACAATCTGACAAGATGCTTGAAGCTGGCCATGAAAACATGCAGCCTCCTAGGTCCATATCACTGACCTAGCTGCTTCTGCTAGCTGTTTCCTGGGAAAAGTTTATGTTGCTTTATAAAGCTCAAGACAACCTGTGAGTATTACCAACCTGCCCAGATGCCTTTGAGTTGGCTCTGATACGTGGTTAGAAGATAATAAACTATTCTCCAGCCAGCAGGCTGTATGCTGTAATATGTTATCCAGAACAATCCAGCACCTCACAGCTGGAAGTCTATTACTGGCTTGCTTACAGTGTGTCTTTTTAAAGGCAGATATACTGTAGGCTGCTCAGATTTTATAAACATGTTTTCTTCTTCCCAGCTGAAATAAAAGCTGGCCAAAATTCAGGCTTACAGAGACACCAATTTAAGTCCAAAATAAGTCTTTAGTTATGTTATTTAAGATTTGCATGCATGTAGTCAGAAGCAGAATTTGGATTGTTGTGTTTAATCTAGCTTGACTCCTTTTAATTCTTTCCTGGTGGGAGGATATTAAAGCTTTCAAGAGTCAGTCTTTGTTTCAGTTTGTTGGTGTACCCATGGCAGGTTTATAATTTTTATGTTTCATCAAATTGGAATGACAACCACATGCTGTAGGATTTTTCCCCTCATTTCACAAACCCTCACTATGTACTCTGCTGAGCAAATATCTAGATGATCTTGTATCAGGTGAGTAAAACTTCATGACTTTAAGTATAAGTCCCAGCTTGCTTAGATTGATTCAAACCCCACTTTTCCAGTTCATTCATTCTGGCTTCAATACTGCTTGAAACTGCAAAATTCTTACGACTCTTGCAAGGCTGGACTTCTTCTCCTTATTGCTTGTATTGATGATTTTTGACATACTAAAAATTTTATTTTAAAAATAAAAATACTTTGCATTAATATAGCTCTTAAATTTTTACTATTCTTAGTTTAGGTTTTAAGTGACTTGCCCAAGGCAACAGAAGGAACTAGAGTCAAGACTGGATTAGACACAAAGTCTTTCTGGCTCATTGACTCAAGCTCACACCTTTAGACAAGGCTTTCCTTTCCACGACAGTAAAATTTCTCTTTCAGAAATTTCTAATGCTCTTTCAGTATTAGAAAATAAGTCCAGTAAATAAACTTCTAAAAACTGTAAGTTGAGCTCATTGAGATTTGATTTAGAATTTCCCAGGTGGAGGTAGAGATCAGCATAATTTTTTCCTGCCCAGCACTTGGTTCTTTTTTAATCTATGTCTTTTAACCTTTTCAACCTCGTTTCATGTGGTGCAGAAAGATGTGATGTTAGTATTTGATTAATTTTGCAAAACTGTTGCCATTTTAATTATCATCACTGTTAAGACTGTGTAATTATTTCTATTCTGAGTTTCTTCTGTCTTCTAATGTACACTTTCAGATTAGTACCTATTTAACTGAGAATCTAATATTTGGTGGTATGTTATGGATATTATTAAATTAATTCTTAATTTTCTTCTGGTTAAACTGAATGTTTAAGCAAGACTCCTACACCCCCTCAATGTAAAGTAAATTTCCAATTTACCTATTCATTCTCAAGGTTCTTTCTGCAATCTTAGGTGAAGTATCCACCTATTTTCACATTTATGTACACTGGAAAAGACATGGTGGGTGGGAGGAAACTGACCAAAGGTGAACTACTCATGTAAGAGCCCTATATGGCACTGATGAGAGACAGTAATTTTGAGGACAGAATTAATTTTGCAGATTTCAGAAGACTGCCCTATATGAATCACACCATAAAAATGCCCATTTCTCACTCATTACTATAAGGAAACCCATAGTGAACAATTCTGTGTGGATGATCTGACTTAGGTGGCATTAATCCTACTTAATATTCCAAAAACTAGGCAGACTGTTCTCAGAAGAAATAAAACAATTTCCTGGTGGGCATTGCTTTAGTAAGAAATACAAGGGCTAATTTAGGGCAAATTTATGGAGCTCAGCCCATGGTTTGTGAGGTGTTTGCAGCCTTTGGGAGATAAGTTTAGTTTGTGGCCCTTAAGTTCATTCTCTGGGGCAACTTCAGAGCTAATTGCAGGCTGAGCAAGTTGTGCTGGCAGGAGAGAAGCATGTGCCCCAGTGCCACTTCTCTGGGCAGTCTAGAAGCCATGGAGCCCTTTGGCACAAGACATACAGCCAGACTTATTCAGGTAGACATAGAAGCTGAATTCTGCCATGTGTGAGTGCCTCCCGGCTCTGCTGCATGCACAGCTGCCCAGCACTCCGAATCCTCGTGTGTGCTTGTCTCAGCCTACTTTTTGTGCACATGCATGCTCGTCCCAGACATTTGGCAGGTAAGGCAGCTGTAGTAGTGTTTCTTTTCTGTCATCCTCAAAAGGTATGCAGCCTGTCCAGGCAGATAACTTGGATGCTGTTGTCTATCCCAACAGCTGATTTTCTTCCAGGACCACAGAGTACCTTTTCTAAGTTGTTGCTTATGAAACTGAGCCTCTATCCTCTTTACATATGGCCTATGTTCTTCTCACACATGCTTGATTTTGTATTTGTATTTGTACACATACAGTTTTCTAGCCCATGAAGTAGCAAATAATTCAGAATTTATTTACATCCATGATTTCTCTCTTTTCTGTCTCTGCTCCAATATTTGCATGGGCTGTAAATTTTAATGGTAGTAATTTTATGTTCTACTTGAGGTAAAGAAGTCCAAATAGAGAGGAACAAAGAACAGCCTGTAGAGCAGCTTCAGAAGGAACACTGATTCTCTGATTACAGCTGTAGGTTAAGGCCTATCAGGTAGGCTAATTTAACCTGTATGGACCACACTTACTTGGAATCATTGAATAATTAAGGCTGGAAAAGACCTCTAAGATTATCGACTCCAACCATTAACTCGGCGCTGCCAAGTTCACCAGTGAACCATGGCTCTTAGCACTAAAGTCACAGATTTTTGGCTGGGATGGTGACTTTACCATTTCCCTATGAAACCTGGTCCAATGTCTTTCTGTGAAGAAATTTTTCCAAATATCCAATCTACACCTCCCGTGATACAAATGAGGGCATTTCCTCTTGTCCTATCTCTTGTTACTTGACAGAAGAGGCCAACCCCCACCTGGCCATGACCTCCTTTCGGTCAGTTGTGGAGAGTGACAAGGTCTCCCCTGAGCCTCCTTTTCTCCAGGATGAACACCCCCAGCTCCCTCAGCTGCTGCTCACAGCCCTGGTGCTGCAGACCCTTCCCCACTGCCCTGCCCTTCTCTGGACTCACTGCAGCCCCTCAGGGTCTGTCCTGCACTGAGGGCCCAGCCCTGCACACAGCACTCGAGCTGTGGCCTCACCAGTGCCAGCACAGGGGACAATCCCTGCCCTGGCCCTGCTGGCCACACCACTGCTGAGCCAGGCCAGGATGCCCTTGGCCTTCTTGGCCCCCTGGGCACTGCTGCCTCATGTTCAGCTGCTGGCACAGCACCCCCAGGTCCTTTCCAGCCCCTCTGCCCCAGCCTGTGGCCCTGCCTGGGGCTGTTGTGAGCCAAGGGCAGGACCTGGCACTGGGCCCTGTTGAACCTCACCCCATTGGCCTCAGCCATGATCCAGCCTGTGCAGATCCCTCTGCAGACCCTGCCTGCCCCACAGCACATCAACACTCCCATACAATTTGGTTTCAGCTGTGAACTGATTGAGGGTGCCCTTGATACACCCCTCCAGTTTATTCATAAAGATATTAGACAGAACTATCCTAAATACTGAGCCCCAAAAAACACCACTGGTGAGTGGTCACCAACTGGCTATAACTCCAATCACTACCACTCTCTGGGCCCAGCAACCCAGGCAGTTTTTACCTTGTGACCAATGCACCTGTCAAGGTCATGAGAAATTAGTTTCTCCTGGAAAATGTGGGAAATGATGTCAAAGGCTTTACTGAAGTAGAGCTAGACAACATTCCCTCATCCACTTTTCCATATTCCATCCCATTCCATAAATGATTCAGCTTGCCACAGAGGGAGATGAGGTTGGTTAAGCAGGATCTGCCTTTCCTAAACTCATCATGGCTAGGCCTGATCCCCTGTTTGTCCAGACACGCCACTTGATGGCACTCATGGTGATCTGCTCCATAACTTTTCCCTGCACTGAGGCCAGACTGACTGGCTTGAAGTTCCCCAGACCCTCCTTCCAAACTGTCTTCCAGTATTTGCTTTCTCAATCACAAGTTTATGTAGCAGCCTATCAAACCTCTTTCAGAATGGTCACATAGAGCTCCTAAGTTTTAAACAAATGCTTGTGAAAGGAAAGTAGGCAGACACAAAAAATATTCACATTTTCTTATAATTACTTTGATTTGGAAGAAAAAACTCTTCAGTGACTTTTAGTAGACAAATTACCTTTTTTCTTAAAAACCAACTTAATAGCTTTCAATTATATAAAACCAAAAAAAGTGTAGACTGTAGCACAGACAGCATCCAGGTAGTGGTACTGCTGGTTGGATTTCCACAGTCTGGCTGGCACAGTCATTTAAAAACAAGGAGTAAAATTGTGGTAGTAAACACAACTTTAATTCATCTGTGATAACATGAGTCCCCAGGTTCACTGAGATTGTCTATTTCAACCCTTCCATCTCTACTATTTCACCTTCTGTTTGCATTAATAGAGCTGCTGAATACAATTAACATCTGAAACTACTTGGCTAGCCAGACATTACACAAATACTTTTAGTGAGACTCCTAAGTCTTCAGACAAATTGCAGTTCAGACTTGTTCTTCCTAAAATGCAACAAACTGTGTTCCGTGACACTAATTTCCATTAGCTGTAGTATGAGTAAATCAAAAATCTTCATAGACTTTCAGATAGTGCTAAAACTTTCCCAAACCAGGAAAATTATGTAGGTCTGTAGGTCTGAGGTCTGTCTACCATCAGACTTGAAAACTGAGCAGGTGAGTTGAGGACTCACAGACATCTATATTTTTCTAGAGGTTAAAATCTTTATAAACATTCTTTCCCATTCTCTTGCCTTCCCTGCTGATGTTGTAGTTGCTCATTTTATAAAGTCTGTGCATCTGGAAAAGTTATATACTCTACATGTAGAAGCATAGCCCTATCATTCCTAATGATATTGGAACTAATCAGAGCTCTTTCCCAAAAATCTCTGAGCATGATTAAACAGAGCACACTAAGGAATTTTTCATGTAAAATGGGAGACTGTTCAAAGGACTGTCAAAGTAAAGATACTACTTCAAAGAGAACAGATGGGAAATGTATATTTGATTTCCACATGGAATGGAATGAGGAACTGAACGGTCCGTAGACCAGCCCTAAGCTGGAGGCAGGATCGATAGCACTGCACTTCCAGGTATGTCTGTCTGACCCACTTAAGGTTCCCCTATCTTTTCTCCATCTGTAGGGAGAGTGCTAAGGAGTCTGATATTATTTACAATATGTTTGCTACACCTGTCATAGATTCAATGGAGATTTAATTCTAATACAAGCCAGCACAGGTAGAATGTAAACAGGAGAGAAACATTACAACTGGTTCTTGTTGACAGACAGCCTCTAAGTAAATTTGGATGGCTGTCCTAACTAAAGCCTGATCCACCCAGATCAGAAGATCAGTGGCAACTCATTAGCGACATGTTGTCTAAGAAATAATGCAAAAGAATGAAGTGAATTCTGTCATTATTTTTGCCACTGTGCTCATTACACTAATGAAAATTACCAGGTGTAAAAGCATAGAATGGTTTGGGTTGGGAAGGACCCCCCTTTCATTAGCTCAGGTTGCTCAAAGCCCCTTCCAGCTGGGCCTTGAACACTTCTACAGCTTCTCTGGGCAACCTGTTCCAGTGCCTCATCACTCACAGAGTTGAGAATTTTTTCCCCGGTATCTATTCTAAACTTACTCTCTTTTGGTTTAAAGCTATTCCCACTTGAATCAAAAACTCTCAGTGCAGGAGAGATGGATATAAAGATGATTTAGACTTTTGGTCATTTATACAGTGACAACTCCCTCTCTCCTCTTATTCCTCGTTCCCTAATTGTGCTTCCCTGGAGGTTCCACAAGTATATCCATCACAGTGCTAATTTTGCATCTTTTGGCAGAAACTTGCATGATGCAGTCTACATTCCAGAAAAAGAAAAACACTGGTATTCATAATTGCAATTTTGATGAGCTGTGTGGCAGCTAAAATCATTATGGGTGAAATCTGATCTTAGCTTCCAGACCACAAAAATAACATGTCTACATTTAAGTAGGGAGGGGAACACTGATTCACATAAAATACAGCTTGAATCATACAAGAATGAACGTTTCTTGAAGGCTTACAAAGTTAGGTTAATTATTCGCTTTTAGTGTGCATTTTGATTTCCCATGAGGCTAGGGAAATGTAGAAATACTGTTCTAACCACAATAATACTTGTCTTCACCATGTCTCTAGCCCACAGAAATACAAGAGGTCTCCTTGAGAATCCTTATCCCACCAGACTTCCAGCCTTGTTTCGAGAGAGTAGAGGGCAGGTAGGTCTGCTTAACTTTCAAAGTTTGTACACATGTCAAAACCAGCTGTAAAATCTGTAGATGATGTAAATCAGCGTAATTCCACCGATTTAAACAGAGATGCATCAACATTCACTAGCTGAGCATCTGGCTCCTCAACCCAGCTATTGTTCCAGACATGTGTGCACTAAATATTTCACCATATCTTTCTGACATTAATAAAGTTTTTCCTCTTACCCTGTCTCTCACTATACTTTCTAAAACAACTCTCTTACATGTGTTTGTACTTTACAGCTATCATTTCCATATAATAGCCATTATTTTAATTTTAACTATCAAGCTGTTTCTAAGTGTATATGAGTAATTTACCTGGGTGGAGAGAAGTGTCATATCAGATTGTGTTATTGATTTTGACTCTGATGTACAGCTTTTTCTTGCACAATACACGTGTGTTTTCTCAAAATGTATATAATTACAGACTAATACAATTATATTTACCAGCTGGCTGGACTTTCAGATAACAATAAGCAACTTTCCTTTAAAATGTCTTCACGGTTTTGAAACACACTTTTTCTCAGCTGGTCTCACCCCTGTGGAAGACTAACTCATCTCATTTCATACCCTGGTTACAATACTATTTGGATGGAGTTCAGGAACAGATTCTCATTCTTAAGATCTGTATCCCAGAGCAGTACTCTCACATTAATGTGAAGCATGTGGCTAAATCCCTTGAATGACTCTGAAAACATCAACCATCTTTTTTCCCCCCTCTTTTCCTTTTTTTTTTTTTTTTTTTTCCTCCTGGCCCAGCTCCTACTGTTAATCAGATTTTTTCCTAGTAATCTTTTAGAAAATAAAGAATAATGCAAAATATAGATTCGAATGAGATTTGTCTGATAGTTTTCAGATTCTGTTCTCCAAATTTCTTTAGAAAGCCTTAAGAATTTAGTCTGTGCCCAGCTCTACACTACAGTTACAATGCTAGGAGTACATGCAAGCTGACTTGGTTAAAGTCACTTGAGTTGGGCTGTCAAGCTCTAATATCCCACTTTGACTGCAATGCAGGCACACCCACAATGTGGGAGAGGAAACAGAAGTAAAGCAATATGCCCAAGATTACAGAGGAAGCCTGCAGCTGAGCCAGTAAGGAACTCTAGACTTGTGGCTTCAGGACTAGTGGCTTTTCTTTCCTTCCAGGAACTTGTAGGAAGTATTCTACCTTCCAAATTTCAGGCATAACGGGATTTGTAATTTTGGAAATGATTATATATTTTGTTTTGATTCATCTCATATTCTGCCCTTTTTTTTTTCCTATGAAATGTTTGTGGATATTATCTGCCTACTTCTCTTATTGTAAACTAGGGATGTAGAATGCCTGCATATTTTTTTTCCTGTACTTTAAAAACTATATACATAGTTAAGACTGAAACCTTTTCTTGCTCTTTTTCATATTTTCTAGGCCTGAGGCATCCTGTAATACTGCAGTTTCAGTAGTAAATAATAATTTCATTAATTTGCAGCATAACTAATAAATTAGATCCATTTTTATGTTAATTTTTTTAAAAGTGATAAAATAAAGCAATCTATGGTGGTTCTTAGGGCTAATAGGGCTAATAGGAAAAAGTAGTAAGGAATCATCCTTAGAGATTGTTTGAGAGTGATGTAATTTTGTTGGTACTCAGACACCATGGGAAAGAAAACTTTGGAAATACTTAAATATAAAGCTCCAGTTGATTTTAGGAGAGATTGCACATTGGGGTGGAATTTGGCCTTTCTAATTCGCAGTGGTCTTATGATCAGACTCAGGCTTATTTCAGCTCCAGCTACACATGCTCCCCCTCCAAAGGCTCACTGCCATGATCCTTTCCAGGACTGCACAGGAGGGGCATTTATAACACAAAGTGAGGCACTGTGGCATAGTTTATTCCCAGTTCTGCCATTGTCTACCTGAATGACCTCAAACAAGCCATTTTACCTCCTGAGTTTTTCCATTTGTACAGCACATCGGCAGAGAAAATATGCTGTATAAAAGTAAGGAATTATTATGGACATGGTTAATGAAGTTATTTGTTTGCATTCAGTTGCTTGTATCAAATAGAATGTTTATATTGCCTCTTTACACTTCACAGCAACATTTTCAGTCTCATCAGTAGCAAGACCAGAGAGGATGTGACTATGAAGATGAGTCATTTGATCCTCTAGGATACAGAAATTATATCAATTATGCCTGATAATCCTTATTATACCTGTCTCAACCTTCTGGGAAAGAAAACTCTTGTTTTAGTTTGTCTTTTCTTAGGCACTGGGAATTTCCCAAGTAATGCTATTTAAATATCATCTCTAAATATCCATGCTAGTTCCCAAGACTGCCATTTGTTCTGAGGGTACAAACAGCACAGTACATGCATTTCTCTGGATCAAAGCAAAGAAATGCCTAAAGGTTTAGTTTACTGGCAATACGCAGGTGGCTCTGATTCTCCACTTTCCTTGGAGGCTTGTATTCGCAGTAGGCAGACTACCTGGAAGACCACAGGATGTGGAAATACATAGTGCAGAGTAATGTTATTGCCATGCAACAGCTGTCCTTGTTACTTTTATATAGGGATGCTGGGCAGGCAGAGATTTCAGGGGCAAAGTGTTTATCCATTCACCTTCTTCTTAATAAACTACAGAGAAGCCAGAAATAACAGAGCATCGAGTCGTCACTAGCCAACGGATCTCACTCAGAAAAAGAAAAGGTGTGTGGCTCAGCAAAAAATAAGGCCTTCATAAAATTATTTTATTTGGATCCTGGCCTACAAAATCTCAAAAATAGTTGATATTCCCAGATGTCCCTTTGGTCACTAAGATAATATCCAGTCTTGTTTAAAGTTGTTCTCACTAGGAGAATATTTTTTCTCTCTCACAGAGGACCATTTCACAGCCTGATACACCTCATTCTCACATTCATTCTCTTTTCATTTTCTTAGTATTGTCATAATTCTAAAGTAATTCCTTTCCTATCACACACCTTTTAAATATTTATCCATGTGGTCCTTTATTCCCAGTTATGACAGATTTAGTACTTAATCTTATATATTAAAATAAATTCTATTCTCCCCTATTCCTATTTTATTGTTCCCTCAATCCTCTCCCACACACTGATTTTTATTCAGGACATAAGATCCTAAAATGTAGTGGACTATTGTGAAAAGGACTTTTGCCATCCTGCCCACTGAGGATGTAACCCTTGCCTAGACAATTCACAGCTGCAATATCCTTTTAGATGTTATGTCATGTTCCTAATTTCTCACTTTCTGTCCACACTCACCTCTGAACTTCTTTAAAATTAGTTTTCTAAATTCCTCCATTAATCTGAATGTGCTTTATTTTAAATCCATTTGCCACATTAAAGACTAACCCTCGATTTCTTTGCTCCTGTTCTTTTTCTAGATCTCCTTGGAAATGTTACTGCTATTTCATATCTTCAATATTTGCAACACTTACTTTAATAATATTTGGGCTCATATAGGAGTTACATTAAACAGAAGTGATCATAAAGTACAAAACATATTCAAGTGATAAAATGGAATGAAATGAAAAATCTTGATTATGTTATCTTTGGTGAAGTTTGAAAGTTTGCAAAGCTCATGCTACAAAAATCAGGAGGATGTTTCTTCTCACTACAGACAGAAAGACTGATATTCAAAACAAATCCTCTGTGAAAATGGTTTGAAGCAAAAGTATTTTCCTGATGAATGCTTTCTGATTAGGGAGTGGTTTTGTGAACATGCAGCTCTTGTTAATCTCCTTGGGACACTTCTTAAGCTAAAAGCAGTATGGTCAGACAGTTGATATGTCAACTACATTCATATTGAGAGATTTTAGCTTCTGGATATTTCCAACATATCCAAAACTAAGGAACAGTTCAGAAGTCTTTGTTAAAAAGGTTTGGAGAAAAGATCACATTGCATGCAGCAGCTGTTTGCGTGGATTACCTAGTCTAGCCATTCTGTCAAGGCTAAAAAAAATACTGTCTGAACTGCAGGGAGAAAACAAGTCACTGAAATATCAGTGAAGTAAGGGCATGTTACAAGCAGAATGGCTGGACTTCCTGTCAAGCTCCAGCTTGAGCAAGTAAGTAGGACAGTTCTAAACAAAGACCTTCTTTAGCTGTCCCATTTAGAGGTATTTTTCAAATGAACAGGCTGAAATGGTTATTTTCTAGCTCTGTTGTGGAGCCTTCAGACATGTGCTGCTTTTCACTGTGGAGTTATAATAAATCATACAAATCTATATACAAAACTTAGGGTTTCATTTTTTTTACGATGGCAGACCTGGCTATGCTGGTCTCTCCCTGGCCTTCCTTTCTTCCTTCCTTGCTTCCTTCCTTGTTACTCTATTCCAAATTAGAAAGTTTTGGGGTTTTCTTTATGTCTCTCGAGCAGCTTGGTTTTCACTTCTAAGCACTGGCTTTTCTTATTTTCATGAAAAAACATATTACAACTGATCACATGATTTCTGCAAGAGATCTAGACCATCTGCTGTAATGACCTGAACATATGACAATGACAAAACAATAAATAAAATATGCCCAGTGACAGTGTCATGAAAATAGAGGGTGCATGGTGAAGCATGTGCGAAAATACTCTTTTATAGATGTTAATTGGTCAGAAATACAGTAAACAAAACTAATGCCCACTTAAGAGGCTGAAATTCAGAATACTTTTGAGATTTTGTGTTGGGCTGGTAGGTTTTTTTGGGTGTGTTTTTTGTTTTTTGGGTGGTTTTTTTTGGTTTGTTTTTTTTTTTGCTTTTTTTTGTTTTTTTGGGTTTTTTGTTGTTGTTGTGGTTGGTTGGTTTTGCTGGTTGATTTGTTTGTTTGGATTTATTTTGTTTTGGTTTGGGTTTTTTTTTTTCATTTCTACGTGGAAGTACAGGTATCACTGGCTTCAAACCTTCTTTACTGAGATAATGAAAAGGGCGTGGCTCCCTGGAGTCAGTCAATGCTTCTAAACCAGCTGAAGGAAATTAAACAACCCAAGATGCTCTCCTTCCATCAGAACATGACTACGTGATACACTGACAGGATACATGAGGCTGATGTGCCTCTATGGTTGTCATGGTCTGAACCTAATTAGTCTTCAGTCTCCCAAATGGGAACAGTTATGTCAGCTTTATCAACATTTCAGTCAGAAGGAGGAGAAGACATGGGATCACTTGTCTTTTGCAAGGTTTTGTAAAGAAAAATCCATTAGTATTTACGACTGGCCACTTTTTGAACCTGAATCATCTACAGAGCTCTACAAATCTAGAAGAAGGGGCTGCAGCCCCAGAAGAAGAAGCAAGGACACTGCCTTGTGTGGGAACAGGAGCCAAGGGATTCAGTCTTCCATCTCTATATATGAAGAAGAGTGATTTATCCTGCCTGTCTCATATGGGTGCAGTTAATATATGCAAAGGTTTGTCAGGCTTAGACCAGCCCTTAAGCCTTCTGGATTTGTTGCCTGCTGGAGATTTCCCAGTGGACATTCAAACCCTATGGAAAAATATCTTTTAGTAGGTTTTTAAGTCACCTAACAGAAGGTTTATTTTCCATATCTGCCTTTTGTTGACCCCTCCCTCCAACCTAAAACTCCAGAGGCAACAGTATGAGCATGACTGGATGCAGAAAAATGAATTAATTCCCACACTGACTGTATTTGATTTTAGGTACTGGTACAATGTTGCCAGGTAGAACTGACACATTTTTTTCCTCTTGCCTAAGCCTCAGTATCACATTCATAAAATGTCACATGCCTAAGGAAAAAAAAAAAGTAAACTTCAGGCACTGATGACTTGGTTGTAAAAAATCAGTTACTTTCTTAGAGATGCATTTTTATCAACTCCCTTCCTGGGGTTTTTGGGGCATAGATCATTGATGTCTCACTAGAACTGTTAGGACATGTATAGATTTCCCTCTTATTGTTCATTACAAGATAACATAACTCTAAATTGGGCTGGTGATTCACCTCCCCCTGAGGGGATGCAGTTATAAGAGAGTTAATTATTCACCTTCCAGTCATGGAAAGATTCCATGCAGCTGTTGGTATTGGTCTGTCTTTTCTTCACCCAACCACACCTACTGAACATCAAGGAACTTAGAGGGGGAAGGGGTTGGGGTTCTTTTCTCCTTTTTTTTTTTTTTTTTTTTTTCCTAATTGACCAGGCAAGATTCTCATCTGTGTGTGACTCAATAGCTTGACTATGAACTCAGGTTTCATGAATGTGGAGAAATCTCACTGAACTTTCACTTACCTCCCTGAACTTATGCTCCCTCTCTCAGTTTTAAAAGAAACCAAACCAAACAAAACATATTTTGCACTGGATGTGGCTAACATTCCCTGATCTAATCTGGTCTGCAGTTCACATTTTGAGTAAAAGATGTATGCAATATTTAGCTCCACTCAACAGGATTTACCTCTAGCTCTGTAAAGTTATGCGTTACCACTCCTCCATTTTCCCCACCAGCTGGCCACTTAACAACTCATCAAGTCATTAGTAGGACCCCCCTACACTTGTGTTTTAATTTCATTTGCATTACACAGCCAAGTCTCTCTCCTGAGCCCTTGTTCAAAGATACAACACCCCTACTTTCTGCTTTGGGTTTCCAATAGCACCATACCAGTCCCAGCACAGGTAACTATCACCCTACATGTACACGTGCACACACACACGCACACATTGTTTTGTTCTTCCTATTTCTGTCCTTGTCAGCTGTGTCTGCTTTCACTCAGCACTTCACTCTTTCCCCATCGGCAGCAAACCTAATGACCATTTAATGGCAAGTGCAGAAACAGTCCTGGGAGCAGAGGTCAGAATCTATAACATTCTCCTAGGCATAGGCTGCAGAAACATGCTTTCTCTTGTGCTCTGCATCCTTGGCTAACTTGGTCTTAGACCTTTTCTGAGTCTTTTTAGTGGCAACACCTTTTCAAAGACAACCATTTCCTTCCAAGTGATTTGTGGTTTAAATCAAACAGCTAAAGTATTGTCAAATATAGTTGCCATCACCAGCCTCTTGAGAGATTGAATGAAAGCACTTGTCTAGGAGAAAGAGCTCTGAGGAAGATGGCTGCAGTGTGAATAGAAGTGTCCCAGTCCTATTGTCTCCTGCCGGCAGACCTCACTCAACTCAGAATACAATCCTCTGTAAACCCAGTTTCTGGTAGTTTGGCTTTCCCCTGATCTTTACGGGCTGTTTGATGTGTCTCCTTGACGTGGTGCAGTGAGACAGGCACGTACACACTTGGTGTCTCTTGCCTGGGCTGTGTCTGGCCCCCATGTCTCAGCTGTGCCTGTTCCCTGGAACAAAACCTGTCTGGGCTGTATTCCCACATGAGACATAAACCGAGCATAAAAAAGGAAGCTTAAAGTGTTTGTTGGAGTAGGATAATAGCATACTGAGACTTCAACAGAGAGGGAATTGAGATGAAGACTGACTGTAGCAGAGTATTAGATACTTCTCCGGGAGTCATACTCAAGATGTAACTCCCAAATCAAAAAGAGCGGATTTAAAAATCAGTCTTCTGTATTCATATCACAAATCACTGTTAAATTAACTCTATTAATAGCTGAGTGAGACAGAAAATCTTGCTTCTTGGCTGCCTTTTGTGCCAGGACTAGTCTCATCTGTGTCCTTTGAATGTATTTGTCTGCTGGACCCTGCATAAGGGAAGGAAAGGAAGAACCTTTTTAATGCTGGGTTGAAGCAGGTAGCTCAAGCTTATTACTAGTTTTACAGCAGAACATAGCCTTGCTAGTGTGTGATTAACCACTTGCCCTGGGATTTTGAAGATTGATGTGATGCCTGTGTATTATACTTCAGAGTCTAACTTGGTGGGTAAACACCAAGGTTTTTTTCTACTTGATTATTTAAAGTTAGATTTTCAAAGGTATTATTGTCTCTGAGAAACAAAAAGATGTTTCACGAGTGTCAGTTGGAATTAAAATATTTGAAAACTCTAACATTGTATGAATCACTTAAAATGGCTTATTGTCACAGAATATTTTTGTACTGGTGGATTGTTTTTCTGTTAAATAGTGTTTCTGAACGCTGCTAGTTCCACAAGAGTGCATGCAGTATTCTGTTTACACAGGGCCTACATATGGCTTTTCATCATTCTGGTTTTATTAGTTTTATTTACTTCTACTACCTTCTATTTACAGTTCCAGTGTAATCTGTGAGGAGAAGCTGAATGATCATCTTAGCTGACTGTTAAATACTTACAGGCACTTCACTGTAGAATCCCTGTAAAAACATGTTCTCTCAGGACATTGTAAAATACTGCCTGGCAGCTCCCTACTCTGGTAACACAGAGTATAAGAAACAGAGGTGGAGGGCATCATAAATTAATTCCCATGAAAATGTATCCAGAGAACATAATATCAAAGATGTGATAAAACATGTTCACAGTTAGCCTCAGTATCATTTCATTTTCCATTTCACATATACAAATAGTATTTTTTTCTAGGCAAATAGAAAATTTTTATGGAACATATGGCCTGCTAGGAAATATAAATAACTAGGAAATATAAATTACTAGGAAATATAAATATAAATGACCATCTATGTCTTCATCATTATTACATTTTCATTAGAAGGTTTTAACTTCAGAAAAATCACATATAAGTTAATAGAAAAATTGAAACTTTCTGCTCCAAATGATCTTTCAGCTCTAAATAATTCTATCCCTTGTATTTTCATCATCAATATCAGGCTGGGGATCTGATCTATCAAAATACTTCAGCTCTTGACTGTCTTTAACTTTGTGATTAATAATATTGACTCCTAAGGGGCTACTCACAGCTTTGTATTTGTAAATACATGTACAAATGTATAAACGTTCACATTATACATTTAGTAAATACTAAATGTATATACAACGCACGCATATTTAAACATATGCATTTAATCATATACATTAATAAACATCTAGATGTATTAATATATTAGCAGAATTAGAGCCTTAAAAAAAAGGGAAATTAATATTGTGCTCCAAAAGGAAGAGTGCTACTTCTTAGAAGTTAGAGGACAGAGATCCCGAAGTATTTTAGATGAATGGTGAAGGTTCACAATAAGCATTTCTTGTACTGCATAACTTTTTTTTTTTACTGCAAGTACTGAATGGGGACCTCATTAAATTTGCCAGGGATTCTGACTTTTCAGAGCTGCAGCGAGACACATGTGTTAATATGATAGATTTTACTATTTAATATGATTGTGGCCATGGTAGAAAACAGCTTGGAAACCTTGTGTATAAAAGGTTTTTAAACTAGACAGAAAGCTCATATGACAAAAGTGTAAACGGAATTTGTGTAACCAGATGTGTATAGAGCTGCTATTATTTGTTCTTCTACATTTCTCCCACTGTAGCAACTTCTGCCATAGTGCCAGTAAAAAGTGAGTCAGTTATTGATGATTTCAGAAGATGACTGGAAGAGTTAGCAATTTGTTTAATCTTGTTTTTAACTAATGATTGAAAAGTGCATATTGTTTTATAAGAATGTTGTACATCACTGCATTTTTTTCAGTTTAAACATTTAGGAGTAGGCTGTGCCCAGCCTGCATTATAAACATTATTCCCACATAGAGCAGGTATCTTTCTTGACTTTTCTCACTCAGTTCCATGTCAAGAGGGTCCATTTATGATTTAGGTGCTCATACAGAACTTCTGACTCATCCACTAGTTGACCTGTGCAAAGATCTTAATCTCATGAACTGAAATACAGGCCCTTGATTTGAGCTCTGTCAAACAAATGGGAGTGGTTTTCCTAAGACCTGCCCAGAATGCACTGTTTATCAAAAATTAAACCAAACTGCTTGCTTCGAGGCAGTAAGTGGAAGTCCTGCACAGTATCAAGGTCTTGTCAATGCAAGACATTTTCTTTAAGGGTAAATGTAACAGGAACTGCTGATCAACAAATTCTTCTTCTGGCACAGACTTCTGTCATGTGCCCTTTAATTGCCTCTCCACACAGGATAATTGTGTGGTGCCTTTAATTTTTCTGCGTTCTTCTTATGATCAATGGCAGATTTCCTATTAATTACTTGTCAGAGGCCTTGCTACCAGTCAAGAAAGGGGATCTTCACCACAGGCATCTCTCTACAGTGACTCGGTCTTAGCCTTTACCTATTACTAATGAAGAATACTATCATAAATAATAAAAACAATACAGTGATAATAACAGGGCTGACAATAATGATAATAGTTATAGAAAGAGTGGTCACAACAACTAAAAACTGCAGCAAGTAATAAAGCACCAGCTTTGAAAGAAGATTATTGCCAAACCCTTTCTATTTTTTCAAAGAAGATATTTAATTGGAGCTATGCAAGGATTAGAAAAGAACTTGCCACTTGCTGAAAATGAGAATCTATTGAATTCAGGCCATCTGGAAGAAATAATGGTCAACTTAATAGTGACTCAAGCCCCAGTCAGATGTAGAATAAAAAAAAAATATATTTATGAAGGGCTTAAATCTTGTGTTTAATCAGCAAATTTCCCAGTATCTCTGAGTTACCACGGGGTAGTGGGGTTTGTGCCAAAGGTGAGACCATAGCACCGTCCTTGTGTGGGTGGTCATTGCCACCTGAACACAGATGGTCAAAGGTAGGTCCTTGTTGTCAACCTGACAGGTGCAAGGCCAAGCATGAGTTATGACAGGTCTGATACAAAACTTAGAGAGGTTGTTTCAAAGCACAAATGGAAAGTTTCATGTATCTGTACTCTGAATATCAACAAATATAAACACTGAACAACATCTTAATTATGATGACGTTTCCCCTTCACACACATGCTATGCTCTTATTTTTAATGATTGTTTGAGCTGGATAGGGAAAACCTGGTTTCAGTTATATAGGCTAGTTAAATTAGAGATATCACAAGGTCCTCTCAGGTTACAGGAGATGACAAGCAGACAAAATTAATTCTTCTTTACTTACAAATAGGACTTTATTGCAGTTATGATGTGGAGGTTGTAAACATACACATGGAATCAAACATTAATTAATCTGGTAAACCATGAAGCTGTGCTGATACAGACTTTAGCTTAGGCCATGCAAACTTGCCTGGGACCTCCTGTGCTTATTTTAGTGGATAACACATCATAACAAGTTAATGATGAAATGATTTCACTAATATTGGTTCAAACAACACAAAGCCTGTCAGTCATGCCAGGACATGACAGGTTGTGGCTGGGGCATACTGCACCCCAGTGACACACAGCTAGTATAAAATCCTGTTTAGAAAATAACAGCACTCAGAGAAGCCCAAAATCACACTGTGTAATAAACCTGTCACAGCAGTACCAGAGACCACGGGAGAAAAAAAAGGTGACTTATAACTACTGCTGTCTCACTGTTATAAGTATTGCTATCTCACTCTTCTCAAATATTTCACATGCAGTCCAAAGCCAAAGTAAGTTTAACAGAGCCCAGAACCACTATGAAGGTGCAAAATCAACTAAGAATTAAAGGAAATATCCTCACTGCAACCTGATCCAATTTCCTCAAAACTTGTGTGTGTATGTATCATTTTTATTCTGCGTTTTTTCCTTTTCAACATTGCAACTGAGCAAAGAGTAAAGTGTGAGAAAGTGAAGAGTTATTTAACATAGGAAAACAGCATTAGTTTAGGAGGTTTGGAAAATATACACAAAGTACTTTTCAGCCTCACTCATCCTGTCCTCCCTGCAGCAACCTCTTCTCTTACTTTCTTACACTTTCACAAGTTGTTTTTCTGCCTATATCAGTTTTCTTGTTTTTAACCTTAATATATATTTGCTAGACAGTCTGGACAGTCCAGTACACTTGCACATAGTAAACATGGCATTTCACAATTCTCTCTGTGCCTGGATACAGAAAACAGGCTATTTCCTGAAAAGTCACTTTCACTAAACTAAACCGTGTGGGCGACTCAGAAAACCTGAGATGGAAGGGCCCTCAGAAGTGTAGGTCATACTTAAAGCTTTCTCCTCTGTTTGTTACTGGTGGAAAGTGCCCTCCTTGCAAAATATTAGTTTTGTCTTTCTGCTGTGTAAAAAGCTATAAACGAGAAATATGCTAGCAAACACAGTAGCCTTCTGTGGCTAATTTGGCTTCTGTACACATCTACAAGGCACTGTGAATCAGGCATATATTAATAGTTTGAAAAATATTTATCATATTTTTAACTGATAAGTTGTCATCAATGATTTCAAAGAGACAATTTTTGAAGATTGTCATGCTTTGGTTTTCTAGGACTTGACACAAACATATTCTGTCTAGTCTCCCGAGTTTCATTTTTTTGGTGTTTGCTCAAAGGCACATCAGCCAAAACCTGTAGATTTATCTGATGTGAAACTGTACCAGTGAGAAACCTCTGACAACTGCAGAGTTTCAAGCTGGATGAAGGGCTGGGCTGATGTTTCAGGTCCAGTGCAAGCTGTGCTCCTTTGTAAGCTGGCTGGATGCCAATGCCGTAAGACATCTTGTACCTTCATAGGCCCTGCTCTTTCAGGCACCAAAAGCTTTTTCCTCAAGCTGCACACAGAGCACAATGCAACTTTAAATATTTTGTTACACATGATGCGTACTTTTGTTTCTTTTTGTTTCTTTTCCTACTGTTCTGCAAATACCTAATAATTCTGCTCTTCAAGGCCAAGGCTGTTACAAAGGGTTGACTTTCTTCCCCCAGAAATGAACCTTGACATGTTAAAAATTCCCCTGTCCTTCCTTTTGTAAAGTAGGCATGGCCACACAATCATGTGTAGCTGAAACTTTGCTTCATTAGTAGGGAATAATTACAAATGCAGAAACCATGCATGTTATTGTCTCTAGTCAGTAGTCACATTAACCTTAGTATCAGCATAAACAGTTCATATATCACAGATCTAAGCAGTGGAAATGTAGCAGCCTGCAAAAATGGGAAACTTGAATATGATCCAGAATATTTATCTGTCTTTATTTTTTCTAGAAAAGTAAAAACTTGCTGCATTTCAATTAATCGTTCCAGAGAATGCTCCTAAATAAATGTGAAATTTTCAAACCAGCAGTTTAAATGCATAATAATGGGAAAATAAATAAGAATGAGATTGTATGAGGTATTTGTTTACAAAAGACACACAGCATTTGAAGAAGGAGCACACATGGATAGACCGTGCTTAACTGAAGCTGGTGGTTTCCTGAACCACGAATTTCTCCTCCTTCCTCATTTGTCCTTGTCCTTCTCCAGGCTGCTGTGCTTTGTCCCTAAACCTTTTGGGGACTTTTTTCTGTATCTGAGGTGAGTGGACTGAGCATAGCAGAAAAAGACCTACATCTGGGAGAAGCCTTCACACGAATGGATGCTCCTTACTCTTCTTGCAATCTAACAGGCAGCAGTTATTTCTAACACACTGTATATCATAAAGTTCTTATAATTGTTTAAAAGATAAATGTTTTTGTGACTGATGGACAGGAATCTGGCCATGGTCTTCAGATGTAAAGAACCCTTTCTGCCTGCTGAAACTACTTTACCCCAAGACTGAAAGTAACCAAGTATGATAATCCCTGGTATATGTTATTTTAATTGAAGGAAGATCAAGCCTAAGGCACAGGATACATCTTCTAAGACTGTCAATATAATTTCAGAATCCCTTTCCAAATTCCTTACAAGGACTTTCATGCATCTGTATTTTGACTAGAAGGCAGTAATTATTTAGGAGTACAGCAGCAACACAGCACTCAACAGATTAAACACAAAAAAATCAAATCAAATAATGCCTATCCAGGCAGAATTTCTGGGTGTATTCAGCTGTCAGGACATCTGCTCATAGACTTTTCTGGAGGACTCAAATGAAGTTCTATAGTTAAACTGATGAAAATTCCAGTGACAACTTTCAGGATTGTTTTGTAAAACAGACTAAAATGCATTATTTCAAGATGATTTTTTTTTTAATCCCCAGACTATAGCTTGTCTTGGAGTGGAAGTTTACTATGTATCTCAAATAGTACCGCAGTAAGAGCAGAGCCATTCTGGTCCTGCAGATGCCAGATGTGAGGGCTGAGGCCCTGAGAAGTCAGGTGCACTAGTTTGAAAGCAAACCAGTGGGAGATCCCAAGTCAGAAATACAATTTAATAGGAAAATTAAAATAAATGTAATAATGTAGAAGCATTGACAGAGTCAGAGTACAACCTGACACCCTGTTGGTCAGGGTGATGGGTGCAGTTCAGTTAAATGGTGGCTGCAGTGCTTGTTGAAGTGATAAATGTGATTCTACTGAAGCAGTGATCCTGTAGAGGGGTTTGATCTTCCTCTGAATGTCCAGTGGTGGTTATGGAGCTGCTGTCCTTTGGGAAGTCAGTGGATAAAGCTGCTTGTGAAGTTCCAATTCTCAGATTATATCCTGGTAGGAATGCTTGGTTCCTCCCCCTGGCTGGCACATCTCACAGTGGGATGATGCAATATTATCAGGCATGCAGTGAGACTCAATGGCCCATTAACAGAAGATATCCCCTGGAGTTATCAGGAATGATAGGAGAAGGAGTGATATCTCATGAAGGAGATGAGGAACACTGCCTCACCTGGTTTTAACAGCTTATGAAGGTGGTGATAGAATACATACTTTTGGGTACTTCTTACACTGTAACTGAAGACAATAGGCTAGAGGCCACTTGAGCTTCTCTGCCTATTCCCTGCTGAAGTTCCAGCCAGACACAGAACAGCCTGATCACTCCCAGCCTATGACTCCCAGGCTACAAAGCTGATCACAAACAGAACTTACTATAAGATATGGATTCTGGTACCTCTTGGTGTGTGCTTGAGCCTTTCTAAATATATAGCCACACATAGACCTGTCTGAAAGGCACTTATCATAAAGACACTGGTAAGACATAAGACACAGTAAGGGAAAATTAAGCATCATTAAAGGAAAAGGGTAGTGGCAGCATCTTTAACCTGCCACTTCAGTGGAAAAGTGGTATATTTGCAGGTTCAGACCCTTACGTTCTCACTGTTCACTAAAAAAGAAGGTTGGCTCTTTCTATTTTGGCAATAGATAGCTTTTCAAAAATAGTGAGTAACTGCACCAGTAAAAAAACATATTGGTTTATAGATGTAAAAACCTAAGAGAACTTGGAAAAGAGAAAGGAAAGTAATATTTATATCTCGTTGCTGCCAATGTGGTCCTGGAGGGGACACTTAATGAAGGTAAACAAAGATTTCTAACACTCCACATTGCATAGCCTTTGAGCCCAGTGTGTTGAAACTATCTTGGCAGAGAGAACCAGCTGTGGGATGGAACATTTATCTGGAAGAAAGTGCAGATAAGAACAGTATTATTGTGTGCTTTGAAGGCAGAATGGTTCTTACCCTTTTGTGGCATATCTGTTTCTGGAGGCTTGCCTAGAGATGGAGTCTCTTCTGGACTATCAATAAAGGTATCTATTGTACTACTTGTAGTTATTCCAAAGGACCAATTTAGATTCTAACAATATTGAGCCCAGTTCTGTTTCCTTGGAAAGATAAGAAATTCTTAATAATATTCTCATCTCCATCAAAACTTCTTTGCCAAAAAAAAAAAATACAGACTGACAGAGCAATAGAGTTAGTAATAGATGATAAATCTTTTTTGAGAATTGTATAATACATTGCTTCTTTGAAGCTTTGGCCCTAGTCAAAGAACATACACCTGATCAAGATTTTGGAGGACATGATAAGAAAATCTATGGTGATAAAGATGAGATAATTTTTAGAAGATCCCATAAAAACAAAAATGTATCTGGGAGATAGCAGGCAAGCAAGAGGTTCTAAGAAGTAGTTTTGTGACTTCTTGTTTGTTTGGTTTTGCTTGTTTGTTGGGGCTTGGTGATGTTTTTGTTATTTTGGGGGTGTTTTGTTGTTGTTGTTGTTGTGTTTTGTTTTTTAATTGTCATAAAAGGAGAATGGAGCCCTTAAATTTGGAAAAAACAGGTCCTCAAAGTTTAATGTAAAGCTTTAGTGACGTGTTTTAACTACTGTTTTTCATGACAATGACTTAAAGAATGGTAAGTATTCCTTGCTCGGAAAACAAATTATTCACAGAAATAATTAATTAGCCTTTTTTCCCAAAGCAAGCTGTTAGAACATAAGAAAGCTAGACATGCTTTAAAGGCTTACAGGTAAACTCCCTCATGCAGACGTATGTATTTCCTTGTAATTTTTTGAAAGACTAGTTAAGTTAGCTATGTGTCTAAGAAATATCTGGCAAGTAGAATATTTTAACACACATGCCAGATGAAGAGAGGAAACACAGACTACAGACAAGAAACTAGAAAAATAACAAATTTCAAGCCTTGAGCAGGGAGTCAGAAAATTAGGTTTTAAGCATTGCCTAACTTAGTGGGCCTGGGCCATGGATGGAAGCTCTGGTCACTTTTCCAGAGCAATTAAAAAGTGACATAGGAAAACAGAAGAGGACAGCCAGCTCACCACACAAAGAGATGAGAGCAACCTGTTTTCATTGCTTGGGATCAGTGCACCAACAGTGTGCAGGTTGTGATGTGAGGGTGGGCAACAGGCCAACCTGCCTACACATATGACAGGGAGGTAGAGAGGCACTTAGCAAAAATGTTCTTCTGGTGGCCAAAATATTCCAATGAGACAATCAGAACTTCCTGTAAGAGTGAAAATATGTCAAAGCCAACTTTGTGGGATACTGTGTCTTGGCAAGGAACTTACAATGATTTTTGCAGGGGGGAATTAGCAGTATGCCTAGCTGCAGTTAATGATTATTTCATATGACCAAAGTGGTACCTATAACAATGATTTTGGCAGATAAGACAATTGAAAATATACATACTCCATATGATTTTGCATAAGGAAATAATATAAGATTGTGATAATCATTTGGGGATCAATATTTTTTTGCTGAGAAATATAAAATTTTCCCCAAAGGTCATTGTCAGTTTAGCTTATTGCTTAGTACTACACATCAGCAAAACTCATGCAGAGGCATTAGCAGAGAAATACAGGTACAGCCCTTAAAATATTGCACAATTTCTTTCACTGAAAGGCCAGTGTCATGTATCACCTGAAAGAAAATATTATCAGAGTAATTTTTAAATTAGAGTAGTGTTATAATTTTATATGGCAAGACCATATGCATCTAAAAAACCCCACCAGACCAATAACCAACAGAAGGAATCTCAATGAATAAGAAATTCACAAAATAATATTCTCAGGGATAACCAAAATGTTAATATTTTATTGACTTTTTTTTTACTGAATAAGAAACCTTTTGTCTTATTTTCACCTTAGTCAAAGCCAATTTATGGCTGAATACAGCTCTTAAAGAGTCTGCTGATCTGAAATACTGACATCAAGAGAATCTCTCAGGAATTAATAGTTTGGTCAGCAAAAGAAGTGTTTAAAACACTTGAATATTCAGGTCAGAAAAAGACATGTAGCCATGGACTATTTGCAAAATTCATAATAAATCAGTCTTGCAGTCTCAGACCTTCAGCATCCTTCACAATCCAATTAGACAATCACATCCTTCCCCAGGACAAAGCACAAATTTGAAATAGTGGTCTCTGAGGGTGAAGCATTTTTCTTTCAGGAACTTGTTACTGAACTTCGTACTGGAAGTGATCAATCTGAACCCCAAATGACAGTGTTTAGATCAAACCACAACCTGTTCCAGGAACATGTTCCATCCTAGGAAGGATGTCTGTGAATAAATTTCATCAAATTAAAGACTGCAGAATGTAATTGTTCATGCATGACTGTACACATTGCTTAAAAATGAAAGTTATTGGTAGCTAATAAATGCCTGAAAGCAGTTTGAAAGCATTCAGACCAAGATAAATGATTTCCAAGTATTTGATTTAACTGCCCACGTAATTTTTATTGTAATTAAATTTAATCAATTTTGCAAATGTTAAAATTAAACATTTCTCATACTCTACCTTTGAAAGAAATTTCATATTCTTGCCATTATTCTTCTTCTTAAAAACAACCAAAACTCATTTGTCACTGGACCAGTCCAGGATAACACCCCAAGCCTTGAGTGAAGGTTGTCTGGTGGCTGATGTGGTAAGAAAACACATCCAGTCCTCAACAGCCACCAGGCAGGCTTGAAGACAAAAAGTCCTTGCAAAGGTGGAGTCTTTTATTTTCCTTTCCTCTTGCTGGATTTAGGCTCCACATCCCCATTAATCACTTGTGGCTAGCTGTCTCTTTTGTACAGAATCTCCTTCCTTGTGGCTTGGACTTCCTGAACTCACACTTTGTTTCTACTGCTTTAGATTACACAGTGACTGCTTGTAAGTCAGTGTGGAATGAAGCCGTTATTAGAAAGAGATGCTCTAATTGTATTGCTCCAGCAAGTGAATAAAAGCAGACATTTAAATGTGCAACAGATGAATGAATGTGTCTTGGGATAAATACCTTATGAACTGGAAATCATCATCCTGTCCCTTCCAAACAAAATTTCTATGTGCTTATGTGGTGAACTCCTGTGGTTTGTGGGCAGCTGATTTGGTAGGAGTTACGAAAAGCTCACAAAGTTAGCATTTAATCTTCATTGCCTCACAGCCTTTATACAGATGTTCATTCTTACATCTTGTATGGATGGGTGACCAATGTACATGCAGCATTTGAGACCAAATGTCTTTGTAAACATTAGGTAATGAAAATTATATTTTGAAAACAGTAGACACCTCACAAATGTTAAATGGAAATTTAATACTGAATTGCAAAGATTGCCAGGAGCGTAAAATCAATAGCAGACAGATATTTTTTAATATATTCCTATATTCTGGAATCTTGGAGATTCTTTACTTCGTAAAATATTACTATTTTGTGGATTTTGTTTCAAGTTAGCTAGTTGAAGTTGCAGGTCTCCATATGCCTTTTGAGATGCTGTCTCTGCTGTATATACATACCTAGTTCCTACTGCAAATTTGCTGATGCATATGGAAAAATTGCTTGTCATAGAATTTTCAAGGCTTTTAGATAATTACAACACAAAGCAGCATCTAATTAGATTTGCAAAAGCTCCAAAGTCAGAGGAGGATCTAACTCTTGCTAGATACTGAATCCCAATAAGCTACACATTCATTTCATGGTATGTGCCATTCCCTCTGATTCAGTCTGCCTATGCTCCTAGGGACATCAGGGTTAGCCAGCCTTTGGAGACATTGTCAGTGTGGGACTGAGGGTCACATAAATACTCTGTTCAGTTCTCTGCTCTGTACCAGCTTCATCATGTGCTTCTATACATTATGAGATTCAGTTCATCATTGCCAGTGAAACCTCTTCATGTGACCACAAGGAAAGAGGAGAAAGTAGCAAAGAAAATACAGTGTGTAATTATTGTATTTACTTAACACTAAGCACAGATTCCTTTTAATCTGAACTGCATTAATAAGAGGTTATAGTATAGCTATCCAGTTGTAGAGCAATACTATGACTCCAGTTTCCAAAATAAGTGAGAAAGCTTATTAACTAGCTTTACCTTTGTCCTACAAAATATACCTTGACCGGTTTCACATTCTCTTCAAGTAATGAAATTTTGTATCTTATGTCTTTGTTAGAGTGATTCATACTCAAGGCTTTGAATCAATCCTAAGAAATTAATGCCTCTCTGGTACCTTGTTGTGAGATGAGGTATCAACTACAGTTGCATCATATTAATGGTTCATTAGTCAGACTTGTGATGCTGAAGCCAATCTCATGACATCTGTATGGAAAACTTCTGCTCTTTGTTGGTACAGTAGCTCAAACAGTTCAATACTCTCCAGTTTCCATTTAACATAACATCAGTGACTCATTTGTTTTTTCAATTTCAAGTCTGTTTGTCAGGGATTTGTGAATTGTATTATTCTTACCTAGTAACTCGGTGTCTCTAAATTGCCTTCTGTCTTTCCAGGCAGTGGTTATGATATTTTAACATGACTATCCAGTGTTATGTTGGAAGGAGATCCACCATTTACCAACATGTTTGAAGTAGGGGCAGACAAGAGGGCTGAGCAGTGTTTTATTTCAATGTCTGGAAAGGAGTTTTTTGGGGTAGCATTTTGACTACAGGTCCTCCAATCTACTAAAATGTAGAAACTGTAATGGCACCCAAGGCAGACCAGGGAGTCACAAAGATGATAAGAGGCCGGGAGTTTCTGACATTCAGAGGGGTTTTTTGGTTCTGTCTTCACTCTGACAGCACAAGGATGCTGTCATTGTGCAGAACAGAGGAAGAGAGAGACACATCAACAGAAATACAATGAAATAGGGGGGTATAAAAGGCATAAAAGGAATCAGAGAACACGATGGAAGGTTGACAGGGAAGAGTAATTTTGGATTAAGTGCATCAAAAGTACTAAATGCAGTCCATAGCAGTTTATGGTAATCCATACAGAAGCCTGTGACTTAAAAATTGGGTTTTAATAATCCAGGCTACCTGCAGGTGTATAATCTAGCTGCTCTGATAAACAATTCTAGCAAGGTGGCAGCAACTGATAAACAGCAGCCTGATATAATTTATCTGGACTCTGTAAAGCCTTTGACATCGTTCCCCCCAGACATCCTTCTGTCTGAATTGGAGAGAGGTGGATTTCAGGAGTGGACTATTATATGGATAAGAAAGTGGTTGTACAGTCCCAGCCTGAGGATGGTTGACTCATGGCTCAGAGTCTCAATGGACATCAGTGACAAGTTGTGTCTTTCAGGGGTCCATACTGGGACCAGAGTTATTTAATATCTTCATCATGACACAGACAAACGGCATCCTCAAGCAAGTTTGCCAATGACCTCAGGCCGAGTGCTGCTGTGGACACACCTCAAGGATGGAATGCCATCCAGAGGGACCTGGACAAGTTGGAGAAGTTGTCCCTTGGGAATCTCACGAGCTTTAACAAGACCAAGCCCAAGGTACTGCAGCTGTGTTGAGGCAACCCCTGGTGTCAGCCCAGGCTGAGCATGAGCAGACCCAGAGCAGCCCTGCCCACAAGGACTCAGGGGTGCTGCTGGGTGAGGGGCTGGACATGCCCCGGCCATGGCACTCACAGCCCAGAGAGCCAAACGTGTCCTGGGCTGCATCCAGAGCCCCGTGGGCAGCAGGGGAGGGAGGGGATTCTGCCCCTCTGCTCTGCTCTGCTGAGACCCAGCTGGAGCTCTGCATCCAGAGCTGGGGCATCCAACCTAAGAAGGATATGGACTAGTTGAAGTGAGTCTAGAGGAGGCCACCAAGATGATCAGAAGGATGGAACACCTCTCCTGGGAGGCAATGCTGAGATAATTTGTATTGTTCAGCCTGGAGAAGAGAAGGCTTTGAAGTAACTTAATTGCAGCCTTGAAATATCTGAAGGGAGCCTACAAGACATATGCAGAGAGAGCATGTTCAAGAGAATGTAGTGCTAAGGACAAGGGTGAATGGCCTTAAACTGATGAATGGTAGGATTAGATTAGATATTAAGAAGAAATTCTTTACCATGAGGATGGGGAGACACTGGAACAGGTTGTTCAGGATCTGTGGATGCCCCATTCCTGGAAATGTTCAAGACAGATCAAATGGGGCTTTGAGTAACTTGATTTACTAAGGGGTTCTGTGTCCAGGGCAGAGGGGTGAAACTGGATGATCCTTAATATCTCTTCCAATGCAAAATATTTTGTGATTCTGTGAGAGTCAGAAGTTCCAGGTGTTAACAATTGCAGTGATAGCTAATGCAAAATATTTCATTTTTATTCCTCCAAATACCAGATATGAGAAAGATCCAATTAAAAAAAGGGTGTCAGGCCCCCACGCAGGGTATTTTGCTCTGGCTAGATATTGCTCTGATTTGAGTTTTTCAACAGTAGCGTTGGAAGGTATCATACTAGTACTTGCACTGTCATTCAGGGTGGACTATTAATTTTGTTCTGATTGAAAAAAAAATCAATAATTCAAAGGTTATTGTGAAAATTTAAAATGGGAAAACTCATAACAAACTGAGAAAAATGGAAAATAAGCAGCTTTGCCATTCAAAGTTTTCTGGACATGGAATCCATAAACCTAGAAACCTAGATGCAGTTTTTGTGCTTACTCTGGCATTATATAAAATATAACACCAAATCTATTTTATATTATGCAGTTCATTCAAAATATAGCCTAAAGCAAGTACTAAAGTGGAATGCACTTGGACACACCCAATTACACTATAAAACCAGAATGCTATACAGCAATTAATCCAAGGTAATTCATAAATCTAAGCAAAACCATTGAGAATAAAGTAAATGAGCATGATAATTTTGATTTGGCATTTAAAATACAGTAAAAATAAAATATAAAACTCTAGGGGTATATTTTGATAACTCATCCTTCTGACTTGTACCTGTAAATTACAAAACCAAGTTGATTTAGTAAATGCAAAATTGTACTAAAATATGTTATGTCACAAACATGTTTCCTTTGAGTGTTTGCCTACTACACTGTGCTGACATATCAAATACGTAGATCAGTAAATAGCATACATGGCAAGGGCTTTCTCTTTTACTGATTCCTGCCAGGAGCAAATGCCCCTTTTTGACATTTGCCAACCTGCATGCTCCTGCAAATCAGAGACACCCAAAATCCAGAGATCTGTGTGTTTGGGCCAAAGTCCATCAGAGTCAGTGAACCTCTAGCCATTGACTTTTACAGGCACCAGATCAAACTGGACATGACCTAAATAACAAGGGCAAGCCACTTCAGGAGCAGCGTTGCAGCCAGCAATGGTGAAAGCTTCAAAAGGTTCTCAAACACCAGGACATGGGCAGAGCAGTCCTGGGCATGAACCTGATTTGTCAATCCTGTGCTCTTGTGAGCAATTCTGAGGTACAATTTGGGAGTTCAGAGATCCAGAGACTGCTTCCAGTATTCATGCAGCCTGTTTTGGAGGCAAAGGCATAGTCCTGAGCCACGTGGTGCCAGTTGGATTTAGTACCTGGAAGCTCCCAGTCACAAGTATAGATGGAGTTGCTGTGGGTGAAAGAGTGACTCTCACAGAGGGTATGCTTAGGTGGCCACGGCCCAAACCTTGCTGAAGACTGCATCTCAGGATCACACAGCCAGTGTCCCAGCAATCCTGGCTAGGAAATAGAGTAGAACTTAAAATAGAAATACTACCTCTCTCAGTGCAAAAAATACAGTAAAAACAGTATATTAATAAACGTAGACAAGTAACACTGAAGTGTGTAGCCTACTTGAACAACAAGGACTGTTGCATATCTCCATATAAAGGATGGGAAAAATTAACATGTAATTGTTTCTTGGTTCATAATCCAGCATGCAAAGATAAGAAAGTCTGAAATATGTGTGGTGAATGGGAACAGCTGATCGTCACATGCCAATTAAAAAACAGAGGAGGTCTCTAGCAATGAATTGGCTGCACTTGCACAGTAAGAATCTTTTGATAGAAGTAGGTTGAACTGCAGTGATCAAGCTTACTTGTTGCAAAAAAGCTTTCGGGGTAGGTCCATAGTAATGCACAAAATCTCCCTTTGGGGTATGTATGAACCACATAAAGCAATCCATACGCATAACTCTTAACAACTCTTGACATTATCTCTGATGCCTCTGTGTGTGTGTATAAACTAACCTCCTGATCACAGTAAGCAAGCAGCAACACAAGCAGATGAACACATTGACTTAAGCAGGAGCTAAAGAGACCTTTGTGAGAGACCACTCTGCTCACCTCCACCGGGGTCTGTTCACTGTAACCCTGGGTTGGAGACAGCTCCTCTGCAGTGTCCTGGGTGTCAGGGACTGACACCACCAGACCCTGCTGAGCTTTGCAAGGGTAAAGCCAGTGCTACCATGCACCGTGCTTTTGGACCAGTACTACCATACAAGTGCTTTTGGAGAATAGTGGGACCAATACGGCAAATGCTGGAACTTGATCACTTAAATGGAGTTTTGAGAGCTCAGTGCTTCAAGATGAGATGGTAAGGTCTGGCTAGGCTTGGCTGATATACAAGGAGCTCAGATATAAACTCAGATTTACCAGATTAGATGTTGAAGGCAAGTGTTTCATGATTCCTCCTATTTAGCTTCTATTTAGGACACCAAATTCTTGTGAAATTCATTACACTAGTAGGATGTGGGCCTAAAATGAAAACGTACTCCTTGGTGAGTGGTTGGACATGAATAGAAAAACACCTGACTGACATCTATTATATTTATTTTGGAGAGTTGTTCAAGAGCACCCTGCCAGATACTGGTGCTGGCTGGCACTCCACAGTAGCAGTGCCAAAATGAATGGAGCCATTTTTTTCTTCCCTTTTCTTCTTTTTTTTAGTATTTTTTAATGTGAAGGAATCTTGGCAGTAATTGAAGAAAGATACCACAAAAAATTGCCTTTTGAATTCAAATGGTCAATCCCACTGATTGCTTTGTTGAACAATGATATGCTTATTTTGACCAGGTAATATGATGAGAGGAACTAATAGTGCTGTTGGGAATAAAAAATTACGGCTGTCTGCACTGAAACAGGTGGTATAAATATGTTTCCAGTAATTCCAGGACTGTATAAATTGTAATGTAATTACAGAGTTCTTTAGATGTCACAGCTCTATGAACTATCACCTGTGGATTCATTTAAAACAATTGCCTCCCTTTAGTAAGGCCAGAATCTTCTGAAATAACTAGCAAGCACATATGTCTGCTGGAGTCTGCAGCAAATTAAGAGATTAGTGCGTTATGATTTCATAGGTGACTATTTTGACATAAGCATCAAGCTAAAGTTTTGACATTTTGTACCTGATAGTGGATCCTTTTGTCTCCTCATTGCCATGAAAAGTTGATGAGTGGTGACAACTCAAAGTCACCCCTGTGTCTTCTAAAGAAGTGGAAAAGGAGATGAGGCATCACTGGCAACTACTGTGTGGATACCAAAGCTTTGCCTGCTTTCACAGGGCTTTTGTCTCCACAAGCGGTATCTACATAACAATTACTTAAAACCTTTGATCTTATGCAGTTGTTTTTTGAGACTTACGTGAGGTGGCAATGTGCTAGTGAAGTTCACAAATGAGAGGAACAGTAATTTAACCTAAATTAGGACCAAGGCTTCAGGGTGATGCTAGTGGCTGTAGCACAGGCTCTCACTTTATGCAGGAAAAACCTGATTTTGCTAGCCTGTGCTGTGCTATCCCGGTATTATTGCCCCCTGCCTTACACATAGTTGTAGCATCAGTGATATAGGATCCCTCTTCATAGCTGCTCTTCTTATGGCTCTTCAGGACAGCTTTTATTTAAAAGAAGAAGTTGACCTCATGCTAACTCCTTGTACCACTGTGAATGTGAAATTTTTCCATCTCTGAAGTAACTCCATCTCTGAAATAAAGCGCTGAGGGCTTTGTCAAGATGATAAAATTGAAAGTCATTAAAAGTCAAAAGAAAGAGGAAATTGCACATTGTCTCAGGAAAGAGCCTTTGGTGGCTTGTGGGATCCTGTCTCCAATCTATCAATGTTATCTGCTTTTGTCAGAAAAGGTAAAATAAGGTCATGTCTCCCTGCTACTCTTGCTTTTCTCTCTTCCCTCCCTTACTCTATAACAGAGGAGCTTTTCCCAGTCCTAACAGACACTTATTTAGTGAAATGAAAAGCATCATCTGGGAAACAGACAAGTGATTTTGACCTATCATTCTCTTAAATGCTAAAATTAACCTTGAGTATCTCATTTAGTTTTCTAAATTATATTTGCTTTATATTGATTTTGCAGTGTGGCTTCAGGGTTCTTTACACATGTAGATGTCATTAACTGGTTGATTGATATGGAAGGAGAGGGAAACACTCACAGTTTTTGAGGTGGCTCTGACAGGTAGACACAGACTGCTGTACCCATCAGTAAGGACACCAAAGCCAGGCAGGTCATCAACGTTTGGCTTGTTTGTGTGGGATATCTTTTAATGATTCCAGGAGAGGAGGTTTTTATTATGCTGCACCATCTAAGATAATAAAGTAATGGGTGTATTTTGCCAGGAGTAACTTGTGCAACAGGAAGTGGAAAGCAGAACAAGCATGATGCAACACAAGGGTCATCCATCCTCTCACCACGCCTCACACTGGACAGCAAGTCCACTGGTTCAGTAACCCCAAAGCTGTCAGCAAAGTCCTAACAAATGCTGCAAAATGGATTTCACCAGATTACCAACTCAATAGCAAACCACTAATTACCAAGAGTTTGTTTTCACAGACAAGAATTTCATGGGTGTATACTGCCTATGCTACCCTACATATCTCGAAGCCACAAAGACAAATATTCGATGAATAGGCCAGAAAATAGGTCAGAGAACAGGAGGTTACTGTAAAATTACCTTGAACCACACTGTGATCCAAAGATTATGGCAAATGCATATATTTGCCATGAGTAGAGTTTAAAGACCTGGACAAAGGACTAGAATGTGTATAAGAGACAAAGTATAAATAAAACCGATGGAGGGGGCAACTAGTACCAGTTCTTGGTTTGGGCTAAGAGCCAGGATTTCTCCTCTACAGAATAGTGACTCTGGAGAGAAACTTACGGGCAGCAAGATGACTTCTATAGGAATTGTGGGGTCATGGGATACTGAGGAAGGAGTTTGTCACACCAGACAGATGGAAATGCCTGGCTGGAGCCATATATAACTTGAGATTTGCTTAGACACAAGTTATTGGGTTTAAAACAGGGTAACTAGGGAAAATTAATGGTCTGTGACATACAGGAGATGAATCTAGATGATCTAATGGCCCCCTTTGGCCCCTGAGCACTATGAAAGAAAAAAGTGGAAAATTTTACATTTCTGTATGAACTTTTTATCTTGGAAGGATATCAGAATTTTTTATTAATCATAGTAACCATCATACTTAGCACATATAGTGTTCTATGTGTTTTTAAAGAAGCACTGAGAGGTGAGTTCTAAAAGCATCTGTGTGTGTGTGTGCATGTGCCTCTGGAAGTGTCAGAGGTATGAGTTAACTGGCCCATTAAGTTTAATGCCCAACACTTGGTTCTCTTTCAAAGATGGACCTTTAATGACCTGAGAGAAGACCAGACCTCTGTGCTGCACCTTATCCAGATGAGATTTGGTGTCTCCAGTACACAATTGTAATGAGTGCTATATGACATAAGTTGAGCTCTGCATCATGGACACAGCTTCCCAAATCAAACATGAACAGCCCTATATAATAAAGACTTCTTGTAGTTCATGACAGTTCCCATAGGGTGGGGATGGGAATTCATATTTTTCTTGTCTTCCACAAGAATGCAAATTGCAACCTGAGGTGGCAATTAGAGACTTGAACTTGTATGCAAAACTGAGAATCGGGGCTGGAAGTCAAATTTAAATCTGTTTATTTCTTTTTACAAAGAAGTATAAGAAAGAAATCTATGAGAGAAAACTGAAAGGTCAAGTTATATAGCCTGGGATTTCTCCTTTGTGTGAAGACAACACAAACCTCCAAGTTACACTCAGTACTGAATCCTCAGTATTAACAAAACATGTATTGCAGAGCATTTGTAATTGGACCAATCTTCTATGTGCAGTTTCAGTAAAAGAGTGCAAAACACCTGCCTTTTCCTCATGACGTCAACAATACCCTCTGGGCAGTGAGCTGAAATACATATGTCAACCTGCACCTCTGTAATTGTGACATAAGATACCCAGCCACTTGAAATACAAGAAAAATCTCGGCGTTTCTGAATGTAAAGGTTAAAAGGTCTGCATCTAGGAACAAAGTCCTGGGATATTTTATCTATTATGAAGAAGCATGATGGAAAAAACTTAAAGTTGCCACAAGAAAATCTTGTTAAAATAATATTTTTTAGAAAAAACTCTTACATGTCTTCTTTATTGTGCCAAGTCTAATGCTGCAATTATTGGCTTGGTCTGAGTAGGGTGGAAATTTTGCTACTTTTAGCTAGCTGCATACAGTAAAATATTCCTATATATAGCTCTTACACAATTCTACAAGTATGAGGAGAAAAGAAGTTAATCCAATCTAATACAATATTTTGCTGCATGTTTCTAGAAACCATATGAAGAAACTTGGCCAAAGGACTGCACTATCATGTTAATGAATGGATATGAAAGTGGGTATTTTAGTTAAATAATCACTTAGCAGTTAATTTTTCTTGACTGTTATGTGCTGGAAAAGCAAAATATATGTCAGAAAGACCAGAGGGATGTCCCTGACAGTCAATAATCAGAAGCGACTGTTGAATATCTGTCTATTGGATTCTCAGTCTGCTTGAACTGTTTGTTATACTGAAGCATACTGACCAGGTCTATACTGGGTTTTTCCACTACTAAGTTGTTATTTTCAATTAAAATTGTTATGAAGCATCGGTCTCTCTTTTTCTAATCTATCTGGCTAAAACGGTTCAGTGCACTTGCAGGGGTAAATATGTTAACCATTGAGCAAAGTGATTCCAAGGTGATTCCTGACAGGATTTATCATTTCATTTAGAGCACTCATTCTGAGATCAGAGGCAATGTATACAGCTGACTGGGGACCAGCATCAGCAGGACACATGCACAGGGAGAATGCCTGGGGCTTGTCCATTTCCAGCTCACTCCTGTCTGCCCAGAAAAAAACCAAACCTGTTTGGATGAGGACAGTTCACTCATATCAAGGTTTTGCAATGTTCTGAGTGCAAGTGATTAGTGATGTTTTTAATTAAGACCAAAGTAAATTAAAGTAATTAAATTAAGAAGTAAAAACCATTAAATATCAGACAAGCCTTACTGATGTTGTATTAGTGCATTAAATTTAGCAGGATGCAGACTCATTTGGGAAGAGACCTCTTCGAAGGGCAGGCAATTGCTCAACATAAATTCAGTTCTGAAAGGTCTAGTATTCCCAGCTCATCAAGAAACTACTCCAGCTATTCAGGACCTCCAGGTTTAAGCTATTTGGAATGCAGTCCGGTGTCTATGCAGGTAGCTGGACACAAATTACATAAGTTGTTAATTAGGATGTTGGAAGGGAGAAAGTCATTACTATCCCATCACAATATGATGGAACAATTTGCTTATGTTGGAGGAGTAAAATATACAGTATTGCAAGAACAAGTCAACTCAGGTTCAAAAAACACAGTGCAAGTTTTAACTCAAAATAGCAGCAAATTGCTGTGTTATTTAGTACTGAAGGGACACAGCCAGGAGTGCTAAGAACTAAAGGGAACACTGATGTACAAATTTAAAAGTTTGAAACTTATTTAAAGAGACCCATGGCATAATTAGAACTATAAGAGATAAAAAACACAATAATGTTAGTCATTCTGAACTTTCTGCTTTTCAGAGTGGGCCATTTTGACAGCAAAATTTTTGTATAATTTTGTGGAACAAAATCCAATGTTAGCAAATTGTGAGGGTCACCAGTCTTTGCTTAGATGGCAAGAGAGTGATTTACAGTATTTTAGATAGGGTTTAAGAGTATCTGAGAGAAAAACATATGGATGCTTTTCACTTTTTCAAATAGCATAATTCTTAGTTTACTTCTAGTGTTCCGAAGATACTCAAAATAAAATTCAGCATCTGCTTTGATATGAGTGGTCTCCCACACTACTTCTTTGGATGTATTATGCTACCCAATGTTTGCATCAATAACATCTTTTCAATTTGTCTTGGCAAACATTACATTATTTATTATTATTAAGAAGAGATAGTTTACTCTTTTTTGGTCAGGTAGTCATGACTTTCTATCTTAAATACACCACCAAATTCCATCTTTATCATGCTTCTAAAGCGCCTAGCATTGGATCTAGTCCAGCACTTCACTGAAAGAATATAATGGTTTCTACAGAATTTAGTAGACTACAGATTATACCTAAAGGATGCAACCAGTGATGATTTTTCTTCCACAGTCTACAGAAAATTAAAGCAACATTTGTTTTCAGCTGATGTATCCATATTTTCCTAATATCAGATGTAGCATGATGCACAGTTTGCAGATGGTATTTTTGGATTTTCACCTTCTATAAATATAAGCATAACATAGTTATTTTTCTTGACACTTCATAGTTATTATTCACTTGGTTTCATGTCTTAAACAAAATTCTACTAAGGAAAACCACTTTGGTGTTTATTTACAAGTCGTAGGAATGAAAGGATGTATTATTGGTAAGATAAAAATAATATTGCATTATTTGCATCCAGCAAATTGCTTTTAGACAAAAGTTGTTACTGTCTGGATGATAGTGTGTATTACTCCTCTGTTGTGGGGTTGTAGCAGAAATTGAGAGGTCCCAGAAAAACTTGGTTATAAAATGCTGTATGGATTCATGCAGGGGATTAGGATTGTCCACATCCTGCCTGAATATAGGACAAAAGCTATTGTAGGGCTGCTATCCTCCATTTGAACAGATACTCCAAAAAAGCTTGTATCTGGGCTTCTTCCTCATAATTGCTACGGACTCATCTTAAATACTTCTTCCTTTGAAATGTAATTTGATATTGTGGAAATAACCTCAGATGTAGTAGCCAAAATACATGCTGGAGAAAGGAAAGAAAGGAAAAAAGCTATTAAATGGACAGATTTGGCCAAAAAAACCCAGATGTGGCATCAAATAATTTTCTATAAACCACAGAAGAAAGTTTTTTAAATGTTGTAATTTCTGTAATTTCTGTGTGCAAGTATGGCACTCCTGTCTGTAATAAAAGTATGTCCATTCTAAACTGTGATAATTTTTTTTCTGACCCTGACCATATAAAAGGGCTATTTCTGATTGAAACTCAAAATAACTGTGCAGAATTTGGGTACATAATTTATATTTGGTGCTTACAGACCAAATTCAATGGTAATGAGATCAAATGCAACTCATTTCAAAGTGTCTCCTTGGCTGCCATGAAAGCACTTTAAAAATTAGTTTATCTTGCATAGTTTTCATTCCAAGTCTGAAATAAAGTGACAGAATACTTATTTTAACTTTTCTAAGGACATTAAGAGTGTATCAGGAGGTAAAAGCTGTACCAGGAGTTGCATGAGCTTCATATTATGAGCTCTTTTGCTGTTCTTGCCCTTAAATGTGAATGGGATTTTAACTATTATAGGTATCTCCAGCAGCATAATTATATTTGTCAGGCCTGCTATTTACTGTACACAGCTTTTCAATGTTTTTCAAAGCATTTATATACTTGATATGATTTCTCTGGAGGTCATGTTTTAAAATAATTTTATTCTCTTTTTAATAACAAGAGCTGGCTTTTGTCTTTTCCTTGGCTCAACATGCTGATAATGCAGTAATAGATCTATTGTGAAGTTCTAACATCTCTATTTTTTTAATAAGTTCTTATGCCTCAAACCAACAAATTCAAAAGAAAAAAAAAAACCCATCCAAGTAGGATAACATATAACTTTATTTAAATTTATCAAAATAATTCTTTGGAAAGTTTCAACCCAGACATTCTTCATTTAAGCAGACAACTAGGAGAAAAAGAAAAGGAAAAGAAAAAAAAAAAAAAAGAAGTGTCCACATAAGGGTCTCCTGTTCTTAATTTTGGTTGAAACCATGCATACCCCTTTGAAGTATTGGCTGTAGTAATACACACCTTATTCCTCTCTGTGCCAGCCATATGAACCTATTTACATTGTAAGATTCAGCCAGAGGCCAGGAAAGAGATATGTACAGTAATTCCAAACACAGTCTATAAGGAAGTGCCTCAAAGATTTTCATAAAAGTCAGTGACACCTATCAAATGGCATTAAAAACATGTAAGCAGGCATGGCCATGATTACCTCAAACTGACATGATAGTACCTGTCTCAAAGAAATTGCACTTTATTGAATTGTCTTTAAACATTTATATAAAGTAACAAAGCCAGCAAAGTAGTTTAAACTTCCACCAAAACAGATGTCTAAGAGTGACTGTGCTTTGAAATATAAATGAAGTCAAGGGTCTTCTGTTGCTTTTGAGTAAGACAAGCTGACTGAAAAGCAAAACAATTTAAATGAAAAACATTGTTTTTCTGTTGTGGTACTTTTAGCCATAACTATCTGTCTGTCTGTCTGTCTGCCTATCTAATAAAAGTAATCTGTGCTCTTAAAGATAAAGAAACAAGATTGAAAATGCACTCCAAAGACCGCCTTTAGAACCTTGGAATAACAGGAGTTACTATTTGCCATCTCTGTATCCCTCTGCAGCACCAGGAACACATACCCTTATAAGGAATTACATAAATTTCAGCAAAACTGAATGAGTACCATCAACACACATTCTAGGTATGATGCTAAATATTTTGGAGATTACTTCAGCTACCTAACTATGAAGAATGACAGTCTGGTGTATGTCATCAGTCTACAGTAAATCATAAATCTGACACAAATTGTCATAGTAGAAGGGGAACTGAGATAAAGCCATATACTTTCAGTTGTAACAGCTTTGGATCACCACAGAACATATGTGTGTGCTTGACTTTAAGTACTGAAACCATCTACATTCTTCAAGGGAAATATGTGCTTGAGGGACTTTTTGCTTATATCATCAAATCTTTGGAAAACTTTTGTTTTTCCACATTTTCCAGAACAGAATTTTCCAGGGCCAAATTTTCTGGTAGGGGTTGGTTTGGGTTTTTTTTCTTACATTATAAAATATTGACAGCATTTGTCACTCTGTCATTGTCAACAACTGATCGGGCATAGATCCCTGGATTCTGACACTGTAGCACTTTCCTATTGTGATCTCAGTCTGTGTATGAGCATGTGTTGAACACATTAAAATGAATCATCAAAAGGCACCAGGTGCATGGAGTGAACAGAGACATATAAAAAAGCACGAAAGTCATAAGTAAGTGCTATCATGCCTTGTTTTCCATGAAACAAACAAGGGAATGCTGCACCATTCCATATTTATTATGGTTAAGGGTTTATTTAGCTCCCATAGTAATCCAGACCATCCACAGGCCGAAGAGTTTCATGTACTTAGGTGGGGGAGATGGTGGAACTAACTTCAAAAGTGCTAAATATCCGTCAAATAGTTTTGCTGTGGGCTATGTCCATATGCACTTTGCAACCCTTTCCCAAATACTAGAATTATTTAATAGTGTTTCTGCTTTCACTATAATGCCTCCAATTGAGATGATAATTTTTGCTCTGAAGTTTGATCTCTGGCATTTGGTGATATTTGGTTTTCCCAAGTTGAGGCCACTAGCCAATTCTGGCATTCCTGAACATTTATATGGAAATAAATTTGCCAGACTTCAAATTCCAACCAGAAGCATTGCTTGCTTTTGCTCTGTGTACATTGCTGTATCTCAGAGATGTATACAGGGCTCTTGGGTCCTTCTCTGAGTCTCCATCCTTGTCTGTTCAGCCTCACCTTTGGATTTAATCTGGGAAGTAATTATACTGAGAGGATACTTTGTGGAGCCTCTGCAGTTCTGGCCAAATCTCTGTCCTTTCACAGAGGAAGATGACCTCCCTCTGATACCTCACCTTGTCCAATGCTAGTGTTCCACATAGAAGCCAACAAAATTCAGCAGCTACGATGATGGGAAAAAATTGTTACACCAGGCTCTGTGCTAACTTTGTGCCAGGTGACTGTGATGTAAGTTCCACTCATTATGCCAGAAGCTCTGGAACTGATTTTTCAAGTGCTTTCTTAATAATTTTTCTGTTTACTATGATGCCTTGAGAGGCTACCTAGAAAAGAGGCTAGACAGTGTCATAGGAATAAAGTAGGTATTTATTAAAAAGGCCTTCAAAGGATAAACCTTGGGCAGTGCAAGAGCCTGGTTGAAGCTACACCCAAGATGGATGACAGGTCACAAATTTTTATGCTTTTATAAGTTTTGGTTCATCATTGGGGTTAATTGTCCAATTACAGCTTCAGGTTATGAAGTCCCATCTTCCCAGTTTGCTCTTCTCAATTCACTGTTGTTTATACTTCTTGGGCCTGAAGCTGCAACAGTGACCTTGGTTCTTGGGCTGGAAAAGTTTTCTTCACAGTTTAGTTTAACTAAACTGTGAAGAGAACTTGCTAACACTGTATATGAAGTTCAGAGTTATATACCAACACAGTACAGAATCTGGAAAATGTGAAAGCTAAAACTTAAGATATCAACTATCTCTAACATTACTAAGAGGACTCAAATGCCTAATCAAAGTAAAAATTAGAAGTGAAGATTAGTTGCTTTCTGACCCTATTCTCCAAGTGTAAATAGTAAAGCATCTGTCAGCAAACAGCAGATTGACGTTTCATTTGTGTTACGTTGATACGTAAATGGCTAAAAGCAACCAAAGAAAATGTTCTAGCATTACTGCTGGAAGATTAAGTCATATCCTGTTCACTTCATTGAAGGCATGGTGAAATTCTCCATATCTTCACACTGAGCAGTGATTCTGAGAATTCTGTTGGAAAAAACGCTGTTCCTTAGTATTATTGCCATTTAATTAAATTATTCCTCTTGCCATCATTACTGTTCGTGCAATATGCTGTCACTGTCAGCTGATACCATGGGCCTACCATCTCAGCTCAGATATCAATTCCAGAATACAGAAGTAGCCAACACACTTCTGGAAATTCCTTCAAAATGCCCCTTTTACACATACATGCACACCACAGAAGAACTGTATTGCTTGTCTCCAGCCTGACATGAGCTGGATGATGTGCAACCCTTGCTGGAGAGATGGGCACCAAATATCAGCTGGACCATTCACATGTCAGCCACTCCTAGCAAGAGCTTTTCTGGAGAGTCTTGTCTCCATCATTCCTTCCTTTCTTTCTAGCTTTATGCTGCCAGGTCTTGCTGAAATGTTGTCAGTGTAGTGGATTTACGGGCAATGCTTTAAAAAACCAGGTCATGCTCTCACAAAGTGATACCTGGAATCCCAGAAGTTAGAAATCTTCAGTTAGAAATCAGGAAAGCCAAGATCCCAGCCTTGGGGTAGGAAGGGCTGTGACCATCATCCTACTGTTGTGGTAGCACAGTCAGCTTCTTGCCAGTCTCCTTGCCAGCCTGTCAAGCTATGTGTGCTTCATGCAACAGATGGATTTGGCAGCCCTGTCTCGTCTACCCACTCCTTCAGTGCAATATTGAGAGGGTAACAAATAGCCTTAGGAATAAGGCACTAGCTGAAAATATAAGGTTTCAGTTTAACACTACAAAGGGCTGACAACAATCCTGTGTGCATCACTAACCATATTTTTGACACTTCAATTTTTTTTATGTCGCTGCTGGCAGAAATCTATTGTTCTGACCCTTCTCCTTTGCTAAGGCTTGCACAAGATCATCCCACCCATTGTGGGGAGCAGGTCCCAAGTGTAACAAATCTATGCCTTGGTCCCATTCCTCAGAAGGAATCAGCCAGATTCAGAGTTTGGCTTGTTCCATGCACATTGACAGACAGGGTCTGAATTGAGACATCTGGACAGAGATGTGACTGTGTCACAAACAGCCCTACAAAATAGCAGTATATTCTGGGTCCAAGACCTGAAAGTGGCAGGATGCCAAGTGAAAAAGCCTTCTTTTGCTGTCCTCTGTAGGGCTGTATTGTATTCGGTGTGATGCATCTTCATATCTGGGATTTGAGGAGACAACATTTGTAATCCAATGAAAGAAGAATAATAATAGACTGCAATTGTAATGGACCACGGTCGCACAGCAGTCTTTCCCCAGATCTGAACCAATTTTCTTATTGCCTAAGCAAGTCAGCAATCATAAAAATTAGCTCATTAAAAATGGCTTCAAAATCAGACAGGGAACTGCATAAACCTGTGGCCGCTAGACTATCTCTGCATGATCCCATCAGCTGGCAGGCAAGGCTGAAGTAAGCTTGCTTACTTCAATAGACCAATATTGAACAAAAAAAGAAATAGTCTTGTTGCACTAGGGTGCACTTTGGAAAGAGAGAATGTGAAAAAGGAGTATTCTTTGACATATTTCATTTAAACAGGCTTCAGTGGAAATTTAAAGAATTCCTTGCATGTCAGTAGCAGAAATATACGAGTGGTGTATTCAGCCATACGCCTCTCATTACATTTCTATTTCTATTCCTATTTCTATCAGGTCATTGTTTCTCAGACAAAGCATTAGCATTTCTTTCATTTGTGTAATAAGAAAATATGATATTTATTACTAAGAGGTAGAGACTAGAGACAGAAGGTGGGGAGCTTTCATCCAGGGAGACAAGTGCTCTGTATGAGTATTACTTAATGTGGAACCATGAGTCACACACAATGTCATTTTAACAACTTTCTGTGTTTAATTTCCTTTTCTTTAACCAGTAGCCTAACTGAACAGCATTCCGACTGTGGTCTATGGACCACCAGTGGTTTGTGGGGCTCTCCCAGGTGGTCTTGGAAGTTAAATGTTTTGGGAACTACACTATACCCAAGAGATCTCAGGGAAAAGAACCAAGTGGTCCAGAATGTGATTTCTTTCTTGCTGTGTGAATGGTCTCCAGAGGGAAAAAAAAAAAAAAAAAAATAAAAAGGCTGAAGGCCACTGACTAGAGAGCCCTCTTTAATTTGGGGGGGAGAATTGCTAACAGTTGAATTTGGACACTGTTTTACATTCTTCATGTCAATAGCAGTCAGAATGTTTTAGGCTTCTGCAGGGGAGACAAAACAGAGCTGCAGATGAGGCAAGACAACATGACCAAATTGCTGCAGAGAGTCCTGAAAGTCAGGGAAGTTTTATCCACCTGGCATGTCAGGGAGATTTTGAACAGTTGAATCTCATCATTCAAGTGATGTTGTTTCCCAGGTCCTGCTAGGTCCCAACTTCCTTAAGCAAGAACTGCCCTGGGTTTCTTCTCCCCTGATCCTAAAGAAGTTTGGTTTGGCAGGTGGCAGGTAGGAGGTGATGGAGCAGATGGTATTGTCATTTCCAAGGCCACATGGTGTGTCACTCCCAGAGGGGTTGCATGGTGGCATGTCAGTGATGGACACACTGCCCGGGTGCCTATGTGGGGCTCGGCAGCCCTTAATCCTGACCCTGTGAAATGGAGGGGACACTTGGCACTCTGCTCATGACCTTCATGGACTTGTGAGGGTGGCTTGAACTTGGGTTGCACTTGTGGATCCATCCAGCACGTGGCAGTGTCGTTTTGGGGTGAACTCCAGGGAAAGGATGCCACCTACTGAAATACCACTCATGATTCCTGCACCACCCAACCTCTGCTTGGAGATCCTCTCCAGTACTCCTGACCTAGACTAACCCTGTCACAGCTTTTGAGGTCCAGTGAGCTCATTGCCTGAGGGGGGAGGCTGCAGGCCAGATGGGAGAAATGTAATACTGCATAGTGTGTGTGCTTCAGTGCTCAAAAATGCAACAGTTTCCAGAGGGCAGAGAGAATGGAGGAAAACTGGAAAGCTCTTTGCATGTCCAAAATTAGACCTTGTACTGGAAGAAAGGAGGACAATATAACTAGTGTACAGGGAAAGAACACTTCCAGTAAGCATCATTTAGTCAATTTCTAGCAATGAAGTCTGTCCTGGGATATTTCCATTGCATTATAATGGGTTTAATTAGAATTGTTATAATCAAATAAATGCATTTGGCATAGGAGTGGGAAAGGAGAATACTACCATTGCAAGGTTAGCTGCATTGCCTCTTTTGCTCATTTTATCAAATGGTACCTGCTCAGATGCTAGGCTTTAATTTTCCTCAGATACAACTACAGGGGTTTCCCAGGCTCAGAATCAATTTGGGGATGCTCAGTTCTGAGCATTAGTCCCAAAGGGTCAACAAGTACAAGTAGAGCTGGGGCATGCAGGTCTTACATAGACTTATTTGAAAAGAAATATTAAATACAGAAATATTAAGTTATTAACATGGAAGCCTGTTATGTACAGTCCAAATATTTTTGCTATCCCTAAATGCTAGATTGACTTCTGTTAGTTTGGATCTTAATGACTTCAGTGGAATTAAATTTAAACCTCATGTAGCAATGTCAGGTCTTGCAGTACTCCTGGGAGTCTCATAACTGCTCAAAATTGCTAGATTAAATTCTGGTGTGATCCTATCTGGCATCCTCACTCTTGGTTTCTCTCTTGCTTTAGAGATATTTGGGGAATGCTGGAGGTCAGAGGGAAGATGAAATGGGAGCTGCAGGAGGCTGCCATAAAAGTCTTTTTGAGAAGAAACCTTCATACAACTATATATAATGCTATTATGTGAGGTTTGACAGGAGGACTAAGGCTTCTTTTGACTCTTAGTCAAGTCTTCACCCTGAAAATGTTCTTAGAGCCACAGATCCTATCTATATTACTGGCATGTCTTACCTGGAAGAATGTACTGAAATATTAACTCTACTTTCACAAAACAGATTTTTTGGTAACCTCAAGAAATTTTTCAGAAATTCTTCAGAATAATTTTCTTTTTCAAAGTGACTAAACAGTTGCATTCTATTGGACACAAAAAGACCTCAAGGGCAAGAACTAAGGGCCAACATTAGAAAAATAAATATTTTACTGTATCAAAACAATCAGTTCTTAAAAAAGCCTCCCCCCAAAAATTAAATGGTAATTTTGGTATTTCTTGTAACTTGGCATAGAGAAGTTCCAAAACTTGCAATAATTTTAGAGAAAATTGGGCTAAAAAAAAGACAGCTAGGCACACAATATACACCAGGGACTCAGGAAATTCTAGTTTCCTTTCCATACAATATTTACAATACTTGCACTCATACCAATGCCATTGATGACTTCAGAATTTCAATCGTTACCAGTAAACCATATAAATACAGAGATTGCTTTAAAAAAGATATAACACAACATGAAAGCAAATTAATGCTTCTCTACAGTCAGAAGATTAGAAGATAACTAGCCAAGGAAACACAGATATATATCACATTTGGCTTTTAGGCTGAGAACTAATTTTTTTTTTGCCAGATTTTAAACAATTTTATTGTAGTTAGTAAAACAATACACCACTAAGCCACCAAAATGATATTTTTGGAATGAAATGAGCATTCAGTAGAATCTGATACTTCCAAAGTACTGTTTGTAATCACTTGAGAGAGAAAATTTTGCCTTTTTTTTTTTTAATCTTCTTGTGAAGTGAAAGGAATGTGCAAACCAGTATGGGCTAGTAAAGCATATGACACAAAGCTTGGCCGTACTGAAGTCATAATTGGAGGAGACTATGATCCACCCACAGAAATAATACAAATCCTTTAACAAGAGACTTAAGAACTGTTAACTAAAGCCAACATAGCAACAAACTTCTCCTGAAAACACACCTTATCTCAGGAAGTAAAAACTATTCACTGCCTGAATTTCAATTAACTTTGTCACGCTTTTCAGAACCACAGCAGTTCAAGCTTGATTCACGTTATGATGACTGATAATTGCTTTTACAGATCTGATTTGGTGGAACTGTGGAAAATGTCTTGCCAGACTCTATTACATGGGTGAAAAACATTAAATAGACAGCTAACATGTCTCATCTCTTCCTCTACTCTTCTCTCTTTTTTCCCTATCTTTTGTAACCTTTCATAGAGGTTTATGTGTGTGCATCTGTGTGTGTCTTTGTGTCTGTGTCAGTAAAAGCCCAAACACTAGATCACAAGTTCTTGTTTATATAAGCTTCAATTTACCCTTCAGGCAGAAATTTAGAGATTTCCAAACACACAGATGCTTGCCACTATCCAAATTCAATTTGAAATGCTCTGCACAACATCTCCTTTAACTTAACTAACCTTGTATTGTTCAAATACTTCATAATGGGTTTTGATTGCCAAATATCATTACTAACTTTGCCATTGTTAACAAAGTTAATTGAAACACAAATAAATAGAATTCCATAAAATGTCAAATCATCTGAAAAAATTGTATTCATTTTATTAAACACACAAATCTGATTTTACAAATAATTAGTGTGTGAAGTTATTATGGAAAAAAACTATTAAAAAAACCCCAAAAGAAAATGTTTCTACCTGGTGTGATCTAGACCCTAGAAAAGACTCTAGAGGACTTGTAGGAATGGGCCATTATCTCTCAAGAGTCTCAGGAATATAACTCATTCATATAAAACAAAACCTAAGAAAGGGAGGCTGAAACACCAGGAAACGAAGCAAGGTTTACTTAGAGAATAGCCAAAGAATGCTCCCCTCAGGGGAAGATTTGGAAGTCTCTGGAAGACAGAGGGAGCAGGGCCAAACCTAGCATGCTCTGGTAAAGTTTTCAGACCGTGACATACTGCAGTTTCTTTTGATGGGCACACTGTAGAGGAAGCAGTTCTGCACTCTAGAAATTATGGAAGTAGGAGAGATTCAGGAAGAGAGAATAAGTGTCACTAACCTCCAAAAGAGCTCACACTGCAAATAACACAAAGAAGTTTTCAGGTTCTCACTCCTTATGGATTAATTTCAAGAGAATACACAAAATAATACACAAAGAAAATGTAACTTAGTTACCGACATCATTAATCTCCACTTTGCCCATGATGCTGGAAAGTAATGCTGCTTTTAACTGCAGAGGGTTTTTTTCCAGACACAACTTGATTTAGAAGGTGGATGCTTATAACTCTCCTAAAAATCATGAAAATCCACATCTGTGGCAATGTTAATGTCTGCTAGATTCATCCTGTGTTAAATCAGGAAGTGGTATTCCGCATGAAGGTCCTTCTTCAGGAGGTTCTCCTGCTCCTGCTTCTCCCTAGTCCTCCTGTGTCTCCCAGAGAAGGAATTTAGGATTAAAGACACCAACTTCCATCCTGTGAAACAGACATGGATGAATTCCTAATGACAATTAACTGACCCTAGTTTTACTATTCGTAATTTTCCTCGAGTGAGTGGGTTGCTGCAGACTAAATCTGTGGCAGAAGCTGGACTGGCCTATGATTCTCAGTGTCCCCTCTCAGAGATGGTGTTGTTTACATCTCAGTGAAGGGCAGACAGGATGCACTGGGTACAGCGCAAGGTACAGTAAGTAATAATGTGTGCATGGGATGATGTCTCAAACAGCTGAAATGCTGGTAGTTTACTTCCTGATTTAGCCTATAACTTGCTTGTCTACCTATATGCATTTGATGTGCATTGAATATATAGATTGCTCATGCCCACAGGATATCCAAATACTGTCCCTTTCTGGCACAGCCTAAATCTATTGCAGAAATTGTTGGATAGCGTGAAAAATGTGAGCACATCATGTTCTCCAAGATTCATAGCAACATATGTCTGTGTATCTTGTTCGGAGTTGTGCCCAAAACATGTTAATGTTCATGTACAAGTAACAGCACGCAAAGGGGTTTTTGTTTTAGGCATGCTTTACCCCTGGATTTATATGGGCATGAGGTAACACCTACTTTTTTTTCTTCAAAGAGCTAATCCACATGCATAATTGAAACAAGTCCTTATTTTGCTCACTATAAATATGTACCATATGTATCTCTTACAAATGTTACATTTTGTAGCATGGTGGGATTTGCTAGTACCTGTGACTTATGTCGACCTTCATCAAAAGGGAAATAAAAGTAAAGAACTTTGCATTGTGCTATACGGTGTGTCCTAGACATAGTCACAGGCATGTCTATAAGTACAGTAAACAGCTACATTATCACCCTATTGATTTACTTTGTGTAATATGACAGTTTGATTGCTGTAAACAGGAATCATGCCACTAAAACAACAAACAAAATTGATTGTACTGAAGCACACAGATTGTAATTTCCACTGGCTTTTAGGCTTGGTCTGGTATGCACTCACAGATCACGGGGGTTATTATTAGCTCTTCTTCATAATCTGAGAAAGGAGCAAAGATGTGAAAATGTTGTGAATACCCTACATAACATCCTTAAGGATTAACTTTAAATATTGAGCTGTTTGGAGTTGAAGGCATTTTTAAAGAACTAATCACATGACAGTGCCTTGGCTTCAGCTAAATAAACACTCTAGAATTTCCTTCAGAACCTTTCAGATACAATACAAATTAACCCCTTTAAAAACAGAGGTGTACCACAGAAGAAGGTGCTACTACTTTGGGTGCAATCTTATGTCTTTGAAAAATGCTATTATGGGATGCCAGATATGGACCCCCTACTCACTGGGTTCAAGTGACTCAATAAAAAGCCTTTCACCCATGTTCACCAGCAGAAAAACCTGTGTGTAGCCCTAGAGATATAAAACAAACTGGAGAAAAAACATAACACAGCTTCAAAGCTTTCTGAGATGTTTATCCTCTCATTTGTACATCTGCTAAAAAGTCTCTGCTTTCACTTAATATATTAAAAATACAACAAAAAATAGAAAAGCAACTTGTGAACCAATTACTAACGAGTAAAAGTATAACAGATGCAAACAAAGAACTGCAGTATTTTTCACCATATGTTTCAAATCAATCTTATTCCTTCATCAGTTGGAAACAAAGCATAATGTTGTGGTTCTAACAGTAACGAACCTTGATCTATCAAACCATAGAAAAACTTGCAGTACTTTGAGAAGCCACTTGTTCTATTTATCATAAATAGTTAATAGGATTAACTAAGATTCATTGTTAATTTAGAATTATATTATCTAATTATTTCCATTTCAACTCCTTTTCTAATCGCCCTCTGGTGTTGAAATTCCCTTATTGCTCATTTACTGGTTTCTGGTCTATTCAGTTGGCATTTTGTTTAACAGCCTCAAGTCTGGAATTTCAGGTACAGGGTCTGGGGGCGAATGGGGTGGTGATGGAGAGGAGGACCTGGGGAAACGGCTGTGCAGGACTGCAGCTGCTTCCCCCTCACAGGCCACAGATGGTGCTGAGCACTGGGGAGTGCCAATGCTGTGGCTACGGTCTCTGACATTCTCCTGAGAAATCCACCCACACATAGAGGCACCTGCACAACATGGTGTTTTTACTGTCTTTAAAACAAGCCATTTGTCTTGAGGTTAATGGCAAAAAAGCTCCACACATTCCAGTTGCAACAAGACTACCCATGGACTTTGACATGTGTTTTAAAACTAGAGGCTCTTTCCTGACTTCTCTTTTCTTCTCTCTTTTTTTTTTTTTTCTTTTTTCATTTAAGCTTTTATTTGACTTTTGTACTATAGTGCTCAAAATGCACTCCACATCTTTGAATCTGTCAGCATGCAAGAGGCCTGAGAAGACAGTGAGGCACTGAAAAGAAACCCACAGTTTCAAGCTTCAGGTGGGAAGCATGACTGAATAATCTCTAGAGATCCCTTCCCACTGCTGTTTCTGTCACTCTCCCTTGCAACTTCCTCATAAATGTAAAGAGATACGTTAGTAAGAACTGCAGATGCATTTTTGTCACCTGTCTCCAATGTGTGTTGCAGTGCCTAATACTGTGCAAAGGTGCTTTCAGCATGGATGTCAGGGTCTCTTTTACCACCTGTAAACAATCAATCAGCAGCAGTGCCAGGATATTACATGCTGTGCTCACAAACAACTTGCAGGCTTGTTGAAGTGCAGCTCCCTGTGCACACAGTGCTTCAAGCAGTGCTAGCAGGGAGATCTCCACTGTCACAGAATTTACAGGCACAATGGTATTAGATCTGCTCTCTCCCAGCCTGCTGCACTGAGCTCTAGTCAAGTTGGTGTGCTTGGGAGGTAATTTACTTTCTCTTGCTTTAAGGATGTTTAAACTGTAGAATCTGAGGGCTGTAGGTCTGCCTGATTCCCTGCTCTCAAGAAAAGAACAATCTTTTCTTGTGTTTGCCTAACTTTCAGGATCACTGGCTTATATTCATGAACACAGCGAACTTCGCACCCAAAAGTAAGGTGAGAAAATAGTGACTTTTAAATGCTACATTCAGATCGAAACACAGCCTTGGGCCAGGTTCAAAAGAGGACTTAAGCACTTCATTTGGGATCTAGAACCTAGAAGTCCAAAACATGATACTGAAAATGCCTGCCTATCCCTGAAGACACCTGGGTTTAATAGGCAGTTGACCCTTTTAAGCTTAAATTTTCCTCCTGAGTTGCTCAGTTTGTGTATCTGAATTTATCCACCTTGGCATAGTCAACCAAGTTTAGTTCCCTCTTGTTTATAAGATGATTATATAAGATGACATATAAGGAGTTACATGTCCTCCTTTTGAGAGAAATGTCCTGCCACCAGACTAAACCAATTTGGGTAAATGTGCAATGCACAGACAACACTTCAAAGTTTGTGGAGCAAAACACAGCTCAATGGATAAGTGGATAAGTGGATTCGTGAGGTAGGAGTTCTGAGTTCTGGTTTTTGTTCCCAGGACGTATCCATATTTTAGGAGATATAGTTAAAATATAGGAATGACCATGGAAACTGGCACCCAAACTGTGTCTCTCAGCTCTAAGCCTAACCACTAGACCAAGGACTCATGCTCTGCCTCTGTCACTCAGTCTTTCATATTTTGTACATAGCTGTCCCATTTTCCCAAAAGAGTGAGAAGAGTCCTCTTCTACTTCCCACAGAAGCCTATGAGGAATAGGCCACCTCCTGGTGATCTCCATCTTCTGAAAAGCAGAGAAAGAGAGAGAAGATTGAATGAGGGAAGAACTGAGTCTGTTTCCTCTTGAATGCTCTCACTACTTTTCAAGGAGGCAGTACAAGTCCTAACTACATTTTAACATAAACAAATGAGCTCTGCCTAGCTGTTTAGAGACATATACCTGCCAGAGAGAGTTCTAGCTGTACACATAATGTGCAAATGCAATTTTTTGCAGCCTGTAGTAAAAGGTAAGATCTAAGATACATGATATCCTTAGAGTTTCTTCTTTGTCTAGCTCCTGGAGGCTGTGTGCTCACTGACATAAGGTAGCTCCTGGCTTTGCTTGCTCTTAAGTTTTAGATTTGGGCATTCTAATGTACATAACTAGTCATGGACCATTTATAGGCAAGTAATTTTGAGTTCTAGTTTTCATGTGGGGATACCAGACATCTAAACGGGTTTGAAAACTGGACTGGGTAGTTAAAATGAATCAAGTCTATAGGATGGGAACAATAAAATTTCATGTGTTTCCAGCCTTTCCTGGAAAGGCTCCCTTCCCTGCCATGTGACAATGAGAGGGATACATATGCAAGGCCATGGCTCCAGAACAAGTCCCTTGGTCTCTGCCTCATTATTTTATCTTTCTTTTTCATGTTCATCTCCTCCCTTCCTCCCGGGTAGGGCAGCTGAGATCATATCCACAGAGGGAACCCCCCTTTTTCTTCTCCTCATTTAACCTTCCCACCGATAAAAATACCATGGTGCCACAATTATGTCACCCAGATGAGGTCTGCCCCAGCCTCACTGGGTGCTTGCATTGGCCAGTGCAGAGTCAGAGCCTTTGTTATCTTAAGGATTCACAGACAGGTGAATTTGCTGCGTCTGCCCTTGCAGACAGCAGCAGCACCCATGGCTTGGTTCTTGTGGCCAAGACTCACTAGGAAAGCCCTTTGCTCCTGTTCAGCTGTGTACTGAAGGGGCAGAGAGACACAGATAGACAGAGGGACTCAATGTCTTGAACTGAAATGAAACTGGTTAATACATGCACATGAAGGGACTGGATTACAACCTTCTTTTCTGTTTGGTGTCAAGCCAGTATTAGCTAAGCAAAGGTCCAGCAAGAGTGCCATAACTATCTAATTACTGATTATAAAATGGGGTAACTCAGAGCACTTTCTGACTCTACCTATTGGTATACTCCATGAACTGAGGGCCATAATATTTTACAGAAAACAAATCCAATAGCAGTAGTAAAGGCTCTATTTCTTTTCCCATGTAAACATAAAGGAGGGGATATTACAATAATCCCACTGGTGAATGAACATTACTGCTTGCTTAAGTTGAAAATGGGGCACATGTTCATCATTTTCACTCCTGCTAAATCCATGGACATTTTCTCTAAGGAGAGAATGATGGAGCTTAACCCCGTGTGCTTACATGCATGCTGCTCTTACCCAGCGGACTTATTACTTCAAATTCTCTTCCGATGTAGCAAGATGTAACCAGGTATCCAATACTTAGTTTCCTTCATGGCTTTAGCTTTCCTGAAATAAAAATCCCAAATGTAGTAACATGACTGGAGTTATTGTCCCTCACACCAGTTTTGACAGATAGTGTTATGGACAGCTGTCATGGTTTAACCCCAGCTGACAGCTAACCCCCATGCAGCCACTCACTCACTCCCCCCATGGTGGACTAAAAGTGGGTTTTGATATGGACAGTTTAATAGGTAAAGCAAAAGCCACACATGCAAGCAAAGAAAAACAACAAAGTCATTCACTGCTTCCCATGGGTAGCCGGGTGTTCAGTCATCCACAGGAAAGCAGAGATCCATCATGCATAACAGTGGCTTGGGGAGACAAATGCCATCAACCACAAACATCCTCCCCCTTCCTCTTTCTTCCCCCAGCTTTACATGCTCAGTTTGATGCCGTATGGGATGGAATATCCCTGTGGTCTGCTGGGGGCAGCTGTCCTGGCTGTGTCCCCTCAAAACTCCTTGTGCCCCCACAGCCTCCTCGCTGTTAGGGTTCAGTGAGGAGCACAAGAGATGCCTTGACATTGTGTGAGCATTGCTCAGTGACAGGTAAAACATCCCCGTGCTATCACTATTGTTTCCAGTATGAATACAAAACACATCCCCATATCAGTTGTAGTGAAGAAAATTAACTGTACCCTAGCTAAAACCAGCACAACAGTTCACAGGGCAGTGTCACTATCTTTGAATGTGTCTGCCTTGACACTCTCACTGAATATTAATTACAGTCTGTGACACTGTTTTTATGAAACAAAGATCTCCATAGTCAAAAGAAGGACAATGCCAGGAAGAAAAGGTTTGCTTTTTTCCCACATGAAATGATCTTACAGCCATAGAAGTCATCTATCCTCAGAGCACTTCATGTGAGTTTCTCTCTGATTTGATATTCCTATGTATAGCACTTCTGTGGTACAAAAAAGTGAGTATGTCCTACAGTGTAATCAGAGGGAAAGTATCTGAGCCAAGTGACCTGCACCCCACCTCTGACTGGCCAAATCCTGCACAGAACTCTAGGGTGTTGACCCTGGCTAGATGCCAGACATCCACCAAAGCATGTCTATCAGTCCCCCCACAGCTAGACACGGGGGAAAGTAGGATTCATGGGTTGAGATAAGGTCTGGGAAAAATCACTCTTCAAGTACCAACTCAAATTAGAGATGTTAATTGAATTTATTACCAACAAAATCAGAGCAGGATAATGAGAAGTAAAATGAGACCTTAAAAACACCTTCCCCCTAGCCCTCCCACTTTTCCAGCTCTCACAGCAGTGCAGGGAGACAGAGAATGGGGATTACAGTCAGTTCATCACACATTGCTTCTGCTGCTGCTCAGGGAGAGGAGTTGTTCTCCCTGCTCCAGTACAGGGTCTCTCACACAGGATAAAATTCTTCATTCTTAATTCTTAACTTCTCCAATGTGAGTCTATTCCACAGGCAAGAGTTCTGTACAAACTGCTACCAGCAGAACAGTTTTCCATGGGGTGCAGTCCTTCAGGCACAGTATGCTTCAGCATGGGTCTGACCAGGAAACCTGCTCCAGGTATGGGCTCCTCTTTGCACAGGGCTGCAGGTCCCTGCCCGGAGCCCGCTCCAGGTCAGGCCTCCCATGGGTTTACAGTCTTCTTTCAAGCATCCCCCTGCTCCAATGTGGGCTCCTCCATGGGCTGCAGGTGGATCTTTGCATCTCTCTGGTCCTCATAGGCTGCAGGGGCACAGCTGCGTCACCATGGTCTCACTACAGGCTGCATGGGCACTACAGGCACTGCTCAGCTCCAGTGCCTGAAGCGCCTCCTGCCCCTCCTTCTCCATTGACCTTGGTGTCTGCAGAGTTGTTCCTGTCTCTGCAGATTTGTTCTTGTCTCATATTCTCACCCCACTCTTCTCTGGCCAACTTTTCTTCTTAAATATGTTACCACAGAGTCATTACCACCATTTCTGACTGGCCTGGCTTTGACCAGCAGCACGTCCACCTTGGAGCCATCTGGCATTGCCTCTGTTGGACATGGGAGAGCCTCTCAAAGAAGCCACCCCTGTAGCCCCACTGCTACCAAAACCTGGTCATGCAAACCTAGTACATACAAAGATCAGGGTGATGGCTGCAGGCAAAATTATTATATAGATGAAGCAGTAATTTTCAAAAATGGGTTTGGAGTCAAATTATTCATTTATCACCTTACTATAACATAGTAAAAGCCATGGAAGAAAAAGAATAATTTTTGAACATAAAGGGCATTTGAGGCACAAAATCATGCCATGTCCCAGAGTAGTGGACTTGCAATTTCCTCACTTAATTTAGAAGATTTGTAATTGTTCATTCCTTATAGCCATGCAGGGTATACAGTACTCATTAAACAGGCTGCTGCCCTGACACCATACTGCCAAGAAGCTGTGGCTGTTGAGTATGGGTAAAGCTCACAAAGAGTAATCAGAACATGTCTTCTATGCAACATAGCTGCATAAAAAAGCAGAAATGGTAGTCAATGCATGGTTTCACTTCTAGGACAGTGGTGGGAATTGATATTTTACAGTGTCACTTTCAAATATTTCCCACAGACAGCATGGCTGCACAATGTCTGAAGTCCTGCTTGTTGAACTTCATCTTCTACGAGAAGGTAACCCACCCAGTGAAGGGAAGCTCTCAAGGTTGTTGATTCCCTGAGATTCTCCTTGGGGTTGGTGTTCCCCAAGGTACTAAGGGTTCCCCCAAGGTTGCTGTTCCCTGGGAGTTTCCTCTGGGTTGCTGTTCCCAGAGGTAAGAAGGTTTTCAGTCTTCTCTTTGCCCTAAGTGTTTCACACCAGAGGTAGAGACGACAAGCTGAGTCCGCCAGTGCACATTTCCAAGGTTGTTTATTCTTCATTATCTCAGTTCTTTCTCAGCTCTGCCAGGCCTGCAAGGCATCCCCAGCAGACAGGACACACGGCGGACTGGGCGGATCAGAGAGCCCCGCACCTTATGTACGGTACCCTTGACCCAACCACCATCCACAACGTACTTTTTATTTACAAAATTGTACCAATACCTACTACCTATGCTAACATGTCATTTCTACTCTAAACCAATCCTTGAGATCCAACTCAGCAGAAAATGGGGGATGAGAGCAAGAACAAGGAGCACAGGGGCCACTCCCCAATTCCTCCATCTTGCCTCTTCAACCCCATATACTGAGAATCCTAGATTCTACATTTACATTCTGTGATAAACTAAATACTACTTATTTTGAATTCTCTCAGCTTGTGATTCTTCATACAATGTGGGCATTCACTCCCATGGACAGGGATCAGAGGCAGTGTCCTCCTGGGCTCTGTGTGAGGCTGGTTGACCCCCTTGTACAGATCCCAGACCCCCCTGTCCGGTCTCCAAACCCTCCAGGGTGGCCAGAGGGATGTTCTAGACTCCAACAGGAAGCCAGTTGATGTGATCTTTTTGGACTTCAGCAAAGCTTTCAGTACTGCCTCTTACTGTATCCTTCTGGACAAAATGTCCAGTTCACAGCTGGACAAACACATCATGGGATGGTGAGCACTGGCTCATGGGTTGGGCACAGAGGGTTTCAGTGCATGGGGTCATCTCAGACTGGGGGACCTGTCACTAGAGGGGTTCCACAGGGCTCCATCCTTGGTCCTGTACCCTTCAACGTCTTTATTAACAACTTCAATGCAGAACTCTAAGGAATGCTAAGTGCATTTGCCAGCAACACTAAACTGGGAAGAACTGTTGATCCCCTTGAAGACAACGAAGCCCTGCAGAGAGACCTTAACAAATTAGAGGGCTGCAATCAACAACAGTATGAAGTTTAACGAGGGACAGTGTTGGATGCTGTACCTGGGATGGGGCAATGCTAAGTGTATGGACAGACTGGGCAATGAGAGGCTGCAGAGCAGGGCCATGGAAAGGGCCCTGGGCTCCTGGTCCACGGCAAGTTGAACAGGAGCCAGCAGTGCCCTGGCAGCCAGGAGGGCCCAGCGTGTCCTGGGGACAGCAGGGACAGCATGGCCAGCTGGGCAAGGGAGGGGATTGTCCCCTCTGCTCTGAGCTGGGGCGGCCTCACCGCCAGGGCTGGGACAGGTTTGGGAGTCTCAATATACAAAAAAGACATTTAACTGTGAGAGTCTGTCCATTAGCTGAAAGGTCTGGAGGGGAGGAGCAGCTGAGGTCACTTGGTCTGTTGAGCCTGGAGGAGACTGAGGGGAGACCTCATTGTGGTCTTCAACAGCCTCATGAGGAGAAGTCCAGGGGCAGGTACTGAACTCTCCACTCTCTCGACCAGTGACAGGACCCAAGGGAATGACCTAAAGATGTGTCAGGGAAGGTGTAGATTAGACATCAGTGTTTTTTACACAGAGGTTGGTTAGCTGAAGTGGTCCCAGCAGCAAGCCTGACAGAGTTTGGACTGAGCTTGGACAACAGTCTCAGGCATATGGTGTGATCACTGGGAATTTTCTGTGCAGGGCCAGGAGTTGGACTTGATGATCCTGATGAGTCCCTCCCATCTCAGCATATTTTATAATTCTATGATAATAATCTTAGAACTACAAGGAAAAGTAAAGCACAAGCAACGTCAACCGAGATTGTCCCACTGCAGTTGAGAAGACATCAGCTTCTTGATATCTATCTTTTGCTTACTGGGTTTCCTTCAAGGTAAAGGTTTGTAGCTTTTGTATCCTTTGGACAAGAATCATGTTATTTAAAGATACTTGTGACTCAACTCAGCAAACAGTAGATGCATACTGGAATTCCTATTCTCATTAACAAACTCACTAATCTGAAAAAAACTGTGAAGCTCCAGGCTTTAAGGAAAAAACACTCTAAGTTCATTTTCTCCACTTCAGCAGTATGAAAAGAACAAAAACCTCTAGGAAAACTCTGTACCTTTGCAAAGGTAGGAAACAGTCATGCAGTGTTTCTTTATGAAAATTGATTTGTTCTTAACTATTAGCACTACCACAATACAAAAATCTTAGTGAAGAGAAGGCAGATTATAGTTTTCACACATTTTTGGAGGTCCTGCAGATAGCAGGAAAATGTAAGGCTGTAGGTAAGCTACCTTACACTAGGAACAGAAGCAGAGCTGTCTTCAGTAGGATTTTACCCTATGTTTATTCCAATTCTTGGCAGAGGAGCAAGTCACTGCAGGCATGGCATAGACACCGAGCTGCTTGTGATAACTATCCTGGTGTCTTTTTTCTCATGGAATTGACTCCTTCATGACAGCAGGAGCAGGACAGTTTGTACTCACTACAGAATATGGTGTGCAAGGAACAAATACAGAGCAACAAAGTTAATGCACAGCTATGTGGTAACAAGTTTATATGACAAAGTCCCAGCATAGGTGAGCTCACTGAACTTGGATCCTTCCTAATGAAGACAAAACCTTAAGTGTGAAGCAGGTCCATCCATCTTCCAGGATGACTTTCCTGTCACAAATCACTCCTGTGGCTGAAAGACATGCCCATTAAGAAATCAGATACCACCTTTTACAAACAGTATCTCATTATATCAACACCTGCTATATTGCTTATCTTCCTTTTAATTGTTGAAACTGTAAACTTAAAGAAACTTTCCTTAGCCAATGAAGTCTTTTTATTTTAGAGATATAGAAGAGCTCCAGCTGCTGAGTGTGAGGAAAAGGTGGCAGCTTCACCTCTTCTACAATTGAGGTCTTCCCTGAAATCTCCCAAGCCTTACCTGATTTAGAGAAACTTGGGTATTCACAGTGGTAGAAATAAGTACTTGCAGGCAAAACTCAAACATTATGACTATGCTAATAACGTTTTTTCCCAATCTCTTCAGAAAATACCAGTCAATTTTCAAGTATATTCCTGCTCCTTAGTTCAAATTGTTTTGTTACTGGAAAAAGCTATGCTTTAAATAATGTCCAAATTCTAAACTGAATCCAGCGGTGTTCTCAGTGTAATTTATTAACTGGATAATAAAGCAAGAAGGATATTAATGACATGACACAGAAACTACTAAGTGTTCTACCCCAAGAGTGTTGCTGTTTCTATATTTCTGACCACTGTTTGGACCTGAAATATTTTAAATAGTTTAGTTCTTTCATTTCCAGAAAAAGTCAGGTGTAGTAACACTTGCCTCCTGCAGACAGGTGTTGTGAAAAAAAACACAAACACTATAAAATATAAGAAGCCAGACTGTCAAACCAGAGAAGATCAAATCAAACTGTCCATTCTCTGTTCAAGAATTAGGGATGTCAGAGTGGACCTGTAGCTCTTGTTGAAAATTGAGGGACTTCCAAAGTCAAGACTGTTAATTCAGATTACAATTTTCAAATTCATAGAGACTTGAAAATGCAGAGGTTATATTACAATTTTTAATAGAGATACACATTACTATGCATACATTTTTTTATATAGAGGATCCATAATTTGTGCATTCTGCACCTCCATGTCCATCTTTCAGAAACTCTCTTGCTTCCAGGAATGCTTTGCAGGTGGCTGCAGCCTGCTTGAGCACAGACAGCAACATTAACACAAGCTGACTGCATGTTGTTTAGCTTGAAGCTGGACAGTTGTCCAGCACTGAAGCTCAGTGTTCTTCTGCCTTTCCATCCTGTCATTATTTTTACTGGTCCCCTCCTTGGGCCCTTTCTAGGATCCTTTCCTGGTTTCAGCCTGTGCTAATGAGCTTTTTTATATATAAGTTTACTCTACTGCAGATGGTATTTGTCCACAGCCAGAAACACTTCCCAAGAAGAATCACAGCTCAATAAATAAGTTCAAAACACATCTTAGTGAAAATAAACAGTCCAATGAAATATTGCTTGTATCAAAACAGAGATTAGCAAGTATCAACCCCTACAAGCACCGCAGCTGATCCCTCTTCACGTCCCTCCTCTTAGTTTTAACAGTCTGATCTAGTACTCTAGTAATGGAAATAGAAACTTGGTTTCACAACGAGATATATATATGATTTAATGAGACTTAGTATTTTGATCTGCCAACACCTGTGCTGCATTAAAAACAGGATATTGTACTCTTCTCTAAACTGTAACAGATAGAACTTTTCATTCAGAGTGTAGTGTACTTTGCATTACAAAAATGTGGTAACATGTGCCTTTTACCAGGGAAAGTCCTGCATGTATTTTTATCATATAGTGGAATCCATTCTTTGTGTGCAGGCCATTATTTCATTTATTTTGTCTTCATTTTAATTGCCATGTAAAGAAGAAAGCAATCTGTTGATATTTCATTATAAGCATAATTTCTATGAAAATGTGTCACACTACCTTAGAAGAAACAATGGTAGGAAGCAAAATGAACTGTTTTGTCTTAGGTAAAAGACTTACTGTGAAATGTTAATGAACATAATTTTCTTCATATCAATACCTGTTTCTCTTAGTGAGCTTTAAGATGGGGCATTCACCCCTTAGCACTGTAGACTTTATATAAAGATTTGGCTCCTGTACTTGACACATTTGAGAGGAACAAATCTGAGACAAAACCGTAATGAATAACACATTATCATCCAAAAAGTGAGGCTAACGTGTACTGCCACCAAATGGTCAATTAAATGAAAAGCACATTTCTCCTATACACCAGGGATAATGACCGATATTCCCAGAAATTACATATGTTGTCTGTACAAAAAACATGGTTTTATTTATAAAATGATAAATTTGATACAGTACTTAGTATTTCAAGAACAGAAAGTAGAAATATAGGTATTTCAGATCCAAAGTGAAATTATTGTATGAAATAAAAATACCTAACATTTTGAAATCCCTTTCGTCTCCTTCATTCTTTCAGTTCCAGCCTTTATTACACAATTTCCTCACTGAGGATCTGACCATCTGCCATCTGAACTGAGATTTGTCCCTTCACTGCTGCATGAGGGAGCCTTTTTCCCCCTTAGTACTCTTCCACAGCTTTTGTTCCACAAGCCTACCCAGCATTACCTTGTCAGGGATGTGCTGTCCCCTCATTAGGATAACAAAGAAAAAATTTAACCAATTCATATGCTCCCCCCTTAGTTTGCATGGTCTTGTCTATTAAAATCATATTATTACCTTCAAGTTCTTTTTCAGGACTTGCTCCTGACACCAACTGATGACAGAGCCACAGTGGGTCAGTGACCAGTGCTCTCCAACACCATAGAAGTCCCAGTGCATGATGTAGCACTGTTTTTCAGTGACCAGTATGAGCCTACAGCAACTAGTCACCCTGATGCCTATCTCACCTTGTTTACAATACAACATTTGTTTCCTAAATTAAATTTTAAGTTCTCAAGAGAAAAGCTTGTTTCTTCTTATATGTTTCTATGGTGTTGAACACAGCAGGACCCAGATTGGGACATCTGGGTACTATTAAAAAACAAAAAATGAATCATGCCAATAGTAACTAGGACTTGAAAAAAAGGCAGTAAAACTTACGGTCAGATTTTGGTGTTTGTGTCATAGGAACATAAAACAGGCATCTCCTCTCTCATGGTCCCAGACACAGACTGTCTTAGTATTGGTAGTTGAGTTAAAATAAAAATAAAATCGACCAAAATCCAAAGACTGACTTATTTGGGGTGAAGGCCACTGTAGTGCAGTACTTAGTACATGGAAACTCAGGAGGACTTTCAGACGTTGTCCTAGTATGCAAGTGCTACCCCAGCTTTAACTCTGTAATGAGATAGAAAGGTCAATCCTTATCCAAGATATCCTTTTTCAACAGATGTTGAAGTGGGTGCTGAGCCATGTGGAAGAGCAGCATGACCCAGCTAGCAAAACAGTTAAAGCCTTTAGTCTGTGCAGTCCTTGGGGCAGCACTGTGCCTTCCATCTGCCTGAAGAAATTTTGTTTATTTACCAGCACCCAAACTTGTGCTAGAGATAGAGCTGAGGGAAAAAGCTGCCTTTGGCATGAACCTCTCCCTCTCTGAATTTGGATGGGATGAGACAAAAAAGGGGAAGTAGAAGCTGTGAATTAACAAAAGTTTAAGGACAAGATAAAGAACCAAGACTGCTGGTAGTTAGAAAAGGCATGTGACCAGCTTGGGATAATATATTTTTTATTTCCCAGCTTCAGCCTTTACAGAAATAAAGCTGTCATTCTAGTCCAAGTTTCTTGGCCTGAGGGAACCAATGGTGAGGACAAACCAAGGCACACTGGAGGAAAAGGTGCAGATGAAATCCGAGACAATGTGTAAAAGTGCATTTGTGATACGAATGGAGCACCGAAGCTGTCACCACAAGAACGATAGAGAGAGACAGAAATGCCAAAAGAGCAAATTTAGTGCTCAACAGATTATTAAAATGGCAAGAATAGAAGAAAGTATCTATAAATCCCATTAGTCATTATACACAAAATAATTTGTAAATATTAAGTTAATTTTTTTATGAAGGAGGTGCTGGAATATAAGCACTCACAGCCAGAAGACAGGCTCCAGTATGACAAAACCAAGCTCTGGTATGCTCTTCTAGACAGCACAGTCACAAAACTAGACTGGGTTAACACAATGTTAATGCTTGTATCTAGGCATCGGAGCACACCTTATACTTTGTAGACTTGTAAAGGAAAGTTAATTCTATTCAATTAAAGGTAGTTAGGAAAAATTATATCCTGGAGGGCAAGACATAACAAATACTGAGATCTTATTCTATGCTTGTCTGTGGCAACAGCACAGAGTCAAAAAAGAAATCAAGTAAAGGGGAGACATTAAGAAACCATGGAAAAATCAGTCTCAGTTTGTATATCCTCTGGAAAATATGTCACTGTGACGGTTCAGGATTAATTAGAGTTCTGAGTCTGCTTTAAGGATAGAAAGCCAAGTACCAGCCACAATAAAACAATAAGCATTGTATATAATGTGATTACCTCAAATACTCACAACTACTGTAGTGTCCTGAGAGGACTCTTCCAGACTTTTGGTGCCTATCCCACTACACATATAACCCTTCTGCAACTGTAGCTGGTAACAGAGGCTTGAGCACCAGGACCTCCTCCATACTGATTTATGGGCCAAAGAAGTGTAGCCTAAAAAGCTCAGGAAATAAGGCCTCCCAGAGAGGACAATAGGTTTTCTTTACAAAACATATGTGCTGAATTTCCATGTTTTTACTCTTCTCTGCGGGTTTTACTCAAGATGTACGGCAAGTTAATCACTTTATCATTTTTCACATATGAATATCAACCATCCTGGAAAATAATCTCTTTTAGATTTCTCAAAATAACAATGTGCTTTTGCCTTAATTGAAAGGGAGGATATGGGGATGGGGAAGAGGAGAATAAAAAAAAGAAGCCTGAAAAGGAAACACTTGTGCCAGACATGCTGGATCTGTATTTTCAATACCCTTGCTTCAGGGTATTTGGATGTATTCAGAATTTTGATTCAGACCATTAGAGAGACAGAACCCAACTGTAAAAGTCTGAGATCTGAGCAATGCTTACAGTGTATTTGGATGTAGAGTTTTGGCTGACCTATTTAAAGGATGATGTTGTGCAAGTGATTACTCCATAATCTAGGCAAGTGCCAAGACATATTTAATAGTAAAAAAGTAGCCAAGACCTAAGAGTTTTATCTTTTTTTTTTAATAAAAACTGAAAATAAGAACTATATATCACATTGTAGAGTTTCACAGATATTTTCCTGTAGAAGAAGTTAACATTTCTCCTAGAATAAAAACAACATTCAAATTAAAAGGGGGAAATTTAGCCTTATTTCTGCAAAATAAGACAGATTTGCTGGGGTTATGAAACAACTGTGAGGTTTCTTTTCCACTAAGCTGGAAGAGGTTAGTTAGCTACTACCTAGAGATCTGTTTGGGTAGCCTCATCTTAAAAAGTTTCAAAACCAAGTTCCATTGCCAGAGCTGTGCTTTATCTCTATTTCAGTTCTTCTCTCAGACTCTGCACAAAACCCAAGAGGGTTCAGCCATTATTACTGTAGTTACTATGTTCTTCTGAAGCACTGGACCAAAACATTAGTGATCTAAGAAGCACTATGTTGTATTAGTGTGCTGAACAACAGGGGAAGTTAAGAAGAAGGAAAAGGCATCATCTAAATAATGGACAAGGAATCAGGATTTTAATCTGTTTTCTGCTAATGATTTCTTTGTGGCCTTAAGAAATATTGCGTATTTCGTCTGACTTTGCTTCCACATGTGAGCAGCTCAGTAAAGGGAGAAGGATCTCAAAGCTTGCTCTAATAATTGGTTAATAAGGGTGCTGATAATGCCAACTGGCAGATTCGTATAACAAGTATGTGATCTTGAGCAGGAATGAGTCTTTTCCTGAGGAAAAGCTGATGTACAAAAGGAGATTTAATCAAGAAAAAAATGTCTTTTGGTCAAACCAGAGTGTTGAAAATATAGAAAGTCTACTACTGAAAAAAGCAGCTCCAGTTTAGAAATGTAGACAGAGTATTCACTGTTAAAAACCAAGGCCCTGTTTATAAATATTTGTAAATATTTACACTATACACCAAATTCACTCAAATACAGATGCTGTCTAGTCACAGAAAATAGGTCAAGTTTATAAATGTGGTAGCTAACATACAGATAAGAGCTACCATACACAGAGTATTACTGATAAAATACTTTAGGTGGGCTGGCTGATGTTGAGATTCTTCTTGTTGGGTGATGACACTCACTCAATTCCATCCATATTTGCAACAGCTTGATGGTAATGGGTTCACTTTGATTTCTCTTCTGAGAAAAACATCCCATCATTTCTATTGGGGTAGTCAACTCCCTAGTGAGCCCAAGAGCATACCTCAAAACAAACCAAACCAACCAACCAAACAAACAAAAAAGTGGGGGGTAAAACAATTAACTGAATCTATCAAAAGCCACTAACTGTGGAAGCCAGTTGCACAGATGGTGGAGAGCTGGGAGGCTGGTCTTCGGGGAGGCTGTGTGCTGTTCACCCTGCTGCAGTGCCACAGCGCCTGCCTTCTATTAAACTGTCCTCTTGATGGGGTGGGAATTCTTGTGTTCCTAAACCACTTACAGACAATTCATAGGAATAATGGAAATTTAATTAATTGAATAAAATATGTACTGCAAGTTAGGCAGTTGTGTCTAGCATGTTCTCCGAAAGATTTTTGCACTCAATTTCAAATGATTCCAAAGTCAGATAGAAGGATATAACTTTTGATTTCCTCTGGCCCTCAGGACTTTAATGTCTGAGTACTTTACCATCTGTAGCATATTTATTCTCACAAGACTCCTATGATATATAAAGAGACTATTAAATCCATTTTAAGAATGAGGAATGAGAACCAGAACAATGCTGGGACCAAAGAGGTGACTCAGGCCTCAGTAGGGTATGAATTGAAGCCTTCCTTATCATAGAATAAAGCCTTAATTACTGCATGCTTCACCCTCCCAGTATTATTCTTGCTATGAGATTTTTCAAGCTGAGAAATTCTGTAGAGTTGGCAAACATTCTAAGAAAATGATTTATTTCCCTTTTCCTAAATCTGGATGGCTTTTTCCTAGAATATAGGATTGGAATGAGAGCAAAATATGAGATAAGGGATATAGATTTACAACCATAACTTGAAGGTAAGTTTTGTGATATCAGTGAGACAGATATTCAAGTGAGGCCTGGAGGAGGGAGTGAATGGGAGAATTTCCTTGTAGAAGTGAGAAAAAAAATCATAAAAGCAATGCTTTACACTTTCTAGAAGTGTATAAAACTTAGGAGCCCTACATAGTTCTTACCTAGTAGTGCTGGTTTGCTTGTCAGCCACAGGCAGGTTTAGTTTTCCAAGCTGACTTGAAACTCAGCCCCTGCTGCCCCTCACTGCCTTCTCCTATGAGTGTCTAGTCCTGAAACATATTTTTTAGGCACTAAATGATATTACAATATCTAAACCACTGTCCATCATTATTACCTTTCATTTTTGCTGATAAATAAATTTTAGATTCTATATTCTTTAATTATATTAGTTGCATTTTTTCATACTGATTCACAGTATAATACTTCCAATTCATATTCCTTACATTTTAGTGTGGACTTTATTACTTCTGGCCTTCTTGATATTTTTTACTGTACTTTTGTTATCCTTTTCCACTGAATCAATAATGACATGCAATGAGACTAATCCCTATGACAAGGTATGGATAATTTATCACCAGCTTAAACTACTGCCATGAACTGTTATTTTCATTTTTAATCCTTCAGCTCATTCTCTTCCAGTGAATTTACAATAATTTTTCAAGTTCTCAAGAAGCATGAAACAAATTTCTCTCTCCTCTCTCATTGCCTATATTTCCTATATATACGTCATAAATGTCACTGATGCTGATTTACGTGCTGCAATGACTAACAAGAAAAAGAGGATGCTATGATCCTTCTTTTTCTCCCTATCTTGATATGATCAGTTCCATTTTTCAGTAATTGCTTCCTGCAAAAACAATGATCAGGCTGCAAAGTGTGCATGCAACACATTAACTGAGCCCATTGATGGGGAGTGCTGCTAGCCCACAGCAAACAGACTTAATCTTCAAAGGCAAATGTTTGTTCTTTTCAATGACTTTGTAACTAGTAAAGGCTAAAAACCCCAATTACCATGCATTGAATAACTTATGACACTTTAATCGCATTTTTAAATCAAGAGTCATAAATCTGCATTGCAAATGTTTATAGGTTACGGTTGAATTTGCTCTGATACTCCCAGTATCAATATATTAATGTTGCATCATGAACCATTGAGAGGAAATACAGCACCAGTCTTGCCACTGCCAGTATTGTATTCCACTGAATGGCACTAGGACTCATTCTGGTGTGACATTTCGATTCTAGCTGGACATACCTGTGAGAGACTGAAGGTTAAAGAATAATGATTCAAAACATTTCCCCCATCTGGGGATATGCCAGGGTGCTTTGCTGAGGTGGAGGAGGTGAATTTTTGGGTGTGCAGTGACTAAATCTCTGATCTGAATACCAGAGGCTGAAGGATGGGCTGAAGCATGAGTGAGACAGGAGAGGATCCTGTGGAGTTGGGCCTCTTGTCATGCTAAGTTGTCCTGCCTTGCACAAAACACGGGGCTGTGGGGCTCCCTCTCCTCCTCACCCCAGGGAAATGCTGGGACTTTGACTGTGGCTTGAGAGTGTTCATCTCTGTAAATGGCCATAATGGGCCACAGTCAACTGTGCTGGTGTGATGAGGGGAGGTACCTGGGCATTGCCACTCAAAGCTGAGTGGATATAAACCCAGTAGATTTTGAGTTTCATGGATTTCCCTAGGGATTTCTCCCCATCACTTCTTTGGGACTTCATCCACGATCCAGTTTGTGACCACCACTTCAACCAAGACTGTGAAGCAACCAAGTCTTTTGGGGGGGGCCTGTGGGTGTGAGATCTTCATTCTCTTGTCCTTTCTCTCTGTCTTTTCCCTTGTGCATGTTCTTGGGTGATGTTGCACTTTCATATTTTAATGCTTCCATGTTATATTAGTAGTAGGAAAGATGTGTGTTAATGTCTTTGGAAACAACTCAGTGGGTGAGGGCCCTTAGGAGAAATGGATTTTAATGTCTTTGAAATGCTCTTAATGTCTTAATCAACCTTAAGCCACACAAGTGTTCACAGAAACCAGACAGTTTTAACTCCTGAACTTCAGGGCAATAGCCAAAGGGGTCCACACTAAATCTATTGCAGGAATCAGATAGACTGGATTTCTGAACTTTGGAGGAAGATAGTGTCTTCAAGGGAGAAACATGTGGCAGGCAGTTTGAGAAGGTTGTACCTTCCCAGTATCTCAGCCAATGGGGAAGGGAAGAGGGCAGCATGCAGCCAGGAGTTTAGGATCGAAAGAGGTTGCATCCTCCAAGACCTTGAGAAACCCCAGGAGTGTATGCCCCAATTGGACTCTTCTTTTGTTCAAATAAAATTGCCGGACTCCTCTGTCTCCTTCATGGATACTAGCTTTTCATAGCATGATTTTCTGCACATAACTATAGGCAATAATAATCAAAATGCCTACATACCTGTTTTTCTTTGTTACCAAATTGTTCCATAATAAATCATAATATTTACACAATATTTATAAACACCAATCACTCAGTGTTGTTCACTCTGATCTACCACAAGGGATCTACTCAAAGAACTTGGGCTATGCTGATCCTGCAGCAGCTCACAATAATACCCCAAATGGTTTTTGTTGAATTACACTAAATGGAAGAGTTAGATCTGTCCAGTAATGCAAAAATGTGAACATTTTAGAGCCAGCTCTTCATGACTAACTGGCATTTCTTTCTTTGAGTAAATTTGGAAAAAATTCTTAAATATATGTGTTTTTTTCTTGTTTTTTTTCTGCTTAAGGTGCTGTTTCTGAGAAAAGGCAAAATAAAGTCACAAGAACTTGTGGCAAATTAAATATTTACAGATACCCTATTCCTATTACCGATTCATGTATTTACAAGAAATCCTTTAAACACGTTGACCAAATGCAAATGCTAGTAATTAGATACAGCATCCTTAAGTATTCCCATTATTGTTTCATACGAAGACATTTTTCTTAATTTCTCTTACTCAAAAAAGCTGTTATTCCTGGCATGGTATGGTTACTCTATTCTTCTGTAACAGTAACTGCATTCAGTGGTGGGTGAAGAATGATTTTTATATGTACAGTCTAAGTAAAACTCTTTGGGATCTGTCATGATGAAAGGTGCTCTGTGTACAGCACTATTATTAACTTACTGCATTTCATCAGGTTATTCTATTTCACATCATACCACTCTACTGAAAAAGCCTTGACAAAAATAAAGGCTGTGGAATGTCATCAATTGAGAAAACAGACTCCTTCAAGAGGCAATGTAGCATGGAGGTAGCAGGCACCCCCAGCAGCTGAGGCTGCCATTGCTGGAGTGTGCAGAGATGCCTGTGGTTTCAGTGTGTTTCAGGTGTAAGACATGGTGTTCTTCATGTGAATTGATATGTAGAATAGGAACAGAATAAGATTTTGAAGAATGATTAGTACATCAGCTTTTGAAGTAATACCTCTTCAGAACTACTGAAAACAAGTATTTTATTACTTAATGCAGATGAATGTAATTTGACAAATTATGCAATGGTTTGTTAAGCATTTTAGCAGTCCTAATAAAAACATCTGAGTTCTGAAACAGAAAGGTTCCATTAAATATGAATTACTTCAAGAGATAAAGGAAAATTTCTGATGCTTCCATTTATGATATTTCCATTTATTTTACTGGAAAGCCAGAACCTACTTCCCTTAATAATCTTTCTCTTTTTTCCCCTCTAGCTAGCTCTTTGTAATAATGTAAACTGTAGCATGTAGTTTTTAAAAAATGAATAGATTACTATTGTAGCTAAAGAGGAAATACAACAAATATCAAACCCAGGATCTGATGATTTTTGACTTATGACAGTAACTCCTGAAATCCTAATCACATTCAACCAACTCATGCCTCCTAGACATAGTCTAGAACAGCTCATTTTAATGAAAACTAGGCTCAGAAGAGTGTCCCTAAATATTTCCATTAGTAAATTTTGAAGTAAAAAAAATCACATCAACACTTTATTACTTGTTTTGCAAACCTTTATAAGAACAAAAAAGTACTACTGTGATTAATTTATTGTATTCCCAAGGACTCATAAATCTACAGGCATTCTGTGGCAATATAATAACAAGTCTTGTTTTGAAGGTTGTAGTTAATTCTCTAGTTAACAAACTTGCCTTTCCTTAAGGCTGAATAGCAGATTTGTTCCAAGCCTGGAGCAAGACGCAGAGTATTGTGCACTGCCACCAGCAAAGACCAGGGCTGTGCTCCAATTTTGGGAACAACTGTTTGCTTTGGTCACCTCAGGGAGGTGAGGAGGCAGTGATTATGCCAGGTTTCTGCCCTTTAAAGTGTGTGTCTCTAGGGAGACCAGCCAGCACCCAGCACTGCATGTTTTGCACTTCTACACTTCCAAGCTATCAGACAGACCTAAGTTAATTTAAAACAAAATAAAAATGTCAAAGATGGATCAAACTCTCTGGTAAACACCACTTAGAACAGGAGAGTTTAAATTAACAAAGGTGACTCTTCTCTTCACTTTCCTAATTCTGTGCTATGCCTGAAAGTGGTCTTTCCTTAGTACAACCTAAAACAGTCCGAACATTGCTCAAAATTAGACTAGACTGAAATAGATCTTCGTAGACTGCATTCTGGTAAAAGAGCTAACTAATAAATGCACCATGGCCATACCTTCTGCAGCCATGGACTCAATGGCCCCTCATCACCTCCACTGGAAAAAGTGGTATCCAGGTTCCAATTAACTTTGCAGGATGCTAAGGAATAGCTTGCACTTCATTCACAGCACTTCTTTGAATGTATAATGATACAGTGCCAACACAGAAATAAAAAACTTATGTCAAAGTAGATAGTATAAGTTAAAGTAAAAACTAAGGTTTCTCATTTCAGAAAGAGAGACAGCTATACCAGAATATTTTTACCACACTTCTAGTAAAATCTCATAGGGAACTATTCTCAGCCCCCTGTGGCTGTAAGCACAATGGGTGGACTGAGCATTCGCCCTGCATATGCTGCTTGGCTTTAAGTCAGACTTCTTAACAGTATCTCAGTGCCATTTTCCCCAGGCCAGTTTCCTTTGTTGGGTTTTGTTTCTTTTTCTTTTTCTTTTTTTCTTTTTAACAGGAAAAAATATATGTCACTGAAGAACCACATGAGAAACAGTCTTAAAATTCTGACATATCCTTCATCTCAATGGAAATGCCCCCAGTGTTTCATCTTAATGAAATTATTGTAGGGTTGCATAAAAATGTAACTTCTTAATAGTATATGTGAGCAAAACCAGAAAAAATGTCCTTGCCACCCTAGAGTGAAGTATATTAAACGCCACTGCATCACTTTGCTAGAAATGACTGATGAAAGAGAAGAAAATCAGCCATGTAAAATATCAAGGATGAAGATGAGGACGTTTCAGCAGTAGCGAGAAAGAAGTGCTGGCAGAGGTTGCTGAACAGCTGCCTGCCCAAAGGCCTTGTATGGATTAAAAAAGGTGGATTTAAGGTATCTGACCATTCAAGCCTAGTGATAGATAAATCATGTATGATACAATTCAGCAGCCTTATCTCTAACCCAAAAAGTTGGGTTAAGCTAACACAACATAAGCTTTTGCAAATTGCATCAACTGGGATAATTTTGGCAAAAATTTGGGTTCTACTACATTGCAGAACTGCTATAAAAATTAACAGACATTTTACCTTCAAATTAAATGAATCTGCAAGTAACTGACACTTTTATAACTGACACTAAATACAACTGGTTGGCAAAGAGAGTGCATACTTGCAATAAATAACAAATAAATTCCAGGTATTTCATATCTATTCCATATGAAGAGCTTCTCTTAGACCTTGAACATAGTCTTGGCTTAAGGCTTTCATACTCCACCTACTTCCTACAACACTAATCTTTCTTTAATGGTCAAAAGTTTATTTTTTGTTTATGACAGTTACATGGTTTTTATAGGTCAAGCACAAGGCCTTAGGAAAAACGCTGGGATAGAAAGCAGAGGGAAGCACTTTGAATGTTGATGAAGAATTAATTTAGAACTCAGTTCTTCCAGGCTTTTAATGATGTTTTCTTTCTGGAAAGACATTAGAGGTATTTAATTCATGTGACCTCTATGCCATTTAGGACAATGATTTTATTTTTTTTTCTTTACTATGCTTTCTGTTTTATCTTTTTTATTTGTTTAATTTAGAGGTCTTTGTTAGTTATCAGATGTGATGTTTAAACTCTGCTGTAATTACTGGCTTTTCTTCTTTCTCACATTTAGTTTATTAATGTTGTTACTTAGAGCAGATTGTTTAAATATTTTGAGAACTCTTCAGGGATTGATAAAGGGCAATTAATATCAACTGTTGATATTGTCTTTTCTTTTTCCCGTGCTCCCTAGATCTTATCTTCAATTTAGATTAAAGGGATGGGAGAAGGAAAGGAATTCTAGTAATTTGGGCAGGATTTAGAATCTAAATGTCTTCAAAGTTGTGCTCAGCTGTTTTGGCGTAGCCTTCTGCAATGACAGGGACCATCTGAGGACTTTGGACTTGGATGCAGGTTTGGATTCTTTGGAAATGAACCTCATACACAGAGGCAAAGATAAACACACAAACATACAAATGTTCCGGCTGAACAGGGCCCACCTCTAACTGCATATTTATAAAATTATTCTAGTATCATAACAAGGTTTATAATAGAATGATCATACATAAAGACAGATGGTCAGAAAAAAAATGGGAAACCCCTAAGACAAAAACTGAAACACTACTGCTAGACACCCTTCCCTCTTCTATTTGCCACTCTGGCATATAAATACAGGATGTTACCTTGCTTATTATGAATGAAGTAAAATATTTTTTAGAAAACACTGAGATTTAAAATGCTAAAATTTTCTGTGTGTCTAATGAAATACAAAATGGCTCCAAATGCTGCTTCAGTAGTGAAAAGGAGTGCACCAGATCCATTGCACTTATTCCTGCATACAAGCTTCAGTGAGGTAGGAGTCCCAATCCACCGCAGGACATGCTTTGCAGCAGATTGAAGTCTTCCCTCACAAAAAAAAAAAAAAAAAAAGTGGGTAACAACTAAGAAAGCTGACAGGAGGCAGGGAAAGCTCTCTGATCCTGTAAGTGTGGGAGGCTAGCAAGATGCACCTGGTATCAACTAGTGGACAATTACTGAATATTTACAAAATGACAGCTAGATATACAAACTGGAAATACTTAACTAATAGAGGAAAAAGAAATTTCTACAGAATCCAAGCATATCAGCCATAATTAACCTTTCTCATTTTAGCCAGCTTTCCATTTCTCCCTTCTTTTAAGTTTTTCATATTTTACTTTTCCTGTACTTTGAAACTATTTTGTCACTCCATATTTGCAGGGCAGAATAAAATGCAAATCAGACTCTGAATCTCATGGATGATTTTTGAGCTACTGCTGGATTGCATTCTGTAGCAGGGTGGAAGGGCTGAAATACAGGGTGATATGCAGATCAGTTACTTGCACCAAGGCAGACTTCACATAGCTCTGAACTTTGGCAGGAATTAGGGGTTCTACATTTCTGCCAAAAACCCAGATGTATTTTCTCATGACTTTACATCAGTCCTCATCTTCCTCTCTTCTTCCTATCTCTTACCTCCTCAGTTCAGCATCTCTTTTTTTCTCTCCTCTGCCTGTCTGCTGTTCTGCCACCAAAAACTGTTCCATGCATCTGTTCATCTACGGTCTGTAGCTCCTGCCTGTGGGCAGATTTGGACCTTGAGACATGCTAGGTAGTTTGCAATTGTTAACTCCTCCACAAAAGAAAAATTAATTAGCATGGAGTAGGATCCCACACATTGCTAGCATTGGCATATGAAAACTGAAGGACAGAAGCACAGACAAAAAGGTTAAACAGGCTGGGTCTGTGTGATTCCTAGGAAAATTAAATTGTGGATTCAGACTGTTTGGATTAGGGCTGGCCTTGTTAGCATTTGTGCTCTGTCTGGTTTCATCTCGCCTAACTGGGTAATTAGCCAGGTACCTTAATCAGGAATGTATTCATTGTTAGCTCCCTCTTGAAAGAGAAGGGGATGACTTCCTATTCAGCTCAACCCTAACATTCTCTGTTTCTTAACAGACTACTAGACAGCCTAGTACAAATATGATCCTAATTTCAGGCCCTCAGACTGAGAGAATTAGATCTTTGCATTCAGTTGTGCCCAAAAAATTTTAACTCTGATTGCATAAATCTGAGGAATAATGAGAATGCAGACCTGGAGACAAGAAAGTGGTGCAGCTGAATGTGGTGGTGCATGTTCTTTTTAACTTTGATGTTGTATGTAAAGTTTGGTTCTTTGTACAATTCAGTTTTATGTACCCCTATCCCCCCCCCCTAATTAATATTCCTTTGTTCTCTCCTTCTCCCTCACAAAGGGATATTTTTAGACCTTGCAGTTAAGTGTCCATCACCCTTCCCGCCTTTGGTTTTCCCCTCCCAGTTCTCTGTGATTAGTCCGAAGTGCCTTTCCCCTCCCCTGTCTGCCCTAGAGACTGTATCCCATTGGCCGGAGGTGGCCAACCCCACCCCTTTCTCCTCCCCTTTTGTCCCCCTTAAAACACTGTGCACGACCATTGTCTGGGTCCAGAATTGGGCTCAGAGCGAGGCTAATAAACCTTCTCTGCTGCACCATTTCTGGGTCCTCCTTTTTCCTCTGCCTTGCTGCTTCAGCACATCCCTCCTAAGCCCCTTCAGGGACACAGAGCCCACAGGAGTCAGTTCTGCTCGCCCTGCCTGCAGACTGACCCTAGGCTGCGCCTTGTCCCAGTGCCTGGGCTAGCTCGGGGCAAGAGCCAGTGGCTCCAGGAGGCACTGCGGCAGCTGAATCCTGTGTGACACTTCAATTCAGCCAGTCGCATGGCACATGTCATTGCATCATCTGGCACCCTGCATTTGCTTTTTGGGACATGCGGTAACCAGAAAAGCCACAGTGCTGCTCAGTGCTAAGGGCAAAAAAAACGTGCTGGTCTTTGTTTCTTACATCCCCAGAGACTCAGCCAGCAAGAAACAAATGTTGAGAGGTCTGGAAGAAACCCACAAAAATGAGTCAAATAACAGAACCAGGTCTCCTACTCTCCAAGGAATATACACAAACAATGACATTTTCTGCAATTTAGCAGATTACAATCTAATGGGTTGAAAAAAAAAGCTGGATGGGAAGAGTCCCGCAGGTTGAGTTAGTTCTATCTGTGACTCAGCATTTTGTGGTCAAAACCCACTACCTGGACAGAAAGAAAAATCCAGACCATGCCTAGGCTAAAGAAAAACTATTAACCTGTTTGGCTATTTTTCTGTATCAGGGCTAATTTCAAATTTCTGGTACCTCTGACCATGTGCCTCAGCTCCCACCCCAGGAAGGCTACATCCATGGGACACCTGATTACTTTAATGGGTCCTGGCTGCAGAGCCCTGTAATGAGACCACTTTATTGCCAGGGTCAGTTTAAATCAATTCTGCCCTTGATCCCTGTTTTGAGAGACTGTTTACAGCAAGTTCTTTCCCCATGACTAAATGTAACACTGATGTAATGGCCAGTACCACTGATGAACGCCGAGAGCTAAAGTCAGTTAAATGAGAATTACCTAGTTGCAAATTCTCCTTCAGGAAAGGTACTGAACGTGGAATAGTTGCAAAGTGTATAATATCTATAATTGCATGTTATCAATATCTAACAGTTTCCTGTCACATACTCTGTAAATTTGTCCATCCCACCAGATGTATTCTAGCTGCCTGGAATTGCATGGTGAAATAAAACTGAGGAGCTCCATAGTCATGCCCTGCTCTGTGGGGATGTGTACATGTTGGGGGTTAGATTTGGTTTTTTTTTTCTTCTCACAGAATTTTTTCCCATAAGTTTCCAAGAAGCCTTAATGACTACTTAGTCAGAACAAAAAGAGTGCTTGAGGGATATGGCAGCACGAAGCTACACCTATTGTTTTTGAGTCCCTGGGAGTGTCCTTCAGAGGGGAGAGATGATGAGCCTTGGGGAAGGCAAAAAAGACAGATCTGGGGGAGGGGGAGGCACTCTTGCTCTCAGCGCCGAGGAGGATGGTCAGGCTGCACTCTGCCTCTGCCTCGTCCTGGGAAATCTATCGTTATCTGTTCGTGTACCCGGGAATCCTGAACTCGTTTTCTCCAGCCTCTCCCCCCACCGCCGCTGCTTCTTCGGAGCTTTAAAGTTCCCCTGCTACTCTGTAGCCCTGCACTGCCCAGCCCTGCCGGGACACCCCTGCTGCTCCAGCTGCCAGCGCAGAGCTCCTCATCTGATCCACCAGCCCGGGACTTTTCCTTCCTTCCAGTTCGGCCTCTCGGAGTCCTGCAGGGGCATCCAGATCAAACTGCTCTGGGCTTTTGTAAAAGAAAGCCCTCAAGGTTCTTGGTTCTGTTTATTATTGATGCTGTAGTTGTTGTTTGTTTGTCGTTTTGTCATATATATATTAGTAAAGAACTGTTATTCCTACCCCCATAACTCTGCCTGAAAGCTCCTTTAATTTTCCTTTTAATTGGAATAATTTGGAGGGAGGGGATTTGAATTCTCCATCTCTAGGGAGGTCCTGCCCCTTCCTAGCAGATATCTGTCTTTAAACCAAGACAGTACAGAATTCCCAGATATCAGTGATCCATCCTCCCTTATACCAACTGCCTCAGCTCCCACCCCAGGAAGGCTACATCCATGGGACACGCACATGAGGGGCACTGAGGGGGTGTCATAATCCATCAAAGACCCACAAAGCTCTCCCCAGACTGACTGCAGAGGCCTTGCAGCAGAGCACTGCATATGAAGCAAAGTGATACAACAGATTCAGAGACATCTGCAAAAGACTGTGTCAAACTTGTCCACCTCCCCAGGGGAGGCACCTGAGCCTTCCCACCCAGCCCAAGTGTATATCAATCCACTGAACTTGATGTTTCCAGGGGACCCTCATCATCAAGAAGCCCTCATGGAGAACATCAATGGGATACCTTTGGGATGAACAGACTGGTGATATTTTCTACTTGATCTGTTTCTATTACTCTCTTTCTTGCCCCCACCTCTATTCTCTCTCTTTCTCTTTCTTTCTTTCTTTCTTTGCTTTGGCATATGGTCTCATTTGCATCTTAATCCAGGTAGAGACATTTCTGATAATTTTAATGGCTGGATCATAAAGTTGTGAGGAGGCTCAGAACCCACAGTTCCAGCGAGTTTGGCCATTGAAGGGGTTCCAGGTGTGGCCCTTTGTGACACAGGTGCATTGTGTTAGGGCCCTGGGTGATGCAAGACATTGTGGTGCTCAGAGGCCCTTGTGATGGCATAGCACCGCCCTGCCAGGGGGTACTTAAGATGTGCAGAGCCAGTCCTGTGAGAGCTGCTGCCTCGGGAAGAATCAGCTTCCAGGATCCCTCTCTGTTAGAGGACATCTGAGATGGAAGAGGACAAGGTAAACCCCAACTCCCAGCCCCTCAGCCCCTTGCCCGGCTGGCAGGAAGACGAGGCCCTCAGCAGGCAGTGGCTGGGGGCAGAGGGCAGCCCAGTCCTGCCCCTGTCAGAGACTGGGGAGGAGGGGGTGTTTGTCAACATGGATGAAGAGTGGAAAGATGATGTGGATCAAGAACTTTCCCAGTGGGGAAATATTAGCTGCCAAGAGCTTTGCGCATGCAAAGAACTGAGAGGCCATGAGTTTTGCCAGTGCACAGAAGAAGTGACAGTCCAGTGGGAGGTAGGTGTGAGAGTCCAGTGTGGAGACAGAAAACAGCAAGAACTGTACCACTGGGAAAAACATATGACAGTGCAGGAGCTGGACCCATGGAATGAAGATGATGGCAGACACCAAGAGTTGTCCCCGTGGCAAGAGGAGGGATACCAGGATCTGTCTCTTTCGGAAGATGTGCGAGGCCATCCACACATGTACCAACTGGAAGCAGACGAGAGAGACCCAGAGTTGTCCCCAGTAGAAGACTACAATCACAAGCTGTTATCCCAAGGAAAAAGCTACAGTGTTGAAGAGCTGCCCCAGTGGGAAAAAGACAAGAGTGACCAAAAGCTGTCCCAACAGAAAGAAAGTGTGAACAGCCAGGGGCTGGTCCAATGGGGAGGAGTCAGTTATAAGACCTGGGACAAACTCGTGCACACAGAGAATGATGAGGATGCCCAGACTTGTGCTCAGCGGAGGCCAAGCTCTTCCAGCAGCATAGGCACTAAGGTGTCAGGAGAGGAAGTCCATGAGATGCCCAGTTTCTCTCCTGCCCTGGGAAGTCCCATAGAGGCTGAGCCAGTAGCTTTTGTTGCCCTGGTTGGAGCTGGTGAGGAGAAGCCCCCCAAGCCTCTGGCTCCTGAGGTGGAAAAAGCACCAGATTCTCCTGTCCTCAGTGATGAGGTGATATCATCAGGGACAGAGAGCCCAGTCTCTACCCCACACAGCCCCCTGGACTGCAGCCAGGCTCCACTGTACTTAGCAGGTCTCATCAGCTCTGAGGTGGTGCACAAAGCTGTCCTTGAGGCATCTGCCCAGCAGCCAGAGGAAAAGGAGGGCCTGGAGCAAAACATGGTGGCAGAACTGGAAGCAGCAGCTCCAGTAGGCTGGGAAAAGAGCCCAATCTCTGCCCCACCCAGCCCCTCACTCAGCCTGCTGGGAGCCCAGGCGCTCAGTGAGCAGCAGGAGGAGGCAGACAGGGGATCAGTCCTGTCAGAACAGGAGAGCGAGGATGGCACCTTGGCTGGGGAGATCAAGCTTTCCCAGTGGGATGATGAGGCAGACCCAGAACTCTCCCAACAAGAAATGAACAAATACCAAGAAATGTCCCAGGGGAAAGCCTGCACAGAGCAAGAGTTGTCCCCAGGAGAAGCTGGTAGCTTCCAGGAATTGTCCTCAGGTGAAGCCTGCACAGAGCAAGAGTTGTCCCCAGGAGAAGCTGGTAGCTACCAGGAATTGTCCCCAGGGGAAGCCTGCACAGAGCAAGAGCTGTCCCCAGGAGAAGCTGGTAGCTACCAGGAATTGTCCTCAGGTGAAGCCTGTACAGAGCAAGAGCTGTCCTCAGGTGAAGCTGGTAGCTACCAGGAATTGTCCCCAGGGGAAGTCTGCACAGAGCAAGAGCTGTCCTCAGGTGAAGCTGGTAGCTACCAGGAATTGTCCCCAGGGGAAGTCTGCACAGAGCAAGAGCTGTCCCCAGGAGAAGCTGGTAGCTACCAGGAATTGTCCCAAGGAGAAGAGTACATGGAGCACGAGTTGCACCCAGAAGACTCCAGAAGCTACTCAGAATTTTCTGTCTGGGAAGAATGTACAGAGAAAGGGTTTTCTAATGAAGTCAGTAGCTCTGAAAAACTGTCTAATTGGGAAGACTACAGAGAACAAGAGCTGTTCCACAAAATCAGTGGCTTCCAAGAACTCTCTGACTGGGAGGAGTCCATCGGCCAAGGGCTTTCTAAAGTGGAAGACTCCATTGGCCAGAAGGTATCCAAAGGGAATGTGAACAGACCTTCTATGAAGTTCAGACAGAAAAATGACAGTGGTAAAGAGCACATGAGTGTCCACAGCACCAGGGAGGAGGGTGATTGGGATGATCTGAGTGCCCTTGAGCTGTCTGAAGAAGAAGACAGGGAGAAAAGACTGGGACACTTTGCAGAGGACGAGCGCCCAGTGCCTATCTCTCGGGAGGCTGGGGTGGAGCACCAGGCATTTGAACCATACCCCCAAGTGCGGCTCGGCACCTTGCCTCCCCATCTGAAAGGTCAAACCCGCAGAGGACGTGCAGTTTCTCCTGCCTTCAAGGAGCAGGTGCCAGTGGCATGCCGTGCCCCGGGCAGCTGCCCCTGCTGCTCAGCTCGCCAGCTGGACCCCCAGCCCTTCAGGGGGCAGCCGGCTTGCCCCCGGCGCCGTCCGTCTCGCCTGAGGCAGGCGCTGCGCAGCCTGCTCCGCTGCCCCTGCCTGGGGCTGCTGCCCGAGGACTAGGGCCCGCCGCCGGTGCCAGCCCTGCCTGCGGCTGGCGGCTGGCCCGCAGCGCACTCAGGGAGCCACACCCGCTGCCTCCCACTGTGTCCCTGCAGTCTCAGCAATGCCAAGCTGCTTTGGAGCATCCCAGGTGGGTGTCCCAAAGACCAGATATTACTGATGTGGCCAGTCCCAAACCAGCATTCCTGCGGGACATTTGGTGGCAGGTGACTCAGTGGTGCATCACAGAGAAACATCAAGGTGGGAAGAGACCTTGAAAGACATCCAGTGCCACTGTCACCCTGGCACCGCCATCATCACCCTGAAACCCTAAGTGCCACATCTGGACAACTCTTGAACACTTCCAGAGACAGAGACTACACCACCTCCTTGAGCAACTTCTTCCAATGCTTGACAACTCTGTCAGGGAAAAATTGTTTCTGACATTTAATCTGAACCTTCCCCAGAGGAAAGGCCTTTCCCTCTGATCCTGAAAGGATTACCTGCTAATCCTTTGGGATTTTATCCAAGAGGAATGGGCACAGACAGGAGATACTGCTCCCAGGACATCACTGCACACTGCAGGACTGCAACACACTCAGTTCATTCAAAACAAATGAAACTTGGGTTTAAGAAATAGTAGTAGAAAAAAGAAAACCCACACCAAAAAGACACAGAAAGAGAAAGAATAAGAATAGGAACAATAATAATAAGATGAAGAATTAGTAATACTAAATAATAAATAATAAATAATAAGATGGAGAAAAAGGAATAGTAGTAAAAAATAATAAGAAGAAAAATAATAAGAATAAGAAGATGAAGAAATAGTAGTGGTAGTAAATAATAATAGTAACAATAATTATTATTGATGATAATATTATGTTCATGATAATAATAGTAACAACTTAAAATACACATACACACATATTCTAGAATCACAGAATGCTTTGGATTGGGAAGGGCCTTAAAGATCCTCTAGTTTCATTTGATTATTGTCTGCTCTCTTTATCTCTCTCTAGACCTCCTTCCTATTCCTTTCTATCCTTCTACTTCACATTTCTTGTTAAATAAAATCCATGTTAAATAAAATCTGCATGTTGTCTCATATGGTCTCATTTGCACCTTGGTTCAGGCAGAGGCATCTCTTCCTAATTGTATTGGAATATATTCTCTGCCCCACCTATCATAATAGCAGAGGTCTTCCAGCTCTCTGAGGAGCTCTCCTGCTCTCCTCTGAATTCATTCTAGCAGGTCCACATCCTTCTTATGCTGCGGCCTCCAGACACAGACGTAGTGTTCCAAGGTAGGGTCTCACAAAACTGGACTAGAGAGCCACAGTCACTTCCCTTGACCTGCTGCCCTTCACTCCTTTCTGTGTAGCTCAGCACACAGCTGGCTTTCTGGGCTGTGAGCACTGCAGGCTCATGCTGAGCTTCTCCTCCATCTGCACCCCAGTGTGCTTCTCCTCAGCCCCTGTGCTGAGGGAAGGTCCATCCACTCTCTGTGTCATTGGCAAAACCTTTAAAGAGCCCTTGTGCCCAGGTAGAGCCCTGATGGACATCACTCATCCCCAGCCTCCATCTGGACACAGAGCCACTGACCACAACTCCCTTGGTGCATCCATCTGGCTGACTCCTCATGCCCTGCATAGCCCACACTCCAAAGCCAGGCCTCTGCACTGTGGGGCTTGGGTGTCATGTGGCACTGTGCCCAAAGCCTCACAGGGGCTCTGGGCACATCAGGGCTGTCAGAGACTGAAATATTATGGCTAATGGCTTGAGCTGCTATGAAGCAGTTTTGCCCACTACAGTAAAACTGTATAAGGAAGCTGTGACCACCAAGGCCCACCCATCCTTGACCTGACTGGAACTTTGTACTGTGATTTAAGCTGCCCAGTAGAACTTGAGATACAATAATGGTGACACTACAGTTTAATTACCTCAGGTCAAGGGATAAGTAAACAAGACTGAGGGAGAAGAATGTATCCATGAGGAAGCCAAACCCTGCAGCTGTCCTGAAAATTAGCTCTGGCTGGGTTTGGCCTGGGAGAGACCAGGGCCCACAGGCTCATCTGCTGAGGCCGGGCTTGCACACAAAAAAGAAGGAGGAGAGTTTTGGGGGTGTGCCATAACCTCTGGTCAGAGGCAGTGACCAAGATGAACCAATTCACAGAGACATCTGTGACAAGCATACATCAGTGAATATCCATCTATATTTCTCATCTAGAGACAGAGTGGTGTTATGTTCTTCCTATAAATATATATATATCTGTATGTAGTATCCCTTAGTATCACACCCTCCATGAATGTTAACAGTTTCTGTTAGGATTTTTGTACTGTTCTGCCCTCTTTCCATCTTGACATGTGTTTAAGCTTTAAGATTATAGTGATCTAGGCTGCTTTAGTCTGCATGACAGTGAAATTAAAGAAACTGGTCTTAAAAAGATACTTAGTTGCATCATTTTACTGGATGAGATTTAAATTTTCCTCTTGGGGTAGCATCACTGTGAAAACTCATAGTATGGGGAATATCATAACTTTAAAGGTTATTACTGTTCTTTAGCTCCTGGAGAATGACATACACTGTGTGCTTGATAATGTACACTATTTACCCCCCTATATATGCTTATAACTAAAGCTGTGACACTTCCCTCTGCATTTACTAAACTGTAGCAAAATCTCTGAAGCACCAGTAGTCTGACTTTAACAACAGAATGTCTTTCTATTAGTGGTCACGCCAGCAGTGGTCAAGCCAGAACTGAAGAAGTTCCAAGATGAGAATATAAAAATAGTGGTAAAGTCTTTGAAAGAAAGATATTCTACTTTTCCTTTCCAGCACTTTCTTGACTGTGTTGTTCTGTCTCATTTATATGATGGTAATATATGGCTCATCTATATACAGTCCTTTCAAATATTGGCCTTTGAATGTGGGGACATTCATTTTCCTTCACAGCTGCCAAAACCAATGTGCTACAATTTGCCCTATCCACACGAAAGGACCAAAAGAAGAAGAAGAAAAAAAACCAGATCCATTGTGGGAAGAGACAGAAGACAAATCTTATTCAGCAACATACAAAGGCAATACCAAGGTGAAAATTTTTCAGTTTTCATGTGTTGCTGAAGTGGTGCTGTGCTTTGCATAAAGTATTAAATTCTCTTTATCTGTGCTGTATTAAGGGAATTGTGACAGGCTGAGACATGGTACAGAAGGTATAAATAATATTGAGACAGATCAGAAATAACTTGAATTTAATTCTTGCCCTGTTACTTTCAGTTTCACAATCTCTGACATGACAAGAGTCTACAATTTAAGGATTGTCACATATCAACAGAGTGAAAAATAGACAACACAGCAGAAGTGATTCACAAACCTCAGCTGCTCCTGTACACTATATGACTTGTCACATGTATACTTGATTACAAACTCAAGTCTTTTAACTAACAACTCCTACTCATCTTGCCCTAAAGAAAAAGCATCACTAAACTGAGTAACAACTTTTTCAAAAAAGAAACAACAGTCATCTCCATTCTATCTCTATTTGAATCCAAAAGAAAGATCTAAAGCAAGAAACATAGGCGTGTAAGAGACAGGCTTCCACTAACAATTTTAATTTATGTGTGGATAATTTTGTGCATTATTCAGTCTTATTAATAAAGAGGTTACAACAGCACATCACCAGTTTTATATTGATCTAATGCCAGTGCTGTGTGCCAATGAGATGGGAGCTTAGGAGATGCTGTCTAAAAAGTAACATTATCCTCTCAGTCCTGAGAAGGATTCTAAAGATGTAGCAATAGAAGCATTGAGGAAAAGAATGATTGCCTTGGGGTCACTAGAGGAGGCTGTGTAGTATTTGAGCTCCTATTAGGTTTATTACAAACCACATTCATTTCCCAGGTTTGAGATCTGAGTACTAGGCCCAAAGGAAATTCCATATCATTTCTCTACTTTGGAGAGTTTACTTTTACAGAGAAAGCTTTATTCCAGATTAGCTGAGGGATCCCTAGGCCCTGGTGTAATGCTAGGAGCTTAATATTCTACCGATTTCTGCTTCTAACTTCAAATACCATTTTTTTAGTTTAGCTAACCACTTGTGAGTCAAATTTGACAAACCAATCTGACTCTAGATTTATTCTCAAAATATAGGGCCATTTTGCTTTTCAGGAACTAATCCTAGGTCTGCACAAAATCATGGTCTTTGTCTTGGAGCTACCAGCACCCTGATTCCAGCTGCATAGGGCAGCCGATGATGTGCATGGACAGCAAAATGAAAGGCACTCAACTTCATTAACTTAAACCTTCATTTCTTTCATAACAGCATGACTATCTTCATGCACATGTTTCTGACCTGTTTCTTCTTTGAATTTAATTTTGAGAGAATAATTACATTCTGGTATCAGACATCTGGGGTTCTCTTTAAACCTGGGTTCAGTTTTCTATTCTCAAATTTATGGATGACTAACAAAAGACTTTATCAGTAGTGAGTTTCTACTTACATATCATTGTTATATTGGCAACCTTTAGTTAGCAGACCCATGAGCAGTTTATTTTGGCATATGCTGATGAAATAAATGATTACACTTTTTAGCTGCTAGTTCCTACTAGCATGCCTACATGGCTTCTCTCCTGATCTAGCATCAATGTCCATGCAGCTGCACAGTGAACTGATAAAATTTCTCTGCAGAGTGTTTTTTGGCTTAGGCTAGACATCTTTCAGCAGTTACCACATCTGATCCTGAGGCTGGCCACACCAACCAGAAGCACTCACAGAACTAAAAATGCTACATGTGTATCTACTCTGTGTTAGAGAGTATCTACTCAGGCAACAAATGCTTTTGTTAGTCTTCCAATAAGAGGCCAGTAATCATTCACATCAGGTTGAATGAAGTGTATCTGAACATTATCATAAAAGGGGTGATCACTAGCTGGTTATCTGTACTACTTTCAGGGTATTCTGAATTTTGAAAAGACTTCTAAGTTCAAATTATTGCAAAGATACATGAAACTCAAGCTCACAGACATCGTGCTGCATACAATAAGCAGACATTTATGCTTCTGATTTTCAGCTGTTTTTACTTCTTGTTGTTTAGATGCATAGGCTTACGAGGAAGTGACAAAATTATTCTTAAGATTACCTGTAAATTCTGGCCAGCCAGAAAAAACCTGAAATTTGGTAGTAGTTTTACCCTTGGAAAGGCACAGAGACATTCCTTTAATTTAATCGCTATTTATTTGCCATTGGTACTAGTCCTGCAGGATTTGACTGAGGGCTACCAGGTCGCTATAAAAGACTAGGTTTTGCAGTTCCCAGAGCCCTATAAAGCTTCTGTACATGAGTAAAGAGTATGCTTCTCTCAAGCTGCTACAGGTAGCATTTTTGGCACTGTCTTGAAACATTCTGTAGCAGATCTAGACTCATTGCAAAGGTAGGGAAAAAGGCTACTGCCAATCTGTCCTTCGAAGCAAACGCCAGCCAGAGGCAAGTATGTTCAGGTCCTGCTGCTGCCTGGAAAAAGAGGTTGCAGCTCCGTGTCAGTGTATATATTTATTAAATACAACTACTTAAATATTAATAAAAAGTAAAAATTTGAGGAGAACAGGAGAAATTCAGACTGAGGAAGCAGAGGTCAAAAGTCTGCTCTGAGGCTGTGCTGGGGAAAAAAAAAATGGGACATTCCCCAAATAGGAAAAAAAGAAAAGTAGCAGAGCATCATAATTCTACTTAGATACTTAAATATAATTTATATTATTATTAAATATAATATATATATACTAGCAAATGTTTGCTTTAACAGGTAGTTTGATAAAAGTTGCCATGACTGCAGTTCACTGAAATATCTTTACCAATCATAACACCACCTGACCTCCACAGTAGAGATATCTGGTAAATCATCTGAGTTAACCCATGGGAAACATGTTAGGGCTTTGGCTCATGAAAAGATTACTCTTCTAATAAACATATTGTTGAGTTTGGTTTGGGTTTTTTTTCCCATTAATTTTAATAATAATCACTATTTCAAATATGTCACTGGAAAATCAGGAGCCTTTTAGGAAACTTTAGGTCCTGTATCAGAGAACCTTCATGTTGTTGGCACAGTTGGATTCAGTTTGGGAAATGGTCCATTTGAACCAACTTACTCTTATTTGGGTATCAATGTGCCAAGGAAGAGGAGCCCTTAAGTCTACAGAAAGCTCCATTTTCTCACTGAATACTTATTAGCAAGAGTGAGAAGTTGAGGAAAACACCACATGTTTCCTGTCATTACTTCTAAATTTCTTCCAGAGTTACCACTTCCCAGTACAACGACGCCTGTGTCTTCAAAGCCTGCATGCATCTGGACTCCTGTCTATATCACTGCTTTCCCCAGTGCCACACTGGTGTTATTCTTTGTGTGTTACTTTTAGCACCTGGGTCTCCACATACCAAATATGAGACAGGTCAACTATTGTAAGTTTCTTACATAGAATTACAAGCCAGGTAGCAGGCAACTCCTGCTTGATTAACCTCTGCACCCTTTCCCTCATCCACAAGTGTGTCACCTTGCTAGAGAAGATCAGATTAACCATCCAATGTGTAGACATGGCACTTGGGGGCATGGTTCGGTGGTGAAAATGTCACTTTGAGGCTAATGGTTGGACTCAATGGTCTGAGAGGTATCTTCCAACCTTAATGATTCTATGATTCTATGCAAAAGACACCATTACCAAGACACAAGTTATAAATGCACACCAAAACTTAGAAATTGATGGGACTATTTCACTTAACTTTGGCTGTCTAAAAGTTTTGTGTCTAATCTAGTCCCAGATGATCCTTCTACAGTCAAACTGTACGGTTGCCTCCAGACAGCACACATCTTACCCAGGAGAAGTATCAAAGTTAGATTGCTATAAAAGACCTGACCCACTATCTGAAGATGTCTCAATCTCTTTATCAACTACAAGAAAAACCCAGACAACAAATTAGGGCTCATTATACCAGACAGCTAAAAGTAGGTCACACTACTCCCACCCTTTCTGATCCCCACTCAGAAGCTCCCTACAGAAATCACTCCTACTCTAACCAAAGTTGCTACTGCTCAGTGCTACAGCTTAGTTTACAGTCTTTTGTTTTTCATCTTTTACTTAGTTCTTCTCATTCCTGCAATAACTTTGAAAGTTTCTCTAAGTTGTTTGTACTACTTAGATGCAAGAGGCTGTGACTCACACGTGCCAAAAATCCTGGCACGCAGAGTGTTATCAGCTTTACAATTTCCCTCGGGTATGAACACTTCCATAGTACTTAGGCTACTGACCCTCTCTGTGTTTTAGTCAGCAACAAAGCTACATTTTCCACCTTATTTATGTTGGCTCGGTGTGCATGCTGAAATCTCAGGTCCTCTCTTTTGCATCGTTAGATTTGTCACCTTCTCTAAGGACATAGAATTTTTATCCTGTATTATCAGCTACATTGAACTAAATTGAGGTCTACTTGTGCTAAAAGTTATCCAGAATCTTAGAAAGCTTTTGGTTTTTCCAAAGCATCAGGCTTTTCAGATGATGAATGTATATTCCGCTAATCCAGACTTCTAGACGGCTGATCAAATATTTTATGGATCAAGCAGAACCTCTCCTATTGTAACACTTGAAACACTTACTGGTTTTTTTTATCAGGATTTTCAGTAGATTCACATTTTCTCAATTTTTGATCAGGTTACTTCTCATGCTACAAAACATGCTTGTGTCTGTATCTGTGCACCAATAAAGACTGAGGATAATTTAACATCTTTTCTATTTTTTTCCAGCCCTGTGGCTTTCTGTGGAGAAATTTTTCTAGGCTTTCTCCACTCCACTCAGAGAACTCTGTTTTACTGTGATAACCTTAATATCTAAAAATGGTATTTTGTTTTTCTGTCACCAGGGGAGTAATCTCCAAGACCAAGATCAGCCCCCAAACCCCAATTTCTCCAGTTCATGCCAACAGTCAATGGAGAAAAAGGCTTGGCCAAGGGAAACCAAGAGAAGATAATTTATTCAAAATCATTCTTTGGAAAAGCCTGCGGGTTTCCACTGCTTAGAGTCTAGAAAGATTACCCTCACTAAGCTAAAACTTTTTGTGAATGTACTCTGAATCATTTTTGAAGTCCCTGACTTCAAAGAAAAAGCAAGTTTTTCTTTCCTTCAAAAAGCTGTCAAATTGGTTTCAAAGAAACATAACCTTTTCCTCTCTTCATGTTGTGTGTGTTCATCTCTGTCAAATAACCCTGCAGCCTGCTTGGGTACCCTTCCCTAAGCAGGTAACAGACTGATACCTCCTCCTGACAGCATGCAGTCTGCTGGTCCCTGAGGAAAGCCTCAAGCCTTTGCAGTTTTGATTGCCTGACATTTAAGGAGATGGGAGAGGAAATGAGATTGTTCCTGTACTGTACATTGGTCAATGTTCTTAATATCTAGCAGGGAAAAAAGCGGACAACCTTGGTTTCGGATCCTCAGCCTAACCCAGAGTACAGAATCAATTACTCTTTGCATTTTTTTAATGATTGTATAACTTTTATTACATATAAAAATAAAATATTAAAAATAAACTGATTGTATGCTTTTCTACAAAAGGAATGGGTGTTGACTGCATATTGTTGTGTGTTTAATTAAGAATGAAGTTAAAACTTCAAGATATTTGTTCTGTTTCCGAACCTAAGAAATAATAAAGTTTACCAATTTTAATGAATGTTCCTTCAGATTTTATTATATAGCCAAATTAAAAAATAATTTTGATTTTATTTCTTTTGAAAACCTAACATCCCCACATCTCTATGTTAAGGAAGTATATTTCAAGATTCGTGCTGCATGTAGAGTTTAGGGAAAGTGAAAATATTGCTGCCCTAACAATGGAAAAAAATCCCCCAAATTGGAGAACTGCAACACTTAACAGCTTAATCTTTACTCCAGCTCGGTAAAGATGGAATGACCAGGGATAGACATGTTCATTTCAGATACAGATTTCACACCAGTCTGAGAATAAGATGTCAGCTGGTGCCCTCATGTGGATAAGTATGCCATTTTATGTAATAGAAAATGAAACTTTTAGTCAAAACAAAGGCATAGAAACTTTAACATCTCAGATTTGCACACAGAATTTGGACAGATGGTTCAAGTGTCTTCCATTATCCACTTGCACTACAGGCAATATCATTTACTTAGTTCTAAGCAGAATTTGTGACCTGAAAGCCAGTATACAGCACAGCTCTTAATGTAATTTTTAAGTACGAAACTAAACTCATTCTTATCTGCAGAACCACAACCTCTCTCTCAAAAAAGCCCTATGGATTCATACTAAAATGCAAAAGTATCAAGTGACTGGCTTTCAGAACTAATTAAAGAACCTTTTTCCAAGGTTTGGAAAAATTTCAACAGAATATAATCTTTTTGAAGAAACGCCTTTCCTATTTACAAAGGAAGCATTCCAGTTCTCAGCCATCACAGAATAGTTGAATACGACCAGGGCATAAGGGCTGGTGGAAATAATTCCTTTCTGAGCAGCCTCATTGGAAGATATCAGTCAAGATCTAGGCATGGTTTCCTAGAAGTGTGCAAAACGGGTGAGTGAAAAGCATAGAACCCTTGCATTAAGAATATTAATTCCGTTTTATAGGTGGACTGTGTGATGATGAACATTTACAGATTGTCAGCAGGGGTCCTGTGGATGGCAAGTGGGCAGGTATGAGAGCAGGCAGGATGCAAGCTGCAGCCCACTCCCTGCTAGGGCCAGAGCAGGTATACTTTTACTGTTTACTGTATAACTGCTCCTTTGGAGTTATAATTAAAGTGTATGCAGTTTTCACTCTACTACTTGAAAATATTAAACTCTAAGTGTAGAATTAATCAAGTGGTGCAGCATTCTACAGAACCAGCTATATCATATTTACATCTTAAATATAAGAAAAAGATTGAAGGCAAACCTTCTACAACACTTCACAGATATCACAAGGATCACCATGTCATACAGCCAAAATCTAAACATTAGACTGCCATTTGCAGAATATTCTGTCACAATTGTGCTGTGTGTGCCCCCAGTGGCAGCTAAAGATACTGACTTGCAATAAAGATAAACTAATACCAATCTGAAATAATAGTAAAAACTTCAGCAAAACTTCCCCATTCAAGCTGAGTAGAGCTTGACTATCAAGATTATCAAGATGACAATGATTATCAAGAAAGGAAAGGCAAGGTAACCGCACTGTGTAATTTGACATTACAAGTTATGAACTTGTCTTCATTTTCATCTGTCACCTACAGATCTGAGTAATTCCTGGGGAATTCCATTTGCTTCAGAAAAACTGATATTGTGAAATGCTTCTTACTTCATACAGTGTTTTAAATTCTTACACATTATGATAACAAGAGTGCCAACAATGTAATCTGGGAATGTAAACCAACAATGTATAATGTATCTGCCAGCCCTTCATGTCTTCCTCTTCTTGGTGCTTTACAAAAGAAGGACAGAAGAGCATACAAACCCACTGAAATACTACAAACAAAAGCTATTTTATCTTTCTATACATTATTTCAGATACCTGATCTGCTAGTATTCCAAATTCCTTGTCCTATAACCACTTTGCTACAGAAATTCAAGACCTCTGCAGGAAGGAGTGCATTTTTAACAATACAATTTTTTTTCCAGACAAATAACACATTTAATATATTAAAAATTTAGATAGTCCAGAACAAGTATTAACCAGGCACACCAGTACAAGGCACTTTCAAATACATGGTTCTGTGGGTTAACTTGCACTTTCCTTTGACACTGAAGTTTGCAGAAACGGTTTTTAGCTGTTTTTTTAGGGTTTTTTCAACCCTGAATGCCCTAATGCCCTTTCCCATCATTCTTCAGAGCATGTGTTGTACAACTTAACAATCATAAAAACTCCATAACTGGCTTTATTTGAATGATGATGGTGTGCTTTCTAGTTTAACACAACCTCGAGCTACTTTTTTGGGCAAATAACAGTATAAAAATATAAGAAGTTATTTCTCAAAGAATACTGTAGCTGCCCATAGAAAAATACTTTATACAAACCCTGAAAATTTGTGCATTTTTTTAATCTCACTGAAGAAGTTACACATTACTTACTGCTGTTGCTCAATAAAAATAAATTATTGTAGAAAATACTTGCCTATAAATGAGACAGTTGAACAGAAAGACTTGTGTGCCTATGAAGTATAGTTCCGGACTGCTTATACTCTGCCTTAAAGCTGTGTATTCTTTCTCTGTACTTGTGCAATGCAATTATATTAGAAGGCCCTCTTAAAACTGGGTGATCTATTGGTTTAGGGAGCTAAAGATTAATTCCAGATGTAGTCATGCTCTTCTAGTCCTTCAAAAAGTAACTACTGCACCATCTGTTTTGTAATAGACAATTTCAAAGAGTGCCAAGGGGAATGTTAAATGCATTGGTCAAACGGCCACATATACCTCACACACAGGAATCCTAGAGGTCATAGTCCCTCAGACAGATCCATATTTTCAAGTTTTTCTCTCCATTGTTCCACTACAGAAACTCAAGGAACAGGTCTCCTTCCTTCAAAAATAGGAAGATGTTTTCCAGATTATTACCAGTGTTGACATGTATGAGGCCAAATTCAGATCTGAATTCAGTGGCGTTACTGGAATTCACAGTGACATGTCCCCTATACCTGCCTGACCTCTGGATCCTTGTAGATTATTCCAAATGGCTTTTGGGGATTCTTTGGAGGGGTTGGTGTGCTTGTTTTTCTCTTTTTTTCTATTCTTTTTTTAATGAACTCAGTAGCAAAAAATTAATTCTAAAATTATTTGGCTGTTTGCCCAAGGAATATGAAGGATGCATGAAGTAACGAAGGATTATTCCACGTTATGAGTGATCATTTCTATTTTCCCTAGTTATTTCAGGAAGCTTGAAGTAAAGGAATTTTCTCTTCTCCTACATAAAGTCTTATGCATCAACACCACAAAAAAAAGAGAGCAGTCAGGTCTGCCATCAACATGGCCTAAATTCTTTACAACAAAACTGGAATAAAAAACATTCACTGAAGATTTCCCAAGTATAAATCTGAACTTCTGAGCAGCAACTCATGATTTATACCAAACAGTCCTGAGAAAATGTCTAAAATGAAAACAAAAGGAAACAGAAAATCTGCTAGAAATTAGACAATCACAATCTTGTACAGTGCTAGAGAGACTTTTTTTTCTGCAGTGACATTAGGTAAATCATTGGTAAAAAAAATTAAAGATTAACAACCTGTCTCCAGTTCATTCCTCTTTGGTTTTCTCAGTCATATTTTATACCAATTCTTGTAATAAGTTGTTACAAACTTAGCTTAGGACTAGCAGACAGACTAGTGCACCCATTTAAGTATTGCTGACTTAGCTGTGATTCTCTCTGTTCGACATCACAGGAGGATCAGTGCTTTAGACTGTAAACATAGTGTCTGGGTATACTCCAGCTACATCTAAATGTTCAAAGTTTGGTGATGGTGAGTAAGAAATAAACTAGTAGGACAAACATACCCATCTATGATTCCTTAGAACTGAGCTTCTTAGGGCTGCTGTTTGGGTAGTGTAAGGAAGTCCCACACATTCAGGAAAATTCGCACTTTTTCAGTATTAAACATTATTAAAACAAAGAAAAGATGGAAAGTGGAATAGGAAATACCTGTTTTGGAGGACTTCACAACATAACTTTTTTGAAATTGAAGATATCTGAAAAAATACATTCTGAAAATGTACATATACTATATTCTGGCTAATGTACACATTGGTGTGGGAGAATACGTACACATCTTTCTGCTACAGCAAAGCCCCCATTGCTTATGACATGATTTAATTGAAAATAATAGACTCAATAAATAACAGAACTAGATGTCATACATTGCAGATACCCATATTCCAACCCAAAAGCTTCAAGAAGGAAATGATGCCTGAAAGATGGATACAGAACAGGAAATATTTTAAGGAACATAATACAGAGCTAGTCTATATAATTATGGATAGTTTTGAATCCTGGTTTCTACGGAGCTAATGTATCTCGTTCAGAGCTATAAAATTATCTCTTATTTAATCTTATGTAGGTATCCATACTCTCCCCCAAAAAACACCAAAAAAGCCAAAGAACCAAAAATCAAACAAAACCATTCTGGATAAATCTCATTCTTGCAAACCAAGAAGTGTAGCTGTCCCACCTCTTGCTGAGGCTGATGTTCCTGGAAGGTAATACTTCCAAAATAAAGAGGTATTTAGGGAGAATTTAGTTTTAGCCACTAATACTACACCTCATCTTAATTCCTGGTTTTGATTAAGAACTTCTAACTACTTCTTAGCTGTTCTAGAACACAGTAAATAAATCCTAAGAGTTACAAATTGTACTCTATTCCTCTGGTTTCTAGGCATATAATCTGTCTTTAACTAAATCATACAATGCAGAGCTGAAGACAGACCCATTATTTGAAAAATATTCAAAAATTGGTTTAGGTGAGTTATTTCTTGGAGCTCAAAGAAAGAAAATCCAGAAATTCACCACCAGTAACCCTTCCCTCCTTATTCCATAATTGTCTTAACCCTAAATGTACAGACAAATCCTTCAAAGCTCACTGTTTTCTGGCTGAGAGGCTAATTTTCTCCAGCTGAGGCTAGTACTCTCCCACTTCACTCTAAGAATACCTATGGTACACCTTTTGCATAGGAAAAATGTGCCAGCCACTTGCTAGCTACTGGCTAGGTCACCATATCAAAGTGATCTATTCCATTTAAAATGTACAGATCCAAAATTACTCAGCCTAGAGAAAAAAGAAAATGATTATTTTATTCACTTGACACATGCTGTGTTTAGGGGTGTTCAATTTGTAACACTAGTTAATCATTCACAAAAAAAAGAACACAGTTTTAAAAAGTAACTCATTTGTTCCTCACAGCAGAGGATTAAGACACAATGTACTGAATAACTGGTGCAATACAATTGCTCTGCAGAAATGATTGTATTTCTATCATAGACTTTTTGAAAAATGTAATCACTTTAACTTGCATTGTGTTTGTAACTCAGAGGCAAGAATTATTACGCAGAAAGGTCCACTTCCTTTCTCAGCCATCTTTTCAGTCTTTTTAGTTCTTAATTTGAGGTGTTGTTTTGTTTTTTTGGTTTTTTCGGTTTTTTCCTAACAGTATTGCAAGGATAGAAATCAATCCAGCAAGGATTGATGTTCTTGTCCAGAGTCAAAAGGGCAGCAGAGCTGGTGATGGCTGTGGAGAACAATTCCTGTGAGGAGCAGCTGAGGGAGCTGGGGGTGCTTATCCTGGAGAAAAGGAGGCTCAGGGAGACCTTGTCACTGCCTACAACTGCCTGAAAGGAAGTTGTGATCAGTTGGGGGTCAGCCTCTTCTCCCATGTAACAAGCAACAGGAGAAGAGCAAATGGCCTCAAGTTGAACCAGGGGAGGTTAAGTTTGGATATGAGGAACAATTAACTTCACTGAAAGGTTGATCAGGCATTAGAACAGACTGTTTAGGAGAGTGGTGGAATCACTGGCCCTGAAAGGGTTTAAAAAACCTATGGATGTGGCACCTGGGGACACAGTCTAGTGGTGAACCGTGGTGCTGGGATAACAATTGGACTCGATGATCTCAGAGGTCTTTTCCAACCTTAACAATTCAATGACCACCAGCCCAAATCACAATTACTGACCATAAACTCTATGATACTGATGATACAATAAATGGGTGTGCATGCCTTTACAAAGGACGACATAACTTCCATAATCAGTCAGGTTCTGGAAGAATGGGTGTGGGGGTACATGCTGGAGGGGAGATATGCAGTAGGTGGATCTGAAAGATTGTATCGTCCTAGTACCTCACCCAAAGGAAAGAAGTAGGAGGATGTTTAGAATAACTGGAGGCTGTGTCTGCTAAAAATTGGAGAGACCAATAGGTATGCCTCAGTGGGATCTCCCTAATTTTGGGTTAAATTTTTGCAAGCTGCCTCGTTGGTGGACACTGGCCTTTGGCAGCATGCTTTTCTGCACACTGGTGATGACTATGGACGTGCCCCTGGTTTGTCTGCCTGGAGGAGCCCCTCCGTTACTGCCGTGAGGTTAGGAGAGTCGCCGGACAAACACTACAGAAATAACCCTAGCCACCCACAAGGAATAGTCTCGCCGCACATTTCTGCCATGTGGAACAACTGCTGTGGGTCTCTCGGCAGCACTTTCTACACACCCCGTGTCGTGCTCCCCTCCCCGGTGAGAGCCAGCTCTCATCCTGCTGTCCTTCCACGCTCAGTTACTGCAGGCAGGGGTGAAACAGGCCCTAACCCTGAACTCCCGTGTCAGCATTGAAACGGATCCGTGGCTTTTACACGCCAGCTATACCTGTCCTGTGCATTTAGCAGATGTTTAACACGGACAAGTGCCTCCGACAAGCGGGAGCGGGCCCGCGGCCCGGCCAGGCCGCAGGGGGCGGTCCGGCCCCGGCGCCCTCGCCCGGGCGCAGGCGCCGCCGTGGGCCCGCGGCGGAGGGCGGCTCGCCCCGGGACGGCAGCTCCATGCGCTGCCAGGTAGGTGCGACCTGCCGGCGACCGCGGGGAGCGGTCCGGCCGGAGGCTCGGCCGGTGCCGGGCAGGGCGTCAGGGCTCCTGCCGCCCCTGGCCCCGGCGGGCAGCGGGAGCGGCCTGCGCGGCGGGCGGGGGCCGCGGACCCGCCGTCACTCACCGCCCCCCGCCTTCTCCGCCTTTCCCCCGCGCCGTCTCTCCGGGGCAGGAGAGACGCGGCAGAGCGGATCGGCATCGAGAAAAGCCTGGGAAAGCGTTTCGTGGCGCAGTGGTGCCGGCTGTGTGCTGGAGTGTCGGGAGCGGTGTTCCGTGCAGGCCCCGCGGCCCTGAGCGCTGTCTGATCCCTGGCAGGTGTCGGTGCTGTACTTCGCCAGGAGCGCGGAGCTGGCGGGGCTGCGCTGCGAGACCCTCTCGGTGCCTCGGGAGATCACCTCTCTGCAGCTCTGGGAGGAGATCGTCAAGGTCCACCCCAGGTATGCAGCAAGTTACCCTTGAGGTCCACACAGAAACATGTTGGATTTTTTTTTTTCGGTGTTTAGCATTGAGCTGGAACACATAGCAGTACTTCGACAGCACAAAAACAGTGGTGTTAGCTTCTTTTGGTAACCTGCACCAAGTGTTTTGTGTTTTGCGCAGCCGTAAGTGTTGTAGCTTTGTGCAGACACAAGGAAAGCCCAGGTACAGGAGATGGACCCAAAACTGGGCCTGAGAGGTACGCGTGGCCCATTGTCCAGGGGGCCGGTGGTGTGGCAGCCTGAAAACTGCCATGGTATTAGTTTGTGGGGAAGGGAGATGTTGCAAGGAGGGATCAAGCACAGCCAGGACAATAAATAAAAAAAAAAAATGATATGCAGGTGTTTCCAGTTGCTTAGGTTAGACATTAGGAAGAAGTTCTTCATTGAAAGGATGCCTAGACATTGGAATAGGCTGCCCAGGGAGGTGGTGGAGTCACTGTCCTTGAAGATTTTTAAGGAAAGACTGGACTTTGTGCCATGGTCTAGTTGACATGGTGATGTTCAGTTATAAGCTGAACTTGGTGATCTCAGAGTGCTTTTCAAACTTAATTGATTCTGTGATTAACTGTACTGTAAGCCATTGGTCTGAGCCTATGGCACACTCTGCAAGGCAGGTCAGGAACAGAACTGAAGCCCCCACAGGTTTCCAGCCACTCAGACCTCACACAGCAAATATGTTCAGCGACTTCAGTGCTCTGAAAAAGACCCACACCACTGCTGGTTGCATTTCATAAGGAGTCTGGTCCTGAGAAAGCACTGTATGCTGTAAGGGCCTCTGCAGCACTGGTGCTCTTGGGGGTGTCAACAGAAATCTCCCCTCTATTTAAAACTGAGGGAAGCTGCTCAGTCCTGCCAAGAATGAGTCTGATGGACAAAGGTGCAAGACCATTTTGGAGGGATAGAAGGTGGTAAAATAAACCTAAAGTATAAGAGAGGCTGTGGTCCTCAGTATTTAGTGCTTGGTGCTCTGGAATTTCCATAACTTTGGATTTAGGTGTCCAAGTCTTCCTTGAGGCACAACCTTTCTTTAGTGAAATACTCTAAAACACTATGAAAAAAAATGAACTATTTAACATTGGTATCTGTTTCCAAGTGAGAAACTCTTCACAAAACACTGGATCGAGGACCTTTTCCTCACAGAGAATTGAAATAAAGTGTGTTTGGGTGCAAGAGGCAGTAGGGAATGTGTATATTTTACTTTGCAGCCTTTTCATCCATGTCAGGAGCAGCAGCAGCAGCACCATTGGTCATTTTGCCATAATTTGTCAACTTTGTCCTTTTATGAATGATGACTTGGGGCAGTACAATTTGCATTTGCAGTTACTTCACAGCGGCCTTCTTGAAAAATGCTTCTGTTCCTAGCTTCTCTGGAAAAACTCAATATAATTGTAGTGCATTGACCACAGGCTTCTATTCACATTGCTAATGGATATTCAAATTGCAGCTTGAGCGTACTCGACAGTGCTTTTCTGTTCCACCCATTTTCCCCAACTAATTAGCTTGCAAGGGACTTTAATTAGAGCCCATCCTTCTAATGGGCACTTCAGTTTCCTGGTTGTGCACAGTTCTTTAGTGGCTTGCTTTGCTTTCATACAATCCCTCCCTTCAGCCCGTTCTCTCAATCAGTGCTACTGTGTTTTGCTCAGTCTGTGCCTTGACTCATTTTGTCTATCTGGCTGGTAGGAAACAAGATGATTTTTACTTGTACTCTCTTGGTCTGCTTACTTGTTTCTAGGCAATACAGCTGAGATAGCTGTGCCAGATTTTGTAGTCTCAAACAAGAACTCTTATCATGCCTGCACCATCTGAAATAAAATGCTGTTCTGTTCTCTGCTGTCTTATTGCTATGGCCCTCATGCTTGCTATGTAATTGCACTTAGTCATTTCCTGCCCCATGATATCCAGAGCTATGGACTCTCACAGCAATATCTCACATGAAAAAATATGTAGAAGATCTGCCAGAAGACAGATCACATTTGCTCTCTTAGTCCTCTGGCCACTCCTTATCAATAGCAGATTTCTGACCTCTAAGTACAAAAGACCCAAAGTCTCATAAAGTCTGAGCACACTCAAGAACAACTCTGACCACTGAATCTTCATGAGATCTCATGAAGAGCATACCACAATACTTCTTGGTGTATAAGAAAATTGTTTCAGTTCCACCAGACTACATCAAGACAGTATTTCCTTCTAATCCCAAATTGGATGTTTGCCGCCTCTTGAGTTACCAACTTTTTTATTGTAGGCTTCTGAAGTGGGTCTGGTGTGCATTGGTTTGTTATGACATAGGCCTATGAAAAATCCAATTGCTGATTTCTGAAAATTACACTGATCTTGTTTCTTCTTAGCCACTACAAGAAAATCCAAGGTTAGGAGGTGGGTGTTGTATTTTTGACAGTGTCTTGGAAGCAAAGTTGTGTAAGTCTCAGTGGTTTTTACCTCAGTTGTCCTAGACTGGGTACCAGTTTGTTTTTCAGTGAAATCTCATGGTTAAATGCAAACATTATCTGGGAACCTATTTGTGCTCTTGCCAATTCGCCTCAGGCTTGCTGCCATCCGGGATCAAGTGATATTTGCGGTTCGGCAGGAGTACGTGCTTCTTGGAGATCAGCTTCTGGTCCTGCAGCCTGGAGACGAGGTTGCCATCATCCCACCAATTAGTGGAGGCTGAACCTGCCCAGATTCTCTTAGGTAGGTATCACTTACTGCCTAATTTCCTGTGGAGTGTAATCCTGTCCTAAAATACCTCATGAATTATGTGTGATGTTACAAGAACCTTTTCTTGTTTAGGTCTGAAGATACGATTGCAATTCTCTCCCTCCACCCCAGTACTCTTTTGAGAGAACCCAACTTGTGTTTCTGTCTGGAGAGTGCAGTTGTGCTGAGCAGAAGCTGTAAGACAGTGCACCAGTAAATGATTAACATGTATGCAGTAAATGGAAGACACTTTCCAGAGAGGTCAGGCATTGCTTTGAATCTGGGCTTTAGGTCTTGTTACTCTTTCCTGGTTGTTATTTCCGATCAATGGAAACTTGGCTTGCCTAAAAAAGATAATAGTGTTAAAGATAATTCTGTTAAAGATAACTCTTTAACAGAAAAGATAGCATTGTAAAAATAATTGCTGCTTAGAAATTTTGTTAGTTTGTTGCTGTTAAAAAGGTGTCCTTAGAATAGCTTCATTTCTTTGTCTGCTTTCAAGTGCCAGTCCATCTCTTCAGAGCAGTTTGTTCCATGCTGCTGATCGAAACACTTCTCATTCTTACATGACCTGATGGCTGGTTTCTGCTCAGAAAAGTTAGAAGCATCTCCTGTGTGTCTGTAGTAGACTGATAGTATGAGGTCCTGAATGGCCTGGAGAGCATACTCAACTTTAGGATTAGACCTCTAATCCATGTTTATCAGAAATCTCTGCTTTAAACTGTTTGATTTGATAAGGTAAGTAGGAGGGACTGACAATATCACCACAGATTTACCAGCACTACTCAGTGGTCTGTGCTGGTTGAACGTACTGTTAAACCAGAGCCTATTTATAGTTTCATCCCACTGTACCAGACTTTCCTATCAGAAAGAAATATGTATGCAATAAAACCAAGTCATTGCTTGTTATTTGCAGTTAATATTCTCAGCGAGGCTGCTGAGAAGTGAATTTCACATGTAGACTAGTCTCTGGGCAAATAGGTAGTGCCAGTGTTGTGCATAAATTGGGGCATCAGCACTGGATAAAAAGCAGTTGGCTGATGCTAGTATCTCGAGGAACAACAACAGAGTCTGTTTGGTTTCAATTTTTCTAGTGCAATATGGAAGAGAGCGAAGATGTGCCAAAAGATTTTGTCAAGCTCAAGTGTGAAAAGCTCTCTGTAGATGAAGTGTCAGAGCTGGTTGTTTCACCATACTGTGGGGCAGTGTCTCTGTTCATTGGTGAGTTTAATATTTGTGAGCTAAGTCTCTGGATACGTTAATAGTCTAATAAATGGAACCTAGGTTGTAGTACTCAAATAAATCAGTTCCTGGTCTGAGCCCAGGATGTATAGAAAATAGGTTCTGAATTATTAGAGCAAGACCATGGCTGGTCTTAAATAGCTGCTGTGGGCTAAAGTGGTGTGAAGCTTTCTGGTTGATTTGGCTATGGTAGCACTGAACAGAGCAGCAGCTCTGGAGTTGAGAACTGCCTGGGAGTTGTTCTCTTGTCCCCTGGGATACAGCTTGTTTGGGGTGGGAAATGGAATATTGTGGGTATGCCAAACACACCTGTATGCGAGGTCCTGTAGGTCAGGTCTTAGCTGAAAGTGAAGTACTATTCTACCAGTAGGCTGGTGAAGATCAGGCTGGTAGCTCTGTCCTGTACTTAATGTGTATGGTACACATATGAAACTGCTTTGTGCTTAAACTTTAGTCCTACTGGGCCCAGAAATACTGGGCATTAAAAAATTATGTGGGCAAATGCCATTATAATGGCATCTTAGAAATTACTACAGTGATGAGCCAGCCTTGGGCATTATGGGCTGCAGACCTGTATAATGTGTAAACTAAATTCTTCCTTTTATAGTAAAGGCTTATCATGTTCAAGTAATCTCATTATGCAGCCATGATTAGGGGAGGTTGTTTATATTTGCACAGTGCTGACCTTGACCATAGCAAGAGGTCCTGGGTTTTTACTCTGTATTAATATAATATATAATGTGTATTATAAAGATACAATATGTATTCATTTACTCAGTGCTTTTAGTTGATAAATCATTTTTGTTTAGGTACTACAAGAAATAATTTTGAAGGAAAAAAAGTGATTCACTTAGAATATGAAGCATATACTTCAATGGCAGAGACTGAAATAAAGAAAATCTGCAGAAACGTTAGACAGAAATGGCCTTCAGTCAAACATATTGCAGTGCACCATAGACTTGGGTACGTATGTCCAGACCCTGTTCTTCTGCAACTGAAGTATCAATCCTTGCCTGGTGCATGGCTGTGCTTATGTAGTTGCAGAACCTGCAGGAGTGTTTAGAGACCACAGTGCAGCAAAGCTGGCTGCAAAGCTCTTGCTCTGGAGCTAAGTTTCAAAAATTTTATTTTCAAAAATGTGTTTATTGGTAAGGTTTGGTGGAGTCCACACTTAGGCTGGCAGGGTCTTTGATGCTGATGTGATGTTTTGAAGGTGGGAAGATACTTCACTCCAGGGAAGGGGAGGCTGTTGATTTATTTTGTTCTTTATTTTTAAAGGGTGTGAAGTTGGCAGCACTTTATTTTTTTCTTCTCTCTCCCACTGAGGGGCTGCATAATGTTCTTCTTGTCAGATTTAAGTCTATTTATGCTACAAAAAGTCTGAAGGCTTAGGCTGTGGGGCATAGTAATTGCCAGCCATGCCTGTGGGAAAACCTTCTGTTGTTCCTTGAGTCTTGGATAAGCATTTTCCTTTTGATTCAAAACATGGGGTACTAGTGTCCGACATACTCTTGGGCCTTCCCAGTTCAGGGAAGATTTCTTGCTGAAAGTAGCAGGATTTGCAGAAATCCTGAAGGAACTTGGGATGTGATTGCAAAGGATAAATAAGATACAAGGCCTGAGGGGCAGTTTCCCTATAGACAACAGAGAGTGGCTGTCAGGATGGCAGCTCAAAGCATTTAGGCTAAGATTTCTTCCTATGGACTATGCTGAAGGAGTCTTACTATAGAGGGAGGATTGGGAGGCAGATTTTGGGAATGCTACAGTTTTAAGGAGAAACACAGAACCTTGTGCTTCTGTTACATTTAACACAACACACCAAGTAGGAAACTTCAGAGTCTAAAATCAGAATTCATCAAAAATTTGGGTTCATTGCAAAATCTGCATAGTGTGAAGCACCTGATTTCTTCTTCCACAAATTCTTGTGCAAACTGAGATAATTTCTTAGATTTTTAGATAAGAACTGGCTGTTCTAACTTTCTATTGTTCATTATTAAGCCAGCTTCCGATGAGTGTCCTGTGCATTGTTACAAGTTAACAATTCCCCCCTCTTAATTCCATAGGCTTAATTTTAAAAGAAGAAAGAATGGAAGAAAAAAGCCTATGTCTGGTGGGTTTATTTATTCTAAAGTGTGGAATTCTAACATATGGTACTGCTTTTGGTTGTGGTTTTCTTTCTTTTAAAAAGTGTATAATGTTTTGGATGTGGTTTGACACTTGCTGAGTTTGAATGAGTCAGGAGAGCATGTGGCCAGAATAGTGACGTGACATGGCCACAGCTTTTGGGTGCTCTTGATGTTAAGTGTTAGCTAAAGCTGCCGTTCCTCTTCTCTCCCTAGTGTGGTTCCAATAACTGAAGCAAGTGTAATTATTGCGGTCTCCTCTCCACATAGAGCAGAATCCCTTGAAGCTGTAACGTACTGCATCAATACCTTAAAAGCATCTGTCCCAATATGGAAAAAGGTATGTTTGGGGACAAAATCAAATTTAGGCCTGTGCTAGCCCTAGACGTCCAGGCTGCCTTAGCAGCATTACAGGCAGCAGCTGCTCCTGATGGGTTGTCAGTGTCTAGCACCAGTGAGTTTCCTCTGATGCAGCCAGGCCCAAATGTGGCAGGTAGAGCATCTGGAAGGTTCTCTTGTACCTGTACCATCCAGCTCCTCTTTAAATTGAAGCCATGCTAGGATGAAAGCGGAGGCATGAGCTTTCCTCTTTTGAATAGCAAAACTCAGTTCTGCACTGATTTGTGGAGGAATTTGAGTCAGCTTTGCTTTGAACAGCATTGCACTTTGCAAGCAAAAGGAGCATTTCTTGCCTTAGCGTTTTCCCCTCATTGCTGTGGCCATGAGGAAGCACAAAACACGAAGCAACAGCACACAATGAAGGGAAAGCAGAAGTCCCAAAGCTAGTATAGGTACACAACAGCGTGTGGAGAAACCACCCCAAGTCTAGAAAGAACCTTGTTGTATAACCTCAGTTTTGCATGCAACTAATGAGCATTATCTCTGCCTTCTCTCCCTGGCAGAACTTGGCACGTGGTTAAACAGTGATATTCTCTGCATTACTCCACTTCTCAGATACCTCCTTGAGGAGATGGAAGTTCTCTCAGAATGAATAATTAGGGACTTTGAAGAATTTGCTGCATAGGACTGGACTGCAGCTGTGTAATCCAGTCTGTCTTTAAGATACATTAGTAGTGTATTTAGTGTATTAATGTAAGTTTTATTTTAATATTGACATTTTGTTATGTGTAAATTCTCATCTCACAATGATGCTACAGTAGGTTAATGTAGCAGCATGAGTACTGTGTACTCTACAGCTATTACATAATTTCTTCCAGATCTGTTTGCTGAATTGACTTCAGCTTAGATGGGCCCTTTTAAATTCAGTGGGGATCAGCCTGAGGTTCAGCCAAGTCTCTATGTTCTAAGGTGCTGCCCTCTCTTCTGCTTGCCAGCCAAGTGCTGTGCAGTCCAGTTGTGATCAGTAAATAGTAATGGGATGGCTATTGAGCTACCTGGCCTGATTTGTAGCTGTATGTAGCAGACTCACAACATTTCCCATTCTTTTTTTGTATTACAGGAGATTTATGAGGATGAATATTCTTGGAAAGAAAACAAGGAATGCTTTTGGGCAAATTCAGAAAAATAATTGTACTCTTTTGAAAATAAAATGTTATTCTTCCTAATAAGCATACTTACCTTTGAGTTTTTAAAGAGAATCTCTATGTTTCTAAACATTCTAACAGATGTTTCAATCTCAATAATTTAGTTTGAACTGAGTGAAATAAATGAAGATTAATTAGGCATTTTAGATGTTCTTGACTCTGCTTTGGATTGCCCTTTTGTGCATTTTAACATGAAGTCAGTTTTTAAAAGAATCTTCCCTGAAATTCTTTGTTGCAAGGTGTTTAGACTACTCTGTGATAAATACTGTTTTAATGCTTTTACCTTGGTAGTCTGTGTTCCACGTCTGCATGGGAGGTCACCACAGGACAATTGCATTCATTTTTAATCCTAAAGTTCAGAGAGGTTTAATTTTATATGACTGCAGACTTAGTTTCCAAGCTTTATGCTATTTTAACATTCTTGTAAAATGAGAGCTACTTGAAGTAGATGAACTATATTAGTACAGACAGAGAAGAAAATACAAACATACCCCAGAGTTATTAAGTTTTTAGTAGTGCTTATGTTCCAGTAGCTCTATCTCATGGGAAGATTTTTACAGTGCAGCTGATACTTGCATTAAAAAAATATGTCTAGAGATTGAGTCAACGTGAAAGCTAATACTCTACCAGCAAAAAAAAAAAAAAAAAATTGCCTTAGCAATAACACTCCAACCTGTAACTACTTAATGGTGTCTAGACAAAATATTGAAGGTGACTTTGGTTGTGTAGTTGTGTGGAGGTGCAGGAAAAAAACCCCAAACCAGCTATTATTACAAATACACAACTATAGTGTAATTAGTTTCAGTAATTGGACTTTATATGTGTAGGGATTAAAAGTTATCAAATGGAATAGTTTTTCAAAGAAAAGGGGTTTAGTGAACTTACTGCAATTCATAGATACATTTATATTCACATTTTAGGTTTAATCCTAATGCAGTTTTTGTCTTGTTACTGTTTTGAAAACTAGTTAAATGAACTGACATAATGTGCCTCGGTTTCACTGGAAATAATGGGTTACCTATCCAAGCAAGGTCATTTTATTTGTTATTCTACTGTGCCATGATACTATTTAGATGCTAAGAGTGTCAGGTCCCATTGTGTATGGCATTTCTGCTAATGTTGAGAGGCAGTTTTATCTAGTCATCATTATCAGGGTAGACGAGGTAGATACAAGCAAAGGGAAATAAGGTAAAGCAAAATTTTTTGCTCAGTTGCTAATATATATGTTCCTATATCATATATAGTTATTTATAATCCAGGTGCAAGGTCATACTCCTGATTCAGGACAATCCCAAGCACAAGTACAAGCTGGAGGGAGAATGGATGAAGATTAGCCCTGGGGAGAAGCCCTTGAGGGTGTTTGTGAACAAAAAGCTCAGTATGAGCTGGCAATGTGCACTTGCAGCCCAGAAAACTGGCTCTGTCCTAGGCTGTATCAAAAACTGCGGGGTCAGCAGGTCAAAGGGTCTGATTCTGCTCCTCAGAGCTGTGCCCTCAGGACACCCCTGTGGAGCACTGCGTCTCGTTCTGGAGTCCCTAATGCAAGAAGGATGTAATTTTGTTGGAATGAGTCCAGAGGAGGGCCACAAAGTTCACCAGAGGACTAGAACACCTCTCCTGTGAAGACAGGCAGAGAGCTGGGGTTGCAGAAGGCTCCAGGGAGACCTTACTTCACCGTTCAGTACTTAAAGGGGGCTTACAAGAAGTTTGGAGGGGGAATTGTTACAAAAACATGTAGTGGTAGGACAAGGGGCAATGGCTTTAAGCTGTAGTGAGGGTAGGTTTAGATCAGATATTAGGAAGAAATTCTTTACTGTGAGGGTGATGAGGCACTGGCACAGGCTGCCTGGAGAAGCTGTGGATGCCCCATACCTGCCTGTCGCGGTGCCCACTAGAGTCCACCGACTCTGTCCCCGGCAAGCCCAGGCGCGGCGACAGGCGTTCAGGGGGGCTAGCCTGCAAGCAGCGCAGGCAGGGCTGACTCCCTTGGGTTCTTATCCCTGAGAGGCTCTTGTGAGCGGTGTTGAAGCGACAGGCAGTGGAAAGAAAGGAGGAGTCAGTTCTGAGTGCACAGAGGGTTTACTAAAAACACCTCCTCAGCCCAGAACTGGCCGAGGAAGGGAGGGTGCAGTGGGTTTTTGTTAGGGGCTAGCTGGGAGGAGCAAGGGGAGTGGTTGGCTATCACTAGCCAACCGGGAACAGTTGCTGAGGGACCCAGGGGTGGGGAAACATAACGTGGACTAATCAGGAGAGGGTAGGAGGGGAGTTACAAAGGCGGGAAGGGTAACAGATACATCTAACAAATGTGTGCTAAAAATAACTCACTGTGAGGGAGAGTGAAGGAACAAAGGAATATTAATGAGGGGGGGGTGAGGGTACAGAGAACCAAACTTTTACAGAGAACATATGCCATAAACTAATTGAATTAAAACACTGCCACACCTGCCAGTGTTCAAGGCCAAGCTGGATGGAGCTCTGAGTGACCTGGTCTAGAGGAAGGTGTCCCAGCCTGTAGTAGGATGGTTGCCTCTAGATAATCAGTAAGGTCCCTTCCAAATCAAACCAGTTTTTGATTCTGTAATCATTATATCACTCACTAGTGAAGCCTCAGCTGTGTATTCCATTTTAATTGTGTCTGCAGCAAAAATCTACTTACAACTTCTAGCTGCACAAAGTAAAATGAGGAAAATAGGTGATTATCATCTTTTTCCCACAGGGATTTTAATCACTTTTAATACTTAGTTACTGTATCTGAATTAAGTGAATTGTAAGGAAACATACAGCTTCCAGCAGAAACAGGTAAACTGTGCTTATTAACATATCGATGCACTTTTCCTCCCTGGAAGTTGATTCTTCCTCTGCATGACACCAGCTGCTCCTTGAGTGCTTTCAGATACACAGGGTACAAACCGTGTGGGCCCTATTATTTAGGCAGAGCTGCTCAAGTACAAGACTGAATTTTCCTTTGTTTTGGAGGCTGGAGAGAAGCCCTCTGCTGTTTGAATGTCATTTTTACTGAGAATTGTACAGAATACTGAGCACAATCATTTGCTCTGTGAAAGAATTTTTCACTTTAGAAGAGAAAGAAATATATGATTTTTTCACACTTGGTATTAATTTTTCCATGTTCATGTTTGCTGTTACGATGCAACTAATCAGTGTATTAATTTCACAAAAATAAATGTTTACCTTGTTTTTCAGTAGAGAGTTTATGAATGAAGTAAAACTTATCCAGTGCTTCCATACTAGTGCTGTGCTCTGATACAGGAAAACAGTGGTATTTAAATCAGTTAAATTCTAGTTGGGACCCCATGATCAGGGCAATTCCTGAGTTGCAGTAGTGTCTCTTTAGTGCCTTATGAGCACTGCAGTCTCCTGGAAGAGTTCTCCAGGGTGACCTTAAGTGCACCTTCCCCATCAGCAATGCAGCTGGGAAGGAGGGTGCAGAAAAGAAGAGAGAATAATTGTGTACTTCCCCACAGTGACCAGGAACAATGAATGGAAGAGATGTTGTACTGAGTCACAGCTGAGTGTTACAATGTGTGTATGCTGCCATGGTAAAGACAATGAAATGTCATTTTTTGTCCCTAGCTGTGCATGAGGCAAGTACTGCTTTGTTCTGGAACAATGATATATCAGTCTTGTGTAACTTTGGATTCCTCAGCTGGCATGTAAAAGCGAAATGGAAATGTCTCTGGGAGGGATGGTGTGCTAATTAGAGGTAAAATGTATCTCACTGAAATTTAAGTCCATGTTCTGAACTCCATGTTCTGTCTCTCTCTGTAGGGCTACCCTCTCTGCTAGGGCAGTATTATAAGAGGACAGATTACTGTGTTCTGAGATCAATGCTTAAGCTGTGTCTGAAGCGACCCAGAAGTGTTTCCAAATTGTCAGGCCACGTGATGAATCCCAGCTGTGTCTCACTGCGTTAGGAAAAGCTGTGGCTGTGCCTGTCCTGCTGTCCACACGTGCAGAACTACAGTCCTGGATGAGGGCTACTCTGTGATATGGCAAGGTCCATTAAGTGGGATGATAGGCAGCTGCAGATCTATCTACAAGGAAGATCCAGCTTTCTGGAATGAAGCTGTTCCTCTTCCTTTCTCCATTGGGAAGGGTAATTCCACCTCTCCATGAGACCAGCTGCATCGAGTTGGTGGCTCTGGTACAGAGGGATGTTCCCAGAAACAAATGCTGCAGATCCAGAGAGTCACCATGTGATTCCTGTGGAGATCTGCCAAATGAGAGCTGTCTGTGGAAGGGAAGTGCATGTCTTCAGAGCGATAATTTGTCCTTCTGAAAAGATGCCTTAGTCTTGGCTGGCAAAATTTGAATACACTGATCCACCCCTTTGTCTGGCCGAACATCCATATACCAGCACTAATTGATTTTAAGAGTTTCCTTTCCTGATTTTGGGCATTGTGCTCCATTCTCAAGAGAAGCTCAGCCTGGTGCATACGATGAAAACAGTAACTGCTGGATTGTCATGGGATGACGGGCGGGGGAGGAAGGGGGTTGTTTTATAAGGCGCCTACCCAGGAGATGGCAGCCGAGAGATGGCTGAGCAGGAGGAGCGGCTCCTGGCCGCTCAGGTGCTGGCCGTGCTGGGAAATGCAGCTTCGGCTGTTGCTCGTGAAAGTGCCACTGCTGCACTCGGGAGTGAAGCCCTTAGGTTGCTCAACTTCGAACTGGATTTTTGGCCTTTCTCTCTGCTCACTTTATGCACAGCTGTTCCAAGTTGTAGTTTTATAGAGTAACACATTCATTTGTTGCTTTGGAAACATTAAAAAGAAAGAACTGCTAAATTTAATTATTAACAAATTGTATGTTAAAGCAGACAGTGCTGCCCTTTCCCTCTTAAAATGCTGTGAAAAACAGTCTTGAGCATTAAGTGCCATTAAGTACAATTAAGTGTCCTGTGGAGGTGATTGAAAAGAGTTCAGAATAGGCTGATGACTATAAATTACCAGTTTCTTTGAGTACCTTAGGCCTGCTTTTTGAAAAACAAACACACCATAAAATTTGATCTTACCAAGTGTTACAAAAATTAGCACGATGATGTATCTTTATAGTTCTTTTTACGAGTTCCATTTTGACTATTTTAAGAGGCCAGTACATTTTAAAAACTGTTAGCATACTAAAGGCTGTGATTGCATACAAATAATTGACCAATTAACTGAGAACAGAAAGGTTCACTTAAAATGTAAGACTAAATTTTTCTAAAGCTGTGAAAATGTACTTTAATTTACTTTCACAGGCAATAAAAAATTGAGGCAGTTTGATTTTGAGATGCATTTTCATACCTTCATTTTTTTTTAGTCTTTAATTTGCAAACTTTTGTTGTAGTTCAGTTTTGGATGTGCTTTAACCCCGGTCAGCAACTGACCTCCACCCAGCCACTCACTCACTGCCACTTGTGGAATGGGGGAGGGAATAGGAGGAGTAAAAGTGAGAAATCTCGTGGGTTGAGATGGAAGACAGTTTAACAGGGAAATTAAAAACTGCTCATGCAAGCAAAGTAAAACAAGGAATGCATTCACCACTTCCCATCGGCAGGCAGGTTGAGTCAACCCTGTGAAAGCAGAGCTGCACTGCATGTGAGTGGCTCGGGAAGACAAACACCAAACACTCCAAACGCCTGTTGTCAGCTGTGGGCAGCTGCTGCAGCTCTGTCCCCTCCCACCTACCTATGCGGCCCCAGCTTCCTCGCTGGTGAGGTGGGATGAAGGGCAGAAAAGGCCTTGAACCTGTAAGCACTGCTTACTGACAGATAAAACATCCCTGTGTTATCCACAGCTTCCAGCACAAATCCAAAACACAGCCCCATACTAGCTACTGTCAAGAAATGTACCTCTGCACCAGTCAAAACCAGCACATACACAGGTCAGAATATAAGAAATCTGCCTTGTAATTCTGCAAAACACTGAGACTTGATGAAAGACAGAGTTTTGTGGCTTTAGATTGGGTTCATCTAATATTGTAAGACGGAAGTGTTAAAATTGGTGGCCTACCTGAATATTTATATACCACTGTTAAAAGTATGGGTGAGTTGAAAGTGGAAATGAAAAGCTCTGTGGAAGTGTAATTTTGAGGTGGTAGTTTCTGACAGTGTTGTCTTCCCGTCATCTTTCTATTCATAGAGGGAAGTTCCTCCCTCTCTTTTTTTGCCACATTGTTCCTGCTGAAAAGTTGAATTCAGCTTTTCGAACATATGGTGAGGTGCAGCCAGAGCTGGAGTCATGACATGCTACTGCTGAACAGTTCTGTAAATAGATACAGCACAGAGACTGGCAGAATGGGGTTCAATTTTAGATACCATTGATGATAAGCCCATGTTTATAGGAAGGCCTGGCCATGGTAATGTTTTAACACTATCTACTCAGCTAGAGCTTTCCCAATATTTTGCACTAATGTGAACTGGGTTAGAGTACAGTACAGCTTACTGGTAATATTGCACTCCTGACTCCAAGATCTACAAGACTTCAAGTACAGAGCTTTTGTCTACCTAGCAGAGTCATTCCCTTAGGATTCTCACTGTGTGCTACTGGGACAAAGCCATATTTGCTTCATTTTGGCATATTTGGCTTCATTTTATGCTGTGCTTTTTCAGTAGCACTGCTTCTCTTTAGGGTGCTGTTTAAAAATAAATGAGTATGCGTTCAGCAGTAGTCTTGGGTTTTATTGCAGTAATGCTGTTAGGCCCTCAGACAGGCCACCACAGTGATACAGTCCCTGCTCCCATAGAGCTTACATGCTAGCTTTTAGAAGTCAACTTTATTATAAACTCTCTTGGACATCCCAAATTTACACATAGGCTCATGTGAAACCAGCTCAGACTTTGGACTTGATTCTAGTGCTTCAGAAAATCAGCAGCTAGATTTCAAGACCAGAATCAGATATAACTTGAGTTTGCTGAAGGTATTGCTGACTTTTCTTGATGCAAGCACAAACAGAAGTACATGCTGAAGCTCAAAATTTCAGAGTATTTAAAACATGCTGCTTTACAAAAGTAAATTAAAAAAACCCAAACCAAACCCTTGCACACAATACAAAATATACATAATATTTCCAGTATTATCTGTGGCTGTGCCAACTTAAAAGTGCAATAGACTCACCCATTACAAAAACTGAATTATCCATCTCAGTGTTAATTGTAAAAGAAAAATAAACTAGCAACTCGGAGTGGTTAGGATACAAAAACCTTACCCATTGCTATGTCTCCCCTTTATTTTGTAAAAGCAGTATTGTGCCCAGGCTGGGAAGGACAATTATGTTGTCCATGTCAAAACATAACCCAGTGAAGACTAGTGAATTGATTGATTCAAGCTACCTGATTGATAAACTGTTAAATCCCCAAAGAAGTTGCATATTGGATATTGACCTGTACCTCTCATTGATGGTGGAAGAAGGAAATCTGGGTCAATGCCTCAATTGCCTACAGGCAGCACCAGGAACTGAAGGTTCTACCATCTGGTGTATTGTGAAATTCCCTCTCTGCTCTGGAGTGCGTGACCCTGATCATGTAGGAGCTTCCCACATACATGACTGTAGGGGTTATTTTTTTCTGCACAAGTTTATATAAGAATTGAGGCAGACAGAATTTTTATTTGCCCTCAAAGTTTATAATTACAAATCAGGAGCTTATTCTTTAGATTTATGCAATTGCTATTTTCCCCCCACTTTTAAAACGTTTGTTTTGGTCACAGACTCAGCTGATGGCAAGAACCTTGTTTGATAATTGATACAAGAATCTGAATTGTTCTTCATAATGTTAAAAAAAACCCAACAAAACATCCCAAAACACAACATTTCATAGATACAAAATAAATTCAAAACACATCTGAGACTACACTGAGCATAATCCAGCTGTTGCTGCAAATAAACTGTTATTTGCCAAAGAGATAGTTGGCTTTTGACTGATTAGCTATTAAAAAAGACTGAGTAAAACTTTCAAACGTGCTTAAGCCTAGTCCCTCAGAAAATAATGGAAAAGTGCCTAAGCATAATTACAATCTAGCTTTGGGGGAAGAAACCATGACATTGTGTACTCAATCAGGCATATTTGCATGTTTTACTCTTCAGTTAAAACACCTCAAGTTGGAAACAATTTCACTTGCATGGCAGCATACATACAAAAACCAGACACATCTTCCCTCACAATCCATTTTAAGTATAACTGCCAGGCATGAGGGAGAAAGGCAGCCAAAAGGCCAATTCTCCTGACTGTTACCAGTCTTGCAGCATGAGCCTTTACAAGACTGAGCTTTCATTATAACCAGGCAGCGTAACAGCATGTGATAAACTTGAGGTGTGTAACCAACACAAAGTCACCCAAGTGTTGTGCTTAAGAGCTCATTCCAGAGCACTACAGTACTTCACTGTATAAAACATAAGTTAACTTCATCAAAACATGAACAGGCAGGACCAAAAAAAATTGTGACAGGTAAGGAGGTTGTACTGAACTTTGGTCTCCTGGAGGGCACTGAGATGCTAAAGAAGTAAGTGCAGTAAACATTTTGTAGAGCTTAGATCTTCACTATCCCCTTTTATAACGTGCATAATTCCTCAGTCAGCTATCCCCTTAATTCACTCTATGCTCTTAGTCTTGCAAAATCTTTCAAGACTTGACTGTCTTTTCTATTTATGTCAAAAGCCAAACTTGTATCAGAGGGACTGAGAGTGTAAAGGCCAGCGTAACAGTAGTGGTAGTGCTTCTCAAGATGAAAATAACTAATAACATTGCAGAGAACATGCTGTAAGTGATTATGAAATTCGTTTTTTTTCTCAGGGAGAAAGTATGCAGAAGACAGTTATACAAACCATTTGGCAGTATTTCCCCAAAACAGTATCTTTCGGTAATTTAGTTGTGGCCTTAGTGCAAGAAATACAGTGAACTTTTGGAAGACTTTGCACAACCCATTGTCCTGTAGCACCCAGACATCATACACAGTTCCCAGTTTATAGAATACTTAAAGCAGAGGTTTGTTGGTGGAAATTATTTTTCTAAAACAGTAAGGATGGATCTAGTCAATGAAAAAATGACTTTTCTTCTCCCAGTCTGGAAGCAGTATTCACCACACATTCATCATCAACTAAATAGAAAATGTCCTTTAACACATGTGGTAGTTGTCAACTGAATTACCAACTGATGCTGTTCCACAATAATCTGAAATAAATTCTTCTGTTTCAGTCTGCAGTGGATCAAGAGAAGGGCTGCTGGAACATTATGTTACTGTATACTCCGGACCTGCCAGTTCTAAGGGTTAAGTTTGTTTGAAAGGCAAAAATTTACAAGAAAAGGCACTATAAATCATTTTTGAAAAAAACAAACTGTCCTGCAGTTACTCTTACAATAGAGTAGAATCTGTAGAATATTTTCATCTATAAAGACACTTCCATTAAAAATGTTTAAATGTTACTAAGCTTTAAGGCACTCCAGCTGAAGAACAGACGGATCACAACTACTATTGGTGGCTCAGATCTCCTCTGTATCCATGTAACTCATCTTCAGTCTTTGTCCTTTGTGAGTTCTGCAATTTCATCAACATCTTCTATATCCTGTGTCATTTTCTCATACTGTCTCTTGAAGAAGCCAAGCTGTGAGAAGTATTAAATTAACACCACATTGCAGTCAGTCATTGATAATTCATTTCTCACCAAAACTAAATACTGTGATGGTAGAAATTCACATGTGTGCATGCACACCCTATATAGTTTGATTTGTAGACAATTCCTGCCTCTAAAATGAAAGGAGGTTGACCCTAGCTCCTACCTGGTGCAACTAAATGATAGAGCAGCAGTGCTGATTAGCCAGTTTTCCCTCTGTTGGGATACAGACACTTCCAGGATGCCTTGGTGTGCAAGGAGCCCTTCAAACACCAATGCCCTGACACATATTAAAAAAAATCCCCTTTTTCTACGTAACATTTGTAATTTACTTTTTGGTCTTGCCCCTTTTGTCTGTTCAATATATATCATCTCCCACCTTGTTTGTAATCCCCACTCTTGTCCACTGGGAATATCGTGGGTTTTCAGAGTCCTGCTGGGATATTATGGAAGGAGCCAGACAGTGTCAAAAGCAAGAAAGTAAATGCCACAGTCCTTATTTTGAATGGTTGGCAACTCATTTATCATCTTCATGTTGCCAGTTTCTATGAGGACACATTTCATAAACCCTTCTAAAATATGTTAAGGGTGTAATGCCGATGCAGTATTATTCATACCATCAAACTGTAGATGTGGTTTTGTCTCACATTAGAGAAGAGAGATTCCAAAGAAAGTAGCCCAAATATATTTATCCCTTTCTAGTTTCAAGAGTATAAGCACCTACTTACTTTCCACAAAACAGCAACCAGCACCAACAGCAAGAGGAGTCCAGCCAATATGCTGCCAATCACAACACCTACTGGTACCTCAGCTTTCTCATCTGGCTTTATTATTGTAACTGGGATCTGAAAGCAGAGAGATTGTGTCTTAGGGGTTAATGTTAACTGCAAATAAGGTAGGATTTGTAAACCAAAGATCAAGAATGCCTGGACAGCACATATTCCAGGATCAATGACTGGAACGCACCAAGCAGTAACAGCCCTTTCACTGGTGTCCATGGGTGCCTGGTTGGACTGTGGCACACAGCAATGCCAGCTGAGGACTAGAAGCTCTCATCACTCTTGGCCATGTGTAACAGGCAGAGAACCAACCTCTCCTGCCAGCTGTCTCTCCGTTAGCAGGAGGCCTTTCAGAGGTTCCACACACCATCACTGTGCAAACCAGCCATGTTTACATGACAGTAAACAGTACACAGTAAACTGTACACAGCCTGGTGTGCAGCCCCAAAATCAGACCGCTGGAGAAGCACCACTTTCCACCAAGAGTTGCCAGAGGCTGTTATCTGTGCTGGGCAGCTTTAGGAGGCAGTACTAATCACTGAGGCCAGACACCATCACGTCTGCTGAAGTTCCAGTCCTCCTGCTGGGCAGGTTCCTCAGTCTCCTTTGCCTGCTGTTCCTACCTTCTATGAAACCACTAATGACTTGACAGATCTCATGGTGATGTGTGATCTCCTGGGTCAACTGCATCGATTATCTGCAAGATGTATGGGTCAAACAGGAGCACCTCTAGCACACCTACATTTTCTGAACCACAAGCAATACCTGAGAGCTCCCAGCAGAGCATACAGTGTCTGGAAGTTAGTTTTCAGGTGATACCCTATCTAGCTGGCTTAGGTATAACCAAATATACAATTACATATAACAGAGTTTCTCGGGGAGACGTTGCTGTAATATTTATGAACTGTCAAATTTTTGGATTCAATCTTGGAATGACATGCAGTTAGCTGAAAGGTTTTTTTTTTCCTTCCTGAAACATGATAAAACAAGTCACACTGGTTTATTTTCTCAGGGTGGTTGTTCAGTGCATTTGTCTGGAGTAATTTAATCTTAAGCTTTCTGGGAAACTTGCACTGGACTGACATTTCGGTGATTTAAGTAATTTCTGTTGGAAGGCTGCACTGTTGTGCTAGGTGTGGTTATGTGTATTCATTTCACCAAGGCAGGATGGCTTTGTGTATTTTCTAACTGAATGGCTATAATGATGACTCTAGCAGGTTAACATTCTGGCCTCCAGCTGGCAGTCCTTTCCAGCTTGGAAAAAATGTGAAAGCTTTTACGTAAAAATACCTAAGCAGCTTCCCCACATAGCATCACAAGGCAATATTCATTTATTTGGCAAAACAACAACCCAGTTAATCCAATGTAAAAAGCCAATTTCAAATACGCAGTTTGCCTAGTAATGCTTTCTGCATTAGATTAACAGTGAAGTGCCACTACTGGAAAGGAAAATTGATGCCTAAGAAAAAATTATCTTTCCTGAAGTTAAACTGTGGTCAATAAGACACCATGAGACTGGGATTCAACTCATCTGATGTTTTATCTACAACACAGTTCCTTGACTCCCAAAGGAAGACAGGCTTTTTTAAAAGTGTAATTCACCCTAGTTATTTTCAGGATCATCTTCAGCATGAGATGAACTGCATTTCAGAAATACTTGTTCTCTCCAGGGACTAGAGTTTATAGAATGTGGATGACTAGAGCAGATATTAAATTGGATGAATCCTACCACATCCATCTAAGTCAGCAGGGTTAGTAGGGAAATATGCTCTGTTGGCTTCTGCACTGTCCTGTTCCCAAGAACGTGTGAAGAGCACCCTGGGCATCCCTGTTGGCCTGACAAGAAGTAAGAGTACTGACTCCAAGTGTCAAAGTGTCTGCTCCAGGGAGAACGTACCCCCACAACCTGGCATATATACCAAGATTTCTCACAGGGCAATAGGTCATTGAGTAAAGATCAGCCTGGAAGTCACCAAAAGCCACTTTGTTTCCTAGGAATCCTGTGGATAACTTTCAGGGTCTGTTCAGCTACTGCCTCAAAGGTGTAAAAGTCCCAGCTGCACATGTGTCAATGGTTGGGGGAGGAATTAACTTTTATTTGTCAACTATCATTTGAAAAATTAAATTCTAATTCTCCTGAAATTGCCAACGGAACTTTTGGTAATGTAGATTTGGCAGTACCATGCTTCAAATGTGGAAAAATACTGAATAATACATGGTTTATGAGTTACCTGAAAAGCCTGTGCAATTACCTGGAATATTTTCATTGCATAGTAATGCAATGAAACCTCTAATAGAAATAATACCTTGCCAAATGGATGCACTCAGAACTCTTCAAATACTGGCATGTAATTTTTCTGCAAAAACATACTTTCTTTGTTCTTCAGGCACAGGAGGTTTTCCCGATTACAGAAAATCTTTCTTCACAAGAAATAGAGTGATCCATGAGAAACCAGTGATTAAAAACGGTATTGGATGATTGTATCACACAGTGTGAGAGATTAATCTGTAACTGCTTTTTTCTACATTTATTTGAATCTTCTATTGCCTGTGAATGGGCTACACTGCACATTTTTACAGATATTTGACTCATTTACTAGTTTGTATGTTGCTCTTTAATGGCCTCGGTTATTCTATGGATAAAACAGGCTATTAAGGCCTGTAAAAATAAATCTGAAAATAGTACTGCTAATGGAAGGCTGCTCCTCTCAAGACAGACTAACAGAATAAGGTGTTCTCTTTTATTACAACAGTACCATAATGCTACTGTATTCTTCCAGTGGTTTTTATGTTTGTATATAGCAAATACAAATTTGGAAGAAGAATTCTATACTAATAAAACAGTGGTATGGAGACTTCTCTTAAGATTAGCTGTGTCCACATTGTCCATATGACAGCTATTCCAAATGCTAAAAATATTCCACATTCCTTTACAAATGAGATTATTTTCTGGAGATCTTTGCCAGACATTTGAGTAGAAACATCAAACCATACACTTATAGGAGTAAGTACAACTATATCAGATTTGTGAACATGTTTCCCTGAGCTCATTTATCTATAACAATCTCATTGCAACAAGTCCAAATTTTGACAAACAGAAAGCTATCTGAATTGCAGAAATTTCCAGCTGACTTTTTCTCAGAGTTCTGAAATTTATTTGAGACCAACAGGCTTTAACTATGTCTGGTTTATATAGCAGTGGGCTGAAATAAAAACATTTAAATAACTTAAGGGAGTTGTGTCTAGTCAGAAGTATACATTAGTTCAACATAATCAAGTCTTATGTACTCCTAAAGGACACTGAAAATTAAACACTATCACTTTAATACAGTCAGAGAAGTTAAAAAAAAATATAATTAACTATCACTTACAGTTAGGGTATTCTCTCCAATTATAAATAACTCAGGGTTATGTGTATCAATTTTTGCTTCTGCAGAGAGTTGTAATGTCTGGAAAATTAACTGGAAGAGAAGATTAAAACAACTGTAAAGCTCAACTCAATTAAAATATAGATATCCTGAAATTATTCTATCGTCTTGAAATGAAGACTTCACAGCCAGAAAAGAAAAGCATAGTATTAAGAAAATTAAAATTATTTTTATATTTTTCCCCAGCCAACATATCAATCAAAGTAATAATATATCAGTAATCCACTTAGCAATGACATTGAGGAACTGTTTTTTCTTCTTCTTTAATGTATAGTTCAAGCAAAACAGAAGGAATTATTTACGTAACCCTTTTTATAGTTATTTCAAAGCTGTCACTGCTGCTAGCAGGGAAGAGATGGGGGAAAACAGCAGTGAGAAAAAGAGACAGAGCAACAAAAGACAGCTGGGAATACATCTCTGGCCTTTGCAAGAAATGGAAACTGGATGTTCTTTTACTTCCCCCTGCCCTCACTTCTATCCAATGCTTCTGTTTTTCCCCATTTATTTTTTCCTTTCACTATGTGTTCCTCTCCACGTCTCAAATTCTGACATAACTCTCTCAGCTTAAATGGAGAAGATGACAAAAATCTTAAGCCAATTCCTATTTGAAAAGGGACCTTGTGCCAGACCCCACTTTGCTCTGTGAATGTACTGGGAGGAGAGGTGCATGGCTGTGTAGACACTGACAGTTCACTGCTGCTCTTTTATAGCACCTCAAGGAATGGCCTCAGGTTCATGGGAGCACAGGACCACTCCAGCTGAACCAAAGGCAATGCCTGCCCCATCATTTTGCTTCCTCTCTGGTAAGGCCAGGTACCATGGGCAGCTGTGGGTCTGCAGTGGCCAACACACCAAACTGTCTGTGTGCAGTGTGAGTTACTGCACCCCTGCACTGTGGCCATCTGCACAAGTAGTGCGTCCTGCACACCTAAAAGTTTAGAAACACACCTGAGCACTCTTCAAAGCACCTCAATTCATAAGCACATCTTTTCTTTGCTTAGCAGGTACTGGCAAGGCTGCTATCCCCTTCTTGGACAATGGCTGATTGCCACTAAATAAAAACGCTGATGATGTGCATGACTGAGTGAGTACTTGCAAGATTATTTGTGCTGAATTTTGACAATCAAATGGAAAATTACAAAATGGGAGATGTGAGGAGAACTGTGACATATGAACTTCCCATCGGCTAGTGATGGTAAACAAACCATTCCTAGTCACTTTTTTGTGAGGGTAGTAACCTTTTGTTCAGGTCTCCACCTTCTGCGTACCCAACAGCACTAACAAATGGTCTTGACCCAGCTGATTAGAAAAATACAAACTCTAAGGACAGACAGATGCTTTTTGTCGCACACTTCCATAACACATTTAACAATATCAACCTGACCTTTTCCTTTTAAGAACTGAACGCTGGAGCTGACAACAGCCCTGCTGTTAAATGTCAATACCTGCCACAAGAATTGCCAGACACACTAAGGAGACTGCGTCATGTTCCTGACGCATTAGGCAAACCCAGGACTCCAAGATCATTTGGTTGGTTGCCTAGCTAAGAAGCAAACACCGTCTAACTTCAAAAGTCTGGTAATTCATGATGAGTTATATCCTGGAGGACACAGGGTGATTGAAAATAGGCTGATATATTGATGGATATTTAAGCATCCTGTAGGTCTCTTAAGCAAGGACTGTTTCTTTGACACCTACTGTAATAAACACAAAAAAATCAATTAAAGACGTTTTCCACACTTTCTGTGTCAAATAACTGGCAGCACTAACAGGGTTTTGGTATTTTGATATGATTTAAAATGATCACGATGTAGACTTTGATGTTCAAAAGCTAAAATCATGATTATTTTACAGGCTGATACTGTGCTCTGCTGTCCTATGATGAGTTTTGTGGAAACTGCCTAGTATGAGTCTAACAGATGTAGGAAATGTTTTTTTCAGCTGTGAAGGTTGCATTATCACAGTGTTTTCTTAGATTCTGTGCTGGACTGAAGTTTTATCACCTCCATTATGCAGCCTCACTACTTTAAGGTTCAAGTTTTCAATCTGGAAAAACACAAACCAATATAAAGTAAAGGAAGGTTTTTCTAGGCTGTAAGGTCCCTGTACTGAACTTCGAAAAATATCAGGAGTTTGAAAATACTTGAGTATTGGATCCTCCATAAAGGTGCAACTGATACTCACGGCAGCGAAGGTTCCATTCCAGATTTGGGTGGACACATTCACAAAGTACTCTCCCTTCAGTGCAATGTCTTCCAGTTTGCATCTGATGGTACTGCACTTCATGTTCTTACAGTTCTTCCAGGGGAAACAGTAAAAAGAGGCAACAGCATGCATTAAAAATACACTTTAAAAAATGTTCCTGCAACATCCAGACTTTTTGCCCTTGCCTTTGCCATTTTGGGCATACAAATGAAATGCTTGCAGGCTGTGCTAAAGCAGATGTGGTATCTGTAGGTATCTGTATGGAGAACATCCATAGGCTAAGCTCCTGCTCTCTAAATAAGGAATGCCACCCCAGCACAGCTTTCCTCACAAGCAGAGCAATGGGCTCAGAAGGTCAGCTCTGCTTCCCTCAGCTCAGAAGGTCCTGCTTACTGCAGCCAGGATTTTACTCACCAGTTCTTTGGAAGCTCTGAAGTTCTCTTTCGTGAAAGATGGAGAATAAGGTCTTTTCCCTATTTGCAGTGGATTTATCTGAGCGTCACAAGTCACACCTCTGGCCTAGGAAAGATGGCAGGAATGAGACTGGATGACATGCTACTTGGGAGTTTATACTCATAATAATATGAAGTCCTGGGATTAGATGGTGGCTTATAAACGCTAGAGTGTGAACACTGAATTCTTCAGGAAACTAGTTTTGGTCAGAAGTAAAAAATTCTTATGACACTTTTTTTCCCTTCTCTAGATTAACCTGAAGGGTTTTTCCTCACCCAAAACCTTCATTTTTACTATAACTTTCCCAGGAACTTGGAGAAAGATCTAATTGAAGAGATTCAGATATTCCACATCTGCCAAGTAATAGGCTAATGTACTGCTGGCATTGTGGTGCCCCCTGTATGAGGAAGGGACAAGGAGAAAGAGTATGGATTCTCTTAAACTAAGCCATAATACTGGGGAGATAATGGATGTTCTAGTTCTAGATAAACCCCGAAACATAGTTCAGTAGTACACCTCATCTGCTGTGACTGCAGTCAGGTACATCAGTGGGTTGCCTTTGCTGGTCAGTTCTGGAAGACTGATTGTTACAGATGCCATCTTCACTGGAATACTTCCTGTTGTTACCTGCAAAGCAAAAAACCCAAGAGTTAATTCAGGTAGTTATGCATAAATTATTTGATACAGCAAGAAAATTAGAAATAATGGATGTGTATGGAAGAACTGAACTCCTTTTACATCAATTTTTTTTTTTATTAAGACACTGGGGTAGTAATTTTGTAAACAGTAAAGCAGAAAGTATCCTGTGTAGCTCCAGGTTCCTGTCTGCTTTCTTAGCAAAGCTCATATTAACTGCATGAAATATGTTTTGAAAAGCAAATACTCTGCCACAGCCAACAGGCCTTTTTAGTCCTTTGGAGTAACAGTTACAGGAATGGAAATGGAACATAATTTAAGATTCTTCCACGTTGCATATTTGGATCTAAGTTTTTTCTGTGTTATGTAATAAGCACTGTGATTTGGCTAGTTCTTGCATCAGATTTGAGCCCTTAACCCTTGCCAAACTTCAAGTCTCAAAGTCCAAGCCTGTAAAGACTTGTTTTTCTTAATCAAGTTGTCAGGAGACTCTGTGAAAAAACAGTCTAAGTTGGCCTAAAGTTAAGCATTAACCATCTTCTAAATATGTACACAGTGCAGGACCAATCCCTCCCCCATTCTACTTGTGCAAATGTCATCCTTAACCTTATGAAGACTCCAATCACTTACGCTATTTGCAAATTTATTTTCTTACTTGACCTATTCAAAAGCCTCAAAGATCAGACAGTGTAAGGAGTGTTTTTTTAAAACTAGCTTTTGGGAGCAGGCTAAAGAGGGAGTTAAGGCAACTTCTTGAACCAGAACAAAACAGACTTACTAACCTTAACTGAGAAGTTGAACGTGGGGCCAATATCTTCAAAATTATTCACAGTGGAAGGAATGTTATGACTAGAGTATACTTCATAAAAGTTGATGTTGGCAAGCCTGGTTAACAACCATAAAACAATACATTTCATTTGGCAGCTGCTTTGAAAACATATGTTATTGGATATGCCTTTGTGAAACAGGTCAGAAGTACAGACAGAGAAAAGTCAGTCACTTAGATTGTTGTTTGAATTTTACAAAGTTGGTTAAGAACATGGTATACTGAAGCCCATAGCTGGAACAAACATGTGAAACCAAGACAAGAGAACTGTACAGGGTACAGGCTGCCTCAGGCTTCTAGACCCTGCATTATTTCAGGACCTTACTGCAAACTCTTCCTCTGTGCACAAACTGCAATGTTCACCCTTGCAGTTACATTTTTCTTCAGAAAAAGCCTTCCTGACTGTCCCCCTTGGTAATATGGGAACACAGGCACCACCCTGCTTACGTACATGGTACATATCACATAGCCCTCATAATCCTCTTTGGGTCACTTTCTGTAGTAATTATGGGGTTCAAAATCCAGAATTTCCCAAGTAACATAAGGGTGGTTTCAGCCCACTGCAGTGTGGAATGGCACATATGCGATGGAAGGACACAGTGCAACGACCTGTGGGTGCTTAAGGAGCTCAGATAGAACCACACTCAAAAGCAGGGAAAACATCCCTGTGCAGCACACCCACTGCCTGTTACCTGTGAGCAGCTCCTCTGCTAAACCATCCCAGAACTGTGCCTGCTCTTCATCATTAGCTTTCATTAGAAGGTTAATTTGAGCAGTCAAAAAGCAAGCTGGTGAGTGAGTTAACAAGAAATAGGGGCTATTACAACTCCTACATCAGCTCTTCCTGTTACACAAGGAATCTATCATCTTTACCGCTCTCCCTGTTTAATCTGGGCAACATCTGTGTGTTCAATCCCAATTTAATGTGTGTGGTGCAACCCAAGACAGTGGGCAGTCTCACAGATGTGCTTCCTTACAGTGGTCCTCATTCTGTGCTGTGGATCCTTTTTGATTTCCCCTGGGCCCTTTCCATGAAGGGCTTGCTCACAAGGACTCCAAGGAAAACACACATGACATATTTTCTGCTTCCTGACTGCTGAAAACTCTAGTCCTTCCAAAATGCACAATATCAGCTTCCTTGTTCTTTCAGAAGTCTCTGGTAAGACATATTGATACATCTAGAAACTCAGGAGATTATCCCTAGAAAGACTTCACTTCAGCAAAACAATACTTTTTTCTGAACCTTTGTATTTTAAGGGATCTTGGCTGCATTACCTGCCTCAGGAAGGAGCAAATTCCAGGTAAATACTTCCTAAGACAATTTATGCCATGGCTTAATATGCATTTATTATCTCCAAGAACAACTAACCATTTTTTGGCAGTAGGTATTCCTTCATTCCTTGATGTGCATATGAAATGGCATTTTCTGATATTCAAGAGATGTAGCTGAATTCAAACCCTTGTTTTTCCTTGAATTACTTTTACAGACTCCATTCCTCACTTCTCAAGAATTTCATTTCAGTTCATATTTTGCAGCTAACTAAACCTGCTGTTTCAAGTTTGCACCATGTGAATTTCCTAAGAGGCTGGCCCTCTGTCCAGATGCTCCTGCAGTTTCTGCTGCTTCTGGCAAGGTCTCATGCAACCTCTTCAAGGAGCTGAAAGAATTTGCACCACTGACTCAAATGCTTCTCTGCACTTAACATAATCTCAGAAATTCTGCATGACTCCAGGACTGGTGAACCTAGTCATGATGCAGGGCCCCCAATATTTTGCAACTGCTTCTGCAAAGAAGGTTTTAACACTAACCTTCTGTACTGTGGTCCCTATTCCAGCTCATTCTACACAGCAGGCAACAGTTCTTGTAGCTGTGGTGATCTCTAAATATTAATTTCCTGGATCCACTGTTGCTGTGGATTTTGAAGCAGCTCCCTCCTTTTCAAATTTCTATTATTCTCTGAATATCTACTGTTTAAATATAAATATCCACTTATATTTACTAATTTTTGAACACTTTGGGGTGCAAAAGCCTTTTTTCAAGAATTGGTGGCCAAATGTATTAATTGTAATTACACATTGATCCTAGAAATTCAGTATTTCAGAAGGATAAAGGAATCTTTTCTTTGATGAAAATTCAAATATCCTACTTGATCTGAGAGTGATACCAATGTATTTTTGTTTCAGTTGTAATCTAAGTTAAACTGTAACTGAAATAATTCTTGTTTGGAATTACTGGAATTACTGTTTGAGTGCATCTGAAATCACCAAGCATTTCTGGGGCTCAAGATCAGAAATTTCAAGAGCACTATATGAAGATAAAAGAACTTAAAAGGCTTTTTGCTGGTCTTTCTGTCCCTGCCTGCTCAGCTACCTCTCCTTACAAACCACCCTTCCCAGGGTAAAGGATCCCTCTTGCAACAGCCCTGACTTGCCTTCTGCACGGAGAGGAAAGGGCTGGCACCAGGCAGAGGGGTTAGGTTTGAGCCAGAATCTGGATGGGTGCATGGGAAAGCAGGGTGTCTGCTCACAATGCCAGTAGAGCTGCAGCAAGGGAGAATCTGTCAGGTGCACCTCAGGTTTTAGTTCAAATCGTTATCTCAAACTGCTAAAAAGTTTATATTCTTGCTCCAAATTCAGCAGATACGTCCATATTTTTTTCTCCCTCCTTTGCTGAGAGTTTGAATGGGGCACATTTTTCCTTTTGATTTTTTGTTTAGTTTTGATCACTGTAACTCCAGATTTGATCCCATGTCATTACATTTGCGCCAAGAAGCCCAATGTTATTATACAGTATATACAATTTGTGTTATCAAGATCCCATGCACTGTTTGGCCTTTTTATCACTTCTGTTCACAGGATCATCTGTAACAACTGTTCAGAGGTAAACACGGGTCCACAACTTTGGTAATTTTTTACATATATAATTTTGGTTGGAAGGACAGACAAATTTGCTGCTACTGGTAAAGAGGGAATTTCTTTTGACTTCCGAAACAAAAGCCACTATATTTTAGAGGCCTTTCAAGATTATTACATCAAGTAGCTTGGCAACATGACAGTGTCTATTTACATAATTCAGCATACCTTGTGAAGTGAATTTCTGCATCATATCTCAAAGGAATTGATAAAGCGACCTGGTTGTCCGAGTCTTGCTGTTCCTTACTTTCACTATTCATAGAAACACATTTGAGTCAGGTGTAATAGCATTGTTTAATACAAATAAGCTTTTAATGCCTAACTTGCTTTCATATCATTGTGTACTTTACCTCCATGCATGAAAACTTAGAACTGCCATATTCTGAAGATTTTTAAGGTTAAAATCAAAGCTAATATCAAAGGACACCTACAAAAGAGACAAGGAATACATAGTAAACGAGTTGGTACAACCAAGGGACTTCCTAAAGGACATTATTCATGCGTGCAACAATCTAGAACTGCCCTCTGTATCTGAACTCTACAGATTTCTGTGTAATACTTCAGTAATTTCTTAAAACTCAGAATTGATTTGTTCTTATATTACCCTACAAGTTGGTATTCTTACATAAACATGAATTATTTGCATTTTAAAACTGTGTACAACTAGCTACAAGCTGCACCAAAAGCTGCACCACAATTCCTTCCTTTTTAAACCCTAGCATTGGCACAAACTTTGTATTCACTCTTTTCTTCCATTTGTTCCAGCAGGTCCACTTTGAGCAATTCCATAAACATTCAGAACAAAATTAACATTTTATATGTATTATTATTATTATTATTCTACATGTCCCACCACAGAATATCATGTTTCTGTTCTTTCCGGCAAGTTTCTTACTGCTGTAGTTGATTAAGTTGGAGGCTAGAACCCTGTTTCTGCTCTGCCCTTGAGAAATAAGAGATTCCATGAAACTGTGGATATCCTGAGGTTTATGGTATATATGAAAAAAAATATACAATTCATCTTAGGGCTGTGTGGCCCTCCCACCTCCTCCCAAAAACAATACTGCTTTCTTGGAGAGATGAGATTCATGGAGCAGGTGAGAGAGTTACCCCAGGTTCACACTGCAGGAGGGATTTGATGAGAATTGTGTTCAGTTCTTAGGAGCCTGCACATGATGCTCTATGCTTCTCTGCCCCCAGCTTTCACTCTCCAAAAGTTACATAACTGCAGCAGCATTTGGAAGCTGTGGGTTGTGACAAATGAGCTTTGAAAGCCTTTTTTCCTTTAATCTGGCAGGGAGTCACAAATTTTAAGCCCTAGTTTGCTTCTTTTAATGCCTCTGTTGTGAAATCTGAGAAACTCTTATCAGCAATAAATGCAGGGTTGGGGAAAAACAACAGCAGAAAAGGTTTTGGGTATCACTCAAGGTTACCTAAACATGCTAGCCGTACCTGTTGTCCTGTTCTGAAAACAGGATAGCTTATTTGGCAAATGACTGTACTTTGTGCTGCTCCTGTTTGACATGAGACTTCAGTCCCATCACTCTGCAGAGAAAACAGACAGAAACACCATCTTAATAGCAGGTTTTGATAAGACAGAGAGGTGTGTACTTTCAACAGCATATGTATTATACTGAGGACGAGTGAAAATAAGTGTTACGGCAATAAATCCTACAGATGCAGCAGATGAGTGGGGCACAGGCAGGGCCAGGAGGAAGTCACAAGAAACATGGGACAAGGACCATTCCCACTCAATTTCTTGTGGACTGTAACCATCTAACTAGAATTTTGTGCTGAGCTTGAAAGAAGGAATACAGGCCAGAGAGTAAAGGTCAGCTCCAGCACTAACTTTGACAGTCCTTTTTTACAAATTTTTTACACAACTTTTGCAGACATATTTACATAATCTTAGACCTGGTTAAGTACTTTCACTGTAGCATTTGGTGTGCAAAGGGGAATTCCTACAGAAATCAAACTTTCTGTAGGAAAATCTGCCATATATAATAGTTTGTTTACTACTTTACAGAATACTGGCTTGTCATCATCCTTGATTCAAAGACAAATTCATAGACCAGAGCCAGTTATCAACCCTTGGAGAATTTATTAAAAAGCACTGTCTTTTGTAAAAAACATTCCTACTAGACATTTACCATTCATGAATTGTGCTGCAAAAAAACCCCCTCAAAACAAAACCCCCGAAAAGACCCATACATATTCAGTTTATGTTTTTCTTCCTGCCTTGAAGCAGGCACATATTTGTCCAAACTTCACTTGCAGGCTGAAGTGCTTTCTAAGCAAAAGGGCTTTCAGAGCAAAAGAAAATTCTAGCTCCAGTGTGGTCTTTTGGCAGGAGTGAAATGAACAATCTTGCTGCACAACAGGATGGGGAGGTAGAGGGGCACCCCCAGTGCTGTGTGCAGTACTTTTGCCAATTCATTGTTTAGAATAATGCTGCTCTTAGGCAGGAATGAATGCTATCCTTCCTCTCCCTTCAGTACAGGGATTGCTCTGGATTTCACCCCAGGATTATCATGCACCTCTACAGTAGGAGCCTGAGCATATAAGCCAAGCACTGAAATCTGCATTTCATCCTTCGTGAATTGGGAGCAACAATTTAAATTATAGGTATACTGCATTCCCCAAAATAGTATGCATAATTCCTGCTTTTCCCCTTGTCTAAGATAAAATTTGTTGGAGGAAGAGCTTTTGGTATAGCAATCATGTCAATTTGATTAACTGTCTAGCTGGAACACATGGCCTTGGCAGTAACACTGTTTCTAGATCCAAGGTCTGTGCTTTAAGGATTCATCATCAATGCTGCGTGTCTGATTTATCAAACACAAATTCCCTGTGGCACAGCAACTGCTTCAGGCATGTCGCTGAGAGTTAAGAAGAAGATGTGGGTGCCAAGGTGTAAAGTGAGGAGAAGATGTCTGAGGTGAGGTCAAACTCAACAAGTTGCCAGCTTTTATGCTGAGTTGGAAATCTCTCTCCCTGACCTAAATAAACTGATATGCCGGGGGAATAATTCTAGTATCCAAGAAAACAAATTGTGAGAGAGTTTTGTTCACACATTCTTTTCTAGAATAGACACTGAAAGGAAAGTCTAAAAAAAAATTCTCTGAGAACCTCAAAAATCAGGGGCAATAACAGAAACAGTGAAGTTGGGTATCACGCACCGGTGAAGAAGATGAAGCAAAAAACAAGTTGTCTGAAAATGTAGCCTGGATTCTGGTGTTATATGCATTTTCCTTTTTATTTCTCAATTTCACATTGAACGTTAGTCTTCTGTTTTTGCTGCTGACAATAAACTGTTGTTTGCTGTTGGAAAATAAAGTCCATTGTTGTAAACAGAGGTACTAGAACAGCTGTGGATCAGGAAAATGTATTGCCTGAAGCCAACAACAAATAACACAGCAAGACATTTCCTACATTGTACATACTTAAATGCTCTGCTTTCTAAACCCCTTGGCATAAGAAATTCTGTGATGGTGTTTCCTAAAACCAGATGGAATTACTGTCTTCCGAAAGTGCAGGACTTTGACTGTGTGTCGAAAAAGTGACTTTGCTGAATTTTCAAGGGGTCTACCCTGGTGGGAAGGTGAACAGAGTGGGCAGCATGGGCAGCCTTATCTCTGTGATGTACATGTATGTATATATCTGACATGGACTTAGCATACGTGCTGTCCAAATGGCTGATCACAGCTCCCCACTGGCACAGCTACTGCAGGATCCTCGCTGCTCCCTGTAGGAGGGATGGAGACAGCTGGTACAGCTGCTGCTGCTCTCCCATTGTTCTCCCTTTCCCAACAGCAGCCAGTCGGACACAATTTATCCAAATACTATGTCCTCATCTCTAAGGTACCAAAACTTGGGTTGGTCTAAGCTGACAAGAGTCCTATTTCTATGTTTGTGTTCCTATCCTACCTCTTTTTCCTTCATTAAATTTAGATTAAAATGCCCATGCTTTTTTCATCTATACTGTTTCTAAGTAGGTGTTGAACTAGAAAGGCATTGTCATCTAGAAATTCATCCAAAGCCTCCAGACAAACCAACCGGTGAAAATACTGGACCCTAGTTTCACTGATTCAGCGCTTACCCGTCATCTGCCTTCCGCTGAACATTCAGAACAAGATCACAGATACAGAGTTCATCTTCACCACAGTCTTTAATAAAAGGAATCTAGGAAAAACAAAAACATTTCCTGAATGACAGGGCTCAACCTTTAACATTATCTGAAGACACTGGAGTGCAAACACCTTCAAGCTGAAACATAATTCTTGGTTTGCAGATAAGAAAATCCCTCTGAAGGACATTAAAAATCTTGACAAGTGAACAAGTGAACTGAATAATGTGTTGCTACATGTCAACTGATCCAAGAACAGTACAGACAGGTTACTCTTCAGTGACAACAAAGGTGATGTAGTCAAATTAGTTCCACCTCTCTTTTACGTACATTTTTACTGTGGAATAAACTGAAAGAATTCATTTTTGCCATCAACTAGGAGCAGTGACATGGCTGAACTAACATGCTTGTTTATGGCACGGTGCCTGATGTGTGTGTGTGTGTGTGAGCCAGCTCATGTAATACAGGCCAGCCAGGGGGACACCCCTCCGTGTCACTTACATGGAGCACCAGCTGTCACCTGCATGTACCCCTGTTTTGGGGTGTTTGTGGGGGCCACACATTACGGGTGTGTACGGCCATGCACTTCTGAATAGTAAATCTGCATACGTACACTGTAGGCCACAGATGCTGGAGAAGATATGTCCAGGACAGGGCTGGAGCCAGGATTTGCAAGGCCAATGTCAACACGCAAACTAAGTGAATTCACTGCGTCTGTAGGCTCCTGTAAAACATATGGTTCAGATGATGGCTGCCAGCACAGAAAACAGGGTAAAATTGGTAATTTCTATTGTGAATTGAGAACGTGCAGTAAAATCATACTTGCTCTAAACAAAGAGAAGTAACATTTCAAAGCTTCATTTCCTAAAATCGTTTTGTGTGATTGACTAGTGTGGGCTCTTCTAGATTAACTGTTTTCAGTGCAATTTCCATGACAACACTGATTTTTCAAGGATTCCTGGAGCCTGTACACATCACAGTAACCACTAGGACTAAGGAACATGCAGATTGTCTGCAGCTGTAGGAGCTGGTCCTAAAAGCCACCACCAGGTAGCTTTCATTCTCATCTAGCTGAACAAGTCAAATTCTTATTCCAATCTGCCTTACCATCACAAAGAGTATCTGGGCCTGAGTAATACTAGAACACAGTAAATGCCATGTTTCCTCTTTTTCTCAGTACTGGATGAATCACCTTCTAGCCCTATGGCTCACTGATCCACATGGCACTAAAAGTGATCAATAAGTCACTGCAAACCAGGGCAGGGACAGAAGTCCTCTACCTGACCTAGCACCATGCAACAGGGCTCAAGGCAAGCTTCAGGGCTGTGTTCAATCATTGGTTCTGAGAGAAATGGAGACCTGCTTATTTTTATTTAATTCCTGGGTGTGTACCAGGGCTTAGAATGCACCCAAAATCTGCCTGAGTGTTAGTTTGAAGAAAATATTTGCATGTATGTCTTAGTTCTTAGAGAAGAGTATACTCAGAGAGAAATGAAAATATACTTAAGCTACTGACCATGGGTTCTATATTACACCAAAGCTGAAACACACAATTAAGAATCCTCTTTCCTATCCTAAAAATCTGCACTGAATATGACAGTTATGAGTTTCGATGAAATCATAATCCTATGAAGTATTTTTCAGCTGGAGAGATTTGGGAAACATAAATAATTCAGTACACCATGCATGAAATTCACGTTACAGGCAAAAAATTAATTCATGTCTTCCTCTGATCACTTTTGTTATGCAAGACTACTTGCAACTACACTTACTTGTACACTGAAGACATCATGAACACAATTCTCTTCACGATGCACCACCAGATCCCTCTGCATGTACCTTTCATTATTTTCTTTGAAAAATCCTCTAGAAGTCACTCTGGAGGACTGGAGATCTGCATCCAAAGTTGCATTGTACTTTATAGCTACAAGAAGAACAACATAACATTTTTGACTGAGCATGGTTGCACGCGATCTCATTACTATGCTCAATATTATAGGGACCAGGCTTTCCAAACCACACTAAATATTTCATATTTTTTATAGCTGAACACAGAGCAGTTTCAAAATGAAAATACTTTCTCTTGTGTTTTCCAAAGCAGTCAAACAGGTTTAGGTCTTGATCTGCAAGGAGCACATTAAATAGCAATCAATACAACCTCCACTGCAGATGTCTGAGCCTGCAGCTCAGGCAAGAAGCCAGTCAGCATGGCCAGGGTTACTCTAGAAAAAGGGCCCTTGCAACAATATCACTGAACTCAGAGGTGACTTCAAAGAATCTGCATTTTCTCTTCAATCACATAATTTCTGCCACCTTCTCTTTGTTTTATGACTAATATGGAAGTACATTTTATAGCTTAAAATCATGAGTTCCTAAAGGCACTTTATGTAGCACTGAAGCAGTCCAACTGGTGTTATCTGCGAGACTGAACTTAAAAACTTCATGGAAGCCCACTGCTGGTCACAGGAATATTCACTTTCCTCTGAAAAGAAAAGCTTCCTCCCACTGACAACTGCCCTGAGCCTCTAGAAAATATTTGATTTTCTTTTTATGAAGAGAGAGGAAAAGTATATGCAGTCTGTTGTTGAAACCAGAAGGTTGGAAAAACCCAGCTCCTCACCAATGACATTTTTGGGGATTGTTGAATGACAAGGACACAGCTCTCCTCTATACTGTTAATTCCCCACTTTCCAAAGAGTATGGAGCCAGTGACAAATTAGGTCTGAAAAACACTTTCTCAAGCACTTAAGTTTTGCATTGATTTTGTGATGTTCGACATTCATTCAAATAAGTTTTTAGACTTTCCATTACTCATTTGAATAATAGACTTTTGAAGAAATTAGTATAAGACAAATCATTGAAATACTCTTACCCACTTGAGTATTTTTCTTAGCAGGTCTAAATGTAGCCTGAAAACATATTTTGACAGTTATATCTGTATTCTTGTTCAGCAGACTGATTTTCTCAGGTTTAAATGAAGCAGTTATGGACACATGTGCAATGCCTCTTGACCTGAAAAATATATTTTAAATGTTACATGGGGTTTTGAAGAACACTGGGTAACACAGAAGCTGTTGTCTAATATTATCTGTAAATGTTAGTACTGAGTATTTTGGTTCTCAATGTAAACTTCTTTTAATGGTACTAGTAAAATTATTTCTCCTTAGGTATACATGAATTTGTTGACATCATTGCTTATAGTAATAATAATCCATATTTTCATGTCTAATTAATGGCTAATTGATGTCTTCATCCTAATGCTCTAATCAATCGCTCAAGATATCATACAATGAAGCCCTTGCCTATTTTCCAAATAAGTAACCTTCTGCTCCTTTAGTGCTCTTCTGGGAAGGTGAGAACGGGTAATTCTTCATTTTATTTAATAATCTATTTTTTACGAAAAACAACTTTCATGTAATTAATCAAGATTTTGAAGAACAGTTTCAAAGGAACTCTACATGTAAAAACAAACACTTTAATCAAAACAAAATGCATTAATCAGCCCAAATGTCAGAGTGAAAGAAGAATGAGTATCTTCATTAATCAAATCTAAATAAATGCTGGTACTTCAAGGAGCATAATCTTCTTTAATGAAATTCCCAGCAGCAGCAGCAGTACTCAAAGGTCCAAACTGACCATTCATTTTTAATTATCTTGTTTCATGATGAAAGAAGTAGCAATTCAGTGATTTTTTTTACAATGGAGAGCCTCAGGCATGAAGACAGGCAACAGCCAGGAAAGGAAACAGCATCTGAATTTAGCTCCTCAAGCAAGGAGTGGAAATCACAGCCTACTTAGGCAGGCAGATGATTTGGGTTCTGTTAAATCTTTTTATGTTTTGTGAAAGTACTCTGACTTCTGTGGCAAAGACAATGTGCCATTAAAAATGTGTGTCTTGCCAGAACTAGGTGTCAACTCTCTATTACTGTTCTCTGTCCTTACCCTGCAGGACAACACTCCCCCCATATCAGCCTATCAGCCGCAGAGGTCAGGCAGGTTGTGTGAGATGTGGTTTCATCTGTCTCAGGCTCAGCTACCAAAATTATACTGTGGTTCCTGAAGTACACAACCTGCTTCTACAAACACTCTGCATCAAGTCCCATTCCCTGGTGCTGTCCCTTCCCTCTGGACTGTGTCTGCACAGCAGTAGCAGGCAGATGTCTCCTGGCCCTCTCATTCTTGGTCAGGTCCCTCCCAGCAGGATCTGCCACCTGGCTTCCTTCCACATGCCCTGGCTCTGCCCTGTGTGCTGCCTTGGCTTTCTATGGTTTAATGATAAATGCTTAAAAGAGATTTAGTCTAATGCTCTTTTTTTAGCTATTTTTTAGCTTGATATCAGTGATGAGGCAGTGTTAGTGCTGAACACGTGGAAGTAAAGAGCTTTTTAATTTGCTTATTTTCCTTTTTAATTAACTACATGTTCAACTGGTGCATCTGAATCACTAACTGCTTCCTTTCTAAGAAAGAGTATACCAACCATAGCACAACCACATTTCCATCAGCACCAACTGATACGTCAGTAATGCCATCGTCATCTAAGTCTCTATGGCCATCTACTGATCTTCCAAAGAACTGGAGCTTTTGTCCAAAAGCAGAATCCGATCCTAAGATTTTCTGGGAAAGAGAGTTTGGTTACTGAGTTTGCCAAAGTTTTAGTCCATAGATAGTAGCCTAATTAATAGATTTGCACTGATTTTCACTGATATATGCATTGTATTGTTTAAACAAAATGCATTTGTGGGTGTTTTCTCAGATGCATTTGTAGCACTTCTTTCTCCTCTGTTGGAGCACACAAAGGACTAGATTCTTCTGTTTTGGGAGCAGATCAACTAATTGCTGTATGCCAGATACAGCTGGAAACTTTTTCCATCTCGCATTGAGCAGCTCAAAGAATATGAAGCTTAAAAGGAGTTCTAACAAATACATAGTGCAATCAGAAAATCTGCATGGAAGGTGATAATAACATTACCATTACAGTATATATGAAGACCAGTGAAAGACTTCCCCTTTAATACTACGTATTTGTAAATTGCAGAGCTGGGATTTATCTAATCCTCCTTGCTGTCCATCAACACTAGAAACCTGAAAATAATGAGTGTCAAACACTTTTAGGATACTAGCTGACTTCACACTCAGGCATCAAAAATGGCTCAGAATGAGCACCTTGCACATCCTTTTGCTCTATATAGTTCAGTTACAAGCACCACAACATCAACCTGGATATGCTGATAGCTGATGGAAGGAGAGGAACAAAATGTGAAATAAACCATGAGAATAACAGCACTCCTTTAAGAGGTTGAAATAGTAGCCAGTTAAAATACAGAAACCCTTCAGTTTTCCTTTAGCAGATTAAAAGGTACCAAATACAGCATTATGTAAGACAGTTATTTACCTGAGAATATTTGGTACGTATAGTCTTTTGAAATCCATTATATATGTAAATTGCTCCAGAGTTTTGGTTTTCCAGTGGTGCCCCTATTACAACATCATTAAAGCCATCCAAATCAATGTCTGCAAGTGCTGCAATTGCAGATCCAAAACGTGCATTTTCCGACCCCTGTGGACCTTCCAAGAGTTCTTGTTGATCCAAGATTCTCTTTAAAAATTGAAAAATAAGAAAAAGCTATCATTGCACCAGATTAGACATAGGACAAGTATCTATGCGCATTGTTTTTTGTTTCTGTTTTCCAGTACATTCCCCTCAGACAGCTCAACACATTGAATTCCTTCCCCATTGTATTTCCCATTCAGTTTGCATTATGTCTCAAAGTCTTGGCAAGAATTACACAGCAAAGTCAAAGGATGCTATGCAAAGTACTAACAGCAAATACAACCATATGTATGAAGCTTAAATGCCCTCTCTGTCCTCATCTGACTGTTCTGAAGTTTCACAATACATTGAAAAATACAGTTTCCAGTTTTGGATTACTGTTTTTTATGCAGAGGGAATGGAAATTATGTAACTGGACATAATTCTTTGAAACAGAACTGGAATTTCCTTACTAAACTAATGCAAAAAACATGTGTCCAAATGGTAAACTCCTGACCTCTCCAATGCCAATGAAGAAAGAAAGATCGGAGATCTTCATAGTTAAATAATCCCATTTACACTTAAATGCAACTCTGGCAAATAGCATTCTCACTTTTAACCTCAGTTATCATACTGTGCTTAAAATTATAGAAATAACAGCCAAGTTATTTATTGAAACTGACTAGAAAAGTATTACTTGCACAATATACTTGCACAAATCCAGATTATTTTAAAAAAATTAAAAGTACCTTTCATGAATCTTTCTTATTTAAAATTTAAATAATTTTATTTAGATTTTATTAACATTTAGGTAAAATGAATTTTATTTAAATTTTAAATAAATTTTAAATAATTTTAAACCTAACATTTGACAACAATTAAAAATTGTAAGATAGTCTTGCAATTTAATTGGTTTTCAAAAGCAAAGAAAATAACACTTTCATTTTTTATTTCTTTCATGTCTCATATCTGATACCACAGGCAAAAAAGACCAATGTCGGCTGCCAATTTTAAGCTCCTCCATCTACGTTGAAATTATTTTAGGGTAGTTTCCTGTTGGATTAGGATACTCTGACTGAGGTCCTGCTGAGGAGGATGGTCCTTCCTCTCTATTTATTTGATTGCAATTTACCTAGTAAAGAGACCATTTTCTGTTTTCTCTGATGGATGTCAGATATCAGTTTACTTAGCAGACATTCAATGAATGAAAGACTGTTCAAAAATGCCAGAGGGCTCAGTATGGTTAATACATATATTCTGAAAACATCTACAATGGGTCTGAATAAAAAGCACTGTCAGTCAAGCATCAGACAAATAACTGAGCTTTATTGAATAGAGGGGACAACAAGAGTTATGGTAACTATTCAGTGTCAGAGTCTATGAAACAATGCAGAAAGCTGGTAGAAAAACTTCTTAGAACTGCTTTGGGAATACTGTCAGGCATTGAATACATTCACCAAACACAAATGGCAAATTAATTAGCAAAAGCCTCGAGCTAGGTTTTTGAGAGATATGGCCAGCCCATGCTATATTAGCATGAAGCACATTGCCTGACACCAGGACCAGGGAGACACTGAGAGAGCACCAGACCCCTGACACTGATAGTGCTTAGCTACTGCCTTGCTCATTGGCTCCATTTTGGTCTGTTCCAGCTGCCTAATTCCCAAATTACATGGACGAGCAGTTCTGGGGCAAGTTTGCAGCTGCTACTGAAAAGCAGAACACGTAATGCAGCATTGGAAAGGACTCCACACGCAGCCCTCTAACCAGGAAGGCTTTGCACCATTCGTCCCTGCCCTTATGCCACATCCCAGGAAAAGCACATGCCCTGCTTCTTGCAAGAAAAAAAAGTGACTTGAAATATTTTTAACACTTTAAAAAGATCCACCAAATAGTGACTTTGGGGATCTGGAGAGGCCAAAGGCCTTTTAGCACATAGGTGGCCAATCTGATTTGAAAGAAATTAACCCTAAGCAACGCTGGCTTGAGCCATTTTTACCTTTGTGACGGAAAACATGTATACTCTCCCTTCTTCCTTCTTCAGGTCATTCATAAACATTGGTGCACCCACAAGCAGCACGTCTGTCACAGAATCCCTGTTGACGTCCACTGAACACACCACACTGCCAAAGTAGGAGCCAATCTGAAATCAGTAGTAAATGGGTTGTCAATGTATATGGTTTTTGTAAATCATGTTTCAGCACCTGACTCAGAAAACTTACACGCAGTAAGATTCCAGTATAAATGAATTTTGATGAATTAAGTTACTCTGTAGCATGCTCCATTGCTGGAAGAATTATATCCTTACACATATTTCACTGTTTCTGGCCCATAGTTGCTGCTATGGCTTTACCACCCAGCAACACAAATGCCAACAAAAAGTAAGATATGGGAAGTATATTTTTGATAACTGCACATGAAATTACCCAACCTCTGATCTACTCTCAGATTTGCCTTACAGATGATACCAAAACCAACTAAAACAATTCCTCCTTCTCAAACAGAGGAAATGAGATTGAGCTTCCAGAACTGTCATCTGATGTAATCTACTTCGTAACTGCTCAGGCAGAACAGAGTTCATTGAGTCTCTCCCAGTAGGAATTGTTGACAGAAGGCTACATTAGTTAGATTTGTATATTATCTTTTACCACTAATTGGATGACCTCCTAAAACACTGTTTAAGAGTTACAGCTAACCTCATTGAAATAGTCTAGTAGCAGAGAAAAGTTCAAGTGGATCCTAAATGCTTTGAGACAAAGAGGAATTTTCAAAACAAATTGTGATTTACTGCTGGGTCAATAAAAACAGATTCCTCAAAGTCTGTGTTCATGACCAAAATATACTTGCCTGCTCGCCTCTCTGGGACTGTACAATTGCAATATTACCATCACTATCAACATCATAAACCACCACTCTGCCAGTGTAGTTGGATCTTGGTGCACCAGCAACAAAATAGACAGAGCTCACAGTTGAGAGAACAGCAACAGAATAACCTGAGAATAGAAGCCAACATTTAATATATGTGAGAGACCATTAATTACAATTTATCAGTTGGTTATCCATAAAGGCACAGAGTCATAAAGGTCAATCTGATATGTTAATTGCAGAGAGTGACGATTCCAGATGGGAAGTTATGTTGCCACATATGCATAAAATTTGCAGTATTCTCCTGGAGAGAACAATGACACACAGATCAAGTTGAAGCAGGTTTACAGAATAACATGGACAATAGCTTAGTCTATTCAGTAAAATGTAGACCACAAAAATGTCATGCTTGTAAAGGAGACAGAAAAAAAATGTGCAAAGAGTATCCTTGGAAAGAAGAAGTAAAGAAATATGAGATGAATGTTTGAACCAGTCTTCAGGCTAGGGAGGAACACCTAGCTTTTGCAAAATTTGCAGTGCATTTTCCCACAGCTCACCAAACCACAGACCAGTGATTTGCCTGAATAGAAGAGGCTACATTAACAGCTTGTCAGCTGAAGGGTTGATTGAACTTCTTTGAACATTTTAATCCTCATTACCATTATTCTAGCTTTTGTTTGCTTTCAGGAAACATTGTTTAATACCTGCAAAAACGTAAACATGTATTAGCAGTATAAATCTAGCATTAGTACATACTTTGGATTTCTGTGGTTTAGTTCCAGCAAATTTAAGAAAAGAAAACAAAGTAATTCTTTATAAAGTCTATAGTTAAATTCAATAACAAAATGCCAGTGATGGGACAGAATACGCAGATCTGCAAGCTGCAGAACAATATGAGGAGCACAGTCTAAAATGATTATGCCTTCACTTTTATATCACACCAGTATAATTCAGATTTTTTTTTCAGACACAGGGTGAGAACAACTTTTGTGACAGGAAGTTCAATGAACAACTAAACAAGATTTTATTCTGCAAGTTAAGTACACACCTTCCTAATTAATACAGAATACAATAATTTGAAGTGAGTGGGAGCAGTGCAGAACAGGGGCCAGTCGAGCAGGCTGCGATGTTCTAGTAGCTCTTTAACTTATGTTCCCGCAAGATGGTGAGAGAGAGCTGGTATGGAGAGCTCCTACTAGAGGACAGAAAGTGGAAGGGAAATACAGGAAAAGAAAAGGCAACAACATTGTTTACTCCAGAAAGATTAAAGTAAATACACTAAAGTCGCCTTGTAGAGAAAGGAAATTACATGAGCTTTTAAAAATTATTAAGAAAATTAAGTAAGAGAAAGTCTGAAGAGATCATATATGCAAAAGGGCTACTGCTCATTTGGTTGGGTTTAGATTTATTCATTTTGTTGGATGCAAGCAATGCTGAGCCATAGGGGAAAAAAGTGTATGTTAGTTACAAAGATCATATTATTAAATAACTTCAAGAATAAGAAAGTCATAGATGTTTAATGTAGTAGCATTATTCAAGGATGAAACAACAGAGCAAGTATGTTGAAGGTTTACAGAAAACATTTCAATGAACTGAGAATACAGACTGACTGGCTTTATTGGGTCACAAAAACATGTCAAAATGCATATGGACATTATAAAGAAAATCTCTGTTAAGTGGCAGTAATACTCAAAATCTATAAACTGAACTGCAAAAGGCTGAGAAAACAGCAAGCACATATGAAACAACAGAAAGTCAATCAGCTCCTCATCCACATCGAACTGGGGAAGAACACTCAGATACTGTAACAGAAGCAACTCACAATGATCAGTGTGATTCACCAGGCAGCCTTTTCTAATCCCTTGATTTATTATGTCTCTGTGACTATGCTGGTTTTGGCTGGAATACAGTTAATTTTCTTCACAGCAGCTGGTGAGGAGCTGTGATTTGGATTTATGCTGGAAATAGTGCTGATAACACAGGGATGTTTTAGTTACTTGATGAGCAGTGCTCACACAGTGTCAAGGCCCTTTCTCTCCTGACCCCACCAGTGAGGAGTCTGGGAGGGGTTACAAGGAGCTGGGAGGGGACACAGCCAGGGCAGCTGCCCACAAATGACTCCAGGGTGTCCCAATCCACACGTGGCACACTCAGAGTACAAAGCTGGGGAAGAAGGAGGAAGGAGGAAGGAGGGAATGTTCAGAGCGATGGCATTTGTCTTCCCAAGTCACAGCTGTGTGTGTTGGAGCCCTGCTGTCCTGGGGGTGGCTGAACACCTGACTGCCCATGGAAAGTGGTGAATAAATCCCTTGTTTTGCTTTGCCTGTATGCATGACTGTAACTTTCTCTCAGTCTGTATCTCAACCCAGGAGTTCACTCACTTTGACTCTTCTGACTCTCCCCCATTCTCACTCCTCTTAAGAGGAATGACAGAGTGGCTGCTTAGCTGCCAACTGGGCTTAAACCACAGCAGTGACAAAGACTGATATTTTTTCAGTTTACCACTTTGATATTAGTAAAAAAAAAAAAAAAAAAGGTCAAGTTTTTATTCAATGAACTGTTTAACAGTACATTTTTTTTGACCAAAAATTGTTTTCACATTCTCAAATAATTTCTTTACTCAAATATGGTTAGAGGAGAACTTTCCAACTTCTTTAATATCTGAATCAAGGTCTCATACATTTCCAGATTTGTATTTCGGCCCCTTACCTAGATATGAGCTATGATTTCTATCCTGTAGAATCTTCTCAAACACATGGCTTGGAAAGGTGGTGACTCTGTCTGAAGACTCCTGAACTACTGTTCCACTCCAGTCATAGGCCCCAACTGCACCCAGCAGCAGAACATCCTTTAAGAAATAAAAGTCAACATTTTAGAACTACCTGATTCAAAAAAGTGTGAGCAAAGCTGAAGGTCCCATGCATAATTTTCTGCTTCACTGTGTTCAAGCCAGCGACACAGACTAAAGCCTGCAGGGAGCTGACAGGAGCTACTCAGTTGCCAGTCATGTGCAGGACTTTACTGACCTATTAAGAGAAATTATCACCCTTCTACTGCAAGAGGCCAAGTGACTGGTTTAGTTCCCATGGCACTGCAACTCATGATAAAATGGGTTTATTTAAACACTGTGATAATTTCCTAAGTCTGTCCATGCTGAGGCTGGGCTTGCTAAGTCCATGCTTTTATGCACCCACGATCCTCAGAAGACTGAAGATCACACGAACGCATTACAAAAAGAATTAAAGCCCCTTTTCTTGACAACCAAAGTGACAATGACTGCACATAAAATGCAGTCATTTGCACATGATGCAAATAGATACAGTTTAATTCTTTACATAAGGAGATGTTCTTGAGAGAACAGTTAAATCTAAAATCCAAATTATCACGGCTTATTATATAGAATACTTCATACAGAAACTTTATCTTGTACACAAAAACAAACATGGTTTTATTTATTCAAGTTATTACAATTCTTCACTAAACTGAGATACTGTTACAGAAAACTGCAATAAATTTGAATGTGTAATTTTCCTGAAAAAATGCCCATATGTTTCTCATTTTTTTCATTTTTTAACATCAACTGCTTCATAATTTAAAACTTCAATTTGTGCAAATACAGAGGACTTCTAAAAAATTATTTCATTCATCTTTTAGGGCTATGAGAAAGAAACAACCTGTGTGTATTTTCAGTTGAAAGCTTATTGAACCACATTTGGATTTTACAAGGAGGACTTATTTGATAAAGGTAATCTTAAATGATTAGCACTAAAATATATCTGATTTTCTGGTTCTAATTTTTAAGTGAAATATGCTTTAAACAAACATTATTAATTTTATAGTTTATAGAGAAATTATTTTCAAACTTGATTTATTTAGATGTTGGTGACTGCCTACCAGCTTTACAATGTAGGTAGTCAGCAACCTGTGGAATTAAATATTTCCTGCTACGTGAACTTAGAGATCACTGAAAATCATTGTATTAACACATCTTAAAATGAAAAATTCTATAATACAACTATGCTTATTAATGTATATTCAACTAAAAAAAATAAAAGGGCAACTCGATATTCTCCTGCTTGTAAAAAGTTCTTAAAATTGGACATCATATTTTTATTTCTCTTTTCTTACACTTATGTGTATATATGCACATCTATTTGTATCATTAAATAATTGAACTCACATACCTTTTTTTGTGAGTAATATGCACTGAAGCCCACCTGTGACATTTCCATTTGGAAAGTATCACCTTGATCAGTACCTGGTAAAACAGATACACATATATGGTTATCTCTCTATAACCCCACAAGATCCAGTCTTGCTGCCTCTGAGTTGAGCTGTTCAGGGGCTGTATGTACCCACCAATTTAGCTAAAGCATTTACAAACAATGGAAACCAAAGCTGGTAAACTAGAAAATTTGGAGGATTTAATGTCAAATTTATAAGATGGAGCCATGAGCCATGATATAAGTCTCTTCCAAAAAAGGGGCAGAAGATGATAGTCAAGATGGTTTGGATCAGTTTGGACAGTCTTGCCACTGTGGCTGGTCTCTTTTTGTGTTTCCTGGGAAGCACTAATACCCTGGAATTAGCAGCTTCAATGACTGTATATTCACAACTTTCAAATTGAATAGGAATTTTTATTTTTATAGGACTTCTATTGTAATTGTCCTGAAAAATACTGTGACATCCATTTCCTAAGCTAGATGGATGGGAATTCAGTGGGAGTACTCAGCAAAAAGACCTATTCCCTTGTTTTGAGTGGCAGCATGGGCCTAGCAAACAATAAATGAAAGTGAAAGAGAAGGAAGATTTCTTCCTCAGCACAGGAAAGTGGCAGACCTTCCTTAAGCTACTTAGGGAGTTGAGAGCAGGTTACACATCTCCAGTGTAAGGTCTGAGTTTTAACTTAATTTTAAAAGCTGGCTTTTGGGGCAGCCAAAATATCTCTGTGTCACCTCTGCGACACCTTCCTCTGAGCAATACACAGGACTGTGGGTGGTGCTAGGGAGAGGCCTGGTAGGCACCACAGAAATTGCATTTTCAGTTCTGTGATAAGTAACCCAGTCTTATGGTTTTTTTGGGTGGTTTTATTGTTTGTTTGTTTCAATTTAAAATGGCTTAGGAGTCACACAGGTGACGCTCACAAACAGAAGGATACCTTTATTCTTCTGGTGGTAACAAATACGTTTAGTTGTATATGGAAAAGCCTCCATACCTGGAGCCCGTAACATGACAGAAATTTTCATCATCTGGGGAATGTTTTCCCCAAACTGCATAAATTAACTTGACGCTCAGGCTAATTAGGGGTGGAGTAGCTGGGGGAACACCAGAGCCCTCCTGCTGAGCAGACTGCAGCTCCAGCTACCCATTATTTTCACAATACTGCACTAAACCGAAGCTAAATAAAATCATAAGCTTGTCAGCTGGGAGAATCTGATCTATTTTTTCCAAGATGTTGAGTATTTTACCTTCTATACTAAAAATGCGCTCTCCAAGTGTTCCTGCTTCTTCCAGTAGTGCAGCCTCAGATGACACATTGAAGAAATATTTTTCTGTTGGATGACTAGCAATTCCCTTGATTTCTTTAATTAAGTTTTTAGTATCAAGTTCATGCCTTATTAAGTATCCCAAAACCTTGTGTAAAGAAACAAACAAACAAACAGCAAAATAAGAAGAGAGAGAGAGAGATATCATGGTGCTATTCCATTTCCTTCTGTACTATTTTAGCAAATATTCTACATATTAAAAAAAAGTACCTTTACTCATATTACTGAATTGCTTATAAAGAGTTCATTTCTATGCAAGGGACCATTCATACAGGAAAAGTACATAAGGCTTGGCAAGAGAGAAAATCACTGAAGTTGCCCAGGTGATTCTAGTCTTGCTTTTTCAGCCAGTGAAAAGACCAGTATTTCCACCACTTCAGAGATTTAATTTGACTTTATTCAGTCTCAGCAGTGTAACAATGTGTGCACTACATACCACTTTTGTATAGAAGATGCACTTTCATACATACACACCAAAACAATCTTTCAAACACGCAGTAATGTATAATTTTAGTATTACTTACAGCAATGCCAAATCTGGTGATGTTGTCTTCATTGCATTTACCTATGACTGTTTTCAGGTTGGAGCCATCGTGTGACTCACCGTCTGTCACAACCACCATGACCTTGGTGGCTGTCGGGCGTCCTCCCGATTCGGCAGAGAAGGCATACTGCCTGTTACAAAACATTGGGTTTATCACACATCAATCCATAACGGATGGAACCCAGGGCATATACACAATGAATATGTCCATCACTGAATTAGAACAAGTCACTTCTGTAGTGCATCAGAAATGTAACCAAAGAAGCAGGAAAAAAAATATGTAGGATTGGAAGGACTGGATGATGTCCAGTAAATACACATGTAAATTCCACGAAAAGCAATATATTTTTTTGTACAAATATTTCTAAATGAAAAGGGGATTTTATCAGAACTATTAAAGTTTTATGACACCAAGAATTGCTATAACCAAGCTCAGACAAAAATGGAATAGAATTAATAGTATGTTTCTCAATAGTACTGCAAATACTGACTCCCATTAAAAGCTGAATTTGTTCCTAAACCAAATTCTCAAGTTCATTTGATTCAGCATGTATTTTGGCCTAGTGTTCCGTACTTGATTAAACTTCAAACAGCATCATCGTGTTGAGAAATGGACCTGGTTTGTATACATGTTCAGAATCATGAAACATTGGTTTAAATTTTCCATATTTTTTCATACTCATGGTGCTGCAGTGACAAACTGACAATAGACAAGAGGTTTTATTTTCTCTGCAATCAAACAAAGCCTGACCTGCCAACACAAAGGTTACTGGGCCCAGTAAATCCCTGGATAAACTTTAGTTCTTTCAGTGGTTTTGTATCTTCCCTAAAACCTTGTCCACTCTGTTTGACACATGGTCATATTTAGGGATCTGTGACACAAGATGCAATTCTGTTAGGTACCAGAATTCCTTTAGAGTAGAGTTCAACCCAATGGTTAACTACATGCTTTTCAGCAATTCTAGTTTACATATTTTTGTACCAATCTGCATGGGACACTGTAAATGTACCTGATGGATTCCGGCTAGTGCTGGGAACCTACTCCAGAGGCCCTGGGCACGTGGCCTTCCAATGGGAGTGAAATTCAAGATGTTCTCATTGCCATGTAAGGTAAGTTACAACAGTTGCACAGTAAATCATCAATGCACCTCACCTTGCATTGTCAATGGCTTTGAAAGTATTAGTGAGATCTCCTCCCTTCTGAAACGTTTCCTCCATTGCTTTAACAACCTCATCCTTTGTTTGATATGTATTCAAGTTAAAGACAACACGGGGATCATTAGCGTACTGAATTAAACCCACCTATGCAATAAAAAAATGGTGTTAGATTACGATGTTTTACAATTAGTTATATAGAATCATGATGCCTACTTATGTGTCAGGTTGGTGTAAAAGGTCTGCAAATGCACAGTTCTCTTTCAACACACATAAAACAAATTAATATTAACACATTTGAAAAGCAAAGAAAGCTAAAATGCTCTTGGACTTTATATCATTTGTTATGGACTACAATATGTTACTGCAAACAATCTGAAATAGTAGACATTAAATGTTTGCTTGGTTACTTCTGGAAGGGCTGATGGATAGCAATAATACAAGGCTCTGGGAAAATGAGAAAATAGCAATAGTTATACAAGTTGAGAGCATCTCAGTCTGATCTCTTGCAAGGAAGCCCTAAAGGTTAGTTACTTTACAGCACTGCAAATCCTACTTTTTTAATGTAGGAGAAGCTAAAGACATATGATAAGATGTGCATTTCAAACAAAATGGAAAAAAGAGAAGATGCTAAAGGTGAAGTTCAGAGGGAACTGAGCAGGAAGCCTAGCTTTTAAGCACCTCACTTCCAAAGTAGCCCAAGGAAGAAGGCAGCCTTTGGGAGAGAGATTTCCAGTGCCCCAGTCTTTGTTCTCAGAATTGTTTAGGAAAAATGGACAACTGCAAAGACAGAAGATGTTTAAAACAAAAATAGGCAATAAAATTTTCCTTACCATCATCAAATCATAAGGGAAAAAAACCCCTCAAAGATCAGTGAGTATAAACCAGCAGGAAAAACTCCTGTTTTAAAGATGCAGCAGTTGGAAAGCAAGAGTTGTATGAAAAGCCCATTAAAAATCTGTTCTACTTTTATCACATCCCCAAACACTATTTTCAACTACTTCTACATCTAATGCATGAAAGAGATCTAACTCCCCTAAATACAACATAGACTTCTATTTCAGTTAACGTACATTTTGGATCAAATTACTAATCCCTTTTGAAATATGATAAGCATGAGATAAAATTCCCAGCACTGAATAGGATAACTGTATAATCTTTGAGGGAGGTACTGTAGTTACACAAAATTGGGCTTGGTTTCCTTTAAAATCGGTTGGTTTAGTTTGGTTTGGTTTGGTTTGGTTTGGTTTGGTTTGGTTTGGTTTGGGGGCTTTTTCGGTCTTTCTCAAATATGTGTTTGACTTACCTGGGTCTTGTTAAGGCCTATGTCTAAGCCTTGCACAAATTTTTTCAAAAATGCCCGCACTGCATCCCAGGGATAAATGCTGTTTGACTCATCACAAACCACCACAACATCTATAACAGAGGAACACTCTAAAACAAAAATAAGAAGTGAACAGTAAATGCATTTGCAGTCTCAATATACTCTTCAGCTAAATCCAGAGGTGTGTATTTAAATCTCACACAGGCAACCCTTCAGACCAGAAGGCTTTGCCAGAATGAGGAGTCAATAGGAGTACATGCAGGGTTTAAGCCTGCATGGGCGCAATGCCTCTGAGTACAGAGGACTAAGATCATACTAGCATGAGAATCAGATCACATTTGTCAGTCTTTACATATCAGTCCTTTGATATGACTTTGCTTTTGGCACATACATTTTTTTAAGAAATCAAAATTAACAGTCCCAAACACAATATCTGCCGGTTTTGTTTGATTTATTTGTTTGTTTTTTTTATTGAATCTGTTTTGCACATGTTGCCTTACTTTGAACAGCAGGAGAAAAGCTTCTTAGGATCTCGAAACTTGGACTGATTTCAGAACAAACTCCTGTTGCATAGTATTGTCTTCCACACTGTTGTGCCCACAAGGGACCACAAGTCTTAAAAAATAACAAAAAAAAAGAAACTATAAAAATAACAAATACTTGTCTCACCATATCTATACACAAAACCATCACAAGCAGGAAGGCAGGCACACAGGATCAGCGAGGCTCTCCCGCGTTATCGGGCCAAGTCCCTTCGGCCAGGGTCACCCCTGTCCCGCAGCTCCTCGGGACAGGAATCCCTGCCGAGCCGCCCTCGGGCTCCGCGCTGCAGCGCCAGCGGCGGCCGCCAGGTGGCGGCAGCGACCCGGGGACACGGCCCGGGACAGGCGGCACCGAGAGCGGGAACCGTCAGGGGAGGGGGGACAGTGACAGGAGAGGGGACAGTGACAGGAGAGGGGACAGTGACGGGAGAGGGGGGGACAGTGACAGGAGAGGGGACAGTGACGGGAGAGGGGGGGACAGTGACAGGAGAGGGGACAGTGACGGGAGAGGGGGGGACAGTGACAGGAGAGGGGACAGTGACCAGAGAGGGGGGGGACAGTGACCGGAGAGGGGACAGTGACGGGAGAGGGGGGGACAGTGACAGGAGAGGGGGGACCGTGAGGGGAGGGGGGACAGTGACCAGAGAGGGGGGGGACAGTGACCGGAGAGGGGGGACAAAGAGAGGAGAGGGGGGACAGTGACGGGAGAAAGGGGGGACAGTGACGGGAGAGGGGGGACAGTGACCGGAGAGGGGGGACCGTGACCGGAGAGGGGGGACCGTGAGGGGAGGGGGGACAGTGACAGGAGAGGGGACAGTGACCAGAGAGGGGGAACAGTGACTGGAGAGGGGGGACAGTGACCGGAGAGGGGGGACAGTGACCAGAGAGGGGGGACAAAGACAGGAGCGGGGACAGTGACAGGAGAGGGGACAGTGACAGGAGAGGGGACAGTGACAGGAGAGGGGGGGACAGTGACCGGAGATGGGAGGGACAGTGACAGGAGAGGGGGAACAGTGACGGGAGAGGGGGGACAGTGACGGGAGAGGGGGAACCGTGAGGGGAGGGGGGACAGTGACCAGAGAGGGGGGACAAAGAGAGGAGAGGGGGGACAGTGACAGGAGAGGGGACAGTGACAGGAGAGGGGACAGTGACAGGAGAGGGGGGGACAGTGACCGGAGAAATGGGGGACAGTGACAGGAGAGGGGACAGTGACCGGAGAGGGGGGACAGTGACCGGAGAGGGGGGACAAAGACAGGGGAGGGGAGACAGTGACAGGAGAGGGGACAGTGACAGGAGAGGGGACAGTGACAGGAGAGGGGGGGACAGTGACCGGAGAGGGGGGGACAGTGACAGGAGAGGGGGGACAGTGACCGGAGATGGGGAGGACAGTGACGGGAGCGAAGGGGCCAGTGACGAGAGAGGGAGGACAGTGACCGGAGCTCGGACCGGAGCAGGCCGGACAGCTCGCAGCCCCCGAGAGCCTCGTCCCGACGGGAATTCTCCCCATTTACAGGGCAAACCGCACCATGTCCCTCGCGGGGAGCGCTGTCCCATCCGGCTACACCCCGGGAGCGGTCTGCCCCTGGCCGCACATCCCCCGGCCACGCGTTTCCTTGGCTTTGGGGGAAAGTGACCCTGCTTCGCTGCTGAAAACGATCTCTGTGGAAAGGAGTCTTTTCAGCTGGATCAACCAGCTGCTATTTACATCTTTATACATCTTTAGATGTACTCATGTCAACCACACATTAAGACAGTATTTTGCCGTGAGAATATAGGGGGAGTTGTGTGTGTGTGGGTTGAGGTGGTGAGTTGGTGGGCGTATTTCCTTCTTAAAAGAAAACATTAGAAACTCAAAGAAATAAATATAACCTCTACATAACCTCTCTCCAACCGTTCTGTGAGAAATCATAGTTTCCTTCTATATACAGTCTGCTTGCACCCACCTCTATTTAGGAAAAGAGGGACTATTACACTTTTCTCAAGAACACTGGAGGGCAGAAAAAGGTAATTAAATTCAAAAGTAAATTGAAAATGAGCTAAATCACCCACTGGTTTCCCGGTGAGAGACAACATCAAACTATCCTACGGTATTTGACCAGATGGTTGATTTTCTAGATAAGAAATAAAGTATATCCACATTATCTGATCTTGAGAGAAGTGCTTTTTTTAACTGCTACATGGGGCATGGCTAGTTCTTACTGAAAGAGACAGATTTTTAGAGAGGTGAAAGGTACAAACTAAATCATCTATATGAAGCTGGAGGAAGGTTGCTGGCCTTTAAAATTACAGTTCTTTTTAGATCAGTCCTATTTGCCTATTTTCTAACGTTTTTTTCTATATTGGTGGTAGTTCAAAACTGTGATCTTAATCTTGGAGCAAAAAGCAAAAATGTTCTAATAATCTTTGTTGATCTTCACAGGAAGAAAAGGGGGAAAGTAATATTCTAGTATTGCTTAAGTCAGAAATTTAAGATGCATCATTACTAAAGGGGAGATCACATATCAAGGACAGATGGACTTGAAAGGCAGGATGTTATAAAGGGGAGTAGACTTGCCCTTCAGGACTAACATTAAAAACACGGACATAAACTGGAAGGTGGCTGAATGGAAGGGAGAGAAGCAGATGGATTGGGCACTGGATGACTGCAGGGTGACTGCAAACACGCAGCCAGCATGCAAAGCAAATACAGCTTCAAGATGTGTGGTGAGAAGCTGTTGAGTAGGGGAAATACCAAATACACTATACAGCGCCTGGGAAAGACTCATGTGGAATACACCATAGACCTGGTCATGGATGTTTGAGAGAGGTGTATTTTAAAAAAGAACATTTCAGTCAAAAAAATTCCTATTTGCTTAGCATGGCAAAGGAGAAAGGTGATTGTGGGCTGTCAAATAGATAAAGAGATTTTACATGCAGGGAGATGAGAGCTGTTTTTTTCAACTAAAGGCACAGCACTGCTCAGTAAAAAAGCTAATAAAAATTTAGATGGGAAATCCAGAAAAACGTCGTTACCCATCAGTGAAATTCTTCAGCACCTCTCCAACAGGACTAAGCATGCCTCAGAGAAATGTAATGACCCTCTGGGAAATGACTGCCCAGCACTTGTAATACCTGTGGGAAGTAATCCCCTGGCATCAAACAGCCAAACCAGCAGGACTTGGGAGCTGCAGCACAGACATGCCAGCCTGGGTCACACTCTGAAGACAAAGAGCCCAGGGACTGAGCACAGCACAGACTGGGACGGGCAGATGGAGGTTGAGAGGGGCCACAGGAGGAAGGAGAACAGCGAGCTGGGAGGAGGAAACCCTGAAATAACCCACAGAGCCCATCACAGAGGCCAGCTGCCACAGACAGCTCGGAGCAAAGTCCCAGCTGGAAGCAGCTTGAAAATACGAGCAGGCAGTCCATGCATGGGGTTCAATACCTGCCACAACTATCTCATGGGGCTTTTGGTATTTGTTGAGGCTGAGTCACAGATAAGCACCTGTCTCCAGTACCTCATTCTCCTTATGTCAAAAAAGAACCCCTGTTAATGAAGACGTGACTGTTTATGTCTTAGAATTCAACCTGGCTTTTTTTTTTTTTTTTTTTTTTTTAATTCATGCGATTTAAGGAGAATCGATCAATAACATGTGGATCAGGAAATACTTTTTAACTGAGAGAAGTCTGAATATTATTAGAAAATGCAAATTTCCCTGCATGAGATATTTTAAAACACTGCAGTTACTAATACTGATTAAAAGTGGGTATGCATAAGACATTAACAGTAATTAAAAGTATTATTCAAGAGAGAGAATAAGATTTTTTTAATCAAGGCCAAGTCAACAAAATTACTGTTGCTGTATTTTGAAGTTATGAATAACTTTAATAATTCCGTAAGAACTGCTGGAAAGGTTGGAATTGGGCATGCTTCCAAGTACTTCAGTAAACTGAGCTACATGTTAATGAATATAATAAATTCTTGAATACTTTTGTGATTACTAGGAAGAAGCAACAAAAATTACTAAGCTTAAGGTCAGGCTAGAGCTCTTCTCTCTGTAATTTATTGTTTTACTTACTTTTTGCACATGGCTACATCAAACTGAAATACACCTACACGTCAACAGTTTCCATGCTTATGATTAGGATCATAAAAAAGCACATTAAACAGACATTCACTTCCTTTCCAGTAAGAATTCTATTTTGCAGACTCCAAGGACAGTGGTTTGTAGAATATACACTGAGAAAATGCATCCTCTTCCAAGCTCACTAACCAAATAAAACACATCACAAATCCAAGGGACTAGAGATACTGATATCTCAGGAGAACAGTGCCTGTGCAAGTGTGAATAACAGAGGAGAGATTATATGAAGTCTTTTGAGAGCACAACCAGAACTATACAATACTGCCTTTATTTAATGGTGGAAATATTCTTGCCCATATTGTCTGACTTAAATTACTGAGACATTATTTACAGTAAGATGTTTAGATAAACAGGAGAGACTTCATAATTTTCCTGTATTAATGACACATTTCACAATTGATTTTGGACCCTAGGTAATTGCAGTGGGATGTACTAATCCATGCTGCATAATAAAATACATTTAGCATGAAAAAATGTGGAGAATTCTGGTTTCTTGATTCTCCTCAGAAGTTTCTGTGTGTACTGCATATTATCTTGATACATACCAAAAATCCTCCAGTTTTTGAGTTCTGTATCAGAGTCAAGCCAAGGTTCATGTCCTTTTTAATTTCAGTCACATTTGGAATATTTATTAAAGCTGAAATGAAATAAGAGTAAGTAACGGCAGAATAATAAATAAGATGTAGAAGCAATTTACTAAGTTAGAATTTCTTTCAAAAAGTTGATTTTTCAGAATCTAAGGCACCTTTTCCAAACGGTTGCATACAATTCTGAGACAAAAGAAACAAAAGCCAATCTTTGGGGGTGAAAACATTGCTAACCATTCAATATAGACATCAATTAAGTATGGCCATTTAGAGTATCTGCCCTCAAGAGATCTGAAGGCAAAAGACAGGAAGAAACAATCTACCTATTGCATATGTTTGGCTGGCTGAGTAGCTGCAGCTGAGTAGCTACTGTTACATTCCTCAGGACACTGAATTCCCCTGATCCAGTATCAGGCTTTAGGCAAAAAACTGGAAGGTGTAGCAGAGGGCAGAAATGATTTGCACCACAAATAAAGGAGGCATCTCAGCACACACTGCTGCCTCGTATTTTCACAATAATGTATCCAGTCTTGAACTGCATTTTATAGTTTGTTTGCAAACACAGACACACACTCCTACCTGGTTAGGAAGGATAGGGACAGGCACCCCCTCGGCCACCCGCCCCTGGATGTCAGCACGGAGCCAGCCACTGGCTTTGGGACTCAGTGTTCCTGGCTCTTGGCTGGAGGGTAAAGACCCCAGCTGCTCCAGCAGGTGACACTGAGACCCCAGTGCCTCCAGCAGCTGGCCTGAGTACAGCGACAGGCATCATTTTTTGCTCAGACATGACATGTCTCATCAGCAAGGAGGCCTTGCAGCACACACACCCCTCCACAGACTCTGAGATTACGCAGACAGCTAGTTAAGAAAAGTTTTTCTCTGGTAGATTGGCCTTGTACTAACACAAGGGAAAACTGAAAAAGTGCAGCAAGACATTGTTAATTAGAACGTACCTTGTAAATTCAATTTTTTACATGTGTTTTTGGACACACCAACAGGGCATGCATATATATCTCCAGTTCTGTTAGCAGGATAACCACTCCAGGGTGAACCAACCAACAACCTAAAGGAAAAAGAACTTCATTAGGTCCCTAACAATACTGAAAAAGTCCAGCAGCAGCATTGCATGGCACACTACAGATAACATGTAGAGAGGCTTTCACGAGATACAGCACCCAAGACATTCAGATGTCAGAGTCCTCTCCAGAACTGTTCAGAAGCTGTACTTGCATGTCAATACACTGCACTGGATTCAGCAGGGGCAGATTTGGTGGAGAGGAAGAATGGGAGAGCTTTTGGGGATTCATTTGCCTCAAACATGGGTACTGTTTTTAATGTGACATTATGTAATGTCACATTACATTTCAGAGGGAATGCAATGAAGGTACTAATACACATAGATACATAAAAATTTAAAAATATATATGTTTGGGATCGAGAGATGTATTACTTATTGTTTTATCAGTTAATGGTTAACTGCTTCCTTTCAGGTTATTCTTTTAACTGATAAGAAGCATTTTCTACAGGATCTGCTCAGCAACAATCAAACACTTATGTCTGAGCTTGAGCACTACCACGCCTTGATAACACTGAGTCAGAAAGAAAATACTGCAGGTAGTAACAATCTGCTGCATAAAGTGTGTAATCCTGAACAAGAAAGTTAATACTTAGGACAATTTTGCCTGCAGCATAAAGTGATTCATGTTTTCTGACTCATTTCTTCATCTGCCATAAGGTTTCCTCCAAGGTGTGCTCCTCAAGACTTTTTAAATTTTTATCTGAAAGCCTTCAAAAAACTGTTTAGGTCACATTCTCAGTATTCTGGGAATACTGCTTAAGAACACCAATTTTTCATCAAAAGATTATGATCTCAAGGGTTATTAAAGTAAAAAAGATTATTGAAAAGCAGGGATTATGGTATTTGCTCCAGCAGCAATATGACTATTTTCAAACAGAACAATCCATGGTAGTAATTAATGCATTTTGGAGACTGTAGGAAGCAATGGGGCCTCAATACAGAATATTGAGTTCCATTAGAAACCATCTTTGTTTAGTTAGTCAATATGCTATTTAAAGCAAAATTGCTATTCTCTAAAATTTTATAGGTAGCTAACATAAATATACCTACCTACACTACAAAAAATTTGTGAAATTATTGTATTTCAAAGCAATTTCTATATGTCATATTATCTTCCTTGGGATCTTTCTGATTTTACTGCTGTGATGTTATTACTAGTGTGAATAAAATGGTTATTAAAAAAAACCTTTTAGATGCAAAAGAAAGAGTTTTAGACCTTTCTAGTTTGCTCAGAGAAAATACTGCTAACTGCATTTTCTTTTTAAAGTTTATTTCACCTTGATTAAACAAATAACATTATCAGTTCAGCTGGGGGGTTGGTTTCAGATTCTCTTTCTTGTGTGTCTGGGTATTTTAAGAATGCCTAACTCTTCTCAATTACCTTGTTGAAAAAGGGTGATCATGCAGGCAGCAGGAACAGGACTTTGTGTACTGCTATCATCTCTAAATATGCAGCTTAGGTTCATATAAAAATTCCTCTCTCTATCAAAACAATGTACATTGCAGTAGCTGTGAGGAGGCCTCTGATTTTCTTGTTATTTTATGAATGTTTCTGAGCCTTTTCAGCACAGTGGAAACCAGAACCTCCACAGCTCAGGACCAAATAAACAGAGCTCATAAGCCACTGCTGGACTGGTCCTGTGCCAACAGATAACAGATAATCTGCAAATACTTGCAGTGACACAGAGGGCTGGAGCTGGCCAGGGTGGGAGGAAGAAGGAGGAGGAACAGAAGGAAGATATGGTGTTACAGTCTCCCACCTTGGTAGGTACTGTTGAGTTAGGTACAGGTATAAAATGCTAACTATGCTGATGGGAGAGAAGGGGTAGGGGTTTTTGTGGAAACAGGAAACAGTTTTAAAATGGATAGCAACACTGTGTGTGCAACATCGGAATCTGGAACAGCTTTCCAGCTTTAACTGTCAAGCTGAACATTGCACTGTGTACATTTACAAACATTCACTTTTTTTTTTTCTAAGTTTACCAGAAGGCAAACTTATTTCAGAGTCCTTGCAGGATTACAGCTACCGTTCAGAGAATGGCTTTGTACCTTGGAAATAGCACTGCGACCACTCCCGTCTGGTCATGAAACTCACTGTGAAACTCTGTGTTGTGCTGGCACAGCTCTGCAGCCACAGGTCCTGAGAGCTCAGACCACACAGTTTCACTCACAAGAAGAGTGAGTGAGAAGAAGAGGAACAGAAGCATGTTTGAGCACTAGCTGACCCCAATCCAAGGGGGTTTAACTACTCCAAGCTAACTCCAAGCTACACCCCAGCTACTGACATACACTAGAGACAAACATCATCCCTGCTTTAGCATTTGCTAAAAGCTGTTCTCTCCTTTTCTGCATGCATGCTTTTGCTCATTCCGTGGGCATTATTTGCCCTCCCATTTTCCCTGCCCTCAACATTAACTGCAATCCAGACAGCGGTTTATACCAAGGAACCATCACTTCTAAAACTTGATATTCACAAGATAATTTTACTTTTAGTACCCCGAAACTAACCTTGGAGCTGCTGCATGGTACAAACAGGAAAATGTAAGATGAAACAAGATGAACTTTTCTCATTTTAAATCCAAATTTAAATCAGTGCCAAGTAAAGAAAATTAATTTTGTCTTTCATTTGTCTTGCACTCCTCATAGATTACTAGGACTTATTTTATTAACTTATTTTTCTGTATTCCTTATAGGTTTGCAGAGTCTGTGAATTTCAATGCATGTCATACTTGCATGGTAGGCGAAAAAATGCCACTCCATCCACAGAATTCACACTTAGAACTGATTGTTACTGATGGTGATTTTCAGAAATGAACAGAGCTATGAAACTCGTTCCATTATTTGACTTAACTAGTCTAACCTGTCATCAATACATACCTGAGAAAAAATTATTAACTGACTTATGCCAAGTTTAATCCTCTACTTTTAATTGCCAGCCTTAAAGGCTCTAGGAAGTAACATAATTTCTATTCCTTTTGTATTCTTTGCCTTATGTTTAATACCAGCATTAATCTACATAAGAAATCAGAAAGTACTACTTGCCTTTCAAAATTAACATACACCATTACTAGGGAGTTACACAACACTGCTCTGGGAAAATGCATGTGTATCTCTCTGAAACATCAGAAATGAAGACGGCAAGAGTGCATCTGGCTCGCATCCCGCTAACTACAAATTTTTTTTACTGCAATTAGACAGGATGCATGAAACAAACTGAAATGGAATATATCAGGAAAGAATGCAAGAGAGTAGTACTAAAATACTTGAGAATGCTTTCCAAATAAACTGTATCATGCATGTATTTTTTAAGGTTCTTTTCCAGCTATGAGTTAATTTATTTTTACAAAAATATTTATTTTTACAAAACTTCTTTACATGTCCTTGTAGATCATCTTTACAAAGTACTGTAGAGAGTATAATGTAATACTCCTACTGATGTTATTCTCCAACACTGTATACAAAGCAATGGCATTAGAAAGTCAAATGAAGTTTAGCAGCAATGCCTTACCACACCAGCTGCAGGAGTGGCAGATCAAAGTGCAACAGGAATTATGTCTGGGAAATTACACCATGACAAAGCCAGTCATCAGCAAACTGTGATGTAGCAGAAAGCAAAATCAGAATTCCTAGCAAAGGGCTGAATTCCCAGCTGTTGTCAGAGCATGTTTTATATTTTCTGGTTTCCTTTTTTTCCCCCTCTTTTCTCATGTATTTGCTTTTATTATTTTGTGTTTAGGTTTGTTTTCTAACCATGAAGATGGCTAATAGGAAAACAAAAGCAGAAAGACCCTCTTAGATAATCTGGCCTTTTTTTCTACAATTACAGGAAGTGGTGAGTTGATATGGAGACCAGAAAACTCTTTATGCTCATAGATGCTTCTCTGCACACAGTAGAACACTTCTCACATCTAAAACTTCTGATCTTTTCAACAAGAATCAAAAGTTCAAAAACTACAGTGAGCTATGGCAAGACAGTTTGAGTGATAAACTCAGAAGTCCTGGAAAATAACAAGCCAGAGTTTCTCCAAGCAGGAAAATGGCAAACTGTGGTGCAGTCAGGGAAAACAAAACTGGGTAAAGAACTGAGCATTAGCAGTAGTTCTAGCATTGAAAAGACAGAACTGCAACAATGGCAGCTTCTGTTAGGAAAAAAAAAATACCCTTCTCAAAAGAAACAGCCTTCCTCATTAAAATCAGAAAGCTTTGAAAACATAATTATTTCAATAGAAGCTCATACAGAAAAATGTCTTTTTGGCAAAATATCTTATTGGTCTGAAGAGGCAGCACAGAACATTAGGAGAAAGGCCACTGTATTTGGTGACCAGTGAGCAGTAGACAATGATTTTTAAAACTATTTTTGTAGTCCAATAATTATGTGATACATCAGTAAGTGCACTGTATATTAAGGTGTCATTACTGACATGTGAGATGAAATAAAATATTTTAAGACAGAAAAATCACACTATATAAACTCAGAATCAAAATATTTTTTAAAATTGCTATTTCTAAGCACACAGACACAGCTGAGCATGTGTCTGAAGACATGTATGTAGGAAAAAGCATTTTAATAGCTATCTACAACTATTCCAGTCTTTCTCACTTGAGACTATAAAACCAACTCTCAGTGTGGAGTAAGTTATCTCTGTTATCTCTGAAGAATGTAATGTCAGCTGCTGTTCAGGGAATGCACGTGCAAGATGAACTTGACAGGGTACAGTCTGGCTTTCTAAAAGATTATGTTTATAAAATAACAGAAATTTTAGTCTCAGTTTAAGATTAAAGTGCAAGTGACCTCTTGACAGGGAGAACTACAGCATAAACTGAATTATGTTTTTGTGGTGGCTAATTACTTGTGTGGTGAACTGCTTTTTTAATTGATGAGTTTCATTGGTATTCACAATTTTCCTCGAGTTCATTAAAGAGCTCCCATTTCAAAAATCAGACCAGACACTATGAAAAGCTTGAGCTGTGCTTGACTTGCAGGTTTGTCCTTTTTTATGAGCACCACATGCTCATCAATGCACAGTGGACCAGTGCTCAATTATCCTGGATCATCCGTCTCTAACACAAAAAAGTCTTCCTTGGTGGTTTGTGTCACAGCATCCCAACATGCACCAGACTCTTCAACAGTCCTGCATTCCTTTTTGGACTGCCTTTCCTCTTCTCTCTGAACTCATCTCCAAGCCAAAGTGAAAACCAGTACCAATTCTGCAAAAATTCTCCCTTTATCATTTCTTTAGTTCTTACTGCCTCAGGACATGCACCTCCCAGAAATACTGCTGAATAACATAGCTGGCATCTGCTGCATTTCTATATCTTTCCTTTCTACTCTTTGAGAGAGTACAGGAGGCTTTTTAAAGCTGTAGTTTATATAGCACCCTGTGAACTTATTAAGCAAAATCTAAGAAGTGTTAGAATTTTTGGTGGACGATAGACTCTGGATAACCTCCTTTGGGAAAAGATGGCACCCCAGCAGCACACAGTATGGTGAGCAGCCCCACTCTGCGTCTGATCAGAGTTTTCAAGTACATCACATTCTTGCTGCACAGTGATGATCTCTTCACAAAAGCATATGATAAATGCTCCCCTCAGACAGAAAAATCACCCTGATTTTTATCTCAGACTGTTTATCTTGTTCCCAGTTCAGCCATGTCAACAAGAACTCTGTGCATGGATTGCAGCCTCTGCATTGCTCACAGGAGAAAACAGCTCTACTGAACGACTTGAAAGAGATTGAGTGTTCTGTTTGGGTTGGGCAGGTTTTTTGTCTCTGGTTGGTTTTTTTGTTTTGGGTTTTAGGGTTTTTGTTTGGTTCTTTGTTTGTATTTTAATAATGCATACAGGAGAAAGCTCTATTGTCCAAAGAAAATGAAAACAGCCTAGAAATTAAGAGAACAAGACAGTAGAACATGAGTCACTTTTTTTTTTTAAAGTTTGCCTAATAATTTTTGAGCGAGGGACTGAAAATGGCTTTTCTTCTCTGAAGAGTGTCTAACAAGTCCTAGTTACTTGAGCACAAGCTGATAAAATTTCCCTGATTTTTGGATATAGGTCAGACACCATGCAGTGAAAAAACTAATGGTGAAGCATCTACATACAGAAAAGTTTACCAGATTCAAAATATTCATATACTTGGAGAAGATTGGTTGAACCCCATGGTTATAAAGGTCTTTTCCAACCTAAATGATTCTGTGATTCTGCAAAGTAGGAAAAGTTAGACCAAAGTTACTTTCTTTTTTGTTCTATCCAATTATCCAATAAAGTGGTAGTAGAGGAGTCCTTATATTAGAAGCAAAAATAAAAGAGGCAAATATAAAACAGAAATGGCTCAAATGGATCTGGCAGCTATTGCTTCTTCTTCAAGCTTACAGAAAAAACTCACAAGAAGTATAAAACACAGGGAATTTCTCCATGTATGAGGCAAAAACCATTCAATTCACTACAGAAACACATTCTTGCTCTCCTTCAATGGCTTTACACAGAAGTTGGTGTTTTGGTTTGTTTTTTTTTTTTTTAAGCAATCTCTGATCTGTGGGTGACTAAACACATAATTAAAGCAGGCAGAAAACGCGGTGAGAAGCCACCACAGCATCAGCTGAAGGGTGGGGGTAGGCTGGAAGCCTAACCAGCTGAGGGAGAGGAAATGCCAAGGTTTTAATTCGGAGGATACAGCTCTGCTTGTGTCTCCTGGTCCCTGGAAGCCAACACTGTGGGGACATCGGGGGTGGTTTGCGTGTGCAGCCGACGGAGCTGCGCGGTGCCCCCGAGCAGCGCCCTCACAAACGGGATGAAGAAATTCTGCCTCAGTAATTCTGTACTGGCTTTCCCAACTTTAACTGCACAACACATCTTCACATGCATTTCCATGGATTTCAGATTTCGACATCTTACTTTCTCACCCTCAAAAAGGTGCAGTGACTGAGTCTGTTGTCACTTAAGCAGAGCTGGCAGTTTGTGGTTGTTTGGGTTCTGACAGAGTTCCTGTCCGTGGAGAATGACACGTCTGAAGTGTCTCAGCATACCATAATATGTATAATCCGGTGTGGCTTTCTGCTCTAGACTTAAACGCACGTATACACAAACAGCCACTGAAGAGTTCAGTAGTTCTCAACTACTTTCAAAGACTTACAGTCGTCACACACAAAGCTTTGCGACTGCTAAGGCTGCTGAAGAGGAAGCAATGTATCTTCCATTCAGTGTGCTTACTCCCAGGAATATGTTAAAATTCTTACTAGGAAAAATATTTTACTAATTGCTCATCAAGTCCAATGTTGTGGCAACAGTGGATTTCAGTTCAAATTTTGTGGCAGAACAGATGTGGCAGACACGAGACATTGCTATGATTGTGTCATTATATAAATCCAAATACACCATCTATTGAGAAGCAAACAGTTAATACTATATCAGACATACATTTATATCCATTTAATTTAATTTAAATTTAATATTAATAATTAGAACTCACCAGACCTAATCACAGAATCACAGAATAATGAGGTTGGAAGAGACCTCTAAGATCATCAAGTCCAACCTATGCCTTAACACCTCAACTAGACTATAGCACTAAGTGCCATGTCCAGTCTTTTTTTAAACACATTCAGAGATGGTGACTCCACCACCTCCCTGGGAAGACAATTCCAGTGCTTTATTACTCTTTCAGTGAAAATTTTTTTCCTAATATCTAACCTGTACCTTCCCTGACCTAGCTTGAGACTGTGTCCCCTTGTTCTGTCAGTTACTGCCCTGTGAAAGAGACCGACCCCCACCTGTCTACAACCTCCCTTCAGGAAGTTGTAGAGAGCAATAAAAGGTCACCTCTAAGCCTCCTTTTCTCCAGGATAAACAACCCCAGCTCCTTCAAGCGTTCCCCATAGGGTTTGTGTTCCAAGCCCCTCACCAGCCTTGTTGCCCTCCTCTGGACACGCTCAAGCGTCTCAATGTCCTTCCTAAACTGAGGGGCCCAGAACTGGACACAGCACTCAAGATGTGGTGTCACCAGCGCCGAGTACAGGGGAAGAATGACCTCCCTGCTCCTGCTGGTCACACTGTTCCTGATCCAGGCCAGGATGCCATTGGCCTTCTTGGCCACCAAGGCACACCGCTGGCTCATATCCAACCGGCTGTCGACCAGCACCCCCAGGTCCCTTTCCGCCTGAACACTGTCCAGCCACACTGTCCCCAGCCTGTAACGCTGTAGGGGATTTTTCTGGCCAAAACGTAGAACTCGACACTTAGACTTATTAAACTTCATGCTGTTGGACTCTGCCCATCCATCCAACTGATCTAAGTCTCTCTGCAGAGCCCTCCTCCCTTCCAACAGATCAACACAAGCTCCCAGCTTAGTGTCGTCTGCAAACTTACTAATGAAGGACTCAATGCCCTCATCCATGTCATCTATAAAAATATTAAACAGAACTGGTCCCAGTACAGATCCCTGAGGGACACCACTGGTGCCTGGCTGCCAGCTGGGTGCAGCACCATCACCACCACTCTCTGTGCCCGGCCATGCAGCCAGTTCCTGACCCAGCACAGAGTGCTCCTGTCCAAGCCATGGGCTGCCAGCTTATCTAGGAGTGTGCTGTGGGAGACAGTGTCAAAGCCTTGCTGAAGGCCAAATAGAAAAAACATCGACAGCCTTTCCTGCATCTACCAGACGAGTTACCTGGTCATAGAAGGAGACCAGGTTGGTCAGACATGACCTACCCTTTGTAAACCCGTGCTGGCTGTGTCTGATACCCTGGCCATCCTGTAAGTGCTGTGCGATAGCACTCAGTATGAACTGCTCCATTATGTTACCTGGTACTGAGGTCAGGCTAATTGGCCTGTAATTACCAGGATCCTCCTTCCTACCTTTTTTATAAACAGGTGTCACATTGGCCAGTTTCCAATCGCCTGGAACCTCACCAGTGAGCCACGACTCCTGATAAATGATGGAGAGTGGCTTCGCAAGCTCATCTGCCAGCTCTCTCATCACCCTAGGGTGGATCCCATCTGGTCCCATCGATTTATAAATATCCAAGTGTCCCAGCAGCTCCCTGACTGCCTCCTCTTGGATAACAAGAGGACCATTCTGTTCCCTGGCACCACCTACCAACCCCTGAGGACAGTTATCTTGAGGATAAGCTGTCCTACCAATAAAAACAATAATTTGTTTTGACCCTAATAATGTTAAAATTGAAAAATATCCCACATATATGTAAAGTATACAAAGATTCTCCAGGTACACAAAGGAATGAAATGCAAGTTAAAATTCTAGAGAAATTGTAAGCCTAAGGAAATTATTGTACTGGAGATGAAGTAAAAGATTACCATAAGAAAGACCTCAGGTCACATGGTGTTAAGGAAAAAAGCATGAACCATCACATTCATATGTCTTTAGAATACCTCAACTTTTAGTTTAAAAACATTAAGTATTTATTTGTAAAAAGCTAGCTCTAATATAAAAACGAATTAGTCAGAACCCTTTTAAATGAAATGTGGAATTATTATAAAAGAAATATTAAGTGTTGCTACATTTTTTACTTAACCTTTTAGCTAGACATAAACCAAGCCATTCAAACTGCTTACCATTTGCCTTGTTCATTTATAAACTGTTGAACTGCATATCCAAACTGCTCTCTTGGTGGACCAGAAAATATTTTTGCTTCCAGGAGCCCAACATTGTAGGCTTCACAGTAGTTCTGAAGAATGCCTGTTAACAGAAATATTATGATTAGCACAGAAGCAATTAAAGAAGAATTTTGATCCCAGTGAAAAAGGCTCATCATCTGCCACAGCTCCTCTTCTGCCAACAGAAGAAAATAAATACAGCCTTTGACACATGCTTAAAAAAACAATGTTTTTTGCTACAGTACCCTGGCCATGCAAAATGCCTCTCTGGCACTCTTTACCTGTGTTGTATTACTATGGGCAGAGATCAATTACTTATTCACTGTGTGCCTTAACAGAAGTTGCAGCGTTACTAAAGGGAATGTTTTAACTGAATAGAGGCAAAATGTACGATTCAAGAGGTCTGTTACTCTCCTTTACCTTCAGGCATAAGTTAAGTTTTCGGCACAGCAAACACATCAACAGCCTGCTGAGGTACACTAGAATCACAGAATCTTTTAGGTTGAAAAAACCACTGCCAAATCCACCAATAAACCATGTCCCCAAGGGCTACATCTACAAATCTTTTAAGAACTTACAGGGATGGTGATTCCACCACTCCTCTGGGCAGAGTGTTTCAATATTTGACAACCTTTTCCAGGAAGAAATTTTTTCTTAACATTGAGTTTAAACTTTCTCTAGTGCAACTTGAGCTCATTTCTGCTTGTGCTATTGATTGTTACCTGGGAGAAGACACTGACCCCCACCTGGCCACAGGCTCCTTTCAGGCAGTTGTAGAGAGTGACAAGGTCTCCCCTGAGCCTCCTTTTCTCCAGGATGAACACCCCCAGCTCCCTCAGCTGCTGCTCCCAGCCCTGGTGCTGCAGACCCTTCCCCACTGCCCTGCCCTTCTCTGGACTCACTGCAGCCCCTCAGGGTCTGTCCTGCACTGAGGGCCCAGCCCTGCACACAGCACTCGAGCTGTGGCCTCACCAGTGCCAGCACAGGGGACAATCCCTGCCCTGGCCCTGCTGGCCACACCACTGCTGAGCCAGGCCAGGATGCCCTTGGCCTTCTTGGCCCCCTGGGCACTGCTGCCTCATGTTCAGCTGCTGGCACAGCACCCCCAGGTCCTTTCCAGCCCCTCTGCCCCAGCCTGTGGCCCTGCCTGGGGCTGTTGTGAGCCAAGGGCAGGACCTGGCACTGGGCCTTGTTGAACCTCACCCCATTGGCCTCAGCCATGATCCAGCCTGTGCAGATCCCTCTGCAGAGCCTTCCTGCCCACAGCACATCAACACTCCCACCACTTATCCTCGTGTCACCTGAAATCTGATCCCCTCATCCAGGCAACGGAGATATTAAAGCAGAACTGAGCCCTGGAAAACACTGCTTGTGACCATCCACCAGCTGGGTGCCTCTCCATTCATCTCAGCTTTCTGTGCTCAGACAAAATGCCCTCACTGTACCTGCTAATACTGTTGATATTTTAGTTTGTAGCACTGGAATAAAAACGAGATTATCTGCTGCATCAGAAAACCTAAATTTTTGAGTCATTTCATTATCATGCCAGAAGCCTTTGTTTTCAGTCCAAACAGTCTGAACAGTTGTCCAAACAGGAAAACTTAGAAATACAAACATGCAAGGTAGAGCAGCATTAATAAATCGTGACATTTAACCTCGCAACTCTATTGAGCTGTGTTCCTTGTTCTTAATTGCTTTTCCTTGGGCACTTATGTGCCTGGGAATAATGGTGTACCATTCCATGCCATTTCGGAAGAAACTGGCAATGTGAACTAGGGACAAAGTTGATTTTGTAGGACGTGGGGGTCCATTCCTCATCCATAAGGAGTTTGGTTTTTTTCTGATCAAGAACTGTAGGTGGATACTTAGGAGAACATCCACTGGGAAGGCCGCAGGAAAAAGGCCAGGCTCCTCTGAGGGACTCTGCTGTGAGTATGTAACTTCTTCTTCAGTGTGGAGCTGGAAGGACTGAGACAACAGTGGGATCCCAGGAACAAACTATAGCCCAGCTGAAGAACACCTCAGAGCTCCTGAAAACCCTCCAAAAATGGCAATGATGGAAGAAATCATGACTTGTGGTTGCACTGTGCTGTTACTCCCTGAGGTTCCCAGATGAAGCAGGTTCACAGAGTTGCTCATGGGTTAAACAACCCTCATGTTTCCCCTCCCTTCCTGTGTGCCCAGACAGAATGAGTTTTATCTGCTTTACACACAAATATCCTCACCACAGTTATTTAGTATGAGTCATTGTGTCGTAAAGAAGCAGCCTTTTCAATAATCCCTTATAACAAGGACACTTTAAGGAGAGATGGCATCTTAAAAATATAATCTCAAATTCTAACCATTTCTCTAGTTTTGATGGGCAGAGAGTTTACTGTTGGTATCACTTTTTCCCAGGTCCCAGGAGCAGCTTTGGAAGAGAGGTTAACAGGGTTTGTATCAGAATGAAACAGCCCATAGCTGAACTGCAATGGTAATAATGATAATAAAATCATAGTGAAAATATTAAAATCACAACGGCAGGTTTGCAGGCAAAGTTCATGACCTGGAAAAAGTGTCAGTGTATTTTGTACCCTTGTCCACAGAACTCAAAACAGAAACATCACTAGCAGAAGACTAAATACTACTCTAAAAGAGTTACTACTTTTTACCACAAATTCAAAACAGGAAATCATATATTAGTTATCTCAAACAACCACTATCTACAGTCAGCCTCTGGAAAGCAAGAAGTCACCCATTGCTAGAAGAACAGTTCCTTGAGAAACATCCTTAGAGATAAATATATTTCCTGAATCAAGCTATTTAAGACTGGAGCAGAGAATGTGTACAGACTCATTACTCTGTGCTTTGCAAGCCTTTTGACACTAAACACAACCTCATATAATTAGTTCATATCTAGGTTTTGAGGACAGGGAAAAGGTGTACTGAGACAGTAATCAACAATTGCCAGTAATTCCTTTGTGATCTAATACACTTCTATTTTACAACAGCATTTTTTTCATGTCATATCCTGGTTTTGGTGGTATTTGGGTTGTTTATTTTTTGGGGTTTTGTTTGTTTTTGTTTTGTTGTTGTTGTTTTCTGTTTTAAATTTTATTATCCTCAATCAGAAATCAGGAATGATTTAGCAGTGTCCCATTCTCAAGAGGCCACAGGAGACTATACCAGGGTGCCATCCTTCATGTAAACACCAAAGAAGAACCGTATACATTATATGTTGCACAAGAAAATAAACCCTGGCTTTCAAACTAAGAGATGGAAGCAATCTAGAATGATAAACAGTCCAAGTCTGACCCCAGATCCAGGCATTTAGAGGAAAAACTCTTGACTGTCTGGACTGTTACACAGTTTAGTAGCAAATCACACTGCAAGCCAAATGGTAACACACTGCTGAATGCATTGGACAATTTTGGTGCAAACACATGGAAGATATTTCTAATTTATGTCCAAGGTAAGAGTTTTGTTAAATGCTCCAGGCAGGGAAAAAATTTCCTCCAGAACTGGGTAAAAGTACAGGAAGTATGTATGACAGCCAACAGCCTGAAGGAAACTCCCCATGGTTCAGATTCCCCTGGGGTGCTGTGGCAAATCAGATGGGGCCATCAAAATGTATGCTGGGTTATGTGCTGCCTGTTCATCTCCTCTCTTGACCTCCTACCAGTGTGCAGCATCCATCCCTGGACCTCCCAGGGCCACTCTCTGTGGCCCTGTTTTCTCCAGGATGGGTGCTTATTCCAAGGAGCACAGAGATTGCCTGCACTGGGAAGCTTCAACTCCTTGTAGTTCCCCTGGGCTTCACCACAGCTCAGAGAAGCAATGTCCTTTTTCTCATCCCAGTGACCCACGCCTTCTTCTCACTGAACCATTTCACCCATCCTTCCCATTTACCACCGGGGCTTGATTTTATTCTTTTAAGTCATTTGCACTACTGCAGCATCAGAGCACTGCTCTTTGAGACCAAAATTGTACAGCTAGAACAATGAAGAGGCGTCTGCCAGATCACAGGTCTCTTCAAAGCTGCCTCTATCATGTTCACTTTCCAGACAGGCAGCCAGTGAAGGACAGTGAAAAGAGAAGAACAAAAAAAGCTATCATAAAACCCAGCCTCTGAAGACACACTGTCATCTGCAGTGTTCTTCCAGATCAGCTTTGCCTTTCAGTCACAACTGCTTTGCAAAAATCAAAGTAGAAATCTTGGCAAACACAGTCTGTCTCAGCAAAAGAACCTAGTTCCAGCATATTTCAGTCACATTTTAGATTTCACATTTTTATAATCATCAGCAGATTTTTTTATATCTACTCCACACAAATCTCAGCTAGTTTGGGCCTAGCAAGTATATACTGGCAATAATACAGTAGGCATTTTTCCTGCTGTTTAGCTCCATCTTATATGGTGCTTACACTATAGAGAACATCTTTCATCCATTTTGTACAGCTATCTTAATATAGTATCTATAAAAAGAAACAAGCATTTGCAGTCAAAAAAAGAAAAAATCTAAGTTTCCTTTAAACCTATTTTAAGCCTGTACAAAATAAGAGGGTCTCTTATGCATTAAAAGGGTGCCAGTCATTGAAGTATCTAGGTTCAAAGTACTGTATATTCTAGAATGGAACGATTCTGTATCTGTTGCTGCCTTCAGGCAATGAACTTTGATAATTTAAGAATCTTGGAATAAAGAAAACTAATTCACTATCTGGATTTTGATAGCTTTTGGTGACAGACTTCTACTTTTTGACCTAATGCTCATGATGAGAGATTGGTTGGGCAAGTAAAAATCCACTTCCTAACTTCTGTCTGTAAATGGCACTTTATTTACAGTCAAGTAAACAGACTGTGTGGAACAAAGGAAGCCAGATTCAAGCCTAAAGCTTCTGAAAGCCCCTCTGCAGACTTCAAAAGCAGCAGTTCCTGTCCACTGGGAAGGGTGCTCAGGCAGTTCAGTTTAAAGAGAACACCTTCACTAAGTAGAGTAGTCCCACATCAAGCTTTAGACAGGATTTGCAAGAAAAAAAATCCTAATGGGATAAAAGAAACTGTAAGCTTTCTAGTAAACTCCAGGATCTCTTTGCACGGTATTTTTTTTTCCTGGGGATTCCCATATTTCAGCAACTGCATTATTGCAGTGTGAGCCATGGGAGCTGCAGTGTAGGTATATAGCTGTTTTTATACTTTAACACCAGGATTTTTTTTTCTCCTAGTAGGATGAAAAATAATACATGTTATGACTAGGCACCTTTAAGCCTCAACGTGTGGGAATTCTTCTGTAACTATAAATGACATGTCTAATGATAGCTCTGATGCTTTCTCTTTGCTTCATTTTGTTTGCACTACAAGCTGAAGCAAGTTTTAATGAAGTAAAAGCTCATATTAGGTACACCCAATTCATAATTGTTTTGATTTTGTAAGCAAAGTTCACAGCTTAAAGTGATAAAGCAAAAAATGTCTGTTTCATAATCAATCATTTGCTATTAAGATTATAATAGCTGTTCATTTGAAACTCCTTATTCAGATTAACAAGCATAAAAAATCAACAGGATAAAAAAAAAATCAGATTTTTATGTATTTGATTATTTCCTTTAGCGAAATAAGTTTATAAAACTAATAGAATGGAGTGCATGTATTATTAGTCTGTATTTTGTATCATAAGTATCATAATGTCTCATTTTGTTTTCACTCTAAATAGTAGAGATTGAATTTTCAATCACATTTTACAACATTGTAAAGGTGATGTGCCAATTTAAGATGGCAGTAAATTACAAAATACCATAATTACACAGAGTCAGTTACGCCAAGTCTCACCTCTTATTAAAATATCCAGTCAGAGGCACTCTCTGCTGTTGTTATTTATAGCTCTCCATCAGACAGCTCTAGCTGTATCAAGACAGTATCAAGAAAAAAGACAATGGGACTTTGACCATTGAGTCTGTAAGCACCCACCACACACTAAATTTAAATTTATCTAATATTAACCATGCCAGAAGGAAGTTTGCCTTTTTTCCTTAATGTTATGGTGTTCACTTCTTTGACAACTACTAACTATAAACCAGAAAAGGTTTGTTACATAACCCAGCTAAGTAACTCTTTGTCTTTGTGAGTGAGAATTTGTGTCAGTCACGATGTCAGGAGAGCACCCTTGGCAGCTACAACCACTGCCCCTTGTGCCAGCTCCAGCAGGGCAGCTGACCCCCAGAACCCCAAACTCAGGGTCAGCAGCATGCTGAGGGATTTGGGGGAGCAAGGGGTAAGCATGTAGTCACCAAAGAAAAACAAGGTGCTGACCTGCCATTATGCTGAAACCATGTACTATGGTTTTTATCTATAAATTGTTTTGGGTGGAAAAATGAATCAAGAATCAAGAATATCCCACTGGATTATTGTCTGCTTCCTGAAGTAGTTTCTTAGATTGGCAGCCACTAAGATGTGCACTGCTGACATTGTCTTAATTGCTCAGTCTTGCTTTTTTAAAAATAACTGTTCATTCCAGAATGGGCTTTGCTGTGCCCTTTATACTGCTCCAAGACAGCCTCTACAAATTCCATGAAGAAAATTTTTCTCTTGGTCTCAAAGATTTCTACCTCCAAAGAACACACATCAGCAGGGCCCTGAAGCCTGTCAGACCCTGCTGAGGACAGAGAAAAGAAAGGGGTGGGAGGGATGAGAGAACTTGTAGCTGTTGTTTAACACTGACTTCATCTCACAGTGGATGCACACTCTGGTTCAAGCTTTCTCCATGACTGAAATATTTCTAAGGGCTCTCTTCGGGGTAGATTTTCAGCTATTTTCTATTGTGCAAGGCCACACTGAGTCTCCTTAGTTGTCAGGGAACTTGAAAAAGCACTTTTGTCTCAGTCTGAAATCCAGCTGGTTATTTTTTTCATCCCTCTGCAAAAGTTTGCTAATGCTGGCTGACAGATTCCAAAGTTAGAGAGGGAGTACAGGCACCTACAGATTCCCTTCACATTATAATCACCTACTGTCCTTGCAATACTAGTCAGAAGGTGGAATGAAGGCAGGAAGGGGAAGCAATAAAGTTATGAAAGAGGGTAGTCAAGTAGTATTTGCTTTATATTAAATATATTTAGTATTACTTTACTGTTTTTTATTAAATGAAACAACATTTTGGTTGAAGAGTAACATTACTCCCTTATTATTCAGAACATAGAGTATCACAGCAATAATCCAAATGGAATTAGTCAAGTATTCTTATAGAAAGAACTACCCAACTTTCATAATAGTTTGTGGTTTGAATACTTTATTGACCAGACTGTGAAAACAGAAAGGAAAAAACAACCTGTATGCAGTTACTTTAGTCTACTGAATTGCAATAAAGATGTTCTTCATTGCAGCTTTCAGAAGCCACTGGGCAGTTCCTACGGCAATGAGCAAAATATCCACAAAAAACAAACAAACAAAAAACCAAACAAACAACAAAAAAACCCCAAACCAACTCTTTTTTCCTTTTGTAATGTTCTAGTCTTCAGTGTGATCCACTGTACTGTACTGGGATGTGCATTTTTTGCATCCACAGGTAAGGATATCAAATCAAGTTGTTTTCATGTAAATAAAAGCAGTTCTGTATTGGTTTCACTGTTTGGGACTTTCCTAAAAATGAACATAAATATAAACCAAGTTTTTTTATCTATCTTTAGAACGCTCACAAGTGGCTACACAGAATCCAGCCCAACATGCAAGGAAAATAAAGGACTACTTATAATTCAATCTGGAAAGGTGTATTAACCTTCACCCAGCATGGTCAACATAACTGAAAAAAAAATTCTCATTAGTTTTCTCCTTTATGTTTACTTTTTTACTTTCTGTAATAATTTTTTCTTCAAATTTTTCAAATTTTATGCGCACCTACAGCAGTAGATACAATGGCATGTAGATACTTTCAGCTCATATACTGAAACAGCTGTTTTATAATCCCATTTAATATGATTTTATTTAAAACTGAACCAATTTCTTATTGAAAACAACCTCCTAAATAGAGACAATGTGAACCTCTTCAGGAATCAAAAAGAGAGTGATTGGCAAGACACTGCTTTTTACACTAGTAGTTGAAATATGGCATAATCCTCACTCCAGTTTCTTTGTTGCTACTTTGTATGTTTACAGAAGTTTGAAAAATGCAAGTATTCATTTTACCACTTCATCTAATAGTTTTACTTTCTATTGTCTTGAGACCAACTTTTTCTTCACAACAGCTACGCTATCTCAGACTACTTAATAATTAACAGGAATCATAACATTTAGAGTAGAAATAAATTATAGGCAAAAAACCTCCCCCAAATCCACCGCTCAGAACAAAAGAGAAACAATGCCTCATTTAGTAACAATCCTCCCACCCTTCCTCCTCGCCTCCTTTCCAGCAAGTTTTCTTGGCTTAGTTGGCTGGCTGCTTCTTCCTGGAAATAGGTCAGCTTCCAGCCTGAGAGCCCCTGCGTGGGTGAAAGCCTGAGGTGGTTCAGAACGCAAGGAGCTGCACTCAGGAGTTATCAATAACCTCCTATAAAGCAGCCCAAACCTGACGGGACGTGAATTGTGACTGAAAAGTCAGAGAGACTGTGATAACACAACTAGGAGCTGTCTATTTTGTTGTTCTGACACTGCTGCAGAATAACAGATCTAATTAAATTTATCCACAACTTCATTAGTTACTCTAGACTTGTCTTTCTCCTCCTTTCACACCTCCCTAGCGGCCCAGATAGTTCCCTCCTTGGCTGCCAGAGCAGCCAAATAAACTGCTCTTCATCTGTAGTTAAGAAATCCAGACAACCTACTATTCACACAAGGACTGATTCCAAATAAATGCCTAGGAGCTGTTCCTGCAGGACTGACAACTTCCTATGAGTTTTTAATAAAGACAGCAAGTATTCAAGCCTACTCAAATTGATTATCTTGGCATATTTCCATCCATGTTTTCAGTGGGGAAAAGCTTTATTTTACAGAAAATTCACTTAAATTCCATCTTTTTGTTATGACATGCAGTTTCTCTTTTATCTTGGTACTAACAGGATTGTTCAACTTTGTCCTTAAGAGTACCACAATTTTTTTCTCAACACCACAAAGAGATTAAAAATATGTGAGGGTGACAAGCTGTACACACATATGTGTTGTTATGCAGTTGTCACTGGCCTTTACAAGTAATGATGATAAACACAAAAAACCTTGCATGCTTCCCTATGATAAAAACTGACTCTCCAAGTGGCATTTCACTCCAGCAGCTTCTCTTCCCTTGTGTCCACATTATCAGTGGTTATGCTTTCTCTTTTTTAAACCAGGAATATTTCCAAATATAGTCAGAGAAGCGTGAACCACATTAGAGCTGTAAGGGAGGAAATGCATGTCACCACATTGAAAGCAATGTGACTGCTATCTGTACACCCTATATGCCCCATTTGCTCATCTCAGCTGCTATGAAAACACGGTTGTACAAAGCGAAAAGGCAGGTTCTCACACAAATATCAAGAAGGGAAGGCAACTACAGGTATCTGTACTTCCCTACCCATACTACACTCTAGCCCATTTGAAAATTACAGAGTACTATACTATATTGCATGTTATATCATATTATATCACTGTTAAATGTGACCTGAAAAGCTAAACCAGAAAAAAGCTGAAAAACCCCAACACTGTCCATCCCTCTGCCACTCCAGTGTCACTGTCTGAAGCATGAGGACTGCAGTAGATCCAGTGCCCATTCCATCATACCACTTTTAAGACAGCATGTTTAAGACCCTGCTCCCTCACAGCTTCTGAAGCTAGCTGGGAGCTTAGCTCTGTGCACTGTACGCAGACAGCCACAGAAATAAGAGCAGCTCAGCTGAAAAAAGTTTGCTACATCAGCTTCCTGCAACAAAAAAACCTCCTAAGCACCACAGGATATATAATAGAATACTTGGAAGAGCTATAATTGTCAGAACATTTGTTCTCCTATGCCAGAAATAATGACTACTTCTCTCCTTTGATTTTAATAGGAGCTCATGACTGGGCATCCTGAATAGTAGGCAGGTGGTCCCAATCACTCCCCTGAAAATGCACCTTAATGCACCTTGAAATGATCAATTCTGGCACCAGATAGTGTCTAGGCAGAATCTGGGCACATTAAAATCAGGAAAACAATCCAAGAAGCCTGGACTTCAGCAGCTAGCTAACCCACAACAAACCTAAAATTACCTGTCACTTAGGTTTCATTACACGAAGTTGCACAAAACTTTAGAATATGAATCAGGCTTAGGAACAGCCCTGTCTAAGAGCAAAGTATTCTACCCTACTCTTAACCCACTCTGATACAACAGCAAAATGCAATGCAGGATTTTCTATTCTACTTGATTAATTAATTCTATTTGAAATTAATTAAATTATTTAACTAAATAGTTAAGTAACTTCTTTTTATGCACAACCAAATTACCAAATGTGATTTGCATGGGTAATTAGTGCAAAAGAGCCAGCTCAGAACTCCTCCCAGCTAAGTGCGCAGACATTAGGCCACAGGCAAGATGTATCTTTTCCTGTCTGGAAGCAGGAATATACATCCTGGGATGAGCTGAGACTTTGTTTCAATATACAGGGTAGAGACTGCTGGTCTGACTTCTTTATTGCCAGGTAGCAAAGATGCTTCTGGAAAACACTGAGAGGTGGGTCTACATCACGTGAGCCTCAAAGGAGAACTAGACCCGTATTTCCCAGGTGACTATTACCATTACTTCTGAAGCAGCTATCTCTTGAAAAAAATCTGGACACCTGTCTCCCAAAGTTCTCCCCCATCTCTGACCTCAGCAGAACGAGGCACCTCATGCTCCTGAGGAGGATGGAATTCAAACACCCTTTATCAACCTCTTAGCTGCCAGAGCCTTGCTGTTATGCAAGAAGTTGTTTTTGTGTGCATTTTAAAGTGCTGAGTCCAAGGCACCTAGCCCTGGACTCTGGGGCAGGGGACCATGATTTAGGGGAAGTGGGGCTGCAGCAGGTGCTCTCGCAGCCCTCAGCCCACACACCACACACCACACTGGGTCTACGCAGATGCCAGTGGTCAGGTTGGTGACAGGCTATCTGTAGTCAGAGTTCAGAAGGAAGTTATCTCTCTCTCTCTCCTTTTTCTTTTTTTTTTTTTTTTTTCTTTGTAAAATGCAGCCATTGTATATTTTGGGGTCAGAGAGAAGGGTCCATGTACATTTAAGAAGAGTTTTCTGGAGATAATACTTGCTTCCACAAAAGCAGAACAGTTGCTTTTTTGTCTTCACAGAACCAAAGTCTATTGTAGCTCTCAGCTTCTCAGAAGGACAACTCCAAAGATTCAAGTACTTTTTTACTGTTCAATATGATGAACTGGCTTTTGGCTTGGAAGAGAAAACAAACAATTGTAAAAAAAACCCTGTACCAACCCCCATTTCCCTCCCTCTCCCCTCCCAAAAAAAAAAAAAAGAGACATTGAAACAAAAGGATAGATATTTGGCTAGAGTTAAATAGACAACTATTATTAGCAGAGCTGAAGGACTACTATGTGAGTACACTGCTGGATTTTTTCTCTATTTATTCTGTTTTGCCCATCTTAGTAAGAGCTCCTTTTCAGTCATTTCTGCTATTTTATATTTGCCCTATACATATTTCAGGCATGTTTAAATAGGAACCTTATTTGGTGAGCACAGTTAAAGGAAGTGTCATGTCACTTAAATTTTTCTATGCAGGAAAGGTTAGCTAAATTGTCATTTGAGTAATTTCAGCTAAATTTGAGTTTAATACGATAAATTCAATCAGTTCTATGTGCATCTACAGTACTGCATATAAAGACAACTGAATTTTATACTACAGAGTAAGAATACTGGATAAAATATTTTTTAAATTCATTATTATAGACTGCTGTCAATATCTTATTAGAATTTACTATTAAGAAAATAGAATCACTAAAAAATTATTTAATAAAATGTGCTATTCTTTAGTTAGCAATTAATATTCTCTTTAAATAAAAAATTCAAATAAGAATACAGGCACAAAGACATTTGAGTCACACACCCTCCTCTGCAGTGATATTTGGTAATTATCTAGGATGCACTAGTTGCCTCAGGACATAATACTCCACTTGCTGCTGCTTTGGACAGGTGTCTCAAGGGAATTCTTTTCTGTTTTACTCTCCTTATTGCAGCATGTTCCTATTAAGAAACCAGGACACAAACTCTTGACACCTATGTAGAAGTCTACTCAACTAAGAGAATGGGACCAGCCAAGAATAAATTTAGGTCTGAATTGCAGCAATTTATTGTTTTGTTCTTCTGGCCAAATATGTAATAGAATTTCTTACTCAGTGTGCTTTCACAGCTGAAGGGAAACTTGAACACAACAGTTACAGAAACTGAGGAATTATGAGAAGTGACTGCTGTGCATGTTGGAATTTAGACACACTGATAACTAATCCCACTGGTTTACCTGTGTGCAGCTGCCTTAATTCAGGCAGCACAGAGCATGGCACAGGGATATCCCCCAGAAAGTGCTGGGTTGACAGCTTCTAGTAACAGCAACTCACCTCTCCATCCTCAAACTCCACTATTTCCTTAGGTATTTCTACTGTGTAATACACTTCCTCCCTGAATTCTGCTGTTGATAATAATTCCCCCTGAGATTTCTTTATTGCCTGTCCTTTAGAAATAACCAACCATATTATGCAAGGAGATTTGTGTGATTAAGAAAATAAAAAAAGGCATGCAACTGTATGATATAAGGGAAGAATGATAAACTTGAAAGTAGGTTCCAAAGTGCAAAATAAATCAGGGATAAGGCAAGAGTTCCATCAGGGCTGTGCATAACTTCCAAGCCCTTCACCCTGTCTAACAGAAATTTGAAAGGGACAAAAGAATCCGTGACATTCATCATGTGTGACACTCAACCATGCAGATGCCATTCAGTTGCACACAAAATGTCTTTGCTCATCCTCCATTCAAAGAGTCTGTGTTGATCCTATTTCTTTGCCTGCTCTTTTAAGTCCTGAATAGTATGCAAGTCTTACTATATTTTTTCAGCATGTGCATCTCCAGGAGAAAATAATTTTTTTTCTCTTCTGAAGATCCAGAAATACTATTCAGGAAATAATTCAAAATAATGATTACCAGCACTAAGAATACTGAGTTTATCTGGCAATTCAGAAATCACAGCCTGATTTGGAAGTGATGGAAATGCTTATGGTCAAAGAAGGTGACTCCACTAAATGCCTTTAGTATTCGCCACCTCCAGAAAATGATTGCAGGAAGAATGTATGAGCAGGAAAAAATTATTGCATATTGCTTCACAAAGATACATACTCACACTCATATATACTCATCTGATATAGGCAGAAGGTATAGTTTATCTTATGTAATTCACACTTGCTTATTTTACTATTCTTTTATCAGTGCCTTAAGAAGGGGTATATTCCCATAACTATTTAGCACACATATATGTCAGTCTTTCACCTAAGGGTTTATAAATAAAAATCCTTCTGTGTTATCACTTTTAAGAGAAAATAAAACTAAGGCTCAGACAGTTCTCTGATGTCCTTGAGTAATTTAAATTGGAACAGCAGAGCCAAATTATTTACATAAAAAATAGGCTTATCAACTTGTTCTGTCTTGCTGCATAGGGTCTGAAATCCCAGTTGTGTAGTATCACAGGGCCAGAGATCAGTATGTGAAAAAGAAGCTCTAAACATTAAAACTGCTAATGGAAATGTCCTAAGCCAAGCAGATAGCATGTGTTGGTATGCAAGTGCATGGCTATGCCGATGAGAATCCAGCCTGTGTCCTGTCTGCATTTCAGCACGGTCACCATGGAAATGGGAACCAGCCTGCACAGAGCCTAACAAAGGAAACCTTTAAACGAAAATAACAACACTGGACAGAGGCTGCACAAGATTTCTGCTGGGGAAAATGACTTGCTTTGCTCATCTGGACATGCAAAAACCCCCTTTTACCTGCATTAATCCTAAAGGAAAGTACTTTATTCACATTTAGCTCTTTTGACATTAAGCCATTACACTGGTAGTTCCAGTTATTAGCCCTCATTAAAATACATCACATGAAGTACACACAAACCCCACTTTCATTCATTCAAAATTACAATAGTGAAGATAGACCACAATGAATAATATTTATATAGTGGCTAGGAAGCACAATGAAAAAAAGGAGTAGCTGCACTTTTACTTCTTTAACTTCTTAAAGTTCTATGACACTGAATCAAAAAAGCAAAGAACAACTCACAAGTTGTTCCAGAGAGAGGCAGTTAAAACTTGTTGGTAGGATCTTTGACCAAATTATGCACTAATAAATATTAACGGGTAAAGTGTTTAGGTGTCTGGTGGTAATAGCCTGTATGCTTTCTAAAATAAACATAATACAAAATTCAAGTCCTGTAGTGCAGTATGAATGAAGCCTTACTTCAATCTGCAGTGCTGTTAGGGGCAAAACTCCAAAAATAATATGTAGTAGTGCTACTACTACTTGCTACCTCAGAAATAAGGAAAAACTAGAGACAGGTTTACTTTAAGAAGAGTTCATATTTGGGTCCTGCTTTCAAGCCATCTCCAGATTATAGAATGATTTTTAACATTAACATTGCTCACAAATATGATAATAAAACATCAAGATATCAAAAGGTGATCACAAAAAGAGAGAAAGGCAGAAATCAAGATAGGCTGTACAGATTTAAGTTTGTGTGCATGGATGCATATTAAAAGCATTTTCACCCCAACTTTTAGCTTCATTTATTGCACCAGATGTTCAATTTCCATTTGCTATTCATTTATCAGTTTAGTCCATTCTGCTCTGTACATTGCCATGTACATTTTATTTATATTTTAACATTAGCAGCTTCTTTATTGATTATTGCTTACATATTTTGACTATAAACATTTCAGTATTTGCATGTGACAGAGGATTTCTTTTTTCACACTCAAGTGAAATGAGAGATCATCCTTAGCTCCATTAAAAAAGAAAAAAAATTACTTACCACTTTTAAATATCTAGTGATACAGCTAAAACCTTATCTTTTTCACATTTATAATACAATTTCCATTTACTTCACTCACAGCTGTGAATACAGAGCATTTTTTCACATCAAGATGCCCTTGCACAACCAGATCAAGCCAGTGGAAGTGACAGCTACCAGTGAAAGGGACTTTTCCAGCTTTCCCTCCTGCTCTGGCCACGAGTTCTGACTGTCCCCTATGCCAGCACTAACAAATAAATTGCTCAAGTGAGCAGGATCAGTTTAGCTCATCTCCAAAACCAACCTGGCTCAAAAGGGGGAAAAAATTATTCAAGCAAATGGGTCCCTGACCTGTTCCCCAGACTAAGCCACAGTCATAGCACAGAAAAACTGGTGGAAACATGCAAACAGGAGGGGATGAAATGTCCTTGCAGTGTCAGCTCCACATTCAGGTCAGCTTAACCAGATCGTGAAAATGCAGCTTCAGTTTTGAGAACCCCTGGCTGAGCAAAGAGAAAGAGAAGAACACAAAAGCTCCAACCACATGTCAAAGATTTGATTTAAATGACTCGTCTGAAATTGTACTCAGCTTTTGCGGGAAAAAAAAAAAAAAAAGAGCGAGAGATAATCCACTTTTGTAAGGAAAATATATAAATTTATTTCTCCTACTCCTACATTTCATCCTCATTCATTAGACCACTTTCTAATTTCAAAACTAAGCAAGGCAGGAGTTCAAGCCCATTCTCTGATCACACCATCTTTCTCTGTTCATAGGCAGTGACAGCATGATGCACCAATGTGCAGAAGAGGCATATCCAGGTGGCTAAATTACTCTAGTCACTTTCCAATCTTTGCATGTCAATGTCGTTATCACAGCTTCCATTCCCAGTTTAAACAAAAGCATACTGAAGAAAAGAGTTTGTATGTAGGGTCTTCTACTCCTCCATACAGCTTACAGCCCATTACTTGCAAGGTCCCCATCATTGGAAATTCTCTATTCTACACACACACCCCAATTTCAGACAGACCTGTTTTCTCCTTCAGTCTGCTTGGGTCCCACAGAGAGACCTGTGCTAGACTTGTAGCCCAAAAAGCATAACCTTTATGTCGCTGCAAGTTTTCATTTCAGAGTTAAAGAGTTCCAGGGATGTGTACTCCACAGAGTGGAGATTTTATGAATGCGCTAAGGGTTTTACCACTCACATCCTGGGCTGCTGGAGGAAGGTGCATGTTAGGCTTCAATGAGAAGGCTTGCTAAAACAGTAGAGGTGAGGTCACCCCAAATTTTACTTTCTTCCCTAGATACAGTCCTCCAACACTATCACTTGATAATTCACTCTGAGCGAATTATACTTATAAAAAGGAGAATAAGCTGATTCATCTGAAGCCCAGGAAACAGTTAAGAGCATGCAGTACAGACAGTCAGCAGACCATCATCCAGAAGCAAACTGGAAAGCAGAGTGACTTAAACAACAATGGATATTGCTGTAAAAATAATAACACAAGAAGTCAAGAGAGAAATATTTTGTATTTGCAGGTGTAGATCGAAGACCTCAGATCAAAACATCTGACTAAAGTGCACAACAAGGTAGACATGAATTAACTTAGAATACAGCTGATAAAAATGCATTTCTTTCTGGGGGAATACAGTTTTGCAAAGACTTGTTACCTGGCCAAATTTAGGTAGACAATGCAAATAGCGCCTTCCTGCCAAAGTACAAATATCTCCTCTGAAGCGTGAGGGCACTGGAGCTTTCCAAAGAAAATGTTACCAGAACTGAGCCCAGGAAAGCTACTGTATTTTCCACTGGCTTCACTCTCAGAGAGAGCTGGGCTGTTTTGGCTCTGACTTTTAAGAACAGGATAAGGAAAAAAAAATACATGCTTAAAATGCAAATTTAAAGAACTAGATGTGGCAAATCTAAGAGCAGAATGTAGCAACAGAAAAGCTTCCAGCTTTGTCACATAGGTTGCCCTGTTAATGCCTCATTTATTCCTCTTAACATAATCTACTTCTCTATGCTATATACTTTTTGGTCAACAATTAACAAGTTTGGTAGCAAAGTCATGCTATCAAAATGATAGTTCTGTTTCAGATCTCTTTACACCTCCTTCTTGTATTCCTTTTAATACAAAGTCTTAATGACTTTCCAGACACAAAATTACACATCAACAATGAGTAACCCACCACTTCAGTGTTTCACTATCTTTAGTCGAATTTAGAGACACAACAAAGCACTCCATGTGATCAATTTAATACAGCTGATAATTCAAAAGTTAATATACTGACATAAAATCAAGTCTGGAATAACTTGGAATCTCTTCTGGAAGTAATGAATAATTCAGCTAAGCTATCCAAATTAAATTTAAGATATCACCTTGGAAGTAAAACAGTTCACTAGAATTCAAGTAATTTGAAAATTACTGTGGGAGAGCTACAAGAGTACCACTATAGCAGAACTCTAAAAATGCTTAGGGAAAGCTCTCCTGTCCTGAAACTTTATTTTTGTTGCTACTCCTACAAGATCAAAAAGGCCTGAGCAAGCACCAACCCAGTAATTGCATCCACTAACATCAAATGTCATAACACATCTGAAATCAAAATTATGACAGCTTTCAGATGTATAAATTGAGATAAATCATGGATAGTGCCTGAACAGAGTACACTTCTGTCATTCACAATGCCAGGGGAATTCTCTCACAATCAGACCTTATCTTCTGCTTTCAGCACTGCTCTACAAACCTTTGCAAGTCTTAAGGACCCATGAATCACAGGGAATGTTAATGGTCCTGGTTTTCAGCAGCTGCAACCAGGAGAATAAAAGACAGATTAAGCAAAAGTACGGGCTGGAATGTTTTGCCCACCAGTACTTTTCAGAATTTTTCTTTTTGAAAAAAATTGCCAGGTTGTTTGTGTGCTATATATCACATCACAGGTTAATATTTTTGTATTTTATGTCATGCCCTGCAGCCACACATTCCACTGCAGTGTTCGCTATAGTTACTGAAAGAACAAGTTGGAACAGCTCATCAGTGAGAGCTCATTTTCATGCTGCCTCTTCGGTGACTCGCTAATTAAGGGTTTGTGAGAGTATACAGTAATATTAAAACTCTGAAGGTGCCTGGGAATTTGCTCATGGCAAGTGAATATGATTGCTTATAGTTCCCAGGAAAATAGGTGTAATGGTAATTAAGTTAGCCAAGAGAAGAAGGATAGGGTTCAAGTTTCCCTATCCTTTTCCAAGGAGCGACATTTGCCTAAGAGCGTGGTAACAGACCTAGAGGACCCTCGCAAGTAGGAGCAGCATTCCAGAAAACATTATCTTCGCGCCTAAAAGGGTATAATCATCACGTAATCCTTATTTCACACATCAGACTGTGCCCGTTCTCTCCGCGCCAGCGCGCACACGCACAGTCCGTTCACGGGAAGATGAATTCCATGCCACTCCAGGAGTTTACCCTGCTTTAAAATCGCCGCCGCTGCAGCCGCGCACCCACCGCGCGCCTCTGCCCTGCCCGGCGGCGTCTCTCGCTCGCGGGTGGCCCTTCCCTCCGTCCCTCCCTCCCTCCTTCCTTCCCTTCTGGCTTCCCGGCATGGACAGACGTACCCAGCGCCAGGAGCAGAGGCGGCAGCGCCGCGCCCGCGGGGCCCATGTCCGGCGCGCTGCGAGGTCGGGCCGGTGCCGCTCCCGAGCTGGCCGCTTCCCAGGGCGACTCTGAGCGCCACCTGCTCCGAGCCGCCCCCAAATACTCCTCCTCCTCCTCCTCCTTCTTTTCCTCCTGCTCCTCCTCCTCTTTCACGCCCCCTGCGGCCCGCGGCCGTGGAGGGGCCGGGGTAGCTCCTCCCGTCTCCTGCCCCTTGCGCCGCGCCCGCGGCGGTGCTGGCGGTGCTGGCGGTGCTGTCCCCTGCAGCCTCTGCAGCCGGGTTGCTCCCCTCGGTTTTGCCCTGGTTTTATTCCCTGGACGAGACCCCCCCGGCTCGCCCCGCCTAGCTGTGCCCAAGGCTGCGCTGGAAGGCGGGCTTCGGGATCGGGACACCAACCACCCCCTCCCTGGGCAACAGCGTTGTGGAGGGCTGCGGATCCCTCTTTTCCATTGGTGGCAGAAACCTGTGGAATAGTCTTTAAACCTGTATGTGCTGAACAATGTAGACTGGCAATCCTCCTCGAATATTAAACTAAATTGCACATTTGATGACACTGAGTCTACTTCTTCTTTAACTGAAATTCACGCAGAATATGCCCTCAGATATGCAGGAGTGAAACAGGATCCAGAAGCCTTGTCACGCAACTGTCTAAAATTTGGCAATGATGATGAAGATATATCGCCTAGGCAAAATGACTAACTAGGTTGCCTAAGATGCCAGGCTGATATCCAGGAAGACAAAGAGACTCAAAGCCAGTAAAAATAGGAAGGCAAGAGTTTGACTTCCTCAGAAATCAGAGAGAATTCTTATGCAAGGTGCTGTGTAGGTTTCAGTCTGCCTAGCATTGTCAGCACTGTTTGAATACTGTATGTGCAGAGTATTTGAGAAACATGCATTTTCTCCATCCCACAGTTCCAGTAAATATCAAAATTTATGGCACTACCTTTTCATATGGAATATATTTCATTTTGTACAATGAATTCTGCTAAACAATTTGAACTTCTTGGCATTAACCTTGTGTAATGAAAAAGACAGTTGGCCTGGAAAATTGAAATAAAAAAGCTTCCTTCCTTCGCCCTTCTTGGCATCTAGGTCATGGCCCTTTAGGTGTGACACACTGTAGCTATTATTTAAGGAGCACATGTATTCTCTCAGCTTCTTATTTGTTTCTAACGTTTGGAAACTGAACTGTAAGTTAAAATGAAGAAGTTTGTCAGCGTTTGACAGCAGATGGAATAATTCAACAGGTTTTTTTGGACATGGGTTTTATATGGACATCATGGGGTTAAAGAAATCTCCACCAGGATGTTAAAATCCTCTTGATGGAAGTGCAGCAGAGACCTGTCTTTGTATAACTTACATTGAATTCTTCCTTGTACTTGCCTTAGAGGACACACACACATTTGGATGTGTTACCCATCCTAATGCAAGAGCTTGTACACGGACTCACTGTGAGCACTTCCCAAGAACATGGTCAGTGCTTATCTCCAAAGCCCTTTCCAAAGCCCTTGGTCAGTCATCGGCAGGGATGTCTCACACATGTCTGGGAGCACTCTGTTTCCTCTGCATGGTGCCACAGAAGACCTGCAGACATCTCAAGCAGTATCGAAGTGCAGCCATTGAAGCAGCACCACCACCTTCAGCACCCAGACTGATCCAGCGAACAGTGGGAAAATTGAGATGGGAAGAGCAGACTTGGGAGCTTTTCTTTCCATCTGCACTGAGTGTATACATGTATGTGCCACTCCAGGACAAGAAGGAAAATCTATACTTCCACAAGGAAGAAGAAGAACACTAATTAATAAATACTAATGAAAGGACAATAAAAAACAACAAATAAAAATCCACAGCACAGAGAAAAAGAGTTTCTTAATAATGGAATAAACCCAGAATTGCCCTCTGCCCCACCCTAAAATAACCTCTGCAGACTAATATCTCAGTTTCCTAAGGAACAATGTCTTTGATTCGGTTACATCATTCTAATTATAAATATACCCTTAGGATATGAAACTTTCTTTGTCATCCAGACACAATGTTGAAGAATAATTTCTCACACACAACGGCTGTCTCACAGGGTGTTGCTTCTAAGATCAACGTTCTTTACAGTTTACAAAGAGTAGGTTATAGGAGAATAGATACTGTGACAATTGCTGTATTCTTTAACAATACTTCCTTAGATGAATGCTTTTGTTTTAAATTATTATAAGCCATTTGACAACAAACTTCTCATATGGTCCTGAACAGTACTTTGCATATTATAGGAAACAAGAGGTTTTATATTGTACGATATTTCACCTTTTTTGACTCACTCACTTCAGAAATTTTATGCGTATATTGCACATATTCAGCGAAATTATTATTTGTTATTGCTCACCCACACTGAAAATGAAATTACTCAGAGAACAGTTTGGTTGGTGTTCCTTATCTCTGCACTATAAAATGGAGTCTGACACACACCCTTTGCTGTACACGTGTTTGTTGTTTAATGATGTTTTATAGCACCTTGTCCTGTCTGCATGTCATTTACCATAGGCACACTTGCCAAAACCACCACATCTCCCTGAGCTGATTTGCAAAGTTTGAGGCTTGGTTCTATGCAAATATGGTGTGCCTGCACATCAGAATAAACTATTTTGTTATCAAGGGCCAAGCAAATTTTCTTTTCACAGTAAGGACTGTATGAAGTAGGTTGCTTGATCACTATGAAAAGATCACTTTAGTTTTTGCATCTTTAAAAAAAAATAGAAGTTGCAAAGTGAAGATAATGAAGAAATACTTGCTTATAAAAGTTATTCTGGTGAACACATGCTTAATGATCAATTTTGCAATTTATGCAGTTATTTTAGCTTTTTAATGTGATGAAAATGGACAAATTAATGCCAGCTTTCTCAGAGAAATATGTAGGTTTTTCCATTTTTTGTCATTTGCAAGGGCTGACCACAGAATCAGAGTTTCTGTGGTATGCAAAACTTAGGAGTTCTCTATTAATGTATTTCTGGGAGGAAATCTTGGAAAAGTGACTAATTTACAGACAGGAGGCCAACATGCATGCCTCCAAGTCACTCTTTGATTTGTGGAGGAAGGGCTACCAATAATTACTGTTTTTAGCAGAAACATGGTGTCCATAACAAAAATGTTACATTAAGGTCTCCACTGAAGGAAAAAGAACTGAGAAAAGCTGAGAAAACCCCAAATCTATAAAAGAAATTTTAAAATTAGCTGTGAGGATGTAGTTTAGACATTAGTAATAATTCAATTAGAAATAAAATTGGAAAAAGTCAAAAATACGCTAATGGCATTTTAGGTATCACATAGGGAATGAGCAGAAGACAAAACAGCACTTTGCTATGCAAAGTACTATGCAAATCATGCATTTTTAACACTTTTTGCAACTTTAGTTCAATCATGTCGAAGTGCTACAAAGGTGCTCTTCAGTCTTAGTCTTGATGCACAGCACCACTTCCTACTCTGGATGTACCAGACACATTTACCTGTTTCTTGCTGTTTTGACTGAACTATGTTCTACCAGCACAGAATAAATACACGTATTTTTACCAATTCTTTTTTCAGGTAAGGAAAACTTAAACCTGTTGTGGGGAAATAATATAAATGGGATGTAATTAAGCCAGTAAAGAAGTGGATTTACCTGTGATACCTAAAGTGAGGTCCTCTAGCAAAGCCCACTAATGCAACCTATGTAATTTCAGGATCTCTGGAACAGATGATGTGCTACTGCAATTACCAAAGTATTAACCTTGATCAGGCTTCAATAACCGTATGAACTCTTAAAAATAGTGGGTCTTAAAAATATCTTTAAAATATTTATCAGACAGGATTTTAAAGTACCTGATATGAAGATGGGAGCCTCTGTTTCCTTAGAATATGCCATTGTTTACATTTTTGACCGTTTCTATTTTGAAAATATCATAATTGTTTTGATTTTTTGGAATTAAAATTTATAAATTTTTTCTTTTTATTTGCCTGCCATCAAAAGTTGCTCAAGAATTTGGTAGACATTTTTTAGCAAACCTGACTCCCTTAACAATTTCCACTGAATCCCACTGAATTTTAACTAAATATGTGGGAAATATTGTAGTCTTAATGCATTACTTTGTGATGGATTTGTGGGGTTTTTTTCCTTCTTAGACTGTTTACAATTTAGGTGTGTGAAACTAAAAAAAAGTAATGCTGAATATAATATACTAAAAGTAAGACTGAATATAATATATATATATATATATATATATACTGAACTAACAAAAAGTAACAGTATTGCTATAGAAGAAATCCCACCTTTTGGTATATTTATAGTTGCTGAACTGGACCTATACTTTCCTGGTTATTTGCTATATTATGTAGGATTAGCTACAAACCTTGAGTAAAAGATGAAACATCAGAAAGGTGGTGGATAAAATGTGGTAATGTGATCATGTGTTGTCTAGTTGACTGTAAAAAAAGCATTCTTGTTATCACAGAATCAATTAGATTGGAAAAGACTTCTGAGATCATCAAGCCAATTCCAATGTCTACTCATCCTTTCCGTGAAGAAATACCTCCTGATGTCCAATTTCAACCTCCCCATGTGCAGCTTGAACTTATGTTGTCATCTTACTACTTGAAGAAGAGATTGACCCCTATCCAGGCACAGCCTCCTTTCAGGGAATGATAAGGTCTCCCCTGAGCCTCCTTTTCTCCAGGATGAACACCCCCAGCTCCCTCAGCTGCTGCTCTCAACCCTGGTGCTGCAGACCCTTCCCCACTGCCCTGCCCTTCTCTGGACTCACTGCAGCCCCTCAGGGTCTGTCCTGCACTGAGGGCCCAGCCCTGCACACAGCACTCGAGCTGTGGCCTCACCAGTGCCAGCACAGGGGACAATCCCTGCCCTGGCCCTGCTGGCCACACCACTGCTGATCCAGGCCAGGATGCCCTTGGCCTTCTTGGCCCCCTGGGCACTGCTGCCTCATGTTCAGCTGCTGGCACAGCACCCCCAGGTCCTTTCCAGCCCCTCTGCCCCAGCCTGTGGCCCTGCCTGGGGCTGTTGTGAGCCAAGGGCAGGACCTGGCACTGGGCCTTGTTGAACCTCACCCCATTGGCCTCAGCCATGATCCAGCCTGTGCAGATCCCTCTGCAGAGCCTGCCTGCCCTCCAGCACATCAACACTCCTGCCCAACTTGGTGTAATCTGTGGGTTTAGTAAGAGTATACTCAATCTCCTCATCCAGATCTTTAAGAAACTGAACAGGATACGAAACATAGGGAACAGAACTGTGCCCAGTACTGAGCCTTGTGGAAACCCCTCAGTGACTGGCAGCCCACTGGGTGCAGCACTGTTCACCACCACCCTCTGGGCCTGGCCATCCAGCCAGTTTTTAACCCAGTGAAGGTGTCCAAGCCCTGGGCTGCCAGCTGTTCCAGGATTATGCCATGGGAGGCAGTGTCAATGGCTCTGCTGAAGTCCAGGTAGACAACACCCTCATCCATCAGGTGTGTCACCAGGTCATCAAAGGAGATCAGGTTGGTCTGGCAGGGTCTGCCTTTCCCAAACCTGTGGTGGCTGGGTGTCATCCCTCTGATCCCTGCAGGCTGTCCTGTAAGTGCCGTGTGATTGCACTCAAGATGATCTGTTCCATAAACTTCCCTGGGACCAAGGTCAGGCTGACAAACCTATAGTTTCACATATCTTCCTTCCAGCCCTTCTTGTGTATGAGAGTCACAATGACCAACCTCCAGTCATCTGTGGACCTCCTCAGTTAGACAGGACTGACCATAAATGATGAAACTTGTGATTGTGCCTTGGCAATCTCTTCTGCCAGTTTCCTCAGTACCCTGGGGTGAATCCCATCTGGTCCCATAGACTGTGGGTGTCTGAGTGGCACAGCAGGTCACTGACTGCTCCCTCCTGGATTGCAGGGGTCTGTTCTGCTCCCCATCCCTGGCAAGCAGCTCAGGGGGCTGGTTGCTGTGATGATCACTGGTCTACAGAAGACTGAGGCTAAGAAGGCATTAAGAACATCAGCCTTTTGTCATCTTTCCCTATATTATAAATATGTAACCATATTCCCCCCCGTGTTCAATAAAGAATGGAATTATTCCTTCATCTTCCTTTCGTTATTAATGTTTTTATAATACTTTCCTTACGAGCTTGCAAAAATCATATTCACCTTCTAAGAAAATTTGTCTTGGGTGGAACATACATGCCATCCCTCAAAAACTGGAATAAAATCTGAAAGTTCTCTGCATGAAGGGCTGGTGGGATTGTCATGGAAGAGGTGCCATGTGATGAGAGAGGCCATTAGGCCATGTTGAAAGGTGTGCATGTTGCACCTTTTATAGATTTAATTTTGTTACTAGTGCTGTTTCTCCAGGTCTTAGTACTGGGGCCAGTTCTGCTTGATATCTCCATCAATGACCTTGACAAGTGGTTGGGTGTATTCAGTCACTCATTTGCAGATGACACCAGTTTGGGTGGGAGTGTTGATGTGCTGTGGGCAGGCAGGCTCTGCAGAGGGATCTGCACAGGCTGGATCATGGCTGAGGCCAATGGGGTGAGGTTCAACAGGGCCCAGTGCCAGGTCCTGCCCTTGGCTCACAACAGCCCCAGGCAGGGCCACAGGCTGGGGCAGAGGGGCTGGAAAGGACCTGGGGGTGCTGTGCCAGCAGCTGAACATGAGGCAGCAGTGCCCAGGGGGCCAAGAAGGCCAAGGGCATCCTGGCCTGGATCAGCAGTGGTGTGGCCAGCAGGGCCAGGGCAGGGATTGTCCCCTGTGCTGGCACTGGTGAGGCCACAGCTCGAGTGCTGTGTGCAGGGCTGGGCCCTCAGTGCAGGACAGACCCTGAGGGGCTGCAGTGAGTCCAGAGAAGGGCAGGGCAGTGGGGAAGGGTCTGCAGCATCAGGGCTGTGAGCAGCAGCTGAGGGAGCTGGGGGTGTTCATCCTGGAGAAAAGGAGGCTCAGGGGAGACCTTGTCACTCCCTGCAACTGCCTGAAAGGAGGCTGTGACCAGGAGGGGGTTGGCTTGTGATAGGATGAGAGGACCTAAGTTCAAGCTGCTCCAGGGGAGCTTTAGGGAGATTTTTTCACAGAATGGATGGTTAAGCATTGGAATGAGCAACCCAGGGAGATGGTAGAACACCATTTCTGGAGGTGATGTTTAAGTCATGACTGGAATGGCACTTTGTGCTGTGGTTTGTTTGGTGTTGTCAAAGGGTGGACTTGATGAGTGTGGAGGTCTTTTCCAACTTAAATGATTCTATGATTCTATGAACTATGTTGCAGCAGCACATTAGAAGGCATATATTACTCTCTAATATTTTTGGCTGGGTGCTATAGGTAATTTTTGAAATACTAGGAATCCATAACATAGGAGACAGGACTCTAAGATAATTTTGATAGTTCCCCCAAATAAACAGCAAAAAAACAATTCAGTAGTTTGTGAGATTCCCGAGAGGTTCAAAACCTTCATAAGCAGAACTCAGGGGTTTTTCTGGCAAACAGGGTCATTGGAAATTTTAACTGAACTTTAGCTAAAAGTTTTGAAATGCAACAGCATCTTTTCTGGCACAGTGTAAAATGCCTGAGGCTGGAGGCTTTTGTCAGTGAGATTTTATGAGCTGGCATCCAAGAAAGTGAGCTATTAATGGCTATTAATTTGGACCATGAGAAAAGAATACTGAGAAAGATTTCTCTGTATGTTCTCCAAAATGATACAAAGTAATTTACTTTTCTCAGATTATGTCTACTGTCACAGAATTGCTAAATATCATATGCTTTTCAGGGGAAAAAAGAATATCCTCTTTTTCATCTTAACCATTCTGATGGAGTGAAAATGTGATGTAAGGGAAAACAATATGAAGAAATTTCACTAGAGAAAGAGATTCTATTCCTTTACCCCAGAAAGAATAACAATAACCTGATCATGAATAAATCTTAAGGACCATAGATAATATTGAACCAGATATGTGAAGCTTTGCAATAAATATTAACTCCAGTTTCAAATTGAGCTGAACCATAACCAAGAAGGGTGATTTCACCACTGAAAGTGAAAGAGTGGGCGAAGGGGATGGGCAGTGAGCCAAGACAACTGGATCACTAGATCTGTAAATTCAATCTGCTTTGCATACTTCTGTTCCCTATCCCATTTCTTTGAAAATCCCCAGGAGATGCAACATTCAGTGAGCCCTTGAGGAATGTCTGTCCTTTCTGAGAATGCTCAGAAACTGAAGAAAGAAGTAGGGCAGAAGGGCAATAGTGTGAGCAGGGAAAGGCAGTAAAGTAGCTCTATCCTCTACTGTGCTACAGTCAGAATCAAAATCTGCCTTTCTGAGGTCTTTTGCTCACTTTTTTTAATTGAATGAACAAAATCTAATATCTCTGAGCTTTTAGCCCTCAGTCTTTCTACTTAAAACATGATTTCACTGATGATAACTTATTTTAGTTGTTACTAAAACTGCATCAGCACTTTAATCTTTATGACTCTTTATTTTACAGGGCTCAAACGACACCCACTGCATGAAATGGTGTTATCTCTGAACTATAATGAATTTAATGAAGTGCTAAGGCTTGCTTCTGATAAACACAATGAATTATATATAATCCAGTTCTGTGAAAATCACATATCACATTACACTTTCTTGCTGTTAGAAAGTGATTCTAGTTGTTCATTAATTCCACTGAAAAGCAAATCAAACCAACCATCCAAAAATAGAAATGGATTTTTTCCCCCTGATTTTCATTGAAATGCTCCCATGGACAATGTCTAGCAAACTCTTAATGATCAGATACCTACGGAATAGTTAATTTGGTAAGCACTCCCCCATGACTAGACAGGATGTTGCTATTGGAGAACTGTGATTCAGCATCAAAGTAGTCTCTGATGAAAGAACATTTGTAACATATTTTTTGTTTTCTAAAAGTTAATGGTGATGTAAAAGGTATAATCTTTGTCTTCTGGGAAGTTTTGATACAAATGTATACTAGGTTTAAGGAAATTATTGTGAATCATTTATAATTATGCAAGACCATAAACTATTTGGGTTACACAAATAAGTTGTACAGAGAAATCGCTGGACAGGAAGAATGATTAGATGAACAAATGAATGTGTCTTTCAACTTTTATTAAGTTGTCATGGAAACAACTCTTTGCCAGGAAGCCACATGATCTTCTAAAAAGCTTTCAAACATGGCTATAAGCACAATGTCTATACATCTAATAACGTATTTCTGACAGCTTGACCACATCAAGCTCTCCTGGATGTTATGCTGTGGAATAATGTCTGTCTCTAGAATGCCTTTCTATTGACAGGTAGATGAATCTGTTTTTAAGTACTGAAATGACTTAATATTATCCTTATACCAATAACAAGCAAACAAACTACACAGGAGACTTTTTAGACTCTTAATTTCGTTTTTAATCAATAAAGGACATGGAATACTTTTACAGGAAAAAGCAAATGCTATGCAGAATGTTGTGGTTTTCTTAAAAAGCATGTAAATCCCCGTTTATTCCTGTTAAGTGGTATAGGTAAGAGCAGTACACTCTGATTATCTTATCTGCTTTTATTTTTGAATGGGTCATCATCTATACAATAGGCAATTAAAGAAATTAACCAATTAGATTATGTGGAATTCATTAGATGAGTATAACCCTAACTCCAGCCTCTTGGTGCCAGGTGAGATGAAAACCCTTGGCTTCAGTTTAAGGCAAATTCCTCTGACTCAAGCTCTGAAGAAGAGGAACACCATGCTCAAACTGACTCAGCACAGGATATGTACTAGAGGGCTCAGGTGAGGGGTCAGGGTATGTGGGTTGTGTCTGTAGCAATGGCTCATAGTCATGACTTAGAGTGAAACCAGACAAGCAAAGGAGCTGCCCACAGAGCACAAGCAGCTGCTCAAAGAGAATGCTCTAATGGAGATGCTGTTTCCTAAGGCTTCTAAAATCATGTATGGGGTCAGCAATCTCTAGAACAACCTGATATTGGGGCAGGAGTGTGCAGAGAATCCCTGCCCTATAGAAAAGTAGCTTTTCCATTCCCACTTAAATACCTACTTCAGTGCTGAAGTTAGGAACTGAGTTGGGTGGGAACTTTAGTTGCCTAATCTCTGGTTACACACCCAACTTATTATTAATTTTTACACACTTTTGCTTCAATAAAAAATATTTATGTTCATACTTATTAAAATTACATTAAAATCCAATGTGTCTATTTTTAGGAATAAAACTGATTACGCACTGTAAAATTAGATTCTGGTACCTTTAGTGCCTGCCAAATTTAAATGAGATATTTCTGATGTTTGGAATATTTCTTTGCTCAAGGCATCACTTTCAGTAGGTTTTTCTGTTGTATATCATGAAAAGCAGTAAAATACTGCTCTTCCAGTGCTGTGTGGAAAGGCTAGTATGGATTAAAAAAACCGAGTTTACTAATTGCTAAGAATCGTGTAAGAATAATGTGCTATAGTGCTATCCCCTTGACATACTTGTATGTATGTATGTATACTTATCTTTTAAATAGATACTATAATTAAGAACATGATAATAGGACAAATGTGAAAGGAGAGAAAGCATCATGAAAAAGGAAAGCAGTGGGGTTATACAAAGCTTATTAGTGTTTTTACAGTGCAAAGGAAGTTTAAAATGAAACACTGATCTTAAGCATACTCTACATTGATAAATGCTACTGATTTATTTTTGCATAGTCTTCATCTAGGGAAATAGACTATTCTTTTGACATATATTTTTCTTAGGCTGATGCTTTAAAATAAGATACGAAGAGTCATGGGAACAATGAAAAGTTCTAGTTAACAGCTTATCATAACTAAATAGTGAAACACTTAAAAATATGCTGCATAAGAATTATGTGTGTCTTACACAATTTGTGAGTAATTTTATGAAGCCAGGAAAAATGACCTCATTGTTAACAAACTGAATGAATAATAATAAATACAACTATTTCCTCTGCTACCATAGACTTCCTACGAGTGCATAGATGAGTCACAATTCCTTTAAAATTCTGTTCCTTTACAAACTCATAGGAGGTTAACAACACTGCTATGCCTTTTCAGAGATACTGTGAGAAATTACAATTCCAAAGTGCTATTTAAATCTTTCAGACAAATGGGCAAAATAACACATTTTTCTGAAGTAAAACCTGCATCTTGCTTGGGACTGAAATCACTGCTGTATTAATTTATCTTCACAGTTCAACAGATAGATCTTTGGCTTCTTTCAGAATGAATGAAGCAGGGTTTCTATCCACAGTTCCTCTATGTCACTTTTTTGCTTCCACGCATGTGTTCTGTGCTCAGAGCCCCTTCAGGCAGGGTGCCCTTCCAGCTGTCCAGATGAGCACAGCAACCACGTCCCACTGTCTCAGCAGATCTCCCAGGCTCTGCAAAGCACAGCCACCCACAGTGTTCCCACGGAGGGCTCTGCCCTCTCCTCTGAGTCACACTGCTACCTTCAGCAGACTGCTGCTAGGAAATAACCACCTTTCCCACAGACACAAGGAGAAATTCCCAACACCTCCAAACTCAGTCCTACTTGTTGCATTCATGTAAGTCAGCCTTTCCCAATAACTACTTTCTCTAACTTAGGAACTAAATAAAAGGTACTAAAGAGTGACAGCATCTTTCAAGCAATCAAGCACCTTCTGGAATACTTTCAGAGTTTTACTTGTCAGCATGTTCAACCCAATCTATATTTTCTTCTTGAAAAATAAGTCTTTATAAAATTTATTACTGTTTTAAAACTATTACTATAAAGATAGTGATAAGCACAGACATTTTGGAAAATTGCTTTTTTTTTTTTTTTTTTTTTTTTTTTTTTTTTTTTTTTTGTTTTTTTGTGATATTTGTCTAAGAGGAGGAACAAATTTTCCTGGCTTCCTTCGCAAGACAAAGCTTTTCAGCCAACAAGTATGTCTTACAGAACTTAGATCACCTCCTCAGCTTTTCTGATCTACTGGCAATCAATACTGAGTCATGCTGAGGCAGCATCAGACTTTGCCAGCATGCATCCTTTTTCTCCTGTTAATTTCATGTGGCTCCAATAAACACAGGAAGCTCCCAAGGTCATGGCACAGCCATGAGCTGCAAGGAGAGATCCTCCTGGGAGGAAGACAAGTGCATGAAAGAAAGGAAGAAACTGGATGATCTAAATAGAAAGAAAAAGATTCTTAAAGAAACCTTTTGCTATCTACATTTCAGTGTATTCTCATATAAACTTTTAATCTTTGACACAAAATAAACATCATTTTTAAGTGCTTATTTAGTATGCAAATTCTTCATCACTTCTTAAATTCCTAAGTAATAAAGATGAGCTGTGATTTATAATACTAGAAGCAGCTTGCCAGTGCTAAATTTCCTATCTGTGCTCTTTTGATAGTTTTCATTTTGTACACTTTAAATTCATTGGATTAAATAGCTACACAAGAAATTTACAGTGACAGCTTATGAAGCACCCTGCTGGCTACTCCAAGATATACAGCAAGAGTCAAACTTTCAGGATGCCTCTAAACATTTTCCATATAAATATGGACATTTCAATTTGCAGATACAATTATGCCCCCGCTTATTTGAGTACAGTGTGCAATCAGACGAGCTTGAATGATTTGCGCATTTTTAGGCCTGCCAAAAATATATTTCAAGTTCAAACAGTTATGTGATTTAATGGATCAACCGTTTATGGTCCACTTGACCATAAAAATCTCTTTCTTGGAGTATCTGTCGTTCAGCTGGACGTGCTAAAATGAGCAGAAAGAGAAATCCACGGTGTTTCAGTAATTTTCACCCAATATTCTGGAGGTGCTTCTGTCTTCTGAGTTGCCGTTGCATCAGCTATCACACAGTATTTGGTGCATTCTCAAAGTTTGCATTTTCTGCCTTGTGAACTGAGAATCTGCTTCCACAGAACCGACATTAGGAGGGAATTTTGAAAACTATGCATTTTCCTTTTGAAAATCGTAAGGTGATAAAAAAGACTGGGATTGCTACACACAAGCTGACTTATTGTGTAATTTGGAATGAAAAATGATTCCACATACATAGGTATATAAAAATATGATTACAAACTTTCCATATTAAAAAATGTTACAATCTTTGAATGCAGTTACCCTCCAGAAATGAGTAACGCTTAAAGGTACATTCTTGAAGATCACAAAATGGTGCAAAGTTGTTTATCCTTTTTTTTTTTCTTTTTTTTTCATAATTTCTTTGCATATGTGCTTGATTTTCTTCTTGTTTTTCTGTTTCTTGGGGTTTTTTCATGCACCAGCATTTAGAAAGCATTGTAATCACTGCATCTAAGTTTATAATTTTACAGTAACATTTTGGAGGCAGACCTGAGCAAAAATTTCTGCTTTTAACTTTTTTTCATTTCTCCATTTTCTTCTTTAATGGCCTTTTGAAAAATCCAGCCTGCAGAAAAGAAAAAAAAGTGGCTAAGAACTGCTCAAAGCATACAAACCATACATTATGGTTACATTCATATTCTGTTTTTTACTACTATTTTAATACTTGCACTGCTGTATAAAGTTAATGAATATTTTATCATGACACTGGTTTTCCTGGAATGGAAAAATTAAATACAGTTAATATATAGTAGAGTGATTGCTGAATCATTGTTCTGCCCATGTATTGTTAAGGGTTCAAGTGCTTAATATTAATTTTTGTTACTCAATTGAATAAATAATATTTTATTTTCTAATGTCAAAATTTTCAAGAGATTGTGCATGTTGAAATTTATAAGCTGTAACCTTCTAATGTTATTATGAACAAAATATTTAGCCTGGAGAAGAGTGCCCACTTGTGGCAAGACTTACACCACGGGCCCTGGCACCTCTTGCACGACAGAGAAAACCTGGTTGACAAAGGTCGCAGCCAAAGCTGATAGAAAAATTGCTTAATAAACCCTTACTCGTACAAAAATGTCTTCTTATATTTCTTTCTCTAACATAAAGGCAATATAGGTTTCAATCAGGTAGCACTGTTCACTCCATCATCAGAAAAATGCAGTGTAATTAGTTACTTTGTAATTTATTTAAAATTTCACACTACTTATTAGATAACGACTATTGTCTGTGAGGTTCTAATTATGAGAAAGAAGTGACTGAGGATTTAAGCATATCTGTTAATGCTCCCGAAGACAAGGATGTGCAGCTTACCTTCCACAGAGCAAATATAAGCAGTGCAAGAATCAAGAGTCCAGCGAAGATACTCAGGAGGATAACCCATAAGGGGACTGTACCCGGTGGGTGCTCTTTGGAAATCTTAATCATGGTCTGCAAAGTGTTCAGAAAATAAGCAATAAATAATTTGTCCTTCTTAAATACCAAAACAGCAGCAGTGATTGCTCAGTATGAAGTGATTTTTCAAGGTACCACACCATTTTACGTACAGGAATTAGTACGAGGGAATTAAGAAAATAATCTCCAGCATGAAAGGCTGTGTTTACACAATACTTTCCATTTTTGTAAATGCATTCATTTATGAGAGTGGCTCTGCTACAATTCAGTAGTCATTGTTTTATAGAACACAGGACCAAAATCATGAGCAGTGGAAGAATAAGCTAAGGAGTTTCTTCCATACACTCTTCCTCACTCAGTGCTAGCCTCCCTGAAAGATGGAGGTAAGAGCAAGTGTAAAAGCCTGTGTAGACATTAATTTGATTTTAAACATGGCATATCTGGTGTAAAATGAAAAGAAATACATAATATTCACTTTTAAATAAATGTAGCCATGTTGAATTTATATGAGACCAATTTTATAGTTCAAAAGAGCATTGAACAACTGAACACTAAGCATGAAATGAGGTCCCTAAAAAAGGTAAATCTGCAACTCTTTGTCTCCCATTATCTGCAATCCTCTCAGCTGTGTTTCTACTCCTGGACTGAATTTTAATCTATCACTTAAAAGAAATTTCTAAATACAAAACCAGATAACAATGGACCTCTGATTTTTGCATTCTGAAAAATATTTTGTGCAAGGTGTAGCTCACAGTTTTCTATTTTTGGAGTAGTACTTTTATTATTTTTCTGAATTTTGGAATATTAACAATAAGAACCCATAATAAGACTTTTCCTTTAAAAAAATGCACATTCTAGTAAATGAGCTCCTCCATGTCCAAGTTATCACAAAAGACCAATGTTTAAACACTATAAATGTTTGGAATTGTGAGGATCAAAAGGATGAATAAGTGAGGATCAAAAGGATGAATAATACCTCTAACAAAATTTAAGGTGTTTCTCTTTATGTCTGATGCCACTATTGTCATACAGATATCACTACTACATATTTCCTTATCTAAGATAATCATAGTGAACTTCTGAAAAATAAAAGATCCTGTTTCAAATATATATCCTGGGTAACAATGTGGAAAGGAAGAATAAATAAGGAAATAATAAAGAAAATCCAAAGTGCGATCCATTTTAATTGATCCAGGACAATTTTCAAATACAGTTGATTCCTTAAAAAAATTCTAATTATATTTTTAATTTACACAGCTGCAGGAAGTATTTATATTACAGCAAGCAGAAAAAAATCAGATAGTACTTATCCTTACCTAGGTACATTGGTGGGTACTGGGCTTTTGGAGTTATTTTCTGACTAATTCTGACATTTCTACTTTAATATGATATCACTTCTGTTTAGAGTAGGATAAGGCATTACTAAAGGTAACAATCAGTTCATTAGTAATGGATGAAAATGTATGATTCCATACAACAAATTCTATGAAGAACAAATACATCAACTATCATGTTCTTACCTCCAGTTTTTGATGGTCATTTCTCAAAATCAGTGATGAGTTCTCGCTCCTAAGTAATGCTTTTACAACAAGGGTTAAGCTGTGAATACTGGCCTGGAAGAAGAGAGTATTTACTGTGGTTTACAGTTAGGTATTTTTAGTAGAAAGCTTTGTAGCAATGAGAAGGGTGAAAGAAAAACTTAAAGCTTTGGGGGATGCTAACAAACATGACAGTCAGTGAAACTGCTCATGTATGTCACCTTCAGCACACATATTATGGCTTGCAAGACAGCAATACTGCTTTGAAAGGGTAGATTGCAGAGATTTTAAAGAAATATTAATTATTCCTGGAATATTACTCCAAAAAAATTACTTTTCTGGTTTGTTTGATGAAAAAATCCTTTCTAGGGTTGAAAAATCTTCACACATTAAGACTTAAAAAATATGTTCTCCTTCTTTTATCTGCTGGATTAAACTTTGTGGATCCATTAGTAGCTATTAAAAAAGGACCATCAATACAGAATAAGTAAGGGGTGTCTTCTTGCCATAGCTTTAAACTCTTGTTAAATTATAAGTACTTACTTTGAGGATAAGAAAGTGCATGTGACACAGTTTTAAGAAAATTTTAAAACAGCAAAAGAAACTACTTCAAATAGTAGAGGTGACACTTAAGAAAATTAAAGACAAAAATTAATTAAGTCTGTTATAGACACAATTTTAGTAGACATTAGAAACATTAGCTTAAGTTAGTCAACCTCAAAAGTATTCAGAATACAAATAGGATTTACATACTTTTATGATGGTAGGTTTCCATACTCTCAGTGAAACATTCACTTGATATATGTCAGATGGGACCAGGGCACAATTAATAGAGGCACAGCTGTACGTATCACAGTCCTGTTTAAAAGGGACCAGCATGAGGTAATAGGAAGAGACTTTTCATATCATTAAAATAAAAACATGTAAACTATTTTATATACAGATCACTTGTTATGACACCAATAACAAACTGGTATTAATTACCTTAGTTTTTTCTGCAAAAATGACACTGCCATATATAAAACAGCTTGAGATATTCATGCTGTGGTAGAATAGACTCAGTTTTTGCAGGCTGGCAAGCCCTGAGGAATCTCTGTTGCTGCAGGTATGGAGCAGAAATCATCACAGAACTCCTAAGGGGGGCACAGCTTGTGAAAGCAAATGTTTTTCTAGCAACACAGCTATGGCTCTTCTGCAGTGTTTTCCAAACCTTGGGACACCTGAATCTCTCAAGCAGGGCAATATGTGTGTGTGAAAATTCAAGCAACTTTACTTCCTAGTATCACTTGCTAGCTGGGAGTACAGCAGGATTATACTGTAAAAAGTTTGAAACAGTCACTTAGCTTAGACCTTTGTCACCTCTGTGAAGGATGATGATAAGCATAGTAAAATACTGTTCCCATGACATGGTTTCATTTGTATCAGAAACTCCACTTGCACCTCTGAGCTGAGGATGCCTTCTCCCTGACATGCTAACATAACTACGGCAGCAAAATCCCTTTGTAACTCTTTCATCTAAATGTGAAGGGCTAGTCCTTTCCAAATGGGATCATCAACAACAGTTGTATGGAAAATCTGTCAGGTCACATTTGAGCTCATTTTCTACTGGATGTCTAAGGAAGTTGAAAGAGAGGTAAGAAGCATTTAAAATATTACTATTTATTAATTACAGTGGAAACAAAGACAGTAACGATTTATACAGCTGTCATATGTGCTACTGTTACTTACATATTTTTTAAATTAAAGAAACCCCAAACTATCTAAATTCAGTTCCACACAGAGTTTTGCAGCTCAATAAAAAACAAACGCTAGTCAACATAATAAAGGTTTTCTAAGAAATAAAAACAAAGTGAGTTTCCAAATGATACAGTTTTAGAGCTTTTATACAGTTTTTATACATATTTTTCAGAAGTACTCAGCTCCATGATCTGGATTAATGTCTGGGGTGAATATATATATTATGAGTGGGCTTACCATAATTGTGTCCCTTGTAGGTTCTTTTATTTTTGACAACACAAATGGCTTCCCAGTGCCAATCTTTAAGGGATCTACAGGGTAACTAGTTTGGCAGATGGCATTCTGTAAGCAGAAATACAAATAATATTCTTATTGTCTGAATATGCAATCTATTACAAAAAATGATCTGGAAACAAGCCAACATTAAGAATATTTTACAATTAATATTTAATACCAATTAATGTTTACTAACCACTAAAATAAAATACCATATTTCAAGAGTCCAAAACAGGAAATTCAGATATCTGTGTATTGAAATATTATTATTCAAACAGCACATGAAATATTTATGAGATAATTTAACTTACCTATTTTACTTAAACATCTGTACAAGCAAACAAGAGCTTCCTGCAAGAGGACCATTATGTGAACCAACACGAGTTGGCTTTTAAATGAGCTAAAGAGCTTTTGCATAGGAATCCACAGAGGTTCTGCCCTAGCAAGCAGACAGGCAGGTTAAGTGCAGGATGCAGAATCCTCCCTTGCAATATCCAGGGAGGGGGAGTGGATGCTGGAGCACTGCTGGATCTCTGTGACTGCTCCACAGGTAGCTAGGAAATCCTTTCGTGTCTTCTGTGTGGGGGAATTGATTTTTTTCAGCCAGGTCATTGACTTTCACATTGCTAGTATGAAAAGGATTACAAATCCCCTGTAATGCACTTTGGCACACTACTATCACTAGAGTGTAGCTAGCAGGACATGAAATTTGTCTTAGAAAAAAACAAAATTTACTGAGTTTATGTGCAAATGTGTCAAAAGGGGTTGGTTGACTGAAAATGACGATAATGGGGGAAGGAAATCAAGAAGAGACACAACATTTTTTGTATTCAAAGATGATTTTTTTTGTTCATTTGATATTTGTTTTCTTTTAAAGTGGACCTTGAGAGCTTTCATTCATATATTTTGTTTTTTTTTTCAATTGGGCAACATGCAAAACTAAGTGAAATTATTAGCACGGAGGTGCACATGTATATGTCTCCAAGTTAAAGAAAAAAAGGAGGTTTAGGTCACCCCTTAGTGATAGCTGTGTTTTTCAGCCATGTAGTTATTGATAGCTCTAACTGTAATATCTACTGATCTAGGATAATGGAATTTGTTAGAATTGTGATCTCTGCCAGTTTCACTGGAGGTGTGAAATGGAAAACCTCAGATGAGGGCTGCAGTGAAGAGCATTTGAAACATGCGACCTACCATCCCCTTCAAGGTATCTCAGTGCCCCAGAGAAGGAAGAAGCCAGGGAGCTGCTAGTGCTGGAGAGCAGACATGCATGAAAGCTAATTTCAGTGCCCAAAAGAAGAGAAGTGACAGGAGGTTGGGCTCTAGATGTACACAGCAGGATTCCAGCATTTGCAGTAAGCACTGCTGACAATGAGCAGAATATGGGGCTCATATCTGAGCCTGGACATCTCAGCTCTTGTAATATAACAAACTAGCCTTGTTATAGTGCAGTTATTGTTCAACTCCATTTTAAATCTGCTTGTTTCCTTTTATGAAAAATTGCCCCTCTGTCTTCTTATGTGCCTCTGTACATACTCTTAAAAAAACAGTATCTTGTTATTTAAACCAAAAGTAATGTATAATCCCAAATGTTTATAATTTGCAGTTCCTTACAACATAAATTTCAAATTTAGATTGACCATAAAAATAGAAATTCCTTTCTTACCTGGGAATGTGACAATGCAGTAAGGTAGAGAAGAGTGTTTTTGGCAGCTGTTACATTTGGAAATAAGATCTGTAGTGTGAGGTTTGGCATTGGAAAGTGTTCACCTTTTTCAATCTATAAAAAAAGAAAAATGTTTTGACTAGTACTTTCCTCATTTTAGTTAGTATTTGATTGTGAGTTTTTTCCTTTTCCTGTGTTTTTATTTTCTTCTGTTCATTTTTACATTTCCACAGTTAGTTATGCAAAAAGTGCTTTATAAGGGAGAGAAAACGCTGTATCAGTGGTGGCTCCTGCTGGTTCCTCCTCAGGTGTGCTTAGGTAATTGCTCTTGTGCTCACCTGTTCCTCTCTCCTGTTTTCTCTGAGAAGACAACAGAACATACCTGTAAGCAACAGCTCTTTCTGGAAAGGCCTACTGTGGTCGAGAACTGGGTAACCATCTAGATGGAACTGCTGGCAGGGGAACTGGTGATACCATCTCTGATGTAGAAAAACTTAATAAATGTTCAAGAGCCTTTTAAACTTTTTTCTTCTGGCTACTTATTTGTGATTAGCTGCTTGCAAAGATGAGTTTTACTTTACAAGATCATAAATGGTATGCTCTGCAATCCAGCAGCTTTTTGACTTAGAAAACAAAGATTGGCAAATTAGATGAATAATGCCTTAGACATCCACAGTAGACAAGAAGAAAAGGTAGCTGAGTAAAACACTGTAGTGGCCTAAATGAATAGGAAAAAACCCCTTTGTCATGGCTATTTAGTGAAAGCAAGAATTTTACCATATCCTGTTTTTTACAGATGAAAGTTTATTTAGAGACTTTTATGTTTTTATATGGGACCCTTGTCCAATTTTGGATTTGACACTGGGAAACAGGATGCCCTCAAGAAAATTACCTTCAGTTTTGTTGCAACTTTAGACTGAACTTTTAGTCACAGAATCATAGCATCATAAACTGGTTTAGGTTAGCAGAGACCTTAAAGTTCATCTAAAAGTTCCAAGCCCCTGCCATGGGTAGAGACCCTTCCTTCCACTAGAAGTTGTTGCTCAAGCCTGGCTTTGAACACTTCCAGGGATGGGGCATCCACAACTTCTCCAGTGCCTCATCACTCAATATCCAATCTAAACCTAACCCCCTTTCAATTAAAAGCCACCCCCCCCTTATCCTTTAATCACACTGTCCAAACTGCTTCTCCTGCTCTCTTGAAGCCTCCCATTAGATACTGGAAGGCCCCAATGAGGTCTCCACAGAGCCTTCTCTTCTACAGGTTGAACAGCCCTGACTGTTCCAGGCTGTCCTCACAGGAGTGTGCTCCAGCCCTGTGATCATCTTTAAGGCTCTCCTCTGGACCCACTTCAGAAGGTCCATGTCCTTATTTTGGGGGTTCTAGAGCTGGAGCAGGGATCTGATTCTAGAGTCCAGCAGGGATCTCACAAGAGCAGAGTCCATCAAATATCTTTCCCATGTGATTTTACTTTGCAGTATCCGTTCAACTAGGAAGACCACACTCTTGGAGCATGGCATTTGCCTGTTATGAACCTGACTGGATTTTGGAAATGGCTGTTCTAACCTGCAGCAGCAGTAATCCAGGTTCTCATTTACCAGGACATGCTCTCTTTTCCCAGCTGAGGATAGAAGGTCTAAAACCCACCAGAACTACTCTGCAGGAGATGGACCATCTGAAACCCTTTAACTCACTGTTTTCCAAATGAAGGAAGGAAAAAAGGAGTTTTAAGCACAAAATATGTATGTAAAGGGTTCAACATATTGTATACCTACTATTTAAGTAATCCAAACCAAATGGAAAAAAATTAGGATAGTACCTATGTCATACATTTTTTATTGTTTCTTACCCTGTAATGTAGAGTAACTTCATCCCCGATCTGCTCTGTTGTGTTAATAGCAGTAGGGACAGTATCATTTGCTGCAATTATAACATGGTGCTCTTTGAAAACACTGTGGGTTAAAAAAACACACAAAAAAGTAAGCACACAAACTTCATAAAAACCCCTAGGAGTTAACAATATAGGTATTTTCATTATTTCGTGAATTTCAGGACTAATATTGCAGTTAAGAGTGCACTGCTGCATGCACTGAAGTTCAACTGCTCTGTTCTCTGAATAGGTCTCACTTTTTAGCAAGTACGTTTAGAATGTTTTGTTCAGCTATAACTATGAAAAAAGAAAATATTATTCCCAAAATCAATACATTAGGGTCTGGTTTTGCTGTCCTTATGCTAGTTGTGTAGTCCCTTATCCTGGGCATTGACATGTGAAAGAAGCAGGATTCTGTAAAAGTTCAGAATCAAGCAAACACAGAACAAAGCCAGCATGTTCCAAATTCAGCCTTATTCCCTATGGGACAAAGGCTGGATGTGAACCATGAAATGCATCCAAAATAAATTTGGCTTAATTATTTACACCTGCACACCATAAAATGTTGCTTACCAATAATATCCAGAATGCTTTTCAGGGATGAAATCTAACTGAATTCTGGCTGTTTTTGAAAATAAAATCAACTTCAAGACATGCATTGAAGTATAAGCCTGAACTTAAAAAAATGCCCAAGAACTTAAAATTTAGGTTAATTTTTGAAGATGGAACTCAAACACCATGCCATGCATTATTATGGTGATACAAATCCATGGCCATCAGGATGTTGGAAGTATTTGTTTTCTTATGTACTGAAATATCTTTGAATGAATCTAGCAAAGTACAAGGAACCAAGCAAAAGCTGCTGCTGTATTTGCAAACTGCAGACCAAATTTAAATAGATAAAATGGAATTCCATCAAGTTAGGGACAGTAGCTGCTCCATTATTTCATGACTTATCATTTCATTGAAGCCTGTGCTTCTGCTTTATGATCTTTGAAGCTGTTGTCTGTAGATACTAAGCACGTTTCAGAAACAAAACAACACTATATTCTTTGAACACCTGCAATTTACTGCACTAGAAAGTAAAATACAGAGAAATGTCAATACCTTACAAATATTAATCCTACTTCATATTTTACTGGAATTGTAACATGTCCTCTGTTGTCATTCAGGGTCTCAGGTGGTTCTTCACTGTCACTGAAATGAAACAACACATACATCACTCAGATCAGACTGCTGCAGACACAGCACAGCTACTGGGTGGAAAGGGATCTTGGAAAATGAAATACCTACAGCTCTGGGTATGAAAGCATACTACTCATTTCCAGTTAAATACTGTCTTCTAAAAATAAAAATACTTCTTCCAATGAATAATGATTTAAGTCCTGCACCAGCCCCAGCTCATAAATGTATCTTTATTAAAATTACAGACAGCAGATGACTGAATGAAAACAGATCAATTAAAAGCCACACCATCCCTGGATTTTGCAGGGACAGCAAACACTGAGGGTAAGTGCATTCCTTTACCCTTTCAGGGACAACTTCTGCAATGCTCTTACTCTTTGAAGGCCAAGCTTTTTGTTAACTGTGGTTCATGATAAAATATGCAGTAATTCTCTAGGAGAAAAAACCTTTGCTAAAGGTAAAACAACTGGAAATTATGACTCACTTGTGTAAGTCTAGGGCTGTAGAGAGTAACAACCATTTATTTAGTCCACTTAATCCACTGCTGGGCTGAATGTATCTGTAAGGGTGCCAGCTCTACAGAATATTTAACTGTGAGTTCAGAAGCCACCTGTGTTTTATTATGAAACACAAAACCGCGTCGCTTTCAAAACAAAACAAAAAAAATGAGAAGGCAAAGACTGCAACTAACCTTGTTGCATACACATGAATAGTAGCATTTTCCAGGAGATATGATGCGTTGAATTGGAATGATATTTTGAAGGAAATCTGTGTGGAGAAATACTTTACACATTTTGAAAGGAAAAAAGAAAAGCCCAGCCTAACAGGGTTTGATATAATAAAAAATGTACAAACTTTTGCTTTTATCTAGAGAATCCTTATTCATATTTTAGCAGTTTTCTACGAACCTGAATGAACCCACCATTTGGAATAAAACCAAGGTGGAAATCCAATAGTTATCACTTATTAAACAGAAGCCTGAAATTTTCATAAACCTCAAGAAAATAACTTATGTAGTGTATTAGAAACATATGGCTAAATAGTTCTTAATTAAAAGCAATTGGTCTTACAAGCAATTTATCAAAATCCCTTTTTTCCTTCTAATGAGGACAAAAAAAAGCTTCAAAGCCTGGCTATTGCAGTGGAGATAATCTGCCTGTAAAAGGCTGCTGGAATATCACTTAATATGTATTAGGACCCCTAGAACACCAAAAAGAAATGTTTACAATGTAAATGAAGGAGAGACCACTAGGTATCAAAAAACCCTAATTGTTATTATAATCAGGGCAAATATATCATAATTTGGAATTACACAAAATTTAGGAATACTGTCCCAAATGTTCTTCCTCATATCCTGACACTTAAGGGTAATTTTATATGAAGCAAAAGTTTTCTTATTTGTTACTGTATGAAATTTTCAGCTCAGATTTTTATCTTTCCTTTTATGTGTACAAATCTTTATTATAAAATAGTCCACAGAAATTTGTCCTAGATATTAATATTTCAAACAAAAAAGTGGCTTTAGAAAGGAATATATTAGGGATGCCTATTAGTGAATCAGAGATTAATTGATTTTTAAATGCAAAGAAAAGTGTGAAATTTCTAAATTTAGGGATTTAAAGCTACAAACTAACAAGCAAAGCATGAAGGAAAATGTGAAAAATCCAGTAAAGCTGGGAATGGAACACTGTGGACAGAGGCATTGGACAATACACTTATTTGGCTTCAAGAAGGTAACAGCTGACTTAATCCCTACGAGTCCAAGACACAAGCTGGAACGTTTGTGTGGGAGGCAGTGTAAGAAGACATCTCTCATGAACCTCCCAGTGCATGACAGAAGGGCAAACAAGAAACTGCCAGGAAAAATTGTCTTATTTGCATGCAAACTGATATTTCCCAATTCAAGAGCTAAGTATGGCTTTTTGAAGCCTTAGCTTAACTAAAACTCCCTGTCCAAAAACAGATGCAGACATCGCTGGAACTCTTCAAGATGGAGTTTGATTTTAAGTGGGCTACTTGCTGGAAAGGCCTCTCATTCCCCACAGAGCAGAGGTGATGTCTTGATGCCTGACTTTGGCAGATCTGGGTTAGCACTTCCCCATAAATATCTTATTCTCCCTGCAACCAAGGGACTACATTTTATATACGAAATAACTAAACTTAGGGGCTCCAGGCTGTGGAAAGCCTCCAGACAGACACTTCTGGCCAGGTGAGCCACTTGTGTGTCACTTGTGTGTCACTTGCCTTCTGACAGCTGGAAATATGCATCTATTACACCCTCACCTACCACATCTGACTGCCCAGGTACTGAAAATCTGACTGTTTCCCATCTGGCTCTGTGCAGGTGACATCAAGGATAGCTTGGGAAACATGCATACAGAGTTTTTGGGATGAACACAAGAGAAAAGAAGTTCAGAGGTGATGTGGACTGCTCTGCCTTTAGAACAACATGGGGCAAGGAGAACTTGCATGCAGGGAGACTTTTTTACCTCTTCTTCAGGTTTTAGAAATGGATATCCCACTTTACAGGTGATATTGTGATTAGATTCACAGCTATCTTTCTGTATATCCTGAAGGGAAAAAGACAATGAAAGCATGACCTTGTGCAAACTCCTTTTAAATTTTGACTGAGTATCACAGATCTGTTGAACACATATACCTCTGCCACTTTTCACTGTCAATATATTGTAAGAGTCAAAGCCTTAGTTGAACTAGAATAAAAATATGAAGCCACAAATTCTGCAAGACAATTTCCACCTATGGGCATTTATACCAATTACTTACCATTATGCATTTCCAATGCCGATGTTTGAAACATTCACAATTATATGCCTACTGGACTTCATGCAAATTCGTCATGGGGTCTAGCAATCAAGATATCTATAATTACATAGTTTTCAAATTTTGTAAAGGTGTTCCTAATGTAACAGTCACATTCATACTCCATCAATTATTGCCATAGGATCAGCAACAGTGCTATGGATCCCTGACTTCTCCTAATGTGCATCAGCAGGACTGCTGACAGAAAAGAAACTGCTCTAAAAGCTTCCCATCAGAACTGAGGTGTATTTGTATCATATCTGCTGAGGCAGGAAGGAAAACAGACACTTTTGGAAATGCTGTCTGAGGTAGGGCAGATGCAGGCACTGATATATTCTGTCCTACCATGACAGTGCTTTTTCTATACATGTGCAAAAGGAGAATTCTCGAGGCTTGGGAGTTCTACTGATAAAGAACAAGGCATTTCTGGCTCCACAGATATACAGGTGATTCACAATGTTTGTCCAAGAGGCAGGCACATTTTCATAGGGCCATTGTGAAATTTGCATCTGTATTTTGTGGACAGGGTTAGGCAAGAGTCCACTCATGTCAAAACAAATACACTCCTTTAGAGGCATAAGCAAGAAGAGCAGCCCTGGGAAATCTCTTTCAAACAACTAAAATGATGCCCAAGAAGTCAAATTAAGGTTTAATAAAAAGGCTTCCTCATATCTCTCTAGCATTATATGTTATGATAATTGTGATAATGTGAGAAAAAATCATACCTCAATGCCAGCAAAAATAATATTTGGAGAATATTGAACCAAAACTCTGGTATTATAGGCACTGTCTTTTTTGTTCTTCACAGAGAGCTGGATGGTGAACTTATCATTGCGTGACTTTACAATGAATGGAGAAGATCTGTAAAAGAAATTAAGAATATTGGACATCTTAACTACTGAATCTGTTTTTAACATAAAGAGAAACTTCCTTCAGTCTCTAGACTATCTTGATTCTGAATTAGAAAGGAAACCCTGGCAGGATTTGTAACTCACACAGAAACTTTGTACAGATATCAAGCAATACATAAGATCCAGTGTAGTTACCTGTCTCCAGCTATGCTTGCTTTTACAATCAGAACAAGATCTGAAATGCATTTATTTTTGGCTCCACAATCTTTTGTGAAAGGAATCTGCAAAAATAATATGTTTATTCTTAATTTTATTACCTTTATTATCAAAGACTTGCATTTTAATGCATTATCTAATTTTATGTAAGACCTTCTGTTTAATGATCAAAGAGGTCTCCCATAATATTAACCAGTTAAACATGCCAATATCTTGTAAAATGCATGGGTGAAACATAGGCTTTCTCATCCCTCCCTTCTAAATGATTCACCTAGATTTTGAAAAGAGGCATTGACAGAAGTATGAATAATGGCAAGCACCACCAAAGTAAATGTATAACCCTCCTCTAAACCTGACAATAAACCTAAAACTTAACAATAAAATTGTTGGTAACTCTCTTCTACCTCCAGTCAGATGAAGATAGAAGATATGGACAGCTTTGAAAACCCAGCATGGTTCACAAGCACATTAAATCAAGCTTTTTATTCCTGAATACTCATTTGGAGGAAACATCTGGACAGGCTTAATGACTCCCCCTCTCTAGCCAAACTGCGGGCAATAGTTTCAGCTGTTGTGTGGGCTGTGATTTTTACCTTAAATACATTGCTTATTGATACAGGATCTTTCTGACTTACATATTCTGCTATTGAATTTGGCAAGTTGCTATCAAGAACAGGTCCACTCTCTGGATCAGAAAAATTGAATTCCAGCAAAACCTTTACCGAATCCTGAAAATCAGGCTTATCCTAGAACATAAGGAAAACAAAACTGCTGTTATGAAAATTCACTTTAGTATCTAAGAAGGTTAAAAAGACCTAAAAAGTGCTGAGGTAAAATATTTTCTGTCACACTGTTGTCATTCTTGCTAGAGAAGCCTCTGAATGCTTGCAGTTGATGATGACACATTCCGTGTGTCACGCATTCCTTATAAATATTTCCTACAGTTTTTGTGTATCTTAATACAAAATTTTACATAGCCTGAGTACACCCCAGAGTTTCATTAAAGAATATCTCAAGTGTTGACTCACAGACTTTTCTCTCCTAGTTTTGCTCAAAGGATCAGCAATATAAGCATTAGCAACATCACCTTTCGTGAAGTCAAACTTAGGCCTGCTGTTTGGAAGAAAATTCTGGGTATCATTTACCATCAATTTTGCATTAAGATACAACTGTGAAGTCACTAAACATTTTAAATGTGGGTAGCTTAGTCCATTCACTCTGCACATTAGCTACAATCTGGGCAAATTCATACTCACAGCTAATTATGCTTTTGTTTTGCAGTGAATAAATACTCTCTATTCCAAACCTAAAATTTTATTTACTTATTAGGAGGAATTGCACCAATATGCAAATATGAAATTTTCTCACATGCTCCTGCTGAGTTTTGAGTGCAACTAAACTGCTAACCACAACAACTGTTTGGTTCCACCAAGTGAGGAATGCTTTTTCTTAAGACAGACACAGAGACGTAGCTAAAAAGAGTGTACATATAAGTAAACTGTTAATACGTGTATAAATAAATAACTCTATGTTTTAAACAAATTTTATGTACACTTCTTAAGATTAATTCTGAACACAGATTTTGTTGTCCAATTTGCAATTAATGGAACGCATACTTGGGTTACTCTAGTGTCAACATGAGAAAAAATACTTTAAATGATTTACTTGCCAACATGTAGAAGTTATGTTTCGTACATTCTGACCCTTTGATAGTTATATTTTTTTGCATTTTCCTCTCATGGGTTTCCGTGAACAGGCTTCGAGATATCTGTCTTTGTGCATCAAGGGTAATCCAATACTGCAGACCTGCAAAGGAGGTTGAGATCAATATTATGAAGCATATTATGAGGCACTTTGCCTCTACACATACTTTTTTCCCAAAATATCTTAGATGCACATTGAATACCGAATTTAGAAATGCTGAATTCCATTTTTTAATAAATAAATGCATGTGAGCATAGACATTTTATAGCCTAAAGCTTCTATAGCTTATTGCTTATCTACTTACTGGATTCAAATATATCTTCTTTTGACTTTAGTCTGGTCTTAAAACAAATTGTGGCTTCTATGCAAATGGTTTTTCTAATATTTATCTGACAATTTTGTTGTTGAATATTGATGCTTTTAGGTATAAATTGCATGGAAACATTTACTTCAGCCACATCACGAGACCTTAAAAAAAACACAAAGAAAGTGCTTGGAAATCAGAGCAGCAACTTTTTAAATTAAGAATTAAAATTTACTTAAGAATTAAGTTACAGAATATGCAGCATTCAACATTCAGATACAGACCCAGAATCACAGACTCATGGAATTGTTTAGGTTGGAAAAGACTGTAAGATCATTTGAGTCCAACTGTAAAAAGCTTATAGCTAAAAAGAAAAAAATCCTTAATGTTCTTTGGAAAATAACAGAAGCATAACATCCGCAACTGAAGTGAGATTCCTGTGGAACATGTTGATGGCACCATGCTGCAGTACACAGTGCTGGCCATGTTGTGCCAATTAAGAGGCCATCTATTATTCCATGTCTTCTGTCTTGGCTGTTGATGCTACAAAAACAGCTGGCAGTTGCAACGACAGTTGCACTTCTCTGGCACATGTTCAGTCTGCATTTGCCTTTCTTCATTTAGGCAGATTACAGCATGCCATCACAGAGAGAACTCATCATATAGAAAACCAAAAAGCGAGCAACAAAAACAGGAGGCAAAGAAATGTCCTCAGCAGACAAAACCTATAAAGCACTAGAGGACTTTCAAAAGCTGAGCTATAACTCAGGAGGGAAGACCCCTGAAGAATTGGGAAAAAGAGCAACAAGATGGTCTAGAAGAGTAATTAAGTATATATCTTACACCTAGTAACAGTAAAAGAGGAATTACAGGGGAAACAGTCACAGGATTTCTCCACAGTGCTGTACTTGTTTCAGAAAAGATACCAGATGAAATATTTCCTAAAGCATTTAAGCAACTCTGCAGAGGCAGATCCATTTCAAAAGAGAATGAAGGCCCAGACCTATCACTGAAAGTATCACAGGTGAACATAGTATTATACATAAGTTGGAGGATAGCAAGCTATCTCTAAGGTTGTGAGTAGACAAACAAGCCAGTTGTCTACTCTTTGTCCCCAGTTTTTTCCACTTTAAATGTCCTTCACCCCTGCAATTCATTCTTGTCTCATCCTTTGGTGTGATTCAGTTCCCTTTTGGCCATGAAATGCAGCATGTCAGTGTACTAAACCAGCAAAAAAATTAGCTGGCAAAGTAACTTTCTTCAGAATTGTGGTCTCAACAATGCAGTTAGGGGCATCACACCGTGTTTGCACATGGAACATTTAGAAAGGAACTACTAGCTGAAGTTCAGAAGAGGCTGGGAGCTCGAGGATGGTAGCAAGCCTTGATAAACTTGATCACCTACTATGCTGAAACAACAGGACAGGGAAAGCAAGAAGCTGGGTTAGCAATTTCATTACCAGAGACAGAAGTAGTTTTTGTTGTGCTCTAGAAATAAGGGATTTAATGTTTGTTTGTATTCTGCCATAAAAATTATATTGGTCACTACTAGATCTGAGTCATAGTCTTATATAAAGAGAACTGTTAAGCAGAAGGCTTATTTTAATTTTACAGATTTCTGTAGGGACTCAAATTGCAGTTTTCATATTAAGAAATAAAATCATTTTTCTTAGTGACCCCTTAACATTTGAACCTGTTCTTGATATTGTTAATAAAGTAATATATTGTGAAAACAAATATATTATAAATAATAAAGCAATATATTGTGAAAAGGAGAGAAATTCAGGTTTTTTCCTGTTTTACTTAGTGCCCCAATTGGCTTCAGTTTCTATTTTGAAGGTGGTCTAGGAGGACAAGTTCTTCGTATACATTAAGTTTTATGTTCATTCCTCTAGAGAGATGTGAAAGATGAATATTTGCAGTCAGTGTCAAAACATGAGCTGAAACCAGTAACCTTACAAAGCCCAAACAGTCACGCATGCACGTTACACTGGTACCCAAACAAAAGGTTTTTTCTGTGCTGACAGTTGCTGTGAGTTTCGTACCAGAAGAGGGCAGCCCCACCAAGGCCTCCGATGGTAACATCGATCAGCCCGTCGTCGTTTAAATCCATTTCTCCGTGCACAGACTGGCCAAAAAATTTCACTTTTTCCCCATCTCCACCTGACGCAATACGCTGTGAAATGCATAAAGATGTTAATGCAATGCACTTTGGAGGGTTTTGTAACAGTCATGATCCATTTGATGGCAGTGAGATAAAACTACTTAATGTAGTTTAACTACATTAAGTTTTCACTGCAATACTCCTAAAACAGTTACCATGGTGATGAACACACTATAAATTTTCAGACTGCAAAATATCTGCTTTTCTGGCTGTTTGGAACATATCAGAATGTTTCTAATAAAAGCATGTGTGTTTTTTTAAAAAATATTTAATCAGTTAAATCAGTATGAGTTTAAAAGTATAGAGCAAATTAAAAAAAGAAGCTGTTACAACTGGTCAAGGAACAGTCTCATCCTATGTTGGGAAGACAGGATTATATACATGATATACATGATATACATGATATACATGATATACATGATATACATGATATACATGATATACATTATAGCAGCTGGCAACCTATGGGGTTTTCCTTCATACCTGTGAATATTTTTTACTGATTGCTTTGCCACGGCCATGATAAATGTAAACAGCTCCTCGATGGTCATCTTCTAAGGGAGAGCCTATGACAATGTCATTGTACCCGTCCAGGTTGAGGTCCTTCACGGCAGCAATCGCCGTCCCGAAGCGTGCACCGCAGGGCTCATTCTTAAGGACTTTGCAGGTGTCCTGTTTTAGTGGCGAGCAGCACGTCTGCTTTACAGGTTCAAGACTCATCTGATATTCAAACTTTGTCTGTGCAAGAGAAGATTTAGAGTTTGTGAATTTCCACCAACGTTTCAGCGATGCAGACTTTTAAGAGCTCCTGTCCAGAAGACAAATGGGTGAATAAAACAGAAGTGGTGATGACGTGCACTGAAGAAACAGTGAATCTCCAACTATAATTCAAGTGCTCTGTCTGAGCAGTGTGTGGCAATAACATTCTTGATCTCTCTCTTTCTGCCTCTAGGTGCTTCTGCATATTTCTCAGAATTATAGGTTCACAGGAAAGCACAGTATCATAACAATATTTGGATGCTATTGTAAGTAAACTATTTCATTCTGTAGGCAATATAAAGAGTTTTTCTAAAGGCATTCTCTTAATCTGAGAAGTTAGCCAAGTTTCTAATGAAACACAGATGGTAATACTGTTATTCCAGAACAAAAGATAGCATTTCTTTTACACAGACTGAATTTTGACCCCAGTAGACACATTCACTGTGGCCTAACATACATATTCTGATCCAGTGTGTATCCTGGACCAAAACTACACAGACACTAGGGCATGTAACCAATCTTTCCCAGGAATGCCATGTTAGAAACAAGCAGTAGCAAGCAGATATGCATCTCCTCTATTTAGAACTGGATAACAGTATGCACAAGAAAAACAAATTTCAAGCCCCACACTACTGGGGATACACACGGAATTCTTCCTTTCTCATCAATCCTACTCATCAGGAACTTGTTGTTAGCAATATGCATGTAGAGACTGTAAGAATTCCTTGTCAAAAACATCCAGTCTCTCCAGGTCCTTTTCTTGAAACAGTATTTAAGGAACTCATAATTGTTAAGACATATTTTGATAATTGTGATACATGGGGAGGAGAGGAGATTCGAGGAGAGGAGATTCGAGGAGATTCAAGGAGAGGAGAAGTTCGGAGAGGTTCGGAGAGGTTCAGAGAGGTTCGGAGAGGTTTGGAGAGGAGAGGAGAGGAGAGGAGATGCTTAGCAAATTAATAATGTGAGGTGTATCTTGTATAATTTTCAATCTAGTCAGACATTTTAAAGCTGTTGGATATATGCAGTTTAGCAGTAGGTTTCTAAGCAAATCACAAGGATTCTGGAGATCACACTTTTAGAATGGATGAGCCTTATCATTCCTAATCCATGAAAGCAAAAAAAAAAAAAAAAGATAGAAAAGTAATCCTATACATTTGTATCTATGCCAAACTTGAGCTTATACAATATAGTACTTATCCATATAATACTCTCCATTCTCGAACAAGAGTTTGAGAATAAAGTTTAAAATTGAGTCGCATTATAATCTCAGCTGTCAAAACAATTTCCCCCTATTTTCAACAGATCATCTTCCCCAGTTCAAATTACTATATTTCTTTAAGGATAAGAAGGCAGTATGGAGCATGCTCTATTCCTGTTCAATAGAAATCATCACCTTACCTTATTCAGACTATAAACATATACCTTCCCTTGCTCCTCTTTCTCAGTTCCCATATACATAGGAGCTCCAACAAGAAGAAGATCTGTAAATGAGTCCCTATCGATGTCAACTGTGGTAATAACACCCCCAAAGTACGATCCAATCTGTAGGAAAACATAAAATGTACATCAGAGACAAGAGTCAGCAGCATCATGCTGCATTTCCTTTTCAGAGACCTACTTCTTGCTTGCAACAATGACAATTATTTTCACTAGGCTGAAATTTTCTTTACTAGCTAGATTTTTTTGGTCTGTTTGTCTTTGAAGCTTGTTTTCAGTTTTAGTGTTTGTTGTCTGATTTTTTTTTATTAACAAGTGGACCATTCAACTTTCAACTCTTTTGAGTTTCAAAGTGTCAATGGGTGCTTTTATCTGCTATGGGGAGTAGGAACTCTTAAGTCAGCAGTGGAATAAGAGTATCTTGGGGAAACTAGTTTTCTCTTGAAAACAAGTAAAAAAGCTTGGACAAAAGCTCTGAGAGAGCTCAGCGCAGACAGTTGCCAAAATTATGAAGTTATTCTTTTCAGAGGAACAAAATCTACATGAAGAGATAGATACATTAATAGATAAGGTCCAAGCTATAGGATTTATCTGATTACATTCACTTCACAGATAAGCAAGATACCCTGCACTTCCTTCACACTTAATAGGAGAAGCAGCCTCTTCTAGTCCAAGATTTATTTCCTCTCACAGAGATGCTTCAAGTAGTCCAGATGTCTCAAATCTTAAAAGTCACAGAATCACAGAATGGGTCAGGCTGGAAGGGACCACAGTGGGTCATCTGGTCCAACCTCCCTCCTGAAGCAGGGTCATCCTGGAGCACACAGCACAGGATTGTGATCAGATGGTTCTGGAATATCTCTAGTGAGGGAGACTCCACAAGCTCTCTGGACAATCCATCCAGTGCCTGGTCACCCACAAAATAAAGCATTTCTTCCTCTTGTTCAGGTGGAATTTCCTGTGCATCCCTCACTGCCCCGTTGTCTCCTGTCCTGTTGCTCAGCACCACCGAGCAGAGCCTGGTCCCTCCTCTGACCCTCCCTGCAGGCACTGGCAGACATTGATGGGGTCCCCTCTTGATCATCAGTTTTGAAGCTGAACAGGCCCTGTTCCCTAAGAACTACTTTAGTTCACTGACTATAAAATGTTTGTTTGATTGACTGACTGATGGACTGATTGATTAGATGAGTTGCAGACATCAGCTGTAGATGAAAATTAGGTAACCTGAATGCCTCTGAGAGAAGCTGATGCTGCAGCCTGGGGAGGTGAGAATAGGCAGTTCTTTCAATACTCATAAGTGTATCTTAATAATATCATCCTTAATTATGCAATTACATGGGGATTTTTCCTCCTACAGCTGCTACTCAGTGTAACAAGCAACTATTCAATACTTCAGTCTATCTCGGAAGATGCCCTTGCACAGAACCCTTCTTGTCAAAACTCTTTCCTGCCAGTGACATGCTCTTCCACTCATCAGACAGAAAAAAATTGCCTGTACAGAGATAGAAACAACCACTTTGACACTGGTGAAGATTTAACCCTCAAAGACAAAATTTCCAAGGATCTACTGCGAAGTCCATCTCACATTGCTAATTATACCTTGTTAATTATATATTGCTAACTTTTCTTTCTGATCTTGCTTACAGCTCCTGGTTTCATGTGCTCTTCTAATGATTTCTCATTTGAAATACTTATTATTTCTTCTGCTCTATTCCTTTTGCATGTTAATTGTGAATGCATACTTACTTGTTCTCCATTTAATCTCTGAATCACTTGCACCTGTTTTCCTTCCATCTTGTAAATGATAACTTGGCCAGTGTGATTGTATCTTGGCTGTCCTGCGATGTACAGCACACCTCCAGGTGTCAGTGCTGAATTCACAGTATATCCTAGGAAGCAGAAAGAAATCAAGATGCAGGACACAGAGAATGCATCAGAAATACTTGCTGTGATTCAAAATCTTTGTAAGGTTTATTCCACAACTAGATTTTTAGTCCTATTCATGGTAGAGAGCAGTAGCAGCTAATTAAAAGTCCTTTCTTTTTTGTCTACAATCTCAGAGTGAGGAGCACCACTGAGTTATTAAATCTGCTCCCAGGCTGGTGAGCCATGTTCACTTTGCCATTCTCATACAGTGTAAGAAATAACTCATGAATAGCTGGTTGAAAACCTGCTTTCAAAGAACAGTTGTCACTGGCCCACTGTCAAACTCACAAAGTCTTCAAAAAGTCATTCTGGGGCATTTTGAACCTACCTCTGTTCTGCTTAATATTAACAACAGTTTAACAACTTTGTTGAAGGAAGACTTAAAAAATTTACAGTGAAATCAAAACTGTGAAAGAGTTACAAGTGTTATGGGAGGATACAATCATCATCTGAAAATTACCAAATTGGAGTTGTAATAAAAGACAACAGCTAAAGGCATTTGGCAATGAAGAAAGAGTACTTAGGGAAAAACATTAAAATATTCTAGCATTGACTCTTTGTCAACGGAAGTATGACTTGAATGAGATAACAGAGCAAACAGAACTATGAGGTATGGAAAGCAAGACCTAGAGGAGTGAGCAAGACCACTGAAGCTTTTTGTTAGAAAAATAACTTATCAATATGCAAAACATTATAATAAAAAAGACGTTAGCCTTGTTGGTTTTGTCCATTGAGTCACAGATAACAACCTAATTTTAAACAAATATTAGGACTCAATATTTTGTAAGACTTTTTAACTACCAAGGCATAGAAAAACTTGATAACAATACTAGAGGAATCTGTGAAATCTTCTTTGAAGAGATTAAACATCTCTGTTGGGAAGGTATAGATATAGTTAGGTCTATGTTTGGACTTGTTTTCTACTTGTAGTAGTTGTTATTAGTTTTTTTAAAAGAACATGAAAATCGGAGAGTGGACTTCTTGCTCCTTGCTCCTAGGCTTCTGAAATATAAAATATTCTGTAATATACTCCGTTTGAATGAGCTTTTAGAGAGGTCTTGCAGCATTTGTTGAAAAGTGCTGTAAGGTGGGTTATTTCTCTTACCTAGGTAGGCTGCAAGAGGTTCATTTCTTTCTGTACGCCTGTCCCGAAAGGTGTCATTAGTTGGCATTGAAATACCACTGTCCTTCACCATGAGCACTGTGCCATTCCAGTCATATGCTCCAACTGCTCCAAGCATGACCCAGTCCTTAAGGAGTGTAAAACAAAAAAGCCTGTTCTCTACGCGAATCATCTTTTCTCTGTGTGAATCATCTTTAGACATTCATGGTTCAGGATGCTCACATTTGGGTAATGCTTCCTGCATACTTACACAGTTAGCCCTGCTTTTCCTGTTACGGTACAGATCCTACAATCATGGGGTCACAGAAAGGCTTGGGTAGGAATGTCCTCAAAGATCATCCTGTTCCAAACCCCACTGCCAGGGATGGCACTGACCAGACAAGTTTGTCCAAAGCCCCATTCAACCTGTCTTTGAACACTTCCAGGGATGGGGCATCCACAGTTTCTCTGGACAATCTCTTACAGTGCCTTACTTTGCTCCATGCAAAGAATTTCTTCCTAACATCTAATCCAAACTTCCGTTCCTTTAGTTTATAATTGTTCCCCCTTGTCCTGTTGCTAGGTACCCATGTAAAAAGTCATTCTCCCTCCTTAGATGCCTCCCTTTAAATACTAGAAGGCTGTTCTAAGGTGTTCCTGGAGCCTTCCCTTCTCCAAGCTGAATAACCCCATCTCTCTCAGCCTGTCTGCATAGGATAGGTGCATCAGCCCTCTGGTCATCTTTGTGGCCCTGCTCCAGAACTGTCTTTCAAGTTTAAACATTGCCCCTTGTTCTGTCACTAAAGGCTCTGGTAGAAAGTTTTTCTCAATCTCACCTAACATATTTTAAGGCTATTTTCCTGATAGAAAGTGCCGTGGGAACATTAAGCTTAGAGCTCATGTGAAGTATACACATACTCTCTCAAGCCTTTGTTGTTCAATAAATGTTCTTTACATACATTTTACAAAAAAGGTAACCAGACTACAGGACACTCCAAAGCTTCCAACAGCAAACAGGACTATACAGGGAAACCTGAAACACTTATGCCAAATTCACAGATCCACCAGCAAAAATCTACTTTATAAAATAACTTCTATTTTCAAACACTTTGTTTACCTGAGAATAATGAGCACTGAAACCAGCCTGAGACATTTCCATTTCAAAAGAGGAGGCCTGCTGGTCTGTTGTTGCTATTAAATAGAAAAAAAAAGTTTCAAAAATAAATTTTTTCCAACCTGAAAAGAGTAACTGAAGAGTGTTATGAAAATTATCATATGATAGTAAAGGATAGCATAATTTACTAATCTATTCAGTGAATATAGTTTACCATAGATTTTTATAACAAACACAGAAATGAAGACCCGTGTTGAATGCTACTATTAAGTAAGGGAATTTCCATTTTAAGATCATGTCTCAGAACTTGTCCAACAAAGTTTCTGGGCTAAAACTGACCAGATTTGAACTCAGGCTGATGGTAAGTATGATTGGAATGTTTGATTAATATGGTTAAGCCATTTTCCACTTGAGCTAAGTGAACAATAAAACACCAGCCATGTAACCCTGGCCTTGTATTCAAGCAACTAAAGTTTTGTAGGCAGCTGGAGGAACTTAAAATGAAAAACACTTGATGTTTGTATGAACATTTACAAAAACAACACAGAGAAATCTCTGTTGTCCAAGATTCATAAGCCTCAGCGAAGTACTCGGGAATGAGAATCCCACCCAGACAATTACAAGAAGATCTGCTTCTCTTAAATGATTTTGTATAAAAAAAGTATCAGGTGATTTTGTACTAGCTTCAGTATCTTGTCAAGTAGTCATATACTAGTTATTAAACTTTGATGGGCTGCTTTGCTCCCAGGTAAACTTGAAATATCATCAGGGAAGTAAAAGTTCTGCCTTTTCCTGCGCTTAAAAGAAAGATAAGCAGCCCTTAATAGTCAAGGACTACTTTGCCACTCTAAGTGGTGAAGTAAGGGAACTATATTCTGCATGTTGATTCTTCCTTGAGAGCAAGATATGTTAACAGGCAGTAGAGGCAAGCTATGAGATCTGCTCTGATGCTGGTCCAGGAAGGGTTCACAATTTGCTACCAGCTGAGTGCTGCAGCAAAGCTTCAACTGTGTGAATAAAACTGAGCCATAGGAAGCCATGGCTGCATGAATTTCAGGCATCTGGACTGTTAAATAATACTGAACTTTTGACACTCAGCAACTAAACCCCAGCAGTTGCTCCCTGGGACATGATGGCTTTCCTAATTGTTGCAATTTACAGCCAGTCGTAGGAAGGAGACATGATCTCAAAGACAAAGTGTTTGACATACAAACTAAGACTATCATGTTTCACAAGATGTAGCTGCTTTGCTAAGTCTGAAAAAGTCATTTTTAGGCATAAACTCTTAAGATGCACATCTGCTGATAAACAATATTTTCATGCAGTAAAGGATGCTCCTTAATGAGCTGAGAAAGACAGGATTCTCACAGCCTGAGGCAGACGACAAAGCTGGTACTGTTGGCGTGTGCAGCTCAAAATACTACTTAGATAATGGCCCTTAGCTTAACTTTCCATTCAGTTTTAAACTGCCAAGCATCTTACAAAGGATATTTTGTGAAACAACATTTGTGCCTGCCTACGGGCTGGATGAAACATAAAATTGCTGCTAAAAGCAATGTCCATGCCATGAGACACAGAGGCATATGAAAAAGATTATGTGTAAAAATCCACTGGCTGTCAAGTAGGAGTTTTTGTTGGATTTGTTTTTTCAAATCTCTCTCATTTTTTCTTTGTATTTTTTAAAGAACCAAAATGAAAATAAGAAATCCAAGAAAAAAAAATTAAACGTACTGCTACACTAGCAGAAACAATTTAGATTGAGGATTTAAAGTAATTCAGATATCAAGTTTCAACAAACTGTGATGCACAGAAGCTACTATGTACAGAGCTGATTAATTTCCAATTAAACACATCCAGTAAACTGGCTTGTCAACTGGCTTGAAAGCTGCACGGTACAGAATTAATCTGTTTGCTTCCACAACCAGAAAACTGCATGCACATTCACAGTTGTGAACCCAGAATCAAAGCTTTTGGGATAGGACAGCAAACTATGCCTGAAAAATCAGCATAAATTGATTTAGTTAGCATTCTAGCTCCAACCCACTGGAGAAGCTTGACCTTGCTACGTTTTGACAAAAAGCTAAAATCCCATTTTCATTTCTATTTTGATTCTCTTGCAGACAGATTACATGATTTAGGTAGAGGAGGAGACATTCATGTCCCATATTGCAGGTGTCTTATATAGAAATCTTAGTTCATCTCTGAGATCCTACAGAAAATCTGCAAACTGAGAAATCTTTTGGCAGTAATGAAATGAATTAGGTTTCCAGAAACTCAGTCATGTTAGGTCTTACATCCTTCACCTGTTGACATGTTAATTAACTTCTCATTCTATATTCATTATAGATAATAGATGTAACTAACATTTTATTCTGGCAATGAAATGCAAATATTTTTCCCACTTTTTTAGAAGTATAAAAGACAAATTCAAGACCAAGTTTTCAATTTCTGTTTGGACAACTATATTCCCACTGAAACTGTATTCTTCCTAGTACACAGTAACTTTGGAAAAGAGCATCCTAATATAATAAACTTTTAAGTACTCAATGACCCTAAGTAGGCTAAATTTTGAGCTTTAGAGAGATTAGATTCTCCTCAAATTAATTTGTTGCAAAGCTGAGGAAACCAAATTGTTAAGAAAGTAAAAAAAGAACATATAAATTATATTTTAATAATTGTTTATTGCTGAAAATATTTAGTAATAGCTGAACATATTAATATTTGATCAAACTAAATAATACACTAAAAACCCCCAATCTAAATATGTCTGAGAAATAGAACTCTAATGTAAAAAAAGTTGAAAATACTCTCCCAATTTTGTGCATTCAAGTCAATATTTTCTTTTGTTCCAGCTATAAACAACACTATTCTAGCTACTTGGAAAGTTGAAATGTTGAAAAAAATAGTCCAATTAGAAGGATGTTTTCTTTGTATTACATGAATCCCTTCAGAGTTGGCCAGTATAATTTATAACTAATAAACTCTGTCTCCTGTTACCAGTAGTGTACTTGAAACAAACAGTGGTTTGGACAGTGTTGTCCTGTTTGGATGGATAATGTAAGCAGACATTATGAGAGAATGAATTTTCTGTGCTACAATCTGAATACTGTGAACCTTCCCAAAAGGAAAATTGTATCTTGTTAACTCTGTACAGCAAGTCCATGCTAACTTGTATAGCAAAATAATATGCTGTAACTAATAACTAATGAAAAAGAGACTCTAAACATTTAGGCAGAAAAAAAGATTATCATGGGGTAACTGGGGTATGATCTGGCAATGTTTTTTACCTAAAAGAGGGCAACTTCCTATTTACCACATTAAAATAATTCCTGTTACTTACACTTTTGGCTATTGTCTCCACAGGCTCTAACCCCTATGAATGTAGTCACATCTGCATCTACTATTTTGATGTCTATTATAAAATATTTTTATAACCAGCATTAAGAAATAATTGCATAATAAATTTTACACAGTACAATGCATTTCAAAGGAAGGTAAAAACAGGTGTTCTATTTGTTTCAGTTCTAATGGAGGCATAAAGTAAAGTTTTAAATAATGTCATACCTTCCAGGGCAAATATTCTCTCTCCAAGTGCTTCAACAATGGTTAAAAGAGCTAATTCATCTGAGACATTGAAAAAATGCTTTTCAGTAGGCTTACTGGCAATTGATTTTATTTCCTCTACAAATTTCTCAGTACTTAAATTTCCCCTGCTGTAGCTGCCAAGAATCTAAAGAGAATTAAAAAAAAAAAAAAAGCAAGAAAACCAAAACAAAAGTCAAACATACTTTTCATAACCTGTTTAAAATATATCGTTGAGGTAAGTTGTCAGAGAATGATGGAAAGGCATATTTAACCTTAATTTTTAACATGTAAAACCTCACTCAAATTGATTTGAAACCATTCTTTCTCAAGGAGAACAGAACTGTATGATGGCTCAGTTGTTCTTTGAAAATACCATTTCACAGGGAACAAAGCAACTGCATGGTGTGATGTCTGCTATCCTCAACTGTACTTTTCACTCCTTCTGCACAAAATTCTAATAATTTACTCTCTGATTTGCTGAAGTAGGCCATAATTGAGGAAAAAAACCTACAAAACACTTCCCAAGTCAGAGTTGGAATTACACTGGCTTATGCATTACCACCAGTTCTTATCATAAGCTGCTATACATGCAATTAATGACAAGTTGATTATGCATAGGATGGTTCTTTATTCTGTGAAGATTTTCCCGATAAATACATATGAGAACAACACTTGCATTGAATGTTAACAACTTCAACACAATAAAAGACTTTAGATTTGGTTTGCAGTTTTAACAACACTGCTGTAACAATTAGGATACTTTAGAAAAAAGCACCTCACTTCTCTAATTCCCAGACAAACAGATATTTCTCATATTAAAAAGGGCTCTATAGACTAAACTTGATTTGAGAGGGAGACAAAAACCAAGTTCTTATGCTCTAGCATCTCAGCCCACTGGAGCAATTCAAATTTGGTTTTAAACAGGGATTTTATTGGTAAAAATTGTCGCAGGGTCAACGACAACTTTTTCTTTAGTTATCTGTAATTTTATGAACAAAGCCACTGAAGATCTGTGTTCTCTTGTTTTATAGCTTTCTGTAAATTACGCATAACATCTTTCTTTAAGTTTTATGGTTTCATACCACCTTATTTTACCAAAAAATAAGATAGCAAAACAAAGAAAGGAGATAGCAATGGAGAGGCAACAAACCAATGTCCCTTCAAAATTAACAGCAGAAAATAGAAGATTTATATATAAAATTTGTAGAAGATTTGTATATAAATGCACAAATATAGTCAAGTATTAACACCAAATCCATAACTAATGCTTTCATATTTCTTGATATGGGTTAACCTCTATTCTCATTCAGCTACTGTTTGCTTAACATGAAAACAACAGTTTTAGAATGCAAGTGTAAAACACAGACATAATGAACATGTATTTTTTTATGGTTTACGGTTGCTTTTTTTTTTTAATAGGTAATGTTTCTATAGAAGTTGCTTAGAATTGTAGTAGTTCACTTTGCTCACAGTTGCTTTTAACAAAAAGGATTTGATTTAAAACTGTCCCTCAAATTCTTCCTCCTTTTTCCTCACACAGACACACAATTTTCATCACCCAGAAGACAGATAAATTGCTTTTCTTATATGCTATAAAATCAGAAAGCAAATTTTTAATGGCTTTTTTCAACTTTTTCCTCTCTGAAATAATTATATTTCCATAAAGATTCTGTGAAATGAACTTCTAAAACTGAAATTACATTTAGAAGATGAAACATGCTTTTAAGATTATGAATTTTCCCATTAAATTTCACTTACAGCAATAGCAAATCTCTGAATGTTTTCATCTTCACAATCATCAATCACATCTTGTAATCTGTAGTTGTCATGTGATTCCCCATCAGTCACAATAACCATTACTTTTTGTACTCCTCTTCGTGCACCATGAGCCTCAGTAAAAGCCTCTTCCCTAAAGGGACCATAAAGTGTTTTGGAGAAAGGCAATGTCAGCATTTAGCACACGCATCATATTTGCATAGCCAACCATAAACTGAAAGATTTTATATTAACTAGGAAGCAGGAAATGGAGATTAATGGTAGCCATGAACAAATACAAACAGCTGCAATTGGAACTTACGTGACAGTTCACAGCCAAAGTTTCACAAGCATTCATTCATCATTCATTCACTTGAGAGTAATAGCAGAAAATACAAATCTGGATAGTGAAAAATTCTCCCCCTCTACAAATAAACTTTTGGCACTTTAAAACAGCTTTTGGCATCTTAAAAAAAGACCCAGCCAACACCATCCCTTTCCAAAAAGCAATATAGAAAACCCTCATCTACTTCCATCCTACAGCATCACTTCAAGTGGCCAAACTATTTACTCAGCTACCAGCACACCCCTGCACACCAATGTTAATTACCATGGGGCGTTGGGGACAGGGCAGAAACAGGCTGCAGGTTGTGGAGGCAGGTTGGGGCACCCACTTGAATTCCACAGTTGCAGATGGGCAAACAGGGTTTTGGGCAGTTATTCACCCAGACTCTGACAAGGCAAGGCTGGATTAGGGCTCTGGAGGAGAAGGAAGGAAGCAGGGCTTCTCTTTTCAGAAAAATACCACAGAATTCTAGGACTGGCCACATGAGTGAAAGCTGAAATTTACCACTGAAAATGGCCAAAGGGAGATGGCTGTGAGAACAGAGGAAGCTTTTGCTGACAGTTTCTGTATGTACAAGCCTGCAGTAGTTTGTGGTACACAGGGGCTTTCCACACTAGATGTGGTTTCTGAATACTTGGCAATTCTCAACTGGCTCTGCTTTCATGAACTTGTTTGGACTCCTCAAGCCTCTGCTTGTATCTCAGGAAAACCTTAATATATGAGAACTCAATTGTACACCATATCAACAAAACTTTGGTCAGATAACCAAACCATTCATCAGAAGGATGCTGCATATTTCACTAAATAGTTGTTTGTAAAGAGTGAATGCAATCTTTGGTGAAATAAAAGCATGCTTACGTGATAGAAAAAACAAACCCAGAAAAGAAAAAAGATAACAGGACAATGTTATACAGTTTGAAATTTTCTGAGAGAATTTACATTGACTGTCAGTTTCATGAAAGTCAGATTTCATTTTTCTCATACAGGAAGCATTTCTAAATATTGCTATTGCTACAACAAGTCTTTAATCTTCCAATGACCTACAAGCTTCAAAAACTTTGGGCATAAAATTTTTGGACACTGTAATATTCAACTTCAGAATGAAAACAAATTAACATTAAAAATTCTAATTTTTTTCTTTCTCCTTTGAAAAACTCGATTTCCTTCATCCCTCCACATACACAGTTCCTACCTGCTCTATGTGGACGTCAGATATTGTTGACATCAGATATTGTCAGCCCTTTGCTTAGGCCTACAATCTTGCTCCATATCTATTATATTCTCCTAATTCCTCCATTCAGGAGACAGCTGCCTTTCATATGCAATTGCTCTAGGTGCTAGATAGAGCCTGCTTGCCCACCTTCCTCATAAATGATGCTTGCTTAGCTAAAATGAAGCTGGGTGCTGGCCACGCCATGTTTCTCACACATACAATCAGGATCCCCACCTGCCTGTGCTTGTTCCCCTGGCAGGACAGCCCCTCGTGCACGCACCTGGCCGTGTCTATCCCCAGGGCTGTCATGGTCTGCGTGCCGCCCCGCTGGCGGATTCTCGAGGCTGCAGCCATCACATCTTCTGTTGTTGAGTATGTATTCAGGAAAAACTCGTGGACTACAGTCTGTCCATACTGAACAATTCCAACCTGAAACACACGGTTCATGCTTAAATTCAACTGCCCTGAAAGAAAACATCCCTGTCTCCTGCAGCAGGGTAAATGTCTGTTTGTACTTACAGCCAGGAGAAGAACTGAACTCTGTGTTTCCCTCAGTATGAAAAACCTATATGAGTTTCAACAAGACTAGCTAGATGATGGTCTCATGAAACATTTGAAGTTTCTAAATTGGTTTTATTAAAACCTGGAATAAAGCCAAAAGCTGTCTCAAGTCCTTGGTCCTCCTGGATTGAGGCAATCTGGATGGAAACTCTGCCCTCCTCTAGGCCAAGGCAGACCAATGCCCCAGCCATCAGTCACAACTCCCCAAAACCATTTTCCTTATAGCATACCAAATCATGGCTCACTCACAACTCTCTTCATTCCACCCAAATGTAATATTCCTACATCCAGTAGTTTATTTATCCTTAATTGAGCCTAGAAACAGGAAGACCCAATTACTCTTATCTTGATGAAGACAGCAGGGACATCCGTGACATGCACGTTCTCCCAGCAGGAGATAAGCTGGAGTATCACCTGACAAGAACCAGAGGGTAAAACATGAAGGAAACAGTAGCTTTAGGATGGGGGAGGGAAGTGTAAAGCCTGTAGATGACCTTAGCAGGACAAGTCTTTGTGTGGAACATCAACACATGGTATTGTGCAATAACCACAAAATGCCTGAGGAAACCTGCTACAAAACCAAGAGTGGAATAAAAAGATGAGCAATATTCTTAAATATTAATTAATTTCTGCCATTCATCTCTGTCAGTTTTAATATTTTGGCATGTTCCTGGCAGCTTTTACTGGGAAGAAGCCACACAATGTTCCATTAGCATATTTCAATTTTATGTTACACACGGCAATTTATAGGTGTTATTTAGGATAATGCAGTTTTACCTGGCATTTATGTCTCACTCATCTATTATTAAAGGCACTCTAGCATTAAGGTATTGAAGATCAATAAGACCTCTGGGATATTTTTGCCATCATATTACTTTAGAAGTGGCTCAGTACGTACTTCACAATTGCTTTACAGGATTTTTTTTTTAGGTATTTTCATAGCCTCTCACATTCTGCACAGTACTTGTTTGCTTGTATAGCAGAAGGGTTATAATTGGATAAATACTTCACAGTAAATATAAATAACATGATCATTATGAAATACTAGTTACATATGATTATGAGACCATAATTATAATGGCAGGTGATAGCAAAATCTGTCTCACTGAATTTCCGTATATTTTTGAAAACACAATCAAACCTGTAAGAACTGATGTAGGCTCAAAGTTATGACAAATAACTTTGCTGCCTTTCAGATGTTTGTCTCTTGGAGGTATGCCCTCTTCCCTCTGCAGCAGAGAGAATGCAGGGGCTGCAATGTTCCCGTGAGCAGCAGGCTATTAACCCTGTCCAGTGTTTACAGAACCAACCAGGGCACACTCTGTATTATCACTCAGAGCACTCATGTGGCACTGAATAAATCACAGGCTGAAGATGAAATTTTTAACCTGTTCCCTCCAAGGCAACTATTTTGTGGCGTGCATCTAAAATGACACACTGCATCATCTGAATAGGATGCTGTCAGTCTTTTAAAAAGACTGCAGCAAACTGGTGATGAACAAGAGATTTGCATCATGCTTGATTTTCTGGAGGAGTAACGGCTTAAGAATTCCAGTGCCATGCACCAATTGTAGTCAGAGACTATAGTATGCTGGGAAGCTGTTTGGTGTGGATTCATGGCTCATTCTCTGAAGCTTTTGAGGTACCAATAATGAAATAATCTATTGACTGCTGCCAGTGTGAAAGGCACCTGCCAGCCTTTCACTATCCTAGAGACCCATGTTGGTGCTGTAATTTTGCTAAAAAAAGATTACAGGCTGACATTGAGTTGTATCATTTCCTGTTTGAAAGGAAATGTCCATGATCACAGCAAGTACACATTTTGAGCATTTCCTTCTCAGGAAGTGAATGGGAAGAACATCTGAGTCTGTAAACTGCACAGTGTAGCATAGCTTGTAAATCAGGAAGGAAGGGGGGCATGTGGTTATCTTACGGGATACAATTGTCATGTGCGACCCTTCCTTAGCACTAGCTTAGAAAACACTGATCATCAAGCTCTACATATTCTGTGGCATCAAAGATGAATCTCAATGAAAGGTAACAAGAAACCTCTGAGAAAATGCTGCTAGGCCCCATGTTCCAGTCTCCTACAGGATCACAGAATGATTGCCATGTAAAATTAGAGTTATATTCCATTAGACAGCAATGAAGGTTTGAACTTTTGTACCCTTTTCATCTTATGAAAACCTAAAAGTGGTACATCTACATGATGCAAATGTGCCTTTATGGGGCTCCAGCAAGCCTGTAAGAATGATGCTTACAGGCATTGTACATTTTGATTTGCCTGTTTAATTTATATCTGGAAAATGCAATACTACTACACTTACGGACATAATTCTGCTCTACTCCAGAGAACCTATTATTTTTCCCAGCATTACTAACCATAATCTATTGAACATTCTTGTAATTCTTAAGTTTATGTTCCCTTCCCTAGCATTCCATGGCTTTTAAATTACACAAGGGAATAATTCTTTAATTGTCCCCAGTTCCTGTGAAAAGTGTTGTACAAGAGAACATCGAGTGATGCACTGTTCTACTTTGGAACAAAGCAGTTCTCAGGGCTACGATTTATTGTTGTCCTGTAAGTGAATACAGACCCTTATTTGGAAAGTACATACCAGTTTTCCCCATAAACTTTCAAGCTAATCAATGTGACAAAACCCAACAACTAAAATAACAAAATCAAAGGAGAACCATTTGGTACATGAAATCATGTTATGGTTTTCAGCATTGGGATATGAAGAGAAATCAGAAATATTTTTGGATGTACTAATACTTAATGTAAAAGAAAAGCAGAGATGCTTTAGAAAGCATTGATGGATAATATCTTTTTTATAAGGAGATTTTTTGAAGACATCTGAACAAACAAACAAACAAATTAATTCTCCCATGTTTTGTTTACTTCAAGCCACAAATTACTTGTAAACTCTTGCAAAAACCTTTCTTCATCCTTAATCTTTGTAATACCTCTTAACTATACTTTTGTTTCTTCGGAAGACAAAATAATTGTAAGGTATGATGTGGCATGACTCATTAGTGTACTGATACAGTCCCTTTGGACACAGGGTAAGGTACAGGCCAAACATTTATAACTGCCATCATATATTAATGTAAAAATAGAAATGGTCTGAAGATTTCTGAAGGCCTTTCCAGAGTAGCTTTAAAGCTAGAATTGAACTTATTCAAGTCTTTTTCTTTCTCTTTTGAGATAAATCCACAGAAAGTAACTCATATGTAAATGATTTTAAAAAGTACCCCTCCATCATAAAAAGATAATTATCTCCACAACAAAAATGTTAAAAATGAGGCAAAAAAGGCCAAGAGAAATATTTTGATTCTGTTCCTACTTCTACTATTTCTACATAATTCCTCCCTCTTTTTCCACTTTTCTATCATCACTTTCCATTTACTTCTTTTATCCCAAAACTCAAGATATGCAGCTTAATCATCAGTATGGTGTTGTAGATTATCTGGAGAAGAGAAAGAGGAAGTGAAGGAAAAAAAAATACCATAAACTTTGACTTTCTGCATCTGAGCCTTCAGGCTTTCATTTCCAAATCTGTCAAACATGGGACACTGAGTAATTTCTCTTGACTTGCTACAAGTCTAAGGACCATTGTTCATGGAGGAGGTAAGTGGGAAAAAAAAAAAAAGTAAAATCTCAAAAGCCTCTAATCAAAACACAGTTTTGAACAAGTCACACCCAATCTGCTAAGGAGTTATTCTGTAATCACCTCATTCCTTTCCTGTGCAAAACAATCTTAAGTCAGTGAAAGTCCACTGATCTCTACATGCTCAGTAATACAAAATTAAATTGGAGAAATCAATTTAAACAGACAAAAAGTAAGTTATTGTTCCTAGGCTTCTCTTCTGGGCTCCCAGAGGAGAGGGGATAAATAAGCCTTCTCTGTTGTTTCTCCTTTCCCCTATCGTATAGTCATTTAAACATTTTTTTTCTGAGAAAGCAGACAGTATTTGGGGTGGACAGAGAATAAACTCATCACTAACTTCAGATGCACCAGGGTTCCCAAGAAAGGGGCTCAGAGCAGAGGAGAGCAGAGAGATGAGATGTGTTCTGGTGAAGGAGAAGGTAAGAGGGACCGAAAAAATTCCACTGAGCTTTTGTTGTCCATTTCCTGTTTTTCAGCCTCTCTCCTCCTTATCCCATTCTTATCTGCCTCTCAAATGTTTCTGCTCTGTAGCAACCAGATGCCAAAGCTGACGCCTTCAAGAGAATGTGTGTATGTGTGAGAAGAGAGGTAGCTGTGGCAAGCTGTGGGCACAAGGGATTTTGTAGGTGGAGATGGGAGGCTGCTGGAGTGCAGGCCAGGAAGGGACCTTTTGTGCATGAGCTGAGGCACACAGACGAGGCAGTATTCCAAAACTGAACATAACAGAGGTGTGGCATTGCAGAAATTTAGGAGTTGCTGGGTGAGGAAGAAGAGTGAGGGCGCAGTAGAGTTGATTCCCCTTTGTACCACTCCCATGAAGACCTTTGGGCAGAAACAGTGATGATTTCCATGCAGCCAATGCGCCATACTGGGAAGTTCAGATTTAAGTATTTTAAAATGGCACATGTTGAGTAATCATCTGTTTAAGGTAACAGAAATATTTTTTTCCTTTCTGCTGAATTTGACAAAGGGTTTTTCCTTCTTCCTCACAATATCTGAAGAAAAGTGTGTTTAAAATAACAGGATATGATTGCGAAATTGACAGTTTATAAGTTATTTTATTAGCCAGTGTTCAGTATAGACAACAGTGGACCTGGGTGGTAACTTGAAAATCCAAATTAAAATTGGAAAATTATGGGAGTAATACTCTCTGCAGAGAGAGGTATCTTTTACATGTTCCTACAGTCTCCTTTGTGAAGGCAGGAGCTGAATGTTAGGAGCTAACTCAAAATTGCAAAACTGCGTGTAGCATATAATTTATTACAGGCGATCCTGGAAAATCCTTGATTTTAGGAAAATAAAGAAAAGAATCGAAGAAACAGTTTCTTCTCTTGCTGTTAATAAAGCTTTTTGTGTTAATATGTATCCCAGAGTCAATGTTTCCCCCTTCCCAGAGTTCTTTTAGAACTGATATTTACATAATCTGTTCAGCAGCCTGTGGGACATATGCCAGATCCTCGAGGGGGTAATTGGTCGTAGCTCCATTAATCCTGATGGAACTGCACTGATTTATAGCAGCTGGGAATTTGGCCCTCTCCACTTATTATATAAATGAAGCTTCTGCCATTAATAACACGCAGCTAAACAGCCACTCGTTAATTAGGATCTCAAGGTTTAAAAGCTGCATGCCCAATGTTCCACAGTACTAAGAACACTGCTCCAAAAAGCTTACAATCAAAGGCTGTCCAAACCACGCATGTGAGCTTCAGAAGAGCAGAAATGACCTTTGTGCAGTCAAGTACAAAGGAAGACAAGAAGGGGCTGTGGAGAGGAAGGAAGTGGGAAAGGACAGTGTTCAAGCAGCCTCACTTAATGCACTTAACTTTTGTCTCTAGGTTAGAAAGTTAGTTTCTCCAGACTGCCCTGAGCAGTGGGGGGAGGGTTAGTCTTCCTGACATTGCAGCTTGATGACTGAGTACTGACTTAGTTGTGGTTTCAGCTATTTTGCTTTAGTATCCTGCTGCTCTAAGTTCTTGGAATTGAAGAGGTCCATAGATGACACTATTATACCATTTCCTGTAAATTGTTTTTTTCCTCTCAAATTAAAAAAACCATAAAATATCTACCATGTTACCTGTGTTTGCTGAGGACCTATATCCATGTTTCTCAGGAGGCTGTTCAGAAAGTCTGTGACGCTCTCCCATGGATAAATGCTGTTGGACCCATCAAGGACTATGACGATGTCCAACTGGGTTTTACACTCTGCAATACAAATTGCCACTTAAGAATTTACAGTAACAAGGATCAGACTTATCTCACAGCTCCAGCTACTTTTGTCATTAGTAACAAATGTATATCCTTGTGCAGTGGGGTTGAACTGACATCTTTGATGCCAACTATCACTCTTCAACTTTTGCACTGTATTTCACATTGGCCTGGGTTCCCTTTACCAGGAAGGGGTTTTCTTGTGAGCAGAAATTTAAAAATGGAAGAAGACCACATAACTGGAGTATTAACCAGTGACCCCCTACCTTCTTCAACGTCCATCTATTCTTCTACAGTTTTCCAAAGGAGTAGGTCTTTTGAGATTTGTATGTATATTACTAAGCTGGGTTTGTATTAGGTCGCAATATGCCGTCATTATTTAAAAGGAGTCTTTTGGCCATAAGTTAAAAACATAACCAACTATTTTTAGCAATTGTGTTTGGATGTTACATAGCACTGTAATGATTGTTTATACTGAGATAAATTCCAAAAGTAGGAAGAATTTAGGTTATATACGGACAATGAAAACATTTACTTAACTTGGTAATGCTGGTAGCTAAGTTAAGCAGTTCATTTTTTTCAGTATGCCTATGTGTATACATTTGTCTTGTTTGGCACTATTTATTTTTGGACTCACAGGAAAATTCCTGTGGCATGCATACCTTGCACAGACGGAGCAATGGCCTCAACAGTTTCAAAAGTGGAGCTGACATTAGAACAAACTCCAGTTGTGTAATGCAAACGTCCACATTTATAAGCATAAAGTGGTCCACATGCCTTTAAAAAAATGAAAAAGAGTGAAATGTTTTTGTTATGATACCCGAGAAAAAAACAGACTTTCAAAATTAGCAAGAAGTCCTTTCTTACCAGAAACCCTCCTTTTGGGTTAGTCACTAAGGTTGTTCCAAGAGTCATGTTTTCTTTTACTTCCACAACATTAGGAACTGAAGTAGAAGCTATAAATAGATTAAAATGTTAAGCATTTGGGAACATGAAAACAAAATGTTAAATTATATATCCCCTAGTATGGAGCTTCCAGCTTCTAAAATAAAACCCAGACTGACACTGGTTTCATCAAATATTTTAGCACCCTTCCCCCTCTTTCTTCAATTGCAACAATCAAGAAAAAATTCTGAGACTGGCTCTTATCCCAGAAAATTTGTCTGGGTTGCTGTCTGAAATAGTTTCCTTGAACCGCAAGAAAAGAAAAAAAGTAAAAATAACAGCACAATGAAAACAAGATATTACTACGCACAGAGTTTTGTTAATTAGGAAAAAAAGTCATTTTTCACCTTGTCTCGCTATGACTGACTTAATAGCTTTCCTATTTGTTACTATTATATTACTGATATTTAGGTTTTCAAGGAACACAAGGAGATTAAAAAATGTCACAACAGGTATATTTAGTGAACTTCATATTAAACAGGAATTTCCTTCCAGGTACATCTGGTATCTCTTGACTTGACCATGAAAACTATTAATATTTACCTTTGGCATATGAAGACCCATCAGCCCAGTTACATTTTCATCAAAAGCTTACTGATGGCATTACAAAGGTTCTTGGCTTCAGAGAGCTTTGGAAAGGGTAATCCATGAAATTATGATCCAAGACCTTCCTGGCTTAATGGCCAGGACTGCCAACCACAGTCAATTAATGTCAATCATAAAAAAAAAAATTGATAACACAACCACATACCCATTCTAAAATTATGAGCATGTTTTCCACAGGATAGTGAGAAGCCTTAAAGTAAGATTATTTTTAATGTTACAAACACAACTTTCTTCACTTTTAGCTCTGGAGCCCCAAGAAAATTTTCACTAGAAAAACATTTCTAATGCATAAAAATCTCCTAAGATCTGACCTCTATTACTCCTCCACATGACACAGCTTTATTTGCTTTCATACCTGGTAAGTTCAGTTTTGTGCAGGGTGATGGGCTCTCCCTTCCTACAGGGCATTTGTAGACATCGCCTGTTCTTTTCTCAGGTTGGCCAACTAGTGGTGAACCAATAAGTACCCTGCAAATTAAATAAGTTATCTGAAATGTCTTCTTTCTAACAAGGCACAAAAGTCAGCAAATAAAGCTTGCAGAGAGAACACACCTACAGCAAGCTCCACACTAGTAGTATAGGATGGAGAAACAGAAAAATATTTTATTATACCAGTTCAGATCAGTTCAGATGCAAGAGAAATAATAAGGACATGAAAAGGAAATGTGCCTGTATATCCAATTACAGAATAGAATAACATTTTAAAAAATTCCAGAGGAAAATAAAAGCAATACAGGTGGGTAGATGACAAGTCTTAGAAGTAATACAGAAGGAAATATATACTTTATTTAATATGTTCTTGATCTTTACAAGATCTTAGATGAAAATCTATTTTCGATGCTCAGAGACCAAATGCCAAAGGAGAAGCTCACAAGCACCCAGAGGAAGAATCTAATCTTAAATAATGTGGAGCAGCATTGTAAAAGTAATGTAAATGTTTTCCCTTTCATTAATAATAAAAAAAAAGGTTATTACATGAAATTTCAAACTTGTAAAATGCAGAGAAGCTGAATGTGCCTGACATCCCCTGGGAGGTGATAAATGGTCATCAGGTTCATGCCCCTGTGCGGTTCCTTTCTCAGAAAGAAAGAGCCCTGTGAAGAGTGTTACATGATCTGAAAAGGTATTTTATTTTGTCTTTTTGCATGAGGGAATCCCTCAGTTATTGAGAAACAGCTGCAGTCAGGTATAGAGACCCTTTGTTACTGGAAAGCTCCACTGGTGTCCTACAGGTAGCATCACAGCAGTAGAAAAATACTCTCAAGGTTGCTTTGTATAATTTTAACTACCAGTTTACACATTTTCTCCTTTAAATACTGAGGTGCTGAAAGCTTGACAACTCACAGGAGCTCTGCAGTTCAATTTCAGAGATGTCCAGATCAAGCACACTAGTTTATATTGCTGTCTGGCTACTGGTAGAGTCACCATTTCCAGCTCATACTATTGTTTGCTTTTGAAAGGTTTCAGGGCTGTTTACAACAATACAGCTTACTTTGCAAAATCCCAGCTCCTAGAATGGATTCCATTTCCTGAAGGTCTAAATTAGCTCGGAGAAGGTCATTATTCTTATTCTCTCACGACCCTTATACAAACATGTATTTAAACATCCTACAACTGCAGCAGTCAAGAACTAGCACGTTCAAAAGCAGGCTCTGTGGTTTCATTTCTCTGAGCACTGTGCTGCAGTGGTGGCCAGGCTCTCAGAGTGATGGCTCACCACAGAACAGTCTGGCCTGGCTGTCACACAGCCTCCTGCTGCCTGTCACTCCTGCGTGCCCACAGGAGTCCCTGGGTTTACAAGAATTAATGAAAAAGCTCTGGGAAAACCAGAGCCAGCTGCAAAGAATGATAGAGATCTCTTTTCCCAAACCTTTTACCATGCAATTGTTATTTCTGTGCTCCAGCCCAGTCGTTAACCTCTGGGGTTTAACAAGGGAAAAGCATAGGCAGGTGTTTATCAAATAACCAAGAAGCAATGATATGAGTGAGCATGCCAAAATACAGCCTCTGCTTAGAACAACAGGAAGGAAAAGAGAGGTTCAGATAAAGGCTCCAGGTCCCAAATGCAAACATATTACCAGTTGTAAGGCATACTTAGCCCTCCAAAAGAGAAGGCAAGGGAGTACTCTACTAATTAATATTTTGACAGGTAGATCTTCCAACCAACTGAGTTAAAAAAACCGTGACAGAAAACTTTTAAAAAAAACACCTAATGCAGATTATTTAGGTAAAACAGGAGTAATTTCATTGCAATTACATTGTAATTGCAGAAGGAAAAGGTAAAGATTTCATTTGGTAAATGGAAAAAACAGAGCTCAGGCAAAACACAGCTCAGGTCCATCAACGAGGGAATTTACCCATTTTGTGAACGCATTTATGTCTCTGAAGAGATAAGTGGAAGTACACACGTGGGGGTTTTCTCTCTCCCAGTCTTTCCAGATTTCCTAAGGACTGTGCATAAGTTTAAGAAATATGCCTGACAGAATCTGACCAAAACTTGAAAATAAAAGTACAGCACCTGAGTCACTGAATAACTGATAATTCGGAGTGTTCAGTTTAAAAAAGAAAAAGAGCTTACCATTTCCCTTCCTCATTTTCATACTGTTGGACTGTGTACCCAAACATGTCTTCCAGGGGCCCACTGAAGGTCAGTGCATTTTTCACGTCAACATTGGAAGTGCAAACAAGGTGAAAGAGAGCTTTAAAAAAAAAATTAAAAAATTAGTATGTAGCAGTACAAATAAATCCAAATACTTCCAAGAAATCAAGTTTCCGTTATGACCTAATGAAAGGTACAAGATGTTGAAAATGGCATTTGGGGCACACATATCACAGCTTGTAAGAGATTTAAAACATACTTCCTTATATATAGATACACAACTAAATTCAGAGTTATTAGCAACTGGACTTCTGTACGCAAAACATATTTTTCAAACTCCCACCACTCATTCTAAAATCAATTCCAATGGCAGTAAGTAAAACATTATCACCTTTAAGAATAAATAACTTTTTAGTTATTTGTTTAGTTTAGTTTAGTTATTCTTCTAGCTCTGTCATTTCTGAAGCAAGAATTTAACACAAAATGTTCCTTCCCTCATTCAAGTAAGTTCTAGTTTATCTAAACTGAGAAATAACTCATTTTTAACAGATTTTTTTTTGCATAAAAACCACACAGGAAAAGAATCACAAAATCTTTCAGATGTATTTAATTTAATATACCTTAGAGAAAAAAAAAGCATATAGTTTTCTCTTAATTCCTGTAAACCATTTATGTTTGGAAAATAATAAAATAAATTTTCTATGCAACAATATGCTGATCTCCATAGTACCTATATGTGATTATGTGCATAACTCTGATCCTTGTGCATTTAGAAAAAGTTGGAATACAATGGTGACCTTGGACTATGCAGAGATCAGTCAAGGCAGTGAATGCTTCTTCTGACTGATTTCCCATACTCTAAAGGTCAGTAACCATCATCAAGGAAAATACTGCAGAAATTTGACTTCATGGCAAGGAAATTTTGAGATAAAGGGTAAAAATCCAGCTTGAAATGAAACTATAACAAACTGCAAGGCTCATTAAGAAGCAAAAAGCACTATTTATATATATATATAAGACTATTTATCTTTTTATTAACAATTTCTTATAATGATCTCTTCCATCTTTGTTCTGTAAATCAGTTTCAAAAGTAACCACTGACTCTGCTGCTGCAGAGCTGTATATTTAATTCACAACAGTAAAAAATCAGGTGAATTTGTAGAACATTGAGACTGCTTAAAACCACAAATATTCACAAATTTAATTTAATTTTAAAAAAGCATTTCATGATCATTTGCTGACACTTAACATTTACATAAAAATACCCAATTACCCAATACTTGCTGGATGTCAAAGCATCTCAATAATGTCCAGTTACTAAAACACATCTGTATTACTCACTATTGAGTTGACAAAGTTCTCATGGAAAGCTTGTTACTATAATTAAGCTCCCTAGTGGTCAATGCTAATCTGTCTCTCTCAGCATCTTATTTCCTGTGTAATGCAGTAAAATTATCACAGAAGACCATTTGTCATTTAGTAGGTATTTCCAGTTTCACTGGACAGCAAAAAAAGGAAAAGTTTAATTTGTGTTATTTTAGTTTTTCTTCCTCCAGTCAGAGTCAGGAAATATAAAGAAGTGAAAAAAACTAAAACAGAGATTAGTTCTTCGGAAAATACTCATTGCAAGTGATAAGAAAAAGTTAATCATTGACACTCTGATAGGAAATAATTTGTTGGAAAATAATTTTGTCTCCCTTAAACATTTACGCTTAAAGAAATTCTGCTATGCCTGTTCATGTGCAACAGGCATTTTGCTCCCCTACTCTCGGTCATTCAAGTATAATTAAAATGAACAAACCCCAGTTTTAGGAATTCAGTCATGTTATCACTAGGTCAAGTCTTCTTTTGTTAAATTCCAGTAAAGACTGGAATTTACTACTTAAAGAGTAAAAAAAATAGTTATTATTACTTTTCAAGCCATATAAGGGATTGTGACTGTGTTATTTACACTCACAATCTACCTCCTAGACATTGAAACATTACTAATGAGTCACCTGCTAAAGTAACTAGGTTCATTATTCAGTTCAAGAAGAAATGTAGAAGCAAAATATATCCTTGTCAGCTTCTCTCTTAATGATCTGCAGAAGTCTGTTCATTTTAGCCTCTGGACAAGAAGGACAGAACATCATTCCAGGGTTCTTTAGAGGCATACCCTTCCCCTTTCTCGCCTTATAACGATGTCCAACATGTATCTTGATATGAAATACCAATGCCACAAATGCCAGCCCATTTGCTTTCTCCTAGAGCAGACAAAGGTTGCATGTGCACCCTCTACTCCGTTCACTTCACCATGATACCCTCCACCATCATTTTATCATCTGCTGACAGAGGAGGAGTTTCATCACTGTGATGTAGTGTTGACAGCTATGGATTTTTACTCGTAGTCATCACAGGAAATGGTCTTGGAAGTTTCTGAATTGGTTATGTAACATTCACAAATTCCATAATTTTAATGCATGGGTTTCTGATTCTGATAGTTGTAACAGCTGAAAATACAGAATGCTAATAAGTAAAGCAGAAGATGAATAAAAGATGCCAGCTATTTACTACCAACCACCCAAATCCTCATGCTTACGAGTGAGGTCAAATTAGAATCTGTGGGAAATGGATTTGTAGAGAATTTTCAAAGCCTGACAGAAGGCTCACATAATATGCATTTGTATGCAAACTTTGAGATAAGAAATGCTGGCTTAAAAATGTCATGGAATACGATGGGCATTGTTGAAAAACAAATGGAACTAGAAATATATTTCAAAGGAAGGCCTTGCAAAGAAAACTAGATACTCTGAAGAAATAGAACTATGAAAGGTGCATTGTAGTAGGACCCACGAGGAGTAATTTAAGATGACTGGCTTTAAGGCACTAGCAGCATTGTCTAGCAAAAGCTGATAAAGCAAGAAATGCTTATCATGTATTGTAATTAAGAAACAGTTAGCTTCTGACTCTGATGGTGTGAATTTTAACACCTGTATTGTCTCACCCTTCATGTGAGACTGAAAATAGAATAAAAGTTTTTAAAAATGCCTCTCAGTTGTTCCATCTCTGAGTCAGAAAATAGCGTAATCTGACAAGAATCAATGATAATAAGGCTTTCTTCTAAAAACATAAAGCTAGAGTAACCACAAGAAGCTAGATGGGCCACAATAGTCAGAAATAAAACTGTGGTGGTGACTCCATACAGCAGAACAAACCTGTAGACGTTGTTGGCAAAGAATATTTTGGAAGCTAAATGTAATGAGCTCAGTGGGGAGCTGAATAACTCAGTGGAAGACAAAACCACCAGTTTACAACCCACACAGAATGCACATCTGGCTCAGGAAATCCCTTTAGTTGGAGACACTTGGAAACTGGAAGAGGAACGTTACATATGCGTGGTTACTTTTTGCCAGTAGCTATCAGCTTACATGTACTCCTGCAGACATGATTCTGGACAAAACACGACCCTGATTTCATCCAGTATGGCTGTGCTCTTGCTCTCCCATCTTCCCCTTCTATCTTAGCCAAAAGTCAGATGCTTTGAAGTTTGACTTCATACACAAACTGTTTGGCATATTTTAATATGCAAATGTACTGAATGGCCTTCTCTGTCGTCTATGTGCTTTGAAACATCATGAGCATAATGTTTTTGTATTGAAGTTAGGGTCATGATGAGCAGTGTAAAATTAACTTACAAATAATTAATATATTTAAAGGTAGCCTACTGCATTTCCCACAGATCCTGTAAAAGGAAATCTAACAAGACAAAGAGATGTTCAAATCTGTAGATGGCAAATAAAAAAGTGGAGTTTACAGTGACCTACATTACACATCTAGCTAGCAATAATCTGTTGATTTATGGCAACTTGGCTTTCATGCTTTATTTCATTTTTAGTAGAGAGAGCAATGTACACAGGAGCTAACGATTCAGAACATTTACAAATATTAGTGATTGTGACTGTGAAAATTATATTATTAATAATATCTAGCTTGAATCCTTTCAAACTTCCAATTTGTCTCTAATATGTCATGCATTCTCTATTTCTAGCTAACATGTGTATGATTTAAGAAGAGTATTGGCAGAAGCAGTGGAAAAAGGAGAACTATAGGGAAGTTGGAGAGGATTCTCTTCAGAATTATGGGAATTAAGGAGAAAAAGAATTCTTTCATAACGCACATAGTATTTGAATTAATCACAAATAATGCAGGTAAACTAAGATTTTGAAGTATTTCATGTTGTGTTAATGAATGACTGTGAACTGACCAAATACGACTGACACGGTTCAGAAATGCAGAGTACAAAAGTTTATCAAAGGTTAAAACTGAAGTTCCAGTTTTATCTTCATGTTCTACAAGAAAGGAGGCACTGCAGAAAACCTGGGACAGTGTCCCTTTCACTGCTGATTTACACTGAGCAGAACACGAGCTGATGCATGTGCCATTCTTTGCTTAGCACAGCTTGTACCTATACATGAAAGCTTAACACTCAGTCACCAAGACGACAACACAAATATTATTTCTATTACAAACCTGGAGTAGTAGCTCATACTTGTCCAGTAGCCACTAATAAATTCTTTTCTGTTTAATTTAATGAGTTCTTTTAACTAAACGTTTGTGCTGTCTGGATAGTCATTCTACCTCCAAACCATGCAAAGCCAGATTTTTCTGGGACTTGTTCACAAGCATATTGCCTGGCTGGCCACTCTAACCTTACAAACACAGAATCAGCACCCTTATTTTCCTAAAAAGATGGATATAAACATAACCCATACTGTAGAACAAAGCCTAACACCTGGTTCTATCTATGAAAAATAAATCACCACAAATCACCCACAATAAATGACACCATGAAGACCAACTTAGACAAAAGAAGAGAATAAATTGAGTTAGGATATTTTAACTGTGTATGGTCTGTGGCAAATAACAATTGCATCATCTATAAATAGAGATTATCCTGAGAAATACAAATGTTTTCTTTCAAAAACAGGAAAGGACAAATTCATATTCAGCATTGGACAAGGCTAACACATTGGCTGTGCACTATTTCTCCCTGCCAGCATGTGGTCAAAAAGTTATTTTTGTTTCATTTCACAGTAATTACTGCTACAGCACTTCAGATGATTTTATCAAGTCATCTGCATTTTGCAGGTGACTGAAACAAAGCATCTCTACGTGCACTAAGGAGCACACCAAAACAAGTAGAAATGTTTTTCATAAGTATGCACAATTGGAAAACATTGGGAAATTAAAAAAAAAAGGAAAGTTAAAAAAATAAGACTGCCTACATCCTGGAATATGAGAGAGAATGCAGAAATTTAAGTTGAAGGCTAAAATAAGTTTAAAATGCTTTAAGAGGTTTTTATATATTTAGATATATTGGAAAATAAATTAAAAGAAAAAATGCCTTAATATTTGTATAGCATGTATTACAATCAATGGTGTTGTAGAGATGTTCTAAAAACCTGCAAACAGAACAGGTGTGCAATACAGAACAGGGAACTGTGCATGTGATCAAAATGTACTGAAAGCTAGGTGATATTAGAAAATACGTCCTATTTGTAAGACAGTAACTGCCTTTAAAAGTATTTTACACTGATGTTGCAAAGACTACCTGTCCCGTGATCTTAGAAAACTTAAGAAAGCAATCAGCGTAAAAGCATGCAAGCTGGTAAATGTGACCCAGTGAGGGAGGCATTGCTGTGACCTCACACAAAAGCTTATTTTCAAAATGGTGGCGAATCGTACCACGCTCTGCAATTTGAAAACTCCTTCCCTTGAGGAAATGGATACTGCCATGTGCTGGCACCTGCAAGCCTGAGCTGCACCTCTCAGCCAGACAGAGAACAAGCTGTGTCCTTCAGTACGTGCAGCACTGAGCCCCAGGAAACAAAACCTCCCCGAAGCTGGATCCTTTAGCTGCACCAACACACCACCCTGCACTTGGGTCAGGGCTGGGCTGCATCTGGCTGCTAGCAAGGAAGATTAAACATGCGCCTACTTGCCAAGTCATATCTATAGAAACACTGTTTTTAAAATAATGGCTCAAACACGTGAAAAGGGATTGTTTGCTGGAGCAGCAAATCTATACACTTTATTATTTGCTTCACTTGTGATAATGTCACTGCAGAATTACACAGCCTTTTCCTATGAAAAAGAAATTTAGCCACTGACATGCCAAGCGGAAGAAAATACAACAGCATTGTACAATTGCTGTCTGTGAGTTCAGGGTAAGACAGTGCTCTGGTCTTACAGCGGAAGGCCAAGGAGGCTGAGGCAGGAGTTCTCTTGTTGCATTCAGTTCTGCCTGGCTAAATATCAACATATTTCAAATAAAACTGCATGTATATAAAAAAAAATCAACTTCAGAAACTATTTCAGTAGTGCTTAAATCGAGCCTTTTGTTTTCCTGGGCTACAAAAGAACTTTTGTATGATTTTGCCTCCAGCATTTTTTCTTTAACCTTTGAAGAGCAAAAGACTGACTTTCTGGAAAAAGACTGAATAATTAGTAAACCACTTCTTATTAAAAGTAGATAAATACCCCAGAAGACCAAGAAATATATATTTGAAAGTAATTCCAGATGCAGTAGCCAAATGCTTTTCTAAACCAATTAAATGCTTTGTACAATTCATTAAATAAAGCTCTCTTTGCTGGTTTTGTACTAAGTATTTTGTGCTGGAAAATATCTTTATAATGCAGTATCAAGTCTTAAAATATAATGAATCAATGCTTTGTAATGTGGTACCAAATGAATAACACGATGCAACAGGCAAAACCTTTGGAAATATAATGGCAGAGACCAAGAATTTGTTCCCCACTCAATTAGCTGTAATCAAAATAAAAGTATTTTGTTCAAAATTTGGAAAGTGATTCTCTCATCATCACAATCCTTAGCACTTTGCAGTTTCTCACAAAAGAAAGAAGTCTTAGAAATAAGCAGTCACATACAAAGAACTTTACAATGTCTGCTTCTCAATTTGTGCAGATGTACAAAGTCATAGCAAATTTAGCAGCTTGATGAAAGTAAAACATCTCCTACAAAATGTTTTGTCTCCAACAATTTCCAGTCCATCTTTTGGACACAGTTCTTCCATTCAACACTTAACTCCACACAAGTCCCTGTAATCTTTGTATTCCCTCGATGTCCATCCTCCTTGGCTATCAAAGACCATTCCTCATGAACACCTCACTGGAGCTTTCATTTCCTAACATAAACCTTTATGTGTAACCCCCATATTTCAGGCAGAAACCATCGCTAAAATGAACATGTATGCTGTTTTCTGAAATAAAACCCATCAGTATGAGTGAAATACGACATTTAATTTGGTTTTCTACAAGCATTTGTTCAGTTATGATGAATCCTAACTTTGCTGGCTGATATTCTGAAGCTTCCCATTGTGTAGCCTTCTTGAAACTAGCATGGTAGGTCAAGTACACCTTGTGCTGCAGGAAACACAAGATACCAAGTCCCAAAGCTACTTCTTCCATAGTGATTTTTCATTTGACTTAACACTGTTAGTTAGGCTGTTTTTCCACACAAGCATACTTTATGTACTACAGGTCAATTTCGTTGCTCTTAGCCTAAAAAAGCCCACTTAAGTATATTCAATATAAACCTTACTGTTTCTTTTAAACAAGTATGATAATTGAGTAATTGAGTATCAAGAGTGTTATTTTTCTTATCATGTGAAATAATTAATGAATATTTCTAAGTATTCATTTCATGTTTCCTACAAAATTAAATTCTGTGACACTTGCTTAATGGGAGGAAGGAAACCTAACTTTTTTTCATTCTTAAGCAAATAGCTGCCATAGCTTTTCCATCTTACCAAATCACATGCATCATGTCACTTTGAACGTTCCTCTAATTTTGTTTCCATGATTCAATCTAAAGATATAGCTGGTTTATGGAATAGGTAGCAGAAATGATTGGAGAAGGTCAACCCATCACTGACTGGTTAAAGAAATGATATGACCATCCTTACACAGTGCCACTTTGTTATGGTTAGCTGTTGGTTACTGTAAATGTATCTTTGAATCAGAGATGCATTTTACAATACAGAGTTTACAATGCAGAGTTTACTTCAGAGTTGAAGCTCATGAAAAAACACATGTTCAACAGCAAGAGTCGTGTGTGATTCAACTCAAGTTTATTTTGAGAAGATGGAGACTGGTGACTTTTGTCATGCAACATGGCCTACATCTTTCACAATTTTAGTATGCTAATATAGGGACTAAGGAAAAAGAAAGTCCTGAATACTCATGACACTGGTGAATCCTTTGACTTGAGGAAATCACTACTTGTCAGTGCTCAAACATGAATTGCAAATAACATTGTCTACATACTTTTAAGTTTCTTTTGAATCCAAAAAGCTTTGTACTTGCTTTTTTCCTTAGCAACTTGCAAGCTATCTTTGAAAAAAAACCTGTCAAAACCGAGAAAAAAATGCTAAACATTGCAGGTAATTAATGCACTTGTGAAGGTAGATATACTGTTGCCACTGTGCTGTTATTCACGTCTCAAAAAATCTAAATATTCTTTAGGAGAATGTGAACCATTGCACCAGAAAAGGCCCCCAAATAAGTCACTCTATCTGATAAGCCTATGCTTCATCAGTCTACTCCGTCAAATTTAAAATCAACTATCTATAAAATGCCCCAGGACAGAAATTACTTTCAAAATTTGTGGTAAATGTGAGAATCCGAGAACTGATGCAAAAAATAATGCCTAACTGAAAACTCATGCTACGAGTTCCCTGCCACGACTACAAGTGTGCTCCTTCCTCTCCCTGAGAAGGGAGCTCTCGAGATTACTCCTTGAGGAATTGAAAGACTCCTTGCAGCAGCACACTCTCAGTGATTAACAGCATGCTAAACTCTGACATCTTAGCTGAGTGATACAGAGGATTGATTGTGCACATACAGTCCTTTGGACATAAGCACTGACCAAGTCAGTCAGAAGAGACCAAGTCAAGACCAGGAGAGGATCCAGCTGTACCTAGAATGAATCCTCTCTGAGAGGAGTTTAGAAAGCAAGAGAGTCCTTTCTGAACCTGACACAACAGACAGCTCTGTCTCTGCCCTCTATGCTGTTAAGAGTCACGCATACTTTGCCATCAAATCCTCTTAAACCACCATCACATTTACCACTGAATTTTGTCAACTCACTTTTATATCAATAATATATATTGGTGTTTCACTCATGTGAGTGAAGTACATCACTCCATTTATGACATGGATGAAGGAAAATAATTTTTTTTGCCTACCTGACTTGGTTCCTTTACCCCTTCATTTCCTCCCCCAGTTGTTTTTAGAGATTGTCAGGTAATTTTGCTCAAAATCTTAAGCTAGTACAACTTTTTCGATTCCTTTACCTCACAATTACTACTGACTCCTGTCTTTCATTGCCTTGGGCTGAGCATAATCACTGCCTTGCTCACAACCAAATCACTCAAGGCTTCAGGAACAGAAGAAATCCTCCAAAAGGAAGTGTAAATATCCTGATATGACCCGCTCACATCCAGCTAGCTAGAGCATCAAATCTAAGCCACTTCTTACACAGTACAACAAAAACACAGATTGTCTCTATAAAATGCATCAATATCAATTCAGCTATGATCCAATTTCTTTTGAAGTACAATGGAAGGGAAAAAGTGGAAGCTTACAAACATCTAGTTTTTCCTTTGGTCTTCAACAATTTTGCTATGCAGTGATTGGGTGGGGGGGAAACCCAAAAGCAAGACGAGAGCTTGAACAAACAAAAAAGACAGAGACAAGTGGGGCAGAGGCATACTTCAGAATTAAATCTCATGTATATTAAAAGTAAAAATCAACTTGCCAAGTATAGCCAAGATTATGGAGACAACTCACCTATTTTTTTCTCATAATAAAGCAGCTATCATAATTTTCATAGTAACACAACAAAAAATTCATTTTCAGGTGAACCATGTTCTAGTACAGTAAGAGAAAACCTCTATGTTTCTGCAGCTTCTTATGTCATGGCTACATACAATAGAGTTCTGTTTCCCTGTCTGTATGTATTCCTATAATACAGCAGAGACCTGAAAACTCTTAAACTTCAAGGTGCTTCTTAGCACTAAGACTTAGTTTATTCTTCAGAAAAACTTGTTCTATACAGCTAATAGGATCCAGAAAGAATGTAAATCAAAATAATATGCACTAAACTGAACTCCATTTAAAAGACCCGGGGAAATACCACAGTTGAATCCCGAAAACACCTTTACAATGGTGAAGTACCCTAGTAACGTTGAAACAAATGGGGTTTTTTTAAGTAAGTAATTGTATGTGCAGCTTTCTGAGAGAAGAACTGGAGAGTAAGGTATAAAACCTGCTGCTGTTTCTGCAGGGAAATTTTGAAGTGTAAAAATGCTTGACATGGAGCTTGGACTGAAAATACGAACCATCATCCAAATAATCCCTTTTTCCTATTGCCTATGTTAATTCTTTTTGATGCATCAAATGTACTGTCAATAAAGTTGTTCAAGTTTTTTTTTTTAACTTTTTCTCCTATTGGTAACTAAAAAATTACTACAGTGAGAATATAGTTGATAAGAGATTGCTACAGGCAATAATGGAAAATAAGTCACGTATCCATTGAAATGCTGGAATTCCTCCATGAATGGTCCCCAGATGCTAGTGCTCTCACACAAGGTCAGTTGGAAATGCCTCGTGATCCCCAACTGCACAGAACTGAAATGCCTGCAGGGACAGCCAGCCTGTCCTGCAACAGCACAAGGGAGCAGGCGCTGCCTGTTTGCACGGATCAGGTCTGCCCTGCTCACAGTAAGATCCTCAGCCTGTTTCAGGCATGTGCCAGCACGGGCGACCACAGTAGCAACTTTCCACCAAGACATACAGAGCTCTCCTGGCTTTCCACTGCTAAAAGAGAAGATAATCCTCAGCCAGTTTGTTTACTTGAGTAGTCTTCACCCATGAATTAACTGTGATGAGAAATCCTTTACTGTACTGGACAATTAAAGAACATGGCTCTGTGATAACATAAAGTTTACACTTATAACTGAGAAATCCAAGCAGAAAAGAATGTGCAACTGCAAATTACCACTGTGATCATTAAATCAAATTTTCCATGGACTTAACCATAAAAATAGCTGCCTAATCTAGTAAAGACTAGAAAAAACACACACATGTCATGAAAGACACTGCACCCTAAGAAAGAAAGTTTACTCATTTGGTCAAAGAAGACCAAAAGAATTGTATTGCACTAGTCAATTCATAAGACTGCTGCAAAAGGTATTTTGCAGCTTAGCTGATTTTATGGTCTAAGACAACCACCAGGACTTTCACAAGCTTGATCGTGTCACGAGTGTAGCTCATCTCCAGTCTACCTGTGAGGTGAGCATAATTTACAGGCAACAGATAAAACTGAACTTTCTGTAAATGGATTCCTACACCACTACACCAGGAACTGGCATACAGTGCTCATCTGTGACCATGAGAAAGAAAGACAATACCAAAATACTTTCCATCAGTATCACTCATGGAATAAGAAAGAAGATGTACCTCTAGCAAGAAACTTATTCCCTGAAATAATTATGAGCAACATATTTGGAACAGAATATGGTCAAGATTGGGAATGACTATTTCATTGTCATTTCACAGTGCAGTTTGAAAACAAAGCAATTTTAAAAAATGCAGTAAAGTTTTATGGGCTTTTAAATATTCTTCTTCCATGTGGCATACTTTTATGGTCAAGATACTTTTTTTTAAGTGAAAAGCTAATAAATTCTCCAAAAGCAACTTCATCATGCATTATCAATACTGATTGGCAATGCACTGAAAATTTTACCATAATCTGCATCACCAACAATATCTACTAATTTTTGAAGACTCTGGCACTCAAATATGAGTAAGAGCATGAACATCTCTTTTGTTGTATCATTGCTGTAGGGATTTTTCTGGTAAACCAGTTGAAACCACCGCAAAATGAATCTTAGGTCTTTTTACAGCGAATGTTCATTTTTATTGGTCAATAAACAATTCAGGGAAATTTAGGACCAGTCATGAAAAGATTGTAAAAGGAAGGTTTGTTTTCCCCCCCAAAATTGGAACTAGATTCTAGAGGTAGAAAAACATCCTGCTTTTTAGATGCAGTGTAAGATAGACTTCTCTACATGAATTACTGGCACTATTAACTTTCATTTCCCACACACAGCACTGAAGTACACCCATGATTTTAAAGATATCTATCTGGACCAGGCCTATTCTGAAAGTATCCTCGTGATACTAGGAGTTCCATAAAGAACCTGTTACTCTTTCTTTCAAACATCTGCATCACCCTCACAGAACCACCACGGAAGTTTAACAGTGAGGAAATTGTCCAAGCTGAATTGAATTTCGCAAAACTAAAGTCGGTTTTGGGGTCATTTAAGAGCAACTCAGTCTTCTAAAATGAACGGGACCTGCAAGTCATAAAAAAAGGACCTCCTAAAAAGATACAAATGAACCTTATGCCACCAACTTATATCCCACAACACTCCTGTTGCATATATGTGCTACCTTACCACAGATTTAACATCAGTCTTATGCAAGTAGCACCTCAATTATAGTTTCAGCAGCAGAGACTGGCAGATCACTTCCAGCTCTTTCTTTCTGCCCAGCTATGAGGCAGCACAGCAGAGCTGATGCTGAGCTCTTTTTATTCTTCTTTGATCTACAGCTCTTTGGATACCACAGTTGTGTTTTTATGGGATAGCACAGTTGCCTTTGTAAGAAACAAACTTTTCCAAGCTGTGCTGATAGACACAGAGGACCAACTAACTCATAGCTGCTCACTTCAGAATTACTGCAGAAAATACGTTTTCTAAAGGAAACACATTTAACGATCAATGACTTCAGTCTAACACCTGTTTACAAATAAAACACTCAAGATTTTTTTTTAATGACCTTTACAGCTCCTGGAGGACATCTAACTGGCAGAGATGGAAAAGAAAGGACCCATTAAATGCTTATCAGGTACCTAATCTAAGCATTTTTGCATCATTAGCTCACACAGCTAACCCCTGTCTGACAGGAGGTCAGTGTTGTGGTGCAATCTGGTGTGATTGTCAAGATGTAGTGTGAACATACGTGTTAAGAATTAAACAGATATAAACAGGGCAACACAATGCTCTGATGAAATAAAAACAGCAAGTGCTCTGCTTCTGTTCCAAGCATGGGTACAGGACTGCTGAATTGATTCCTATCTGTTGCTGGCAACTACATCACATTTTTCAGGGTAAACAAATTCCATATAAAAGTGACCTTTTGCTCTGATTTTTTTCTGACTGGAAGACTGTTCCAATTTCTCATTTTTTCAGTAGTAGGAACTTTCTGCTCTCCAACATATTCATTTCTTGCCAATCCTTATGTCAAAATAAATGTGCTTAATGTAGGAAAAAAGTAGTTTTAAAAATGTTCTAGAAATAAGCAAAAAAGTTCAAATTAAAATTAGTATTGCCTAAAGTCTTAAGCATTTTTCAGTGATGGTTTCCAAACTCTTTCTAAAAAAACCCATGCCAGTTAAAATTTTGTATTACTTATTTTGACAAGAAAGACGAGTCTTCAAAATTAGGAAAGGGTGGGCTCACAGTTGTCAACATTAACTTTGTTTCTGAACATTTATCTTTATTCATAACAAAATGCTTTGTCTCATAAGGACAATACACAGGACCACGCAAACCTACACTTGGATAAAACAAATGCAGCCAGCTTGAAGCAGTTTAGGCAGCTATAATTTACCAAAATCACAATGCTTGACCGTGTACTAATAGAGTTTTAACAACTGTTTTTTTCTAGAGCTTTCTAGGGAAAAGGCCTAAAAAACCTGTCATTTGACTGGTTTGACTTACTAGTCTATTTATCTCAGTTGAAATGACCTGAAAAACTGTTAAAAACCACCAACAAACCTTGTTACGTGTGGTTTCATCTTTCTTTTTCTTCTCACCAGGTACCCTCTCAAAAAGCCTGTAAGGTTTATTCCAATCAGCTTCTGTTGGTTTGAGTTTTTTTTAAATGTCTGAGTAGAAATTTTTCCTTTGCTTATCACACAGACTGCCAACACAACACAGTGAGGTGTTTGTTTCATAAAGCAGTATTACTGAAAAAGAAGGTAGCTTTCAGACAGGTATGAAAGGAAAACAAAGACAATCTTTCACAAGCCTCAGATACAGCAATAGCAGGATGGCTGGAAATTACTCCATAGTGAAAGGATTAGCAAGGTCTCAATATCTCTAGACTCCGTCTGAGGCTCAAAGCACCTCTCCCCCAGACACACACACAGAGCTTAATCACATCAGCTGGCATCGTACCCTCAACCGTGCCTGAGTTGTCAGAACTGAGTACAGACATTTCAAACATTCACTGCCGTCTCCCTTTGGGAAGAAGTCACATACCCAAAACACATCTAATGTTTTCCATTAAACCATAGCTTTTCATCTTTCCTCACAGCTCTGGAACTTGGAAAAGCTCCCTCAGGAGACAGCTGCTCTTTTTCTGCCTCTCACCACTGCTGTCCCAGTAGCTCCTACACACAGCCTTTAGAGAGGGCAGCCAGTGCCCCAGGAGACTTGACTGTCCTGGCAGACTGCCACTGTTCACCCAGCACTGTTTCTGCAAAGTCCTTTTCAGCTTCTCTTAGACAACCTATCTCAGAACAGCAATTTCCACTCAGGAGAGGAATAAATAATATGGGACACACCAGTTCTCTTTACCAAATGGAAGTGGTCTTATGGTACCTGTTTGGTAAAGATAAACAAATGCAATTACTTAACTTCTCTCACACATAAACTAAACTGTTTATCTAAAACACTTTAACAGTGCAGGTCAAAGAAAAGATAATTTCTTCAGCAAAATCTGCTGTAGCTTTCTGAGCTTCAGAACCATTAAAGGAAACGTCCATGAGCATTTAACAACTGTCAGACTTCCCGAATTTATCACTTGCTACCACATTCCTCCTACAGTAAACAAATCTTCCAGTCTTGAAGATAACTATCAACCCTGCATCCTGAGCCAATCCTGCAGCTACCAAAGCAATTACAAGCTGAGAGTCAAGTTAGCTTTTTCTCTTACTAAACACACACACATGTGTACGAACCCTTTCAGTAAAAAGTGTACTAGAAGTATTTGTTCTAATAAAACTAAAAGTACTGGACGGGAAAGCATCTGCCCATCTTCAAAAGCAGATTTGGTAGCCCTCAAGTCCAAAGTATTTTTGAAACATGGAACACTATTCAGGGCTTTTTATTAAAAGATTACAGATGAAGTGTGTTTGGTAGGAACAGTCCTAGCTTTCAATTACTTTCCTTTCATGTTCAGATCAGAAATCTGAAAATTGCCTCCCTCATCCCATGAGATATCATGCCTGAGCCAGTTGTGATTTAGATATCTCAGACAAGATATACAAATATTTATTTGCTCAATGTGGAAGTTAAACTGACCAATGTCACTGACAGAAAAGGAAGCACCTTTCGCTTAGTGTTCACTATGAAACAGAAAATGGTCTTAAGCTTTGCATCTTCTTTCCACTTGACTTCTTAAATGCCTACACTCTTTCTTTGCTATTCCAGGCTTGGCTTTGACTAGAAATTCCATTTTGGACCAGAGAAAACACTTCCCATCATGTCTGGTATGTACATTCCTAAAAAGGAGGATTGGTTTCAACTAATTAACATTCTCTAATGGAACAGCTTTGCCAGAAGATTCACGATGAGCTCCAATTTGACTTCTAAGTAATTATTAGAGCAGCATGACAGCAATTACATTAGCTGTGAATGTAGCATTTCCCAAAAAGACAGCAATAAATTAAAGACCGATACAGCAAAACACTGACAAGACCTGGCAGGGCTTGAAAGTTGCTGCTTCGTATTGCATTTCCCAGAAGACACTGACTTGGAAGGAAGGACTGCTCTGATACCACTCCCCTCTGTTTCTCATACAGCCCTCAAGTGGGACAAAAGGAAGAATAATTTTCAGACAAGAAAAAAAACAACTATGGTTTCAGAAACCTTTCCCCCACACTTTTCTTTAGGCTAAGACACCTTAGCAGTCAATTTTTCACAGGAAAGCTATAGAGCATTTCAAAAACAGTCAAGTTCACAAGCTGACAGGAAATATGCAGTTTGGTTGTTAGCCTGAAGACATGTCTTTCCTTTACATTCTGTATCATGCAAGCGGTTACCCTCAAATCCAAGTCAATGCCCTATTTGAGTCAAGCATAAAATATGTGGCAGGAACAAACATTACACTTATTCAGCAAGTCGTTGGGCAGCTGTCACACAAGAAGCCTCACAAGCCTGTGTTTTCTCTTTCCACTGCTGAAAAAGGCCAGGCCCAACCCCTGTCGGAGCCTGAATTAAGAATCATAATTACCACAACACCCAAATGGATAGGCATTTTCTTAACCCTAAATTCGCAGAATAATGAAATGTGAAAATACTTCTTTCTGACACAAAATATGAACAAAACAGTCCCTAAAAGCAAGTTGTGGCCATCACAGGACAAAGACAGATACTGGAAAATTATCTGCTGCAATGCCTTGTCACCAGTCTCTCCACATTATCTAATAAATCAAATCAGAAATCTTCAGATTAAAGCAACCAGTGGAACAAGGAAAACCAAGTCTGAAGTTCTGTCCATCTAAAAAGCACATAAGTAAGGACTTTTCTGAAGTAATTCCTTAATTTTTTTGTTATTATGTCTCCTGTAGGAATTCCGATTTTAGGTTATGAACAAGGATTCCTAATTGCAGACCTTCTAATTACTGCTTCACATTTTAAAAATTGCTTTCTTAGGTCTTTAGTAGAATCAATAAACTACACACTGTAGAAATATGGCTTCAAGCAACACATTCTGACAATATGGTAACAATATGGTGGTTTTTACAAAACTCAGTGTCTATTCCTTATGAAACAGGCTTCTTTAAAAGGAGAGCTATGAAAATCGCAGAGAAAAGTGAATGGACTGGGTAATCTAAAAGATGCATGCAAATGAGTACATTTTTCTAGATGTATAATCCAGTTTTTAGAAAGAAATTTGAAAGGTTCAAGTGAAACAACAATCCAATGAGAAGTGAGCTACAACAGACCTTCACTGAACAAGGCAAACTGAGGTCAGCAGCTCAGAAGTTGTAAGAAATTTTCAAAGGGTTAGTTTTAAAATTCAGGGCTACTTAATCTGTGAGAAAACAGTAGCAAATGAAAATTTAGACATTTACAGAGCTTTAAAAACATCATGTCTAGTCCCATCACAAATTAAACTGAAGTGCTATGGGCTTTTGTTACATTTGTGATCCAAAGACCATTTATTACCAGCATTTTACTTATAAAAGGGTAAAGACAGGAGGAGGGAGATGAGAAATTCCCTAGTCAAATACTGTTAAATACTGAAGGATTTATCTTTTATTCTGCCTTGCAATTAGTAGGACTATTTTGGTCTCTAGCTGGTCATGACCTTGCATTTTGCACCAAGCTTTAGCTGATTAACAATCACAAAAACTGTATATGATATAAAGTGGATTTAAATGCCAAAGGTGACAAAACTAACAAACTAGGGCCTGTTCCAAAATACAATTTTGCAAGAGAAGCAAATCAATAAATTAATACGTTTATGTGAATCACTGCATAGCACAGCAGGGTTCATGACCAATCTAATTTCATACTTTTTAAAGCTTTCTTCTTACCAAATGTAACTTTATGAAGTCCTAAAATGTGTCTTCATTCATTTTGAACACTGAAAAACTGGAAGCTAAACCACATTATAAATTCACAGAATTATGTCAGATCATAATCCTAAACTAAATGGAGACACTTCAAAATACATTTTTTAGTTCATTTATGTTTAGTTCCAAACAACAGTCACCAAAAATATTTTCCCATGGCTCTAGCACTGACTCCTTTGATCTGCTGATAGCATGCCTCCTCTGTGAATGTGTTATCTATACACACACACTAAGGTCTGCATTGAGCAAGCAACTTTGTCAATACGGACTTTTCAACTAATCAAAATTCCTTGAAATGTGGAAGATACTAGCAACCCTGGAGCTTGGCCAGGTCAAGCATCTGCAACTACTGAACACGGCCCACTTTCAATACCAAGCCCTTAGGCTGTTTCCTGAAACAGGATGCATTTGTATACATAGTGATTGTATATTTATTTTAAAACAAAAAGGCTGGAAAAAAAATATATATATATATCCCACCCTTCCATCATTCAGGCAACTCCACATGTATTTCACAGACATAAAAACAGCAATAGCTAAAAAATAGGAAAAAGACACAAAATGCAAAGTTAAGGCAGAATTTTAATTCTAAGTGTAAATAATTCAAAGAATCACTATTGTCATATTTTCTTAGCAGATTAAACAAAAAACAAAATTGCAACAAAATGGCCATTTCTCCTCCTTGGTGGTAACTACAGGCACAAAACACAAGATCACCACTGTAATCATGTAGTACACTGCAAGAACTCTTCATAACTTCTGGTTTACAATGAAATAACTGGAACCAATCTGGTCTGATAAAATAAATCCATCTCACAACCAAAGAACAGTTTGATTTGTCTCTCAGAGAGTTTGCTGAGAAATAAACTAAGAATTTCTGGTGTACTACAAATTAGAATATGTCATTTGTGTACAGCTGCAACAAATTGGCACTACTTAGTGAAAGAGAATATACCACTATACCATCCTATGTTATAAAAGCTTAGAGAAATTAATGATTTGTTTTGATATGAGTTTGTTTAACGCCCTAATTTGCTGCATATAATTAATATTTCCTGGTCAATTTCTTCTGCTTCCTACGTTTTTTACATTAAACTAGATTGTAACAGGAATCACAGTGCTTTCTAGCTAAAAAAGTGTATAATAAACCTAGGTGAATTAGAAAAACAATAAGTTAATTTAAGCAGTCTTAACTACTAAAGAAACCCTACCTGAGCACTCTATGACTTGTAGCACCCAACACCATTCAAGACAAAAACATAAAACTTAAATAACATAATTTATGTGTGCAAACTGATTGTAAACAAGTGTCTCAATGGGCTTGCTTGTCTCTAAGTGTCACAGTTCTAACGTAAGCTCTGTTCAGGAATTTCTTAAGACTGTGTGGATGATGTAGAAAAGGAGAGATGGCTTTAATTCAAAAGTACTTCTCTATCAAGAAGTTTAGACTGATGTTTCAGCTACCAATACATAGTATTAAATTCAGAGGACTGGCCCCATAAACATAGGGTCTACCCTTAAAAATGATTTTCCTAAAACTATTCTAGCCAGACTAGGAGCTTTGGTGGTTTTTATTTTTAATGTTCCACTCTTACAACACTTTCAATATTACAGAATTGTTTTGTGTTCCCTGTTTGCACCTTCCATTATGTTTAAAAAAAGAATGCCTATTTACACACACAAGCCACACCATCGAACCTTGGTTTGAAACAATATAACCATAGCTTATGTCTGAATCTGAAAGCAGTTTTTACTTCTTTAACCCAAGATTTATGGCCCAGTGAAGAAACAAAACTTTCTGGCTCTCAGTACTTTGAGCTGATCAAATAATTGAAATGGTAATTTTCACTTTTACAGCTGCCACTATGTTAAGCTGAAGTCTGATTTATAATTTTGTCATCTTTATTTCTGCATCACAGTTTATGTACATCTTTAAAAAGATATGCAGATAGAATACCAGATTATGACTTTACCTAAACTATATGCTATCAAAAGATTCCTTGTGGAAACTAGAATCCTGATTTTCTAAGTTCTTTCCTATCCTTTCTCAGAACTGGGTGCTAAATAATGCCAATTTCGCAGAATACAGTCAATGACACCTTGTTAGTCTTCACGACAATCTCCCAAGGTAACAGCATTCAAAAAGATAACTAAATGGGTGCACTGAGATTCATCATTTGTCCTGCATCTACTATCACGCTGGAAAAGAAACACTTACAGGGTCTGGTTGCTGAAAGACTGCTTCAAGTGCTTCACAGAAATATTTAAGTGGTTAGACATACATCACCACACAAAGCCCTAAGAGATGATACTGACCCAATTCCTTTGATGCACCTTATGAAGAACAGGCAGTTTCTATGAAGATCAAGCACAGTTTTGACAGGTCTTCCAAGTTTACATTTGTTTTACAATACTCTTTTCAAGCATTTGTACAGAAATAGTCTAACGTGATTTTTTCCCTGTTAAGTTTACTATTTTTTCCTACACATTTCACTAAGTTAGCAGACTGCCTTACCATGAAGACTAAGCAGCACTGGGAGGCCAAATTAGTTTCTTGTACTGTTGGTGGTCCAGAACTGCAAAAACCGTCAGCTCAGCACAGCATACCAATAACTGTTACCATAGATCAGATATCAAGTAGTGTGCTGAGTAAAACTATATATATGTATGTATAAGGGTATACTATGTTTTACTATTAAAACTTTTTAATTATATGTTATGGTGTATCTGCACACAGTATTGGAGGGTGGGAGGACCTTAAACATCATTTCAACACGACACGGAAAAGAAACCACAGAATGAAGTCACTGTCATCAATCCTCTTCAGAGCTAGATTCATCTTCCTGGTCCGAGAGCTCAGCAACAGGGAAGCGCAGAATAGCTGCCACCCCTGTCAGCTGGCCCAGCTGCTCTCCAGACACATGGAGGCTGGAGAAGATGCGGACTGTGCCCATGTTCTCCCGCACGCTATCTACCAGTTTAACGTATCGGGCACGGGTAGCCACATCCTGGTGCCGGAACAGCTCATCACTGATCAGCAGGGTATCAATGGCCATGGCTTCGTTGGCCTTCTCCACATGTTTCAGGCCATAAAAGGCCCGGTCAGGCTCATGCTGCAGCATTTTATAGAAGTCATCTAAGGCTTTGACCTCCCCAGCTGCCTTAGTGTCAGAAAGACGGCTAGTTACAGCTGGGTCGCAGAGCGCTTCCTTCAGTGCGTATTTATGTCCTGAGGAAGAGTGGACCTGGAGTGAAAACAAAGTCAAAGGTTTGGTGGTTTTGAAGAAAAAGGACCATTTTCTGGATTACCAGTCACAAACATCCTCTATGATATGTAATATTAATCTTGATAATTATTAGGGGAACTTATCTCCTTCCTGAAACACACATGATTCTTTTATTCTCTCCTGCAACCCAAAGCCTATACCAAATCCCTTACATTGCCTTTCAAGCAGCACAAGAAAACTGTCTCTCTTATTCAAAGGCTGGGGTAAATATATGAGCTCAACAGTTCCCAAGGTAAGGTTACTTGAAACCTCCAAGAAACTAAGATCTAAGCCTCTTTTTAGAGCATTCAAAAAAAGGAAGGCCCATCAACACTGTAGGCATATAGTGTAAAAGCATCAACTCTGTGCAATTATTATGGCTGCAAAGCTGTGAGGTACATTAGAACTTCTGAATATAATCACTTTGCTACACGTGGAAAAGGAGTTATTGGTGCACTGGGTCTCCTGAGTACTGGGACCATTAAACACTGGGACTCACTTCACTACCCCTGCCCCCAGATCACCCCAGGCCTACTCCAACCTAAAGATTATACAAGTATCCTTATGAAAACCCAATTTAAGCTCTGAATATGACTATTTCAGTACAAGGCTAATCCTCCATCCACTCAACCAATGAGATGACTAAGAAACAAGGAAAAAAGCACAGCCTTCAACCATTTAATACAAAACTAACAACAAAATTGTAATTAATTTTTGTAATACAAAATTAACTAACCTATACCACATACAGGTGTTTTTTAAAAAAATCTTTAGAAAGTTGTTATTAAACATGCATGCCATACAGTGTGACAGAGTAACAGTGCAAAGTATTTTCCAACTTACATTTCAAACTTTAAATTTGCCTTTACAGGGAGTTTGAAATATCTAACACTTCCTCTACTCCATATTAAGGGATCCTAGGTGGGAACCACTTTGTACCATGCGTAACTCCTTTATAACTGGGGACGCATGAGAATAATTTCCTCATGATGCTCACAGAGAAATTAATTTTCCTTAACGACTTATTTCCCACGTAACTACTTTTTACTATCACACACACCTCTCAAGCCTCTTTTCACCCACTCTGGAGACTGCTTAGATCCTTACCTGTAGGAACTTAGACCTGTTCTCCAGCAGAAGTTTGTTGTCAGTCTTGACTGCCTGCTGGAACATGTAGTCACAGAACTGCTCCCGCACGAAGCCTGGGCTGGCCACCAGGACACACTTCACCACCTCGAAGTTGATATGCCTCTGGATGGCTTGCACCACCTGCTCGTAAAACCTCTCCAGCGCCCGGTCGTGCTGACTGCAGTTCCCTTTCCGCTTGCGGGGGATGTTCACCTCCACCTTGGCACGAGTAAGCGTCATGCTCGGGGTGACCAGGCAGACGTGAGCCAAGCCCTCCTGCATGACCACGGCCGCCACATCGGCGTTCCAGGCCGGGTCGCAGGCCTGCTCGATGCGCTCCAGCACCACGCTGTCCCACTGCTTCTTGGCAAGCGTGAACTGCCGGTTGGGCTCCAGCTCGATGGTGTGATAGGCGCCCATCTTCACATACTCGTTCTCCTGGATGTTCGTGCCCTTGACCCGCAGCTGGCAGGCCTGCGAGTCGAAGTCGATGGTCTCCACGCAGAGGGTGAGCGTGGTGCGGATGCGGTTGCTGCCCACGCTGCCTGTGGACGATTCGGTCTGAACCTTGCGGATGGTGGAGGCGCGCAGGCTGTCACCCACCTGCAGCAGGTTGTAGGTGTGCCACATGTCCTCAGGCTCCTCGGGGATCAGCGTCACCTGCCCCGCATTATCCTTCTCCAGGTCCTTCCTCACCAGCTTCATCTTGGCGGTTCCTCGCGTCGCTGCCCGGCTTCCCCTGTGCCGCGGCGGCAGCGGGCAGCAGGCCTGCCCCGGGAGGGAAGGCTGAGGGCTGGAGGCAGCGGGACCGCACACTCCCGGACGGAAGAGCGGACGGACTGACGGATTGACGGACGGACGGAAGGACCGACGGACACACGCGCGACCTCCCCGGAGCGCCCCCGACCCGCGCTCCTCCGCGCACCCGCCGCCAGCCCCCAACGCGCACGCGCAGCGTCTACGGCCGCCCCCACGGCGCACGCGCACAGACCCCGCTCCGCACTAAGGCGCCGCCGGGGCGCGCCCCGCCCCGCCCCGTCCCCGCAGGCACGGCGCATGCGCGGCGCGCCGCGCGGGTAACCTGGGTGCGCGTCCGGAGTTCCGTCCTGCGGAAGGAAAAATGCCGGGCGGTGTGAGGGCGGGGGACTGGGAAGCGGCCGCGCTGCTGCCGGGTGCTGCCAGCGCTGGAAGGCGGCTACTGCCTCGCCGGGAGGGGGAGGGGGTCGCCCCCGCCTTCCTTCTTCCCCTCCAGCGCTTCACAGCGGCAGTCCAAACTCCTGAAGTCTCCTAATGCCTGCCACACGTTTCAAAACAGGAGAGGAAAAAACCAAACGGCGAAAGCCAAGCATTGTGGAAAGTTACAGGCAGAGATGGCGAAAGAGGCGAGAGGCACAGTGCCGTGGTTCAGCGAGTGCCAAGGGGCCCAGGACCGCAGTGCCACCCCCGGCAGCCGCCGCCGCCCGAGGCGGGGCGAGGCGGCCACCCCTGGAAATGAGAAACAGATGCAGACAGCATCGGAACCTGGGCTCTTACTGCGACCTGCTCTCAAACTGAATTACGCCTCAAAAGGTTTTGGTTAAATTTGCAAGTTACACTTCAGCTAGTACTGAACCTTGACCAGCTTCCTTCCAATTCCGAGATGCTAGGGAGGCAGATAAGCACATTTCAAACGAAGCTGGATGTTCACATATAGAATTAAGATGCTTTGCTGAAACACGTATCAGTTCAATGTTATTGCAAAGAAAATAGACCTGAACCATCACTACACAGCTGAATTTGCAGCCTAGACAAATTTAACAAGCCAGAAATAATGAAAAATTGTATCGCTATACAAGAAGGGATGAATATTGGAGAAGAGGTTATGTGAGACCTCACAGCAACCTTCCAGTATCTGAAGGGAGAAGCTGGAGAGGGAAACTGCAGTGACAGGGCAATAAGTAATGGGTATAAACTGAAAGAGAAGAAATTTATGTATAGAAAGAAATTTTTCTTTGAGGGTGCTTAAACAGTGGAATAATGTCTAACCCTTGATTGTCTAGGGAGGTTGTGGTTGCCCCAACCTTGGTACTAATTGGACAAGGCCATGAGAAAGCTGGCCTAGTGGGAATTGTCCCTGCCCATGGCAGGGTGGGTTGCGACTAGATTATCTTTAATGCCCATTCCAACCCTTTAGAAATCTGTAATTCTATGATTCTAAGTTCTGTACCTTATTCTTGAAACAGTATACAACACTAAAAATTCCATTTAAGAATTATTGTTGCAAATGTAGGACAAGGAAAGAATGAGGAATACAGAAAAAATGCTTGCATGAGAAATGATTAAATAAAAACAGGTTGAGAAAGTAGGCACACTAATGTGCCATGCTAAGTGTGTCAGGGCAATTGCAACAGATACATTAAGTTTGGAATGATTGCACACTCAATCTTGTAACAGAAAAGCATGAGGGCATCTTCTTACAGATGAGAAGGTGGCTACAAGGAAGGTTCTGGTTTCTATTAGCTATTATTTTTTTAAAATAAAAAGAAAAGCAACCCACTGTGGATTATGGAATTTGCTGACTTCAAAAGGCTTTGGAGTCAAGAATTTAATGAGATACAAGGCTACTGTGAGCAAAAGGAATCCCATATTTCCAATTACTGTGTACCTATAAATTTCTCTGGAGTATCTAGCTCCAGTCAGTTGTGACAGGACAGTGAACTCAGATCTGGCCCAGTAATGTGCGTTCCTTTTCCCTAAGCTTGTTACTGGTGTAAAAACAACTTTATCAGATATTACATAATAGGATTTATTTATCAGACCTCAGACTCTCTTCCTGTGAGTACACATGCTTAACTCTGTTAGTGTGAGTAGTTTCACAGAATCAAGCAGGACCACCCAAGGGAATACAGCATAAGCACATGTGTAAGTAACTATTTCACTTGAGCTTGTATGCATTTATGTTTTAATGCAAAAACAGAGTCAGGGAACTTCTGCATTCAGCCTTTCTTTAGGAGAGAGTGTGCATTCAACTTTAAAAATGCTGACTAGTGAATTTATGGCAAATTTTCTTTACGTTCTTTGCAACTATGAAATTGCAAGTGTTGACCTCATGCTATTCTTTCAAGAAAAAAATAGTTGTGGTGCATATTTAACTTCCACATTAAAATGTATTTTATTTTTTATTCTTTTACTGTTGTGTATTTACAAACTTTTCTTATTCATTCCAGTCAAATTTTTTACAAGCAGCCTCTCATCCCTGGAGATGCAATATATTTTAGATAAAGATTGCGAGTTGGCATCCAATACCATCCAGTAGAAAATAAACATTCAGTTCAGGAAAATAGGTGATTTGCTGCATTAAACAGCCCCCCCCCCAACAATAAACATCTGCATGCACATACACCCCACCCCACACACCCCAAAAGCAAAAAACTCTCAACAAACAAACAAACCCACAACCAAAGAAGAAAGGCCAACTTTGAGACAAGGCTGCCACTCGAAATATTAAATAGACTATTGTAGAAAGTGATATTTTGATATAAGCCTTTTCTCAAAAAGCAAGTTGTAAGATTTATAGAGTTATGAACAATGATCCACAAATATTTAGTGTCAAATGTAAACTTCAGTGATGTGTCCACTAAAAGTAGGACCATTGTCAACTTACAAAGGAAAATATTTACTAGAGATGATGCTTTGCCTACTCTGCTAAAAGGTAAATACAGGGTATTATTATTTGTTTGAGTACGTCAAAGTATGAGCAGTAGAAGAAAAAAATCTCAAAAAAATTAAGAACCATAGAAGTTTCCAAGTTCATTCTAATTTTGCTAATGACAGGGACAGAGATAAATTTGACCATGGTAGAGCCAAAACAAGTGGGTACTTTAAACTCTTCATACAGTTTTAACATAAAAGTTCGAAATTGCATAGCCTTTTCCCGTCTTGGTAAAAGATGTGACTATGTGTAGGACCTAACAGTTCTTGCAATAAATCACTTTAAAAATACTATTTTATAGGTATTAATAATTGCAGCACTTTGCATCCATTTTTGGACCTTTTTAAGTACAATGCAACATAAAATGAAAATGGTGATAGCATATATTCTTAGGGATTTTGGAGCCATGCTGATTTATTTTGAAAATGTTTGAGACACACTTCACTTGTATCTTCAATTCTTGGTCAACTACTTTATGAAGATGGGTCATGTACAGATTTTAGACAAGGAGAGGTAATTTTCGTGCAAAATCCCATCTCCTCCAAATTACAGCCACTTTAGATAGATATCATACAAACAGGCTTAAATTCTGGATAAGAAAAACTAATAGGAAAGAATCTCTAATATTGGGGAAAGTCTGCTAAGAAGTGTTGGACATTATTGTTACATTATTGTTGCAAGAGAATAGGAAAATAAAAGAGACAGATGGAGAGGAAACTTGGGAAAACATCTCCTTTCATGCTTTGCCTTTGTCCTGTGGCTGTCCTGCCTCTACAAGCTCTGAACAAAGACCACTTAATTTTCTGCTTACAGTTTTAACTATTTATCTTTCTCTTTTCTGTTATAAAGATGAATACAAGAAGACCATCATCAATAAGGAGAGAACTCCAGGCTTTGCATAACACTGTTAGGTGAATCTTTTAAACATGATGGAACCCTTTAGATTGAGCTCTTCATTCCTCATCTGTTTAAATTTAGGGTTGGAGAAAACTTCACCAGATCCCTATTCAAACCACTGACATAGAGGCCAGCTGAAGTAAACTCAGCCATCCCTTACAGCTGTTATCCGACTTCAACAAAAGTCCTGGTGAGAGACTATACAGGAGTGGGGTTTTTTTGGTAGCCTAGCAATTCTTTACCTGAAGAGTAAGAAAATTCTTCTGAATATTCTCTAAGATTTTTGCATAGTCAGTTATGTTGATTTTCTTTTGCTCTTTGTTGGATTTGGAGAACCAAGTATTCAATATCTTTGGAAACCAACATAAGTGATGTGGAAAGTCATGACTGACTGCTCTCACAAAAGAATGAAACACTGACATCGGGAATATTGTCCTCAGCAATAATACTTGGATAAAAAGATGTATTTGAAATGTTCAAAATTTTGCCCCTAGTTTTTTTTCCTGCTAGATAAACAAGCCTAACCAATTCAGTCTGTTGTCATAGATAATTTTTCTCAGCCCTTTTCAGGCTTCTTAGTTCTCTGTGCACTTCTGTCTGTTTGCATGTCAGACTTTCTGTGGTCAAGATTCTCAGAGGTCTAATCAGACCAAACTGAATTAAAGAACAAAAATCTATATAAATACACAAATGTACATAACATCTCTATGAACCTCCTTTACTCTGGACTCTTTTTCTGCTAGGATCTGCCAGATCATTTGCTGTTTTTTTCCTTTAAAGAAGAGCAGCATGTAATTTATTTTTTTAATGCTTTTTTTTAAAGTCACCATACTTCTCTATGTGAAGAAAACTTCTTGTCCATTTTTTATGATGTTTTGACTTGTTTATGTAGGACCACTTCTTTTATTTATCAGAGACAATTTGAATCCTTTACCTGGTATCTGTAATGCCTCCTCTTATTTCTAAGTCTATTCTCTTTCCATCAATCTTTTAAAAAATGAACCCTTCATGACACCAACACCAAAAAAGTAATCACCTGGCAAATCTGGATGAGACCTTCTCCTGAAATGTTTTCCTATCTGGCAGTCTTGTTTTCATTACTGGTGAATTATCTGTCAGCATTACCAGTTGCAATTCTGCAGTTCTGAAGGGAAATTGTGGCACACTACATTGCTGCTGTTTTACAAAGCGTCCTTCTTTGAAGGAACACAAACAAAAGCATGGTTTGGACTATGTCACTGTAATAATAATAATGAAGACAGTTAAGAACAACAACTAAATATGGCATACCAAAATACTATATTCAGATTTTCACTTTTTCCTGTATCTGTTATGTCTTGCACAATAAGCATAGAGGGAAGAGGCAAAAAAACTCTAGTTTTGCCTTTCCCCCACTGGTTGCTGCTTGCATTTTGACAATTCTTATGAAATTGATTTCTTCCCCCGTTTCAGGGGGGAACTGCTTCAGGTTCACTGTGTGCTACTTGTCTGCGCAAGAGCTGCTGTGGAGTTCAATGTCCAAGTTTCCAAGCACACGAATCCCAGCACTGCCTTAGCTTCTTTCCCACTTCTTGGATTCCCCTGATTTCAGATCCAAAATGCTACTACAGACTGACTAGCTAGGGAGGTTGTTACTTGCTGCATTCTTTTTTCTAGAAAAGCAAGTAAGTCACTAACAATCAATGAGCCCCTAAAAGGAAATATTACATATTCCATCTCCGGATGAACTCATCTTTCTGAAGTGAGTGAGTGCTTCCTCACTTCCCTTTTACCAGTCAGAAGTCTAACAGCCACACAGAGGAAAGGAAAGGAATCTTGTCTGATTAAAAAAACCCGCTGAAACCAACCAAAAACCAAATCCACAAAACCAAATACTCTTGTTTCTTCCAAGCCAGATTCAATCACAGTATGCCTTCTCAGCCATTCATCCTCATCTAGCAACCACCCCTTGCGCCCAGATTCTAAAATTGGTTTAGGGATTAAAGTTCCCAGAGAGGCAAACCGAGGAAGTCCCTCACGGCCTGCGGCTGGAGGGCAGCTCTGGGAAGGGCGCTCCCGACGGAGGGCTCGGGGAGGGAGGGCGCCGTCCCTTGGGTGCCAGACCCTACCAGCTTCGCCCACTCCCCGCCGGGAGCAGGGCTGCTTTAGGGACCCGAATCTTCAGAGCAAGGCAGAAACAGGGCTTTCCTCACCTGTCAGCATCCAGTAGGAGGCAGCCATGCCTGGGCTCCTGCGAGCCGGGGCCGGGAGCCCGGGCGGAGGGCAGCGGTGGCGGGAGCGGTCCTGCCGCCGGCGCGCCCGGCGGAGCTGCGCTGCCGGGGGAGCTCAGCGCTCTGCACCGCCCGTCCGCCTCGCAGCCGAGTTAGGCATTTCCTGTTTGTTATCCAGTCTTTACGTTGCTTCTTCGCATTAAGGAGAATTTAGCTTCCTCCCACCGCACAGTTTCGCCCCTCCGCCCACCCCTCTAATGGTCTCTGAGTTTTGGAAACCTCCCCGTTGAATTAGCCCAGCGTTAGGATGTACAAATAAAGCCAAATCTTCCTCACTAAATACTTCGGCTGCAGCTCTCGGAGAGCACAGCAGACCTTAAAGGGACATCTCCCTGTTCATAATTAATTAGTGTCTCCCGCCGGCCAGCCCCTGTCCCAGTAGGGCAGGAGTGAGCTGGGTGTGCTACACAGCCACCTCTCTCGCCTTATCCGCAGCACAAACACGTCGTTGAGGTAGGGGGGTGTGTTTGACTGCTCAAGTTTAATTTCTCTGACATCACCCCTTAAAAACGCACTCTTACGGCCGGTCATTTGCCCGCAAGAGGAAGCCAGCCACCCCCTCCCCATTCTCGGCGGCTCTGGAGACGCAGTAACTCTTCAGACAGTGGGCGATTTTCTGAGTCTTTGCGTCTTCGTGTCCTTTGCTGCGTAGAGGAAATACCAGACAACTGCCTTTGCCCTCATCTATCGAACGTTTGCATGGCATGCCTTCCCACTTTCCCTGCCCCCAAAGCGACTTGACTAGTAAATAACTGAATAAATAGCAAAGGTAATAATCAGCCAGATTCTGGCCTGTGAGCAGGGATTTTCAGGGTTTGTTGCACACATAGGAAAAGTGCAGTTTTTCAGGACTTTGTGAGTTTACCAGGCGGATGCTCAAGTGTACTGGCACCCCTTCAGCAGTGTATGAGTTCCCACACTGGACCTGGTGAAAAATCATTGTATTGTCTATAAAACAGGGGAACCCATAGTCCATCAAGCAAGAAAAAGGAAAACCAAAATGTAAGGATTTGGAAATTTTGATGGTTCTAGAAAAATCCTCTAACATTTCCTTGACTTGGAGCAAAGGATTTGGTGAGTAAGTGGAAGTTAGTGGAATTTTGGCAAGTTCCTTTGAGACTAATAAACTGCAGCTTTTAATAAGCGCTGTAACAGCTTATTGCATCTTCCAAATTCTGTCTCAATTTCACTTAGGGTGCACCTTGTACGTCTGTAGGCATTTTAGAAAACTGCACCATTTTAAAGCTGGTTTTAAGAGCAGAGATCCTTAGTGGGACTGCTCAAAGCCGAAATTAAGCATATGTGCAACTTCTGCTGAATGAGAATTTTAGCTTGGTTGCTGCCAGTTTAAAAGACAAGACACATTTTTTCCAGTCAAAGGTTTTATGCATAACATTAAAGGAAATGGAAATGGCATCCAAACTAAAAGAAGACTGAGTTGATGGAAAAACTGTCATTTCATTTTTGCAAGTCAGTTGTGTTACTACTACTACTGTTATTCCAAAATAAGGTTCGTAATCCAGAGTGTTAAAAGCAACAGCATGCAAAATTGATGTTGTAGTTTATTAGAGTTGCAAAGCTGGGTGCTGGGTGGTAATCCACAAAAGTCAGCACCCTCTGGGTTATAAAGCTGGGGGCGGGGTATTTATACCCTTTTCAGTAATATATTCCGCCCACCTAACACAGATAGACTGCTGTATTTTCTTTAAAAAAATCAAAACCAAACAACCAGACCAAACAACCAAATCTTTGTATTCCCTGTGTCACTATGCTTCAACTAAAGGCTTGCTTTCAAATCATACTGAAAGATTTTTTTTTTTTTAATCTATTATGTCAGAGGAAGAAGCAGGCAAACTAAGGACTTTTTCTTGGATTAAAATAAATTCAAGTCTATGTGAAATTTATGAAGCATTTGGTATATATGTGGGGACTGTACATCATGTTGGAAAATTTTATTCTTGAGACTAAAAATAAACATTTTTGATGAAGAGTTATTCTTAATTCTTACCAAATCATTCTTAATATTAGGATTCATTAGTTTGTTTTTGTGGTGGCATCCTATATGTCCTGCACCAGGCAATGTCAAAAGGAGAACATTAGAAAAGATGAATTGCTGGACTGAGCTACCATTTCTTATCTATTTGAACACATTCAAGAAAGTAAAATACACTACAGACTTACAGACAACTATCTGTTTTGGAATGTCAAACTAGAAAAAACTGTAAACCCTCCCTTTCACAGTTCATGTTGCTTTATGTGCAGTAGTTCAAGCAATGTTGATTACATGCTGCTGAATTTTCTTCTTCGAGTTTAAAGTTTCATACATTAGTAGTAAGGAGCAAATATATTTTGAGTGGGAGTCCCTAGATGACTCAGGCCCAGAAGTAGTTAAGATGCTAGATTATTTTAATTTGAGAAAAACAAGTATTATTATTTTCAGTGGATTGTAATAGTATACAAAATCATTACCCATAGTGATGGATAAAAGAAAAAGGTCAAATTAGTTTAACGAATATAGTTAGCTTGCATAATTTATGTCTTTCTAAGATGTCACAGAATGCTGAGGGAGGATTTTTTCCTAGTGCTGTAAATTAAACATAATTTGTAATTTTGAACTGTGCCTCCTAACTCAACTTTCAGCAACTTGTTCTAGAATATGTGACGTAGAATAAGTACATCAGTAGTTCCATGGAATCTGATGGAAGTATTTGTGATTAAAGAGAAGTGTAAAGACTTTGAAAACTGGACTTTGAAAAGGCAACAAAAATTTAAAATATCAGAAAGACACAATTCTTCTCCCTTCTAGGCAGTGTTATTCCTGCAAAAAAACCCCAATCAGTGGAAACGCATTTTGTCCCAAAGGTCAGGGCTTAAGAAAGAAGAACCAAAGTTTTTCAAATAGTTTCAAAGGCAGGCAGTCTTCTACATAGTGTTACTACTATTTACATAGAATTTCATAGAAATATTTTTCATGGATTTCTTCCCCTCTTAAAGAGGGTATGAGCAATTTATTTTATTTTTCTTGTTGGGTGAGAAGGATCTTTAATCTGTAACGCAAGAGTGGAATGCATAATGCAAGACTGACTTCAAATAGCCAGAAGCATGTCTAACTTTCTTCCATTAAAGGAATAGTATGATGGCATCAATATTGTAAGAGAGATGTTACATGTTTCTGTGGTGTTCACTGTTGTTGTTACGCTGAATTATGCACTACATGGAAAATACTACGGAATGTGTTCATATAGCTTCTAAGTGAATATTTATCTTCATGCCTTACTTGACAGCACTTACTATAATCTTGGATAATTTACATTGCACTGTAGATTAGTGGTAATTTACATTTATGTTTTTTCTTTCACCAGCTTATTCACAGTCTCCAACAGGTCTTTCACCTTGATGACTTTGTTGTTCATTTTCATAGTCTCCATTTTTTCCTATCTGATTCTAGGACCATAGTAGAATTCACTTGGCATAACTTGTGGGTCTGTAGTCTGCTGTTTATTATGTCTGAAATACTCAAGGGCTTCTTCTTCAAGTACCAGAACTAAGACCTTGCAGGATTTGGTATGGTTCCAGAAGTACTCTATGCATAAATCTTTTCATGTTTTACAGCTCAGCTTTTAACTGATACTTGATATTCTTGGAGAATGCCCATGTTCCTGCTTCATCTGTATTAATCAGTGGTACAAATGTGCCAAAAATCCTTTTTGCTATACAATAGGATCTTTATAAAATTTTTGTTTTACAGATTGTGTTAGTTTAATTAATGTTGGTAGGAAATGTTATGGAAAATGCCCTTTGTGATCTGTGTTAAATCTATTCTCTACAATACATTTTATTTTTTCGTGTTCTTTTTTAGATTATATATCAAATATCATAGTGTAATATCATAGTGAACCAAATACAGCCTGTGTTCTTACTGAAATTTCTGATTTTCCTCCTTAACAGATTTCAAATGTCTTACATCCTCAGGTGTGCTGTTTTTCTTTTTGCATTTTCTCTAGGTGCAAGTTTTTGAATACTCATTCTAAGTTTGTAGAGATCAAAATTAGGCATACCACAAAAATACAGGATGACCAGAAAGAGATGAGTTTGTACAGCATCATTTACTGCTATACATCTTCCACCAATCTTTAATTTTTGATTGTTGCTTTATAATCATGTAGAAGTGTTTTAATATTAAACAGATTTTAAGATAATTGCAGATTATTTGCCTACTCTTTTTATAATTCCTGATGCAATTTCTATTTCCTTTGCATCAATTTCTTACAAATCTAGTCATGGTTAACCATTTTTTCCTGCAAGAGGGGGCGTTTCTTCTTGCTTATTTACTTACCTATGTGCTTGTTTATAAGTTATCTTGAGCTCTGTAGTACATTACCAAACGTTAAATGAATATGTAGTTCTTCAAACTCTACACTACAGACCACAGTCTATTCAACATGCATGAGGTACTGATCTCTCTGGCATATCAACTTTTTGTGTTGGACCACTGTTCCTGCAGCACTGAAGTCACTGTAGCTATGGCATTGAGTCTGAGGGGAATGGAACTGGTAACTTCAAGTGTGGGGGGTGAAATACAGAAAATATTGTGTTATACAAAATCAAGGCCCTAGGAACTGCAATATGTTTATAGGATTTTTGACTGAAGGTATGTGTAATAACTCAGACAGTGTCGGTCCATCAGTGCATTAACTCTACGGCAATACGCAAAGAACGTTTGCAATGAGGCCAGAATTTAGGTGTAGGGGATTAATTATTCTCAGTAATATCTTGGGCTTTCTGCAGTGCACACACATTTCTTTTTCTTGTTATTACTGCTTCTTAACAATTAAGTGTTGGGTTGGGGTGGGTTTTTTTGGGGGTATTTTTGTTTCTTTTTTTAACACGTTGCTCGTGATATGTTGTATAACCAATATTATTTATTGTTCAGATAGATTTAATTTATGAAGCTGTATAAAAGAATAACTTGCTGAGAACATGCTGTGAAGGGAGGCTAATTGATGACACTAATTTCTCAAAATAAATTACATAGTCTGCAGAATCTTACATTGTATTGCATTACACTGTATTCATTACCTTCACAGCTGGTCTGCATAATATAATTACTTATTACTGTTTGGTTACAGAAAAACGGTAACTTTGATTGTAAGAACTCTGTGAAAACTAATTATATTAATTTTTTTTCTTTCCTAATAGATAGAAACATTATCCATCTCCTTTTTCCTTGATGCACACATTCTTCTTCAATGTCTATTGTATTGCTATTAATGCAAAAGCAAAATTTAAATATGGATCACTGCCCAAGCTTTCCTTTAATCTTCTTCATCAGGAAGAAAAATATTACTTGTTTTTGAAGGAACACAAATGTGGTCATGATGACAGCCTATGTTTTATGGCCCACATTGGAAAAGCAAAACAGAACAACAAAAATCAACCAACCAACCAAGACACCTCCAAAAACAACAAACAAAACAAACCCAGAAAAAACTCGTAAGAAAACCCAGCACAAACAAACACACAAAACCCACACTAAAAACAAACAACTCACCCCAGCAAAGCAGCACTCACAAGGAAGAACAAGATCCCTGTAGTGCAGAAACTTCAGCTTTTTGCAAGGATTACCTACTTTTAAAGCTGTGTGATTTTAAGACAAATTAGAAGTTTGCAGCAATCTTTCTACAGTGAGGAACACATTGCTACTTTTTTAGTGAGGTTGCAAACCAGGCTCCTGCTGGGATTTAAACTCCTGTAGGTTGCAGTAACTCTTTGTTTCAGGGGTGCTACAATAATAATTTTTATCTGCTGAGACCTGTAATTCAGATCCCACTGCTCCATCTACCTGTCTATATAAGTAATTTGTTTTGTGGTCTGGAAGTCTGGCTCTTTCTGAATGTGAATCATATTGAAATAGTGGACAGCTGACAGAGAAAGTAATATACTTTATTTTGTTAGAATGTTAAATAAAGCACTCAGCTTCAAAGTCAGAATTATAAATTCCTGTTCCTTTTCACATTGAAAGACATTTAAAAAGCATCTCCAGTTTCCCAGAGTCCCAAACCAGCAGACTTTTGCCTAACTAGCTGTGGTCTGTTGAAACTAATAGTGTGTACTGAAAGCTAAGGTTTCTTCAGGCTAGAAGCAATCTGCAGAAATGTAACTCTGGAACCTGCTGCAATGAACCTTTTTTCCTTATGCAAGCTGAGCTGTGTAGCTCTTGATATAATGAGATGTGCCCTCCTCAAGTGCCCAATATATTAACACGTGTCACATCAATGAATACACAGGTATAAGCCCTCCCAGAGGAGTACTGTGCAGAGATATAAAGACATTGTGCTTTTGCATATCAACCCTTTTAGATATGATAGTCATGAGCATGATTGTATATGAAAGAGGCGCTGCCAGGAACTCATGAAAAGGGGTGACAAAAGGCAAGGCTCCCAAGACAATCCATGCCAGGACTCCTCTGCCTACACCACCACCATATGCCTTCAGGTAGCCAGGAGAGTCTTTAAAAGGACTGAATTGCCACTGGATACACCCAGTCATTGTAGGTTAATTCACCTGGGAATGTCCTGAGAATCATATGGAATGCATGTTGTCCTAGAAGAAGGGACCAGAGGCCAGGACTTGTCACCAGAATGATGACTTGGTCTACTTGTCAAAGGACTCAAAAGACCATTTCCCTTGCAGTGTAAATCACTGTGAGTCAATTTCTGCTGAGCATACTCTGAGTGCATCTACAGATCAGGCTCTTTAGTGAAACTGAAAAGAGAAGTGTCTGCTCTGGAGGTTTGATCCAGACACCAAACTGCTTTGGAAGCACAGTTCTATCCATGCAAAAACCAAATTGCTAAATGTCCAGAAGACCTCATGGATAGACCAGCATCCAAACAGAGTAATTAACTCTTAAGTTTGGAGAAGAGGTCAAAGCAGAATTTTTAGATAAAATTTTGAATTTAAATATACATTTCAAGTTAGGAATTGCTTTACAGTATCAGTGGATCTAGATCATGGGGAAATAATAGCTTTGGGTTTATTTTTTAATTTAGAAAGAGAGATTTCTTAGAGTGTTTTAATCAAATGGAGGAAATGTTTGCTGATAAGAAACCCCAAGATGGTTCAATTTCTGCAAAATGATCCTTGAGTGTAACAAATATAACTTTAACAATTCGTTGAAATTGTTTAAATTTTGTAATCATAATGAAAGGGGAAGTTCTGCTGTGATATAAGAAGTTTATGATTAGTAGCTTTTTGTCAGTTTGAAAATTCATTCTCTGTGAAAAACAAAACAGTTGCTCATGATGTGTTATTCTTCTTTTCAGCTTCTCAGCTACTGTCATACTATAGATCTATCATTGCAACGCCATTTGGCATTTCTAAAAATGCCAAAATATTTGCATATCTAAAGATTTTCTATATGTTGTAAAAGTGTAATTGGAAAAAATGAAGATGCACATATTTCCTTCAGCTCCTAGGAAATTCTGGTTTTTGAGACCAGAATGAACTCAAAATTCAAGAGGCTTGTTGTTAGTTACAGAGAAAGTTTCAGAATTCATGGTTAACATTGTATAAATCAGGAATCCCAAAGATGGATATGCAGTGTTTTACTGTGGGTTCTGTTGTGTAGTAGCATTTGTTCAGATGATTCAACAGTAATAGTGGCAGATTCAGAGTGACATGGGAATGGATTTGTACTGAGAGAAGTAAAAAAAAAAAAAAAAAAAAAAAAAAAAAAAAAAAAAAGGTCTTTTTTCATACCATCTAAAGAAACAATTTTTCTTCATCTCCAGGATATTTGTCAGTGTAATAAGCACGAGCAATTGAATGTATTTCTGCTGTCTATATAACTTCTGTTTTCTCTCTAAAAAAATTGTGTTACCATCATCAGAGTTGTTTTATGAGAGTATATCAGTGTCCAAGTATCCAGTGACCACACTGAGCTTATTAAAATAGCCAACATATAAACCAGAGGCAGAGTTAATTTTATTGATATTGTGCTTGTTAGTGAAGCAGTGGATGTGTTACACCTGGATTAAATTTTGCCTACTGTCTATGGAAATCTTCTACAATAGGGCTGGGCTCAGAGCCAAGACTTTGGTTCAGGTCAGCACATTTTGCAGAGACTTTAAAGTTAGCTCAGCAGTCCAAATAACTCCCTGTGGAGCAATTCAGGACAATATTTCCCCCAAACTCTGCAGCCAAACTAGCCTAGTTGACCTTGTCCAGAACTTATATGTTGCAGCTTCTTGATTAACTCAGTCTGGCACCATTGTCAAATACCTCTGCACCTAACATATATTTAGTTACCTGACATCTTGAACCTCTTTAGAAAGTTTTCCAGACTCTAATGGAAGCTCTTGTGTCACCAGAACTGAGTTTTGACTGCTTGAGGAACCAGATTTGTTTGCTTTCAAGAGTGGTCTTTGAGTGTTCTTATTAAAATAAAATGAATGGCCATATCACTGACCATGTTTGTTCTCAGACTTATTTAATCTGATTTTAGTCTTTTCTGAAATCTTTTCTTATGGCCTTTTCTAAGAGTATTTTACTCAGCCAAGGAGGAATGCATATCTCAGATATCAAAAATCTTATTTCTTCTGGTAATCTCTTTCAGTAGTCAGCTAAGTGAGTATCACTACTTTAAAGCTGCTTGATTAAAAAAAAAAATAGAACATTTGCCCCCAAAAATATTTTTGGAAGGTCTTTCCTGAGAGTTTGAAGCATTCTTCAGATGACTTTTTTTTCCAGGAACGGTCTGAAGTTGGTATCTCACCAGCTGGTCCATCTGACATTTGTAGTCTGTTCTATAAGCTGATTTACAGACAGTAATGACAAACCTCCAGGAACACTATTTTGTAGATTAAGAACACCTTATCAAATGTGTTTCCTAGGCCTCTGGATTAATGGTCTGGCAAGGAGCTCAATACTTCAATCCCACTTTCCAGGTTTATGATTACTCGGATGACATGGATGTGTGGGTATGTGGATGCATGCAGGTTGCTAGATACACTGTGCCAATTAGGAAAACGAGGCATGCAGTGATGATGATACAAGCTGGTCTCCTTGAAGTGTTTCTCTTGCTTTGGAGTGAATAAGAACTGGGTGGTGAACTGGAACAGGAAAAAATTACACTTCACATCCGTCTGTGAAGATTTCACTGTCAACATTTACCCCACAAAAGAGTTCCTGGCAAGGAGTAGACAAGAAATGTACAGCAAGTCGTTCAGGCGCTGCCAGGCTGAGAATGAAACATGCTTCCATATCATCAGGAACTGCCCGGTCATACAGGATGCAGGAATTAAAAGGCAAGATTACATCTGTGAAATGTTATCAAAGGAAGCTAAAAAGAAAGATTGGACAATGTTTCAGGAACCACATATAAGAGATAATGAGTTATAGGAACTGGACGTAGCTTGTGTGAAGGAGAACCAAGCATCTGTGGTGGCTGTGACAGTGTGACACGAGTATCCTGACACATCTTTAGAAGAGGCCATGATGGAAAAAGTGAAGAAATACCAACATCTTTCCAAACTCATTCAGGAACTAACAAATGCTTTAGGCATTGCATTTATGGGCTTTCCCCATGGAACAGAGGGAAAGGGGTAACATACAAATTATACACACTTGAGGGCCTTGAGTCTCACCAGATAGGCAACAGAAGACAGCCTGGGCCTCCAGAAAGCTCCTTGCTTCTATAGATGTTGTACATATGTTTGCAAGTAAAGTATGTATCACCTTAATTCAAGATAAATTTTCAGTGAATGCTGTGAGTGCAGGGTAACCACAATCCAGCTAACACCAGGCCTGGATAACATATGGGGACACCAGTGGACTCATATCATGACATGTCACATACCATCAGTCTGAGACAAATTCTACTGATTTTAACCAGGGTGCATGGGCCACCTGTACTTAACATGGAAAAGGAACATGTGTAAATTATATGTATTTGATAAATGGCCATTCCAATAACTCATGTAGAAACATTTGGAATTATTTTATAGTTTTATGCTTTCATTTATACTAGTTTTATTTGTGTGTTTGGGTCATGTAGCCAGCTGGTATATAAAGCAGCATGAAGGCCTCTCTAACTAGCAAGATAAAGGAAGGGGTACAGAAATAGGGAAGTTTAGACCACACTCATATCTTCTTATAGTCATAATATCTAATTTAAGATAAGACAGCTATCTTGGCTGCCGCTATGGCCACAAGATTTCCAGTAGTGATTACAATGCTGAATCAGAATTGAGTATTTGCAGAATTGAGCATGGGAAATAGCAAGGCTGGGGAGAAGTGAGCTTTGAAAAGTCACAGGATTTCTGCTTTTTCAAGCTAAAAAAGAAACTGTGAGATCAAATTTTTTACTGTTTTTTGTCATATGTACGATGCCAAAGGAATTTATGCAGAAAATTTTGTAGCAGTGTAGGTACATAGTAAGATTTTTGAAAAAGTGTGAGCATTCAAGGTAGTGAAACCCAATTTACTTTTGCAAATTTTGCATGTAGTATCAGTATGTGGTATTTTGTAAACATACAAATCTATGAATGTATGTCAAGAACACTCTGAACTTGATCCTTTTTTAGTTATTATCTTTTCTGAAATTTGTCTGCATAGAGATCTTGATTGACAAATTTGCAAGGGATTGTTTTGTGAATAAGATTGATAGTAAATTCATGTATGTTTTAGAAATAAAATTAGAGTAATTAATATACTGATGTAAGACATAATGATACAAGCATTGTGACGAAAATCTTCTAGAACTGTCTTATAATTTTATTTACCTCTTCTTGATAAATTATATTAGAATAATTATTTTACATTATTTTAACATTGTTTGCACTATTTTGGAGGAGAAAAGAATCTTGTAAATTCAGATAATTGCTCAGTTTTGTATTTTCTTTCATCAATTCAAAATAAAAACAATCCAAACCATTTTAAAATATCCCAAGCTATTAAATCAATCTGTTTGATTTAATACTTTGCATATCATGTTGTCCTTGGTTCTGAGATTTTACAATTAAAAAGGTAAGTTACTGCATGTGTTTCAAGACATATTTTACTGACTTCCTCCAAATCTTTAGGTCTACAAAAGATATAAATGGCCTGTCACAGTGAAGGCATTCCAGTGCTATGGCCATAAATTTATTTTAGAATGAACAGACATTAAGGTCAGTGGAATTATTATGATTTTTATGGTTGTTTAGTCAAACCTACTGTTGCATGCAAAGTTCTCATTTAAGTATTCTCTTGAGGTCAGATAAAAGTATACATTTATTTAATATTAAAAAAATATTATTCCACCAGTTTAAAAAACAAATTTTAATTCTGTTATCTTAGATCTAGCTAAGCTATTAATTATTGCATTTTTAACAGAGTTTAGAATCTTCAGATGGGTCTTCAAGTCAGTAAGGTTGAGGGAGAAGTTAAAAAAACAAGAAAAGGAATGGCATTGGAAGTCATACCCTTTTATGGTAAATCAAAATTTTTCCTTACTTTGAACATTGCCAATAACTTTTGTGTAAACAGGCAGTAGTTAAGCTTAACTTAGGTCTGTTTTCAACTTTTTGATGGATTTCATTAGACAATCATCAGCCAATTTATGAGACAGTATATGAGTTTAAAAGTATAACAAAGCATAGTATGTCATTAATGAAATGCAGCTTCTTACATGAAAATATTGCAATCAGCCCTTAAACTAGCTCAGCATGTTTCATGCTCTTAAAAACTGAGTTCAGCCATGGTTTTATTTTGACTAAGTTTTGGAGATGTGATGCAAAACCAGATTTTTTATATATATATATTATACACACACAGATACAGTGCTGATTTTGGTTTACAAGTGAAAATTGATTTGATTTGACTAGGTCTTGGGAATTTCTAGGGGGAAAGTGAGAGGGGCTTAGAGGATAAGTTTTGCAATATTTTCTGAAGATGAGGAATATTGTGAAGAAAAGGAGGAGCGTGGAACCTTGCCTAGCAGTAGGTAAAGGGTTAAGCTATAAATAGTAACAACATGCGTCTATTATGAACTCAAGCTAGTTTCCTGTTAATAAACTGTTTTCTGTCCACTCTCCAGTATATTTAAAAAAACAGAAGAAACTAAAAAACACCTACTATATCTGTAAACATTAACTTAAGCTCTGTTAATGTTTGTCAGAAGTCCACATGTAAGTGAGTTCTATTAAAGCAGCTAAGGCCCTAGGGTAGCAGACATACATAGGACAGTGTATAATTTTGACTTTTTTTTCTTGTCATGACCTCACAAAATGAGTTCCTAATAATTGGAATATGAGCCATTACATAATTATAGCAAACAACAGAAAGGATTCTTCTCAGTATCTGTGAGCTAGAATTCTATTTATTTTTTGGTTTCAAATTTCAAGCAGAAAACTCTGACCATTTCTCCTGAAGAAGGGAAAGCCAGCTCCAAAGTATACACTTTACATTGAAAGACTCTTGTAATTCACAAGGAACTCAGTATTGCCTGTCTTTACTTCCAGCTGTACTAAGTTCTGGTAGTAAAATTTATTGAAATAATTGGTGATCTCTTTACCTGAGCTGGTTAGTTTAGGCTTTTCTGATAACCAGTGAAGAGAATCAGGCTTTTCCAGTGTCTTAAAGATACCATAAGAGGTCTGAAAAAGTTTACATAACCCATGACCATAGTCTTTTCTTCTCTATTTTCTATAAGCCATTCTAGTGGACACCTGAGAGGTAGAAGTCTACACTATAGATGTAAAAATGTAAGAGTTAAATCCATACTGGAAATGAAATCCTTAATTTAGAAAAATCCATGACTTATATTTTCATAGCTTCTTAAGGGACAGAATGTCAACACATGTTCTGAAGGGATCTTACACATTATATAGAAGATAGCCAGGATTACAAAGACTGTTTTTCCTATTTTCCACACATATGATTGATGTAACTACTAATTATGGATTCATTGGTAGGGAGGACATCTTTATACTGCATTGTGGCCCATAGAAAAATAAAAAGTGGAGCTTTCCTTGTTCAAAGAATCATGAAAAGAGAGAAAACCACTTCTGACCTGATATATTCAAAGAAATGTCAGTGGGCATTTTCAGAGAGATAAATGTGCTCGGTGTGTGTCTATAGTAGTCACCAATCTCTTCCACATCTGTTGACAAAGGAATATTTGTCAGCATAATTAGGAAGGGAGAAAAACCTCCACTTTCTCTAAGGCAGACTACAAACCCCACGGTTCGACATATCTTTGTGGTGACTGATAGTATCAGAGTTCATTGTTTGGATTACATGGGTATTGGTCAAACTTTGTTTAAAGTGAGGTCTCCTGTCACAGAAAAAGAAGAAGAGAAAGAATGAGTAATGAAGAGGAATAAAGGGTGTCATGATATGGCAAAGGCACTGGAAATCCACTAAATAGATTTTCCTTTCAATTTCTCTTACATGTTTATTTGTCTATATTGATAGACTGGAACACATGACACATGGAGAATTCACAGTCACAGTCTTTTGTTGTATTCCTTAAAGGAAATATTTTTCCATTTTCTTCTTTTGTCCTTGTAAGAGCTCTGCTGAAATGCAAGAGAATAATTTTGAGTAACTGAGGTGACCCTGTTCGGTCAAGGAAATGGTGTTTTCAAAAGATAACAAACATATTCCCTATTCAGCTTCTAATTTGCTGATTTTAATCACCCTTCTGGAGTTGAAGATTGTGCAATTATGCTGTCAGCTTATCAGTTCTATCGCATGTATGCCATTTTCCCAAGTAATCTTTGAACCTAGCAGTCAGTTTCAGATGATTCCATTTGAGAGAGAAGCAGAGGACTGAGAATGGTCTCACAAGTCTGGGGAAGTGTGGTCAAATCGTGTTAAATTAGATACTCATCTTTTCTACCAGTTCCCATGTGGGATGATGTTAGAGTCTCAATCAAGTAGCGTACATAATTATCATGCTTAGAGGTTCAGCATAGCAGCAACATTGTTGTCACAGCACAAGGGAGGGTTTTTGATAAGATGTGGGTGACGGGAAGAAAGAAGTCATAGCAGGTGAAGAGCTTTCTTTGCAAGACAAACTTACAGAAAAGTAGCTTTCCCTTTCCTTTCCTTTCCTTTCCTTTCCTTTCCTTTCCTTTCCTTTCCTTTCCTTCCCTTCCCTTCCCTTCCCTTCCCTTCCCTTCCCTTCCCTTCCCTTCCCTTCCCTTCCCTTCCCTTCCCTTCCCTTCCCTTCCCTTCCCTTCCCTTCCCTTCCCTTCCCTTCCCTTCCCTTCCCTTCCCTTCCCTTCCCTTCCCTTCCCTTCCCTTCCCTTCCCTTCCCTTCCCTTCCCTTCCCTTCCCTTCCCTTCCCTTCCCTTCCCTTCCCGCACCTTCCCTTCCCTTCCCGCACCTTCCCTTCCCTTCCCGCACCTTCCCTTCCCTTCCCTTCCCTTTTTTTTTCCAGATTACAAATAATTCACCTCTTTTAGAAATAAGAATGTAATCAAAGTGGGTTTTTTTGGTCTAAAATTTATTTTGAGTTAGACATTGGAAGGGGGAAAAATTTGTTCCCTTTATAAGAAATCCAGTTAAAAGACAGAAACTTGTGGTGAATGTAATGGAATTCTTTGTCAACTAGATGGAAACATCAGTTCAAGGTTACCAAACAATTTGGTAGACTAATGAAAAAAATATATTATAACTTTCTAGCCACAGTTGTGGAAAACAAGGATGAATTCTGCTATTTTCAAGAGATATTCACCTCCTGTTCAGACATATCATATTGGAAAAAACCCTGATACTTTGAATACTTGATTACATCAAAAAAGATTTTTAAGATACTATTTTAAAATTACAGTCATGAATTGATGAATATACATGATTTTGTCTCTTGATTTTTTTCATTTTGAGACTCAGAGAGAAATACTGTGATTCAAGTAATACAAGAGAGTATCTAAGATAACTTTAAGAATATGATGATGGTATGATTTTTTAAAGTAGATGAACAATTTGAATTCAAAGTAGTTTAACTATTGAAATAAAACACTTACAGACTTAAATACACAGTTACATATACTGAGAGGAGTTACATTGTATTTCTAAACAACATTTAGTTATATGTAGTATCTGCTTATAAGAATAAGCTAATGAAGTAGTGTTCTAAAATTAATTTTAGGTACATCTTAGCAGCTTCTTCTTCCAGCAACTTGCCTAAAACCACTGAGTTTTTCTCCAATTTCTTTCTGTAGCACGATGCTGTTGGTTATATTGTGATGCAGGATGTCCAGAAATGCTGAAAAGCCAACACAATAGCAAGAAGGCAAGATGTTATTTATATTTTTTATCACCAGCTTTATTGGGTCATTTGTGCTTTATTTCCTGTTACAGAGGTCAGCATAAAAGCAGATGCTATAATAATTAATATATTATATTTTCCCACCTATGAAAGGCCATGGAAATTTTCATACCAACTTAACTTTTAGCTAGAAGAGAAATACTTGCGGGAAAAGCATGTACTATATTTGGCTGTAGGAATTAAAAATATTGGGAGATGTATATTCTCAAGAGAACAGTGTTTAGTAAGAGGTGGAAAGGCTTTAAATGCTTTATAACAAAGCAAATTCCTTGTAAACATAGTTTTCAGGAAATTTCGTATGCAAGCTCTCCACGCCTTTTCCTGACAATGCATTGTACGATATCTCTGAAACCACAGTTCTTTATCCCAGGTCTAACACTTAGAAGGATTATAGTTATCTTAGACAAATGGAGGGTCAAGGTTTAGTCTTTTTTGTTTAAATAAAAGTCACTGAGGAGTATTACATAAAAGATGGCTGGATTTAAAACAATGTGTCAAAAAAGTCAGCTCAAAGTGGAGGAGTTGGCCGAGAGTGTGCCTTGAAGTGTGGTAGAATTCACTTCCTCAGACTACTGAGCGCTCATATTTTCACTTCATGCTGCTTATATACTGGACTGTGTAGGTTTTTTAAACTTCTTGGAATGTAAAAATGGCTTTGCTGAATTAAGTTCATAGAATATCTCCCATAAAAGATCAAATCAGTTCAATGAAATTTCCCTGGCTTTATTTTTTCTTGAGATACATAATTTTTTTCTTATTTCCCCAGTATGACAAAAGACATTAAGCTTTTTCAAGCCCTTGTACTATTAAACAGTTCAGGTAGTTCTTTACCTTTTGAGAAACAATATGTCTAAAATCTGCTATTGATTGTTATAAAATCTCATTGAGATTAATTTTTATCTGGCATCATACAGTTATCTGATAACAGGTTTCTCATATGCAACCTAGTGAAATAGAAATATATTCCTTTGAAGGCTGTAAAGGGACATAAAATCTGAAAGGCAAACATAAATAAATTAGATTACTCCTTGGATGAAGTCTAGTGTCTATGCATTGCATATTAGAGACAGAATTTTCACATTTCTAAACAGTCCAGACGCTCAAATTCAGTAGAGGATTCCTTAGTTAGTCATGCAATTGCATTTTTTGTCAAGATACATCTTCTGCATTTAAATGTGTCTGTTTAATCTAAGCCCTTTGTCAGGGCTCATTGGACAGCCAGTGAAATGTAGTTCCCCCATAGCCATAACCAATCTACTTTTGTTAGATCAGCCACAGTAGCTCTCTTGCACCCTTTTTTCCACAAACTTTAGAGGGAGCCTAACTGCCAACTTAAGCTAAGAGTACAACAGTAAATGGTTAAAAGTACGGGCAATGAAGTTCCATTCTGTTATCTTTCTATGTTTATGAATTATGTGGGAGTATTACCAATATTATTATTATTAAGAAGGTATAGTTCAGTATCAGCTAGATCATAATTTGATATAGATGTGCATTTTTCTTTATGGCTTATTTCCTCCATCTTTAATTCCATAGACTCTGAGCACCATTTTTTTTTTTCCTCGTCAAATTTGGTTTTTAGTATTAAAATTTACCAATGTTTTATTGGAAATTTTTCAATGGTTTGGGTGTGTTTCTTTTTGTTCAAGTTAATTAACTTGGAAGTGAAACTAGCTAAACAATACCAGACCTTGAATAAACCAACATGATTTTAACACAATGTGAGTGAAATTCCAATCCAAAATAAACAGTATGGTAAGTCCTTGAAATTATACAACACATTCTGTTAACAATTAAAAAAGCTCTGTGTGAATAACTCCATATTTGAACACTCAGGATAAAAATGTTCTGCACCTTTGAGCAGGTGCTTCATCTGCCAGGGACAGAAAAATACATATCATTGCTTGTCTTCCAGTTGGAGACCTACAATGATTTATTAAATAAAAACCTGATGCTATGTTTCTAGCTGGGTAAATATATGGAAGATGAAAGGAGATAAAAACTGTACTTACTGAGGTTTTGCCTTGAACTATAATTTAATCTGTGGGTGGTTAGAAGCTGGACTGCCCTAGAATGATGTGCTGTAGGAGAGCTTGAGAGGTTTTCAAGCAGCTAAGCAGGAAATCTGAACTGAAATTACAGGAATTTCTTTGTTAAAGATGAAGAATTTGCAATTGCTTTTCTGTTTCAATGCTTGCATAGATCTGAAGAATATTTTCTGACATTGACATGATAAAACACTTCATCTGTAATCCTCAGGTTTGCTTGTCCTCAAACCGGGTTAATGTCCTATGTTATATTAGGGATATGGTTTAAGTGGTGCACTTGACAGTGCTAGGTTAATGGTCACACTCAATGACCTTAGAAGTGTTTTCAACTGAAATGATTCTGTGATTCTGTGATTCTATGTATATTTTCCAATAATGGGCTTGACTGTATCCAATTTTTGACATCTGAGAATGTGGTGAAAGCTATTTTTAAGGCTTTTTTATTTTTAAGGCTTTTTCCCACCTTACAGTAGTGGTTAGGAGAACCTACATTGTCAACCTACTCTCTCTTGGAAATGAATGCACAAGGAGCTAAAATAGTGAATTTTTGATTTTAGAATCTGACATTGATGGCTGCACATGGTAAGATTCCTTATAGCCCAAAGTTCTAGGTCTAATAACTTCACAGAGAGAATCTTCCTCTTGCTTTCAGAAACAAGTCTGTTTCAATAAGCAAATATTGTCCCCAGACTAATCCAGTCCTTTAGAGGAATTGTACTCAGAGCTAATGGATTCTTATTTGAGACAACCTTGTCCTTTCCCTTCCTTGAAAGCTGTCAATAACTTTGGTACAATATTATTTTTAGATTGGTATATCCTTTCTTACTCACTTTGTCAACAGTTTAATAGAGAACTTTACAGTAAAAAACTGCTGTTCATGTGTGTATTGCATCACTCTGGCTGGAGCACAGTGATCATTGCCAGCTCATGTATCTTTGGAGTCTCTGAAAAATCACTAGCAATTTTTGTGGATATTCAGAAAAAAATGCACATTTCAGAGATGAAATACTGATCTGTGAGGATTCTCACCCAACAGGGCAGAACACTGTTGTCCTTGAAGACCACTTTCAGGGAAACCTCTGTCTCCATCTTAATATGAGTAGGGATTCACAGCTGGCATCACAGACAATATTGCTTTCAGGAAATTCTTATTTGCTTCCATTCTGAAAATGAATCTTCAGAAGCTGTGTTAGTTTTTGCTGTAATACTGCTGCAAATAATGCTTTAGGTTTTATTGCAATGGCTGCAAGTTTTACATGGACTTCTTTAAAAATCAACTGGATCTGTTACAGCTTGGCTAATAATTACCTGACAATTTCTTCTGGTGCTTGATAGGAAATTCTAGTGTTTTTTAGGACAACTGTAATGAAAATTATAGGGGTTTTTCTATTGTTGTGTAGATTCTGGGTTTTGTGTGCCTTTTAAAATTTTTGACTGAAAAATTCCCTAAACCCATACGACTCCCCAAAGCCATCAAGAATTAGTTGTGTTATTCTTGTCAATTGCTACAACTTCAAACAATGGAACCACTAGCCCTCATTCTTCCTGTTAAGTCACATCCTTAGAAACATGGGTATGCTAATAAGAAGAGATTTTTTTTTTTTCAGCCCTAAATGGACTTTTACTCTAGAGAATTGTAATAATAATTCAATATTATCTTTTGACATAGTTGAAAATACTGACATTCTTAAAAACCAATAATTTGAAATAGCTTATGGACTTTAAAAGCAACAAGACCATTTTAGCTGACTGCTGACTGCAGCATGGGAATCCTTGTTGCTGAGTCAAGTAATGACCTCTAGTTTCCTTTTACAAGAAAGTTCATTAGAGATGAACCTAATTTTGCAATGTTACTGTGGAAAAGACCATTTGACCTTCAAGCTTGCAGCAACAATATACTTCCTTGTCTTTTCTGTTGTGTAATTAATAAATATTTGTTTTCACAAATTCATATTTATATTTAGAAGAATTACTTCTTGCTTATGCAAGCAGTCTTTTCACACCAGTTGAATTTATTCACTTAAATAAATACTATTTTAGTAATCAAATACTGCATGACTGAACTCCAAATATCAAATGCTTTTCTTAGTTTGGATCTATGTATGATATCTAAGTGATCATTTTATTATTATTGAAGCAATCTAACATTTTAAATTTCCCAATTTTTAAACCAGATTTTCTCAGATTTCCACACTGAGTTTTGTCTTTGCTACAAAGAATTTTATATGTTGTTGTTCTTGTTCAAAAGAAACAAAACTATTTACAATGTGACTGGGTTCCTATTAAATTAAAACCAACAAGATTATATCCCTACTTAAGGTAGAGGGCAAAATTATAGATGATGGGATACATCTTAAATCTTTTTTTAGGTTGCTTTAAAGGTTACAAAATTCTCTTTTTGACCTCTTTTTGAAAATTAAATGTATGTGATAGTTAGGCATTAGCACAAAATTAATTTTGTTGTCTATAAATTCTGTCTTGGAGCTTATGAAAGATGACAGAGCAGAGCTGTGGCCAAGTACTCTAATAAATCTCTTTTTAGGGTGTCACACTTTTATAGATGGCTTAGATTAATTTCCTGTTTCATGGTTTGAGTATGTATGACTTTTCCTTGCTCCATGACAATTTCTGTGATCTGTTACCACAAAGCAGCACTTCTGCTCCAAGCACTTTGTCCTACATCTTCATTAGGCTGTGCATGTGGAATAGCCTTCCACTCATTTGGTTTTGGCAGTTCTCTGTCCCACTAACTAACAGCAGGATGTAAAGCTGCAAAAGCCTTGCTTAAAAGGGCTCATGGTCTTTCACATACTCTGAGTTAGCCACATAGAAGAAATACCAACAAGATATCCTGAAGAGGTCAAAACAACAACAGAATAAATACTGGCATCTTTAGAAAATCTGGGAACTTTGGCAAAAGGTTTAGAGCAATATTCAATCAACATAAGGTCAATATCTCTCAATCAAAAGGACAAAACAATTTCTCAGGACAATAACTCACCTTAGCAAACTCCAAGACTGTCTGATTTTAAATTATACAAAATCCTGATAAGAGGGAATTAGAAGAAAAAGAAAGAGAAAGACAGAAGAGGTATAGAAAAGAAAAAAGCATAAGTACCACACTTGGTTCCAGCAGTGTTCAGCAGGCAGAAATTCTAAGAGGAAGTAGGGTCATGACACGCTTGCCTTGCATTTCAGGTTAAACACCCTCTGGCTTTCCTGGGTCCTTTCCCAAGGTGGGATTTCTGGTCTGGTGGCCACTTAGGACCAGAAACCTCTGGATGAGAGGGTTCAGAGGTGGGATATGGATCATTGCCTTCAGTATGCCACTGGCTGGTGGGGCTGGGATACCCTCCTGGGCTGGGGAGGGGTGTATGGAGCAGTTCACCACCTCACCAGAGCAAGGCCTAACCTGCCCCTGCCTTCACACCTGAAATATTTCAAGTCAGCAATCATTCCAGTCTCTCACACTGGAACAGCTGGATTCAATGATGCTGGCAAAAATGATTGCTACTTACTTGCAGCAAAAGTCTGACCCTGCAAAATCACAAGCTGCCCAAAAATCCCAAGGGTCTTTCTCATCCCAGCTGGGGACTAAAGATGTACTTCAATGTGGGCAGAAATATCTCGATGGAAAGTTATTTTTAGGAACACACGACATTTTGTGGTCTGAGTGAAATAGTGTCTTTTGGAGTTATTAGTTATCTGATTCATTTCAGGCCTTATGTTTTGAGAAATATTGAGGGCAACTATTAAGAGTCAGAAGTCAAAAGAGAACCCATCTACCATGGCAGGCAGCCACACCTGTGAGAGTGGAGCACACCGGTGCTTGTGCGAGGGAGATTGCTGGGTGATCTCTGAGAGCAGAATTCCTCCAGTATGTGAGGAGTCAGGAGGAAGGCAGAGAGAAAGATGGGGTGAGAGAGGACAGACAGAATTTTGGGGAGATGCCATGGGCATGGTGCCATCCTGCCCACCACAAATCACTCCTCTGAGGTTTTTTGTGCTCTCCACTCCCAATATTTCTTTTTAGCAAGGTAGGGAAGGAAAGCAGAGAAATTGGTTACCTTGAAAGTTCTTAAAAATGTAAATTAATGGGAAATTCAATTTTTTTAGAAGGCTCAATGAAGTGTGCTATATAGCTACCTTATGGCCCTGTTTATTAAATTCTAAGTGCAAACTGCTGACATTATGGACTGCATGAAACAGGGCATGTTCCAGTGAGGAGACAGTCACTGAGGGCAGTGGAGTCCCCACTCTTTGAAGGCACACATGCAAGTCTGCTGGGAGAAAGAGCAATAATTTCTTTCTGGGCCCAGGAAAGGTTCAGAGCCCAGATGCCCTGTAGACCAGGAAAACACCAACCAAACAAATGAGACCAACCAACTAAAAAAAGCCCAGGATGAGGACCATGCAGCAGGTCCTTTAATCTGTCAGAAGGATAACATGTTTTAACCTGAGCATGAACACTGTTGCTGATAAAAGTAAGTACAGGCTATGTGGGCTGGATTGCAAGACTTAGTACTGAATGCTGGTCAGATGCTTTTTAGTTTTACTTTTTTAAAGGGAAGTGCAATTTATTTTTGGCTGTTTCAAAACATAGGTATACTACTTGAGCTACAATGGGATTTAAAATACAGATACCAATAAAGCCAAGAATTAGGAAACAGCAATGCACTAAATAAATTGAGGAAAATTACTATTATGATTAGTGATAGAATGTAAGCAGTATCTTTAGCAATCAAATTTTTTTTGTCACATCTAGGTGGTTTCAGGCCAGTTTCTTAGACAGCTTTAATAATCAGTGATAATAATTAGTGGGGACTATATTGATTGATGGACTCTGTGAATTTGTTTCTTTCCAGTTCTGCTATGAAAATATGAATACATCTCCAGTTAAATCAACAGAACAACAAAACTTTTCATTATTTCTTCTTCACTCTCTGCTGACGGTGAATTTCCAGAGAAATAACACAATACAGTAGGCCTGAAACCAATATTGTTAACATCTAGGAAATCTGTTCTGTTCCTTTCCCATTGGCAAAACCTGTCTGCTGGATCAAGTTTGTAACTTAAGAGAGGAATATCATGTAACTGTGAATGCCTGCTGAGTTGTGCTAACTCTTGTTTTGGTTGCTAGCGGGAGAGTTGGCTTTTATAAACAAATATATTTTTCATTACTTCATTGTCTTCCTTTTTTCATACAGCTTCATTTTCCTTTAGACTGTCACAAAATCTATGAGTTTCTATGCTCGCTTGTCAGGTGATGTTTATTTCCATTAGGAACAACAAATATGTTAGGAAAACAAATTTCGAAATGTCTTAAACATCAACATTATTTTTCTGGATTATTACTCATTCTTGTGTTACCTAATTACTTTAACTCATGTATTACCCAGGGACAGGCTTAGGCACAGGTGAGTGATGCTGAACACTGAGTGATGTGTGTAGTTTTTCTGACATCCCTAACAAAGCCCACTTCTTTCTGAAATTCTAATGCAATCATTTCTGCTCCTCCCCATCCTCCTGGGGAGATATTGTGCTGTCTCTTATCCTGAGCACCCAGAGGATCCCTCAGGCTTTCCCAGCTCTTCTCTTTACTCTGACTTCCACTGAACTATTCCAACCTGCTAAAACTCTCACCAACTTTTTGCAGACTCCTGCCCACCTCCAGGACTTCCTAGACATCTCCCAGATACTTATACAGAAACACTGAGCTGCTGAGCAGGAGAGTAGTTCTGTTCAAGTGTCAAAGTTTAAAGAGCAATATACTGGAATGTATAAACTCATATTGAATAACAGTTTGAAGATCACAATAAATGCTAACATTTTTACAAGTGCTTCCTGGCCTCCTGGCCTTCATTAGTTGGAAAGCATAGGACAAGGGAATTCTACTGGTAGTTGCAATAGCTATTGCCATACCAAAAAAAAGTTAGAAAATGGAATTTGTTTTACTGTTCAATAGAATATATATATATTTCTATGCCTCAGAAGATACTTTTTACTCAAAGGCTTGTAGCCAGAATCACTCTGAGGAACTGAAGTCAAGACCCAGCTACTTTTCAAATGGTCTTGCTATGTGATAAGGCAAATTATTTTCACTGTGCTGAGGCATCACAATGCTGAGCAAAAGCATATAAAGTATATTATGCATTTGTTTTACACAATGGTCTGCCCACACTTTCATGGTTTTGGTACCTGTTTTAAACCTGTATTAAAATAACTGGAAATTCATGGGATTTTTAGATGTTTTTGTCAGTGCAGCCACATGAAAATTTGTCTCATTCAGAAATGATTTAAAGTGTAACATAAAGATGGAGACCTATATTCTAAACAGGAAAGCCCAGTTATTGCTTGTCATTTGAATTCCTCTGCAAATTATATCAGAAAAGAGAGTTCAGAAGTATACTTACTTTTTACTGGCTTTCCTCCATGTGTTACATCAGAGGAGCTGCAGTTACAGTATTTTGTCCTTCCTCTTTATCTGTTGCAAGAAAATTTCTGAGTTGTATACTTAAAACACAACCCATACTGAACAAAGAGGCGAAATGGCACTTCAATAGCATTGTATTACTCTGGAATTACAGTGAAGGCACTGATGTATCTACCTAAAACTGCAGTTGAGTGTGTTTTGGAAAGTATGTCAGTTTTTTACTCAATATTCTGCCCTTATTTTTAAAACCCTGCAGTGCACCAAGTGCAGCCACATCATGTGCCTTGGTGCAGGAGAGTACTTGGATATGAATTTGAGTTTCATTTCAAATGAAAAGAATGCAAAGAAAATACAAGTATGAAACTAGTCAAAGGAATAGTATGGTGGATTCATCTTTTGCATTTAAATATCTTTATATTGATAAGGATTTCCTCAGTGACTGTGAGGGGACAGTCTTGGCTTCTTTAGAAAATATGACTTAGCTATCTCCCTCCCAAATCTATTGTTATACACTGACCTGCTGATACAAACCATGGGCAACAGCAGACCTTTCTGTGGAAAAGTCCAGGAGTCAAATTGTTGTAGGATTTTTAAGTACTGTTTTTAACCATTGGAAAGATTTTATTTGATCTTAATTTGTGCTTTGCTCAAAGAAAGAGTATATTCAGGAATTCTGTTAATCATTCCATGAAAATGTCAACACAGGAGATGACAGGACACAAACAACTATTGGTCTTTCAACTTTGCTTGAATGACACTAGTTACTTGCAGCTTTGAATATGGACTGGAATAATATTGCTTTGAGCAAGTATGTGACACATCTCAGTTTCATACTGATGTGCACAGTGTATCTAAAAGACTCAATACAGTGGAAGTATTATTACTGACTCTGCAGTACTCCTTTTTTAAACTGAGATTAATTTCAGCAGGGATTTTGAACAAAAACTGGCTCTTGCCAATCCAGTGCCCATGCTAGAGCATTCCTAGACTATTGTTATTATTCTATTGATTTCTGTATTTCTTTTTTTTTTTTTTTTTTTGGGTTTGGTTTTGGCTTTAGTTTTTTGGTTGTTTTGTTGGTTTTTTTGGGGGGTTTTTGTTCTTTTTTTTTTTTAAATAAGCATATCTGTTTTATTCTATACAGGAACACTATTTTGTAAAAAAAAAATTACTCTAAAGCAATTATGTTTGAAATGTTAGGAGAGGCCCTGATTTTTCATGTCATGCGTAATTGTATTTGTTTTTATACAGATCCCCAGGAGCTATTACAATTTTTATTCTCAGCCTTTCAGTAAGCCAGAAAAATGAATGTGGGAACCATCATGCTAAATCAGACCAGTGCTCCACTGAATCCGTGTCACTGTCCAATCTCTAATTAAAACCAACTGGTTGAAACTGGGACACATAAAACTACAGAAGATTGTGTTTATGCCCACATCTTCTTAACTATTTGTGTCTGATCACATCTTAAAACTCATAGTTAATGTTTGTCTCTGCTTTATAGCTGACAGCTGTATTTTAAACACACACTCTCTATGTGGCATTGTTTTCTTATTTTAGCTTTTCCATTAAAAATAATGTGGGAATGGATGTGGCAAAGAAATCAAAATAGTATCAAGCTTGTGTTTTTCCTAGACTTAGGAAATGATTAGTTACCACATGCAGGTGCTCTCAGAGCACTAAACTATTCTAGACCTGCTGTCAGACCAGCAAACAGTAAAACACTGCTGAGCTTCTGATTAGACATGTTTGTCTAATCTGATTAGGTGACTCTTAGAGAATTAGATACGTAATTGATATCACTCAGGTTTCAGCCAGTTGATATGGTACACAGAAATTCCAAGAATGTGCACAAGGCTATGAGTGGGACTTCTAGAGCTCATTAGTGTATTCCACATGGCAGTGGAACAGCTCTTACGTCGCTGTGCACGCTGTGCCTGGTTCTACACCCCACTGCAGCACAAAATAGCTTGTCCAGGAGAACTGCCAAGGACATTTCTGATCATCCTGATGTGCCATGCCAGCTCCTACTACAGCAGAAGGCAATTCATGTATCTCCAAGGAATTAAGCTGAAAATCAAACTAAGATTGTTTATTTTTTCAGATACAAGGGTCCATGTAATATCTTTACATATAAAGATATAGATACCACAGATGCTTATTTTGCCACCTACTGGTCCTCCTTTTACTTATAAAGAAAAAGGTATTTTTCTCGTTAGATATTCTGTGTAGTACCTTCAGAAGTTTTAAGTAAGTTTAAGTTTTAAGAAAACAGTTATTTTCATGGTATCTCTATAACTATAAAATACTTTTAATCTAGGGTAATAAGATTCTGCAACATTTTATTTTTAGTCATGCTGTTATTGGTAGTTATAATGGTGCTCTGATAAGTGATCAAATATTAATGTCAGGCGTTCATATTTCTACACTGCCTGTACTTCCTAGAAATCTTTATAAGATTGTGAGTTTGAAAAGTTTGCCCTACTCTCTCTCAATAGAAAAAGGATCAACAATTTCATAACATTATATAATGTAGTAGGAAACCTGCTTTCTGACCTGGCTGAAAAGATAATTTATGCAGTCTTCTGACTGTCTCAGTAGGCCTGAAAAGAGAGGAAAAAAAAAGAGGAGAGGGAGGGAAAGAGAATCCAAAGCCTGTTCCAAACATCAAATGCTAGTTGCAGCTAAAGGAAAGCACCTGAATTTCTGCCACAAAGGCAGAAGAGTGGTGCCAGGAGCATTGCAGTGACCATTTGACATTTCAGCTGTCGGCCCTGCAGCATATAATCATAGGGTATTTTTAAGTTCTCCAGCAATTGTAAGACTACTAAAAATGTAGTATTCTGACAGCCATCAAGCTGAAGGAATGACAGGTAAAAAATACATATGAATATAAATTGCATGGTGCTTTTTGTTACAGAAAGTGATTGAGCTTGCATTTGAGTAAGTTTTTTTTCATTCTTCTTTGAAAGCCTCGAAGTCACTTGGTAGCAATAACACAGTGTAATTGTTTTATGAAGCTATTATGAGTATTTAGCTTCATAATGATTACCTGTGCACTAACTAGACAGAATGTTTTTCATCGTTGCAGGATGAGAGTCTTTGAGCCTATGAAAAGGACATCCCTTTTCCCTCAACTTGTCACACAGATTCAGGGATGGTTGTGAGAGGTTGGGAAATCCATAGCTGTCTTTCCTTCCTCCTCCATTGGAAGCTATCTCTGCTAACAGCAATAACCTCTGCTTCTTAACATAATAATGATCCCAGAAAAAAAGTCTTTTATGCAATGGCTTCCAGATCAAAGTCACTGAGTGACCTATGTGGCAAAGCCTAAAGAAATGGAATAAAATACCAGCTTGGTGCCACAGGGTAGAATCCCATGTCACAAGCAAATACCAGTTGCTTACCTCTATTCTTGGAATAGAATAGAAGAATTCATGGAATTCTGTTTGAATGCTTATCTTCATGTGCTAGGGTACTTAGGTATGTCCCTGCCCCACATAACATTGATACATAGGTATAATATGAAGTATAGTCATAATTTTACTAAGACAACAATAGACTTCACATCACACAAGAGTTTTACGATTAAAAGTCTCAGGTAGACAATGCTGTACAGGCAGAATGTTGGAAAATTGACTGAAAAAACATATTTTTAAGCCACTAAATCAGGAACATTTCCATTGTAGCCTGAATCACAAATTTTCTTTCTCTTCAGTAAATACCTGCCTTGAAACATGTTCTCTTCAGCTTCATCTCACTAGTTGCAAAGGGATGAGTTTGAATGTCAGACATTAAGAAAGTCCTTTATTCCAGTACTTGCAAAGATATAGCATAAAACAAAGCCGTGCTGCAAGTCAGTCTCAATTTTGGAGTATTGTGGACACAGCTAAATGGCATTATTGATTGCAGCCTAAAATAATGGATGTACTTATTCTTTCCGACTGAATATTAATTGCTTACTTTGTACAATAGCTTGATTTTTGCTTTAGGGAAATTTGTTTGTCTTGAAGGTGTAGTTTACAACTAAATCTTAATTTTTGATTCAGTTTTTTGGAAGCTGTGTCTAAATAATGACACAGAGATGAAAGTTCTATGTGTGAACTTGTGTATTCATTTGGAAAAGCACAAAAAATCTCCAACTTGCTTGCAAACTTGCTTGCATTAGATACATATACCTAAGTTTACATGAAAATAGTGTCTTCTATAAAGCTAAAATAGTGTCTCCATAACAAATTACTACTGCAAGATTTATGAGAGTATCAGTCCCAAGGCTTGCCAAAATGATGACTCTGGACCACCTACTGCAGCATTTTTTTTTTGAACAGTAAAAGGATAATGAAACTCATCCACCCTTTAAAATTTGCCTAATGCCAAAAGCACTCCAAGGCTCAAGAAATTATAGAATTAATTACAGCATCAATGTAACAAGACACTTCTTGTGTTCTGGTGTGAATAGAATCTTGAGTGCAATCACACCCACCACAAACCCAGACTGAGGGCAGACTCTGGGCTTGATCGTGGTATGAGATGTGTTCATTTTGTGTTGTGGCTACAAAGCTACTACAAACAAGGCTGAAAAGGAGATATAAAAGGAATTTAAAGTTGCTTTTCTGATAAAAAAAAAAAAGACAGAAAGATGATATGAAGTGCAGGTCAAGAGGCCACATACAATCCCATAGCTGAATATTCCTAAGGGGAAAAAGAGAAAGAAAAACAGGCTGACATGAAGAGGTGCCCCTATATTAATCTTAAAGCAAAAATCTGTGGTGACTACTGATCTGAGATGGTTTATTCCCCATCTCTGGCTGTTAAGTTTACAGATCTCAGCTGGACCCGTTTGGTATTTATCCTTTCTCTAGGGAGAGAAGGGAAAAAACAGAGTGCAGGCTTCCCAGTCTTTGAAAGCCCAAAATAATAGCTGTTACACTTCACATTGGCTGACCTTTGTGAGTGAGGACATGCCTCCAACTGGCTCAGATATTTTCTCAGTAGAGATGTCAGTATGCTGCACATACTCCACGTTACTGAAGGAAGATTTAGGCTCTTCTTAGTAATCAGGAAGCAGCTTCCATTTTCATGAGAAGATTCCCTCCAAACTGCACCTGGAGATTTCACTGGGTTTAAATTGTGTGACATTGCTAAGCCTAACAAATAGCATTATTCATAAACTAAACATATGTTTTACTGCAGTAGTGCATCAAGAGATGATGCCTTAAGACAGTTTTTCAGATAACTCTATAAGCACTATAAAATGATTACTTCAAAATACGAAAGCACAAGAAAGACTGATCCTCATGGCCTGTGCTATAGACTTTATGACCAAGACTTTAACTGCATCTGGTCTAACCATTTTCTTTCAACTTCAGAAATATGACATTGAATGTGGCTTAAAAACGAAGATTGATTTTTATCATGAGAGTATGTCTGCCTAAAAACACTTTTCTCCATAACCGTGCATCAGCCACTATTTAAGGGCTGGGATCAGGTTTAATAAGGGTATATCACAGAAAGAAGAAGGGAAAAGCATGATAAAAATTAAATCAGCTTCAAAATAAAATTCCTTCATGTCCAAAATTTTCTACTTTTCGGGCCGTATAAATGCATCAAGGGAAAATGAAGGCAAATATTGAGGAAAGAAGTATTATTTATAATTCCTCTTTGAATGATAGTGAAGACTTACTATTTAGGTAGCAACACAAAACCAATGTTCTATGGCCATGTAAAGTACCTAAATTAGTAGATGGAGTGCAAAGAGTGGAAAGTGGTAGAAAACACATTCCCAATATTGTCATAGTGGTAGGCTGTATTTTAGATCCCAGTCCACAAGAAGTTAAGAGAGTCTTGGAAGATCCATTTACATTTCCCCGGGATGGTATGAGTGGGTTTCAGATAAATGTGCTGGGAGTTAAATGAATTGGAATGCCACTCTTGAGGATGGCGTGTGGAATATCTTCCTTTTACAGTTACTGGTCAGATGAATATGTTCTATTTTGCAGCTGCTATATGGCCACATCGTATCCATTTCCACGTTCTGACAGCCAATGGTGTGAGGTTCAAAATTATTTTTGTTCAAGACCTCTTCCACCGCAGTATTGGTTTTAGTAAGCAGAATAAAAGGGTGCGGAATTCTTTCATCTCCAACCAAACACAGCAGAAGTTGAAAGCCTGCAGGCTGGACCTTTTGAAGACACCGATACCAGCTGAACATCTTGTGGGAAAAATCTTTGTGCTTACATGACCATGCTGCTCTGTGTTACGTATCTTGGAAACATAAGATTAATGTTGTGCAGGAAATACTGTAACACGCCAGAAAATTAAACAAACAGCAGTCATTCCCCACTCTCAGCTATTTCATCAGCTTTCTGCTATTGTTACAGATGGTTTGACTAAAACCAGAAAGAAGCGAGTCTGAGAACCCCTCCTACAGGAAAACCTGCAGAGCAGCATAATGAGTAAGGAAATCTCTGCAAATTCTATTAGAGGGTTTTCAGTGATTCCAAATGGGGAGAGGAGGAGGCAAGATTCACTTTTCTGTGCAAGGACACAGTAAATTCCTGTGGATATCAGCTACAGGCTGATGTCAAAGTGATCACAGAAAATCAATTGCAGAGCAAACCATTCAGACATGGAGATATCTCACAAACTTGCACAAAAGATTATCTCTGGGGAGAAGCCTCAGGAATAACCATACACATTCCTATTATGAAAAAGTTCCTTGTAGGTTTTTAAAGTTAAATAACATGAAGGCCCTCCCAAAATAAAAATAAAACCCATCATCAGGGAAACTGTTTCTGATTCTTAGAATATCAGAAAAGTGTTGCCAGTTCAAACACCAAAGGACATTTGTCTGAGAAATTGTATGATATAATTTATTGGACTATGACCTGCACGCACAGCAAGCTGCTGTCTAGTTGCTAATACTGGGGTCATGAGCAGGGGAAGAAAAAAAAATAGAGTGACCACACCATTGCAAGCAGAAAGTTCAGCAAATGAACTTAAATCTCATGAAACTGTGGTGCACAAAAAGAAAATTTCTTTTCCGAATTACCGACTGGGAGAGGTATGTATTCCTAAAGCTTCTTAGAGTTTCAAGTACATGTGGAGTCTCTGTATGGAGAGTACTTCCCAGTTTACTGAGCATGAAGAATAGTCGTGGTAATCCTACCTGGTCATGGTTTGGTGTGCATATTGGATTTGTGGGTCAAGGCTCAGTCATCAGTGCTGGTGGTAGCTCCCCTGGGGCATTAAAGAAGGGGGAAGGACCCCAGTCCAATACCAGCAGCTGCAGTCAGAAGTGATGAATGAGAGTAAGTGAAACAGCTCTGCAGACAAGGTCAGTGCAGGGGAGGAAGAGGAGGGAGCAGAGGTTTCCCTGCCACCCCTGCACCTGCCATGGTGAGGCAGCTGTGCCCTGCAGCCCAAGGAGGTTCACAATGGAGCAGAGATCTGCCTGCAGCCCATGAAGACCCTGTGGGAAGGCCATGCTGGGGCAGGCTCCTGGAAGAACCTGGAGACCTTGGAGAGAGTAATTTTGTGAAGGAAGTTTTTTAGCATCACTTCACTAAGGACTCGTGCGTGCTCCTGAAGGACTGCAGTCTGTTGAAGGGACCCATGCTGGGATAGTTCATGAAGCATTGCAGCCCAGGGAAGGATCCACATTAGAGAAGTTAATAATAACTCCTGTGGGAGGAACCCCAGGCTGGAGCAGAGTATGTGTGCTCCCTGGGAGGAGGAAGGAGCAGCTGCAACTAACTGCAGCCCCACTCCCTACAGCCCTGCACTGCTGTGGAGGGAGAAAATCAGAGCAAAGCTGAACCCTGGAAGGGAAGGTGTTTTAAGATTGAGTTTTTCTCATTATCCTACTCTGAGTTTATTGGTAGTAAATTAAAATAATTTTCCCCAAGTGGAATCTGTTTTCACTCTTTTGGTAATTGCTGAGTGATCTCTCCCTGTCCTTATCTTGACCCATGGACTTTAGTTATATTTTCTCTCCTCTGTCTTGCTCAGGAGTGAAATGATATAGTGGCTGTAGAGGGCACCTGGTGTCTAGGTGAGGTCAACCCACCACAGGGTGTCTTAAGTAGAGTGAAATTGTATGTCCTTGTTTAAATTGAAATAAAAAATGCTACAGTGTGACAAGCAATTCATGAAGAGGAAGCGTAAAAATGCTTACTAGAAAAGAGTGGACAAGAGAAATGTGAATATTGTGTGAAAAACATGAGACCAAATCCATTTTGTAAGTAAACACTGCCTGCAGTATGAGGATTTGTCCTTTCTTAACATGCACTGGGATGTGATGAACCCAGTGTTAACTGTTGGTGTTATTTCTGCCTTTAAGACACATATATTAAATTTATGTATATAAATTTATATATATTAAGTCTTCAAGAACAGATAAGCATGTGAAGTGTCAATAACCTATCTAATTATTATCTTGCTTACAAAACTAGCACTTACAACCTCTAGAAGACAAGCTGAATGGCATAAGTTTTTCATCAGGTATTTGAGTTTCAGTTGCTAGAATGGCAGACTGGTACACCTGCACCACCATACATCAGTTTATCAGTTATTTTATCCCTTTTAGAGTTGAGGCATTTCTCCCCACATTTACATGCTTTATTGGCTGCCATTATCCCATTTTCAAACACTGTTAGGTGTTTTTCCAGCCTGCTCTTGCATTTAGAAGGAGATTCTCAAGGTTACAATGTCTCTCCAGACAAATGCATTTAGTTTTTTCCTCTTTGATGCTTCCAAAATCTCCTGCAATAGTTATGTTAGTGACGTGCAGAATATTAAGACGATAAGACATATCTTTGCTGCCTGTACTGCTTCATTTGTTTCTTTCCATCTGTTGATTCCTGTAGACTGCAAGACATTTTCAGCCAGGATCAAAATTTTTTTCTGTGTTTGTAAACAAGATAGAGCTGGGATTCCAGCAGGGCTCTTAAGAGCTGGTAAACAGCAACAGTACTAAGCAACAACAAAATAATGCATGCAGTAGAAATACTTTTGTTGATGGCTCTGTCTTTAATGGCGAAGATAGTAAATATTTTTCCTAATTTTTTTTTTTTGAAATTAAGTGAATGGTGTTACCAGCATGAATAAGCTAAAAGTGCTTCACTGAAGGGATTTATGGCCAATGTGTGATTTAGAAGTAGCTTGAATTATTTTGAGGGAAACAGCTAAATGAAAATCATGGGTATTTTAGTGAATTAAATGGTAGCTGGAATACTACAAAATACAAAAAAACATTTACTGTGCAGGTAGTCTTTAATAAATGGGAAAGGAAATGAAGATTCAAGGGGTAATATATCCAGTGAGGGAACAGGAAGGAAGCATTGTCTAAAGTAAGCAGATGGTTGTCAGAAAATTCTATTAAGTAGTGAAACAGATATAGGAAACAAGAAGAAATAGAAAGAGGAATTTTGAGGGAAGAATTATCACAAAGTAGAAACAGATATGGGACAGTTAAGAGTGTAAGTATTTGAAAACGTTTAAGATGCCTATCTTTCTAAAGAAAATGTGGGAAATTAAATATATTAAATATAGCCTACTTCAGCAGTCAATTAAAAAGCAGAATAAACAAATTAAGAAGGGGTTGTTTGTTTTTTATAAACAAAACAATCAAAGGAGTCTGCAAAGAAAAAAATTGAAAGAACCAAAAATTTACATCATTATTAGTGTAGTTTGATATTAAAAATAAAGGAAACAAATGGATCATATTTTTCATCATTGTAATCTAGAAAACCACATTCCACATCTAAATGTAAAAGATGAAAAGATGGTAAACTATTGGTAAGAGCTGAGGCCCACTACAAAGGTATTAACTTTGTTACACACATGACTGTTTTTGCCTGATTTGGAGGCACACTTATTTAAGATGCAGCTATTATACTGCTTTGGATACATTTTTCCAACAGGTTTTTTACAATTTTTGTGAGGGATCTTAGTATATAAGAGGACAATACTAACAGAGACATAATCTCTCAGGCCCATGGTCCATCTTAGACATTTACTTCAAGAATATTAGAACTATTTATTAAACGCTGTGTAATACTTTTGGTATGTCATTACAATATTAATTTATTGAGATACCTTTACGTTCCATTTCTTTTCTGCCTTTGTTTTTATTTGTATGTGTTTGTTTTTTGACTCTTTTTTTAAAAAAAGTACTTTACGCATCAGCCAATCATGGAATAGACTTTTGTCAGAGAATTTAAACTAGTCTTTTTTTTTTCTGACCAGTAAGAGCTGACTCAAAGTTGGCAAATTGTGTAAAGAAGCGACTGTCCATATGCATCTCACTGGTCAAAACAAGATCACCCCTCATTATAGGACAGATGCTTTGTGTGGCCACCAATGAGCACTGAAACCTCCAGACAAGCCTCCATGTGCACCTGGAACCTGGACTGTAGGATAAGCCCCCACAGAGGGAAGCTGAGATAAGATAAAGGAGGTACTATTGCCTGAGTGTTATCTCGAGCTACGGGGAGGTTAGCAAATCTGGGGGAGAAGAATATACCACTCATAATGGACACAAACAACACAGAATTTATGGGCCACCAACTCACAACCCATAGAACCAAAAAAAATCAAAGACTAAGTATGTGGACTAATTAGGGGAGAGAAAATTATTTAACTGGTAGAATAAGAGAACTCTATCGCCAATGATCATTAATTCCTTTGTTTGCTAAAACATACTGTGAAAGATTTTGAATGGCCTCAGTTTCCCCACCACTGACAAGCCCGGAGTAAAGAAGGACCAATAGGACACCACTGGATCCACAGTGGTGTTGATCTGTGTCTCTGTCACTGCCTCTCCCCCTGTATCTTCTCTATTTCTTTCCATTTCTCTACCTCTCACTTTATTGTTAATTAAAATCTGTACTATTGAATTTGGCATATGATCTCCATTACAGCTTAATTCAGGCAGAGGCAGCTCTCTCTAATCAAATCTCAATAGTCACTATGCTGAGAGTATGACAAGGAATATATAATTTGGGAACTGTCCCTGTGATCTACCCTTTAGTATCCTATCCTTGCGTTCTTGATAAAAAAGAAATTTGGGGATGATGTTTCAAAAGGTTTTCTCCCTTACATTCAGTTTTTCAACTACAAAAGTCAAGTGAAATATCACCTAAGTCTTCCCTCTTTCAGTTTGAAGTCACTCCCCCTCATCCTGTCACTACAGGCCTTTGTAAATCATCCCCCTCTTTTAGGCCCCCTTTAGATACTGGAAGGCACTGTAAGGTCTGTCCAGAGCTGAACAGCCCTAGACCCCAGCCTCCCTTCACAGGAGACTTGCTCCAGCCCCTGATAATTTTCATGGCCTCCCCTGTACTTGTAATAACAGGTCTGCTTCTTTCCTGCACCGGGTGTGCCAGAGCTGATGCAGCCCTGCAGGTGGGGTCTCACCACAGCAGAGCAGAGGGGCAGAATTGGCTCCCTCACCCTGCTGGCAATGCTGCTTTGACTGCAGCCCATGAAGTGTTTGTTTTTCTGGGCTGTGAGTACACATTGCTGGGTCGTGGTGAAGTTCTTGTCCACCAACACTCCCCAGTTCTTCTCCTCAGGGCTGATTACCATCAGTTCTTCACCCAGCCTGTATTTATGCTTGGGATTACCCTGACCCATGTACAGGATCTTTTGCTTTACATTGTTGAACTACCAGAGGTTTGCATGTGTAAACCTTATATATATAAATCTCAGAATAACCTGTACATTTTCACAGGGACATGTTCTGCTCTCAGAGCAGAGAAAGAACATTCTCCTCTAAAATAACATTACCTAAGGGCTTAGTCTGAGTTGACTCCTTTATTTTTGAATAACTTGTTATTTTGAGCAATAGCAGTAAGCTTGTCTTAAAGCAGAAGTTAATAATCTAATTGTGTTTTTATATTTCAGGGTAATAAAACCAGAGACTATAAGCGTAATGAATGATTGAAGAAAAGAGAAAATCCTGGGTAAAGTATTTAAGGACAGATAGTAAAGACAAAGATGTTACAATTAGTAAGTACTACTGAGATGACATGTGGGATTATGATTAGTTTTCTGAAGAGAAAATTGGAACTACTACAGTCAACAAGAAAGAAAAATAATGACATAAAAAAGAACATGCTGGCTATAAACAAGTACAAAGCTGAATATGAATTGGAAAATGTTTTATCAAAAACTGCTTTGGTAGATTTAAGGATCAGTGGTGTCACAGAGAACACTTAGAACTCATATTGGAATTCAGGGTTTCTGGATAGAAATCATAATTTCTGCTAACAAATGGAGGTATTACTTTCATTTATAAAATAAATAAGCGCACTGTGAAAATACGTGCTGCCAGTTCAGTGGCTTAATTATTTTTACAGGAACAGGTTTAAAAATTGCACAACAATACAATAATGTAATAAACAAACTGAAATTTATCCCCAAGACATAAGAGACTACTATCTATACATCTGAATAATTCAGAATAGAGTAGTATTTTCTATTACAAAAGATGTTAAAAAGTGAAATGGAAATTTTAGTGGTAACTGCTCTTTGTTTCATTTGCTTTAGTGGGTTTGGAATAGATCAAGAAAAAAAACTCCATGTGAAGGCAGCTCATGAGCTAATAGAAATAGAAATACAAAAGGTTTTTAATTACAGTAATTCTGTCTGAGAATTTAGATCTTTTAAAGACTATTGAGGATTTTCTGCTTCTGTCTGTGGGGAGAATTTGGTCAAATTTCAGCATCAGAGACATTCTTCTCATCATGAAGTCCATATTTAGGCACAAATTCAAAAGCAGATGATTTACTTGACAGAAAAATTTATCTCTCTGCAGCTGACGCAATTTGAGTTCCCATTGGCTCCAAACAGGAGTTGGAAGAGGCTATGTGTGAGAAGGTAGCTGCTGATCTCTCTAGCAGATAATTAATCTTTGCTGCTTTTTAAATTAGTTGTCTATCACTGCCAGATCAAGCAGTTTCAGTTGCTTACCATGCAATAAGACCAAGAGATTTCTAAGCCAGATGTGCTAGAAGAAGGCAACTTGGTTTAGACAGCATAGGCAAAATCCATGGATTTTCTAAAATGGAAACAAAAACATACAAAGTAAAATGAGCCAAAAATAAAATTAGCCTCAAATCCAGTCTTGATATTATTGAAAGTATCATTTAGCCAGGTACTAGGCAAAGTAGATTTCTATTTGCATAGTTAAGCAATTTTGATATGGTCAAACAGGGAAGAGCATTTTACTCTTGCAGTGTGGCAAATTATTTCCCTCTGTGCTTCGCCTGCCCCCACTTCCTTCACTCCCTGTGTATAATGCTATCCTTTCCCTACTTACATTGTTAATGCTGTTTTCTGGAATAGAAAACACCTCCCTGTTTTGTTGGCCTGAAAAACAAGGAAGAGCATTAGGAAAATCATATGTTAAACACATTTTGGATCTGAAATGTCCTCAGAACATTTATTCCTTTTGCAACAATAACGTGAAAATCTTGATGCAAGTAGAAACATTAAGTTCTGGGGAAACAAACCAGTTTTTTGGCTGAAGTATCAGCTTGAAGTATAAGGCTTTTGGCTTAGTGTCCTACTGCTGGCAGGATCCAGCTTTTTCAGTGTCTATCAGACTCTGTAATTTTGGATTTGTAGATTTCTCCACTTCATCTTACAAATTAATTTTTCTCAAGCTTCTGTTTCATACAGTGCTATTCCTATAAATGATTAAGGTGGAGGAGTAAGGTCATCATTCACTGAATTGCTGCACTTTTGCAGAATGAATTCTCATGTAGTATTTTCATTTATATTTCTGTTGAAATAAGAGAAAAAGAGTCAGAAGTTTTCCTGACAAAAGTGATATGCCATTTCTTTTAATAGACGTTACAAAATGGTATATATTCGTAGATTAAGAAGTAGCCAGTTTTAGGGGTAGTTGGAATGTTCAGATATGGACACTGGCATTGTGTTAAACTATCTTGATTTCTACCTCCAAAAGATGAGAGCAATCCGTCCTTAAGAGCTGATGTCAAATAAGATATTGTGGTGCAGCGATGTTATGTATTGTTAATTGAGTTTTGATAATGCTGTGGACTGTGGATGATGATGTAGATAACACTGTAGGAGATATAGGGCAGGCAGTGGAAGGAAAGAGAGAAAATAAATGGAAACCAATTGGACTCAGTTTTAAACAGTTAAAGAGAGAGTTCTTCACGCAATAGCTGATGAGAGCAACTCCCTGCCAAAGGATATTGTGAGTAATAAAAAAATATTACATGGATTAAAAGGGAAAATTATGGAATGGAAATTCAGAGAAGATTACAAAATGTACAGTAACCATTTCTATCTCATTAAGAGCTGAACAGACTCTCAGGTTTTAGAGAGGGACAATGGATATCCTTATGCACTTACCTATACTAAGATATTTGCCTGTCAGCCCTACTGGAGACCAGACTGTGGCTCAACAGACTTCTGCTGTTATACAGCAGATAATGTTCCTATATTTTAGGAACTGAAGTTTAATATTTATACAATAAATAATTTTTATGTACTATATGTTATATATACATAAAATATTCCATAGCTGATAAATAAATATACACTGCAAACATGCATAGTCCTTCATTTTTAAAAAATTAACATTCCTTTAAAAATACTGATGTCATTGTATCACTATGTGTCTTCATGTGAACAGTAATTAAACTACTAGGAAAGTTTAAACTGAAGATGCTTAGAATATTTTCATATAGGAATCTCTATGCTTTGTAGTGGCTTCTTTTGCCCAGAGTGAGCAAACAGACTTCTCTGAATGCCAGATATCTTCAATGGGGCATTTAAAATAGAAGCATTAGAGAATTTGGGTGGCATTATGAGTGCTTTTTTAAAAGTAAAACATTTTTCCAGCCTAAACAGAAATACATATGGATAAGTTCCTTTACAGTGAAAATTAGTGCGGACAGAAGGATATACTCATACAGATGAAATTGTGGAATTGGATATAAGATTATCTATCTATCTATCTATCTATCTATCTATCTATCTATCTATCTATCTATCTATCTATCTATCTATCTATCTATCCATCCATCCATCCATCCATCCATCCATCCATCCATCCATCCATCCAATCTTCTATCTATCTCCAAATATATTCCAAATATTCCATGAACAATGCACTGAAGGTTTTCCAAACAAAAAACATGTGGTCAGTGATATATTACTTTGGATGCCTTTCTGATAGCATCCCATAAACCCTTTAGCAACTTTTCTGTCTTGGTATGAAAAACAGTGCCATGCATTATGGAGTGAGAACTCATTGATTTATGAGCATTTCAAAGGACCAATTTATTTGGTTCATTTGTTATATGCAAGAACAAATTCTAGAAAAGCTCATGTGTCTTTTACATTTTTTTCTGAAACATTGAAAACTTGAGTTTTAATATTTGAAACTTACAGGAAAATGTATGTTGACTTTAATTGTTTTATGAAATCTGGTCCAAATATCTTGAATTCAATGAGAAATTAGATTTGATCTTGGTTGTTCTTGGATCGGCCTTTTAGTAATCATAAAGTAAATATAGACTCTATTACAATCAGGCCATGTTACCTCAAGGCTTTATATTTAACTCTGTACTTTAGTGTTAGGTTGATCTCTTTTAACATGAATTTTATTTTAATGCTTATTCTGCATTCTGCATGTTTAAATTGATTTTTTTATTCTCTTTTCAATTATTAATGTCTAATTTCTATCAGAGTTCTGCTGTTTCATTCCTTTATTTGTGATTTATTCTCTTACGAATAGGCAACTCTGTTTTCTCCCTGTAATACCCTGTTTATGTGTAGAAATATTTGTGGAATACTGGAGTTGTTTCACTGTAGTATTTATGCATGAGGAATTGTGGCAATAAAGTAAATGATGAGTGAGTGGAGGTCATGTCTTTACTCTTTCCTTTTGTAAAGCAGTATCCAGTGGGTGTGATTAGCAGTGACTTTTGTTCAACATCTGTATTTAATCAGCAGTTATTTCCCCATTTCCTAGACTGGTTAGTATAACCCTTCACCACTTTATCACTCTTCTCTGCCAACTAGTCAATAAAAGGAGGTTTTCTAGCCTTCTCCTCTATTTGTGGCCAGCCTTGATAAAACTTAAGTGTTTTTCTGTAAAGAAGTGATAACATAAGTAAAGTGAATGACTAAACAAAACTTTTCAAATCTTTCTGGAAGTTTCGTGAAGCATGGTGCTTCACAAGTAGTGAATCAGCAGCACAGAGTATGTTGACAACATTTAAAAATTACCTAAATTTAAGTTCAGGTAATAATTTAAATTTACTGAAATTATAATTGCAAAAGAGCAGTGTTTTCATGGCCTTTGGCATATTAATGACATTACCACGTATCAAGACTTATGAATTTGTCTTAAGGGATTCTCAGCCCTGAACAACAGCCCTGTCCCCTACCTGGGACAACAGTGCTTAATATCATCCTCCATGTAAGCAGTGGATCAAAACTGATACATATATCCATGGGAAATCACATGAAGAAACAGCAGTGTATCTTTTGAAATTATCTCTTGCAGGAAAAATTTGCATTTGACAATTAATAAATTAAAATTTAATTCCCTGTTACTTTCCTTGGAGCTGATCTCATACGAGTTCTTTAATTATATCCTATTGCCTTTCTGCTCCCCATGTCTCTGCTTGCCATCATGCCCAAACAATATGTAAGGATTTTTATCTTATGTGTAATACATATAAAACATCATCACCACAAGGATCAGGTTGGATCAGCCCATTTGACTATGCCCAAAGACTGCTCATAAGAAATAATCAGTAAAAAAAACTCAGCATTTTTTTTTTCCTGTAGGTGAGAGGTTCATGAGACCCTGTGGAGATTGATAACACAATGAAACTAATGGTCTGTTCACTCTAGGTCATGGGAACTGGGGAAGATGCCAAGAAATTAGTAAAATAAGGAAAAAATGCTTAACAAGTTTACAGGTTAAGAGTTCAGAATCCTGTATCAAATGTCATGATTTTAATATTTTGTAGAATTGTCTTCTGTCCATGAAAATGAAGGATTTAAAAATGATCTCTATGGGGGCTAAAATCTGTTTCTAAATACTTAAGATCTGAATTGCCTCAGAGCTTAAACCCTTGTGGAAGCCTACTCTTGAAGTGCAGTGGCGACATAAGGTAAACCATAGAGTAGAATGGAGAAAAAACAATTTAAAAGAAAACCATTTTTTCACTCTGCAATATATTGCACAAGTACAGACAGTAAGGTAGCTGTCATCTCTTAGAACTCTGGAACAAAATTGCTTGATAATGATATTTAGCTCCAAAATCTTTGTTTCTCTCATAAGAGTTTAAAGAGATAAAAACTCTAGTTCCTGCATTGCGAAGTAAGTTTTAAGTCTTTATCTTTAATGAGATTGTGTTACACATTACCCCAATTTTCCTTTCACTGAACTTCAAGGCACAGCTGAATGCTACCACACGTCATTAAGGAATGTCTGGAGGCTGATTTTTAAGAGTGGGAGGACAGGGCTATGTGTGGTGGTTTCTTTTTTTTTGATATATGCTTTTCTTATCTGTGTGGACATCCATTACGTCATAAAAGTGGCTCAAATTAAAGTTATTCCGCTACCTTGTGGCTGTAGCTTGAAATACCATGTGTTCAGTGATTTAATTTATAAAATTGTCGTGATAATGATACTCATAACGTTTGTTAAACTGCATCCAGAATACTGTACTTGATTTTAGAGCCCACCCCAGAGTAGGAGATAAGTCTCTTCTGCTGAAGTCTGAGCATCAGACATGGTAAATTCTTTTTCCTTACCCTTCTTCAATCTCAAATAGCACAGAAACAGAGCATGGACAGTAAATTTGCACTGCTGCAGTTTCTTTTGCCTGAACATATTTCAAAATTGATGAGAGCAGTCCAAGGTCAATGGAAAATGTCATACATAATCCTGGAGAACTTCAATCTGTGACAGCTGTAATATTTAAATAGGAAAGAATTCTATTATTTCAGGATCAGAACTTTATGTACCTGAGTGTTGCAGAGATCCCACTTTAGACACCCTTTTAAAATTCTTCATACCTATCCTACTTTTGAACATTTTCTACTCTTCTTGAAATTAAAAAAAAAAAGTAATTTCAGATAAATCATCTACTAGGCACTTGCACTGACCACGTGTGTCATGTTTTTTTATCAGAAGAGGGCAATACACAGTCTAAAGCATTTGTCCTGTCTGTGTGAATAATTGATCCATAGGACTCTTCAAGACACTTCTGGAAGCTACTGTAGACATGACAAAAATGTGATTTTTGGAAAGCTGAACTCGTCCATTGGTCTGTTCTCCTTTTCCTGAGGGCTTTTTAGTGTGATGTCCATCCTAGGCTCAGACAAACATCTTTCTGGTAGTAAATAGGTAGTTAAACTCCTTTTAACTGAAAGTTTTCCTATTCTGATTTAATTAAAATGAGTTTAAATCACTTATCATAAAAATTGCTATGTCAAGATTTTGAATCTCTAGACATTTCTGATTACCTAATTCTGGCCAAATTGTGCAGATTTTATTTAAATACCTAAGTGTTCAGGATGCCCCATTTATGGTGCCTGATGGTAGCTGTGCTAACATTAAAGCACTAATACTAATACTTAAGTGATATAGAAAGCGAGATGAGCCCCATAACCATAATAATAAAAGTAAGATAATTCCAACATCCAGGGTCCCATTCTGCTCTAGGTATTTTGAAATATACTTTATATAAATCTATGTGTTACTCTATCTTCAGATGACCTCCAAACATCCACTCTCATTGAAACCAGCTTTAGGTCTGTCCTGGTATTTGTAGCCACTCGTAGCAAAAACTGTTTGAGTAATTTCATGAGTTTGTAAAATAGTGTAAAGTAGTGACTGAATAGCACCCTAATTACATCATCCTTCAAACCACATTCTACAGTAATAATTTATTTGTGGTAATATTGGAGATGATAATAAATGTATCATTCTTGCTTATGTTATTCCATGTGTGGAGAACAGTCCTTCCATCAAAATCTTCAAATTACATTGCATTGAATCAGATTTGCTGGATGAACTGTCATCTTGTATTTTATGTAGAAATCCATTAACAAAACTTCTCAACATTGTTCTGCAAGAGTTTGCAATTTATTTAGAGATATCCAGTGTCCTGCTGGATAGAGTCCATTAGAGACAGAACTGATTAACGTAAGAGAAGAAAAAAGCCTCAGGTTTTGAATTACTGTTTTAAAATTCCATTAGAGGCCCTAAATACTAATTTTAGTACTATTTTGTACTTTAAACATTTTTTAAAAATTTGCTTTTGAAACTGAAGGGCAAAGTCTCATTCTCTATTGGCAAAAGAACATCTAACCGATGTAAGTATAGATCATTGTCATGCAATGAGAAATTAAAGAAATAATATGCAGCAGAAGTTGTTTCAGAAAGCATTTTCATCTGTGGAAGCTTCTGATAGAAGAGGAAAAAACTTCTATTCATGTTACAAATAAGGCATTTAGGTATAGAATGACACTACCATGTAAAACAGAAGACACACAATTGCAGATTTATATGGGGAGACACTGAGCAACGTATTTGTACAAGAACATACACTTGTAAACATTCTTTTATATCATTATACACAGGAAATATTTGGCTGGCATACAAGTTATTGTTTCATCTTACTATAGGAAACTCACAGTACAGATTTTACCTTACTGTGGAATTTCATTCACAATATATCTCACTGCTTACTTTTGGTGGCAAGACAGTTCTGTAACGTAGAAAAGAAATCTTAGCAATGAGGGACATGTACATTATTTAGTATGACAGAATCCATAATGGCAGGGTAACAGAAATAATCTGGATTGATACCAAAGCAAATTCATGAAACCCAAACTGCTTTTTCCAAACTTTTAAAACAAATATTGTTCTTAAAACATGACTGCTGTGTGGCTTGGATTTAAAGCTGCTAAGTATGTATGTTAATCCCATTCAGACTGATATGTTAGTAGAGAAATTTATGAGTCTCACTGATTTTTGACAGCATTTTAACTTTTCTTTGTCCAGTCTAGTGCAGGAGTTCCTTAGCAGGGAGACAGAATATTATTTTTGTGTGGATAGCATTGGATAAAAATATAATGAGGCTTAAGTGTGTAAAGTAGATATGAAAGTTATTTATTCCAAAAGAGCAGACTAAATGCCTTTTCTCTGGATGCCTATCTCAAACCATAGATTAAAATTTTGCTGCCATGAAAGAAAGAACTAGAGAATGCTCTCACCCACACTTTCACATATATTATGTTTTAAGCAGATGAAAAACAATTGCATTCAGCTATTTCTTCATACATAAAATCATCTTTACATATCTAAGTGAAAGTTATTTTCCTTTTATGTCCCATTATTTTAATTACTCATGCAGTCTGCCATGAAAACTGTGCTTATTAACTATAACATTTTTGTGACTATCTGGTGATTGGAGAATTCTTCTTGGGTTTTTTCTTAATATTCACCAGTGTAAGCTAAAGTCAATTTAAATACGAAGTTTTTCACATGGAGGGGTTTAGATTCTAATTATAGTTTGATGCAAAGGGTGCATTCATTTCAGACTTCTTACTCTATAGGTCATAACCTTAGGATTTGAAATTACTACCCAATTTCAAACACATTTAGAAGCTGAAGGAAGTCTTAACAAGAAGAATGTTTCTATGGATTTTATACATTTAGCAGCTGAGTGAGGGAGTGGAACATTTGTTCTGTCCCCAGAAAAAAGTGGAAGCAGAACTCAATTTCTAAACAACCAGCAGCAGATGGCTTGGTCAGTCCTGCAGACAGCCACAACATTGCTGAATCTTTTCCTGGTGAGGATAGGAAATATGTGTGTTGAATTATACAAGTGAAAAAATAAATACAAATTCTTCTGAAGCAAAGCTTCACTGACTCTGTTTACCACAAAGCCAGTTTGTTACTGTTTCATTTTTAACCTATAGTCAGCAAGTAAATTATTAGCTCCAGTTTATCTTTGGCATCTATCACACTGGACAAACGTTATCATGTTGGATTTTGATAAAGCTGATAATATTTTTGCTGATCTTACATATGACTAGACCAAGCTGGCAGCTGTGCAAACTGCATTTGAGCATGCTGTACCTATATTGTAGCCAAATTTCCCTGTTATGACTTGAGGTCTATTCTGTTTCCAGTATTTCTCACTGCACTGTGCCTCAGCTCTCAAAATATCCAGTTGTAGAAAAATTTCAGTGAAAGGGATCTCTATGGGATTTCTACTGCAGCCACTTAATGCACAACTCACATCAAAGCTCAGTGTATGATTCAACTGAGTTTCACAATCCCTGAGAATGGAAATTCCACACTGTCTCCAAGCAATCCCTTCCAGTCCTTCAGCACTACCAGGGAGAACAGTTTTTAAAATATTTGATTAAAATTTCCTCTGTTGCACCTTCTGACCCTTATCTTTTCCCTGATGCATCTCTCAGATGAGAAGGCTAGAATGCACCCTTGAGGAGGGGAATCTGCAATCAGATTCCCCTTCCTTCAGGAACCCATGTACAGAGTCTCCTCAGATACTCTTAACAGCAGATCCTCCAGTCCTTGATCACCTCAGTGCCTCACCCCTTTTAGATTCTCTCAGGTTTATCACTACCACTTTTTAAAAACCATAGAGTCATAGAACGGTTTGGGTTGGAAGACGGCTTAAAGAACACCTGGTTCCCTGTTGCATGCACGGGGCATAGGCTTGGTTGCTCAGAGCCCCGTCCCACCTGGCCTTAAACCCTTCCAGGGATGGGGCATCCACAACTTCTCTGTTCCACTGCATTACCACCCTCACAGTAAACACACCTTTTTTTTTTCTAATATCTAATATCTACCAACTCCCTTTCAGTCTGAAGCCATTAAAGGTTAGCTGTCTAAAACTAAACCCAGTATTCCACATGCAGCATTGCAAGTTTCCAGCAGTGTCATCATTTGCATCAGTTTTTTGGTCACACTGTTAATACAGCTCAAAATATGTTTAATTTTCATACTGCAAATGTACACTCCTCACTCACTTTTGACTATAGTGAACATCCCTCACTCACAGTTTAATTGTTGTGAGGCACAGTTTTTAATAGGCACTGAACAACTTCTTCCTCGAAGAGAGAATCCTCTTTATTTTCCCCCTTCAAACTAAAGTGACAAAAACAAATTGAAGCACTAACCTAGGCTACTAATCACTTCCAGGGGTTTTAACCTGCGTACTTACAGGGTAGTGTAGTGTTGAAGATGTTATTGCTGCTGCTCTTCTTGTGTCTTGTCTCCACTTTTACAGTCTGTATACCATAACAATAGCATTTATTCACCTGAGGCTGACAGGCTCTGACTTCAGTCTTGTGCTCCCCCATAATTTAACCCTGATTTGGAGGTCTGGTTCACGAGCAAAATTGCAGATAACTGTATTCACCTGAGGAATAGCAACTCCTGTGTTAGAAACCTCAGGTGAGAACTTCTGTTGAGACATTTTACCAGCTAGCTTGTTAGTGAACAAAGTCCTTCTGACTGGTTGTTTCTGCCTTTGAAAAGCATTTTGTGCATGTTCTGCTTTGAAATGTTACATCTGTTAATCAATCAACTTGCTCTCAAGGCCAATTTCACTTGCTGTAAAACAGTGTTGAATTGCAGCAGGGTTCACTATGTTGTTTCCTTTCTACTTTGGTAAGAAATAGCTCCTTGCTACACCCATGGATCAAGTATTTCCTAGAAATCCCATTTCTAGTTCAGTAGGCTGGGCCTTGGTCTCATTTCAGTCACATGGATTTAAAATGTGAGAAAATCCCACAGTTTTTATGACTTTGAGCCTTAACATTCATTAAATCATCTCACTCTATATATTTAGTTGTTTCATGTGAATCGGAATATTTAAAAGGTGTTGAAGCTTCTTGGCAAAGATTGTTCCTTGCATATTTGATTCTTATTAAGGTGATAATAACCGACTCATAATTTCTGTAACTGTCATCCTTTTCAACTTTACAACCATATCTCCAGACAAGTTTCCACTGAGAACTTTACTTTCTGAAACTGCATGTCTAGTGTTTTCCAAGGATTGCTGATGGCCAAATATTAAAGCAAAATGTCTCAGTGTGTCTTCCAAAGAGCTCAGGAGTACTCTCACATTGGTGTTGACATTAGCACAAATCCTAAATTAAGTCTATTTTGAGATTCTAATGAAGGATCAGGATGCATACTATCTTGGAATTTGTATGGATGCAGGGAAATGATAGAGGAAACTAGTCAGCAGTGATTTGTGTAAGAAAGCAGGTACCTAATACAAGAACCATCAGGACCTCTAATGAGGCATATCAGCTACATGCTCATTTCAGCTTTATGTAGGTAACTAATAAATCAAGAAGAAAAATCTTCTGGAAGACCAAGGAAAAAGTGAGACTTGCCCCTTTTTCTGAGGTTCATAGGGTTACAGAGAGGAGAGTTATATCTATTGCATCCAGATGTTTTGAATTAAGTGCTTCTTACTCTGCCATTATGTATCCTTAAATTCTAGCACTACTTACTGCCTACTGACCACTAGCCCGTGGACTCCCATCACATCCTTGCCTTCAATCAGGATATTTTGATGATCCACAAAAGTGGATTTCATCCTTTTGACTTCCTGCAATTAGGAATTTGCTACAGTTATTAATTTGTTGTGGCTAAATGAAAAAATTTCCTCATCCTTCCTTCTCTGAATATAACACTGGTAATTCTAAGATAAAAATTTGATTACAACATAAAAGCAAATGTCTTTTCAAGTAAATTAATATTTATAAACTATCTCCATGAAACTATTTTTCCATTTTTGCTTAGACATATGCATTTTCTTCAGCAGCCACAAGATGGGAGTATTGACCCTTAAAGCGCTCATTTTGTACTTGGGTTTTTCTTCTGTACTCTATTGCTGTGCCATGCAGATACTTAGAGAACATGTTTTGTTCCTTCCTGAACAAGTTCTCTGCAATGAACTAAACTGGAGAGAATTTCTGGGATGTTCAGAGAATGTTGGTCAGCCTTATTCCCAACATTAATCCAGCAGGCAAAGGACATTTGTACATTAAAAGAATTCCTTATGACTAAGAATCACATTTCTCTGATACAAATTTCAGAGTGGTTCTTTTTCAGTTCTGCTCTGATCTGCCACCTTTTCAGATAATGGGCTTCCTTTAGTGCTCTCCCAAGGATAAGGGTTGTGAGGACAGGTGGAGCAACAGATCAAAACACTTCTTTCTGCATTTACAGGTCACCATCTGCAACTTGGAAAGAACACAACTTAGGTGATAAAATGACTGAATCTGAGTAATTTTGGGAATGAGAGCTTATGTTAAGAAAACATTAAGAACAAGAAAATCACAGTTAAATGTTATTATATAGGCATCTGGACCACTACTTGTTCCGCCTTTAGGCTTATTTCTGGAAGGTTTTAGCATGCAGAGATGTCCTCCTATTTATTATGTTGCCCATCGTGCCTAAAAGAAAATGGACCAATTCAAAAGCTTCTGAGCATTGAGGAACATTCAGATATGAATGTTCTTGGCCTGTGCTCAAAGCATTTAAAACATTATCTGTACATAATGTGATCCATACCCCTCTTACATCTGAAACACAGCATCATCCTAGATGTCTTTTATTGTTTTTTTCAAATTTTCAGTCTCCCCTTCTCCTTTGGTTAAAGAGCAAAGTACTTTATAAAGGAGTGTATACGAGGTACTTGGACACCTTGTTACCTGTTAGAGGAGTTTTTACATGTATTTAGAAATCTGTGAACAGCCTTGAAAAAATGTCCTTATGGTTGATCCACCTGGGACAAACAAGACAGAAAATGACGTAACCGTTACTTGCTGCGTACAGGTATTAAAAAAATGTAATCAGACAAAATATAATTTTTGGTTTGTTAATTAGATGTGTGCTATAAACAAGCAATATTCTAATATATTTTCCAAAGAACTTGAGTCCTATTGAAATAATTACAAGAAAGAGTAGGGTTTTTTTCAAAAGCCACTGTAAAATTTTAAACCAAACTGTGGAGTTTAGTGTTTTGTTTGTTTATTTAGTTGGTTTTTTAAGTAACATGCTAAAGTTTCTACTTAGTTATTTTACATTAAAAACTTCTAGAATTTATGCTGGGTTTAAACTAGTTTGTTAACAGTAGGAAACAAGACACTTTGGTTGGTTCAGTTTTTTTCTTTAATAGATCATGTGAGTAGAAAACAGTTTAGCCATTACACTTTGCCTTGGTAAATGCCATCTTTTCACGGTTTCACATCTGTATACCTAGCTACAAATAATTAGTCAGCTTTGGTCTGCATTTTAACAAGATGAAAACTTGAATCTTCTTGCTCCTATATTGTGGACACACTGAGAACTTCAGTGCTAATGGTCTTTCTGTGTACACAATAACGAAAACAAAGACTGAACTGACTTGTGGCAAGTAGTAACAAAACTGAAGCAGATATATTCATGCTCTCCTCACATGCCTGTGCCTCCTGCTAAATCTGAAACCTTGTCTTCTGTCACTGTGATCCTGCTAGAAACTTGATATTTTGGCCTCTGCAAGGATAAGAGGAACTTGTCTTAGACATACAAAATTAGCTGAGTAAATATACTTTAGACTTAGACCCACATTTATGGAATTAAAAAAGAAATCTCACCAAGAGGGGAGGAAAAGAAATGCAGCATTTTCATGGCAAATAGCATGATGTTTGGCAGAAGTGACCTTGGAACAGTATGCTTTCTGCCCTCCTTCTCTCGTTGTCTGTTTTTTCCCTGGATGTGTAGTACTATGATAAATGGCTGGCAGTAGGTTTCACAAAAGACTACTTCAGTGCCTCCTGAGTGTGACACTGCAGTTCAGCTGTAGAGTGCCCTTTCAGGCCTTCCCAAGGCCCTCCTCAGCCATCTGGTGCATATTTGTGGAGGAGAGGGATTAATTCCCAGGTGAGAAGCAGACATTGCTCAAGGAGTACAGAAAATTTTAAACTCATTGTTAGTTTGGTTACATCTTGGGAATGCCTTCAGCAAAAGAGCTGGTTTTGCCTTCTTTACCAGTACATTTTAATTGGGGTTTTAAGTTCCTGTCTGTTAAACTGCCTGGTAGGAAGACATATATGAATACTTTTGCTTAAATGAGAACACTTTGGATGTACCTGTAGAAACAGTGAATTAGAAAATATAATATTGGAGATGAGACTTTATTTAAAAATGTTATCTGATTGAAGGAACCACCTCATACTACCAGGCTGTGTTGTGTCTCTAATGACTGCAAGTGGGATTAATGGTTTATACATACAGTAAAATTGAAGGTAAACATGAAAATCATATTCCTATGTGTCCCTAGGCCTGAAAGGCTGAATTCAAGTCTGTTTCAACAGTCTGTGATAAGGTCAAATCCAAAGGAGAATCACAATTTGGTGAGACAGAAGATGCAATTTGATAAGCAATGCCATGTCTGGGGCAGTTAACAGCCATGAGAGGCTTCAATGTGCACCTCATTTTTGAGGGGATTTAATAAGGTGTTTCTAACTGCCTCACATAGGCGACTTTCTACTCGTCTTTTGTGGATTTTATTATAAGCAAAACAATTCCATGCCTGCCTCAGGGCTTATGAGACAATTCAGTAAGGTATTAAATGACTTCCATCTTTGCCTCATATACTAATTAATTAATTTCAAATGCATTGGTAGTCCTAAAGAAACCAACGGTCCTTGTTAGATATAGAGTTCAAAAGGATATTCTGTACTCCTGAGATGTCACACAAAAGTAAGTTATCATATTATTGCAACAACAATATTGATGAGATATATGACTCTTTGCTGTAGTTGGATTTACCTGGTTTTGTTTAGTTATCTCACCATAATTAACTTTAAGTAGTGTTTGGTCAAGGTTCTGTTTTCAGTGTGATGAAGAGTATGTTAGCAAAGCAGCACCACAAAAGTATGAAAGAGAGAGCCATAATAGTGTGAGGAGCTCTAAAGTAATTCAGTTTTTCATCATCAGTGGTGACTAAAAAGTGGCAAAAAAGAATTTTCTCTAAAGGCCTAAAGTCAAGTGGATTAAAATGCTGAAGGCATTTTTAATTCACTAAAGGTTGTAGACAAACAAAAGTATTTCCCATACCTTGTACAAATTCATAAAGTGTTGTGGAAAAGATCTATAATGCATACCTTGTAGAGGTGGAACAGCAACATATCTCTCCTCTATATTTTTTTGTCCTCAGGTTGCAATCTGCATGTAGCTGTACTGCTCAAGGAGCCTGTCTGATGGATTGAGATCCTATGGGCCATGTGCAGCATGGCCTGTTGCCTTTTCACTCCCTGGAATGGCCAAGGCAGAACAAGGAAAGAACAAGGCGAGTTGGGGCTCCAGTGGAACTGAAATTCAATTACATGCCTCCTGTAGACCTAACCTCACTGTAAAAATTGGCCTGACAATTTTACCTTTAATTGTGCCTGTGTGAACTCTCTTTGATGTTAAAGATGGGCTACCCTTATCCACCTTTTTTGTCATACTGTGAGGAAGCCTCACTAAATTGGGTAGCAAGATGCAGACCTTTCAGGAAACCCAGACATGAACAGCTTTCTCCAGCCCTTGAAAGTACATGGGATTGATCTGTTTGCTGTACAATCCCCAAGCCCCAGGCTATGGATAAAATTTCTTAGAAGAGAGGCAAAGTAAATCAATTCTGTTCTGTTGCTGGGGTAAAGTTGGTCAATAGATGATATTTTAAAGCACCTCCATCAACAATTTATGAGATTTATTCAGTTTATGCGAAAGAGCACTCCATAATCATCACTACACAGTGATGGCCCAACAGGGTGTTGCTAACTGGATATCATTTAATAAAAGTTTTTCAAGTGCTCAGCATGCTTTCATCAGAGGGTGATTTTTGTTTTTATCCTTGTTTTGTATGAACGTTAGGAGGTAATCAAGAAGTTATAAAAGTTGATGATTTATGAAGCTTTTGAAGTGGTGGGTGAAATTGTAGGCTAGATATAATGCTTATATTGATCACACTGTTGGTAAAAGCATGATAAGACTGTTGACTAAAAGTACTATTAAAATAAATTTCATGACAGGCTGGTAAATAGAGATCTAGTATTATTTAAACATCTTGATTTTGGTTAATAGTCATGGTCATGGTCAACACTGGACAGTATTGTGTTGATAGGCACATAAACCTCACAAATATTACCCTATTGACACTGTGTTTTCAGAACTGGAAAATTAGTTACATAGTTACCAGTCTCTCCTATACCAGCCCATTATTTTCTTATATTTCCAGCAGTATTCTTGTCTCTTACACTAGTAACCTTTTGAAATTTTTGTTCCATGCCCATGGCTTCACCACAATCTGCTTTTTCAGTAACTTCTCCTGCTTTGTTTATAAGTTTTTTGGGGTTTTTTTATGCAATTCTACTTTTACTTCCTTTTGCTTTTCTCATATTGTGAAATTAATTTGATTATGGTGTTGCTCGTTCCAGTTTAGAAAGCACAAAGGAGAACCAAGTAATAATTCTTATTTTTGCATATGTAATTCCATATCTGTTAATTCCTATTACATATTATCCACAATTTAAAAAGAATTTAAAGAACTTATTTTTAAGTGTTTATCAGTGTCTCTAATTAAGTAATTTTTTAAACCTTTTTTTCTCTGACTACATTTTTATTTCCGTTTCTAGCTACTTGCATTCTGAAGAGTATCAGAATTCACAATTCTCTTCATGAAAATTCAGCCCTCACAAACAATCTAGCAAGCAAACAAATGAACAGCTTCCCCCCAAAGAATCCCCCCAAAATAAACAAAAACAGAGAACAAAATTTTGACCTATTTTTACTTTTCATTTTGACTTTACTTTTACATATCCCTCCTCTAATTTATTTGCACTCCATTTCACTGCATCAAATTGAAGGAGTGGTGTGTTCATATGAATGTCTTTTCAATTTATTAGTTATATAAGTTAATATATGTAAAGGACCCCCAAGTTTGGAAAACAATCCAGTACTATCCATTAGGGCTTTTCAGCTTTCCTCTCTGTGTTTTTAATACACAGAATTTTGTTTCTTTATTTTTCTCATATGGGTGCTGGATGACATTATTCAGATAAAAATACTGGTCTGTATCATTTTGGAATGAGATCTCTGTTTTTTTGCTTCTTTATTTCTCACACATCTGATGTACACATCACAACCTAGTCATGATATGACTAATCTTATTAAGAAAAAATGCAAAATCTGTTTATACTGTGGAATCGTTTTTCAAAGTAAACAAATGTGTGTCATGAAAAACACTGTGCGAGGACCTCATCTGAGAGCACTGCTGCCCTAATCTCATCTGAGGCATGATAGAGATTTCTACAGGCTGTGTTGTGCTTCTCATGAACAGCAATTCCCCTTCAATCTAATCTACACAAGCTGTATATGTTTATATTGTGACCTTTTCACATATAAGTAAATTAAGTAAAATCACTAGAATAAAATCACAGCATGAAAAGGATTCATTTACTCTTTTAAAGTTAGACTTGGTATTTTGATATTCTTCCACAGTCTTCTTTTGACAATAATTTTAGGTTGTATTTTTTTTCAGAAGCATTTCAGAAGCTCACTCACAGATACGAATAAAGCAAAGTTCACTGGTGTTAGTTATTGTCTTCATTATATAACTGAACAAATGTCTTAAAAGTAAAATTGATGAAAAGACACAGTGCAGCTGCTGGAAGTTTTTTTCAAATTAATTTATAATATGTTGCTACCAACAGAAGTTTCCTCATTATTCATACAACCAGAGATATCAAGATTAATATGGCAAAATTTTAGCATGTCAAGAAATGCTGTCAAATCTGTGTGTAGCTTTCAAATCTGTTGAAAATGTGATGGGTTATCTCTGGAGTACTTCTGAAGTTGGGAAATTCTAGGTCATATTGGAAGGATTTTTCAAAACAAGTGTGGTTGTGTCTCTATTGAAAGGTTCAATTCCAAAACCCGTAGAAAACCAGACTGGAGCTCTGCGTTACATACACAGAAATTGTATCATATACTATAACAAGACTAAATTTGTGACTAAAGAGTAACAATAACTTTTATGTCTGTTGCTGATAAACTTTAAATATAGTCTCTCCTGAAGCATATAAACTAGTACAGAACAGAAAAAAGTAAACAATATCAATAAAGAGGGACTAGATTTCCAAGAAAAGTCAGTAAATGTCACTCAAAATAAAAAAACAACTTATTTTTTCAATAATTTATGTTCCTTTAAAATTTGTATTTTACCTACGCTTGCTGAAATTTGACACAGCAGTATAACCATTCCTCTTTTGGTAGTGAAGAAATAATAGTGAGGAGAAATAAAACTTATTAAGACAGTAGGTATTCTAGGGTTTGTTAGGCATATGAATGCAATGTCAGTTAGAGAACAAGAGAGTTGTGAAGTTAAAAAGGAAAAATGTTTAATCCTTGAATTTCTGTGAGACATGCAGTGAAAGACTAACATCAGTAAGACAAAATTGCTGTAGACATTAAATATTAGGGAAAAATTGTGAAACAGAACACAAAGGACTGGGGAGCAACTGGCATAAAAATTACCTTATATCATTTTCACCTATGTGAACTTGGAATGTATGTCTGTATTTATGGAAATTAGATCAGTATGCAATCCTTTGAAAACTCATTTAAGCATTATGAGAATTGTCCATGTTTTCATTCATGATGACATAAGTGATAACAACATTGATAAGCCCAAACTGAAAAAAAAAAAAAGAGAGAGAAAATTATATTATTGTAGAGGTTTTTTTTTTCCCTTGTTATAACATTTAACTGTGTAGTTTCACTAAACTGATGGATCATTTGGCTTGAACTTTACAGGCTGAAGCTAGGGAATTGCACCATTTTCTCTTCATAAAGGTCCTTATTCTCACCTCAACAAACGTGAAAATAATCTTTTGAGGTGTGTTAGAAATTTGGCTATAACTTTTCTGTATTTTTGCACTGGACACTGATCTTTTTTAGCATGGATTCCCACATGATATAAACCAGAACAGCTCTGTTGAAGTCACTGGAGCAAATCAATCAATACTGGCTAAGAATTTTGTCCCCAGTCAGTGTTTTGATGGGAAGGCAGAAAAGAGACTCTTCACTGTCATGTACTGAGAAAAATCATGTGTCTTACTGGCTTAAGCTAAAGACTGCCCTTTGGAAAAAAATATTAAAAAAAAAATCACTGCCTCTTGGCTAAGAAAAGAATTGTGCAAATTTGAGTACAAACAATAGAGCCTTTGAGCTAAGGATATGCAGGCATGAAACTGTTTATTTACAACGAAAAATGACCCACTTCTCTAGGAACATGACCCAATTTAATCTGCTAGGAAAAAAAAATTGAAATGCTTTTTGACCTAAATTTTCTGAAGCAAAAGTTGTGTGGAAAACAGAGAAGTGTCTATATAGTTGGTGAGGCAGCTTCATTTACAGGTCATTTGCTCCATGTGTCAGACAGGATTGTGTTTCTTATAATAGGCTGTGATTAGGATTACCTGAAAACTTCCACAGAGCTTTGATCTGTCATATCACTCTTTTGCAGCTGTCTTAGGGATTCCAGTACCCTGTAAACACTGGTATCACTTAAGTACACTCAGAGTCTCAGGACAGGCTAGGATAACATTTGGTGAGAATGAAGTACCTTTCTCAGACAGATGTGCAGAGGCAGGAAGACCTGATTCTTGAACTGTCAGATCTGAGATAATTTGGTATGATTTTCCTAAGAGATCAGCCTACGATGTCACTGCTTTTAGAAATAGGCAGAAAAATTACCTTTTGATTATTTTAGATGGTCAGTATGGTGGAAATCTCATATGCCTGCTTGGTCTGAAGAAATTTGTGCTCCTTTGTCCATGCAGGAGTCTTTCCTGGGAACAAACCTCCTGACTTTGACCTATTTCTTTTTCTCTACATATCCATGAATGTACTGAATCATCAGAGACAGTCAGAACTGGGTCACTGCAGAAGTATTTATTTATTCAATGGCAAGTTTTTCTGTGTACTTTTCTCAATGTGAATACCAAACCTGAAATTTTAGACAACAACGTACGTGATCTTTGTTATTCAAATCAGGTTGCAGTTTTAATTGAAAGACCAGATATATCCATTTCACTTCTTATATAAGTCAAAAGCTGGAATGCTTGTGAATGCTTGATGGTCATTTCTCCCCTGCCTCAACAAAACTGCAAATGCAAAATGACTAATAGCCACTTCATACATTTGGTTTGCAGAATTATGAACAGATCAAATAATTTGGAACAAAGAATGGTATGAGCACTCTATCAAAACCTGGTTTGAGACTGTGACCTTTGGTCACAACTGCAATCAGTAAAATTATTTGAGGTATAAGCCAGTCTTCATCATGTAGATTTCAGTATTTATTCCATAGTTGTTTCTTCTTGTATATGTGCATACAAATATGAGAATGTTCAACAAATATATGCAACATGTAGGAGACAGGATTTTTTAATAAATACTTTTGCTAATTTGTTATTTTGTATATATTTGTATTACCTCTATTTGATACTTTGTATTGCCTCTGGATGGGTAACAAAAAGTTCCAAGTGAACTTGGAAAGAAACTGAAGAATGCTCAGAAGTAAAAAAAGACTGAAGAATATCCCCAAAGTACATGGTGACTAGAGGTGGGTGGACCTTAAAGAATTTTACTGGATCTCAAAAATCCTGCCTTTCTTGGTGATTTACTTTACTATGGGTAATTTTTTTTGGTGTCATAAATCTTCAGCTTTAACTCTCTGATTCAATGGCGGTTATTGCTGGGATTTTTACTGCTATCGTGATAAACAAAATTGTAACCTTTTTTGTTGAATGTGTGTAGTAAAATATGTTTGCCTGCTGGAGAGCAACAGATTTTCAGTCTGCAGAAATCTCAACTTCTCTATTTTAAAAGAGGATACACTGTGGTTCATCCAGCTACTGAAAACAGCTTTATAAAAGTGTATGGATGCAGCTATGTGACATGTACAAGGCCTGAGCTGACCCTTCCTGTTACCCCTACTCAGCTCTATCTATATTGCAGAAACACTAATAAAAGCCATATGAGTCCAGGAGAGTTGGCAGAAGTAGACAGCAGTTATCCCAAGCACAAAAGTGGACAACACAGCAAAATTCTCCCAGCCCAGGTGTGCATATGTCAAAAATAAAAAGGTTTTAGGAATCTCATCATTTCAAATCCATTTCTTTCATTTGCAAAAATATTCAGATACAAAATAATTTTCACTATCTGTCCAATCTGTGCAACTGAAATGCTTGCTTTTTCTGAAGAGATAATTATCTAGCATATCAATTTTGACAATTATTCTCAACAGAGAAATAATTTATCACTTAATTTTTTTTATCTCTTCAGTGAATTGATGTCGGCAATTTTAAGGTACAGGGTTTAACTCCCCTAAACTAAACAGAGGTCTCTAATTAGTGTTTGGAATTATTTGATTGTTTTCTTCACAATACTAATCTACAAGTTTTCCACTTTCATATTTGCCCTTATACTAAGTGTGGAGCTAAGCATTTCTTGTACATCACAGTGACAGATTTACAGCCTTGATTACTCATGGTTGTTGTAGTCATCAACAATAAGCATTTGCATATGAACTTTTCACAACAGACTCATCTTATTTATAAATAGCATGTGGCTAGCCATGGTCTTTTTAATCTTAAACAGGAATTTAGCATTAGAAATTGAAGCTAATTAAGTAAAGATAAGAGTACTGCCACTTGTTATACCGTTGGAAATAAATAATTGAGATTAGTGGCACAAATTAGTGGAGTATTGGATTGTTGAGACTAAGAGAGTTTTTAATTTTTAAAGGAGTACTTTATGGTTTATACAGTATTAGCCAATAGGATATACTTTTTTATTATTGTTTATTTAAAAATAATTCTTGTCTTTATTAGCAGCTGAATTCTTCTTCAAATTCCTCTCTGAAGAATTAATTTAAATGTAACTCCTGCAGGTGAAGCATAGAAGGTTATTTTTAAGAGAAAAAATTGATTTATGCATGTACTAAGTGCTTCTGGAATAGAGTTTGCAGATTCAATCTTACAGTGCTGCACAATTTCTTACAGAGCTGTGATTCAGCCAGTGGCTTAGGAGTAAGGAATGAAATGAAAAATACAAAAAAGGAGACCCTTCTCCCTCCTATATACAAAACATATAAAGTAAATTAACATTTACCCTGTTCTCTAAATCATCTTCTAGAATCTAATATCATCTTTAATAGACATAACAGCATGACTGCTTAATAGCTTTTATTTTCCATGGTTGCTTTAGTGTCATACTTTTTGCCAAATCTCATTTCAGGAGTGCACAAATATCACTGCTGAGTGTGGAAGTATGGTTTCTTACCACAGTTTTCTATTTGGGAACACCAGTGAAGTAGAAGCTGCAGTAGTCTTACAGTCTTCATCTTGCCCAATTTGTTTCAAGCACTCTGCCCTCCCTCCTACTGAAGGAAACCATGGCTTGCTTTTCTCCACTCGAAATAATCACCTGTCTTCTGGTGATTAATGTAGTTATGCAGATTCTGTCCTGCTTGTTTTTGGAGCTTCAGCCTCTCTGAGCTTTTAATCACCAAATCCGTTGCTCATAACTTTTTTCAGGCAGAGGTTTGCTACCTCCAACATGGGTGGTATATTCTGAGCAGTGCACCCCCTGAGTAAGGGGTGCACCACCTGCAGCCCATGATCAATTCTGATGCAGCTGTACATCCCAAATTCAGCTTGTTCGTGTTCATTTTCTGAAAGTACTCCTTCCACTTCCAATGACTAGCTTCATTCCATACCCTTGTCCAAAGCTTTTCCTCTCCAAAACTGTTTTTTGCCAAATCCTGGTTCCAGTACAGAGCACACAAAATCAACAGTTCTGACCAATGTTTACTGGGGAGGAAATGGGATCTTTTCCTCAGTTTCCATCTGGGAGAAGAGGTGCTCTAGGCCTAAGAAATTTCCTTCATCCTTTGATGACCCTACCAGCAGGTTATGTATTCTGCAGCTGCCCTGCTCAGAGAAAAAACCCAAACATTTTATTTTAATAAAATATCTTCCTCCTTTCCAGTCAGCCTCACTAGCATCCTACAGTTCTTTTTGCTTTTGGCAGCTCTCCCAGAACTCTGGGCTGAAGGCAGAAAGAAACCACACTGATTCTGTGGTTTCTAGAAGAGACTAAGGCTCCTTATTACATATTTCATGCAGCTGTGCTTTCTTGGCCATCTCTCTCACTTCCCCAGTTAAATCCCAGTCTTTTCTTCTCCATTAGCACATATGGTTTTCTAAGATGATCAGGTCAATGACTCATTGTACACACTTGTTAAACGGGATCATTTTGAAGATGCTTTGCAGTGGAGTGATCTGGTTCAGTTTGAGTATATTGCAATACCAAATTGCTAGTCTTGAAATTGGAAAGAATAGATGCTTTTATCTCATGTCTCCTTTCATATTGGTAGGCAGCTTTTCATGCTAAAATACGCTAATTTTTCAATATCCAAAATGTATTAATCACCATTAAATACCTTTAAATATGTTTGCTTCTTTCAGGGTTCTGTTAAGGAGGTTACGGAAATATAGATGTAATCTCTGTGACTGCATATGTGTGTGAATCTATGTATTTCCATACATATGTACACAGGGAAAACACTTCTGCTTTAACGTATTTTTTTCAAGATACATGATGACAATAATTCACAACCAATGATTGCAGTATAAATTCCAAGAAAGACCTTAAATTGCTATTAAAATATGTATTGGATAGACAGATAATACATACATACACACACACACATACATATAATGCATTTTTTGAAGACGGGTAATCCAAATTTTATTTGTATTGTAAGGGAAAGAAAAAGATGTTAAATATGTCCATTTACATTGCAATGATTCCACATCTCTAAGTAAAATTTTCTAGAAAATAAAACATCTTACAAATACAAGTGTTTAACTTCAGAAATATTTTGGAAAAAAAAAATTAGTTGGAAAATACAAAGCTACATTTGAGTTAGAAAAAAAAAGTATATGTTATGGAAGGTTAATGAAAGTAGTTTTAGATTTATATTTTCCTGTGAAAGTCTCTTTCATTTTTTCATAATCACCATGTTTTTACATAAGAAACAAGTGGTAACTCTCCATTTGGAGGTGCTCGGAGAGTTACAGGAACCTGTCACCATGTGAATTCTCAGAGAATTTCCTGGTGCAGTTCTGCAGACTCTATAGAAGTGAAATTTTTCCTTTGTGGTAATTATAAACATGTGTTTTAGGAAGGAGAAGTCACCAGGCTTCATGAATTGAGGAATTATTATTATGACTTAGTGTCACAGGCTTTCATACAAAGATTGAAATGGCTCTCCCTGTCCAGATGGCTGCTCCCATCTCATCTCTACCTTCCAGTCCCTTTTGTGTGCAGGTGTCAGTCCAATTACATTTCCTGACATCTGATAGCTGTGTTTAGCTGTGGTTTCCAGATCACAGATTTTTCAGTGGATACAGTGAAAATGGTAAGGAAGTACAAGCAGCAACTTAATTTATATTAAAAGTTTATGTTCTAGATGTAAGGAAAATACTGGTGCTTTGAATAGTACTGTGTTATGAGAAGCAGGAAACCAAAGAATAATGAAAACAGAGTTTGTAATAGTGAACATGTGGCATAGGTTATTTCTGTACCATAGGGAAGGGACCCTCAGTCATGCTGCAGCAGCAGTTTGAGCAGAGCAGGGTGTTATAAGAAGGCTCCTGGAAAAAATAATAACTGCTGCATTACAGCTCTGATGTTTAGGGTTGGGCAGTGTGAACAATCTTACTAGGTCCGTTACATTTTTTAAGCTCTAGGGTTAAGACCTGAAAGAATGAGCTAAGGACTTCACTGAGTTAACCACCCATCTTGAACTTCTCTTGGAAAAAAAAAAGGTAGAAGGATGCATCTGGGATTTTGCTTCATTTGGTTGACTAATTCTCCCTCTCTTTCATTGACTAATTTGGTGGTCCATCTTTTAACTCCTCCTAGCCACTTATATCTCTTCCTAGCTTCTTATGTGGGCATGGGTCTCATAGTGACTCCTATCTTCACATTTTTTTAAATGCTAAAATTCACTGCAACACGTGGCTACAATATACTTCATCTTCAGGATGTGACACAGCAGCATTCAGCACTGGGTAAAAAGATTGTATGAAAAGGAAGACCACAAATATTTACAGCAAAGCTCTACATTCTTATTTGGTACAGGGTCTCTTGACCCTGTGACACAGCAGGGAAGTCACCCTTCTTCAGATTCAGGCTGCCATTTCTTTGCAGCTGTACTGAAATATGAATTTTTGAAAAGATCGCATGAACTATGGCTGAACTTCTCTTGGCTACTTTGCTGATCAAAATTTTCCTTCATCACAAAACTTTCAATTAAGTTTTGTTTCAGAAATGTCCCACAGTATCAACTAAATGATTGTTGGATCCAGTTGTATGTGTTAACTACATTTGAAGTTCAAGAATGTTACATTTTTAATGAGATGAAATATTCTTATAGCAGAAAGGAAACAAATACCATACTTTCATTTATAGTATGATAGCCTGAAAAAGTTCGGAAGAAATTTTTCTTCCCTTATGTAATTATATAGTTACATTAAAAGGGTGAAAGGGGATTTGATTTCCACTGAAATCTAAGGTGCTAGCCCCTGTAGGAAATATGATGATGACTAGATTAGATGAAGTAGCAGTCTGCGTTAGGATGGAGACACCGATTATTCATAGGTTTTAAGACCCAGAAGGGACCATTATGATAATTTAGTCTGACCTCTTGTATAACATAAGCCTTATAATTTCACACAGTAATTCTTGTGCTGAGCTCCTAACACATTCCTGTGCATTAGTAGAGCAGTCCTAAAGCCTTACTCAGGCACAGAACAGAAAGTGGAAGTCAATAAGACAGAAGAATATTTTAGTCCTTTTCCTATCCCACTGGAAAGAATGATAATTTCACCTGAGTACTTAAGAAAGGGCAGTCAGTAAAGGTTTTAAGAGCACTGGTCCACATTTATATCCTGAAATTTGAATATCATTATATTCCAAATTTTAAACATAGCAGTTTATTTTAAATTGGTGAAGAAAATGATGGAAGATTATAGCTTAGACTAACTGGAAATTACTCATTCTTATTTCTGAAAATTTTTTTTCTGCATCACCTTTAGGCCTACCGAGGCAGCTAGGGCATAGCTGGTTCGTATGGTGATGGAGGAGGCAGTGGGCTCCAAAATTCTTTTCTTTTCTATGTTTCTAAATCTATGTTATCTATTGTTAGTTATAATGCAGTTCAGCCTTCATTGCAATGCTAGAATATGAATGAAGAGTAAAAAGACCATATTCTTGGGTTCAGGTGGATCAGATCAGTGATATTCAGCCAATTTGTGCATAATTGCTTCTGTTTATACTTCTGTACATAATGTCCTTAAAAAGAATTCAGTGAGGAGAGGATGTGGGGAAATCTGTTTTTCTTGTCATCTATCTTAACTGGAGTTTTTTTGTTTGTTGGTTTGGTCGGGTTTTATGCCCCTATGTGTTGTTTTCCCTGGAAAATAAACCTCAGCTGATTGTTTTCTATTTCACTTAACTCTCAGTTTCCTTCCTATTTCTCAGGTGCTTGTGTGCTCTGTGAGTGTGTGTTTTCGGATGTTTGCATCAGGGAAAGTAAGCCTTTTTTTTGCCTGTAATGCTTTTTATTTAAAGTGTATGGAAAATACTACAATGTGTTCACAATGTACCATTTTCTTCAAAATACACACACAGTTGCATTAAAATACTTTTTGACCAATCTACTCACATAGAGATCTCAAAAATGTTCTGACTATGTGACCTCAGATACTAATGCCAGAATAAAGCGCAAAAGAGAAAAAGGAAATATATATGAGTTACATTTTAATTTATTTCTCTGCTTTTTGGGTGGCCACTAGAGTAACTACATCTAACTTGAGGAAAATAGTAGGATTTAATCTGCTGCATCATTGGTTCTGAACATCTTCCTTTTCCTCTGCTGATACACACCTATTTGTCTATGCACCAGGACAGTCTGAACTTTATTCAAACATGAGCAAAATTAAAGAGACATGAGAGATTGACACATGGTCCTGACACAGTCCTGACACTTTTTTGTAAATGTGGATAAATTCTACGCTGTGTGACCAAGCAGGGTCTGCAAACATGACAGCTGAGAGCCATCAGATTTGGAGAGAATGCAAAACTTTAGGCTCTGTGGATGTACCTTTTTTTTTTAGGAAAAGGACTGCTCTCTGAAGCAGGCTTCTCAGCTTGTAAGCTGAGTGCCTCAGGCAGCTTGCCAAGAGAACTTGTGATCATTAACTTCTATAAATTTATTTCCTGAGAAGTCTTGAGCTGTGATCTTGGCCATACTGGAGATATCAGTGATATTAGCCTTCTCTTGATTGCTTTCTCTCCTGGATCATTGCTAAATGCCTTTTTATTTTTGAACAAACAGAGCAAACAATATATATGAATTGTGCCATACATCATAGAATGAACTGAATTCTTCTACTAACTAGACTAAAATTGCACTAGCAGGCACAGAACTGGAAGTAATATAATGAGAATAGGACTTGGGAATAAGACCCAGAAGGATGAGTACTTTCCATTGTTACCCATTATCATGTAATTACCCATTTCAGAACCATTATTTTTTTTTTCATTATTCTTAATTCACAAAAAGCTAAGCACAGAACAAATGCTAACTGCAATTACTCTTGCCAGCTAACATTACAGTGCCTTATCATCAAGATATTATTTCTATTTTTTCTTGATTCTTCTAATTTTACTCTTCCTGATAGAAGTAGCCACAAGGGAAGGCAATCATCCACTTGGTGATGGTATTTATTTATTATTTCCTCAACTGCTATTCTTATCTCTGAAAATAAACTCTATTATGCTTTTTATGTCCAAGAAACATGTCATTTTATTGTTATAACATCATATATTTTTGTCCTTCATTTTGATTTTCAGAAATATATAGAAATTATGTTTGTTCTGGAGCTACCTCAGCCAGCTAACACATATAAGCAACCTACAACACAAGAAATAAAGAAGTCAGAATTCTGCCTTAGTCTTTGCTGACTCTCAAGCACAGAACGAAATGTGAAGGTATTTGTGAAACTGTTCCCTCTCTCTGGATTTAACACGGAAGCATATGAAACCAATGTGCATCTATTACTTGGAACTATAAATAAGTATCATTCTCAGTAGTTTTGCATCCTAGTTCTTCAGCAATGTGTGTATACATAATAGGAAATACATTTGCTTAGAAGAAAAATAACTCCTCATCCTACCACACACAGCCAAACCCTCCCCAAGCACAAGAGAAGGAACACCTAAAACTTAATCTCTAAAAAGGAACCAGGAATCTCTGGTCTGATGCTTTCAGAGTGTAGCAGTTTCATGTTTGCCAATTTTGACCCTTCCTGGTCAACGCACAAATTTGTGATGGTTTCAGTGTTTGTTCCTTTGTGGGATATGACTAGGAGAAAATAAAAAGCACAACAGGCCTAAACTTTAAAAGTTATAAAGATAGTTTATTTACACACACTAAAGAATGAAAGAGAAATAAAGGAAAAAATGAAACTAAAAAAAAAGAAATTTGAACCCTTCAAAAGCCTTCTCCCTTCCCCACAAACTTTTCACTTCCCCACAACAACATAGAGAGACAAAACCATGATTTTCAGTCAGTTTCACCATTTAATCATAATCATTAATCACTTCAGGAGAAGAGTCTCTCTTGATGTTCCATGGATCCCACTGAAAACCTAAAACAGTTCTTTTGTGGGTTCTAAATGCCACAAAAAACAGCCACCTGGTAAAAAACCCTGCTTCCACAGAAGCACATCATCCCTTCCGTCAGCAGTTTCCCAAGCTGCTTATGGGTTATGTGTTAGAATTTTGCATATTAGGGTGTCACCTTTTAAAGATGCACAACTCGAAAGAACAAAGGATTCTTCATTTCAGAGAACAGAGATACCTTCTCACTTCTTCACTAGCACAAAGGACTTATCTCTATCTCTGTTCAAGCATCTCATCAGATCAGTAACACTTAGTCCATCACACACACACCTTTGTTTAAAATCCACACACAAATTTGAAGATCTCCCTAAATGCATATCTTCCCATGATTTGAAGGGATATGTTAGTCTAGTTTCCATGGTTTACATCCAGAGAAGTCCAGTCAGAAATGTCCACTTCCTCAATCCCTCCTTCCAATAATCTTTATCAGTTCTTTCTCTGACTCTGTATCATGCCGTCCCTCTACACGTTAAATCACACTGTCCTTCTTCTCTCTCTCAGGGAAAGGGCTGGCGTTCTGAAAGCTTCGTCTTGCCCAGATCCTCTCTCCTTCGGCTGTGGCTTATGGTGTCAGATTTCAAGGCCGAGCCGAGCAGAGCTGCGAGCAGCCGGGCATTGAGGAATCATAAACGCTTATAAATGTCTCCTGCCCACCCCTGGATTTTCATGGGGTAGGGCCCAGCCCGGGCTCGGGGTGCTCCCGGCGGAAAGGGGCGCGCTGGCTGGGCTCCCCCGCTGGCAGCGGCTCCTGGCCCGGCTGGCCCTGGGGTTCCAGGGGTAGGGAACATTCCCCTTCCCCTGCCGGGAGCCGATGGAGCCCTCGGGTCTCCAGGGCAGGGCCCGGCAGTCCGGAGCCCAGCGGCGCGGGCAGGCCGGGCCGCCTCCCCGCCAGGCCAGCGGAGGAGCGGCAGCGCCGCCCGGCCCGGGGTTACCTGTTCAGCCGGCCACAAGGAAAACGGGAGCTTCTCGGGATCTCCCGATATTTAACCCTGTACGTCCACGGAGACGTTATCTCTTCTTAATTGGTTCTTTTCTGAGCTTCCTGAAATCTGACTTCCTGGTCAAAAACGCCACACAGAGAAGCACAATTATGAGCCAAATAATTTTTCATTTTGTCCTCACTCTTATAATGTGTGCAGGGCTAGCTACCAAAAGGAAATACCAGTGTGCTGAGACAATGAAACTAAGGACAGCCTGTGAGAATATTGTAGATGTTTCAAGGTATTTCCTTCAATTCCTTATAATTAGGCTCCTGCTGACACATTGTCTGTCCTTCAGTGATGCTTCTCACTTTGAAATGAAACAGTCACAATGATCCAAAGGAGCACTGGGCTTGTGAAGGACAAGAAAGGAATCTTTATTTTTTTTATTTTCTCAGATGTCTCTCCCTTACCACCTGAAAGAGCCATCTTCTGTGCACTTGCGTTTTCATTGTATCATGAGTTTACTCAGAAAATTGAGCATAGCAGATGACTGGGGACCTTAAACTGCATGGTGTGAGTTTTATTGAAGGCCAGTCTGGACCATAACACCAAAAGCCAAACAATAAAAAGTGTGATAGCACTGGGAGAGAAAGAAGATATATATATATATATTTATAATGTGTTAAATATAGCTACATTCTGAGGCAAATGTGACCAAAAAATAAAAAAAAAGATTAATTGAAACTGGTCAGTGCAATAATAAGGGAGGGGTGGAAATTTCAGCCTTCAATGATCAGAAAAATTCTAATTTTCCAGAAGTGTAGGTTTTTTTTTTTTTATCCTTTAGATTGATTTAATAATAAAAATTTAAAAGACTGGAAAGAAAAGGAACATGAAAGATGCATAAAATTTCAATGCTATTTTTTTCATGGTTTGTCCAAAGCAGTTTCCTTTTAGTTTAATTACACTTTGAAATCTAAAACTTTGTTAGTAATATAACATTCATATTTAGGCATCATGGATCACTTTCTGTTGGGAAAATGTGAATTTTAAATCATATACTATATTGTAAAAAATCCTAATTTATTTAATGTGTTTTTATCTCTTACAATCATATCAACCCTGATTCAATTAGCTCAGCGGTGACTCCCTAGTTTTACTGCAGTAGGATTTTTCTATTTGGCATATCTGATATGCAGAGGAGTTGCCTCCTGTCATTTCATTCAACGATGGATGGAAATGCTAATTTTCTAGGGAGGAAATCTTTGTCTGCTGTTTCATTAGTAATATGACTCCAAATCATCTTACAGGTGTTTTCCAGTGGTGGGGTTAGACTCCATCTCAATCTGATAAGGAGCTCCTAATAAGAGGAAATTAGGTCAGTACTCACAGAAAAAATTGAGTGCCATATGTCCTGACTCTTCATAATGATCATTAAATCCTAAAAGGATATCTACACAATACATGTAATTTTGAGAAAATAAAGAAAGTCTTCATGAAGCGGTTACAGTTTTCTGAGAGCTAATTAAGATCAAGATATTAGGTACTCTTGTTAATATGAGAAGATTAAAAAAAAAGTGCTGTAAACAGAGAATTCTGCAAACTGATCCCATTTACCAACCTTGATAGCTTTATTTTTATGCATGAACATAACCAAATATGAAACAAATTGGTATATTCTAAAATAGAATTGGGAAAAAAATTATTGTCCCATGTCATTTACTTTCATTCCTCAGTTTATAAACATTTTAGAAAGATTTCCTTCCTTTTTTTAAAAAAAAATACTTTTATTTTTTGATTAGAATTGTCAAAGTCTCACAGATCCTATTTATAAGCAATATGATATAAGCTGTTCGAGCACTGTAAGTCATCCATTATTTCTTATTGTCTAAATCAGAGGAATGAAATATGCCAAATATCTTATCATTTCATATTTGCTTTGTATTTATGAAATTATAAACTACAAATGTAATGACATTGGAGACAATGTGAGATTTTATACCACGTTTTAATTTTACATAGATCTGTGATCAGATCTGTGCCTTTTAGCTGCCTATTTTTGAAAAGAGAATCACTGCTCTATGAAAAAGAGAATCACTATTCTCATGTGACTCACCCTTACCACAGCCAGTGTTCATCCAGTGTGTTTTATGTGATGTTTGTATTACAGTTTAATTTTGAAAGAAGTATTGGAACTCTGTGCTTTGAAACACAATTTCGGTTTGCTCTTTATATGGATAACTACAAAATGGCACTTTATTTCAGCCTAGTAAAAATATATAAAGGAGTAGAAAGAAAGTGAAAAACACACTATTAGGGAAATTCGATTATCCTCCATTCTTCAAAGCAGCACAAAATTGTGCATTGTGGAAATTTTTTTAATATAGGTAAATGTAAAACCCCTATAAGCACTGGGAATATTTTTTCTTTTTAGACTGCGGTGAAGCACCGACTGCAAATGTGTCATAAATGTAACTCAGACATGTAAATGCAAACTGCAAAAGTCAATTGTTTTAGTTTTCAGCAGAGGTAAAATTTACGAACAAAAGCATCAAAAAATTCTAACTATACTATGGAAAATATTGTGTTAACTGTGTTAACACATTTTAGAAAGGTAAAAGTTAATGTAGATGCTTAAATTCAAAGCAAATAACTCAGAAGCACAGGAAAACATGGTAGTTCTCTGAAAGAAAAACCTTCCCTTGATTTAGGAAGACACATTTTGCTGCTACAAAATAAAACATGTATTCTAAAGAAGTATGATGGCACTATTTGTCTTTGATTTATCTTAGTATAAAAAACATTATTCAAAGAGAGATTTATTAACAGAGGTATTGCATTTCCTTGCCCCTAATTAGCTCTAGGGACAAATTAAAGTTTATAGCCTTTAGGAAAGTGCAGTGTATATATAAGTCAGGATGATCCAGTGGTGCCATTACTATTTCTACATAGATCATTACCTCTTGCTAGTTTAGATTCAAATTTTGAAAACATTTTGGTTAGAATTGAGTGTTACACAATTTTTAGAGTTTTTATATTCTCACCACCACTGAAAAATCAAGCAGTTTGATGAGGTCTTGTCCTAGTTTCAGCTAGGGTAAAGCCAATTTCTTCTCAGTAGGTGTTAAAATGCTGTGTTTTGGATTCAGAATGAGAATGGTGCTGATAACACACTGATGTTTGAGTTTTTGCTAAGGCTTGTTTATCCTATCTCAAGGACTTTCCTCCTTTGTCTCATGCTCTGCCACTGAGGAGGTGTGCAAAAAAACTCCAAAAGTCCCAAAACTGTGAAGGAGCATAGGCAAGACAGGTGATTGGAACTGACCAATTGAATATTCCACACCACAGAAGTCATGCCCAGGATATAAACGGGGGGAGTTACCCAGAAGCACAGCAAAAGTGGTTTTGGGAAGGGGGGTCTGGCATGGGTCAGTGGGTGGAGAGCAATGGCATCGTGCATCACCTGTTTGTTTTCTTTTTATTATTATTATTGTTTACCATTATTATTGAATTTTTCTTTAGTATAAATTATTAAACTGTCCTTATTTGAACATTCAAGTTTTTCTTTGATTATCCTCCTCATTTCACCAGGATGCAGGGCAAGAGAAGGAGGTTGACTGAGGGGCTGTGTGGTGTTTCATCTCCAAGCTGGGCTTAAACCATGACAGGTCTTTAGACTTAAAGTGTCAAAATTTAAGTTTGAGGAAACTGGGATTGTATTTTTCATATCCAGGACCCCTGGAAGAGAATTTAGATCTTGATAGTTTTAATCAACAAAAACAAGGATAACTGAAAACTTTTGACTGTGGAGGCCTGGCTTTGCTTCATTCACAGCACTGTCTCTTGTGAATTTGAGAGGCCTAAAGACAGATTGCTATTTCATATGCTTAATTATATATGTGTATAGAGAAGAAAATAATGTATTTCCAGTACTCCAGGAAAGCTATCGATTGCTGTGGAAAAACTCTTGGTAAACCTCAAATTTCTCATAAATTTTGAAATTTTCAGCCTGTGAAGAACTATGAAATGACTATCTCTTTCTAAATAAAACCCTTTTTACTAAAAATGGCAGTAGTATAAAGCATGGTTTATTCCTGTACTGGAGCAGAGAAGCCTGATGATTACAGTATGTGTCTTAGCCAAATAGCTAGACCTGCAGCAGGAGATTTGCGGCTTTAAAAACAGCCACTGCACTGTACGGGAGAAAATGTTATCAATGCTGGTATGTTTATTAAATTCCAAAATTTGTTAAAGAGAACAACAGTAGCGACAAAGCCATCACAGTTAACTGCAAGTATTGCTGTCCGTTCACCTACTGTGTCATATTATTATCATAGAATCATGGAATGGTTTATAGTGGAAGGGATTTAAAAGATCATCTAGTTCCAAACCCACCACTGTGGGCAGGCAGACTTTCCACAAGATCAGGTTTCTCAAAGTTGCATTCCATTTTTCTCTGGTAACCAGTGATAAGACTAAAGGGAACAGCATAAAGCTCTATCAGGGGATGCATAAATTGGATTTTTAGAAAAGGTTACCTTCTTTACCCAGAAGGTCGTTGGGTTCTTGAACAGGCTCCCCAAGGAAGGGGTCAGAGTTCAAGAATTGTTTTCAGGCACATGATGAGAATCTTGAGGTTGTCTTGTGAAGGGTCAGGAGCTGAAGTCAGTGATCCTTGAGGTTCCCTTTCAGCTCAGTATACTCCATGATTCTATGATACAACCTGGCCTTGATCACTCCCAAAAACTGGTTAAGAAGACTTCTTTGGGCCAACTAGTTCCTTCCTCATGGTAAAGAATTTGTTTTTAATATCTAATCTAAAACTACCCTCTTTCAATTAAAAAACATTCTCTCTTGTGCTATCACTACATGTCCCTATTAAAGGTCCCTCTCCAGGTTTTCCTGTAGGACCCTGCTAGGTACTGGGAGCCTGCTATAAGGGGGAACCTTCTCTTTTCCAGGCAGAAAATTCCCAACTCTCTCAGCCTAGCAGAGGTTCTCCAGCCCTCTGATCATCTTCATGGCCTCCTCTGGACCTGTTCTAACAAGTCTGGTTTCTTATTTTGAATGCCACAGCTCTGGATGCAGAGCTCCAGGTGGGTCTCACCAGAGCAGAGCAGAGCAGAGCAGAGCAGAGCAGAGCAGAGCAGAGCACAGCACAGCACAGCACAGCACAGCACAGCAGAGGGGCAGAATCCCCTCCCTCCCCTGCTGCCCACAAGGCTCTGGATGAAGCCCAGGACACGTTTGGCTCTCTGGGCTGTGAGTGCCATGGCCGGGGCATGTCCAGCCCGTCACCCAGCAGCACCCCTGAGTCCTTCTCTCAGATCTGCTCTTGATTCATTCTCCATAAACCCAGCCTGTACTTGTGCCTGGGATTGCCCCAACCCAGGTGCAAGACTTTCACTTGGTGTTGATGAACTTCAGGAGGTTTGCATGGGCCCACCTCTCCAGCCTGCCAAGATTTTCCTGGATGGTGTTCCTTCCCTCCAGTGTGCTAACTCTGCCCCACACAGTTTGGTGTTGTCTGCAGACTTGCAGAGGGTGCACTCAACCCCACCGTCCTTGTCAACAATAAAGTAAAACAGCACCAATCCCAGTACTGACCCTGAGGTAGGTACTTGCTATTGGCCTCCACTTGGGCATCAGGCCACATCTCTTTGAGTGCAAACACCCATCCAATTCCATTTCTATGATGTCCATCCATCAAATCCATTCCCTCCAGTTTAGAGACAAGGACGTTGTGTGGGACAGTGTCAAATACACAAGTGCAACTAGACGATGTCTTTTCCCTTGCCTATTAAAGCCACAACCTCGTCATAGAAGGCCACCACATTTATCAGGCGTGATTTACCTTTTAGTGAAGTCATGCTGGCTGTCACTAATCGCCTCCTTATATTCCATGTGCCTTAGCAGAGTCTCCTGGAGTATCTGCTCCATGATCTTGCTTGCATCTGGGGTGACACTGACCTGTAGTTCCCCATGACTGTCTTTTTTGAAAAGATGAACTTTTTCTGACTGTGAGCAATTCTTGTACTTTGGCATATACTAATGTGAGCTACAGCTTCTGCAGTGGATTTGAACTTAATCTTCATGTTGCATCTCTATTGTAATGCCATGACTAATTTAAAAAAAAATGCTTTTGAGCATGGCTGTCTTTTGAGCATGGCTTTCACAATAGGGTGGGCAGCCAGATAACGGAAACACTTCAGTGCTGGATTTTTATGGCTTATATCTGGAAGGGAAAATGGCTAAAAGCATTAGTCTCTTTGCTATTCAGAGTTTTGACTGCTTTAGCTAGGGGGGTTGGATTCATGATCCATTTACTGTTTCCTGTCCAGCATCTAGTTGGTGCATTATGTTCCATGTCTCATTTCATTAGCTGAGCCCTACATGATGTCAATTGAGAAAAGCAGTAGCTGTACATTATAAAATCCTTGTAATGGTATGACAATGACAGTATTATAGTGATCTTTTCCTTGGTTCCAATGTACATTTTACCATTAAATTTCATTCCTTCGGCTCAGATGCAGTGATAGAAAGAAATTCAGCTATACCCCAGCAGGAGTTGTAAAATTTTCCTTGAAATGTTACATAAGGGAACACTTGATAGATGGAAAATACTGATATTGCTTTCAGTTCACCAAATGTAGAATAGTAATCTTGGTAACAAGCCTGACAACATCATAGATACTCACTTTCCTTTGGGAAAAGAAAAAAAAGAGGTGGGGGGATGGGAAGGGAAAACAAACATCTTCATAAAGTAAAAATTATAAATTGTCAGAATGCATTTTTATTTAACCCTTAAGTCAGAGAGAAAGAATTTTGATGAGGGTAAATTCAAGGAAGTCTTATGAAAGATGTGATTACATCTGGATTTGGAAAAATTAGTGCAATGCAATTGATAAGATTTAGAAGTAGGAAGGCAGTGTCTGTTTTGCAAGAATGGGTGCTCTTTCCCAGTTGGATTGTATTGAGACAGTGTTTTTACTTACAACATATTTCATGACCAGGTTTATGTAAATATATGTAAGATGGGCATTTGTTGTACCAAGTAATAATTCTTTGACTTAATACCTGCTTTCAACAATCACAAAAAAAGAAAAAAAAATTAAACAAAGCTGAAAGAGCAGAGAGAGTAATTGGGACCAAGTCTTCATGTCTGTCTGTCACCGGCTATGCCCAGAGTACCCATTTCCATATGCTGATCTTGTATGGGTGAAATGAGACTGTAGATAGGACTGCTGGGCAGCTGTGACACTGTCTATGGAGATGTACTTGAAGATGTACCTCATGAGACACCGCAGCTACAGTTGCATTTTTTACTAACCTAATCCAAACCTCAGTGAGATCTACTAGGGACAGAGTATGGCAATATTTGCTCAGAGCTAAAAAAAGTTCCATTCTGAAAGGCTAGCTTCAATTCCCTGCAGTATTTTGTCAGTCCTTTATCTCAGAAACTGGTATTATCTAGATTCATGTGCACAAAGTAAAGGTTTTGCTCCAAGTAAGGCCTGTGGGACACGTGTGTATGTGTGTGTGTGTGATGCTGCGCCGGGGCCTTGCAGCCGGCCCAGGCACCGCGCCCAGAGCGGGACACGTCTCCCGAGCCGGCGACGGCAGACGCGGCTCAGAGCGCTTTGCTCTACGGCACCAAGGTCTTTAGACCTGGGGGGCAAGGAACGAGAGGGAGGTCCTGTGTTTGTGATCCACAAGGGTTTGTTCTCCTGAGCAGCCAGGGACAGGCTGGACACCGAGCACAGTGCGCAGCAGCTTAACAACGGGGCAGGGCCAAGGGGCAGGGAACAAATTCTGACCAGCTGGGAGAGGATGTGGGGGAGAACAAGGAGGAGTTTCATACTCTAGGAATCAATGGGAAAACAGTGGGAAGAAGACAAGTCACATGGACCAATGGGGCATCGTGGATTGGGGGAATTAGGTTTCGACAGGGATTGGTCCAGGGAAAGGCTGACTCAGAACATTCAGGAAAAAGGGTTTGGGGTGGGTACAAGTGACAGCTCAGGGAGTGAAAACAACCTTCAGGACAAAAGCATAAAGACAGAGAAATAGATACAGAATGGTCCACTAACCATAAAACTCAAACAAACTACAATATGTGTATCTGTATAGTTCTCACTTTATGAAAAGAAACCAAACATTTCTTGAGAAATTAACAGTGAAGTGCACAGCTAGGAGAAGGAGACACTTTGGGAGCAGCTGTCTGAAGAAAACTGGACTACACAGTGTTAAATGCCCAATGTCCTGTATAAAACAGGATAAATGCATCTTGTGTTTTTATAAAATGCTGTGATACGAAAATATTTTTGCAGACATCACAACAAGGCTTGCTTACTTTATGGTATCATTGGTGATAAAAACCTATGTATTCCTAATGAGTTCACCCCACAAAAACTACTCGTGAAAACCTTTTAATATGTCACATTTTTCAGTGTTTTTTATTTGAAAAAGGAATGGAGTTTCTCTTGTCTCCAAACAGATTAGATGCACACAATCATTCATTTCTTTTTTCCTTCCACATAGTTTACTGTATTGATAACTCAGTACAGATTTCCATGATTACTGGAATACAAAATCTTTTCTCCAGTTTTCTCACTTCATGGCACGACAGTTTTTAGTTTTGCTGCTGTTGATCTGCCCTAATCTGCCCATGTTAAATCCCTGATTCTTTACACAAATATCACAGTCTTTTTTATGTCTGGACTGGAGCTCCTGAGAATCACAGAAGTAGCTGAAATTATTCTATACCACTGGGTACTTTACTAACCCTTGAGGCTGCCAAAAGAAATTGGAGAACTATACTTCTGCTAGGGTCTTTAGCTATTTTCTTATGATATTAGTAGTCATCCAGAAGCAGACTATTACAAAAGGTAAACTCCTAATGTCAGAAAAGATTCCACAGGTTTTCCAGGAAGGTATTAAATACAGACAAGAAATGAAAAATTGTTGAGGATAGTCTTGAAGATCCTGAAAACTGTGAAATTGCTATTACTATATCATTCATTCCTAGAGAATCTTTAAACCTGGAAAAGAAAATGTGTTTATATTTCAGAATATATTGTCAATGTATTATTTGTTAAAAGAGGTTATGCATTTCTCCCTTCCAGATTTTCCCTATGTATTTATTAAGAAAATATCCTTAACTGTGTAGTATTTTGTAAAAATAGTGGACAAATGAAGATTTAAGAACAGTTAGTTGCCTTGTTGCCATGGTTACCAAGAGTAATTGACACTGATTGCTGAATACAGTAAAATAGAAACAGAATGTACCATTTTAAAGAGGGTGCATATAGAACATTTAGAAGCAAATTAACACTCAAGAAAAGAACAATAGCACAATATATTTTCAGCTGAGTTCCCTAGTTGATACAGTTTTGTGCACAAAGCATATATTAAATGTGGGAGTGTGATGAAAAAAAATGCTTCCATCATTTGGAAGTGGTTTTAAATATCTCTTCAGTTCTGTAGATGGAAGTGTGTGTGTATGTGTCTGTGTGAATGTGCAGACATGAATATCTGTTGTAGGGCAGCAGACAAATAGTGTCCTTTATTCCAGATACTGATAATAGCATACAATTTCATCTATACTGTGTGTGGTAAAATGCTTAGTTATTATTCTAGATTATAGACAATTTAGGAAGTCAGGTTGTCTGTTTCCAGAGTTCTGCTCCATGCTGTAATTTCAGATGAAACTCTCAAATAAGGTATGTTACTTAGGATAATAGAAACAAACAAATGAGGAGTTTTATGCCTTCACACACAATGAATTTGAATATCATGAGAAACAGACTTATGATTTAAGCAATGAGAACAGAGAATATCTGAACACTTAGCTCTGGCAAATCTGATTTTTTTAAAAAACAACACTGTGTTTCACCTCTAGACTTTATGCATAATAATACAAGTTAAAGTTGATTGTCCTTTAAGGTTAGGATATAGACAGGTACAATGAACTTACAGCTCATTTATCCATGATTTTCTTCTTCTAGAAAAGGTTTTGTAAGAGACAATTAGCACCCTAAGCTGGAATGTAGGAAATGGTCAGATTGTTTAATACTCTGTTAGTGCAGAAGGTGGATTTCTACTGCACTGCATAAACTGTTAATTACCTTGCAACATTTACAGGCTACAAAGAAATATTATATACAATGACTTTCACTTAGGAAATTGAGGGAGATTTTTTAAGTACACGTGATGGATTTGAGACACTGAATACCATCATTTTCATAAATCTCAGGTCCCCTAAGGTTATTTTTTTAAAGCTTGCTGTTTACTGGGCAGTTTTCAAAATCGGTTTCTTGCTTGGGTGCCCAAAATTGGGCTACATCATTAGCAGATATAAAAGTAAAATGCTCAGAGTTCTATTGAACCACAAGCATAATCTAATTTAATATTGAACTGCACTGTTTTCTCTTGGTAACTCACGCATGCAATTTAGTCAGCAACCAGTTTAAAATGTTGTCTTGGCAAAATATTTAAAGTGCTCAATAACAAAGCTGGAAAAATTTTCTTTTCAGTAAAAATCAGCCACTTGAAGCAAAAAAAAAAAACCAGTCTGGATGCAACTTGACATTAGGAAAAAAGAAAGATTTCACGAAACCCCAGGACTTTCTCATGAGATCCCAGTAAAATGACTAGAAGAATTGAAATGATGAATTATTGTGTCAGTGAATAAGAAATAATGATCATTAAGACACCTCTATGGTAACAATCTTGATTTACAGTAGCAACATTTTCAGGGGGCTGAGTCAAAACTCTCTTATACATACATAGATTTTTGTGATCAAAGCCTTCCCAAACTTTGGAATTCTAATTCTTTGCTTTGTTTCTTCCAGCTTTCACTAGAATTCTATCATTTCTCAGAATTCAGGTGACTCTACTCACATATTTCTTTATGCAACAATATGGAGTAGGAGACATCACAGCAGTGTATATTTATCCATTTTAGGCTGGGATCAAAGGAACATCTTTTGAAAGTTAGGGAAAGGGATGGATGGACTAGTTTTGCCTGTAAACTAGCCCAATGAATTCAGAAGCAGGAAAGCACCTGATGATGCCTCAGCATCGAGCTACTTAGATAAGTAAATACTAGTAGAATGCCAGTGCTTTCTACAGCATGTTGTTCTAGGCAAGTGGTACCTGAATAAGAAAGACAAGATTAGAGTGAGCCCTCTGTATAACTAGAAGGAGAGGATTTCCTAGACTTATTTTTTGCGAGCAGAAGAACTACTTCAGCTCCTGGGGTTAAGGAACTGAAGTGATAATCCTCTACCTCTCCTTCTGTTCCAATTAACTGTGATGCTTTCACTCTCATTGTTCCACTACTTCTGTCACCCAGAGATCTGGGATTTACTTCATGTAAACTGACGTTTACTTCTGGCTAAAATAATATTGGGGTAGCTATATATTTCAATATCCTAATGACTGACATAATCTTGAAGAAGTGAGGAGAGCTGGCTTGAGGTGCTAGCCACTGATGCAAACACTCTGGACCCTGTTTCTCTGCAGAGGGAAGCTGAGCAAGAAACCATCCCCATCAGCTGCTACTGCCTCTCACTAATCCCCTCAGGGTACTTCTATGCTTTCAGTCATACATGATTGCAATGTTTGCTGTGTGTGAAAATGCACATCAGCTAGGTTTAGAGGTTGAAAACATACCCCAGAAGCAGAGTAAATAAGCTTAGCAAGGGTGTTCTCTGTATCTGCTCAGGGCTTGTAACTGAGGGCTGTATCTACACAGCAGTAACCCTTTTCTGTGTCCCTGATCAGGGGTGTTATCAATAGCTCTTGTGCACAGACAGGGTGAATTGAATTGCTGCTGTGACAGCTGCATAGACAGATCCTGAGCTTTTAAGGGGGCTTCATGGTCCTATTCTGAAATTGTGAGTTTGAGTTTTCTTGTTTTCTTTAATACATACACCAGCCCCTCCCCTTTAATATTTCCTAATACTCCAATGTCACAAAATCACATTTGTATATGATGATGCCTGATTGTAAAACTAAAAAGTGGTATTTTTAGTCTTTAAAAGACAGTCTGCCCTGTAGGTAAATCTGCAGGAAGCATTTCTGTTGCAGTGACTGTTTCACAACAGATAGCAAAGTATTATCCGCAGGTTTAATTTTAGGATTGCTTTTAGTTTTGTTCCAAGGATGCCTAATAAGAAAGGTCAAGGTATCATCAAAGCATAGACAGATTTTTGCTGAATGACATAAAACTGTCAGAGATGCTGAGCTTTGATGTTCCATTAAGTGATCGATGTGGATTACTGACTTTTGGCTAAATGCTGCTCAACTCCATAAGGTCAATATTTGTTAGTTCATTGGTAGAATAATTAATCAATCAATACAGGATGCTTGAAGTCAGGAAAAAAATATTGCCAAGACTGAATGTCTGGCATTAGGATCTCAAATTATTTCATAATGTCTTTGGAGTGTTATTAACTCCCTGTTTACAGAATTTATTTGTAACCATCACATTTCTAGTGGAAGGAAGAAAAAAAAAGTGAAGCAAAGAGCACTTGTAACCTTGAGCTGCAGGAAGGAAATACCTCTAACAAGCAGAGTGCATCATCATTAGTTTGTCCCTTTCACATCATCACACTCAGCTTGGAAAAATAATTGCATGCAATTTTTCTATTTTACAGTTGGGCCACATGACACAATGTTCTTTCTTTAGAGCTCCTACTCCAGTTCTCCCATCTTGTCTTTTTTGTAGTCTTTAGCACTGCCAGTAGCCTCTCACATGTCTCCACTGGAAGCTTTTACAGTACTACATTTACAGTGCCTTCCATGACAAGGCTCTGAACCATCAAGCAGAACTTTTAGAACACAGACTGCTGCAGTAATACTAATGAATATAGATAAAAGGCATCAATAAGTAGCCTGGGAATTTTCCAGATATAATAGCTTTAAACATCACAGTTCTATTAGAGTTTATAGTCTAATGCACCTGACATTGATTTGAACTTGCATGTCAAAAAATGTGCATAGACTTCTTGGCTAGAATGCTAAGATGAGCACTTCTTTGCACACTTCATATGTCCAGAATGTTTTCAGACTCTGAAAGGAGGTATTGAAAGAAGGAATTCTTTCGTAGAGACTTACAGAAGGCATTTTAATGAGTACTTTGAATAGTTTAAAAGCAAGTTCCTTCTTTATGTGCCTTGTTTTTGTACATGTACAAATAAAATAATTGCCAATAATTGAGGGCGCACTCAATTGTGAGATTCCAAATGTCTTGAAAATTTAGGAAATTACATGATGAATGTTTGAAGAATAAATAGTTGACACTCCTCATTAAGAACAGAGTTTTTTTCTCTTTGCCAAAGGTAAATATCAAACACAAATTAGTTAATATCAAAACTACTTAGTACAAGTGGGAAAAGGAGTTTCAGTAGAGAGACTAGTTTTGCTAGGATCAGTCACTCAGAACTTGGAACACACAGAGAACAGCTTCATGGTGTTTGTTTTCAGGAGTGAAAGACAGCATATTTTGTCAGACTCGCATGCCAGCTGGCTTGCAAATTCTAGACCTTCATAAGGGCATCTCCTTGACTTTGGTTCTTAACTAGGCCATGCTCTGGCTTTATGTAATTCCCTCAGTCATGCGATGTGGTAGAAAGGTTCTGCAAGGGCGAGGTGAGCACTGCTGTGCTGTAGTCTGTTCCTTGTCATCTGACTGAGATTGTTCAGAGAAATTGTCATAGTTTGGAAGGACAGGTATCTGTCAGGGAAAACTGAATTTTCCCTTGGAATGGAGAATGTAAACTCCCTTCTCTCCAAATTATTATAAATTTTGCAATTATGAGATTTCAGGCAAAAATGTGGGAATAGGAATAACAGTTCTTTGCTAGGAATATTAAAAAAACAAATCTAGTGATACAAAAAAACAAACAAGCAAACAAAGTCCTAGAAAACCCTGACAGAATCAGGAATATGACCTGACACCCTGTTGGCCAGGGTGTTGGAAGCAGCCCAAATAAGTCCTTCTGGAGTGACAGATGTGGTTGTGTTGGAGTAGAGATGATCCTGTAGACAGGGTTGAGGGGTGGTGAGATGAGTCCAGTCTTCCTCTGGGAATCCAGTGGAAAACCAGGATGCCTGGGGTCTCTAGGTCTCCTTTTTTATCTGGGTAGAGAATGGTTGGCTCCTCCCCACTGGGCAGAGCATCTCACAATGGGATGGTGTAATGTGTCATCATTGGTGAGCCTGAATGACCCATTAACAGAAGATATCCCCCAGAGGGTGGAAAGTTGATGAAAGCGATAAGAAACACTGCCCCACCTGGTTTTAACAGCTGGCCCATTACCGGAAGGCATGCTCCCTGCTCCTCCCAGAGTTACAAGAGATAAAGAAAAAAGAAACCATCTCCCAACTGCTTTCTATAGATGAAATAGAGTACACTTTTTTTTGTTTGGTTACATAACCCAAGACAGAAACTGAGGCTGCACCATGTAGTACACGTGAGAAATTATTAAGCCCTTTAGACCCCACTAATTGTCACTTATTGTGACAGCAACAGTACAGACCTTTTCCTCCATTTTAGCAGTGGGGAATGGAAGCACTAAGAGCCTACATATCTGAAATTTAGAGCAGGGTGGAAAACTACATCCAGATCTACCAACCCATGGATTTATTTTGAATCAAGTGAAAATGCATAAACCTCTTTGTGCTTTATTAATATTATCAGAAGTATGATAAACTCCTATAAGAATTTTTCTTCAAAGGTTATGACAGTTATGTCAAACATTTTTTCACACAGTTATCTTAAAATGATGTATTTTTGGGGTGTTGGTAATTGGTAACTATATAATTTGATTGGTTTTTTAGAGATATTTTGTTGCAGGAATAATGATTTGGGGTTTACTATGATGGAGCACAGAAAAGACAGAGCTTTTCTCTCATGCTTTTGGTTAGTTTGAAGGTTTTATAAAAGCAATCTAACACCATAAATTACAAGAAAGTTCTCTTACATAACTTCTGTGAAATTTTTACAGTTTGACTCTTTCATATATTATCTGAATGGTTTATTGCTTTCCGTTTGTCTGTGTAGAATTAGAAAAAATGTACTTCACGCATTTCAAGTCCTGTAATAACATCATAGTTCCATTTGCCTTGCAGTACCATCTACTCATTCAAATTGAGATGACTGTAGGTGTCAGATGGTGTGATCTTTGTAGAAGGGAGAAAGAGCACTTCAGTGAAGTTTCCTATGGACTGTATTTCCCTGGATTGTACTGGGTTACTGTGCCACAGCTTGTTATACCGCATTGCAACTAACATGTCATGACAGAAATAAGTCAGTAAGGATACTAGGCACCACAACACTTAGCTCTGGCAAGTGCATCCAAAACTGAAAATGAAATGACACTGAAATAGATATTGTATCTCAGTTTCTGTAGATTCCTTTTCACCAATAGTTTTCATACAATGACTCTAGAATTTTATGCTAACAAAAGGCTGTCATAACCCAAACTCTGTTTCCAGGTAGAGGTTAAGCATATCTTTGAAATGGGAAGACCTGCCCTGCTTGAGAAACAGTTACTCTGAAAGTCAGAATTCTGAAAAAAGTTTTTTCCCTAGTATGAGTCTTCAAAAACCTCTCTAAACTTACACTTTATTATGATCCCTGTTGCACTCCATCACGTTGCAAATATCTTGGTATGTTGCTGTAGGACACAAACAAAAGACGAAAGACTCTAAATATTCCAGAAGGCAAAGCACATAAAAAATCTTTAATTGTCTAATTTTATAAAGTGTTCCGATACAGACGTAACATGATTGGTGAACAGGAATGACACCTCCCCAGTTCCATTGGTAAACCAGAGAAACAGCCAAAATATTTCTCTCTGAGAACCAGAAAGGCAAAACAACACCTGGAGAGAGATTGTTTTGGGAAAGGATTGTTGTTTGCCAAGATTGTTTTGGGAAGAAGCTTTCCTAGGAAGCTTTTCCCTTGGGAAAGGAGTTAGCAACTACCAGCAGGCTAAAATCTCTCAGGCCCAAAAATATCAGGCCCACATCAGTATTGGGTTCTATACAGGAAGACATATAATATATTTTGACTCAGCGTAAGTGACCCGAAATTTGAAAATGTTAGAAAGAAAGCTGGAAGTTCTGTAAAAGCTACTTTCAATGACAATCAATAAAAATTTATTTTGATTCTGATGAGGCTGTAAGTTATATAGTCTAATAACCTTTTCTATCAGGAGATACTGGAGAACTTCCCGAAGGACAAATTGTCATTGTCTCTGTTTTATAGAAAAGGACAAAAATGGATCAATTTGTTCAGAGTGACCCAAGGCTAGACCATGGATAATGTCATCATAGAGCTGAATAAATACTACTTAGTCTGCTCCACGGGGTACGCTTTCTATGGTTTCTAATGAAGACACTTTCTTAGGAATTACACATAGCCAACATGTACTCAAATGCCACATTAAAACTGGCTGCCTATAATTTTCTTCTTTTTATAATCTTCTTTTTTTTCAAGGAAGAATCTCTCCCTAAAATTATGATAGTGCTAAAATATTGTACAGTTCTAAAAATTTTAGCTATTGGAATAACCTTTTTTTGAAAAATTTTGTATGGATGAAGGTCTTGACATTAGTAATTTGCTTATTTTTTCTTTTTGAAAGCATTTACTTCAGAGGCAAATTAACATATCTTCTTTCTGGGAATAGAGTTCTAAATCTATTTCTTTCCTGACAGTGGGTCAGAAATACAAGCCAAGAAAAACCTCCAAGAAATTATCAGTCTTCTCTACTTATCCATCTTATTTTATGTTTGATTACATTAAGAGAACACATATATTATTTACCACTATTTAAATGCGAGTTTTGTCTTGAAGCCTGTCAGCATGAGTAGCACTCAAGAAAAAACTCAAGAAAATCAACAAACGATAGGAAGAGTTCTTACAAATTGAATTAGCAGATGTCTCAGAGGTTTTATTCAGTAGCCTGTCTGGATGGTATCTGTGGTTCATATCCAGATGCATCTTCATAAGGACATTGATAGTGATGTTTCAAAGTAGGGTGGTCAGCAGCTAAATTCTAAGGTTGCCAATACAGCAGAACAGGAATATCAAAGAATGCTGTGGGCATGACTTTTTTTCTGGATTAGAGGAAAGTCCTGTGAAGTTTCTTTTATAGCAGGTAGCAGGGCAGAACTAGGCATTTTGAAGTTAAGTACATGTCTATTGTATTCCTCAGTAAATTGGCATATATTTTCACGTATTTTTAATGGGCAGATACAGAAGATTTGCAGGAAATCTGATGGCATACACATTTGCTAGTATCCATTATACCCAACTAGGAAATGCTGCAATTGTAGAAAGGGTAGCTAGCCTGTATATTATGAATTCTGGTGGGAGGCACTAAACATAAAAGTGTTCTTTGACTGCCTGAGGGCAGTCTTAAGTGCTAGGCTTTTGATCTTGGTGACAGTTTTAAAACCCTTAAGCAAACCAGAACTAGGAATAAAAAAACTGACAGCTGTGGTTCACCTCTCTCTGTCTCTCTTTGCCTTCCTATTATCCTAAACCCTTGAAGATCTCTGGAGAGAGGCACAGCTCATACTGCATGTATGAAACAGCACTCATCATGTGTCTCCTGGAAGTGCACTATATATGTCTTTTTTACTTCTCTCAGGTTATTGAGACGACTAAGAGGTATGACCCTAAAGATACGAACACATTACTGAGAGAGCTAAGGTGGTTCAAGTTTATAGTGTATATGGTATCCTTATGTCTTCATGAATATTGACATCTTCTTGCTATATTATAGTATTCAGGCAGTCTGCAATTTATGGTATAAGTAAACTGAACTGTGAAGTCAATTAACTACTTTGTGGGGGAAAAAAATAAAGCTCTTGATAAGAACAGGGAAGGCTTACAGACCACATAAATAAAAATATAATTTTATGATACAATAGTTATTACATGTTTAGAAAGTTTCATGTTACAGTTGGTGAATGAAAGCAGATAAAATCTGAACATGTCAGGCAAATGGTAAGTTTATTCTGGCTATAGATGCTGTTGCTTTAATTACAACATTCATCATCACTGTAGGAAAAAGCCAAAATCTCTAAGTGTAGGTATACATACACTCAGATTTTATGTGCAAACACAAATGTCTGCTTTTTACCAATGCAGCCATGTAATTGTAATTTTTGCAGGTATAGTTGGAAAGATATTTTCAAAATATGGTTACAACATCTACTACAACACAAGCTATTAAGATCTTTTATGGAAACTCTAATGCCACCTATACAAATTCTTTATCACAATCAGTTCTGCTGAATAGCTACATGGGGAATTGTAAAGACAGAAGATGAGCCATTTCACTGATGGCCTTGGAGGACATTGTAATGATCTATTGTCTGAGATTGTCAGTGCTGTGGCTTCTATACCCTTTTCCCCATATACTACTTTCTAAAGTCATCGTCGTTTATTGATGAGAATAACTGATTTTATATTTGGAAGCACCACCGATGGAAATTATGCTCTAATTATTGCTGAGAAAGTTTTCAAATTTCTGACTACACGTGAAATGGAACTAAAAAAATAAAAATAAATTTCTATGATAGCAGATGATAAAGCCTCAGTGTATTTCTAATAATGATGGCTGACAAATTAATAAATCATTGCAGACTCCACTTAAAACCAGTTAGATTTCCCTAACTGTAGGGAGATCTTCTCATTATTTCAAGAATTAGAAGGGAGTCAGAGTAAACAGTGTTTGTGGTGGACGAAGTGCTGCTTTCTTTCACTTGATAGGCTTAGATTAACATTATTCACTGAGTTTCTATAAAAGATATAAAAAAACCCACACTGATTTTTTAAAGATCTGTACTGTTAATGGACTTACACAGTTTGATCAAAATTGCTTCTACTATAGTATATATGCACATACAGTATGCATGATACAGTAACAAACAGCTAAATAATAAACACAGTTAATGGATATTGGTGCAAACAATTGGTCTGAATTTAAGCTTCAGGCTCTGCCACTGTCTGTGTGAAAGGCAGGTGAGCAGCCCTCTCATTCTGGCCTGGGAAAATCTTAAAGAGGAATTCAAACAAACCTTGGGAAGTGAGAAACTATATGCAGGTGGTGTTTTTCCAACGTGTTTACTAGCAAGGTTGTTGGCAAAGAGTGTAGGCTCTGAATAACTAATCATGATCTTTGTACTGAACTACTCTAATGAAAAGTCAATGTAGAAGAATAAAGATTGCTCTCATTTCACCATCGTATCGAGAGTCATGTTGTTATTTCTGTGCCATCCAAAAATCATAGCAACAAGTGGGGATGTAGTGGACAGTAAAAATATATTTCAGGTTTTCCAAACCAAAAATTTTAGCAATATCCTCAATCTGGATTTGATTGCTCTAGCTTAATTAGGCCTGTTAGCTGAGAATTAGAAAAAAGACTGTGGCAGAAAACAAATTATGGAAGAGATTAAATGATTCAAGAATTTTAAGGTGAACAGAAAGGAGCACTGTTATTCCTACTAGGTCCAGAATCAACAAGGAAAATTACATAGTAATTGTAAGGGTTGGTCTGGCTCCTGGGTCCCTCTCGGCAAAAATATTTAAATTGCAAAAAACTATATAATGTATAACTGAAATTTTGTATTTTGAAGCCAAAATATTTCTGAGGTTGAAAGCCTAATAAACTGGTAAGTAATGGAGAAGAAATATTTCAGCATTGCATATAATCCAAGAAAACTTTGGAGTTCTGTGTATCTTTTAAATTTTCTCTATAGAAAGTAAGCCCTGTTCTGAAAAGGTACTATGTAAGAGTTTTGCTTAATGGTATTTCACTGAATAGGGGCTGTAGAGCTGTTACATTGAATGTGCCAATTTTGTCAATATATAGTTAACTTCTAAAAGATTCACATCCTTATCATCCTGTTCCTCATATTTGATGATGCTGATAAATCACTGTCAATGTTAAAATTACTTCAGTAATCTCAATGACAGAAATCAACCAATGTAATTAATTCTAGACTTGCACAGCTTAGAAACTCTATTCTCTGACTCAGAATCAGCCTGCTCACAAACATCTCGCAAATCTTTAACCCCTAGTGGAATTAGAATTTGGAGCTTGATAGAGCCTATAGACATAAAATAGATGTTGCATGGAAGTCCAAGAGCTACGACTTAAACATAGGAAATAGAAATAGTGGTCTCAAGACCTTGCTCTAAGATTGAGACTGTCATATAACACAAAAAATTTCTTTTAGAGTAGTCTATTATAAAGTGCTTTTATAGAGATTTTGATAACAAAAGGAATTGTTCTATTCTGCTTTTACAACAGCATGTTCATTACAGCACAACAATGAAACAATTACCATGTATAAAAATGGTATAGGGTAGTATTTTTTAAGAATAAGAAAGGTTCGTTTAAATTTTTTTTGTTTTTCTGCTCCAGAATTTTAACAAGAGCAAAATTATTTTCTGTCATATACAGAAAAGATTTAAAAATGAAAAAAGGCCAGGAAAAAATATTGATATAGATTAACCTGTGTGTACAGTGATTGTAGTGTAAATGGACTTTCCTTTGTGCATACAATAATGTTATCTTTAGCAACCTGTGTTGCTTAGTAGAAGCTCCTTAATTTAGTACCATAACTGCTTCAAAACACTCCTCATTGCTGTCTTTTCAAACAGCCATTTTTTTTCTGGTACAGTTCTGATGACCTTGATGGGTATTATATCCTGTGTCTATAAGTCTCTGATAGGCTGCTGATAATTTCCTTGCTGTGTTTGTAGGTGGTGACAATTTTGAAAAGGTACTTAGACTTCTGCAGTATTTCAGATTAAAATTTTATGCAGCATGTCATTTAATTCTTAGTTTATTAGTTCTAATATTTAGTGGAACATCAGTCAGGCCTAAGTGAAGCCAGAATCAATAAATAATAAATAATGAATAAAGAGTTATTATGCAGAAAAGAGACATACCACTCTTCATGAATATTTTTTTCTGTTACAACAGACAGACCAAGTCTATTATTTTTTCAAGGACACTTCACACACTTCATGCATTTTTGTGAAACAATTTTATTAAAATTAATAGAAAAATATGTGAGTGAATCATTAAAATAAATACTCAGTTACTCAGTTATTAAAGAATATGTTCAGTGTATCCAAATGACCTGTGTACCTAAAAAATCCATCTCAAAAATCTTTTTGTTTTGGTGGAATTTTGAATACTTAACTCAGCAATGAATTTTTAATTCAGTAAGCCAAAAGTTGACTATAAATCCACTGATTGTGAGGAATGTGGCAAAGGGAAACATCTGATAAAAACAAAACCACATTGAATCATCCTCTGAATCTTCACTTACATATTCCAAAAGAGGGCAGCAAATGTCTGCTTGTCTGGTGCTTTCCTGTTCTGGTCAGCAGTGGTCACTGATGGTAGGCTGATGCAGACCTTTCCTATATTCACATCTTAAAGCACTTGTTATGAACAGGAAGGATTTTTTGGGGAAGGAACAAAAGCCTGATTGGCTCATCTGAGCAATCCTTCATGTTAATGTTGACAGAAGTCACTGCATGTTACATGTTTCTTTTCTCTTATTCCAGGTCTGGTAAAATGCAATTCAGGGCAGACACAACAAAATAATCTGTGCAGTTCAGTATAAAATCTCTCACATTTTCTATTACACCTATATGTAATTTCCCCCTTTTTTCTATCCTTTAATACTGAAAACATTGAATAAATATAATTAGCCAGCCCTCCCCAACCCAAAGATACATGCAGAAAACAAACAAAAATATTCTTTGCAGTATGGAATTGTATTTACAGTACAGTAAATACAATTGGGCTTGTAGAACCAATATGCATTTTCAAAAAGGATGACTAGAAAAAGCAGGGAGAAAATTAAAATGTTCTTATTGTAATTCAATACTTTGGGTCCAAAATGTTTCCTTTCAGAGAAAAATCTGAAAAATAATGGAGATATATATAACTTATTGAATATTTTACTATTCATATTGCTACTCACATAGAGATGCCTTACTAACTCTCATGGCTGTGAATGTGTATTGTTATGTTCACAATTGCACACACTTATGCATGCTTTTGTGAATTTCCTTTTGACTACTACATTTTCAACTTGTTTTCATGGATGTTTATTACCAAAGTAGTTAGTCTTTAAACACAGTAGAATAAAAAAAATACTAGCATATAAGAATAGCGAAGTAATATCTCTCTTTTTAATAAGGAGAAAAAAATTGGAATTTTTAACAACACTAGGATATCTCCATTTTTTTCAAAATATAAAATGATTTTTTTTAAGTAGAATCTTAAATATAATGACAAAATATGCTGGCTTTTGCAGATTTGGAATATATTTTTTATAAAAGTATGTAGGCAGGGCTAGCAAGGATAGAAGGCACAACTATAAGCTGATTTCAAAAGACACATGGTGCATTAAGAGTAAAGTATCTTGAAATATGTTGGTAAATTCTTGTATTGTTGTACTATTTCAAAATTTTTCCGTATGTGAGAAGACTCTCACCCTTGTCCACTTTTAGTCTGTTTTCCAATGTATTAATATTATTGTTTATTTCCTTTAAAAGCATTTGGATTTTCTGTCTCTTAATTCATTTGCTACTAGTTGCTGAAGGTTATGATTAAGAATTTGCATGCTTTGCAGAAATGCTTGGAGCAGGGCTGAATTCAGACTTAATTCAGCTTCCCTGGGACCTTGTCCAGCTGAGATTTCAAGACTTGGAGGAATAATGGAGATTTCACAGCCTCTCTGGGTAAGTAACCTGTTCCAGCATTTAAACACTCTTAGGGGAAGAATTGTCTGTACATCCAGCTGGAATTTCCCATGTTTGACTTTGTATCTGTTGAACCTTTACATTCCACTCTGCACGCACCAGAAGAGCAATCTGTGTCTTCTCAGTAGCTCCTTTTCACGCACAAAAACATCTACGAGAAGACTTGACTAGGAAAATAAAAGATGAACTCATTTTTAAGACATTATCCACTGGGTCCCACTCTGTATAGTTTCTACCCAGCCAGCTGGGCAGCAGATGTAGGAAGGTACTCTCCCTCAGGGGCAGGACACTGCATTTGCCTTTGTTAAGCTCATGAGGTTATTGTCTGCCCATTCCATCATTTGAGCGTAATGACCTTCAGATATGCACAGAGGAAGGAGAAATGTACTGTCCATAACTGTGATGGACAGAAAAAGAGGTCATGGCCTAAATTGTAGCAAGAGACTCTTAGGTTGGTACAAAGTCTTAGGATGCTGTACAAACAAGTCAAGTATTAAAGAGTATGAAACACTGAAACTGGTCACTTAGAAGACCAGAGGTTCAGTAAAGGGAAAAACATAAATCAGATGCCTTCCAGTACAGCTGGTTTTTTTAAATGGGCCCTAGGCATTTGCTCTCAGGTTGATTCCCCAAATGATGGACAACACCAGATTTCCTTATACCACACATTTCCGTAAGGAAATGCTTCTTTCTTTTAAATATAACTCTGACAGAAATACCTATATTTCATTTATTGAGAGAAGATAATATCCATTTTCTAATACTAGACTAAAATTACCTAAGTTAGAAGCAAATGGAAGTTAGTCCAATTAGTTAGAATTGGAAGTTGTCTTGCTTTCCCTCTTAATTTTTTTTTCAGTTATGGAGCAATTGCTCATTTAATTCAGCATTTTTTAATTCTCACTCAGTAACTAAATAAATGTAAACAATTACAATGCTTATGTTGCTACTGCAACTAATTGTAATATTAAATTCCCCCTGTGAATGGAATTTTAATGTTCTTGGTGGCATTTTGTCAGCAATTTTCCTGCTGTTTAAAAGATCACTGTCTAATGGGATTAAGTTGGATAATCAAATCTCAAACTGGAATTAGGCTATGAGGTTTTAGTGCCTGGGCAATACCTCCTTACTGAATATGAATAAAAGATGTTCAGTGCACGAAGAGGAGAAAAAGAAATGGAAAGCCATATTTTCATGCTATGGTGTTACTTCAAATATCTTCACAAGAAACTTGCATTCCTTTTCTGACAGTCAGACCATAGGACAATTTATCATTTAATGTCTGGGATTGAAATAGTATTTTAAGAGGCTTTGTAGTATGTTACATTAATTGGGGTTTGTGGCTGATGCCTTAGGATTTTAGATTTGGCTACAATTTTTACTGCGGCATTGAACCTATGGCTGATGATTAAAAAAAATATTCACTATTACTTATGGGCATAAAGAATTGTTGGGAATTCATTTAAGGCTGCTCTTTCAAACACAGTTCTGGACTTTGTGCAGTTTGTGCAGCTGGGAGAGATGGGGCAGAAGAATATTCCTGGTGTTCAGTGTCCAGTTCTTCCTCCATGTGATCTGCATGTGGGAACTACAAAACTTACTATTTAAAACTGCAAAAAATAAGTGGTAGCAACTGATTTCCATATGGTAATATTGTCTTATGCAAGTTGAAATAATAAAAGGAAAAAAACCCTACACACCTGTAAACACCTGTCAATTGCTATCAGATATGTTTGAGTGTAGTTTGTAAGCTGGAACAAATTGATAGACAGAAGTCAGCATGTAGAAGAGTATAGGCATCAGGAAATTATTTTGTGTTTGGTTTGGTATGATCTATGTGTATAAAATCTGTATAAAATCTTTCTCCCCCGGCTTCCCTTGCTGCAGTGTTTTATCCAAGGAAACTAATTTTTTCCATCAGAAATAAAAGGATAATAGTGTTTATTTAGATGATTGTTATCATAGCATTGACACAGGTATTGAATGAAAGACCAAAAGAGATATTTGGGGAAAAAACTTGATCTGAATGTTTATGCCCTATAACTGAGATCGGTAGATGACACATGTCCTTTCTCGTTTCTATGGAGATAAACAAATATAAGACATGTTCACTATTGCTCAAATGCAATTTTTCAGAATATTTTCTAAATTATTCAATGCAATTTTATTATTTCTAAACTAAGAATTGTCCTGCAGTAGTACAGAGGCCATCTTCCCAAAGATAATAATTTTTATCTAGTAGTACTTGAAACTATACTGACATATACCAGCATATATCCTGGCAGTAGTACATCTGTAAACAACCGTGAAAATTAATTTAATGCACAATAAAATTGTGATTAGATGCTGACTTTTTAATATATTTTGTCAGGTTTAATTCCAGTCTTACAGAACAGGGCAATTGAATGTATTTCAATTTCAATGTATTTTGCCTTAACTGTTTCAATCCAACTATTTTAACTTAACTAATAGACTGATTGTTTTCTCACAACTGTTTAATACTTATATGACTCCTCTAAAACATTAACTTTGAACTTGTTATTGGTTCCTGTAAGACAGAAGAGTGTGAGACCTTATGTATCTGTTACTACACTAAACTTGTTTCAAAATTTTCCCTAAAAACACTTAAAAAAAATTGAAAGTAGTGGGGAGTATTCTAAATACTTCTCTGGCAGCTGAGTAATATTTTTTACATCAACTGCTTTGATCAGAATGTTTCTTTGTGGAGCTGTCCCACTCTTGTTTTCAGGACTAGAAGATAATATTTACCAATGAAATAAGGTTTCCCTTCCCTTCCCTTCCCTTCCCTTCCCTTCCCTTCCCTTCCCTTCCCTTCCCTTCCCTTCCCTTCCCTTCCCTTCCCTTCCCTTCCCTTCCCTTCCCTTCCCTTCCCTTCCCTTCCCTTCCCTTCCCTTCCCTTCCCTTCCCTTCCCTTCCCTTCCCTTCCCTTCCCTTCCCTTCCCTTCCCTTCCCTTCCCTTCCCTTCCCTTCCCTTCCCTTCCCTTCCCTTCCCTTCCCTTCCCTTCCCTTCCCTTCCCTTCCCTTCCCTTCCCTTCCCTTCCCTTCCCTTCCCTTCCCGCACCTTCCCTTCCCGCACCTTCCCTTCCCGCACCTTCCCTTCCCGCACCTTCCCTTCCCTTCCCTTCCCTTCCCTTCCCTTCCCTTCCCTTCCCTTCCCTTCCCTTCCCTTCCCTTCCCTTCCCTTCCCTTCCCTTCCCTTCCCTTCCCTTCCCTTCCCTTCCCTTCCCTTCCCTTCCCTTCCCTTCCCTTCCCTTCCCTTCCCTTCCCTTCCCTTCCCTTCCCTTCCCTTCCCTTCCCTTCCCTTCCCTTCCCTTCCCTTCCCTTCCCTTCCCTTCCCTTCCCTTCCCTTCCCTTCCCTTCCCTTCCCTTCCCTTCCCTTCCCTTCCCTTCCCTTCCCTTCCCTTCCCGCACCTTCCCTTCCCTTCCCTTCCCTTCCCTTCCCTTCCCTTCCCGCACCTTCCCTTCCCTTCCCTTCCCTTCCCTTCCCTTCCCTTCCCTTCCCTTCCCTTCCCTTCCCTTCCCTTCCCTTCCCTTCCCTTCCCTTCCCTTCCCTTCCCTTCCCTTCCCTTCCCTTCCCTTCCCGCACCTTCCCGCACCTTCCCTTCCCGCACCTTCCCTTCCCGCACCTTCCCTTCCCGCACCTTCCCTTCCCGCACCTTCCCGCACCTTCCCTTCCCGCACCTTCCCTTCCCTTCCCTTCCCTTCCCTTCCCTTCCCTTCCCTTCCCTTCCCTTCCCTTCCCTTCCCTTCCCTTCCCTTCCCTTCCCTTCCCTTCCCTTCCCTTCCCTTCCCTTCCCTTCCCTTCCCTTCCCTTCCCTTCCCTTCCCTTCCCTTCCCTTCCCTTCCCTTCCCTTCCCTTCCCTTCCCTTCCCTTCCCTTCCCTTCCCTTCCCTTCCCTTCCCTTCCTTCCCTTCCCTTCCCTTCCCTTCCCTTCCCTTCCCTTCCCTTCCCTTCCCTTCCCTTCCCTTCCCTTCCCTTCCCTTCCCTTCCCTTCCCTTCCCTTCCCTTCCCTTCCCTTCCCTTCCCTTCCCTTCCCTTCCCTTCCCGCACCTTCCCGCACCTTCCCGCACCTTCCCTTCCCTTCCCGCACCTTCCCTTCCCTTCCCTTCCCTTCCCTTCCCTTCCCTTCCCTTCCCTTCCCTTCCCTTCCCTTCCCTTCCCTTCCCTTCCCTTCCCTCCCTTCCCTTCCCTTCCCTTCCCTTCCTTCCCTTCCCTTCCCTTCCTTCCCTTCCCTTCCCTTCCCTTCCCTTCCCTTCCCTTCCCTTCCCTTCCCTTCCTTCCCTTCCCTTCCCTTCCCTTCCCTTCCCTTCCCTTCCCTTCCCTTCCCTTCCCTTCCCTTCCCTTCCCTTCCCTTCCTTCCCTTCCCTTCCCTTCCCTTCCCTTCCCTTCCCTTCCCTTCCCTTCCCTTCCCTTCCCTTCCCTTCCCTTCCCTTCCCTTTCCCTCCCTTCCCTTCCCTTCCTTCCCCCTTCCCTTCCGCAGCACCTTCCCTTCCCGCACCTTCCCTTCCCGCACCTTCCCTTCCCTTCCCGCACCTTCCCTTCCCTTCCGCACCTTCCCTTCCCGCACCTTCCCTTCCCTTCCCGCACCTTCCCTTCCCGCACCTTCCCTTCCCTCCCGCACCTTCCCTTCCCTTCCCTTCCCTTCCCGCACCTTCCCTTCCCTTCCCTTCCCTTCCCTTCCCTTCCCTTCCCTTCCCTTCCCTTCCCGCACCTTCCCTTCCCGCACCTTCCCTTCCCCTTCCTTCCCTTCCCTTCCCTTCCCTTCCCTTCCCTTCCTTCCCTTCCCTTCCCTTCCCTTCCCTTCCCTTCCCTTCCCTTCCCTTCCCCTTCCCTTCCCTTCCCTTCCTTCCCTTCCCTTCCCTTCCTTCCCTTCCCTTCCCTTCCCCTTCCCTTCCTTCCCTTCCCTTCCCTTCCCTTCCCTTCCTTCCCTTCCCTTCCCTTCCCTTCCCTTCCCTTCCCTTCCCTTCCCTTCCCTTCCCTTCCTTCCCTTCCCTTCCCTTCCCTTCCCTTCCCTTTCCCTCCCTTCCCTTCCCTTCCCTTCCCTTCCCTTCCTCCCTTCCCTTCCCGCACCTTCCCTTCCCGCACCTTCCCTTCCCGCACCTTCCCTTCCCTTCCCTTCCCGCACCTTCCCTTCCCTTCCCGCACCTTCCCTTCCCTTCCCTTCCTTCCCTTCCCGCACCTTCCCTTCCCTTCCCCGCACCTTCCCTTCCCTTCCCGCACCTTCCCTTCCCTTCCCGCACCTTCCCTTCCCTTCCCGCACCTTCCCTTCCCTTCCCTTCCCTCTTCCCTTCCCTTCTCCTTCCTTCCCTTCCCTTCCCTTCCCTTTCCCTTCCCCTTCCCTTCCCTTCCCTTCCCTTCCCTTCCCTTCCCTTCTCCCTTCCCTTCCCTTCCCTTCCCCTTCCCTTCCCTTCCCTTCCTTCCCTTCCCTTCCCTTCCCTTCCCTTCCCTTCCCTTCCTCCTTCCCTTCCCTTCCTTCCCTTCCCTTCCCTTCCCTTCCCTTCCCTTCCCTTCTCCTTCCCTTCCCTTCCCTTCCCTTCCCTTCCCTTCCCTTCCCTTCCCTTCCCTTCCCTTCCCTTCCCTTCCCTTCCCTTCCCTTCCCTTCCCTTCCCTTCCCTTCCCTTCCCTTCCCTTCCCTTCCCTTCCCTTCCCCTTCCCTTCCCTTACCCTTCCCTTCCCTTCCCTTTCCCTTCCCTTCCCTTCCCTTCCCTTCCCTTCCCTTCCCTTCCCTTCCCTTCCCTTCCCTTCCCCTTCCCTCTCCCTTCCCCCTTCCCTTCCCGCACCTTCCCTTCCGCACTTCCCTTCCCTTCCCGCACCTTCCCTTCCCTTCCCTCACCTTCCCTTCCCTTCCCCTTCCCTTCCCTTCCCTTCCCTTCCCTTCCCTTCCCTTCCCTTCCCTTCCCTTCCCTTCCCTTCCCTTCCCTTCCCTTCCCTTCCCTTCCCTTCCCTTCCCTTCCCTTCCCTTCCCTTCCCTTCCCTTCCCTTCCCTTCCCTTCCCTTCCCTTCCCTTCCCTTCCCTTCCCTTCCCTTCCCTTCCCTTCCCTTCCCTTCCCTTCCCTTCCCTTCCCTTCCCTTCCCTTCCCTTCCCTTCCCTTCCCTTCCCTTCCCTTCCCTTCCCTTCCCTTCCCTTCCCTTCCCTTCCCTTCCCTTCCCTTCCCGCACCTTCCCGCACCTTCCCTTCCCTTCCCGCACCTTCCCTTCCCTTCCCGCACCTTCCCTTCCCTTCCCTTCCCGCACCTTCCCTTCCCTTCCCTTCCCGCACCTTCCCTTCCCTTCCCTTCCCTTCCCTTCCCTTCCCTTCCCTTCCCTTCCCTTCCCTTCCCTTCCCTTCCCTTCCCTTCCCTTCCCTTCCCTTCCCTTCCCTTCCCTTCCCTTCCCTTCCCTTCCCTTCCCTTCCCTTCCCTTCCCTTCCCTTCCCTTCCCTTCCCTTCCCTTCCCTTCCCTTCCCTTCCCTTCCCTTCCCTTCCCTTCCCTTCCCTTCCCTTCCCTTCCCTTCCCTTCCCTTCCCTTCCCTTCCCTTCCCTTCCCTTCCCTTCCCTTCCCTTCCCTTCCCTTCCCTTCCCTTCCCTTCCCTTCCCTTCCCTTCCCTTCCCTTCCCTTCCCGCACCTTCCCTTCCCTTCCCTTCCCTTCCCGCACCTTCCCTTCCCTTCCCGCACCTTCCCTTCCCTTCCCGCACCTTCCCTTCCCTTCCCTTCCCTTCCCTTCCCTTCCCTTCCCTTCCCTTCCCTTCCCTTCCCTTCCCTTCCCTTCCCTTCCCTTCCCTTCCCTTCCCTTCCCTTCCCTTCCCTTCCCTTCCCTTCCCTTCCCTTCCCTTCCCTTCCCTTCCCTTCCCTTCCCTTCCCTTCCCTTCCCTTCCCTTCCCTTCCCTTCCCTTCCCTTCCCTTCCCTTCCCTTCCCGCACCTTCCCGCACCTTCCCGCACCTTCCCGCACCTTCCCGCACCTTCCCGCACCTTCCCGCACCTTCCCGCACCTTCCCTTCCCTTCCCGCACCTTCCCTTCCCTTCCCGCACCTTCCCTTCCCTTCCCTTCCCTTCCCTTCCCTTCCCTTCCCTTCCCTTCCCTTCCCTTCCCTTCCCTTCCCTTCCCTTCCCTTCCCTTCCCTTCCCTTCCCTTCCCTTCCCTTCCCTTCCCTTCCCTTCCCTTCCCTTCCCTTCCCTTCCCTTCCCTTCCCTTCCCTTCCCTTCCCTTCCCTTCCCTTCCCTTCCCTTCCCTTCCCTTCCCTTCCCTTCCCTTCCCTTCCCTTCCCTTCCCTTCCCTTCCCTTCCCTTCCCTTCCCTTCCCTTCCCTTCCCTTCCCTTCCCTTCCCTTCCCTTCCCTTCCCTTCCCTTCCCTTCCCTTCCCTTCCCTTCCCTTCCCTTCCCTTCCCTTCCCTTCCCTTCCCTTCCCTTCCCTTCCCTTCCCTTCCCTTCCCTTTCTCATTTTAAGGATTGAAGTTTTGATTTTATGGGAGTTCTGATGAACTGTGGGATTTCAAGTTTTTATATTGAAGGGATCTGCAGGCATATGACTAAATAGGAATTAATATTTACAGATGTAATTCAGACATAATTTCTGACACTGAAACCTAAACCACAAATCAGTTAGAGAAAAGATACTTGTTTTGAGCTTTGAACATTTAATCACTTTGATGTGTGTCTGATTTCTGCAAATTAGGATAAACTACACTAGTATCTTCAGATTGTCCTGTATGCTCTTAAGATATGTCATAAAAGATAATTTCCACAAGAATAATTTACTGAGGAAGTATAAAGGGAGAATCAAATCATTAACAGAAATGGAAGATGACAGCGTTTAAAATTGTAAAGACACACATACATATGTAATTTAAGATGGGCTAAGTTTTAAAGGCAAAAAACCTGAGTAGAAAAGTTATTGCTGTCAATTTAGAAATCACAATCCACATGCTACAGGTTTAGGAAAAGGACTGCTGCTCTCCATCTGGTGCAAGAGTTTTGCTTTATGATTTCCCTAGAGCTACATTGATGTATATTGTTTGAAAATATGACCCAAAACTTCCACAACACCTCAACAGTGCAAACCACGTGCAGGAGAACCATGAATGAATAAAAATGAATCAGCCCATTTTTACATGGTCACAATAATACAAAATAAGAACTGATCTATGAAACCAGGGTGGAAGTGCTTGGCAGCACTGAAGTGTCAGCAGCAGCAAGGTCTTTACGTTTGCGCACTGTCCTTTTCACAGTGTGTTCTTCTCTGTGTAATATATTTACTCTGGACATGTTTGCCAAGCACAGGGGAGACCAGGGGTACAGAAAACCAAATTTTGCATCTTATAATATTTAGCATTTTCTCATACACACACAGCCAGGACACTGAAAACAGACTAAAATCCTCTTGCAGGAGCCAGAAGCCCAGGGCCTGACTGTCTTTCTAATGCTGTGCCCTTGAAACTCAGACAGACATAGTTAAATCTGTCAGTAGAAGCTGAGATCTCAGCCTCAGAATTATCAGTTCATTTATCCCACACACTGCCATTCTTTAGCTTTCTGGTGGTCATCCCAGTACCACACGTGGATGTTAGTAATTTAAAGCACTGTATGCTTTTTCTGGCCTTTTACAACACAGAACATTATATGCAGTGCTCGGATACCTGTTGGGATAGGGTATGACAATGCCTCAGCCCTGGTCTCTGTGGGCTGATGTACATGAGAAAATTCATGATAAGTGCATTAATGCACCTTTTGCTGCTGATATTACTGATTGAACAACCTCTTTCTGTTGTTCATCTCCACCATTTTCCTAGGCATTTTGCTGCCCTTCTTCCCCATTCCTGTTTAGCATATCAGCTGAGCAATCCCTGATTGCCGATTAACTCTGTTGAGTCTCCTGAAACATAAGCAATTTTCTCAACTTTGAATGTCATATGCTCAGATTGCAAGTTATGATGATAATAGTACATTTAGTTCTAAAGTGTTTTGCAACCACTTTCATTGCTTATTCAAGTCCTATAAATAAGAAAATTTGAAATGCATCTCTTTTCTACTGCTGTTGATTGACTGAGCCCCCTGAGGCATAACTGTCCAAAGGGCTTAATGCTATGACAAATTGTCTTAAGTTTGCAGGAGGCGTGCTATGAACATCAGCAGTGGATTCATAATTAAGACATGTAGATACAATAGCATTTACTAGTTGTACAAAGAAACATTACAATTTATGGAAACAATGAAGGGTAATAAGGCATTGTAAGTACCTCTCCTCCCCATTTTATTTCTTCCCTCTTTATGTATATTGCAGTTTTTTACCTGTCCATTGGGACAACAGTAAGTTGGCCATGCTCTGTGTCCTTTGCAGGAACATAGTTAATGAAAGAACTCAGCTGGGCCCATTTCATGACCTTAATTCCTTTTCTGTTTGGTTACTGACAAGTCTGTTATTTTCATCCAGCAAAATGGAAAGTCTCAACAGCTGAGTGTGATCTTTTCGTTGCTTCCTTCAAGGCTGCATCCCCAAAGAATGCAAGCAGATTTGAAGGGCCATTGATGTTTATTCCTTTACAGAACATGTCAAGAAGAGTGCCACAGTACCCAGCATTACACCCCAAAGTAGCTGACTGTTGACCAGGCATGGAAGCATAACCCACACAATGCTTATAAGAAATACCATTATTAGGACAGTTGATAAATCTATCTGTATGTCTGTCTATCTATATAATTTATGATATATATGTGACACTATGCCACTGTAGAAATTGTATTAAACCATGAACTAATTATGATGTCTGAAAAAGCAGGCAAAAGCTGAAAGTGAATATTAATTGTCAGAATGACCCAAATTTATACCAGCACTGGCTAAATGGAAATAGACAAAGAAACAAGGAATCAGAATCACTGTACACAGATCTGTAGCATTGCATTCCTTGTGGCAACATTATTTACTTTGAACAATAGATTTGGCTAATGGTTATGTTTACTTCTTGCTTTATCATAAAAATCCATTCTAAAGTACAGTTTCATAAAGTGCTTAGAGAATACCATCCAAAAGGACCTGGACAAGCTCAGGAAGGGGGCCCATGGAAATCTCTTGAGGTTTAACAAGATCAAGTATAATGTATTGCACCTGGCTCAGGGCAGCCCCTGGTGTCAGCACAGGCTGGGCATGAGCAGACCCAGAGCAGCCCTGCCCAGGAGGACTTGGGGGTGCTCTGGGTGAGGGGCTGGACATGCCCCGGCCATGGCACTCACAGCCCAGAGAGCCAAACGTGTCCTGGGCTGCATCCAGAGCCCCGTGGGCAGCAGGGGAGGGAGGGGATTCTGCCCCTCTGCTCTGCTCTGCTGAGACCCAGCTGGAGCTCTGCATCCAGAGCTGGGGTCCCTGCACAGGAGGGACAGGGACCTGCTGGAGCAAGTCCAGAGGAGGCCACCAAGATGATCAGAGGGATGGAGACTATAAGGAAAGGCTGAGAGATGTGGGAGTGTTCAGTCTGAAAAGAAGAGGGTTTTAGGATGATCTGATTGTAGTCTTCATGAGGGGAGCCTACAAAAAAGATGGAGAGGCTATTTACAACAGCATGCAGTGACAATGCATGACAGAATGCAGTGCCACAGGTCACTCAGGGAAATTGTTGATGCCCCATTCCTGGAAGTGTTCAAGGCCAGCTTGGACAGAGCTCAGAACAACCTGGTCTAGTGGAAGGTGTCCCTCCCCAGGGCAAAGGGGTGGAACTAGGTGGTTTTGGAAAGGTCCTTTCCAGCCAGGCCAGTCAATGATTCTGTGATATGTTACACTATGTAGTGATTGCCCCACAACTACAGTGCCAGAGAGTCACTCACAACATTAACTGTCTTTGGCACTCCACAGCTGTATTATTTTATATCAGAGTGAAACAGGGCACCAGGAAAAGCTTTAGATTTTAATACCAGAAATGTTGACTTCATGAAGATCTTTAGACTGAAAAACTTACTGGGTGTCATTTTAAGGTGCACATCCTTTAGATTTCCCATACTTGGTAGTGTCCTTTAGATTGTGATATACTTCCATGAAACGTATTCCTGCCCACCTTTCCTATCAACCCCTCCCCCTACACCCAAGAATGAGGAAAAGGGATAGAATTTGAACAACCATGTTTTTGAGAACTATATTTTTAATATAATCTTCTACATAATAAAGTGCCACTTTTATAAGAAAGATCTTCATTTACAGAAGATGCACATTCTGAGGAGATTCAAGGCCCCACAAATTTGACTTCCTGTCAGGTTTTTGGCCTTTTTAAAAAAATATTATTTAATTTTTCTTAGATTCTACTAGGTTATAAATGAACCCTGCAGGATAATATTTTTTCCTTTAGAGAAAAATAGTTTAAAAAATAGTTAAAAATTTAATCATGTCATCTATTTTTAATTCAATATATGTCCTCTGGAAGCATTTCTGAAAGCTAAATATTTGGAACTTTTTTGACCTTTAATAATACTTTTTAATCTTCACTAAGCATTCATTTTTCACAAGAATAAAATAGAGTGTTCTGCTCTACTAAAACTACTTATCTGTGGAAAAAAAATTCCTAATTGTTGAAAATTCTTATGATTCCCTGTGGAAATACACTTAATGGGTAAAATGTAATTTTCACCTGTACCTCTGTGTACACAGAACTGCTTCACTTACACAATAGTGCAAGGAAGAAGCTTTGGGCAAAGGTTCTGCCTCCAGTTTAAAGTATAAAACAGTAACATTTGCAGCTCAGTATTTATATTAACAAAACAAGGGCATGGATTATCTGAGAACAAATTCCTTTTACTTTTATGAACTAATATCAATAAGTGCAGCACTGAAGGAATTGATTCCTCCCACAATTGACTGCAAATTCAGGCTGTGCCATGGCCTGTTTCACCTTTGTTGCACAATATAAACTGACCCCAGCTGCATTTCTTCATTGCTATTGGATTTTCTGTCTCCATTCTTTTTGTCAGAGTTTCTCATGAGTCCATTTGGTCTTGAAAAAAGGTTTCTTTCTTTCTCCCAGTATTGTTTAGTGATGGAAGTGCTGTCTAAATTTTTTTTTTCTTACCTGCCTGTGTTTTTGTTAAAATTTTCCTCCCTCCTTTGCATTCTTTCCTCTCCAAGACTTTGATTGCCAGTTTCTGGTCTCCTACATTTGTTGTGCTGGGCCTCCTGGTAGGCTGGGAGTACTCCTCCTTCAAGGGTTGGTAGAGTCAATTTTCAGAGGCTTGAAAATCATGTATGCCTTCTGCTGCCACTTTGCCATTCAACAGGGCTGGAGAATGATTCTGTGCTTTTCCAATGTATATCAGCTGTGACCCAGTTTTTTACCCATGTCTTATCTGACAGTTTAACAATTACCAGTAACTCATGATCTTACACAAGATTCCTGAACTAGATGTTTTGAACCAGCTCTCCAGACAATTGGCTCACAGCTCTTCCAAAAAGGTCTAAACTCATCTTAGGTCTGGTCTTTCTTCAAACACCACCTGTCATAGCAGAAATCACATATTCAGGTCTTTCCATGGGCTTGTGTGAATCATAGCTTAAAGCCCCTGCTGAAGAAATGGCTTGTGGATGACATCTATTTTTTTTCTGACCAGAGAGTAATGCCATGGGCCTAAAAAATGCCACAGAAAATATTTCAGAATTCCAGTGGAATAAGGAGTACTTAGCTCCTCTGGAAAGCAGACCTGTTATAAGTCAAATGTTGGATATCTAAAAATTACAGTACCAAATACTGCTTTTGGAAAGTTAACCTCTCTTGCCCCCATGCATTGATAAATTATCACTATATTCAGTAGTAATAAACTGTGGGTACTCTGACACTTTGGTCAAGTTAACAAAGAATGTTTTCATGATATGAATAGGATAATAGAACATATGAAATTAATTATTATCAACATTTTAGCTCTTATGACTAGCTATTTTTTATTTTAATGGTCTGTGCCTTGTTTTCCCTGTTGTCTCCCAGAATTAGCTTATTTAAATGGTGTTTTTCCTTCAGTCCTTTATCTTTATTCTTAGACTGTTGGAGTTTATAACATCAATTTAATCTCTCTCTCATGTTTTTCTCCTCTTATTTTAGTAGTAACAAATTTTCTTCAGGAGGGAAGCTTTAATGTCTTTTAATGATGTGTCATTTACAGAAGAGTGCTCTGGTTGTAGCATATCCACTTCTGGTTTAATTAGACTCCTGCTCTTCTAGGTTCCTTTCATCTTTCAAAATATATCCTGCCATTCTCTATTTTCCCCTTGCACTTCTTCTATCTTGTTTCTAATTATCATGAGAGTTGAAGAGCTTGCCCACTTTTAATGTTCTGCAGGCTTCACAGAGCCTGTATGATAGTCTGCAGATAACAGGTGCTAGCAACAAACCTGCTCAGAGAGATCAGATATTTGTTTTTCCACAGGAAAAAAAAAAAAAAAAAAAAAAAAATCATGCATCACAAAAAAAAAGGAAGAAATAAGAAAAGGAAAGGTTCTTTACAATACAAGAGAGAGAAATATTGAACTGATTAAATTATTTATTTACTAGTCCACTTATATATACACGAACATAAACTTTACCTTGTTTCTTTAACCCTGGAGGGTAGCCATGTGATATAACATTAATGAGTTTCTCCATATTTTTGAATGTGCTTTCAACACAGCTAATCTCCCAAGTCTCTGTTGATTGTGATCTTCATTTTCTGAAGACTATCCAGAGTCACTCTTTACCATCTCTTTCATGGTTAAGATGAAGCATCTGCTGCCAGCTTTCTTCATTATCATCATAAAGAGTGAGGGTTTAAAAGCTAGAAGGATGGTGAAAGAGTGTAGCATGCACTTGAAAGGTAAGTGTCCTGGAAAACTGGCAACCTATGTGTATGGAGTTGTTACTGCGCTATCTTTTCTTCTCTTCCTCTGCCTTTTTCCCTCTTTCACAGAACCAGCATTGACAGTGGTCTTGTACAACTGATTAGTGCATGACAAACAGACTGTTTATTTGTTTTTTGAAACTGAGATCTTTTATTCCATCTCAATTTTATTTTTCAAAAACAATGTCATCCAAAGAAGATAGGAGAAAATTGACCTTTTTGTTCTGAGTCTTCCAAATTTCAGTCCTCTGTGATCTAGGTGAAAAATTAGAGTATACACATTTCAAAGATTGTTGTCACTGTGGAAACCTTTGATGGTTTCACTTCTTAAATGAGAGAGGACTGACTAAAGAAAGATTAATAACCTTTGAGTAGTGGAAAACATAAATCTATTTCATAACACTGTTATCAATGGCTCATATTCAGTTGCTGGCAATTTACTAGATTAAGACAACACTCAGAGAACCACATAACCTATTTTAAAATCATTGAAAAATAATCTGAGATTAATTTCTAATTCTTTTTTTAATCTTTATTATTGACAAAACTCTAAGTTACTGAATAACAATTGGCAAATCTGGACAGCTGTGTGATCTTTGGTCAGTAAATCCAAACTGTTCAGTTAAAGCCAGAGTTTCACTGATTTTTACACAGAGATGCAGTAGGTGATCATTTAGGAATAAACAATCTCTAGGGGGGAGGAAAGAAGAAAGGTAGAAGCTGTCAGTGCACATATGCCTGCTAACACAGTTTACCCTGCAAGTGTGTTGTTTGCTCAATTTTTCCATTTTAGCAAAACTTCAAGTATCATTGGAGTAGCAGATGAAAAGGACCTAACAGGAAGCTGAGTGACCTGTAAAATATTTTGAATGGGAAATACTTTTGTACAGAGACAAGAAAAAGAAGTGTCACGTAGTCTCTTCTTTGACCAGGTCAGTAGAAAATTGACAATTTTGGAGGGAAAGAAACTGTTCCATTATGTCAATGTATTTCAGCTAAGCTAATTTGGACAGGTCGTGGTGACTCTGCAATCTGTGCTTTTTACAGATTCATTGAAGAATGTTTGGAAAATCAGGAACATTTCAGAAATTGACACAAATTGTATTGCAGTATATCACTCTCTATAAAAAAAGTTAAATCTTGTCAGAGTTACAAAAAACACTCCAGAATCATTTTATAATCTAATATGATGAAATTGTATATTGAATTCACACAATATAGGTGTCTGTCTAAGTAAATGCTTTGAAAAATAAAAGTTAAAGACATATTAAAAATTTAAACAGAATACTGATGAAGAAGAGACAAATTTAATGAATTATTTTCTGGCATATTTAATAAACCAATTCTTATTGATTTGATCTTATTTAAATCTTATTTCCTGCATAATCTTAATCATTTTTCTACTCAAAACACAGTTCATATACTTGTAAATACATATAAATAACAGTGCATGTAAAATGGTAGTAAATTTATTTTAAGGATTAGGGTACTTCTAATTAGGCCATCCAAACCCCTGGTTAGTTCTACTTCTCTAGTTTGTATTTTTTTGCTGTGCTATTGAGACACGTGTCAGTGTTTGACTCAAAAGCCAATTTCCTGTTGGTCAGTATTTACTTCCAGAATTGTGAACCCTCATGCACAAAATAAATTGAACCTGCCTCTACCTGAGGTGAGCAATTAAACCTCTGACTCGTGCTAGGCACTGCTGTGGCCATGGCTAAAGTGAATTTTTACACTCTACTCTGTATTCTGAACACAGCTCTGAGATGAAGGCCTGTGAAACCACAAAGGATTGTTCATCTTAGTATCCTACTGAGACTTGGGGTATTTAATTCTGCTAATCACAGAGGCATATCATTCTAGCAAGGCTGAAACCTTCCGAAGAGTAGAAGTGCTGAAATTGTTGGTCTGTGCTCAAAATTCCATCACGTCCAGATTTTGTTTGCTTTTACGATTAGGTAGCAACTCAGAGATTTTAAATTTATGCTGTCTAATTAGAGTACTATTTAGTTATTTAAGGATGATTTAGTTAATAGGGGCTAATAAAAGGAGAAAGGATGCAGGGAGAAGAAATGATGGATTACAAGCTTTGTGAAATAAAAGCTTAAATGTATTTCTAAGCATCACAATGTGACTATCCCTAAGGAAGACATGCTGACATGAAATGCATACATCAAAGGACTCTGTATATACATTGTCCCTCTCTCAAAAATGTCACTGAAATGTGAACCACTCTTTTCTTTCCACTCTTCCTTTCCCCAATTTGTCTGTCACTTCCTTCCACCTTCACATCTACCTTTATCCTTCCTTTTTCTGTCCAGCCTGTTGTTTATGTTTCACTTAGAGTTCTGTGACTGGAAAATGAAGGCCAGGGGTCTTGCTTGTAGGAGTCTGGTATTCTAAAAATAACATTATTACTCTAGTAGTTAGAACCATGGCAGTCTTTGCCTTAGGTATAGACATACTAGACCTGAAAAGTGAGTTGTTTACAACTCACAAATATGACTGGAATTAACAGAAGTGAAATAACTCATCTTGAGTTAAGAAAAGATTTTATTTCTTTCTGTCTAAATCTTTGCAAAATGCAAAATGATATGCAGGCTTACAGTCATGGTGCTTCAATTCACTGATCTCAGAGTTTATGAAATGAAAACTAGTGCAAGTGTGGAAATGTACAAAGTGAAATAGATTATTATTTCATTAATAACTGCATGTACTAGAAAGTTTCACTGATCTCTGCCTTCTGGGAAATTTGGAAGAGTAACCTCAAGGACACAAAAATAAAAAAAAATCCCAGCAAACAAACAATACACAGCACCAATTATCAAAGTTGTGATGTAGCAGAAAAAACAACCTAAAAATCACACAAAAAGAATATCTGTGAAAAGTTTTGTACATGGCATAGTAATTTAACCTCAGGACTTGCAACCAGGAGATTTTAGGATCCATCTCTTGAATAGTAAGAGATTATCATCTTGCAAGTGTTTTTGATTGGGAGCAATAAATATCTGAACTATTGCAACCTACCAGGGAATAAATTGTTTCTAGACAAAAATTCAGCCTGTCTTATACTGATGATAGTCATCCCTGTGTCTTTTTGGGAGAACAGCTCAGAGCTCCTTCTTGGCCAGTGAGAAAGAGAAACCAAGCTTTCTATGCACTTGATGATTGTAAGCAAGGTTGGGCAATCATCAAAGACGTGATGAAGGAGTAAACTACAGAGTTTAGTATGTATTGAGTAGTTATCATACAGGATGATAATTTCTTGCACTGTATATGAGCCTGACACCAACCAGAAAAAGCTATTTTTGTACTACAGAGTTGGAAACACCTCATTTGTAGCCAAGTGCAGGTCACCCACTGCCTACTCTTCCCTGTGACTGAAAGAACTGTTGCCTTGAATGAGAAGTTACCAGCTATATTTCATTTTATCAAACCCTACACATGAGGTGACAATAAACTGGGGCAGGTGCAGCCTGCCTGGCCCAGCCCAGCAGCATGCATTTCAACTGCACTGCAGTAAAAGACAAGACATCAGTCTGCAGCAGCAAAAGGGGCTGAAATTCTGTGCTATGGGTAAAAGGCAGTCCTGTGTGAACATCTAGTCTAAGAACTCTCTGGTCATTGCAGGGATTTAGGCTAGATACCCACTTAAAGTCTGTTCCAACTCAATTTTTTCTCGAGTTCTGTCATTCCGTAACAGTTTCTTCAGCTGCAATATGGGCATGGTACAGCCAGACTGGGGGCTGATGCTGTGAAATAGAAAGGTCTTGTGCTGTGGTTTTCATTTGCAAAATGCAGAATGATATGAACACTGTGACATTGTGAGTATATTCCCAGGATATACCGAAATGAAAAGGTTGATCCACACATCTAAATCAGGTTCTTTAAAGTTTGCTGTATTAGCTCTGCTGAAGTGCATGCTTCTTTACTCTGCAATCACAAAATTGCTAAACTACAAACAATATAATTTCCTGGTAATTGTGATTCCATTCCAATGTAATTATTGACATAAACAACCTGCAAAGAGTTAATTCACTAGAATAAAATGAGAATCAGAAATTCAATCAAGTTTATTAGCATGGCAGGAAACAAAAAAATCTTTGCAAACAAAAAGAACAATTAAATCCAGCACCTAAGTGATAAAGCTGGGCAATCTTAATTGCAATACATTAGTCTTAATTTTGGTTTCTGACTCTGTTGTCCTACCTGAGATCCCTCAAACAGTAAAGAATTCCACAGTGATGAAATAAATTAAAAATACCCCAGCTATACAGAGGCCACTCTTGACATAAACTGTTAATAATGAAAATATGGATCAACAAAGGAAACACACTGATGTAGTATGTCTGAAAGCTTATTGATTCTCCAGTACATTAGTTCTTTTCACCAAAGAGTTATTGTCAAAGAATGAGTCAGAGGACAAAATATAAGATTAATTTTTCACTGTTCTCATTTATAAGACTTTTTAAAAGTGATTAATGTATTTTTGATTTATTGTATTTTAATTTAACACACTTAAGTCCAAAGCATGGGATCTGTCTCAGAGACTGTTACATATCAACAGATCACAGTGGTATTGGGTAAAGAAAATTCAGCAGAATATTTATATACAGAAATAACTACGCCTAAAAATACATATACATGTGCATAAAAGACAGGAGGTCAATAAAAACATGTAATGGTAAATAACAATTGAGCTAATACAGGCAAAGAATGTTTTTTTGGAAAGTAGACAATGAAAGACTTGTCTAGAAAAGGAAATAGCAGATACAGCTACAAATTTTCACTAAGAGAAAAACACAGCAGCTGTTTATGTCTGCTGAGTTTATATGTTTTTCAGTTTAGTTGTTGTTCTTCATTATTAAACCTACTTAATTCTGATTTTGTGAAGCTGCTGTTAACTGCCCTTTCCAAAGATTTAGGGTAAGCTGCTATGATTCATACCTTCATTGCCATTTTATAATGGAAAAATTACCATGTTGAACTGGGATTAGGAATTCTATTTAATAGAAACAATATAAGTGAAGAAAAAATATCGTAATTAATAAAAGTGTAAATGCAAAAAATGTGGTATGTCAACAACTACCCTGAGCACTCAACAGTTCTCCTCAAAGTCTTAGTTTATTCCAGAGATCCATCATGGTGATCAGCATTGACTGAAGATACTTCTTCCTCTATTGATTTTTGTGATAATAGCTCTCCAATAAGTCTCAGAAAGCTGAAGTGGAAAGACCCTCTAATATGTCTGTCTTACATTGAGTTGTCTACGTTTTTGCTGAAGGATCACAGGGCTCTGATTTTTAAATTCTCTATATAACTTGTAGTCTCATTTAAGACTCAAATGGAAAAAATACCAACCATTAAAACCAGAAAACGCCACTGAAAAAATCATAAAAACTTTTTGTTTTTTCTACTTTTGTGAGACAGAATCAGAAAAAAAAATTGTCTTTCCTTCTTCATTTCCATTGGAAATGTAATTGACTGAAAGGATGCCATATTACATCTAGGGCTGCTCATGCTAGAGAGATTGTTTCCCTGATCACAGAATCACAGAATCACGAGGTTGAAAGAGACCTTCAAGATCATCGAGTGCAACCCAGCCCTAACACCTCAACTAAGCCCTGGCACCAAGTGCCACATCCAATCTTATCTTAAACACATCCAGGGATGGTGACTCCACCAGCTCCCTGGGCAGATCATTCCAGTATTTTCCACCTGGGCACTGTCCAGCCACACCATTCCCAGCCTATAGCAGTGCAGGAGGCTATTGTGGCCAAAATGAAGGACTCAGCACTTGGACTTACGAAGTGTCATCCCACTGGACTCTGCCCATCCATCCAAATGTTCCAGGTCTCTCTGCAGAGCCCTCCTCCCTTCCAACAGATCAACACACGCTCCCAGCTTAGTGTCGTCTGCAAATTTACTGATAAAAGACTCAATCCCCTCATCCATGTAATCAATGAAGATATTGAACAGAACTGGTCCCAGTACAGATCCCTGAGGGACACCACTGATGCCTGGCTGCCAGCTGGGTGCAGCACCATCACCACCACTCTCTGTGCCCAGCCATGCAGCCAGTTCCTGACCCAGCACAGAGTGCTCCTGTCCAAGCCATGGGCTGCCAGCTTTTCCAGGAGTGTGCTGTGGGAGACAGTGTCAAAGCCTTGCTGAAGTCCAAATAGAAAAAACATCCACAGCCTTTCCTGCATCCCCCAGGCTCACCTGGTCATAAAAGGAGATCAGGCTGGTCAAACACCACCAACCCCTCCTAAACCCGTGCTGGCTGGGGCTGATACCCTGGCCATCCTGTAAGTGCTGTGTGGTGGCACTCAGTATAAACTGCTCCATCACCTTACTGGGTACTGAGGTCAGGCTAACTGGCCTGTAATTACCAGGATCCTCCTTCCCACCCTTTTTGTGAATGGGGGACACACTGGTCAGCTTCCAGTCCTCTGGAACCTCACCAGTGAGCCAGGACTGTTGGTAAATGATGGAGAGGAGTTTCACAAGCTCCTCTGCCAGCTCTCATCACCCTGGGATGGATCCCAGCTGGGCACATAGATTTATAAACATCCAAACTGTTGAGCCGTTCTCTGACTGCCTCCTCCTGGATAACAGGGGCACCGTTCCGTTCCCTGACACCTTCTACCAACCCAGACGACAAGCCATCTTCCCACTAAACACTGAGGCAAAGAAGGTATTAGGCACTTCTGCCTTCTCCTCATCTGCAGTTACTAAGTTCCCTCCTGCACCCAGTGGAGAACAAAAGTTGGTCTCACCCTTCCTTTTGCCATTAATATATGTGTAAAAACCTTTTTTATTATCCTTTAATAAAGTTGCAAAATTAAGTTTACACTGAGCTTTAACCTCCCTAATTTTCTTCCTACATGCTCTAGCAGCCCCCTTAAATACTTCCTGAGAACTGGACCCTCCTTCCCAGAATGATAAGTCCTCTTTTTATTTCTAAGTTCCTTCAAAACCTCGTTGCCCATCCAGGCTGGACACTTGCCTCGTTGACTTGACTTTGGCCACACAGGGACAGTCTGTTCTTGTGCCCTCAAGATCTCTGTTTTGAGGCACACCCACCTTTCATGATAGACCACGAACATTTCTAGGTTTTTGGTTTTTGTTTTTGTTTTTTTTTTTTTTTTAATATCAAATCAGTGTTATTCCAACATTCTAACTGAACAGAATGATGGCACAAAGACTTGTTTTCATTGTTGGGTCCTCTGATCTGTGGCTTTCCGTGGCTGAAAGGCAGAAGCCTTGCTTGCCTGCAGCCTCCCCACAGTGCTCCTCTGCTCAGCTCCCAGCCCCATCCAGTGGTGTCTGTGTGAGCTGTGTGCACTCAGCCTGTTCCAAGGGTAACTGCTCAGAGCCCAAGGGAAGGAGATGGACTTGTTACTTCAGACAGATGATGGCAGGTTTGTGCAACCTCCCTTGACAGCCCAGAGTCCCCTGAAATGAAAATATTTCCCTAGTTTAGGTGCCACCTTCTGTGCTAGACTGACCACTTACAAAGAGAAGTCAGAGACTTTCCCCACTTCTGTGACCAAGGCCGAGATTTCGTGAAAGAGTCCACAGAGACTCCTGAGGCAAAGTTGTTTATGTGGCTTTTTCAGACCTGATGCACAACACTGTCAGATGGTGGCACTTCCTAAGGCTCCACCTGCAAGCCTTTCTTTTTCATTTGTTTTCCTTATCAGAAGAAACCTACTCAGCCTTTTAACCTGTTGAACTTTGCAGTCCTCCACTAGCTAGCTGATCTGCTGTAAGAATACATGAAAAGAAGAGTTATTCACAGTCTCTGACAGTCTGCCTGAGGGCACAGCCTCAAGGTTATATAGAAATAAAAGTGTTGGTTCTACAAAGTCGGTATAGTAATAATAAAATATAGAGTGTACGTTGACTGACTTGGCCTGGAGAAATCACGTAAAGGAGTAACAAGTTTTCCACAAATTTTTTGAAAGTAGTGGGGTTTTTTTGTGTTGCAAATCAGAATAGCAGTACTTCATACTGATATGAGTGTATATGGGTATATTGCTTTTCTATCTACGTAATAGATTTACATCTATCTTGTCAAATAATCATGTCAGTTTAGGATTTAATGCTAAATTAGCAATGGCTATAGTATTTTACAGAAATTGAAATTACAGATTTTTTTTCTGCTGTTCCATAATATTATTTATACTAGTATCCTCTTTCTTACTTAACATATCAATATAGGTTAACATACTTTAAATATTTGGTAGTGAATATTGCACAACTAATCAGAAGTCACAGAGTATGAGAGAAAAAATATAGGATTATATAGAAAGTATTTTTCATCCACAAAATACCATGAGGTGCAATTACCTAAATGACTTTCAAAAATATTTACTAATGTAGAACAATTATGATATTAGTCACATCTTCCACACTGCATGTACTTGGTTCAAATCCTTGACAATTTTTTCTCATGGCAATTGAATTGCTGAAATTTACTAAGAAATGTCTGTGTAGTGATTTGTACTCTAGGTCAGTATTACTGTATCATTTGCAAATATTTTCTGCAACAGCTAATGCTAAAGGCTTTGGTACCCAGATTCTTGTGAGAATGTGGTATACCATTCTGGTGTTTCTGTCAGTGAAAGAGACCTGCTTAATTAATATATAAGGGGAAATTAGATCAGAAAAAAAGGACAAAATAAGAACACTGGGATTTCAATTGTAAAAATTAAAAAAAATAAATTTTAATCAAAACCATCAGTAGCCAGTATTGTGCTATTAACTTCAGGTGCTTGTTTTTCTAACCTTTATATTGCAACAAATTCCAGTATGTTGAATTTAATATCATGTCAGAACTTAATTGAAATATAAGATTTGAATATTCTCATAGGATATTGTTAGCTAAAAAAATTTCTTTTAAGTGAGAATTTTAAACAATTACAATTTAAATTGATGAAAATCAGTACTGAAATTGCTGTAGTCAAGAGCAATCAAAAGGGACCTAACTCAACCCCTATAGACTTGAAATCAGAGAAAATCAATCAAGCAAAATGTGTGGCTATCTACCTTTATAGTGTGCAAGGCACTGTAGGCTTGGTACTCTTCCCTAAAACAACACAATCTTCTTGACATTCTTTACAGCAATTTGCTTGATTTTAATCCATAATCCACATTTTTCCTCTCACTGCAAGGACTGTGGTTTGGTTTCCTGAAGTCCAGGTCTCCCCAGTGCCCCAGTCTCTGCCACTAGGACTAATGGTTAATTACAGACAGAAGTTTTGGTTCAACCTTTAATGATAGTTCATTTCTGTCATAACCTTGACTGCAGAGTTAAAGATAAGGTGAAAAATATCCAGATTTTATTAGCTTCAGCCTCTAAATAGAGGAGTTCTAGACTGCTTTTAGTGGTCTTTTTGGTAGCAGTTGTTGATGGTTTCTTGAATTTTGTGATAGCTAGCAAGAAATAAATTTCCTACAACTAATGCATCTCAAAGTGTCTCAATTTACCAGTTATCAGTGCTGAATTAAAGTTAATGAGTTTAATGAGTTTAATAAGTTGATGAAAACTTAGTTTTCAATTCATACAGTTTTTATCTCACTTTGGATGATATGGCTTTCTCATCACAGATTTTTTGTACATTTTATGAAGGAGCAATTCCAACTCTCTTAATTGGAACTATGACTCTTAATCCTAATGACTTTTAATTGATAGCTGATTTTTACATAGGTGATAACACTCATGGGCCACTGAAGTTTTGCTCATATTTTCATGGTCTACCAAGCAGTACAGGATTTAGGTACTAACTAACATAGCAAACAATGTTCTTACCTGAAGAACCTGAGAAAGTGTGGGCAGCAATAAACTGCCTCTGAGGGATGATGCAAATGAATGCATGAAACCAGTCAGTCTTTATTAGAGAAAATCTGTCTCAGATACTGAGATGTGTGCTATGTACACATAGAAACCACCTGTCTTCTTAAATATGGCTGTCAGAAAAGTATACAAAAAAAAAAGAATAAGATAAAATACACCCATCAAAGTAATAAATTATTGTAGTTTCTCTGATGGTGCTGAGGGAAAATGTTGTTCAGCTAGTTACACCTTCTTGACAGCTTTGAGCCTCACAAAGATTGTAGAAAATTGGATAACAAAAATTTTTTTACCTAGTTACCTTTATTCTTTAATATGGATGTGATAAATATGTTTTTAATTATTGGATGAAATTATAGAGATGTCTACATTGAGAATTGGCAACATTGACCAAATTATTTGTTCATTTTATGCTGTGTCACAACAACCGGGTTTGGACAGGTCACTTTAAATGTCCTGAACCAGATTCATCAATCAGTGGGACTCTCCAATTAGAGCAAACATATTTCCTTGCTATGTCTTTCCAGATATTGTGAACTAATCGAGGAATCTCCAGCCCAGCTCAGCAAGCACCACTCTTCTGATAGCAGCACCCATCTATTTGTGTTGCTGGGTCATACCAAATCATGATAATGGGTCTTCTGGATGTTCATCAGAGCCTGTGTTGAGAGGCAGAAATGAAGGTTGATGTGGGGGTGTGATCTAACACATGACTTATCAGAGCTCCATGGGAAAAAAGAAAGGGCGGATCCACCATAGTTGATCAGAAATTATGCCAGTGATTTGATATATTTGTATAAGAATTAGTATTCTATAATCTCCCACACATATCTGATAATATTATCTAATGTTTAGAAATGTCTTTAGTGTGCCTGCAATATTTTCAGTACAGAGTAACTGATGTTGGAAAATCATATAGACCTACCCTTAGTGTGGAATGCTCAGAAATTCAGCAGTACTGTCATCATATTGATCACTGTAAAGGTTGCATGGATCCCAGGAAGGATATTATTATTCCTCCATTTTGCTTCTGAGAGATGCCATCCCTTAACCTCCAAACAATGTCTTGGTTTAATTTATATGTGAAGTAAAGGCCAATCTGAATTCTGAAGTACCACAGGCAGCTTGCAAATATTATTGCTTGGTTTTTTTTTTGTAAAGATGCTGTTGATAATAGGTACTTCAGATTTACTAAAGTGCATGATTGTTTTTTAAACTGAGCATTTCTTAATAATAATGCATTGTAAATAACTTTTTGTACTGTAAAACACCACCACTCTTTCACAAGCCTCTAAAGTTCTTAAAAGCACTCACTCTTATTTGGCTTTTAAAAACTAGCTATTAATATTTACATTTGTGACTGTGCACAAATACATAAAATCATCATAAAAGCCAGAGGTTTAAGTGCCTGCCCTTCCATTCACCAGGTCAGAAAGAACTTTTAGATCTGTCTCAGAGGATTTCTTGCTATTACAAATATGAAACTAGGATGTTAAAATGAAAAAGAAGCAAATTTAATAATATTAATAATAAAAAATACTTGCAAGGGACAAAGCTCAGCTTGATGGCTTCAGAGAGTGGAAGGAGATTATGTTAAAGCATAAATGGAGTTTTAACATTTTTAAATCCAGAAGGTCTAATCTAATCTAATCCTTTTCAATCCAATTTTTTTAATGCAGCCTAGACATCAGATTAAAGCTTGCACTTTTTTAGGCCATTGCAAACAGAATCAGCATCTGTGCTGCCTTTCTAATATTCAGCATTTCAAAGGGGATTTTAAATGAATCAAAGAACATTTATAAAATATAAACAAAGGGGGACATATAAATTAGATACCTGGTATCTTATTTTACTTTAAGGTGAAACAAATAAAAATTTCTTTTCATAATTTTGTTTATTCTGGCAAATGAAATAACTATTAAAAATATAGAAAGGGAGAACCTATTCCTGAGGTCATACAATGCTATAAAGGCAATGGCTTTAAGTAAGGGGGATTTTTGGTGAAATAATTCCTTTTCTTTTGTTGTGTTGTAAGTAGTTTGGTGCCAATAACATCATAACCACAACAATTTGAATGTTGTCTACTGACTTGTTTAGAGTGATGCTAATGAGGTGTACCAATCAGATAGAAAGACTTACTTTCTTTCCTTTTTTTTTTTTTTATGCTGTTGAATTTTGAATTTATACAGAATCTAAATTCCTTGTAAATTTCAAAGTGATATACTCTAGATTACCGTGGCATTATAGATGTCATATACAGCAGCTATTTGCTTGTACCAAGACTTCAGAGATCCCCTGTGTCAGTCAAATGATAAACTACTTATTGATGATGAAACAAATCTGCCCTGTTATCTTTCTTTTAAGACCCTTGTTTCTCCCAGGGGACCCACAAAATATTCTATGAAATGTTTTCAGTTAGATTAGCAAGTTCTTAGTCATAGGGATAAAAAAATTTAAATCTGTAAGAAGATGACCACGCTCTGTGTATATTGGAATTCTCAAGACATTTGGGCCTGGCTCTATTCCTGGTAAAGTCAAAGACAAAGCCACACTGGAATTCTCTCCAGCAGAAAGTAATTCAATTTAGCAGTGAAAAATTTAAAAATACAACCCACAAATGCTAGAGTACTATTGCTTTCAGATTTGTGAACCCCCTTAAAAATCTGTAGTGGCAGAACATATTTCTTTAGCAATAACATGCATGTTAATGTGATTTTGTTTTTGGCGTACATCTTAACAGGTCTTCAAGAGCTAATCTTGGGGCTCCTTCTGGAGTTCACTAGTCTAAACAGGATCCTATGATAAAATTTTTACTTTATTGAAAATACCTCAGAAGAGTTTTGTTTAAGGTGATGAGCTGTGGTAGACAGATAAATGAAAATGATTTATATTCTTCTGGATTAGTAGTTATTCAAAGAGAATGACCATGTATTTGGATCTAAGTGGCCTGAACACAGAATAGCTTTAAGCCTTAATGTTCTTGACAGAAAAAAAGAAATGACAAAACCCCCGACCAACCAAAAAAACCCCCAACCAAACAAAAAGTCACAAAAACCATTAACAAACCAACCAAAAAACCCCAACCAAATACAAAAAAACCCAAACCCAACAACTACAAATCAAAAAACCAAACCCCCCCCCCCAAAAAAAAAAAAAAGAAACCAAATCAAAAAATAATTGTCTAATATTTTCTTTCATAAAGAGAACAACTTTTTACAGCTCAAAATAGCAGGTGGGACTAAAGAACCCTTTTCATGTAAAAATTTGAGATAATGACAAATACTTAAAACACACTGGGAGGCACCACAAACTCTGGCCTATAAGTCAGACTGAAATGAACCTTTAGTGTCTAATTCTGAAGCTGGTCAAACTGATGGATACCCAAAAGACTGGCAAATTCAAGATCCATCTATCCTTTTTGCCTTTTGTATTACACTCTGTAATGAGTTTCAGGATGAAATAACAGTTTCATGATGCTGTGGAAGGTTTAAAAGTGCATATGCAGGAAAAAATCAGGATTCAGCGTGTTCTTTTGGAGGTGGTATTTTCATTTATACCCCCAAGTTACACCAAGGAGAGGGAGGAAATGCTGGGAAGTATGTAAAAGTGACTCTGGAATAAGTGGTACCTAAATCTTAAGCAAAGCCATATTCTTATAAATATTTTGGTTAATAGACTCTTATGGTCAAATCTCTTTTTATTTTTTCTGACTCCTCCTCCTTTCTATATGATTTCCATAAACTCTCCAGTTATTCTGAGACGAAGTTAAGAAGACACACAGAAAGCAACAGCTCTCTGCTGATAATGATTTGAGATAATGTAGATGCTGGACCGCCAGAGTGAACTGGGGGAATCTCAAAATCTTCCCATATCTCACTCCAAATGTATGCAGCTTGGCCATGAATCTTTGTGCACCACAACCTGCTGAAATGTATATTTCATGTATCAGAAATTACTGTCAGTGGAACAGAGCAGTTGCAGACTTGATTTTGTATTTGTCCATTCCTTTTGGGGGCAGCCTGTGGTCCCTCCAGCTGCCTTGCCCTTACTGTATGCACCATCTAACAATGCCTGCTTTTTAGGCCGTGGGTGGTGGGGTGTAATCAGAACTGCAAACCAAGTTTTTTTCCATTAAAATGGGATGTTAAAACTTCATATTAAAGCCTAAGAAAAGGTCTGAAATATCCCTCATCACTTCTGCTTTTGCATATTAGTGTAGTCAAGTGCATAATATAACCCATAGCAATTAAATAATGAAAGTCAAACTCTGATGGTTGCAGAGAGAAAGTTTTTATTATACAACACAGTGATAGATTTCTTCCCCCTGCTTCTGACTTTCTGTTGACATTGGTGTTTCTTATCTTTTCCAGCCTCCCACACATATTGATTACCTCTCAAGCTGATGCCCTCTGTTCTCCCTTGACTTGCTGCTTTATCTCGCTCTGTAACACTTGTACATTTTTAGTTACTTCTAGTCATACACATGGGCCAAATTTATCCTTGGTTTTCTGCCAGGGAGTTACATCAAGTATAAATTTGACCCTCACAGTCTTTCTTACTGCTTCTGAAATCAGGTTTCCAAACAGAGGAAGACTGGGTACCCATGATGAAATATTTACAGAGTAAGACTTGACTCTGCACACAGAGATAAACACAAGGTCTATAATCAAAACTGGAGCTTCTTCAGAGGCACAATCACATGATTTTAGGGCTGTGACAGACTTTCTGTTCTCTACTTGTTGCCAGTGGTTTCTGCAGTTACCTGATTAGCATATAGGTTTTGCAGTGTACTCTTTGCTATATTCTGTGTGTACCTTCAAGGCTGATTTGAAGCTTTCTTTGTGATCCTGTTATCTTGAGCTGTTGGTATGTCACTGAATCCTCCAGCATAATTCTGAGGAGGACAGTGTCCCCAGGGAATAGCTGAGGACTATGCCAGGTTCCAGTGACACTTCACCAGTGCCCTGCTTCTCCTGGGAGTGATATGGAAACCTCTGTGACAGCTTTATGCATGAGCTTTTTGTGACTCTACAGAAAATGTCACATCCAAGGAATGCACATATCTTGGGTCATAATTTCATAAATCCTGGAATATAATTTTATTTTAAAGTGCAATTTTTACTATTAAATCCGGGAAATGCAACAGAAACAACACAGTTTACTCAATTTCACTCTCCAAGTACAGAAAAATGCCTGTTAATTTGAAATCACCTGAAGCACACAGCAACAACTTTTAAATGAGATATACTGATTAATATATGCCCTATATGGCTTTGTATTTAGCGTTTCACTCATTGTTCTTGAACTTATTCTGTCTTTAGGAAAGACTGGCAAAGAATGGTTGGATTTAGAGTGAATTTTTTTCTGTCACACATCATCCTCTGCACATATTTTGCATATAGATTTTGCTTCCAGATTATAGCAAGATCTGAATTCAAATTTATTACAGAGTGAAAAAATAATGTATCAGTTCACCAATAAACTAGCAAATTGTAAATTAATTCAGTTTCTTCATTTCTGAATAGAATAGAAAGGTTTAAAAATACTAATATAAACACAGTAAAGGTTGTAAAAAAATTAAGTATGACTTCTATTTTAATTACTTGAACAAGATAACATTAAGGACAGTTTACTAAAGGCAATATTTTTAAAGATGAGGAACCTTTCACACCTTACTGTGATAGTGTTCATCATGATAAAATTACCCATTTTAATATATTTTCCCTGAAGTAACTGATATAAACAAATTTACTCACAGTGATTGCGGTATCACACATTTTTTATATATGGCTACGCCTGATTTTGCTTATAAATTCAACCATTTAATGTGAATTTGGAAAATTATGTTTTCACAGGGATGAAAAAATTGACTTAAAGAAATTTACATAATTTTCAGTGCAACCACTATAAAAGATATCTTCTCTGACAAACAGACAGAACAGGGAGGATATTGAAAGCACCTTTTAAACATATCTCTGATCACTTCATTCAATAATATCATGAGGAGTTTCTGCATTCACTATGCAAAAACCCACAGAGGATGATTCCTTGCTTTTCTTGGGAGATTTATTCTAGCAGCATAAAACACTCCATTGGCAGAAGTTTTTACACATATTTATCTTGCATTTGCCCCTTTTCAAGCATTATTTTATTACACCACTGTTTAACTCTGATTTATTGTATTATATGTTTTAAAATATACTTCTAGTTCCTTTTATCAATTGCTGTGAGAATCTGACTTTTATGGTTTGTGAAATCTCTTCTTTCCTATTTCCTCCCTAGTGTGGGAGCTAACAGTGATCAAAAAATCTAGATTAGAAACAGAATTTATTGGAAAGACTACCATCTGATATACAGTTTAATAAATTATATATTGTTATACAAGTATTATAATCCTTCTGTGTTGAATGTAACCTGCAAAGAGGGAAGGCATTTTGGAGACAAAAAATAAAAAGTTAATGGGTTTAGCTTTCAATATTCAAAATAAATCTAGCTCTTATTTTGTAGACAAATGTATTTTTCATTAGTTCTTAAAGTAAAACATGAGGATATTAAATAAATATATCACTAACTACTAGAAACACAAGATTCGAAACCTGGACTATTTTAAAAATTTCCTTCTTTTCCTGGTAGGTGTTCAGAAATATGACATTTTTGTTATACTGTTCTTGTTGACAGGTGAGGTTCTCAGAAGTCTTGTCAACAAGCACTTGGTGTCTATATCATGCTCCACAAAAAGGGCCTGTTCAGCTGTCCTATTTTTAGAGGAAGGAACTGCAGCACAGGGATGCAGACTCTCATCTATGATCTGGACACTCCTGTGTCCCTGATCTTAACACTAGGTGAGCTCTCCACTGTTGGCCTTGTGTTCCATCATTATAGAGAGGAATGATGGTATTTCTAGCATAAAAAAAGTATACAGAAACATAATCATCACTAATAGAGCACTCACAGAGGATAGAGCTCTGACACAAAGCATTTTTATTGTGCAGATGACCTTCCTGGGGTCTCCTGTGGCTGATCGCCAAATAACATATTGTTATGATTTGAGGCTTGTCTTGCTGTTGCTTGCCCCTTCCTTGCCAAACACACAATGTGGTTCTGAAACTAAGCCATCTTTTTAAAGATTAAAAAATTTATATTTTACAAACTTTCTCCTGCTACAGAAGCCAAACTTCCCAATTTTAAATGAAACACATGGTCTCCAGCCTAATATGTGACGTGGTTTGGGTCTACATCTGGCAGTAAAGTAGATCTACACCTGTTCTCCGTCATCCCCTTCACCTCTTTAAAGTTCTAGTGCAAATGTAGAATTTTATGTGGATATTGTGGATGTTATCTAAACTTGGACTCAAGCAGGTGACCTATGCAATGACTTGGACCTCAGCAAAAAATAATAAACTAAATTGGGCAAATTTCTCTCACCAGATATATATCCTATCTCAATATATCTCACTTAGATTCTTGCCTTGCAGTTACAAACTGAAAGCTAAAGCAGCAGAACCATGTGAACATCAACGGTATTAACATGAGAAGTACTGGAGGTTGTCTGCCAGCCATTCAAATGTTTTTTGTTTTGTTCTGTACAACACACACCAATTTGACGGTGTTCTTTCGACTCAGGCATGAAAAGAGTTTTGTCAGTTATGTTATTTTACGTAAAAATGAATCACTTTATTGTCTCTCTTATATAAGAAAATCAGCTACTGATTTATTCCTAGTAAGATAAACTTATGTGCATTTCTGGTGAAGTACTCTGGAAGAGTAAGATGGAATACTCCATAGCCAAAGGAAATATTTTCTTAAAGCCTTCGTGGAAAGAATTATGGTGATTAAAATCATCAATCCTGCATTGAATATAATCAGTCCTGAGCCTCTAAATAACAATAAGCATTGTTTGGAATTCACATTCAAGCCCATATGATGGGAAGTTTTATACTGAGAGTTGCTGGTACCAGAAAGCCCATGAATAATCACCATTAGATATTGACTAAACACTTAGGTTCTTTTGAAATCAATTTGTCTAGAGAGATTGAAATACCCCTGGGTCATATTTAAACTGAATACAAAACATTGACCCCCATCTGTTTTTCTATTTAAACTAAAACCAAATCAAGCAGAGAGGAGGAAGGATTTCTAAAAATCCCAAGATAAGATGTTAGCATTTGATTAGGCTCATCTAGTTTTCATAGCCCAATGTAACATTCCTTTTATTGTACTAAATGTTTTGGGTATAATTAATTTTGTTCGCAATTATGTTAATTAAGGTGCTTAAGACCCTCATGTTTGACTATCACCAGATAATCAGGAGTCTTAACTGAGGAATTTTCATGCTTCTCCCTTTTATGCACATCTAGCCATACTTGATTGTGTTTATCTCCCTATCTTTTGAAAATCTCATTTCTGAGTTTTCCATGGACTTCTTGACCACACAGAAAGTCACAGTCAGAGCCACAGTACTTTGCAGAAGCAAAAGATCTAAGACAGAAGCAGGAGAAATACCTGTGGGGTGGTGAAACCTTACAAAAATACAGGTGCAGGGCATTTCAGGGAGAAAAAGAGACCAAAAGTTCAAAGGTACAAAGTGTTATCAACTCAGACGAGAACACTGAGACATAAAGAAGGGAGAGAATTGGCTGAGGCAAATCTTGCCTCATTGACTCCATTAAGTCATACGTAAAAAAGAAATCATCAGGCTTTCTACAAAACATTTTAAATTTTGGATACAGCCCTGACACTCTGTCTGGTGAAATTTACGTCTTCATGTAGACTCAAATTATTTTGTCTTTGTGAAAGGTATCTGAGGAAATGCTGCTTAGTCCAAATGCTAAAGCCCAGGTGCCAATGTGGATGTGTTGATTCCTGGAACCCCACTGAGGCTGGCCTGTCGTGGGACAGGGGTGAGGTGGGTGCCTGGTGGGGATGATGAGCGTGAGGGTGACCTCTGGACCCTCCTAAAAGGGTGCTTGAGAGTAAGCAGGATCTCAGCAGGAGTCCAATCGCACAGGAGGATTTCTTTCTTCACCAAGACTGCCTCTGGCCACCTGAATTTAGTGCACTTCAGGTTGTCCCTGTGCTTCCCTTCATGCTCTGCTAACACTTATTTCTCCACTGCCCATACTGGTCCCTGTAAGACACCAAAATTAGGGATTATATGTCTGCTTTGATTCTTCCCTTTGCTGTATGAAGCTCCTCAATAGTGGCCCGGGGATTAGCAAGAGCAGGATGGCAATCTCTGGGCAGGGTAAATGCTGTTTTCCTTGCATTTCCTGTTGGCAAGTTGTGTTAGAGAAATACTAATTTGATGATATTGTGGTTCCACAAAGAGGATGAGCTAAGTGTGCTCAGCACCAGTTGTAGCTGAAGTACAAAACAGCCTTTTTGACTCGGACAGGCTCATTCTGCTGGCACACACATAGAGCAGCTGTCCTGACCCTGCAGCAACACACAATCTGTTCTGTCCCTCTACCCACACCTGAAATGGTTATCACAGAGTGCATCACCCTATTTTAACCTCAGCTCCCCTCAGAAGGGCTGCCACTTAGATTTCTCAGATTCCCTGCTTGGTTTCACTGCTTCCCCCTCAGTACAGAAAGCTGACCAGATAAAGATGGTCAGCCATGGAATGGTGGAGCAGAAGAAAAGCAGTAAGGATGCATATGAAGGATTGGCCCATGACATACAGTTGTGTGGAAGAAGTATCAGAGACTGGTGTTTCTGACCCCACAGCCTTGAGAGAGAAGGGCTTTCCTAAGGGGGAAGCACTGCTGGTTTTGACCTGCACACAGGGCAAGTCAGCAGACTTTCTACATCTGTAAACTCTTTTTAGATGTAGGGAAGAGGAAAACCCTGATGTTTTTCCTGCTGTATGGCTAGGTAGTGAGAAAGGAGAAAAAAAATCACAATTCAAGTTCATAGTCAAGATATTAAAACACAGGAAATGTGGAAATAAATAATGTTTTCTTTGCATTTTAAACCCACTCCATCTATAGTGCCACTTTAAAATATTAAATATATTAACATTGGTTCAAAAATTATATAACTAAGGGGAAGAATATGCTTACAGAAGAAGATAGGAGACCTTAAAATCCATAGTACCATGTATAAGAAAAGTGCCATTTGATATTTAATATTGGATTCAATCTCTGTCACTTTTGGCTGAAAAGTATATACTACTAGTTGGCAGTATCCCAAAGTAGGACTAATAAAGAAATCAGAATTTTTTTTCCACAAAACTCCCCCCTAAACCTCAAATAAACTAATTGAAGAGATCTTCTCATTGGGGAAAAAACTAAAAAACCCTAGAAAGTTAAAACCTGTAAAATGATGCACAGTTGTAATGCACATAACACAGGTTCTTCAATCTTTTCTATAAATGTAAGTGCTCTGAATCAATTAATTCCAAGGTAAGACAAAGAAATAGCCTTCACTAGGCAAAATATGTCAGTAGAACTAGTTACATTCTGGTAATATATAAATGCCACTGGGCTGACTTAAGTGTTCTACTTAAACATGGAAATTTTTTATTGCAGGATTTTTTCTGTCAAAGCATTTGATATTTCTATAGCAAGAGGGTTTTGATAAGATGGACTGTTAATCCAATCTGATGTGGTGATTTACATATCCACACTATGGCATTCTGGGGTGTTTTAGACCTTACATAAGATGAAAGTTAAGAGGGACAAGCCAGCCAAGGATTTAACCTTGCCAAGTGTGGCTAATCAGCTCCACACGTAACAATGCTGCTGCTTTTCCCTCCCCATGTCTGACAAACTGCATAGGCAGGAGGACAGTAGATAAGTACCATGTGTACAATTAACAGCATCAAATGATGATCACCTGAGACCAACTAGTATGTTCCTAGCAGAGGTACAACACAATCAATCCAAAATACAGAAGCACTACAAGTATTTGAGACAGTTTATTGGCAATATGTGCAAGGAGAGAGTTGCACAGCTGTGTCTCTGTAATTCTGGTAGCTGATTATTCTTATCTCTAAGGAATTATTTTGTAACTCCATAGAGGAAAAATGGAGATGAAGTGCACCCAGAAAGCCATGCAAGCAAAAGGCTTGTGAAGAGAATAGGGAGTAGTTCAAACTCAGTTGAACAAAACCATTTTTCAGGGTCCAGATATCTGTGATGAAGATACACAGGACAGAGGAAGAGGACAGTCAAGCAGTTGCATACATCTTTTTCACTTCCTGATTGCAACCCAGTTCATGTCATGTGGGACATTCATATGCCCATGAGATATCTCTCCCCCATGGGAGATCTTTGATCTTGATATAACTGAATCTAACAAGTGATAAAGGACTTGTGACAGGAATACAGCAGTTTTTTGAGACAACATGAGAGAGCAGGGCCTGAGAGTCAGGCTAGTGAGGAAGGAATGTCAGGACAAACAGCATCTTCAAGCTGACTAAATTCCTTACAATTTTAAACCTAACCCAAAGCCTGAAGCTTCACTCTTTATCCAGGTACAATACTCAAATTGTTACTGCTATTTGTGAAAGGACCACAATTTATTTGTCCCTTCAAATCCTCTCATTTCCCTATATTTATCTTCACTAATATGTGGTAAATGTGGCATGGTAAAAGCACACAGAGCCTGTAAAACGTACTTCCTTTTCAGCCTGCACATTTGTACTCTATGGAGGATTTAGCCCTTATCACCCACTCACTGGAGTCACACGTGAATGCACAGCAGAGATTTGTCATTAGGTTAACCATTAACTGACAACCCTTATGAACCTGGACACCAAAATTCGTGGCTTATACAGCTTAGTCATCATCCACCTTGAAGGAAGTGAGGGGGACCTATAAATCACTCCAATCAATTACCCCCTCCCCCTAAGAAATGTAGTCAAAGCACTCCAGAAATAAAACCATATGGCACAATCATGTCAGTTCTGTTTATATAAGCTGTTCCTAGAAACAGCAGTAGTGTAATAGCAGATTTCCATATACTGAATCAATATTTGAGTGTTTGAGACCAGGTGTTTTATAAGATGCCATTAAGTGAGCAGAGCACATTAGCAGGTTCAAAACAGACTGTGGAGGGTTCCTCAGCCCCTGGGTCTCCACTTGCATTCCTCAGTCTCACGGCACCAACATGTACTCTCCAAGTCCTTTTGATTGGATTCAGCAGATCCAGACAGATTGTGACTATCGTGCCTAGTTTTTTTCCAGAGAGTTTCATGCATTTAGGACCAGCAATAAGAAACTAATGAGCTGCTTGTTTATTTGACTAACAACTCCTGGTAAATGTGCTCATTCAGTTACACAGGCTTTCAGAGGTCTCATTTTTGCATTGCATTGTTTCTAGGTTGCAGTGTGGTGGCTTTAGCTGTACATTAATGAGCAACTGCATGGCTGGAGACATTTGTCTGTCATTCAGGTTAAGACAGAAAAGCACAGGCTGTGCTGACTGGCTTACCAAGCACTTGGTGGAATTGTACATGTATGGTTTGAAATACAAAGTATAAACTTTTACTGCACTCTTATCAGTTTGGAATTTACCTTGTTTGCAAGAAATATAAGACATGAAGTCAAAATTATATAGGAATTATTCTGGCTATTGCAACTTCGTTGTATCATATAGTATATGACTATATATTTTTGCATTATTTAGCATTTTAATCCACTGTCTTAAAATCAGAATATTTTACAGTCTACTGAGAAATTTATATTTTCCTAGCTATATTGTACTTTATAGGAATAAAATCCATGTTACTATATCTGTCCTTTTCCTGTGCAGCAGGATGAATTAAAAGTGAGAGAGCAAATGTTAACTTTTTCAATATTTTTCTCAGGGAGAGGCAAACTTAATGTCTACCGGGAACTCTTCAAAATTCCAAGGCTGCTGAGTTGATGGATGACATAAATATACATTTCTGCTTTTTCCCCCGCACTCTCATTTGCTTACTCCCAACTCAGCTCTAGCCTGCTACTAGAACAATATTAGAGCATATACTTCTTGCCTTGGTAGTTTTGTTGATTCCAGTCTGTTTCATGATACACTGTCAATTTTCTCTATATGATTATTAATATTGATAAATATATAAAACAGAAATAATTACTATTGGTTATTAACTTGTTATTTTCAGCAAATTATCAACATGTTTATGACAACTTCTGTATGTAAACAGAGCTTTCTTAAAAAGACAGCCAATTCTAGTGGTTAGAATATGGGTTTGAATGGACAATAGCTCAAATTTACTTTGCTTGTTTCCTTTTTGATAAAATATTTGAACAGTGCATTCAAATATTGATAATGAAAAATACTTTATATTCTTGTAAATTTGAGGTTAGGGGTCCTCTTAAGCTTTATTTATCAAAAAACTCTTCTTCTCACCCTCAAGTTTAGCTGGAAATGGAGATTAAGTCTGACTTTCCATTTTGCATAATATTCAGTTTACAAAATCTAACAACTGCAATGTCTGAGTGTCATCTTTGTGAGAATTGGTTGTTTTCTAGCATTGTTCCCTGCAACACCAATGCAAAGCTAACTCCACTTTTGGAAAAGCCTGGAAGAAAATAACTGGCAAAGGGTTTTCTGGGGGTCTAGCTGTGTTCTACAGTTCCCACACAGCATTCTGGGGGCAACAAAGATAATACTGGCAGCAGCATTTTATTGAATCAGAATAGAACCTGCTATAGATGGGTTTTATTTTATTTATTTATTTATTTATTTATAAAGAAGTCGTTTCCAAGAATTAACCTGCAATCTTATGAATTTTTGTTTTTTGGTGTGTGTGTATATGTGTGTGTGTGTGGGTGTGGGTGTGTGTGGGTGTGTGTGGGTGTCGAAAATTATTTATCCACCACTATGTCTCCAAGTGAGAGACTGAATGATATTTCAGTTATAGTCAGTAGCCACCATTTAGAAGGGTACTTGTGGCAATCCCTGGGCCCAGATAGGAGGACCAGGATGTCACCTGGGATTTTGGGGGTGAAAGTCCCTTTGGCGATGAAATAAATGTGATGGACACAATTTTGGTGACCTGAAAAAGAACTTTAATAAGGAGTAAAATAATAAATAGTAAGGCAATCTCACTATAGGATTCACCAGAAAGGGCCTGGGCCAGGGGGTTAAAGTAATTTATATAAGGTAGCTAGGGGCAGAGTTTAAGGGAAAGGACCCAATAGGAAGCAGAGATTAGGAATATGCAAATTACTGTGGCAAAATTAAACCAGTTGGGGAATAGAAACTAGGAACATGTTAGATTGCAACCTTATATGAGCAAACCAATTCATATAACAATTTCCCATAAGACAACTCTTCTCACCCTGACTTAACAGGCAGTTTCCCAAAGCCTCAAACTAAGGATTTCTTCTAGCTCTCTATTAGGACCTCTCAGTCCAGTTTCCACATCTCCCCATTTTGACTTACTTCAAATAAAGAATGTACAGAACATTTAAACATTTTTAACATACAACGGAGTAAACAAGGTAGCATAATCAGGACTACAACCATAATCACCAATATTAAAAGTTCTATCTTGATCATGGATGACAGCCAGCTGGGGATGTTCTATCCCTTAAATTGTCGAGTCAATCACTACCCTGCTCTACCTGCAATTTCTTCACTACTTCCTCCAGGCTGTTTATTCTGTGATTAATGGATTTGCTATGGTCTGACAAGTTCATACAGCACATCCTTTCAAAGTCCTTGCAGCCATGGCCATGTGCCAGCAGCAGGAAATCCAAGGCAGCTCAGTTCTGGAGGGTGGCATGCCCCACACTACCCACACCCATAAGTAGCTCACTGGGGGCCGTTGATGTATCATTGGTCTGTTTGCACAGCCAACACCCAATTCTGTCTAGTTGTCCCAATGCCTTGGCTGCTGCCATCCAAGGTGGTAGTGCAGACTTCATCTCTTCTGTTGCTTTAGTCCAATAATTGATTTTATCATTGCAATCCTTCTCAAATCAGTGGACTGATCTTTTTCACCTTGCCAATTTTTTCTTACGGGCCATGGTAATGTTGGGTGTTAGCATGGTGAACCTTCCCAAGATACACAGACAGCCCTTGATGTGGGATGGAAACACTGGCCAAGCCCTATTCCCACCGATTAAAACATGCCCAGTAGTAACAGGATGGGGTAACTACTGGAGCAAGATAAGAGGGGTAAGGTATAATTACACCATAGGCTCTGACTTTTATACATCCAATTGCATGGGGAAACATTCAGCACTTTAATATGTTTATTATTCACAAGATGAAATCCATCCCTATTCCACATTATTGATTGACTTTGTTCTCTGAAACAGAACTTACTGCAATAATCAATTTCCACAGAGCTGAGTAGTTCCAGTTCTTGTAGCTCAAGTGGTTCATGTGGGAGTTTCCAGGTCCAATAGTCCCAGGCATCCAGGGTGATTGTGAATCCTAGCATAACCTATTGTGGGGCATGGATGGCTTCCTCCGATATTGGCCACACATCCATGGGTAACTCCAATAAGTATGTGGAGAAAGGATTACCAGGGCTAGTCACTGAGAGGCATAGTGTTTCCTGCTGCTTCACATTGGCTAATGCCACCCAGATGTTCTGTTTGGGCTGTGGGACTACCCAGCTGTTACCAAGGAGCAAGATGTTAAGAAGGCTGCATAGGACGAGCAGGGTTTCCTGGTTGATCATCTGTGTCATCCTGCGTCGAGCAGGTCTTGATCCAGTCTAAGTGGGTCTTCTCTGGTGGGTCCTTCCTCTGTCTTTTCTCTGGGCTCCTGATGTTCTTGGAAGGGCTGCAGGTAAGGTTTGATGTTCTTTGCGGGGATCCACTTAGGTCCTCCACCTGTAGAAACACAAACATGCCCTCTCTCCCAGGTGATCAGTGGATAGGACCCTAAGATTTTGTTTGTTTCAGGGTCTTTAAATAGCACTGGAGGCTTCTCCTTTAATTGGGCCTGTGCGTAATTTGTAAAATGCCCCATTATAGGGGAGCTTGGCTCCATCAGAGAATTATTTAGAAAATTAAAAACACAAAGAGCCTTGGATAATCTTTCTGTATTAGACAATACTGCCTCTCCCTCTTTTTGTTTTTCTAGCAGGTTCTTAAGAGAACCATGATCCCTATAACAGACTGGCCCATGGGAGAGTGGAGTATCCCTGTTGTATGCTTTGTCCCCCATAAATTAAAGAATCTTTGTAACCTGTGCAAGGTGTAAATGGGCCCACTATCAGTTTTTATTTCTTTAGGTATTCCTAGGGTGGAAAATGCTTGTAATAGACATTTTATTACCTCCTTCGCAGTTTCCCCAATATGAGCAGAGGCGTGGAGAGCCACAGAGAAAGTGTTTATGCAAACACGCAAACATTTAAATCTTCCAAAAGATGGATGATGGGTGACATCCATCTACCAAATTTCTGGACTGTTCAATCCTCAGGGATTTAATTTTGGGCTGATGGCAATGAATACTTTTGGAAGTCTGGGCATGTACTTATGATGGCTTTGGCTTGTTCTTTACTAATTTTGAACATTCTTATTAAGGTGTGAATATTTTGATGAAAAAAGGAGTGATTGAGGTGGGCTTGCTCAAAGATGTTGGACAAAGGTTTATGGATGGTCATCACAAGCATGTCAGCTTTTGCAATACCTTCTGAAATAAATCCTGGCAACTGGGTATGGGAAGGAACATGTTTAATAAAATAAGGATGTTGTCTTTGAGAAAGAAGACAAATCAAAATTTTAAGCAGGGAATATAAATACTCATTAGTAATAGATTTCAAAAAGGAGCTTTCTGCTCTCTGGACTATACCTGCAACATAGGAAGAATTAGTGATTAAATTAAATGGATAATTGAACTTAGAAAAGGCTCTAACCACAGCTATTAATTCTAATTTTTGGGGGAACCTTCTACAACCTCAATGTCTGATTCCCAGGTGTTAGTTAAAGGATCTTTCCAAACGATTATTGATTTATGGGATTTCCCTGATCCATCTGTAAAAAGAGTCAAGGCTTTCAAAGGTGTGTCAGTTCTCAGAGGTTTTGGGAATTATCTAAATGAAAAATTCAGTAACCTATGTTTGGGTAAATGAATTGAGATCTGACCAGGATAATTTTCAAAGGAATTTGAAATTCTTCCAATTGTTGTAGTAGCCAATTCAAATATAATGAAGTCAGATGGACGAATATTGTGTGGAATTCCTGACCTGATAAGGATCACAAATGAGACCTGGCTCTTATAATCAAATGAGCCATCATTTAAATTTTTGTGTTAATAGTTCTAACTGGTTGATGTGAAAGAAAAACCCACTCTAAAATTAAAAAATGATCAGGTGATCTAATATCCCACTAAAAAATCAATGCATACAACTGAAGTCTCTTCCTCAAAATAGCTAATATAAAAGGCAAACCAGGATTTATTCAGTGGGCCTGTCTGCATTGAATGGCCTGTGAGATTTCATTTAAGTCCTCTTTTGCTTCTCTAGTCAATTGACTACGGGAGTTCATGTCAGAGTCCTCTCTCAGGAGCTCAAAGAGTGGGGCCAGATTTTTCATTGTTGATACCCAGAAGCGGTCCGACACAATTAACAGTTCCGATCAATTTTTGCAGATCGTGGAAAATTTTTGCAGACCCAAGGGTTTTCGTTAAGGAGAAGTGTCTGAGGTTGTGTGGTGCAAGATGTTATCTGGTACCCCAAGAATTTCCAGGGAGAATTATATTGTATCTTTTTCTCAGCAACGATGAATCCTGCCGTTGAACTGCTGTTATGGTGGATTTATTTAATATGGATTCCTTTTCTGCTGCAATGTAACCATGTAACAATAGATGATTGCCTGAGAATGAGCTTGACGAACTGGTTAGTGTTAACATTTTTGCAACAAGACAGTGACAAATGGTTGGTGAGTTTTTCATTCTCTGAGGAGGTACCATCCAATGATAACGCCGGAGTGGGGAATGTAGGTTTAGGCTGGGAAGTGAAAAGGCAAACTTGGGGACATCATCAGGATGGAGAGGGATATTGAAAAACAGTCTTTGAGATCAATTATTATCATGTCCTAATTTTCGGGAATCATGTTTGGCAATGTAGTCCTGATTGCAAAGCATCCACGTCCTCGTTAATCTTTCTCAGATCTTGGAGAAAACGCTACTTATCACTGTTACGCTTTCTGATGACAAAAGCAGAGGTATTCCAGGGGCTAGTGGCTGGTATTATATGAAGTTTATCCAGCTGTTCTTGAACTAGAGACTGGAGCGCGATTAATTTTTCTTCAGGAAGGGGCCACTGATCCATCCAAACAGGTGTGTCAGTGGTCCAAGTTAATTTAAGGATGACTCACTCTCCAGTGGCCTTAATCAAAAATTTGTCTCTAATTTCATGCCCCATTGAGATAGAATGTCTCTTCCCTGCAATATTATGTTGGCTCTTACCACAAAGGTTGGATGGTGGTGACATGTCCATCCAATCCTCTGAATTTAATCATCTCAACACTTGTCATGCTGCTGTTATCTCCTCTGATGTGTGAAAGTATGCTTGTGGTAGATATTAAAGCCCACTCAGAGGGTCATAGATAGTGAGAGATCACTGTGACGTGGGCTCTGGTGTCTAGGAGCCCTGTTAAGGAAATCTTTTTATTGTTAAATTCAAGCAAGCATGTCAGCTGAGGTCTGTTTTTTATTTATTATTTGTGTCCACATAACTGAAGTGTCTGCTCTTTAATCGTCATCTTGGTCCAGAAGCAGGATAGCCTGTGCTATAGTGAGTCCCTGTGGAATGAAACATGGTGGATCAGGACTCATGCCTAACACTGTGATTTTCTGAGATGTTATTTTCAATGCAGTGGATGTTACAAAAATCCCTTCTGTTGATGATCTGCATTTTCCTAAAATCAGCAGTTCTCTGGGCCAGTTTTCTGGCCCTGACTGCCATGGCTGTGGACAGAGAGTGTAGCATGCAGTCTGTAAGAGAAGTTGATTTGGCATTTACCAGGTCCAGTGAGGCTCCTGCAGGCAGGGTCGAGAGGAGCCAGAGGCAAGATATTGAAGCTCTTGATGCCTGTGGCAGATCTGCTTTTGTGGCAGATGATCAATGTGGAGTTTTTGTTTTTGTGAGATATTAGAAACTGCTTGTGGAATTACTTTATGTTTCTTTACTTTATAGGTCTTTTAGGAATGATATTGCAGCGCTGAATGAAAATAAAACATTGCTCAGTGGTTCATATGGCACTCAGATGTCACAACAATAACATTGTACAGGAAGGAGAATAAAATTAATGTAAGAACTCAGAAATTTGCTTTTCCAAAAGGGAAAACTATAATTTTTGTGTGTTTTTTATCATGTTCCACTGCAGAATCTTGATAGAAATTTTGCTGGGATAGAACCTAGATGCCAATAATTTTGTAGGAAATTGATAGCTATACAAATATTGTTAGAAACAATATCCATTTTTGGCTCTTTATCAGGTATATGTCAGTATACATACATACATACATACATACACACATACATATATATATATATGTATCAGTAGCATAAAGACCATGGCTATTAGCAGAAAATATGTTCTGACTGGCTAATGCAGAATAGACAAAAGACGGAACATTTATTTCATTTGTTGAAGTTTTACAATATTCTTAAAAGATGAAATAAAAGATTCCAATTCCTTTTAAAAATGGGAAAAAATTAAATAAATTCATTTTTAGGCAATTTTATTATATTTCTTTTATCCTCCAATTCTCTTTTGTGACCAAAATTCAAGCAAAATGCCCCAAATTTCCTCTTGTTAGAACTTAGGCAGTGAAGATAGAAGTCCTACAGCCACACTCTATCTTGGAATTCAGAGTTGGAGTTCTCCACCTGATTCAGAATTAATCAGTGTTTTAATAAATAAAAGGAAGCTGGACCAGATCCTAATTAAAACATATATTCAGCAACAGAAGAAAACATATGTATCATGATTGCAATAAAATCCTTCAGCATGGTGATTGAAACTCACTATCAATTTTAAAATAATACATTTCTTTTTCTGTGAAAGGTTTTGTGAGCTGACAGTTCTGATTAGTTTGAAAATGAATGTTAAAGATCAGAATTATTTATGGGACAGAAACTTTAATTTAAAAAATCTTTCAAATTTAATATAATTTAAATTTTAGCAGCCTTGCAATCCAAAAACCACATGAGAACAAACTGGGATTGGCAATTGAAAAGTCTAGAGTTCTTTTGGGACTGAGAAAGAATCACTGTCTTAGTAAACCTCTCACAGTTTATTAAAGATGCATTTTGGTAAGATCTTATTAGAAGTTCAGCCCTGATTTTATCCTCCACTAGCAACTGGATAGCATGAAGCCATTCACTCACTTCCCACAACCCTCCTCCTGGGGAGATGGGCAATGAAATCAGAAAAAAATCTGAAACTCCTGGCTTGAGATAGGAATAGTTTTGTAAGTGAAATTAAGGATGATGATGATGACGATGATGATGATTATGAAAAAGACAGAGGGATAAAGCCCCTGAGGGGCAGGTGATGCATGGCGATGCAGTTGCTCATCCCCTGCTGACCAATGCCCAGCAGTGCCTGGCCCCTCCCAGCCAGATCCCCCAGTTCACACCCTGGCCATGTCATCTGTGTGTGGAATATCCTCTGGCCAGACCCTGGCCATGTCATCTGTGTGTGGAATATCCTCTGGCCAGGGCGGGTCAGCTCCCCTGGCCATGCTCCCCAGCCCCTTGACACCTGATCACTGCAGAGCATGGAACACTGAAATGTGCTGGATTTAGGGCGAGCATGACTGAGCAGCATCCCAAATATCTCTGAGTCACCAGCATGATCATCTTACTGCATCCAAAACACAGCCCTGTCCTGGCTGCTAAGAAGAAAATTAACTCTATCCTAGATGAACTAAGGCAGCTCTTAATGTAATATACTGTGAGATTTAGTAGCGTAAATGTCAACATTTAACTTAGAACTATTAAGTAAAAGTTTGACAAGTCATTTCAACTTTAGTCACCTACACAGAATTCTTTCAAGTATGCACAATTATGCATCTACGTGTTTGCCTGTGCATGTTAAACCCTTTCATATCAAATATTCTTTCTGCTTTGCCAGGTTTTTTACTGCAAAAAGGCTACAGATACATGTTTTCTATTGTAGGAAGTTTTTGTCCATACTAATGTACTTTTGTATAATGTAGTAATTTAAAAAGACTGTTACATTTCATTAAGAATTAATTTGCAGCATTGTTTTGACCAAAATTCCACAGAATGAATGTTATTGAATCATGAGTTCAATCAGATATGAGTAAAAGAAATCATGCTTGCTATGTTGAACTATGGATGGTGTGTCAACCGACATGCGAAATGACAACGCGGAGGCAAGAGGTCTGCAGTGCAAGAGCTGCTCCCCCAAAAGAGGGTGAGACTGTTTATTTCTTTAGTTTTATACATTTTTGGGTCTGTTTGTGGATTGGCTGCTGGGGTTACTACCCCTTCAGCCCACTGGCCAGAGCAGCTGTCCACCAACATTATTGTCAGGCTAGAAAATATGCAAACAAAAGACAGTGAACAGAAACAAGAAGGTTTGTTTATGTTCCAAGGCATGAGAAACTGAAAAACTGACTCCTAATATTGTGCAGAAACTAAAAGATTGATTCCATATTATGAACAAACAGAAGGCTTTAGAAAAAGTCAGAAAAACCAGGGTGATAGGATGGGAATAAAAAATAAATACTTAAGAAAAATCCAAAATGCCACTAACGTTATTCTTCTGAAGAGTGAACATGGGAAAGGAAGATTTTGAAAAGATGCTAGATAACAAAATCCACAAGTATTTTAATTTTCTCTAAAATAAGGACTTCCCAATTTAAACCCAAATAATACGGCTTTTACTATGAATCCTTCATAATTAAGTGTCCTGCATGGGCTTTTTCTGTGAACAGCAAATACTGATTTAAAACATTGTCCTATTTAAAAAAATAACCCCAAATCCTCCTTTAAAAGTCAAAAGAATGACTTGTTAGCAGAAAAACACAAAAAAGCTCCTTAACTGGTCAGTGTGTCTGCTGTCATACCCAAACTACTTTCTTACACATATCATGACTGCACTCAAGAGACAACACATAGAAAGTCTGCTGAGTTTTCAGTGATGATACTTGGTCTTTGATTTCTCCACTGCCAATGCACTCGGCTTAGTAGGGGAGAGACAGAAAAACTGTTTCCTGGCTACTCTTACAATTTAGTACATCTACTGAATTTTATTTAGTGCATCTACTGAATTTTATCTTTTTGGTTTCTCAGGAATTGTTTTATATCCTATCATAACTTCACCCTAATAAGCTCTGAATTACCCATATTTTAACAAAATTGTCCTCTAAGCAGCTGCTATACCTTGTTCTTCTGTTTGAGCTGGTATCAGAATCTCTTGGGAATGATCCAGTCCTTTCTTCCCTTTATTAAGTTGACTATGGAATACTAATGTAACCCTGGAACATACTGACAGATGTTTTGAGATCCCTGACATTGTTGGTTCATGAAAGGTAACGCATGAAAGTTCCTTTTTTAAAATTTTCCTTGAGATAGTCTGTCATGAAGAAGTCTTTAATCCTTAGGAGTTTAGCTATTGTATTTCACTTGATAGGATAATTAAGTTTGGAAAGTACCTCAAGGTGTCATTCCTTCAATCTATATTCACCTAAGCTGATGTGATTAATTGTAAAAGAAAAAGGAAAACATTACCGTCCAGAATTCACCCTTCGACTTTGTTTTTTTACTGGATCCAGTAAAAGCTTAAGTTCCAAATGAAAGCAAAAAGATAATTTAAATATTTAACTAAATTGCTGAAAGTTATTGTAAAATATCTATTTAACAAAACCCTATATCTAATGCCAAAACTATATTTTATTTGTTTCAGTGTTATCTGGAAACATGAAAAGATTATGCCTTGAACTGTGCATTTAAAATGGATCAATTGTTTACCAGTACTTTTAAAGAATATTTTCAAGAAATATAAAGACAAGAAAAATATATTCACCAGGAGAATGACCCACAGGTTTATATCTGGGTTTGATTACTCACTTGGTGATTGAGGTTGGTTACTGCTATCAGCTTTCCTTTCTAAAACCATAGCTAGTAAAATAATAGAGGCTTTTTCTTTAAAATGAAACTGTAAAATAGTAAGACATTGTCTTTACATCTAGCATAATAATTTTTACTTTGTTTTTCTTTCTTTCTTTATCATAGGAAAAGGTAATTTGTGATTATAGACGTACTTCAAAACAAGAGAAAAGAAAAAAGTAAACATAATCAACAATGAAAGCAGAAGGGAAGGATCCACTCTCCAAAGCTTTAAGCAGTTCACTTTGTGGAAACTGTAGAATCCCTTGGCTAAAATAGGTAGCTAATTTCCAGAAGAAATAGCAAGATTTCTCAAGAATACAACTACTAAAAAATGATTGATGCCCAGGAAATTTACAGCAGGCAGTCTTGGAGAAGTATATTTCCAACCAACATCTGCACTGGTAGACTGATTCTTTCTTGGGGAGGCAACAGATTCAAAGCTGAACCACATATTTTTGGTTTGGGCTTCTTTTCATATTTTTTTCTAAGCATGCCAAGACTGGGGTAGGCTTGAAAACTTCTCTTGCTTGGACAAGAGTAAAACAAGACATTATTTTAAATGTTGATGCCTTCTCTGCTTTATGGGCAGTGCAACAAATTTATACATTCTGCATCACATTGGTCTGAGATCTAGGAACATCTGAATCTACCATTTGACTAAGGAGTGAGCTAGATGAACTTCTGGAGTATTTTCCAATTTTATATTGCCATAATTTTTTAATATAAAAATTTGCAATTACAATCAAGAAACATGCTTATTGGTCATATGGTTTATAAAATACATAGCAAGTATAAAGCATGCATATTATTTTGCCAAGAAAATAATTTTCTTTTTTGTGAGATGACAGTGAATTGAAAAATTATGAGTTGTAAATCCTTGCACTTGTAAGAAAAGATGTATCAAAACTGCTTCTAGGTCTACAGTATGACTATATTCTCCTTATTCCTCTGTCCTTTACTTGTGATAATCCACAGTTTTAAGAACAGAGGCAACTTTTATTACACTGGCATTTGTAGAATTATCTTTTTGGACTGACTGATATGATACAGCAATATTTCATTTTAGAATTCAGAAGTTTTGTTTCTGCCTGTTTATAGTTATTTATTTTGAATGTGTCAAGTGAGTTTAACAATCTGTGATGTACAGACTTGGGAAACCAAAAAACTTTGAGGTAGAAAATATATTTCTATCTATTTTAAGTAGCAGCCATTCTGCTGATGAAAATAGTTTGTTATGTTGCATTTAAATTTTGATCTGCCCTGTAAGTAATATTGTTGTGACTTTAGTGGGGGTCTTGAGAATATTTCAAGAATATGAGAATATTATATGAGAATATTATAATGGCCTATAACTCTAAACATGCTTCAACATCTGCAATCATCACCATTATCTGAGATAAGTAGCTTCTCAGATTATTTTGGAAATTAAATCCAGGCATATATAGTCTTTTGGTGACATGTCCTACAGTTAAGAGTGTATTGGAGAAGAATATTGTAAGCAACACATATCAGATAATTTAGGGACCAAGCCAAAGCTTTAAGAGTGATTGAATATATCTGCCACATCTACTCATTTTAAGGTAATTACTACCTTGCAATTTTTACTTGCTTTTACTTTCCTGAGTGTTAATGTATATACTTAGTGATTTCTAAAATAAGGTATGTTATAAAGGATTTTGAGGACATTGAAATGGAAAATTTCAGACTACTGTTTATATATATATATATATATATATATATACATATATATATGCTTCCATTCACTTTTGATCAAAGTTGAATTCAAAAAACTTCAAAATATAGAAATCCTGTAAATCAAAAACGCAAACTTTCAAAATTTTTTCCATTTTAGATGCTTTAGAGACACATATCTGGGCTTCACTCCTCATTTACTGCTTGCAGTTCACTGTGGAATTACTGACCACACACAAAAATTTGGACAGAAAAGTCAGAGCAGAATATAAAGCCTGTGGTCTCTTCCAATAATAACTCATAGTTTGTTGTAGTTCAGAATCTTTGTACTGTTTTTTCATGTTACTTTAGAGAAGAGAAGGAAAAATCCCTTGCATTTCAAAACTTTAATTTTCTTTACATGGTTTCCTGCTTGATGTACAGGCTACATATAATTTTCTGTCTAATCTAATCAAGAGGATCACATCTTGCCTTTAGGAAATCCCTCAACTTTCTCCATATTTCACTTCTTTAAAGGCCTTTTTAATTTTTTTCAAGCTTTTCTTAAACTTTAATACTAATGAATAATTGTTTTGATTAGAAATGAACATCCTTTCATATCCATGCTCTTTTTAATGACAACTCTTAACTGAAGACCAAGAAAAGAATGTGTACCTTTGTGCCACTACAGTTGGAACGTATTTTACCAACACTGTCCTATTTAACTTCTGTGTTAAAGATAATTCCTTTCAGAGATGTAAACAAGCAAATTTTCTGGAAAAGTATCATTCAGAAAAAAATAGGTTTTTTTCCCTGAATGCCTTTCATTAGCTGTCTAATTCAACTTCATTCTCCATGGAAAATACATTTTTCCTCCAGGATAATGAACTAAAAGAATACATAGAACAGTCAAAAGATAGTGATACTGAATCTTATCTGATAAATTATCGTTTCTGTGGTATTCTAGTCCACTGGACTGAGAAGAAACAGCTTCACTGACTCCCATCTCAGGTATGTGTAGTTTTGCTTCACAACTGGTAGAAAAAGTCCCTGACTTGTTACAATTCTCTCCTGAATGTTCATTGTAATCTTTGAAAACAGGTTACTAGGATTGGTGAATCACTTGTCTAACAGATATTCTTCTCCTCAAAGGTCCTGCTCTAACTCAGGACTCACAGTGTGTGCAAGCTGTTGAAATATAATGTCTGAAACTCTGCACATACCAGCAGCTATGACCCAAGCTATCTGGAAATTATGACTTTGCCTAAAATAGCAGATGCATCCATCCTTCTAATTTTCTGGGATATTAAAAAGTTCAAAGAATGAAAAAAAAGTAGATTTGACCCATATAACTATCACCGTGGAGGCCTAACCAGAAAAACAGACTGGAGACACAGATCTGGGTGCATCAGAGCTTGCAGGGCAGGAGCCCCTCAGTTTATTTGCCATTATATACCTCTGGCAAGGTGACCATGGATTGGAGAAGGGTATCGCCACCTCTCCATCACATTGGCCCAGGAGGCTGTCATTCAACCTCCCCTTCTCTTGGAGAAAGAATTCATAACATTGCCAATATTTACAAAACACGGTCCTGTGTTTACAATTCACCAGCGTGAGAAACTGCACATTTCTCCTTTAATATGAACGCTCAGCAAACCAGGAAAATTCATGGCAACCTCTCACCCTTTTAAGTATATTAAAAAAGAAAACAAAAAAAGAAAAATGAACAATTCTATGACAGGAAAAAGAAAGAAAAAAAACCTCTATAAAGTTCACCGACCTTCATTTAGGTGACGGTGTGAGGGCTACATGTTGGTCTGATTCTGCCTTTGCTACCCAGGGTTTCACCCTGAACCCCTTGCAATAACCTGCTCAAAATATCTCAAGCATAGTCTAACATAATTCAGCCAACACCCTCATATTTTTAAATTTTTATAAGATACAAGGGAATATATGGTGCAAAAGGCAGGAGCATTCCAAGAAAAATTTAACCACTCAATTGAAAATTCTGAACCCCAAAAGTTCTGTCCCAAAACCACAACCCCCAAACAACGTGCCCTTTCCCCACAGAGGTCACAATGGCTACCATACAACCATACATACCAAATGAACCATAGCAAACAATTCCTCTGAGTCCATGATTAACAGTCCGCTGGCTCTCAGCCTCACACTGCTCCAGTCAGTCTGTGTCCAGCAGCTCCACAGGATCCAAAGTCTCTATGGAGGCCATAAAGGAAAAGAGAAGATGCCAGTCCGTGTCCATGTCAATCAGATCTCGAAGAGGCTTCTCTGATGGGTGGCACTAGGGTGGCACAGGGTGCACAGGGTTTCAGGATCAAACAGGATCAGTCCAATGCACCTGAGGAAGCTCAGCAGACTTTCAGTGGCCGCCTTCTTAGCATGGATCGCAGAACCTGAGGATAGAGAACTTAGAAAACACAAATTGAGCAATTGACTTTTTCTCAAAGAATGCATGCAACATAGGATGTGGACGTAGAAACCCACTGCAAGGTCCAAGGAAAACTGACCATAGCTATGTGGCAACATCAACACTTCCTACACTTGAGATGATGGCTGTACACCAGCCAGAGAATTTTGCTCTTGTTCTAGAGCTTGGGAAACTGTTTCGTCCCCCTGACGTCTTCGTCTTTTTCTTCTTCGCCTCCGACTTTTCGGGCTTGGCGTGGGCTCGGCATGACCCACTGCTTTGCAAGTTTCTGCAGTATGGTCTGGACCCCCACATTGTGCGCAGAAAAACAAGGGAGTCACTTTCTGTGCCTCCTTTTCCTGTTCTCCACTAGGCTGAATATCTGCCTGTGTCTCATGTCCATCATTCGCCTCTTTTCAGCTGGCTGTGAAGCAGCCGTTGGGGTCATCAACATAGAATCACAGGTGTTTAGAACTGCACAGGTCTGCATCATTTTCAGGACATCAGAAATCTCTGGAATGGTTTCCAGGAGCCACTGGCAAGCAGAATTAGCATGGCTCCGTGCTAATTGCTCCAGCAGTATCAATATTAAGGTACTATCTTTGACTCTCATCTCTAAAAATTTCACCAGACGCACTATAAATTCATGAAAAGCTTCCTCTGGCTTCTGTGCTATGTCTAAGAAGTCTTGCTTTGGGGAGAAGGATAACTTGGTTTTTATCAATGCAGATATCCCTATGTATCTGCACGAATCTAAAACAGTGCGAGAAAGGCCAGCTTGCACATCAGGGCAAGCATATTGACTCCTCCCCATAAGTAGGTCAGCTTAGACCACAAACAAGGGATCGTCTCGAGGCAGGTGGCTATTTTTGACAGCCATTTGTCCAGCTAGTAATTTCCAGCTTCTCTCAAAGGTAAAAACCTGTTGAGGTTCAAACATCACTGTTGCAAAGCCTCTTATTACATAAGGAAAGATCAGATTCTCAAATTCTGCACTGATCCATTGAATTGCCTCAGTGAAGCTTGTATTATTTTCTGCCACGTCCCTTAATAAGGGAAACGGGACTGCCCATGATGGAGCATCGTAGCTATGATGCTGTGGAACCAAGCCCACAGGTCCCTGAACTGGCTCGGGCAAAGCTGCATCTGCAGGCAGCAGCTCTGTTAGGTCAGCAGCCTGATTTGGCTGGGATGCAGGACTAAAAACCTCATCCGATTTCATGACAGGAACAGCGTGCACATCAGACAACGCTTTTGCCCCGTTAACATCTCCCACAGCCGACCCGGCCCCATAGGGGGGGCGGGCGGGGGACAGTGGCTCGCTCAGACTCCTCTCTGAGCGGGAGGGCGATTGTCGTGCTGGGCAGGGGGGCATGGCCGACGGGCCACAGCTTTCAGCTCCTGTTCCATCAGCCGATGGGTCGGTGGCCGGGGCCAGAGCCGGCAGCAGCTCTGCGGCTCCAGCGCTCGGCCCCGTCCCCTCTGAACAGAGGGGGTGCGCGGCGGTGCCGGGCGGCAGCGCGGGGGGGCTGTCCATCGCGGGGGGCCCCGCAGCGGCGGGCAGCGATGCGCCCAGCCCTCCCCCCGCGGCGCCGGACCGGCACCGGACGCGTGGGGCGGGGCGCAGCACGGTGGGCGGCGGCGGCTCCGCTGCGAGCGGCAGGGGGGGCCCAGCAGCCCCCACGAGTGGCGGGGGGGACCCGGCGCGCGGCCGGGATCGCGAGGGGCGGGGCGCGGCGCTGGTGGCACGGCGGCCCAGGGCGGCGCGGGCGATCCCCCACGCTCGGCGTGGGACCCGATGCCGAGCGCTCCGCCCCCTCGGCACCCCAGCTCCCGCGCGGGAAGCGGACCGAAAAAAGCTTCCCAGTCCTTCCAAAAACCCCGCTGGGTGCGCCCAACCCCCGACATGGGGGCTGGGATCTCCTGCATCGGCTCTAACCCTGCATCAGAGCAATCCTCGTCATAAGGGACGGAGCTCGCAGGGGAAGCAGTCCTGCTTCCTGTCAAAAGCCCAGAATCAACTTCAAAGTCCTCCCCAGTCTCTTTTAAAAGCAGGAAAACTGTGGTCCATGCCTGTAAAAGAGTGCCTGTCTTAGAGTTTCCGTCAAGGACGGAAGAGAAAAGGCTTTTTCCCAGGGTTCTCCATGGGGCAATATAAAGTGCCTTTTCAGCAGTATAAAAAATTCCAAGCTTTTTTCCCCAGCTAAACAGTTCTCTCACGTGTTTCCTGGTCAAGTCAGCGTCACGGGACAACAAAAAGGAGTGGAGCAGTTCCATCATCAATCGTTCCTCTGAGAACATCGTGGGTTTCTTCTTTTTGCAGCTGTAGAAGGCAGATTTTTTTCTTCTTTTTTCTTTTTCCTTTTTTTTCTTCTTTTTTCTTGCCTCACTAACTTGCAACTTGACCACGCTGGGCACCAGTTATCACCGTGGAGGCCTAACCAGAAAAACAGACTGGAGACACAGATCTGGGTGCATCAGAGCTTGCAGGGCAGGAGCCCCTCAGTTTATTTGCCATTATATACCTCTGGCAAGGTGACCATGGATTGGAGAAGGGTATCGCCACCTCTCCATCACATTGGCCCAGGAGGCTGTCATTCAACCTCCCCTTCTCTTGGAGAAAGAATTCATAACATTGCCAATATTTACAAAACACGGTCCTGTGTTTACAATTCACCAGCGTGAGAAACTGCACATTTCTCCTTTAATATGAACGCTCAGCAAACCAGGAAAATTCATGGCAACATATAACAATGTTTTCTCTGTAAGAGCCTGATTGAAGTTTTATTGTAATACTTGATTTGAGATATCTGAATGATGTGGAAAATCTTATAGCCAAGAATTCAAAATTGAGTAATTGTAATAATAAACCTTCAGAAAACTTCCATTTTAAATATGAAATGTTTCAACAAATTTGAGGGAGTTACAAATCCCCAAATCAGCTTTTTATTTCACTAAGTGCTCCAGAACTTATTCTTTCATGCTATTTTATCTAAATTTGAGCAACATTTTTATATATGACTCTCATTAAAGATGTTTTACTTATTAAATCTGTATTAGCAAGTACTTCTACTCTATAACTACCATCATCTAGTTCATATGAAAATGCTAGAAAGATTTTTTTCTCATTTTTCCACTATTATAAAACACTTTTGTCTACCTAAAAATCTACCGCAGGTAGCCAGGAAAAGTCATGCCTTGTGCATGCACAGATAAATTTACTTTTCTCATTTAAAATGACACTTGCTACCCAGCAGTGAGTGGTCCAAAGCTGCCAGCAATAGATAGCATATCTTATTTTTCTTCAAGACGTAAACTGATTTTCCTAAAATGTGTTTATAAAGTAAAGATTTTCAAAATATTTCAAATTTGTTTTATATGGACCCATTTTTTATTTTATATCAATAAGATACTTTTCAATTACCAAATTCTTTCTCAGAAGTTTGTTCACACTTCTGTGTTATTTATCTGAAAATTTTAACCTTGTATGACAGTCCAGTAGGAAGCTTAAAATGAATAGCACTAATTTTTCCTTCACAATTACTGGAATCCCGAGCCTAGTTATCAAGTCTAAACAATAGTAATAGGTTTATAGCACTAATTTTCCTTAATTTCTCAAATCTCTATTTTTTCAGAATGCCAGTATATGTTTTAAGCACTTGCTGTCTACAGGAAAACTGCTGGAAGCATCTTAGCTAAAGTGGATGTGAAGGAGTTTGAGTTCTATACAGATATAGATATGGATATCTGTACACTTCAAAGGGCAGGGACATCTTTATCTGTGGATTTTTTTCTCCCATGAAACTAAGACAAAAATTTGGTGAAACACTCTGAAGCAGGTTAACAAATGAGCCACAACCATTAGCAGTTATGTAGAATGTCCATGTTCTTGACAGGAAAACTGTGAACACAATGTTCTTGGCTACTTATTTGCATAAAAGCCTTCTCAACAATCACTGGAATTCTTTAAAAAAATTCTAGAATTCTTTAGAGATAATGCAGATTGCTACTTGAAACATGTCTCTTACTCATGGATGCTGACTAATAATCTCTGAGGTATTGCACAGAGGCCTGGGACAACTCATAGCTGACACCTACTTGTAATGCTGCCGGAGTAAGGGGTCTTCTGCCAAAAGTATGTCTTTGATTGTTTACTGTATTTTAAAGCAACCTGAAGCTGGTCAACAGTCTAAGACTGAGATGGAAAACAGTAACTTACAGGTGATACTTTTCTATTCTCTCTCAATGAGCATATTGATATATATATAAACTCTTTTCTTCCTCCTTCACCATTTTTATTTCTCAGTATTGCTTTGTCAAGAAGACTGGATATTGACTAAGTGAATAAGAGCAAATTTAACTGTGCTTGTCAAAAGATATAGGGCTTGTTTTATATACAGTCAGTTGAAGATTAATGGAAGTAAATTATTCTGGAGACCCAGATATTGCAACGATCAGCAATATTGATTTCTCTACAAATAATTAGAAAACATTATGCATAATTCACGAACATAGACTACTTTGCATTAGAGGGGACTTCAGTATCATGAGGATAAGAAATCTAAAAAGACAAATAGGTATTTTGATAAATGACCAGTTCCACTCTCTTCTGCTATTTTCCCTTTCTGAACATGGTACTATATCTGTGATAGAACATTCTGTGCTTGAACCTCATGCCCTTGCTCTGGCAAAATGTGTTAGCCTCCAGGAATGGCTGCAAAGCCAAAATTTATGTCCTTGGACTGCTGAGAGAGACGATCAGATTACTGAACCCCTACTGTGAAAAGACTGAACACTCCAGAAGAGAAACATCCTCAGTAGTTCCACTTGTAGAATCTACCTCCCACATGTAACCTTTTGTATACTTCACTGCCTTCAACTGGCCTCAGGAAAATTTCTATGGATTAAACATAAATTAGTTTAATTGTATGCTTAAAACTACATTTCACCTAGACCTATCTGTACAAGTAAAACCATTTTAATGTCTTCCTTCTCTTCTGTGCATTTGGGTCCTTGAGAACATGACAAAAGGGAAAAAAAGATATGTGTTAGAGGTACACCCAGCCTAAAGTATTTGTAGTTCCTCATATTTTTAAACTTATTAAATTTATGAAAATTTAAACATTGAATAAGTATTAAACCCATATTTTTAGTCTGAAAGATGGTAGGGTCAGACTAGATACAAGGAAGAAAATTTTTATGGTGGGTGTGGTGAAACAGTGGAACAGGCTGCCCAGAGAGGTGATGGATATGCCATCACTGTAAAAGTTCAAAAGTTGGACAGGGCCCTGAGCAACCTGATCAAATTGAAGATATCCCTGCTCTTTGCAGGAGAGTTGGACTAGACAGTCTTTACAGGTCCCTTACAACAAAAATTCTATTGTGATTTTGTGTTTCTATATAACCTAAGCATATAAAAGCAAGTGAAAAGTAAAAAAAAAACCCACTTTACTATTAACCAGTAAACTACTTCCTGTCTTCTCACCTCAATTAATAGGAAGCAAGAAAAGGAAAATAAGTACTCCTACACCATCATATGTCATACAGGGCCATACTACAGAAACTGGTACTAAGGGGTATGGAGAGGATAGCACTTTCTTAACTTTTGCCCCGTGCCAGTGTTTATGTGCTCAGAATACTGCCCTGCACATAAAAGCAGTTGGTAAGAATGAAGGCCAGGATACTAGCCAACTGCTGATATCTCAGTTAAGTGCATTTTCTTATTATTTCATAGCAAAATAAAATAATTTAAAAATAAATTTAAAGTGGTATTTCTTAAATGTTCAAAACAGTAGAGAAAAATAGAGAATAAACTCTATCAGAGGATTTTTTCATTTACTTGTTCAGCTGAACAGACATGAGACATGCAAAAAGGACATCACATCGGTTGTATCACTGAATAGAAACACAATACAAAAACTATAAAGATAATGTAGACATTGAAAATTTGCCAGTCTATTGAATTTGATGCCGATAGAGATAGACTTCCTTCAAAAGAATGATGACCTGCATGACTTTTGTTCAATGTCTTGGGACAGTCTAGTATTATTTCACTTTAGGATAACAACAGGTCTGCAATTTTTTCTTTGTAGAATGTGTGTATACAGGAGAACTGTCTAACAGATTAATATATGGAATGTTAATCAATTATGACAGTGACTGTCTGCATGTACATGTCTGTATGTCACAAGGTGTGTTTACAAATATCCATGGGAGAAAAATTTCATTTTTGTCCCTGGTTCACCAAGCCCGTCTTCAAATGGTGCTGTGAGGATATATTCCCACCTTCAGAGCCACTACTATTGATGCTGTCCTCCACATTTCAGATTTGAAACTTGCATCTAACTGGTCATATGTGAATGTTGCTTCCTGACTTATTTGCGTGCATATACAAACTATGTTTAAGCTAAAATGTGAGCCTGGCTGTGCAGAGCTATGCCTTAAATTTGGTTGAGGAAGCACCTCAAAGCAATTAAAATATGTTCTAGTCTCCTTAAGCACAGTGCTGACAACTGGATATTACAGTATGAATGGAACCATTTTTGTGATCAGTTAAGTTAATCAAAAACATATTCTTGTGGGAATCAACTCTGGTTTTGCACTAAATCTGGCATTCTTTTCTGCTGGATGGAATGCAATTCAGGCAGCTCAAAACTTTTTTTTGGTTTGGGGTATTTTTGGCTTGTTTTCTACATTTTTAAGTGAAGATGCTAAATTTCTCACAGCAAAGTACAGTTCATAAATGACATTTAAATATATGTAATTTAAAGAAAATTAATGAAAAATGGAAATAAATTTAAGTGTTTTGTTTTATTTTGAAAGGTATTTTCATCTTATTTTCTTGACTATTTTTGTTTCACAAGCAAGATAAAATAAGTCTTCTCACAACTCTAATAAAAAGTGTAGTGCAATATGTAAACTTCTCAGCCAAACATACTGTAAAAGTGTTACAATATCCTAAAAATTTAAATAAATGACATTAATACAATTTTTTTTTATTTTAAAAGCAATAACTATTTTTTCTTTATTATCTACACCTAAAAAAATATGTATGTCAGCTGCTAAATAAAATGATCATAGAAATATACAGAAAATGAATATGAATTTTTAGAATTGCCGGGATTGTGCAGGTAATTTAAGGAGTGAAAAAGGACCAAGTATTTGGTTTCTGCTTATTCTGTAAAATGAGTAGTATTAATTAATGTTTTATTTTCACAAGGAAAGTACTGAGCATCTTAGAAAATTGACCTTTTGGTATATCAGGATGAGTGGAACTCATTTTTTGTGCATAAACTCATCACCTTTTTTACTGATATAATTTCAGACTAAAATGATGATGTTTACCTCTAGTCAAGAAAATGGAGTTCAAAAAAATGCTAGGAGAGAAGTAGCCTACTATTAATAAGAAGCCAGGGTTTTGTATAAAAGAAGTCTTTTGTAGGAAATTCCTCTCATGTTTTTCCTACTCTGTCCAGAGAAGGGGATTTAAAGAGGCTTAAGACTGGTATGTTAGCAAGCAATACTTACATGATAGCTTGGAAATGTCTTTAAGCAATATTAAATTATACTAAACGTAATACATTTACATTTATTTAGAAAATACATGATGTTTCAAGGTTTTCTGTGAAGCAAAGAAATCTAGGGGAAGTAAACTCTCAAGTGTAAGAATCTTCAGATGTTCCCTTGGTGATGCTTTACACTGTGCTCTTGGGAATGATGTATGCATCTTTCAAGAACCTGACAGTTCTTGAAAAACAGCAAGGTAGACAAATTCTATTTCTGCAAAGTAAATATGGCATTACCTGTCCTAACATTGCTTTCATAGGCAAATACACAGTGAAATTAACATAGTTCTTTCTCCCCCAGAGTATCCATCAAGGGAATTTTCACACAGATCCATGGCAATGAAAGTTAGAAAAGAGCAATGTCCTTATTTAGTTCTCTTCAAACGGGACTCTGCGCTAGTTAGTGTCTCTGAGGCACTAACTAGCTTGTTAGTTGAAGGGAAGAAAATGGAAAGGCAGCAATTTTCCCCTCTAAGAGAGGCAGAGGACACCACCGCATTGGTAGAAGGCTCTTGGGTAGACAGAATTCGTTTGTCCTGTCTGTTTAGTATGATAGATCAAGGCAGTTGTGGCAACCTACCAGAATATGTATTTTTGTATTTGTGGAAGCCATCTCAGACAATGATCATTGAAAAAATATTAAAGTGCTTAGGAAGTTAGAGAGTTGTAGGTACTACATGTTGTACAGCTTGCTAATATGGAAAGCTTAATCCACAAAGGAGTCATTTATGTGACTATGGAGCTGAGCCAGCCAATGCACTCCCAGGCCTATACAGTCCTGGTTTATACAACTACATAGCTGAAATGATCCATATTCAGAGGCAAAGCATTTCTTTTGAAAACCTACTTTCACATGCAAAATGATCTCTTGAGCTATTTCTTATGTTTGAGGTTTGAACTGGTGGATATATACAGTCCTTGAAATTGTACTATTTGTTTTGCTTAAAAAATGAGAATACCAGATGTCCCAAATTAGAATATACTTTGAAATACAGAACTAAAGGTGAAGCATCTCACAGAGAACTTTCTCTTCATATGAGGGTAAAAAGGACAAAACTTAATTTGCAGTTAGGTATTTCTTTGTTCATACTATAGTAAACAAACCTTACAACAGCCCTTACAATGCCATCCTCTACCATCCTTGTTACCTACTCTGGTGCCACCTGCTCTGGTGCCACCTACTCTGACCTGAATGAGGTCATATACTGACTGTTTCATACTGGCTTTTCAGAACTAGGATTCTGTTATGCTGACAGATAAATAAATTTTAATGTCATATACATCTGCCTGAAAACTGAAATATGGATTTAGGAAGCTTTAAATTGATTGCAGGCTGCTAAAACCCTGGATTAGCAGAATAGAGGAATGTACTTCTTGTACTTGAAGGTATCTGAATCTTTGAAGACATTTGTATTTTGCCAAATGCAAAAGCACAGATTTTTTCCCTAAAAGCACAGATTAAAGAATACTTGCTTAGTTTTTCTTGCATTTTATTTTGACTTCTCTCTTTTCATTCCAGTGTTGTAATAAATCAAGTATCATGGAACACCTAGATATTTCACTTAACTAAGACTTGTGATTTGGAGTGAAACCTCTGATTCTTGACGAATTATCTGAGCTTTCTTCATAGGGCCTATGGAAAATGTGGACAACTAGGAAAGAGATATGAAATATTCAGAGAGCAGGACTACACTGAAGCAGAATACTTTACCTTAGCTGTGCATTCTTTTAAGTCCAGATATGAGACTTGTGGGATCTTAAAAGGAATTTTTTTTAATGCTATCCACTGGATTTATTTTGATTGTATTGTGAAGTAAAAAAATTCTCTGACATTGGCCAAGTCTTTTTTTTTTCACAAAATATTTGGTCAAATATATGTATAGTGGTCAGAATACAAAACTAAATCTGATCTTCTGAACACATTCTGAAAAAGCCGACCATACCCAGTACACTGGAACTGACATTTCTTTGTGTCCAGTTCAAGAGTGATTTAGGCTGTGGTAATTACACAAGGCAGCCAGGAGTAACCAGTAGTGAACTTGATTTGGAAAGTCAGCATGATTTTTCTGCTCTAACACTTTTAGCAGGTGAACACTAGGAACAATGGTCTTAGTCACAGGACAAAGCCTGTACAGAATTCATAACAGATGTTTAATGCCTCTGATGTTTAATGCTTTGCTGGTAGATTAACTTGTTGGTCATTATATCTTGTATTGCTCCTCTAATACTGATAGGTCAAATATTGAAACCTGAAATATGGATTACAAAACTGATCTTAAGCCAAAACTTGAATAAAAAATTGAGGCTGGAAAAGATTCACGTCTTCCCTTTTGGTTACCTGATAAGATTTCTGTTTTGTGAATGTTCTACATACTCAAACAAATATTATCCTGTTCATTTAAATTTTTCAATTAATTAAAAAAAAAGAAAAATCAGTAGGGCTTTCTGGAGTGTTTTGTATTTATCATTCTTTATACAATAAAAAACTGGAAAGAAATTCTGCAGGTTATAATAAGACAATAAATTTCATGTTATTCATTCTGATCTGTTTCAAAAATACATGCCCTCTTGAAAGAAGAAAGTGAAATGGCAATGGGAAATCAATTGAAATTATGTATTCAATTGCTCTTTAAGTGTTCCAGCCTAAATATTACTTGACAATTTAGACAGACTAAATTAGTATTCATTGAATGAGTGGAGTTTTGGCACAAATGCTGATGACAATTACCAGAAATTTTCTCTGCATTGAATATTTATTGTAAATGACAAATGGATTACCAAGTTTTCTGTTGATTCCACAGAATAACTGTAGATTAATAGGCCTGTAAAATATTAGAATGCCTCAACAAGAGAAAATTTCTGCTGGCTGTTTTTGAGACTAAGGGTGAGCACAAAGACTAGAAGGAAAACTTCATAGATGAAAAACATAGGATCAAAACTATTAGAATTCTTATTTAGTTTTTATTTGCTGATTTTCTCAAAACCCTAGAGGCATCAGTATAGAATGGGAATGACCTGATAGAACACAGCTCTGCAGAGAAGGACCTGGGAGTCCTGTTGGACAACAAACAATCCATGAGCCAGCAGTGTCATCTTTTGTCCAGGAAGGACAATGGTATCCTGGGGAGTATTAGAGATCATTGTCAGCAAGTTCTGGGCGGTGATCCTGCCCCTCTATTCAGCCCTGGTGAGGCCACATCTGGAATGCTGTGCCCAGTTCTGGGCTCCTTAGTGCAACTGATACTATTAAGGAACTGGAACACATTACAACCTTTATGTGTGGAAAGGCTGGAAGAGTTATGCCTGTTGTGCCTTGAGAAGAGGTGGCTGAGAGGGGACCCCATGAATTCTATCAGTGTCTGCGGGGAGGGCTCAGAGGAGGGACCCGGCTCTGCTTAGAGGTGCTGAGGTAACAGGCAGTGAGAGAGGCACAGGAAGTTGCATCAGAACATGAAGAAGAACTTTACTGTGTGAGTGATTATGCACTGGAACAGATTGACAGAGAGGTAGGAATCTCCCTCACTGGAGATATTCAAGAGCCATCTGGACACAGATATGCTGTGTGGTTTAGGACAATCCTGCCTGCGTGATTTTTGGAATCACTGTAAAATCTGACTTACACTTTGGGCAAGAAAATGTCCTACCCAAGCAGATTTTATGCTGAAAATCAGATAGACAAGAGTGTCCCCTTTGATTAACATTGAAAGAGTATTCATTACTTTTGTCTAATATTAAAACTGGACATTTAATTTTTCCTTAAAGAAAAATATCTCCTCTCTTAGAAGAGATGACAGCATCTTACCAGACAGTTCATCCATTTGCTTTGTTAATTTCATGGTTAGAAAATATTTCCTAGTAGTAAGCTTATTTTTCTCCTTATACCTTGTCTGCCTTAGACATGAGGAATAAATAATTATTGTTTGCAAGAACTATGGAAATATTTAAAAATGCAAAAAGCATTTTCCCTTCCAAGACCATTTTACTGACTCTCTGATCATTCATGCTGCCATTCTGTTTCCCTTTGAGCATGTTTCTCTTGACATGGCAAATCTGAAACCCAAAACACACTCCTTTTGTTAAAGGCCACATTGAATGGTTTGAGTTGAAAGGGACACTGAAGGTCACATAGATCCTATTTATCACAGAAAGGTCTTCCTTTAGAGCAATGCTGAGAAACTGTTGACTCACCTTTTCTGCAGGTCTGACATCCAGCCAGTTATTTTACAGCCTGCTCTTGTGCAAGTGATTATTCATGCCAAGTGCAATGCCTTGTTTTCCTCCATTTGATTAAATTAACAATTATCTCTTTGGTTACTAAGGGAAATAAAGGATCATGGTATGTATTCACAGTGTGTAAATATCAGCCCCTACACTTTGATCTTGAAACACTGAGTTTTCATGGTTGGGATCTCTTGACATCCACATGCAAGTGAGGAACAATTCCCAGTATGGTCCATTGGTAGGATGTGATTTGTATGGTGTTAGAAACAAGGCATAACTGGTATCCCGTATTTCTGGAAGTCTGTACTCCAAAGAAATATTTCTTCCACTGTGTTCATCAGAGGCTTCAGTTAAAGCTAATTTTTCTCCTACTGCCTCAATGCCTTTCCTTTGATTTATCAAGACCTAAGGCCAAAAGTGAAAATACATAAGTTGATGCAACAGAAGTACCTGGCTATGGTAGATGGTTCCCCCTCTTTGTCATTTCCCATCCAACCTGACATTTTTTCTGGTTTATCCTGTTTAGGGTTCCCCTCACCCTGAAAAGTGAGGAGAATTTTGTGGGTTTGCACACAGGAAACACTGGTTTTTCTTCCTTTTATTCATGAGTATGATTGCCAGAGTTGATGGATGGGAAGGGGTTTAGCAGATGAAAATTCTGTCATTATGACTTAATTTAAACATGTGTTAATGCCCATCTCTCCAGGCTTAAGAGAACCAACACTTCTGTTTCTCCTTTTTTATGTTATTTGATATTTTATTTTGATGGAGAATTTTTTTAGAGAGAGTATGACCTTTGTGACCTTTCAAGAATTGGTTTATCCAACCTTTGTATGTCAAACTGGGTAAACTTTGTTTATAAATACCAGTCAAAGTTACTTTACTCTTACACATCTATATCTATATCTGTATCTGCATTATTTTTCATTATATTCCCTTAACTTTCTAGTTGAAACAGAAGCAAACTAGGTCAAGTCATTGCCAGAGTGGCTAATCTCTTATCTGTTTAAAAATCAAAAGAGTAAAAACTCCATTTTACAAAATACTAGAATTATTGTCTTAAATATGCAAATAGTCCCTGTGCAGAAGTGACACATGTATTAGAAGTCCTCGGTCTTAATGAATAGATGTCAAAAATCATTTTAATTACACTACTCTTCACAGCACTATTATGAGTGCTCTGGTTCTACCAATTGCCTTGTCTAAGCTTATAACACCACCCATGTGGAAGGCAAGGAAATATCAGTGTTTTTAAAACCACATATGTTTATGTGCTACAGTTAACCAGTGAATTGTAAGACATTACAGTAGTGATCCAACTTGGAAATGAAAAGTTAATACTGTTAAAGATGTCCATCTCCCTCCTTTGCAGGTTCAAAGATTGCAAGCCTCTCTGATATTCAAATACAGAACAGATGACTGATAAGTGATACAATTCATCCTCTTTAGAAGAAATAATTTTTAAAAGACACCATTAAATTCTTTGCACTTACTATGAAATTTGAGAAAAAAGCTACAAACAAACTGCGTGTGTACAGTAATTCAGGCAATCCTGGGCTGATCTGGAAACACTGTATATTTTTTACATTTCCTTAGATGTTACTCCAGGCTTACTGCTGTGTCAAGGCTTAGGGATATGATAACAGAGACAGTGTTTAACAACGGCCACACTTTATTTCTGTGCATTTGCCTCTGTCCATTTAAGACTCTCAGCCAATATTTGGGCTTGATTACACTATTAGGGTCAACCATGGGCTGTTCCCAGTAGTCAGGATAAGGTAGCTCTATTTTCAAGGGGATAGATTTAATATAAGATTTCATATGAGATATAGATCTTTTATATCAGCCCACTGAATCCACAAGGGATTACTGATATTGACACAGTTTAATACTAGGAAGACAAACAAACAGCTTTTAAGAGAACACGAAACACTTTTGATTACTTACTCAGACTGAAATTATTGATTGTTTTATCAGGCTGGGTGCTTGTATGAAAAGGGCAGGGTCAAAGAAAGAAACAACAAAACAAAAAACCCAGAAGAGATGAATGGAAGTGTGAAGCTGATGTGTACTCAGGCAGACTGGCCACAGCAGCTACTGCTATGGCTTAGCATATAGCAGCCTTATATGCCCTTGTGAGTACAAGTGTGTGCTTAGACACAAGGTGTTTCATCTGTTATTTTTAATTGTTGCAAATTATGTTTAAATTGGATTCTGCAATGGCAAGTGCAATCTCTCCAGTTATTTTAGCTGGCAACTGCATTAGATTCTCATTTTGTTGTTTAAAAAATAACTACCATCTTGCTTCCGAAAACTAAAGATCGTGTTATATGTAAATTTCTGGAAAGATATTTAGTATCACTTCTAAGTGACCATATTATAAAGCTTTTTATGATTGCCAGTAGTGTTGTTATAAATCTATTTTGCATAATAATTAAATAGTATCACTGCAACCCCAAGAAGTCATAGACCTTTTGTCATCATTAGACAAAATCAGGCTGAGTGTCAACACAGCCTAGTTTCCTCCGTGTTTTTGTATTTGTATGCAGCAATTGTCAGCATGTCGGCAGTGGACAGTGATAAAGTGCATTTTTCTGCTTGGGTGGTTAGCCCTTTCATTTTTACAAGTGACAAAATAAAAATCTGTTGAAGAGTGAACATGCTGCTTTCACTGTGTCATCTCAGCCCTGCGGGTCATTTTATTATAAAAATGTAAAAATCCAGTCAATTTTATTTAATCAGCTGAAAAGGAAAAGTGTTTCCAGGTCATTAATCAAGTGCTCCTTCTCTGTGGGAACTTGTCTCTTCAGAAACTGCCATCTGAATCATTAATAAAGCTGAAAAGATTTTGTGCCAGCAGGTTTTTGAGAAACCTAGATGTTATCAATATAACTGGAGTAAAGTAATTTGAGGTCAACAAATAAAGATTTATATATTCAATGCTTCAAAAGCCGAATATCGCCTGTTAAAAACCAATTAATTATTTTTTTAAAAAGCATTTAATTGTTGGAAAATATACAACTGTTTAGAAGGTATTTGATTATATATTCCATAATTACATGTTTTCTTTAATGTTACCTAACCATATATTTACAGTAAACTTTTATGTGAATTGATCAAAACATGATGAGACATTAAGAAGAGATAATTACTACTGTATCTATAATAATAATGGCAGTAATTAAACCACGGAGAACTACATTCAAATAATGTCAAGCTGGAGATTTAAACCTCTATTAACAAAGGCACTGAAGGCAGTCACTGCATTTTAGCACATTCACCTCCATGCACGCCTTGGTGCAGCAGCTTGTGCTACCTGTGATCAAATCTTTGTGTACTTTTTGTGGCAGGCAAGGAGAACACGCTTCCTCATCCCATGAAAATGTTACGTAATGAGAAGGATGGGCAAGTTGAAAACCTTACAAAAGGTTGGAATTGATAGTTTAAAAAGAGGCAGGTAGGTAGAAAATGAGCATGAATGCAGGAATTACACCTGTGGCCATCCATGTTCTTACCTTTCCTTAGGAGACTAAGCTCTGATTCCATTTGTTCACCACTTTCTGGAAAGAGAGTAGTACCAAAAGGAAGAAATCGAGTTTCATAAATGAATAACCTAATATTTGTTTTCATTTTGCAGGGGGAACATAAATTCAGGTATGTGCTTTTCATCAAAGACAGAAAATATTTGAATCCAGATTCCCAGATGTTGCCTCAGGCCTAATTTCTCATCTCCTGGGTTCCCCTGAAAAGTGTCCATTTTTTTTTGACAAATCAGTACACATTAACAGGAAAAATCCTTCTGCCAGGAACTTCCTATTCAGATTACTTATGAATACCCTGGTTTTTTGTTTACACTAATGGTCTCTGGAATTGGGAACATGAGAGAAGCTTGCTTGATTTATACTTTTTGCTTTACTTTACATATTTTGTAATTCATTGGATTGGCCCCAATTAAATTGATTAAGTAGACTTTCCTAATTACATCTAATGTTTTGATAGGTAAGAAATTAATTTTGATTTCTGAAGATGTTTTGTTTAAAGTTATAATTTCAAAAGATACATAAATCCATGTCTATTCAGGAGGCCAGTATTTCAAACTATATTTATATGGGCAAGTGTTTATTCATGTATATTCTAGCGAAAAAATCCATTCATACTTAAGTCACAAAAAAATGACAAAAAATAGATCTCATGTCACTATTTCTCTGTTATTTAAAGGTGTTTCTAATCTCATACACAATATCTTATATCATAATTAAGATGCTGATTTCTTCACAGTGAAAGTTCAGAATCTGATACAATATTCTGAATTCAGAGTTATCAATATAATTTAGATCGTATTATATTCTTCGTAACAATTTGCACTTAACAGTTAATGCTAATCACCATCATCCTCATTACGTATTGTAGACTGAAGACTTTTCCTAAATGGTCCTGTTGCTCTACAATGAGACTGCAATCCATGTAAATTCTGCAAAACACTCTGGATGTCCTTGTTTATGTTGGACTTTGCTTAATGTGGGTGATGGTTAGGTTGATACAACTGCATGAAGCTTGGCATGCAGGCGTGCAACAAGCCACTAAAGAGCCAGAACCTAATTGCATTTACACTAGTTCAGTTCACTTGGAGTTACTTGTTTGTACCTGTGTAACGGAGTGAAAAAGAACCTGCAGGTCGACAGCAGCAGTAATTACTTGTCCACTAGGATCTGAACTGAGGCCACCAATGCATTTCACACAGTTGACCACACAGTCATTGGATGGTGAGTTGTCTTGTCCTGAGAAACAAAAGCTGCTGCTAACATGAATTTAGTAGTGGAGGGCTTCAGAGTCCATTTACCAATCCCCGGGACTCAAGGGCTCATGAGATTAGTAATGTGTTATGAAGTCTCTCACCATCACAAACTTACACTTTTAAGAATATGTGTGTGTGTGAGCACACACTGCTTTTTCCTCTCCCTGTAGAAAATTGACTAAGGGTATCCTGCTAGCTTTGGGGAAGATCATCTTTACCCTGCTGGAATAATTTGAGAAGCGGCAGAATTTTGTGATTCAAAGGAGGTTTCTTCTTTCTTTCATACATTTGTACATTTTTTTCCTCTTAAAATGAAATGTCAGAGCTATTTGAGTCTTAATATGGACTAATCACTATTACAGTTATCTAAAATAAAGTGAGCTGTGTAAATAATCTCATTTTATCATTTGATTTTCTCCAAAATCACTATTTTTATAATTATTCTATACCAAGAAAAAAAACAACTATGAAGTTTTATTTGAAGCTAAAAGGGGACTGGAAAAAAGGTTGCCTTGAATCAAAAAGCTCTAACAAGTTCTAAATTATCACAATGGAAGTAAAGATGGTATAAAAATGATAAAACAGCTAGCAAGGAAGCTTAATCCCAGTACAAATGAAGATTCCTACAATTCTTTTGATAAGTGACCCAGTAATTTTTCAGTAATAGCTATTAATTATTGTTGGCAAGAAAGTATCAACAATCCTCATTTAACTGTGTCAGTTACCATTAATATAAATCTTTTAGGACTCATTTTTATGAACAAATATAGTTTGAAAATCAGAAAAACAGTATTTTCCAGTTGTAAACTACAGTAAGCAGGGTCAGAAAATGTGAAACAAGGTCTACTTCCAGATTCACACATTTTCTGGATTTGTTCTGTTATATGGACATTTACTCCTGTAAAAGTGCTGACTGGCAGATTTAATAGAATCATGGAACATCCTGAGTTGTAAGGGACTCACAAGGATCATCAAGTCTGACTGCTGGTCCTTTACAGAACACCCCAAAAACAACACCATATGCTTGAGAGCAATATCCAAACACTTGAACTCTGGCAGGCTTGGTGCTGTGACCACTTCCCTCAGGAGCCTGTTCCAGTGCCTAACCACCCTCTGAGGGAAGAACCTTTTCCTAATATTCAAGCTAAATCCCTCCCTGTCCATGCCCATCCACCCAGCTCCCTCCTTCTCTAATACAACTTCAGGACATTCCCTTGGGTGCTGTCAGTGGCCACACAAAGAAGAGATCAGTATCTGCCCCTCCTCTTTCCCTCACAAGGAAATTGTCTTCAATGATGTCTCCCCTTGGTCTCCTCCAGGCTGAACAGACCAAGTGACCTCAGCTGCTCCTCATATGGCATCCCCTCAAGGCCCTCTGGGTTTTTTTTGCCCTCCTTTGGATGGTCTCTTATAGTTTAATAATGTAAGTTCATAACTGTGGCACCCAAACCTGCCCCCAGCCCTGGCGGTGAGGCCGCCCCAGCTCAGAGCAGAGGGGACAATCCCCTCCCTTGCCCGCCTGGTCATGCTGTCCCTGCTGTCCCCAGGACACGCTTGGCCCTCCTGGCTGCCAGGGCACTGCTGGCTCCTGTTCAACTTGCCATGGGCCAGGAGCCCAGGGCCCTTTCCATGGCCCTGCTCTGCAGCCTCTCATTGCCCAGTGTCTATGTACATCTCTGGGTTCATGGAGTTGCTGCATTCCGGGTGCAGAATCTGCCATTCCTATGTTAGCCTTCATACAGTTGGTGATTTCATAGCCCTCAAATATGCCCAAGTCTCTCTGTGGAACCTCTGCCTTTGAGGGAGCCAAAAGCTCCTCTCAATGTAGTATCACTGGCAGATTTAGTATGTCTTTATTTGTCAGAAAAAAACCCAAACATACAAACCATATTCACTTATGCATGAAGTTGAAGACATTGGGTTGGCTTATACATACAGACTTATGGGTTGACTGTAACAATAGACATTTAGTTGCTGTAAATATTTAAAAGCCATATAGTAAAGAATTCAAAAAATGCAAGCATTTTAATCATATTTCATCTCTTTCTTGCTCTTTAATATCAGAAATGTGAAACTATTTCTCATCCTATCTTGGTGTCATTCAGTACACTTGTCAAAATAAAAATCTAATATCTTTACCTCTGTTGTTACCATGGTTCAGAGGATATTGCTCTCCTGTGTGGCATGGGATCTCAGACTGGAATTGACCTCTTTTAGTGACTTCACTCTGATCTCATACTACTGAAAGATCGTTAAATTTCCTGTCTTAATTTTTTTTTCTGGAATCATATGTTTTTTTTCAGGTTTGATTTTATCTGTATATTCTATTCCTACATATGTTTGACCACTACCCTTTTGGCTTAGTAATTTCTTCTCCCTGGACCTTAATGGTAATCAAAGACTTTCCCAATGTTCATTCTGGTACACTGAAGTAACTACACTACTTTATCCCCTCCTACTTTACCACCTCTCTCTGCTTTGAGCGGATATTCCTTATCTTCTCCTCTACTTGACTTTTTTGTTGTTGTTGTTAGTTTTGTGTGTCTTTTTTTTTTTTTTTTTGTATGTGTGTGTGGGTGGGTGTGTGTGTGTTTTGTTTTATCTTGTTTTGCTTTCTTGTTGAATTTTTCTTCTTCCTCCCTCTCCAGATCTGAGTGGCTAGAAATTCCCCAGTATTTCAAATCAGGCCACGTCAAGTCCTTAGAAGCTTTTTTGCTAATTAAAATATTTCCCTATGCTTTTATAGAGATTTCGTCTTCTGTATTTCTGCTTTCAGTGCAACTGTCACCATCTCCTTTGTTCACAAGCATTTTCTACTGATTTCCTTCTACTTCGGTTTAGCTAATGATTTCTCTTATAGAATTGCAGCAAATGCTTGACTGAAACTCAGATAGATGAGAGCATCTAAATGTAACTTTACTGATGACAAATATCAGCTGCTTGATGATGATGCATTTTTATCCCTTTTACTTCTTAAGACCTTGGAACATTTTGTAGAATAAGTACTTTTCTTACCATTTGAAACCTTATAGAATCTATACGCTTCATTTTGTTATTGAAATTTGTGTGGTTTTTATGTTTTGTGACTCAAAAAACATAAACTGTTGCTTTGTAGGAAAATAGATGTAAATATTATGTACTTGGCTACATACGTAATATACAGAACTACAGGATGTAGGATCAAATGCAATACAAGATATAAAAGACATTAAAGTATTAGAGAGCATCCAAAGGAGGGCAACAGAGATGGTGAAGAGCCTTGAGGGAAAGACATATGAGGAGCAGCTGAGGTCACTTGGTCTGTTCAGCCTGGAGGAGACTGAGGGGAAACCTCATTGCAGTCACAACTTCCTTGTGAAGAGAAGAGGAGGGGCAGGCACTGTTCCCTTCTTTGTGTGGTCACTAACAGCACCCAAAGGAATGGCATGAAGTTGTGTCAGGGTTAGGTTGGATATCAGGAAAATGTCCTTCCCCAGAGGATGTTTGTGCACTGGCACATGCCCCCCAGAGAAGTGGTCACACCAAACCTGGCTGAGCTCAAGAATAGTTTGGATAACACTCTCAGGCACAGAGTGTGACTCTTGGGGGTGGTGCTGTTCAGAGCCAGGGGTTGGACTCTGTGATCCTTGTGGATCCCTTCAACTCAGAATATTCTGTGATTCCATGACAAGGTCTTCTAGAATAGATGGAATTGACCCTTTGCTAGATGTACTGTGTAATATACTCCTGTAAACTTTGACAATATACATGAATTTGTATCTGCAAATGTTTCTCTTTTATTTTTTTTAATTTACATGATCACCTACTATACAAAGAATATCTGTGATACTCAAAAGAAAATGCAAAAGGAGAGTAAAAGTTATATAAGTGTATTTAAGAAATATTGTCCTGGCTTTCTTCTTTAGCAAGTAACTACAAGTTTTTCTCTTTTCCTGTATTAATGTTAAACACATATTAATTATTTTATCATATCTATTTTCACCTCTTTCACCTTTGTGCTGTTTTAGAATTAGCCAGTTACCTAAAAGATACAGAGAAACTCTGCATTTTTACTACAGCAAAAGTATCACAAATCTATAATATCTCACTTAAACTCATTAAAAATATGAAGTTATTTGGATTGTGTTTTTAGAAGCTGAAGCAAAATAACCCATTATTATCCAAGAGCCTTTTTCTTCTGATTTTTTGTAAATTTAGTTTTGAGTAAAATGGGAATGTTTCAGATCCCTTCCTCAGGACAGATAGCATGGTATTGGTGTTCTGTAAACATCAAGAGCTTGGGGTTTTTTTCACAATTAGGAGACCAGTTAATGTATTTTCTTTTCTGACCTTTTTTTGACTCTCATTGGAATAGTGGACATTCTTGAGTTTTTTGAATATCAACTTTACCTTTCTGTGAAGATTTTCATTGGCTTTTTCTCTCCTCAGTACCCCTCTTCCACCCTAATGCAGTATCAGTCTTCATAAAATACTAAAACTTTATTCTGATTTTATACACCTAGTTGTAAAACAAGAGATACAAATACTATCATGCATTTTCTGTGAGTGTGAATTCTAGCTAAATGTCTGAGGGGTGTACTACTCATTATAAAATGACTCCTTTTTCTCTCTGCTCTAGGGATTAATGTCAGTGTGACAGGAAAAAAATTCAAATCCTTAAAGATTTACCTTCCAAAAATGCTTCTGTATGTGCTTCAACACCAACTTTTCTTTCAGGAATGAATTTCATGAGCTGTTATTGTCTTTTGTTTTTTTTTTTTTTGAAGATGCAATTCCTTATGTGCAAGTCACCCTTCTACAAGGAGAACTAAGATAACATGAGTGCTATTGCTTTTTTTTCATTCATTTATAGATGTAAGTTCATTGATGTGGCAATGGAATATTTTCATTTTAAGGACAACAAGCTATGTGCTGAAAAACTATGAAGATGCTGTATTGTCATGGTAAATAATATCTGAATGAGTAATACTTGGAAAAGGGAAAATGTTCTTAAAGGTAATTTGTCATAGCTACAAGTGGCCAGTTTGGACAGACAATCAGTGTTTGTCACCTAGGAGTAGAAGCTCTGGATAGTAAATCTTTTTGTGATGTGCCAGCCAAACAACAGAAAGGTCTCCATTCCTGCATGAACACAGGTGAATGTTAAAACAGAGTGATGTTAAAACCTTACACATGTGAATGTTAAAACCTTACTGCTATTGTTCACTTAGTTAAGCATGCTTAGGAAGATGATTATATACATAAGTAGTTCTTTAAAAAACTGCAGTTCTCCATAGGATGATAAACTATAAAAACAGAGGGTATACATCACAATAATGTAATGGCTTTTCTTTAGCTAACAGGTTTTCCTTTTACACACATGGAAGACTTGTTCTGGAAAACTGTTGTAGGCCTACTGAGTTGTTAGTGATCTTGGAGTTCCAGTTCTGACAAGTCTAATCACAAAAGGAAAGAGGTGTATTAAAAATGCATTAATGCATAAATCTATAAGATGCATGGGAGACTTAGGGTTTTGCTGCAGATTTTTGCATTTCATCTTCTATTTATCTTGCTGATCCTTCAGTAGAATAATTTTATAAATATCAAACTATTAATATGCTGAGTTGTCTTCAGAGCTCTAAAAGCCACTTGAGAATGGTATAGAGAAGTTATTCTTAATTTGTTTCTGGGATGGAGAAAAGAAGAAGAAAACCCTAGTTTTTACAACAGCACTCTTTTTTTTTATGATAATCACTTAAAGTAAGAAATTACTGAAAAAAAGATATTTTTTTAGTTTTGCAAAAACACTCTATAATTATTGTACCACATGATGAAATAGAAATAATTTCTAAAAAAAATTATCATATGCGTAATATTCATTCTATTTCAGTCAATGTCTTCTTTCTCCAAAGTGGAATAATTTATTAGTTATCAATAATGTATGCTTAAACAGACTTCCTCTATTTAAGTCCTCAGTGGTTATGACTAATCTTTCTGCTTTTTGTGTTCCAACTGACAAATGATTTTTATACTCCAATGTATTTATTCGTTATAGGAACAAACTTCTGTAGTGCCATATAAAGCTCTGAAACTCCTATGTGTAAAACTGTGCTGGTCAAAGAAGTTTTATTGCAAATAATAAGCAAATAATAAGCATTTTACATTTCATGGTCGTTGTATTTTTCACATGCACTGTATTTATCATGAGTACTTATTCCACATGTTATTATCAATCTCCTAATATCTAAAAACATGAAGGAAAATATTTCCTTTTACAGAAATCCTAGGGTTGGGGGGGTTTGGTGTAGTTTTGTGGTACCATAGTGTCGGAGTCCAGGACATCCCTCTGGCCGCCCTGGAGGGTTTGGAGACCAGACAGGGGGGTCTGGGATCTGTACAAGGGGGCCAGCCAGCCTCACACAGAGCCCAGGAGGACACTGCCTCTGATCCCTGGCCATGGGAATGAATGCCCATATTGTATGAAGAATCACAAGCCGAGAGAATTCAAAATAAGTAGTATTTAGTTTATCATAGAATGTAAATGTAGAAGCTAGAATTTTTAGTATATGGGTCTGAAGAGACAAGATGGAGAAATTGGGGAGTGGCCCCTGTGCTCCTTGTTCTTGTTCTCATCCCCCATCTTTTGCTGAGTTGGATTTTAAGGATTGGTTTAGAGTAGAAATGATATGTTAACATACGTAGTAGGTATTGGCAACATTTTGTAAATAAAAAGTACGTTATAGATGGTGGTTGGGTCAAGGGTACCGTACATAAGGTACGGGGCTCTCTGATCCATCCCCAGTCCGCTGCATGTCCTGCTCTGCTGAATATGTCTGGCAGAGCTGAGAAAGAACTGAGAGATAATGAAGAATAAACAACCTTGGAAACATGCACTGGCGGACTCAGACACTTGTCTGCTCTGGCTCTGGCCTGAGACCTTTTAGGCAAGAGAAGCTCAAAAGCCTTATTACCTCACGGAACTGCCACCCCGAGAAGAATCTCAGGGAACAGCAACCCTGAGACATAGGAAGCATAGTTGTAACTGTTCCTGGTTTTTTTTTAGGACATCCAAAAATAAAGGAGCTTCTGCTTTTTTGAGACAAGTTTCATCATGGTGTTTGGAATAAACATGGTGGTGACATAGCTGGGCTTTGGAGATCATAATAAGAAACCGAATTGAATAAAGCCCACCAGAGGTAACCTTCAGAAGCTCACACAATTTGGTTTCCAGGAGCTCTTTTCCTTGCCAAGTGACAATGGCATTAGTGTCTTCCTCCTAAGTAATGCAGAAGTGTAAATGTGGCTTCCATGTGTGTGCAGATCACTGTCTCGTGCCCTATCAAGTTATGGCACAGAGAAGGATTTTATAAGGGATGTGCATTTGTGTGTGGGACATAATAGATCTGTATATGAATTCAGTGCTTTTTAGAAGTCCCAAAAGATTGAGATAAGCCATAGGAAGCAAAGTATATATATTTGATGTCTGCTCCAATTATACAGACTTAATGTACCTTCTGAAATTCATTGGGCATAGTATGGTCAGCCAGACCTCGAGGGAATAATTATTTTCTTATTACTCCTAAGAGGAGAATCTAATTTAAATTTGAAATTTTAAAAAAATTTTAGAGGATGGTTTGAACCCTTCTCTAGTATGAAATACATGTTCAGAAAATTTGTACAGCAACAGAAATGCTCTCCAAAGTTGGTCCAAAGTTTGTAGGTCTGTGTTAAAGAAAGGGGTTGAGATAAAACTGTCAGATAAAAAAAAGGACATCTCTTGTCTAATCGCTTTTTCCTTTCCATCAGAGTGATATTTTATTGAAACAAAGGACTTGCAATTTGTATCTCCAGAAGTCTGCTACAATTTCCTGTCTTGTTGCCTAGCTGATACTTGATTATTACAGATCTAGATTATTAAAAATATTTTCACTTTGGATCAGCAGAAAAAATATTTTCACTGTTGTCAGCATTTGGTCAAATCTGCTGTTGCACAGAGATCCAGATACTGCTTGTTAAAAATACTGTTATGTCGTCACAGGGAAATGCTTGCCTGGGGAATGAAGTCTCTAAGACAGAAAGGATGGTTGTTTGTGTACCAGATGGTGAGGAGTGTCTCCACAGCAAGAATCTTCAGCTGGATCATATTCCCAAAACTGTTTTTTGACCAGTTCTTAAAATCTTTCTGGCCTGTGGTCCTGCACTTCCACTGCAATATGTGCATGTTTCATCCTTCCTGACTACTGTAAAGTACATATAAAGCATCTAACTATCTTAAGGATGAAAAATGCTGTCCTATGTGATTATGTCCACATCTGGATGAACAGTTTTTACTGAATAATCACAAGTGTCTTCTCTGAGTACAGTTCAGTCAATTCTGCACTGGGAACAGCTGGGAAATCTCTTTGTCTCATGTAAAGTCACATACCTTGGAGGTACATATTGGCAGCAGATAGACAAATCATCTACCTGTTTCATTGACACAGATGTAGCCCTTTTATCTGCTGGCTTTTTTTACACAACCTTGTTATTGTTTTTGTTTCTTTTTGATTATCATTAGTTAGAATTTTAATACTGGAGGCTCTTCAGACTGATTATGCTGTGGACACCTTAGGATGTCTATCATCTCCTCAGGCAGCCTGGTGTATACCAGGGAGCCAAGAGGAAATACCTTGATTGTAAAGTTATCCAGATTATTTTCAAATAATTGCAAGAAAATAAAGCAGTGAACTGATATTCTCAAATGCAAAACAGCAATCTTATTTTTATACTGACTTACAAAGTTACAGTCTATTTCTTGTTAAAATCTTAACATAGTGTTTGGTAGCTTTTTTACAGATAAACCTATTTTTGTTCAGTAAAAACTGAGTTGTCTCACATATTGGATACTCATACAATTTTTGAAATACTCACATCCACATATTGGATACTCATACATTCTTTGAAAATGTGAATACCATGCACTCTGGATTCAGACTCCTATCACTAAGTTTAAAAAGCATTCAAACTGAAAAACATTTCCGTAAATTGAAGAACTGACAGCAAATCTAAGAAAATAAACCAATTTGACTATGACTAGGGTTTTTTCATCCACAATGATGTGGGTTTAAATTTTTGAACTTAACCATGAATCAGAGTTTGGGTGGTATGCTACATTTTTTTCATTCTATCCCAAATTTTCCTAGAGCCAGTGCTATATTGAATCTTTATACTTAACTCTTGTCCCAGACTAGATGAGCCAAATCAGATTGGAAAGCAGATTGTAGGATTTTGAACCTGAACTATGTGTCTGTTCTTGCTTTTTGTGATATAACTGTTTTTTGTTGTTTTCTGCAATGGTGTTTTTACAAAGACTTGTATTGGAGTATCCTAATGACATCATAGAGTAGTAACCTTTCTGGCTCAGTTTTCTAATTTAGATAACATTTAATGTGACAACTACTAAAAAGCAATTTCCCAATAAGCAGCTGTGGAGAACACATTGAGCTCTTAAAATTAATAGAATATTTATAAAGTCTTAATAGCAGGAATAACAGTAGTTATTTATACATTAGTTGATTTAAATTTGGTGCTTAGGTCTCTGAATGCTTTCATTATAAAACCAAAAATTAGTGGAAAAGTTGTGTGCATAAGTCAACTGCCCCCACACTTGCGTGTTCACCTTCATTTCCTCAGTTGCTGCTTACATAAAATTTAAAATATTTTTTTCCAGTACGTGGGACTATTTCCTCTGAAGACAGACTAATTGGAAAGTCATTCATGCTAAGAATGTGTGGAGCTTTTGATGGAGTGCTGGAGCAGAGCACAGGCATGAAATGATTTGCTTAACCATAACACTTTTCAGTGAATGACACAAATGTTGTATGTAGTGGGAAACAACATTGACTACAACAATGACACAATCAAGTCTGATTTTTTTAAACAGAATTTTGAAAACAAGAAAATTAGTTTGTTTTTGATAAAGAACCCTCAAGTCTCTGTATAGGAAGGCTTGTTTACTTTTACTCCAGAACCACCGCCTTGCTAGTTCATTTACATTTGTGCACAAGCCAGTTTCTCCTTATGGGGTCTCCTTTGTGAGGTAGAGATATTTGAATCATAAATGTACATTCATGGCACCATAAGATGGCATTTTCCTGGTACTGGTCATACAGTCTTCACTGTCATTGTACAGGCGACATGGTAGCTCACATGATATGCTGAAAATATCTATGAACTAACGACCAGCAAAGCAAAGCAATATAAAATGGCAGTCTTGTGTTCAGTCTTATGTTTTTCTTACTTTGATATATTTTAGATATGTTTAACTGGCGTTAGTTAAAATCAAAGTTCAGTATTCACTTTCTTAGTAACTAACTTTACCTTATATTTAACATGAGAAGAACTAAATACATTATAGCATAAAATTATATATCAGGGTAACAGATTTATATTAACTAGTACATAGGTTGTTTTGGTGGTTTGTTTTTTTTTTCTAAATTCAGGAGCTCAGAATAAAAGTATGTATTATTATCTTTTTTAAAACTCTAAAAATTCGAGAAAAATAGATGGAAATACAAATAACGTAATGATGTAATATAATAATGCTTAAAGGAAGTTGTTAATGTTAGCAAGTAATAAGAGCATATTAGAGTTTTCCTGTAGTAACACTCTCTTTACCCAAGTAATGATAAATTTAAGCATCCTATAGTTTTGTGAAATAAAGAATGTGCAGCAATAGGATTTATGTGTTAGAATATGATTGAAGACAGAAGAGGGTTACAGATTGTAGGTTCGTGGGAAAAGGGACTTGAGTTAGGTTATGAGGAAAGCCAAAAATCAGAATGCTTTGGGGGTCTCACATGAAGGTCAGATGCACTGAGTGTGTAATAAGTGGGAGGCAATGCAGCAGCCATTATCTTCCCCCTGACAAGAGAGCAGCTCACTGACCTCGTATGTTGACAAATGGAGAGGAAAACTCTGCACTGAGATGTAAATTCCCCACGCAGGTCCCTCATGAATATCTTGTTTCCAGAATTCAAGCCAGTGACCTGGAAAACAAGGTTCCTCCCCAATCAAAATGACAGGCAGAGCTGGTTTCCTGTTAGGAAGACTACTAGATGTGTAAAAAAATTATGATTTCTGAGATGAAAAAAATGAGATGTCACACAGAGCAAAATATTACTTTCAAATGGTCCTCTGCATCTACGTTGAATGGCAGCTGTTAAGAATTCAATTGTGTGTATGACACACTGCAATGCAGGATGGAAGTTCTGTTGGGGAGCAAAAATGAATAGAAATTTTCAATTCAAATCCTCATTTGAGAGTATTTGAATATCTGTCATTCTTTTTAGCCTAAAGGTTAATTCTTGAAAAGAATTTCCATTAGTAACATAAATTGTAACCTTGTCAAATCCTCTTATGTAATGCATCAATGCTGAAAGACATACTCTGCAAAACTGTACTATTAAATACATAACCTTGGTTCATAGTGAATTTATACTTTTAGCAGTTTTCCTTGATTTGTCAGTTATTTGTGTAAGATTTTATGGTTTTGTCTACGAATTTGTGTCAGCATACAGAGAACATTTTGTAAATGTTACTATATTCCTTTTTGCATATGTATGTTCGGTTGCCATGCTCTCTTTATTTCATAGATAGTAATTAAGAAAATTGTATGATGCCATTGCCCTCACACAAGACAAGTGGCTGTCTAAGGAATTCTCTTCCATATGACAGATCTCTTTTCTCATTCTGTGCATGTATGCCAATGTTATACCAGGATGTCCATTATTATATTTCTGCAGTCCTGATTTCTTGTCAAGGGAAAAAACAATTATGATTTTTCTTTCTGGATGGTGATTTAGCTCTTACTTCACCAACAGTCAGGATGCAGAATTATATAGTATCTGAATAAATACCGTGGAGTTTAATATTAAAGGGTGCCCAAATTTGCACCGTGAACTTTGGACACAGGGAACGTAAACTTTTGTTAGACATGCACAGCCTAAAGGTACTGTGGTTCTCCAATCAACAACTTCATATACTTACATAAATAAATAAATAAAACTACAGGAGTTAATTTTATAAATTAAGGGGGTTTTTCTACTGTGGCTAGGTTTTTTGTTTTTGTTTTTGGTTTTTTGTTTGTTTGTTTGTGCTTTTTTTTTTCTGTGAAAACTTCAGACAGATCTATTAGAATTTTTGCAGAATTATTAAATATTTTTTTATTTACCATGGTAACAAAATCTGTTTTTCATAAAATATTTTTAAAAGCTTTTGCCTTTGTTTTGTAGTAAATTTAAATGATTATCCTCACTTCACTATGTTCTCTTCCTTCATTCTGTTTCATTCTGAGTTGTACCGTTCACTGATGTAATGTCATGCTGTTTCTGCTGCCTGGTACAATTTTTGTTAAGAGACAGCATGATTTGAGTTTGCACACAGATCTTAGGCAGAATGAATATGTTAATAAGCTCCAACCTCAGGTTGCACACTCAAATTACTATCAATTGTGCATGCAATTTTTCCAGGCTATTTGTTCTGAAAATAAGTACTAAATTATGCATTCGATGCAGTGTCATGTATGAGTACAAAAGAGGAATTTGCTCAAATATTTCCAAAAAGGAATATTTGTGTGTGCCAATGTGATTCAATTCAATTTTTTGATGTACCCACTTCAGCAGTTTGGAAACAGGAAGACAAAAGACTCATCATATTGAAGGTAGGAATGAAATGCTTGAAAGGCAGGCAACTGAGCCTGTGACTTAAAGTGTTTGTATGTATTTCAGGTATTTGGCACCAGTCATTGGCAGGCCTTTTCAAATTGCTTAGTCTGGATAAAATCCTGAATAGTGGAAAATAAATAGAAAAACATTATTGTGAGCTGTCCTAGTGAGGGATATGTTGTCAAGAAACTTCATTGCTTAAAGTTTTTCTTTATTTCTTTGTTAAAGGCTGTTTTCAAATTGTTAGGAGAATACACTTTGGTCATAAATCTAAGATTGCCTGGCACTGAAAAAAGTTCAGATCTGTCCAAGTAGGACATGTGCAGGCATCATTTCCACCCTGCTGCTTTGGCTCTGCTCTTTCATGCCTTTTGTTTCCTTATTCACTTGTTTAAATGTGTCAGTTCATTTTTCTTGGACTAGCAGGTATGAAGTAAGACCAACTGACATGACAGGCATACAGGGTGTATTTGGTAGGGTGTGTTTTAAATAGTCTATGAATCACACATATTCTTTCAGTTTGTAGATCTGCACCTATTTTTAGACTGCAAGCCCTTTTTTTAATAGCTGCAAGCCCTATATGTTCTGTCACATGTACTCCAAAGCATATACTAGATACCATCAATACTCTTCTAAAACATTTAAAATTTCCAAGCTGTAAAGAATCTCTCCCAAAGTAAACCACAGTGAAAAGCAACTATATGTGTGTGTCTGTCTGTGTGGGTACATGTATGTGGATATGTATGTGTGTATGAGTCAATCCCACTCTTTCAGAGCAATGGGAAACACATGAGGGTGGTATTAGGAAACCTTTGCCTGGAACAAACACAATTGACAATTGTGGAAGAAAGAAGAATGATATATTTGAAACCAAATGATTATGGGTAACCTTAGAAAAGAAACACAATTTTAGATCCTCTTGAAGTAAACGTGTTAAGCAAACTAAGTCCTAGAAACAGACAGCAGTTTTAGATCTAGGCCTGTTAGACTGATGTGATTTGAAGTCATGGAGTTGCAGATGAAAATAACTTTTAAATTAATGTTGAAAGTTTTCTATTGAAGGCTCCTAATATAGACCTATGGATTTTTTGCTGGCCGTCTATGAGACTTCTCCATTACACTAGTTTCCTAAGTCCCAAATCTTTTCTCAAAAAGGGATGAATTTCTCTGAGTAATAGTGGCAACTGTGTCCTGAGATCTGTATTTCTATGCGAGTCATGACTAGACAACTGGATGGTAACACTGAAGTTCTGTGACAATGATTCAGAAGCTGGTGAAATATGTCTAAACATGAAGGATTTCCTTTCCTCACTAAAAGATGCCACTTCTTGGAAACAGACAGTAGATTACAGCAAGTTCTCAAGTACAGGATGCAAGTATAGTAACTTGAATTGCACACTGTACAAATGTATAGCTACAAAAGCCTGTAGGGAGTTCTCCATCAAGCAAAGACAAACCAGTCATCACCGTCTGTGGTATGAAGTTGGACAGTCTGCTCCTGTCTGCTCCAGCTTTGGTGGTGTGTGCAGAAGAGAGTCGAAATTCTGTGACACTCAAGACCATGTTTGTTCAGCATGTCATGAACCCCGAAAGCATTACAAGGCTTCAGAACCCTTACCTATTGTCCTGCAATCATTAAAAAATTAAATTCGTCTTTTTAATGTGGCAGTAAAAAAAAGTGTTATATTTTGTAAGTGCTAAAATTTTAATATCTGCAGTTAAAAAACGCATCCACATTTGTTTAAGACAGCTAGTGTTATTCTTTGTTCAAAGAAAGGGAGAATTTAACTTATACCCTGGGAAAGTCTTGTAAAGGAGTTTGCATAGAGAGTCAAGGGGGGTTTGAAACTTCCCCTTTTCACTGGGTCTTCCAGTTCCAATCTGAGGATAGGATGTAAGAGATGCTTGTTGACACGGGCATCAATGAGACAGCATGTAGCTGAGCTTGCAAGAAACTGTTTTCAAATAAGTTATACTAAGTTAGATTTACCAGCCAAAGAATTTCTGCCTGAATGTTTGGGTTGGAAGATTGTCTTTAAAACTGATTTTTTAAAAAATAATTTTATTGTTTATGTTCTGATGTACACATCCATGTTATAGGAAGGAGGATCTGAACTAGAGTTGCTGAGAATGGCAGAGTTACTATCAGAAACTTGAAATGTAAGATGTGTTATAGCATAACAATAGCAGTTTCAAATTATCAAGACACATGGAGTCTTTCTTGTTTTCTAAGCAGCATTAAATTTTCAAGAGGAGAAAAATCAAATATTTCTATGCCCTTAAATGTTCACAATATTTTTGGAAGATTGCTGACATTTATTTTAGGTGATAATTTGAAACTTAGAGGTGAAAGATGTTGAATTGAACCTGCAGTAGGTTACATGTCAATCACCAACTGACTTCTGCAGAAAACTGTTGAGGATTAGCTCAATGAATGCTATATGGAATTTTAATTTAATTTTAATTGAGAAGTGGATGTGTGAGAGAAAGACTTATCTTTCAGTCTCTAGAGGCTTTGAACGCTAGCTGCCTTGAGAGAAGCACTCAGACTGAGAAAAAATTGAGGACACTTACCCAACAAGAACTAGACTGATTTAGTTTCCTGGAAAAATTTCATTTTAATCCTGGATTATGTTTAATTTATTATTGAAAAAAAAATTCCTCATCTTTGTAATATGTAAGCATCCTGATTGTTGGAACACAACAATTAGTCTTATTGGCAGGCCAGATAAAAATTAGAACTTTTATATACTGTAAAGAAAATTCTTGTTAATTATGCACAAAAAAGGTGTCCTTTTTTCACCAGCTGTAGCTAGCAAATGCTATGCTAAGTAAAATGATAAATGAATACACTGAAAATAGTTCTTTTCACATACTTCAATCAAAGATAAGCTTATTTTTTTAAACAGCAGATATACCAATTTCTATCTTTTTCTTCTATGTCTTGCTCATTAAAAAGGGTTAAGGCAGCGAGCACTCACGAGGTGCTCTTAAATAAAGAGATGAAGGGACTTGTAGTGCTTGTGCTCTTGCATCCAGCTATCTTGGAACACATATCCTTGGGCATCCCTTCATATTCCTCCAAACACTTCACTTTGAAGTGTGAGAGTAAACAAATATATGTGAACTTCTGGTTTTAATAATACAGAAGCAGCCACTTAGGTGAAATGTTCATTTCAAGTGAAATATACACAGCTATTCATGTTAAGATACCTTAATGTAGATCCAGATAGAATGAGTCTTGTATGACATACCTACACTTTTTCTCTGGGGCTCTCACTGAGCATTAAGATACTATGATGGTAAATCTTTTCAAATTTTGTAGGCAGCAATTTGATCAAGAATGGCCTCAGGAACAGAAACACTGATATGTATCACAGAATCATAAGATGGCTTGGATTGGAAGGGACCTTAAAGATCATCTTATTCCAACCCTCCTCCTGTGGATTTCCACTTAACCAGGTTGCTCAGAGCTCCATCCAGCCTGGTCTTGAACATTTCCAAGGATGGGGCATGCACAGCTTTCCTGAGCAACCTGTGCCAGTGCCTCATCATTTTCACAGTAAAGAATCTTTTACTAATATCTAATCGAAACCCATTGTCTTTCAGTTTGAAGCCATTCTCCCCTGTCCTGCCACTACATGCTCTTGTGTGTCCCTCTCCATATATCTTTCTTGTATATTCCCTTCAGTTACTGGAAGGCTGCAATAAGGTCACCCCTAGCCCTTTTTTTCAGGCTGAACAATTCCAGTTCTCTCAGCCTTTCCTCACACGAAAAGTGCTCCATCCCTCGATCATTTTGATACCCTCTGGAGTTGCTCCAGCAGGTCCCTGTCCCTCCTGTGCAGGGACCCCAGCTCTGGATGCAGAGCTCCAGCTGGGTCTCAGCAGAGCAGAGCAGAGGGGCAGAATCCCCTCCCTCCCCTGCTGCCCACGGGGCTCTGGATGCAGCCCAGGACACGTTTGGCTCTCTGGGCTGTGAGTGCCATGGCCGGGGCATGTCCAGCCCCTCACCCAGCAGCACCCCCAAGTCCTCCGGGGCAGGGCTGCTCTGGGTCTGCTCATGCTCAGCCTGTGGTGATAGTGGGCCTTGTCCCTGTGGATATCCTGTCATTCAGATGTGTCAACCACATTGCTCAGCCTGGTGTTGCTGCCAATTCGCAAGAGTACAACTGATCCTTCTATCTATGTTATTAAGAATATTAAACAGAGATTCCTGAGGGACACTACATGTCACTGATGTGCATCAGGACTCTGAGCCACTGACCACCAACCTGTGGATGAGGCTGTACAACCACTTTCTTAACCATCTAAAACTCCAGTCACTGAAAAAAGCTCTCTCCATTTTAGAGAGAGGGATGATGTAGGGGACTGTGTCAAAATTTTTACATAGTCCAGATAAGTGTTATCTGTAATCTTTCTCTTGTCCACTGACGGAGTTGCTTGATCAGAGAATGCCACAGAGTTCGTCAGGAAGGACTTCTTCTGGTGAAGCTGTGCTGGCTGTCTCTAATCATCTCTCTGTGCTCCATGAGCCTTAGACCAGCTTCTAGGAGGTCCATTTATACCCTTTTTAAAGATGGGTATAATGTCTCCCTTTTTCCAGTCTCCTGGGACTTCACCTGACTGCCATGACTTATCAAATATCATTGAGAGTGGCTTGGCAACTACATCAGCTGATTCACTCAGGGCTCTGGCATGAGTTTCACCAGTTCCCAGAGACTTAGGTGTCTTCAGATTTCTCAAGTGGTTCTGTGTGCTTCCCCAGTCACTATCCTGATATCTATTCACCTAAGAGGTGTGGGAAGAAATGTTGTCATTGAAGACTGTGATAAAAAAAGTTTGGTGGGTTCCTCAGCCTTCTACCTATCTGTTGTTACCAGTTTGCCAGTGTTGTCAGAGGGGACTCACCTTCTTTGACCTTCTTTTTCTGGTTTACATGCCTGTAGAAGCCTTTCCCATTATTCTTTGCATCTCTTGCCAGGTTCAGTTCCAGCTTTACCTTCGGCCTTCCTCAGCCCACCCCCACAAAACTGAACTTCATCTTTAGAGCCTTCCCAGGTTCCCTGTCCGAGCTTCAGCTGTCTATACTTTTGCTTCTTCCCTTTTAGTTTGACAGAGAGGTCCCTGCTCAGCCATGCTGGCCACTTGCCTTCCTTGCCAATTTTTTGTGCATGGAGAGTCAGCTCTTGCACTCTATGGAAGATTTCCTTACAGATCTGATAGCACTGTTCCACTCCCTTGTCTCTAAGGGCAGTCTCCCAGGGAATCCCACTGAATATCTCCCTGAAGACCTGGAATTCTGCTTCCCTAAAGTTCAGGGTCCTGACTTTAGGCCTTTAGGCCTTTGGGCCCTTAGGCCTTTAGGCCTTACCTGACCCATCTGCTCAGGATTGCAGGCTCCACCAGTGCGTGATCACTGCAACCCACTAGCTCACTTATACCCATGACCATCAGACATATGTGATGTATTTGTAGAAAAAGAGAGGAAACCTGTTTTAAAAATTTGGAAATTATGGAATATTTGTCTTACGAGCCTTCATTTTGCAGTTATCTATGAGTTGTAAAAAAAAAAAGCTATACTGGAAAATGGTCTTATCTATTTAATGCATTACATATTTATTGTAGCACTTATATATCAATGTACATGTAACAGGTTTGTGATGCATGGTTGTATTTGTCATAAACAAGAAGTAGCAGCCAAAATGACTGTACAGTGACTGTTCTTACTATACATTCCTCAGAGAAGATGGGAGAGCTTTGTAAAAATTCAGTGCAGAGTAAAAGTACAGATAAAAAGGGAAAAATTCATATATATATAATAGTTTATTGGTAATCTCATGCAACTTCTCCTAGATTTGAAACATAATGCAGAAAACAATTCTATACCAGGATATACAGTATATCCAAGTAAGTCTGCTTTGGAACTGGCATGTAATGAGACCACTGCATCCCATTGACCCTATGTCAGCCCATGTGCTTAATTAAATGAGCACAATACATTTCATTGTTGTGATGTGCTTTGGATTTCTGCAAACATTCACTCAAATAATTCTGCTCTTTAAAAATAATGTGTCCTTCAACATTAACTGAGGCCTCGTGACCATCATACTAGAGACCAATTATAACAGTAAACACAAAGTAATACAAGAAAAAAGATACTTGTGTAGAGAATATTATAGGACTATCTTTTTATGGAACTGGGCTGACTCAAAGAATACAAGATATCTGTTCCTCAGTAGTCTGAATGCATCAGACATACTGCAAGATAAGAAGGACTTCTTCACAATTTTAGTGTGAAATGTGGTAAAATCCGCTGAGGTGGCAGGTTTGTTTTTTTTTTTTTTTTAATACTATACATATTCTACTTTTGATTTGATTTTTGATTTTAAAAGCACAATTCTTGTATGCAAGCCCATGAATTTTACTTACTTATTTATTCTGAACTTGACATAAGCCTTAAGCAAAAATTATGACAGGTTCAATAATGACAGAGCATGAGGCTTCTGTTCTTTGTTTGTCTCATGTCAAGCAGACTGACCAAAATCTGATCCCAATATTAGGATAATCTTGGGGTTTCTCTACTGATGCTCTAACTGCTTATGTTTGGTAACATGAAAAATTTGGTGTAATATAAAATATAACATAATTCTTTCCTGGTTGTATAGAAAAACCTCAAATTCAGTGATTAGAATTTAATTCCAACTTGCTTTTCCCCCTAGACTAAAAATGTGATTTGCGACTAATTAAAACAGTCATTTATGCTGTTATATTTACATTTTTCTGTGTTTGACACCGTAACATCTGCATCATACATGCCATTGTAGTAGTTCCCTGGTTAAGTTAAAACTAAGAGAAACTATTAAATAGAAAAAATGCTTTATTTTACTAGGGGTTACTCCTTGCACTGAAAATCTCTAATCAAGTAAGAGGTTAAACAATGATGGAAAACTGAAATCTCTAAAATACCCTCACAGAAACGTCTCTGATATTTGACTAAATAGAGCAACTACTCAAAATGATTTGTAATCAGTTTTATTCTGTTTTATATTTTTGAAAAAAAAAACCCAAAACAAAAACCCTACAAAAAACAATCAGGATCCTCTCAGATTTTGAGGGTAAAGTAAATAGGATTGAATCTCTGCATGTTTACAGTAGTTAATATGTAGAGAGAACACTTTTCTAGAATTAGTTTGGCTCCTGTTCAGAATCTAGCAATATCCATATTAAATTTCTATTTAAATCTCTTGTAGAGATGAATAAGTAGAGGATTAACATATTTTTTCTGCTGTGTTCTTAGTATTTATCTTGAGAGTTGACTTATCTGCATACACAAAAGGAAAAATATATCATTTTTGCCAAAAATGAATTATTTTTAAAATAAATAATGAAGATTTCTATTTTAAAGATAAATATAGCCACATTTTTAGAAGTGTTTTTGTAATCTTTTAAAGGTTAGATGAAAATTCAGATGAATTAAGAGTATTGGTATACTTTTTGTCCCATGCAAGTTGTGTAGGAAGTTGGTTTGGAAGTCTTTTGACTCTTCCAAAAAATCTTCTGTATCCAGTTGAATTTTCATCTAACCTTACAGCTTAACAAAAACATTTGTGGATTCTGCAGTCTAGATGGAAACCATCAGAAATGTAATTCAGCTACCATACACAAAAATCTTCCCTTTTTGCAGCAGAGAGATAGTCAAAATCTCCAAATTTCAGGGATGAGTTGTACTTCCTGAAGGGAGCCCCATTAAGAGACGAACTAAATTTTTACTATTTGTGAAAATGGGGCAGCATGAAAAGATGAAGACATTTCTTCATTAAGCAGCCAAGTCTCAGAGTAGCTTAGATTCTACTTTGTTTTCCTTCTCACCATTCTCCAGATATTTTCTGATGTCATGCAGTCACTAAACTGGAGGAAAATAGGATTTGTTTCATAAGTTTTTCTTTCCCTATACTATTATTTTAGTTTTATTTCAGACTTCTGGTGTGAGTCAGGTTATGTGTGGAATACCAAATCTGCTATAAAATTTGCACTTACAATCAGCCTTGTATTAAGATAGGTTTATTAAGCTGTTTCACAAAAATTGAAGATTAATAGTCTCAGATGAGTACAAACTGAAATACTGATAGAGTTATGAAATCTATAAACATTATTGATTTAATGTACTATGATTTTATAAAAATTGTTGAAGCACATTAAAAAGAGCTTTAATCTTCAGCATAGGTATGCAGCAATACATAAATCAAACTTTTAAAATGTCTCATGCTGGAAAACAATACTGAGATATTGGAAAATCACTATCTTCTTTTCATTTTGAATTTGTTTTATCTGGAAGATGAAAAATGTGCTCCTGTCTCCTATGAATATTGTGCTTTAGAATTCTCCAACAGATGTAATTTCCTATTTAATACTGTTCTCAAATTTTTTAAAGAACTTCATTGTTTTTTGACAGGTGAAATGATATTTCACTACAGAGAATTTAGTGTCCTTATGAATATTTATAAGCATACTTTTCACAACTGTACGGCAGACAACCAATTTCAGCAATTTTCATATGTAGTGTATCATAAGATTTTCTGGGTTTTTTTGTCCTTTCCTGATTAGTATTTTTTATCCTTTTTTTTTTCTTTAAGAGCTGATAAAAATTATAATATCTTCCTCTAGTGTTCTAGATGCTGTCAAATACCACCCACAATTAGAAAAACACCAGTCTTTGCAGGCCACCCTTCAGCCATCACACTGACAAAATAATTGCAGAAATCATATTAGACAAACTGCATTGGGAACAGGACACTCAGCCTTTGACAGAAGCTGGTGGGCTATTAAGGAAGTAGCCAAGTAGCAGCATGCTGTTCTGACACTTTTCTTGCAGTCGATGAATACAGAGTGACTCCTCTGAGTGAATGCCAAGGCATCATGATTAGCATAATTAGAGCATACCTTTGTGGCACAATTATATCTGTACGAAGTTGCTGCAAGAAAGGCTTGGTTGCAATTGGTGATATGCCTCATTATCTAAATACACAGCTTCTGATTTCAACGACTGTCAAGTGAGATGTTGTAAAACTACACTTCACTTTAACTGGTATTGTGTGATAGAAACCTTAAATACCTTTTCCCTCCTCAGCTTAAAATTAAAGTTATGCTTTGTACTATGTTTATGCTTTATATTAACAGCTGAGCCAGAGAAAACATTTTTCCTCTACAAAATGTTCCCAGTTGCCAACCACCTAAACAATAATGCATATAGAAAAATCACACTAATTTCTGTGCTGTTGCAATTGAAGGGGCAGAGCACACTTCAGTACATGGCTTATTGTGCCTTTTCAAATGTACTAATATAATAAAGTGTGATACAACATAAGAATGATGCTGAAACCTAGGAACCTCTAAAAGCTCTCGCCAGAAAGTCTATTTAAAAAAAAGAAGTCTAGTGCATTATATAGTAATAATAGTTGTTCTTATAAAGACAATCTTTCTACATAGTTAGAAAACTTTTCTGCTGATAGCCTCTCGCGTAACAGCTCCTATTCTTTCTTATTTCTCTCTGAGTCTCTGTTGTCTTTTCCACTGCACCTGCAAACCTCAGACAAAGCATGACCAAGGCTGCTTTTACTCAGCTGAATTCTTCAGTTCATGATGTCATAAAACAAGTTAGAAGTCTACATCTGTAGAAGACTGGATCAGAGAGTAAATGCTTAGATAACTGTAAAGGGTACAATTATCTATAGATACTCTATATGATTAGAGTATCTTATATGGGCTAAATTGAGGACTAGCTCCTTCTCAGCTGACTCTGCGTGCAATAGTGTGTGCATGGTCACTCCATCAACTGGTTCTGGTCAGTCTTTCCCTGACCAGCACAGGAGCAGAACCTCTGGGTCCTTTGATCTAGGAACTGAAGATGGGGAAAACTATTATCTCTTCCCCAAGTGTTTTCAGTTGTCACACTGTTGATCTTTGGTGACATCTTCCACTTGGCTCCATGTTAGTCTTAAGCTCGCATAATCATGTTGCTCTTTCTGACAATATTTGTAGGGATTATCTCTTTCTTCCTTTACCAGTGCTTTCAACTCCTCCTTGACTCTCCTGTATGCTGCACAGTCAGCTTTTTCTTAAATATTTTCCTTTTCTTGCCTTTCTTTGACAAAAGGATTACCTTTTGCTATATATTGTACAACATAATCATAGTAGATCTTCACAATGCTTTTGGATATTCTTGTGAACTGGTGTTGTGTCATGGGTTGGCACTGGCCAAAGGCCAGTGCACCCATGAGTGTATGTTTTTCCTAATGAGCTACTGTGAGATGTGGTCAAGAACAGAGCAGAGCAGGCCTAAAACTTGAAATAGGAAAAAACCTTTATTAAACTACATAACAACAGAGACTAGAAAAGAAAAGAAAACCTAAACACCCAGAAACAGAAATGAAAATCTCCCAGAACATTTCTTCTCCTCCCAATTTCCATCCCTTGCATGCTCTAACAGTTAACACTAGCACATTACCCTCATCTTACTTGCTTAAACCTTCCACAACCCTGGGTTCCCCATCAAAGTCATCATCCCTTAGAAAACCAATCTTCAATCCATCCATGGAGAGAGGAATCTCTCTCGCACCACAGACCCCCCACAGGAAACACAGGTCCACCCTCCCGTGTTCCCATGTCACCCATGGCACCGCCCGGAGAAGTCTGCCAGGGTGACACCCTCCTTTCCATGTCCAGTGCTCTCACCACCGTCCATAGACCAAAACTGCAATAGGGCTCTTTTAAGGATGTTTGGCCAAGTACCAAAAACCAGCCACCTTCTCATACTGGGACAGCAGTCCCCCCCATATTTACCCCTGGGGCCGAGGGTTCCAAGAACAGGCCACAAAGTCTTTGGTTTTCAGCTAAATGCATCCACCCAAATACAGTCTTATTTATGTTCACGAGAGTTTAGGGTCCATCTATGGCTAACATTACGCAAGAAAAGTCCAGCCCAAAAGCCACTCCTCTTCATTTCTGCCCATTGAGGGGTTCTTTTCATCGTCCTTTATCATCTTGGTCCCAGGCTGTCCCTTTCTCTTCTGAAACCACCAGCCATGAGAATCAATGTCTGGGAATCCGTTTTTTTTCCCTCAGAAAGAGTTAAAGGCTTCTGGCTCCTGAGAAGGCCACAGGCTCAGGCACTGGCAGGCTCCGGCAGCTCCCACATGCAGCAGCAGCTCGGCACCTTCTCTCTGGGGGGAGAGGAGATGGGATGAGGGGGGTGGGGGACAGACGGAAGGCACCTCCACAGTTCTCCACCCCTCCATCCTGGATGGGGCTGGCCCAGCTCCAGTCCCGTTCTCTCTCTCTTCCCCCACCCTGGACCAACACAGGCCTACCTCAGCCTGGCTGCATGGCCCCGCTCTCCCACCCAGCCTGGTCAGCTGGGCAGGGGAAGAGGGAAAAGATGCTCCTCTCCTGAAAGAGGAGCCAGAAAGAGGAAGTCCCTCTAGGAGTCCTTGCTTTTAACCCCTTGTGTCCTCAGAGGTGTGTCCAACCCCTCAGTGGCCACTGAAGGTGCCAACATTCAAACCTGACCACTGATTGGTTTGACCACAGCTTCCTGAAAAACTCACTTCCCTTCAAACCAAGACATGTTGGTGAAAAAAAAAGGAAAAAACCCAAAAAAAAAGAAATCTGTAATATTTGTTATTTAAAAGTTTGCCATTTATAATTCAAAAGACAGTTTATGAAATTTCTTGCCTTTTAAAAAATATTTGCTAAAACTTTTGTTCAGTACAAAGACATTCTTTATCAAAGGTCTGAAAATGAAATCACTCTTTTCATTAGGAGGATTTTTTTCATTTCTCAGATGAAAATGTCTCAGATGTATTTCTTCCATATATCTGCTTTTTCTGTTTTCTTCCTTAAAAACAAAAAGACCTCTCATTCAGATCAAAAATCTGTAGACAAGCCATTATTGATTTCTCAGTCAGGAATGTATTGTGATTTTTTAAACCAGTTCTCCACATGCTGTATTTTTCAGGGGTCATATCTTTTTCTGGTGAGCTTCTCTCTTAACATACAAAAAATTAGAAAAAACATGAAAATGAGTTCTGAGATTGAAGTCTTGGTTCTTTGATAAGCTTTGTGTAGGTAGATAATATTATATGGCAAAACATAATGTTGCAAATAACCTGTCTTTATTATAGCCTTGTATAATATCAGGGCATGATTCCTATGTATTTTTCCCAGTCAGTCTTTCTAAAGGCAAGGAAGGAAGAATTGAATGAAAATCACATTATTTTACCACCCTCACACATATGCAGACATTTTAGGCAAAGAAAAAACCCTTACTTTTCATTCACAAATATCCTAAAAAAAAAAAAAAAAAAAAAAAAAAAATCCAGATAGCCAGAATCTGAATACATCTGTGTAAGAAAAAGAAGGAAAGAAGGAAAAGTACATAATTTAGCCTAATTCACATAAATTTGAAGAAATGATTCTTGTTTAGGCTTGATAAGTAGACTTTTCAAAAGATGTTTTTGTAGAACAGTTAAATATCAAAAGTAAAACTAGAAAGGGTTTTTAAGTCTCTAATCTTGTTAAACAACTACTAAAACAAGTTTGAGTTATCCTCTTCTCACTGAAAACTCCCAAAAGCTGTCAGTGATTCAGTGATATCAAGTTTTCAACCTTTATCTGCCACCAGCTGCTGACTTACCTAAGATTCCAGTGCTGAAAATCTTCAGTTTTTCTCAATGTCTATGTATTTTTTGTGTAGTAATATTAAAAAAAAGGCTAAGTCTTATCCTAATCTACATTTAATAAACTGTTTTCAGGGCCAGATACTGAAATATGGAGAGTAGCTAGGAAGTAGCAATACCACATTTAATAATGAGCTTCATATCGTGTTTAGTTGAAGGTGTGGTCAAGGCAAAAAGCATGTAAACTATGCTGAAGGAAATTTCAGTGATGTCTGTTGCCTGTTTTCCAGAGGCTCTAACACACCACTTACCTCTCCAGGACTTGGACTAAGACAAAACTGGAGAGTTTTCTCACTTATTGGTTTGTCTCAACAAAATGACTACTCAAAATATTCTCTTATTCTCTTGCAAAACCCTGTGTGTATCTAATTTCATAAGTTGCTTCTGTGTTTTAATTTTTAAAATTTCCATGTGGTCTAGAGTTTTCTAAGTCTTCCCATAATTGCAATGATCCAAGCAGTTGGGCACATGACATCACGTGGCTTTCCAGATCTGGATGTTTCTCCATTTGTTCCTGTTCCTGTGGTGTGTGAAGAAGAAAGATGATGGCAGTGTCTGAAGTGAGACCTGTCTGTCACCTCTGTTTTTGGGAGGCAAACTCCAGCCTGTAACTCTTTTTCAGAGACATGGATTTGCTTTTACTCTGTGGTCACCACCTTCCACACGTCCCTAGAGAGCAATGACCTTTGTCAGACCTGGAGACCTGTACATAAACTGACTTTGATCATTTGTGGAAAGATCTAAACAACTTTCAGCTCAATTCATACAACTCAGCTCAGAACACACTGAGAGTACTGAATGCCCATACCCCCCGTAGATATTCTCCAAAGCATACTTCACATTTAGAGAAAAGAAAATGCCATATTTTTGAGTGCTGTTATGCTAGTTTTCGTTTATGTACAACAGCCACAGAAACAGTTAAGCTCTGAGTGCCCATTTATTACTATGCATAGTTATTATTACACGTAATGGCAAAGTAGCACTTTGGTTTGTCCTAAGCACCTAACAAATATTTTGTAGGAAAAGAAATACTGCTTTCTGAATTATAGCCTTAGAACAGGAAAGATTTCTAAACAATATAACACAATTCAATAAGAAATGGGATTTCTGAAGTGAAGGAGGTCCAAAAAATCATTCATAATGATAAATTATTCATAAATTTTGCCACTCCATTGCCAAAGCCAAGACAAATGAAGGCAATAATAGACTTGGTACATTTCTAAATTTCATAGGGATGTGCTGGTATTCCAGACACAGTATGACTATATTCTTCAAATATGATGAAATTTAAATGTGTGGAGAAAGACGAAATCCAACACAGAATTTTTCACTGTTCATATTATCTCTCTGAAGAATCAGGATCATCAGTTTGGAGAAAATGAAACCAATATGTGAAATCTAATATTTTATTTTAGAAGACATTGGACTTTCCATCTAACTGCAGCATCTGTTAAGGTTATTGGCTCTTCTGATGCCCTTAGAAAAGTGATGCAAAAAATTGTTGCTTTTGATTCTGTGAGAGGTTTTCAGGTAAGTTATATATATATACAGAAGTAAAACTTGTCATAGCCCTCATCTGTACACCACTGCAAAGTTTATTTAAACATTTCTGCACAGAATCATTCATAACATCTCCATCTTCTGGAACTGGCTGCGATGCTGTATAAGTTATGGAATGTAAAATAACATTTGAAAAGTGCCATGTCATTGGGAGAAGACACATGTTGTTGCTTACAAAAAGAGCCTTTTGAACTACACACTGACTTACCCATCACTCATGACATTAGACAGAAGCTAAACTTGGTATAAATACCCGTACAGTCACTCTTCTATATTAACCTGTTTATTTATCCTCACAAATTTTATAACTCATGTTATAGTTTTTGAACAACTTTTAAGCATTCACAGTCCAAACTATAAGTCACCTTGGTCAGAATACACTGTGCCTACATCTTTTGGACAACTTGCAAAAAGCATTATTCTTGAGATACATATTTTTCAGCAATTTCTCATTCACTTGAACAGGCAACTGAAAAAAGTACATCGTGTGCAAATTCTGTTTTTTGTTGGTTGTTTTTTCTTTTCATGACTGGAGTGCATGAAATGCCTGATATACTGGGGAGTGATTTTGAAGTGGAGGACCTAGTGCTGTGCCACTACTTGCACTTGGAGACCAGCTGTGCCAGTTGCTGTATTGGAAAAAATGCCTGCTGTGAATCTAGTCTGCATGTGTTGCTTAATTTCCTGAATTATCATATTCTCCTAATCAGTTTCTGAGTTAAGGACCAAAATTGAGGATCCAGGTGAGCAGCATGGATTTATTGTCTAGAATGAAATAGCCCATTTTGTCTTCTTTTTTCTTTTTCTTTTTTTTTTCTATTTGCAATTTATGGGTACATTTATTCTGTATATCTTGTCTTAGCCATTGAGCACTTCTTTTGATTCCACTTAATGTAATTGACCTAAATGATATTTCACGAACTCAAGAGACTTAAGCAGTATTATAAGAATCAGATGAGGGCATATCTACCATGGATCCACAAAATAAATCATTTGTCAGACCTAGTAAGTGGAGTCAGTTGAATTGTTCAATATAAACTAAATATTTACTGCTTTTCTCAGTATATGTATTTTCATTGAATTGGGAAGAACTGTGATGAATTTTTCATATATGTAACTGCTTATATACAGATGTTTTGAAAAATATAACTTGATTTGGCGCTATTAAATAAGGTTCACAAATGTCTTGACCACAGTGTCAAGGTTGGACCTGTAAACTTTTACTTGTTTCATGTACTCCATAAGTGGTAAAAAGATTTATGATGTAAGATTTTTCACAAAATCACACAAATCTATCCGTGCCTATTTGATTTCATTTGTTAGAAAAACAGCAGAAAACAGATATTTCAATGCTAGAATCAGGCAATTCTTGTGCTCGAGGAAGACATGTAAGAAAATAATTTTATGAAAAACTATATTGTGACCTGGTATCTGTGAATGAAATCCTCGTTGTTTATTGGCTATGAACATCTCATAAGACATAATGCAAGTTCACAAATCAAAGAAGGAATAACTCCATTAAATGGCTTTTGGATGATTGCATCTTTTTAATGATAGATGAATTGTAAATTTGGATGGGCATGAATGCTTGGCAGTTTAATTGCTTCAGTTTGGATAGTAGCATTTGATAAACTGCTACTTCTTTGTAGCTGCACAAATGATTTAAAAGTACTTCTAGTGATATGCTGCAGCAACATGCTGAAAATAATTTGTATGGTCTCTGATGCTATCTCAAATCTTTAGTCGGAAATCTTGCTGTTAAAAGAAAGTTCTTATTTAAAGGATAACATCTGCTGCCTGTCAGCATTAAGTGACTACTTAAATGCTTATTTGTGGTTGCTAGAGCAAGCTTAACTATGAGGTTTGAGATACAACACATGTACACTTGGTCTGTTAGCGCAGGAAAACATATAACCGCACGAAGGCGATCATATGCGGTTCTTTATTTGCGCGCGGGGACACAGGGGCGATGATACGCCCAAATCTTGTGCCCAAGAATACAGAGTCGATTTGTGATTTTTATAGTTTAAATTATACACACGTTAACTAGCCTCTACCCCTAGATACTGATTATCCTATTCCTTAGTTACTATCTTAAATCATACCTACGCTTCTACCCTGAACCACACTTGATTTGGGTAAAACAATGCTTCTCAATTATCTTCCTGGGCTACAGTCACACTTGATTTGGTCATTACAATGGCATGGAGCTGGTTGCAGAAGCTGATGCTTGTTCCAAAGCTGAGCTGTGTCAAGTTCCAGTTGTACGTTCTCTACTTTCCTCCCCCCACACATACCTCAACTTAACCCCGTGGTTAACTTATACAGAAATTATATTTTTTAACCCTCTACCATCAGGTCTACAGCATATTTTCTCCGTGTCCTGACTTTCTCTGGTGCTGGGTTGCTTCATGTATCTGGTTTAACCAGCCAGTGTGGGTGTAAGGTGCTCCTTCTGCAGTTTTTCCTGTGCAGAGCAATAAGGATGAAAGGGGATGGAGCACCTTACAAAACAAAACCCTTTCATGAGTGGTGAAGAGGACAAATCATCAGCAGCTTAGGCTGCACTTGTGTTCCTTTTCTTCTTTCAGGGTTCTGTGAAGGAAAAGAACAGAGGTGGTAACACTTTTACAGGCTCTGTAGTGGAGTGGTAAGTGTTATCAAGAGAGGGCCAGTTCCCTCCCTTCCCACTGATAAGCTTATTTCTGCAGTAAGGCCAGTGATGACCTTCACTCTTTCACTTTTAAGTGATATCAGAAAAGCCAGGCTCCTAGAAACTGGAAATCACACCTTGAAAGTCAGGCTTATTTTGTTACTATAATTTGGGCTCATTTTATTTATATTTATGTAGACAAAAATAAAATAATCACACACAAAAGAGTTAAAAATATAATTCTTTAAAAAAACTTGACACAATCAGATGTTGAGAGATTGTCTTTTCCTCATGAAATAAAATTTTCATGTTATATTTGAAAATTGACCTGTCCAAATATTTTTTTATGTATTACATAAGGATAATTAACGCCTTGATATTTGGGAACTTTAATTTCTATACATTAACATGAAATTTCTTTGACCGCACTTTTTTGTGTTCACACAGAGTGGAGGAGCAAGCAATCAAATTTCCAAGGAAGATACTTTTGGCAAACACACTCGATCTTTGTTGGCAAGAACACGCTGTGTATATTGAGAGAAGTGATTCCTCACCCTGATTTATTACTTCTTCTAAGTGCTGTCATCTGTCCAGATCTGGGTTCCCAAGTGCAAAGGCACTGACATAGTGGAGTGAGTCCAGAGAAGAGGCACCAGGATAACTGAGGAGAAGGAGTATACAGCATATAAAGAGAGCTTAAAATGTCTGGGTTTCACAGAATCACAGAATGGGTAAGTTTGGAAGGGATCACTGGAGGTTATTTCATCCAACCCCCCCTGTTCTACCAGAGTCCCCTCCCTACAGAATATTACTCAGGATTGAGTTCAAATAATTTTGGAATACCTCCAAGGCTGGAAACTTCACAGCCTCTCCGAGATAGCTGTTATAGTGTTTGTCCAACATAAAAGTTACAAAGAGTCTTCTGATGTTCAGAGGAAACCTCTGTGTTTCAGTTCATGCCCCATGTCTGATTACAGCATACCACTGAAAAGAGCGTGGCTCCTTCTTTGCACTCTTCCGTTGAGTACTTAGTCTCAATGGTAAGATCTCTCTGAAGTTCTTGCTTTTCAGGCTGCACAGTCCTAGATCTCTTAGCCTTTCCTCCTGCAGAAGGTGCTCTAGCCCTTTTATCACCTTTGTAGCAATTTTTGGGACTCTTTCCAGTAGCTCCATCTCTCTCGTACTGAGGAGATCAGGACACAGTACTCCAAATACAGCCTCTCCAGCTCTGAGTAGGAAAAAAGATCACCTTCCTCAATCTGCTGACAATACTTTGCTTAATGCAGCCCAGTCACTGGCCTTCTATGCAGCAAAGGCACATTGCTTGCTCATGTTCCCATTTGTGTCTACCAGGAATTCCATGTCATTTTCTGCCCAGCTGCTTTTCCAGTGGGGTGGCCCCTCAGCTATGTTTATTCCTGTCCCAGTGTAGGACTTTGCACTTCTCCTCATTAAACCACATCAGGTTTCTGGCAGCCCATTTCTCAACCTGCCAAGGTCCCTTTGGTTGGAAGCAATAACCTCTGGAGCATCAGCCGCTCTTTTCCAGTTTGTGTCATCTGTACATTGACTCAGGATATACTGTGTTCCATCATCTGTATCATTAATGAAGATATTAAACAGGAATGAATCAGTATTGAATCCTGGGCTGCAGTACTATTGCAGTTATTGACCTTCAGCTAGACACTGAGACATTGATTACCAGTCTCCGGGCCCAGACATTCAATCAGTTTTCTTCTTGGCTTAACTAGCCTATACATCAACAGTTTGTTTATGAGGATCTAGTGTGGGACAGTGTCAAAAGCTACTTCAGTAATCCACTGCTTTTCTGTATGCACGAGTGCAGTCACTTTATCATAGAAGTTTATCAAATTGATCAAGTATGACTTCTGATTGGCAAAGCCACGCTGACTACTCCTGAAAATTTCCCTGTGCTTAGTGTTCCTGGAAACAGTTTTCAGGGTTTTAGAAGAACTTCTAGGATTTGTTCAAAAAGACCAGTTAAAAAATTAATCTATTGTTGTTTCTAGTTGGACATTATTACTCTTATTAGACTGGATACCCTCCATAGATGACACCCAATCTAATTGTACAGAGGTGGCTCCCAGGACCAGACTAGGAGTATTACCATGCACATTCATTCAGTGACATTGCATAGTCTTCTGATAAGTGGATTTATGTATTTCAGATTGTAAGCCAGAATACACACTTCCTTTTTGTAATGTTGTTGTAGGGCAGTGGGTTTGGAGGGTCTTCCCTCTTTTGGATGGGCTGTAGACCTCCCCTAAATAAGCAGATGTTATGCCCTTTTTCCCTGTCCAGTGGACAACTGGAAGATGACTTCAATGTAGGTGGAGTTTTACTCCTTTCTTTGATGCTGTATCTTGTGTTCTCCTTTGTATTTACAACAGTTTCTTACAGTATTCATTTTTCCCCCTTTATAAAGATCAAAATAAATTCTGTGGACCTACCATAGACTTCAACATTACTGAAATCTTTTTCAATGCAGTATGGTGAGCAATGCCACATATCTCAGCTTGACAGTAATGACAAAAATACTGAAGTCTAATAAAGAAAGGTCGTGATATTCTGCCCCAGCATAAATACTGCCACTGATTCTTGAGTAACATAACCTCCACAACATGCATACCATGGTTCACAATAGAGCTTAAGTTCCAAGGTCATCTGCAATTTTGATCTGCAATAAAAATCACATTTTGATCATACATGTCTAGCTTCTCTCCCTCTGCCCCATGGTGGGACTTACAAGATTCTTATTTTCCATACTTTTTAAATTGAGGCAGCTCTTGAGAAAAGTAAGACAGCGCTACTGAAATACATGTCCACTAAAGAGCATATAGTCAGTTTGAGAAATAAACCTGAGTACAATAATTCTTTGGGGCCTGCTCAATGTCCTTTCCACTGAGCCACTCACTGTATAGAAGCCCTTTAACAGCACGACTTATTAACCCAGATGAAATTATCTCCTCACTTATAATCACAGTTTCATTTGATCTCTGCCAATGGCACGTGTGCATTATTCTTTTGAAAAGAAATTTTCTATCTTCATTTGCCAAAATCTATTTTAAATGAAGGAATAAAAGACATTTCATGGCAACTGTTTCCATATTTTCTAATTTAAATAACTGTTGATTATTTTGAACACATTTCTATTTTATGATATTTTAACATTAGAACAGCCGATTACTGTAATAATGTTATTTGGTTGTATTATGGCTGAATTAAAATCAAAACTTAACACAAATTTAACATTTGCTTAGTTTTTTAATGTAGACTTTAAGACTAGAATTCCACTCTGCAAAACAATTTAAGTGTTAATACTGTGTAGGGCTAAAACTGGCCTGAGTATTAATCCATTGAAAGATGGGTTTAACCTGCTTTGGTAACTCTTCCATGGCCTTGTCAATATGATAAAATATGATTAGGTAATATTACTAAGCTTCTAATCAGAAAAAAGTGGGGGGTTCTTTTGTGCAATTTATAATAATTTCAAGGCCTAAGATAGAAATAGAAACCTTCTTATATTATAGTGCTTCATATTTCCATTGAAATCAGCTTATTTTTTTTCTGTATTTGCCATGAATATCCTTGACATCTTGGTTTAATTATGAGAGATGTTTTTGTTAAAATCATTGTGTTACCCTCTTAGTCCAACTTGTCCTGTACTATCTGCTTTTCCCATCTGATCCAGAAATGAAGTCAAAATGCCAAGGTGTAAAATCTCCACAATTTCCATGGCAACAGAGGTATGATTTAGTGAACACAGGACTTTATTTTCTAGAGAAAATCAGGTAAATAGGAGAAAAACCCCCACCCATCCTCATTCAAATAGAGTTTTATTTTATTTTAAGTTATTTTGTTTGATATGAGGCTTTAAGTTACATCATTGCAGTATGAGAGGGGGTTGGACACAGAAAAATAACAACTTGTTTCTTCAGAGCACAAAGAGAAATTTTTCCTGGGAAACTATCATATTGAAAAAAAAAAGGGAGTCAGTGGTTTAGCAGCTGTTGTTTCCTTGTGAGTCTTCACTGAATTTCTGCCTCTGCAAGAAAATATGGAGGTAGAAGATGTGCACTCTCCAGGATGACATCTAAAACTATGGTTTTATAAAAATAGGAATGATGTGCTTTTCAAAACAATCCTTATTATGTCTAACCCTTTGATAACTCATATAAGCTGTGCCACAGTAAGCCTAATTCCTGTAAGCCTTCTTCTTGTAAGCCTAATTCTGCAAAAATGTGGTAACTGAAACTAAAATATGTTTAATAGCATGCACTAGAGTTTTCCCAATATCTTGCAGTGGAGGAAAACATATGGGCCCCACAGTTCAATAAACTAAAAGTATTATTGACCAATAGGATGGGAAGTGAATTCCAAATATGAGGTTATTTTCAGCTAATTAAAGGTCCCATGGTACTATATACAAGAGTAGGAACATCTGCTGCTGTGTGCTAGTCAAATTACAGGTTCAGTAATTACTTTCTGCCTAATTGAGCTCCTGATTAATTTTAGCTGGATTTAAGTATTTGTCATGCATTTCTGTGTTTTGTTGCTGCTATCAGTATGGTGGAGTGAACCACTGGTGAGAGAAAGTTTCGTCTGCTTTAGCTTGTGCTCTAGATGCTGAATGTGAACAATAGCTCAGGGCAGCACATGGGGATTATGAAAGTCAATTTTCTGCTGGACTTGTAAGCAATAGAAAAAGCACAGCCTTAAACACTTCACTTGACTAAGGTCTGTGTACTACAGTGTAGTAAACTGTGTAGGCATCAGTTTTCCTGGAAATAAAAAAGAGTTTGAATAAAACTCTTGTGCCCCACCAATCCCCCCACAATTTACAAATAATCTATTTATATGAATTATTTTAAATGTTATGATGTATAGATTCAACCATTCTATTTGCCTTAAAAACATCATAAATTTATATTTCATATGACTGCATGTCATATGGAATATATGGAACGTGTATATTCTCAAAATGAATTCAAAATTCATTTTACAGGGTGGAATAATCCAAATTCCTGATGGAAAAATTACAGGGGTATTTACCAGACTTTCTGCCAAAACACAGAAATAATTCAGGATCATATTAGCATTTTGTTTTCCAGTCGCTTAGTTTTACTGCTGTTGTGTGTATGGACATAGTGACTTGTGAAAAGGATGACGAATTTTATAATAGATATCAGTATGCACATATATTTAAAGAGAAATATGAATATTTTTTAGCAGGAAAAAAAGTGAAGCATATATATGTTGTGGTAATCACATATGGGGTTATGTGAGAAAAGTGGCAGACTGACAGAATGCAAGTCATTTGGTGTGATCGCTGTCCTCTTGATACTATCTTTAAGGGGACTCCTGTTTCACTAAACTAAGTGAGAATCAGATTTCACCAACTGTGCCTGACAATAGATTGTGGCTAAGTCTGACAAGGCCCCTGGGAAAGAGTGCTGCCCTCTGTCACCATATGGCCTGGAAAGGGTTTCATACCTGTTACAATATCCTGAGGAGAGGGATCATCGCTAAATCTATGCAGGCTCATTCCTAATCCCATGAAGCTAATGATCTGTGAAGGATATCTTAAAGATGCTTTCTGTGAATAAGCATATTATTCAGACTGTCAGATATAGGTTTTTTTCTCTTGTGTTAGTTTTCATTGCACAGTGATTACACTCCTCCACTGAGACTGCATTTTCAAAAACATTGAAAGGCTTGCTTAGTGTCTCTTGCTATTCATGAGTATCAGTTAATATTAATTTAACAAACATACTGGTATTTTAGGGCAAGATACTTAACACCCAATAATATGGTAGTTCTTAAATTGAAATAATTCCCATGACAAAAAGATATTTTTCTCGTTTCTAACACTTTCCAAACACTTTGGAGTTTACACATAGTACAGAATTATGTAAAGCTCCATTTTTCAGCTAGAATTTTTCTCCTCATGGCATGTGCATTTTGATCTCTCTTTAAGGTACAAATAACCTTCATAAGTCCCATATAATTGTGAAGTGTTGAACTTTGTGTTAATATCTGTTTTCAAGATATTTTCTCCCCTATAACTTTAATAGAGGAAAAAAATTTACAATTCACTATTCTGCTTACACATCAGTAGAAAAAGGTACTTTCCTTCCCCACCCCTATATCTAGAATAACTCATGGACAGCTAAATGGTTATTCAATAAAGGATTAAATTAATGTATGTCTTGTTTTATTTGTAGACAACATAATTAAAAGAAATAAAATGGCAAAAAAAAAAGCTTCAGATGTGAATTTTTGAGGAATTCAGAGAGATGTTAAACTTCCCTCCCACACTCATTGACCTGATGTAGTACCTTTATTCCTGCCCAGGGAATATGTCCACATGGATATTCCACACACAAATTTCACTTCTCCATCACGCACTTTATGGGTTTATGAAGAACCGAAAATATCTGGAAACCTCCTCCTAACAACAAGCACTTTTATAAAAAGATTTAGGAACATGACATGTAGGTACATACTCTTAAAATAAAAAATCCCAGTTACTATCTTGCACTACATAGAGAGTTTAGATTCACTTTCTTCTTGCCCAATGGGGACATTTTAGTGTTAGATGTTTTTGCTATACAAAGATGTTCAAGGAAAAGATTACTATTTCTTATTACAGAGAGGCTGGGGTTAGCAGAAACAGTGATTTATTAATTAGTTATTAATTTGTGGCATGATTATTTTAATTCTCTGAAATCTGTCTTGAGGCTTTGTCTGGACTGAGGAGGGAAAATATTTTAGTATCAGATCATGACACTGGAACTGGAAAAAGGGAACAATTTTATATGCTTCTAACACTTGTGAAGAAATACACTTGGAGAGTAATTGGATTGCAATGGCATTGGTTAGAAAAATTTACCTTATTTTTTAAAACTGTAAAACTTAAAATGGAGCGTTTCACAACTGAGTGAAGAGGGTGAGTCTTGAGAAGAAAAAACACCTTGGAAAAGTACTGATTACAGTGGTCAAAGGCCAAGAAATATTTTGTTGAATACCAATAAATTTGATGAAGACAAAATCTTATTATTAAGTAAGTGTGTTTTTCTGACACTTTTGTGACAGACATGTGCTCTGGTATGCTCTTGATGGCAACGCAGGAACTGCAGTTCTTGGGAAACAGTGAACCAAAGAACCTCAATTTAAGTGAATGAGAAAATGAGATTCCTCAAGTTGCCTTGCTCTTCAAGTGTTCCACGTGTGGCTTCCCCTCACGTTCACTTTAGGGTAGATGGGAGAGTTTCAGAAGGAAGAGAAGACATAAAAGCCTGGTGATCTGTCAAAATCAAGTTCCAGAGGATGAGACTTGATGGGAGACTTTAGAGGTCTTTAGAGCAGTTCCTTCATGTTTAAACTCAAGCCCACCTGACTCATGTTGCTTCCTGTGGCTTACCAGGAGATACATTTTTTTCCCTCCCTAGCTCAATGAAAGCACCAAAATTGTTGTGGACATAAAAGCCATTCTGACCTGAAACAAAACAAATCTAATAGTCTTTGAAATGCTTATTCAGTAACAGAGAACCCAGGACAGAAAAATAACCCTTTCAGGAGTCTATAATTCTTTTATTATTGATCTTAAAAAGCCTTTGGTTCATATCAAAAGAAGCAGATGATCACAGTTCCAAAATAAAATTGTTCACTCTCCAGCATGTGTATTGCTCCATCTCCCAGTCCTTTAGGGCCTCCAAATAAATGGTGCCATATGCAGAAAGCTAAGGGCTCTGCTTCTTTGCTCAGTCACCTGTGCAGTGGCTGGATCTCCCTGGCTGTCAAAACCAAGTTTGCCCAAACTTTGCTGTTTGCAGCTGTCATATCTTATGTGAGCCGCTTCAGAGAAAGTTCTTCTGTGTTGTGAATCAGGGTGTGCTCAGCCAGGAGATAGAAGGTTATGGGATGAAAAAGATAGCAAATGTCCTTTAGTCCTATTCAGCTGATGAAGTCAAAGGGCACTTAGCACATTGGCTCACTTTTACAGAGTGGTACAAAAGACATCGCAGTCCTCAACCTGTCACTCCTGACAGTACCTGGTTACACATTTCTTTGGAGTTTGAAAGAAAAAGATTAGCAGCCCACTATGTGTTTCTAAAGGTCAACAAATATGTGTTTATTAGAATCCCCCACCTTTGTGTTTATAATGCTGTACCTGAGTTGAATGACCTTTGAGAAGTCTTAGTCTGGTATCAATGGGAAATGACAAAATTTGCTTAACATCCTGCCTTCAAAAGATTACACAGCATCCAAAATCTAGGATGCTTTGGATCCAAATCCAAAGAAGAAGAAGAAGCAACAAGAACATAATGAATTCAAAGAGTAGTTTTCTTCTCTAGAATTTGAAGTAAGTTAGGAAAAGTGACTGCAGAGAAAAAAAAAGAGTGCATAAAAAAAAGAATGGAAAAGTTACTTTCAGAATGCCAGGAGAAGCCCTTCACAAGGGGACAGAAGACCCAACATACTGAGTGGATCCATTTCCTAGCAAAGTGTGCTGACTTCCTGGGGCCTGGGTTAAAGATCTGAAGAGAAATGTTCCTACCCTGCTTCAGCCCTCAGATTATTGTTCATTATTTTTTATTGGGTAGGCAGTGATGAAGTTGTAACAAGAAATCCAAGGGAAATCCAAGGGCAGTCCAAGAGAGACTTCAGGGGCCTGGCACAACTGGCTAAAGGAGAGTAGTGTTCTATTTCCAGCCACAGGGGGTGATTAGAAAGGAAGCAGGGACCCAGTAAACTCAGCCTCTGAGACTGGTGTCACTGGCAGAATTTTGGGTTCTTTGATCATGAGTCAGTTTACTTGACACCAAGCCTGCTGGCAACAGACAGAGTGCACCTGTTTCAAAGGGGGAAAGGGATTGTTGAGCAAGGTTCATTGATTTGAAGGTGGAAAGGGATCAAACCAGGCCCGCTAGTGATAAGCCTGGAGGTGTTTAAAAGACATGAAGATGTGACAAAGCAAGACATAGTTTGGTGGCAGACTTGGAAATGTTGGGTTATCTGTCAGGCTTGATCTTGGAGCCCTTTTCCAAAGAAATGATTCCATGATTCTGTGATTCTATGATCCTTCTGTAAATCTGCAATACAAACTGTAAAGTAATACCTTTTGTATAATTTTTTCATGTTTATGTCTGTGTGGATACATGTCCAAAAATCGCAAAAGTATATAGGCATTCACATATATGTTCAAAATACCTTTTAAATATTCTCTGTCTTAAATTAAGACTATCTCAACACTAAACATAATCTTTAGTACTGCTTATATAGCTAGCAACTGAAGTAACTTGGCTGATTTTACACACATCACGTTTTTCAGTGGAGGCTGAATCTTTTCATATTTACAAGGCTCCATTGGGAAAAGCCATTTGTCAGTTTTGGCTCTGAAACAGTATTTCAGTATTTAGACTGGATTTTTTTAAGCTTGTTTTTAAGACCTATTAAGTGTGGGCTACTTTAATTTTTGAGAACACTATGACTAAATAACTCTCCATGGGGTTTAAAATAAAACAGGAATAGAACAAAGCCATGGGTTCATAACATTCAAAGCCATTCCTTCGTACCAAAAGGAATGCAGCAAAGAGAAATGTGCACAAAGAATTGTGCACTAAGAAATTTGCACAAAGTTAAAGTCACTATGAAAGAGCTACAATGACAAAGGGCAGAAGAAAGAGATAAAAAGGTGCCTTTTTTATTTTTTATTACATTTCTTGGTTTCTATGCTCAAGAAATTTTTGTCACAACCTTTTTTTTTTTTTTTTATTTTTTTTTTTATATATTTTAAGAAAGTGAATGTGTACATCACAGGACAAATGGGCTCAGAATAATTAAGTAACTGGTAAACTCCCAAATCATTTGACTGATTCACAAAGTCCTGCACAGGCTTTCAAGCCTGATTTTGAATAAGAAATAAAACTGGATTTCCTGTAATTATCTAACTATCATAAAATTGATAAAACTTTTAAACTCTTCTAAGTAGTTTTGTAAGTGTAATAGACCTTTCATGAATAATTTTTCTTTGAACTTTTGGCCATAAAGTTGAGGTGAAGTCTTCCAAAAGCATGGGAGGATAATTTACAAGTGAGTTTCATTTGCAATGTACACAATGCCATACGTAGGACATACCTTTCACTGTGTAAGTCTGAATGTTCTGGATTTTTGTTAATAAATGAGGAGATTTTACAAAGATTTTGCTTTTGTGCATCCAAGTATAGATTGTTATTGTTGAATTTTGGATTCTGTTTCTCTTGTTCTCCAAAGAATATGTTTTGTGATTTTCTTCCCCTGTCTTTTTTACTTCATATCTGAAGATCCACTACCTGTAGAATAATATGTCATTACTGTAGGTCTTTGTGTATTAACTTCTTTGAGAACTTCTAAAAATCCTTGTTTTTCTGCAAATTTATTAATTTGCTATAATATTTCTTATGTACTCAAAAGTCTTTCTGAGATTCAGCTGAAAAAATAATTCCTTCTCATGTTGGTGTAGAACTTCACAAGTAACACAACTAACCATTTATTCAGTCTATCATTTTCACACAATTTCAACACCACTGAGAAATACAATTTTAAAAATACATTTCAATTTTTAAAAAGACATTTATTTCAAAATGTTGTCAAAAATTGTTCCTGAGCAGTGACACAGGTGCATGCTAATGCACACACTGTCCAAGGGAAAACCCTGCAGACCTTATAGGAAAAATTTGTTTTTCTGGCAGCTGGCAGACAGGTCAACCCCTGTGTCACTATGAAGTGGTCTCATGATGTGCTGCTACTTTTTGGATAGCGTTTTCTTTTGGCATTTTTGATAGACACACTCTGTTGACCATTAAATATTTTTTGTATGTCCAGGTGAAATATCTTTTAATTGCATTTGATTGATATGAATGTAACGGAAATCATATTTTGGGCCATACATGGGCCAAAAAATATTATGTACATGTTTATCTTATATTTTGAAGTAAAGGAGGTGTATATAGATAACTTTCCTGGGGACCTTTATGTAAATTAAACATTGTTGCAGATAGCCCACATATGAATGACCAACATCTGCCTTAAGCAAAATTCTTTACTCTGGGATAGATTAGACATGCTTTTTATTGCCACTGTCTGAGACAGGAGCCTGGGAATATCAATGATCACCTTACAGGGCCCTGAAAATGGACAGATTAATGTGCCAACATTTCTGCAGGGAAAGAATTTTAAAAGCTGTAAAATTTAACTGAAATTGTACAAATATTTTCATTTAAAGTCCATAAGTCAGGTTTTACTGTTTTTTCACTGGAATTGCAACAGGTCTATGAAAAGATGCCCACCAAGAGCTGTCTCAGAGTCCTTTAAAAATCCAAATACATATTTTGCATGTTGCTAATTACCTCTGTACAAGCTACTAGATGATTGACTTCCTACAAGTCCTTTGGAAGGGGCTGGTGGAACAAAAGACAATTTGATGGTTTAATTACCCCATTACTGTTACCCCATTACTGAACAGCAGTGTTAAACAATAATAATAATAATAATAATAATAATAATAATAATAGTTTAACAACGGCAATAGTCTATGTCTGCATTTGGTAATATTCAGAATTTCCAAGGTGGTATCAGGAGCTGCTTGTGCTTAAACCTGCATACTTTTCTTACCCCTTTAACTTAGGCAAATTCTGAGAGTAAATTTTCTGAATATGAAGGAAAAAAAGCATGGAAGAAAGTGCTTCTTAGAAACATCCTAGGTTAATTGAAAGACTGTCTGAAACAATCTCATTCTCTTAGTAGACACATTTGAGAGCTCATAAAACACAACCAACATGAGAAGAACTGCTTAACTGTATAGATTAACTGATGAGAAAAATGGAACTATCAACTTAGTTTTTGTCTCTTGAAAAATCCTGGGAAAAAAATGAACTAGCTGTTAACAACTGGAGAATAATAAAGCCACAGTTCTAGTATAGCCTTATGTGAGAATTTTGTATTCACAGTGTACCATCAAATATTGAGGAAATCTTAGCCTGGATGCAACTGCTGCTGTGCAAGTTGATGTGCCTTGAAAGTATTGACTGGTGATTACAGTCAAAATGACTTTCATGGAGTTATATCCTGTGCATAGCACATGTGCACTCTGAACTGTCATCTCCCTCAAGGACAGAGAGACTCTGCAGAAAGACATAGACAAATCAAAGAGATGGACAATCACCAGCTGCATGAGGTTTAGCAAGACCAAGTGCCAAATTCTGCAGCTGGGATAGGCAGCCCTGGATCTGCACAGACAGACTGGGCAATGAGAGGCTGCAGAGCAGGGCCATGGAAAGGGCCCTGGGCTCCTGGCCCATGGCAAGTTGAACAGGAGCCAGCAGTGCCCCGGCAGCCAGGAGGGCCAAGCGTGTCCTGGGGACAGCAGGGACAGCATGGCCAGGCGGGCAAGGGAGGGGATTGTCCCCTCTGCTCTGAGCTGGGGCGGCCTCACCGCCAGGGCTGGGGACAGGTTTGGGTGCTGCAGGAGCAATTAGTGTCCAAATGATGGCAACGAGGGAGAGGAAGCTGTCTGAGGAGCAGCTGACAGCACTTGGGTTCAGCCTGGAGGAGACTAAGGGGAGACTTCATTGAAGTCTCCAACTTCCTTGTGACAGGAAGAGGGGAGACAAGTAATGATTTCTTTACTCTTGTGACTAGTGAAAGGACTCAAGGAAGTGGCTTGAAGCTGAGTTTGGAGATCCTTAGGCTGGATATCATGAAAAGATTCTTCACCCAGAGGATGGCTGGGCTGGCACAGACACCCCAGGGCAAATACCACAGCATTAAGCCTGACAGAGTTCAAAAGAGTTTGGACAACTCTCTCAGGCACATGGTGTGACTCTTGGGAAGACTTGTGCAGGGCAAGAGTTAGACTATGATTATATTCATGGGTTCGTTCTAACTCAGCTAATTCTATGACTCTGTGATCTAGGGAGCACATTTTTTTAAGGAAGTAGAAACTCTGATATATGCAAAATAAGTACAACCAATGTATTTCTGTCTGACATACTTGTTTTGCGTTTGTTTTTCTCTGTTGAACTTGAAGGACCAGGTGAGAAAGAAACTCATGGATGACAAACTACACATACACATTCACTGATGACTTCATAGCACTGATCATTCACAAGGAAAGAAAAGGTTTATTACAGAAGATCAGTAACCCTTTTATTAATGAAATATATTTTCTTTGAGTAGCTTTTCATCATAAAATTAGGAATTTGGCAGTAAGTGGAAGGAAAATGTACATTATACATCCCTTTCCTTCCAGCCTTACTTTTGTCATGTCACACCTATTTTTAATCTTAGAACTATCATTTTCCAGATTTACACTCACAATTTTTCAATACGACTTACAATATTTTACATATGAAGGAAAGGATGCCATCCATAGGTACCTGGACAAACTCAAGCAGTGGGCTCATGAGAACCACATGAACTTCAGTTAGTCAGCTTGCATGGTACAATAACTGTGGTGACGTACAGATGACAGAGAGGCATCAGCAGGCAGCATGTCAGTTCTGTGGCAAGGACTGATCATGCCTGAGCACAATATCTCTGCCTCAGAAGACCAAGAACCCTACTAATTTCTTAGAAGAAAATGCAGTTGTCATCTGTCAGGCAGGTCTCTGGGATATAGATAACGGCAGGAAGAGATGCCCACATCACCACTGAAAACAAGTGGATCCACCACCAGGCACAGGTTGCTCCAGGAAGATCCTTATATAATATGCTGTGTCTTCTGTGTCCTATGCTTCACTGGAATCTGAACCTTCTCTAAATATGATAAATATGCTTGTTTTTGCTGAAATAAATCTTTTGCAGAAATAAACCTTTTGCTGCAATGGAGCATGCTTGGAAGAGATATGCAGCAAAAGTAACAAGCATTCACTTGCCTAGTCTCGATGTAATGAGATATTTAACTGTACTTAAATGTTAGGTATTGTAGTATGAACTTCCAGGTATTTAAAATCTTCATTAGATCTAGTTCTAAATCAAGACTGACTATCCTTCTAATTTAAACACAGGTTATTGAGATAGAGACCTATTTTATATGATGCTGTTGAAGGAATCAAGATTTGATTACTAGCCTGGAAGAGGATGTTTCCAAAGTTTCCAAGGAGGTAAAATATCCAGCACAATAGCATAAAAAAACTCAGTAATTAATTGTGAAATATTTAACCCATAGGCATAAGCAGACCCTTCACAAGAAAAAAAAAAAGGTGTATTCTGCAGCCAGGGAGAAAAGTGATTTGCCCTAAAAAGATGGCAATTTCTTGGACAACATTCAGATAACAGAAATGTTGAAGATCTCAGGAAAATATTCAGTTTTCAGTGTCCAGTACAATCCTGTAGAGATAAGCTTTAAGATCAGTGTTGATCTTAAAATTTCTTAGTACTTAAATTGAATTAGTACTTTAATAGAATTTTCTTATTTGGTCCAATACTGCAATAATCCTATATATTTGGAAATAATATTATCAATCTAAAGTTAATTTAAAGTTCTAATTTAAAGTTCTGTAGCAGTTTTTTTTTTCCTTTTTTATTGAAAATCTGTAGAGTGCTTAAAATAATCTGTATCATGGCAGGCAGTTTATGAAAAAATTGTTAGAGTAACAGTACTTAGAGAAATTGATATATTGAATCAAACAAATTTAGAAAAAAATAAATCACCTTAAATGAGACAGGTAAGAGTTTAGTTATGGTTTAGTGACATTAGCTTTAAACAGAATCAACTAAATAAGCTGAAACCTTCTGCAACAGTCACGTTCATTATGCTCTAAACTCAGAAGATTATTTATATGGATGATTATATTTTAATTTCTTTTTCTGCATTTCTTATTGTCTCTTCTATATATTCCTTAACAAAAACACAGGCAGAATCTGTGCCACCAGCAAAATTATCAAACGAATACGTAATCCAGTTTTGATGTAAAACCATATTTATAGCAAACATGCTAGATGACACCCTGGCCAAAAGGCACTCCAGTCAAAGACCAACAAAGCAATTATGAATTGTTTGACAAGCACTTTTACGAGACCAATAATTTTCCAAAAGGACGGCTATAATCTTATCCCACAACCTCTCTTCCTTTTGAAAAAGTGCTGCTTTCTCCACTGTGCCAAACGCAGGTGATCCTGTAGAATGGCACGGTGCTGGTGTGTGTTATGGCAAGTACCATGAGCAATTCTCTACCATGAAAGATTAACTCGTGACTAGTGATAATCTCTGTAAACAGCTGGGTGCTGTTTGACTGCGGGGATGGTGGTCCTCACTCCCCTACAGCCCGTGAATGTGCTTTATCTCACCTTGCCTTTCAAACCTTGCATCGAGTTAGAGAGTTGGAAGAAGCTTCAGAAAGTTATGAAGAGGGAAATGATGAATAGTAGGCTATTAAATGATATTGCAACAAATAAAGCATAAATACAGGCCTTTGACAGGAAAGACCTTTCTGAAGCTGTATTTGGGAACTAAAAAATGAACTGCTTGACACACAAAGATAACAAGAGGCTTCATCCAGATTCTCATTCTTCATCCTGTTGCAACTGCACTGAAATATCCACCTGAAATCTTAAAAGGTGTTGTAGGAAGTTTTGAGTATCATTTTTCAGTATTTTAAACTGCATGTAATTGATTCCATTTTTAAAATTCCCTTCTTTTCTTACACTGAGAAATAGGAAACAAATTTCCCTTTTGTTTTTTCTTCCAACTGGAAAATGGGACAAGGGCATGAAGTTTTTGATTATAGCATCAATTTTTGGGAACAAATTTTTTTACATTCTTATGCAGGTTGACTGTTCAGACAAAACAGTCCAAAGTGAAAAAACATAATTATTAAATATTTTTTTTTTATTTATACCTCGTTTGATTGCAACAATTCACATTATTTGCTTCCTTGAGTCAAAGTCTTGGGGGAGATGTCACCTGTTTATAAGGACCAGTGTATTTATACTTCAGGGTAGAGCTTTACACTGTGCATTCTTCAGGTTATGGGCTTTACTTGTGTGAACAGCATGATACTTGCACAACCAACATAATGTGAACTGGCAGCATAATGTTTAGTGACTACGAAATAACATTTCCAATAGTTAAATACAACATGTTCAGCCTGTAAAATGCATCGGCCTAATATTTCTATTAAAGTGAATATCAAAGATTTTCCTGAGAATTTCTCATTGTGATTTATATGCTGGGGCTCAAATAAATGTCTTGTTTCATTTGGGTTTCTTTGTACTGAGAAACCTAATTACCTATTCCAACCTTCCCCCCCACCCCAGCAAAATTAACAATTGTATTTATGACGGTCCTCTCCTTTTTAATCAATCTTGTTTTACATTTTTTGTGGGAACTTTCCATCATTCTGTAGAATCATGGAATCAAAAGATGGTTACGTTGAAAGGGACTTTAAAGTCCCTGGCCCTGAGCTCTTCCAGTGGTGGGGTTTTCACATTTTCTTGGGCAAACTGTTCCAGTCCCTTGTCGCCCTCTTACAAAGAAAAATTCTTTGTAACGTCTCATGTAAATCTCTTCTCATTTAGTATGAAACCAAATCTCCTTATCATGTGACTGCTTGCTTCTGTAAAATGTTGCTTTCTGCTTTCCTTATAGTACTTCCCTTTAAGTACTGTAAGGCTGTACTGTAATGACATCTCTTCAGAGCCATTTCACCTCCAGACTGAACCATTTTCTCAGTCTGTCTACGTAGGAGAGATGTTCCATCCCTCTGGTCATCTTTGTGACTTCACCCAGGCTCGCTCCAACAGGTCTGTCCTGAGACTGTGTTGAGACTGTCAGTGAATACTGAAGTGAAGGACTTTTTCAGTACATCAGCCTTTCCCATCTCCACTGTCACCTGTTCTTCTTTCTCATTTATCAGGATTGAGGGGTGGGGGAGGATTTACACAGCTTTCTTCTCTAACCTGCATTTATAGAATCGCTGCTTGTTATTGTTCACATGACTTGCAATGTCCCATTACATCTGTGCCTCAGCTTTCCTGATCCCACCCCTACATATCATAACTGTATCTGTGTAGTATTCCAGGCCACATGCCCTTGCTTCCATTGGCTGTGCATTTCCTTCTTTCTTCTCACTTGGAGGAACAGGTTTTGTTCAGCTATTGTGTTTTCTGCCCTTCCTTGCTTGATTTCCTACATACTGTGATGAAGAACCTTGAAGTGGCCTTAAAGGTTATATATCATATTTTATTTTTAGAGTTTTCTGAATGATTAAACCATAAAATCTTTCAGCAATTTCTTTCTGTGGCCAAAATATGCTTATTCATAAACATCTTAAAAGGTCAACAAAAAAGAGAAAACATACAGGTTCTCATGAAAAAGTCCTAGAGGAATTCTTGCTTTTAAGTTATGAGCCTATACGATATCATAACACATTTTAATGCTGAAGTGCATTAGAGTGTAAAATTTTAGATATTGAATTTCCCATTAGAATCTGATATCTCTCCACACAATATTCATACTACAACACTATTATGCTGTCTCTGGAATTGGATGCAGTAAAGAGGGAAAAATGTATCAAAATGCACTTGATTCTTCAGGTCAGAATCCTGAGTGTTTTTTGAGGAGGTCCAGCTCATATAGATAATATCATTGGATTTGTCTCCTCAGTGTTTAAATCACCCATAATATTGAGGGTCATGAAAAAGCATGTAGGTCTCTCATATTATCAGATAAAATTGTGTCAGCCCACTCAACACACATCACTGCAAACTTTTCTGTGCTTCCTACTGTGATGATGGTTACAAACACCACAGTAATAGTAATCATGATATATGATCATTCATCTTTTTCTTGCCCGTCTGCATTTCTTGGTTTGCCTTTTTCCCTTTTTATTGGAGGCATAATAATTTTTGGTAATTGTACCTGTAAACTAATTTATAAATATGCCTGCTTTTAAAAATGCAACTAATGACTCAGAGAAACAATAAAGTCTAGAAACTCTATCTTTTTAGATAAGTTTTTTAAAATTTAGCATTGAAAGCACCAAAAACCAGTAAAGCTAGAACTAAGTTTCAAAAACCAGTTTGAATTATTTTGTTCCAAATGAATATAGACATGCAAAAAGGCTTATCTGTGCAGGTGGCTCTTGTACAGGAAGCAGAATTATACACAGTTTGACAAAAGGTCACAAAGGAATAAATGCAATTCTTTTTGAACTTGACAATAATTTATTAGAGGTTTACTTAATTTAAGTAACAAAATGGCACACTAAAGCTTCAGAATTCTCTTTTGTATACATTTGTTTCACCATCTTCACTCCATCAGAAAATAAACTGTCCATAATGAAAAAGAAGTAAGTCGGTGTTGAAAGACAGTTAGTTAACTCTTTAAGTAAAATTTTGAGATTGTCATAAGAACTTAACTCTTTTCCTTGCTTTTTCTGAAATCCTTATAAGAAATTCTACATGTTCAATGGCTGTTTTGCTCCAGACTGAAAGTGTTGTACCTTTATGTAATAGCGGAACGTAAGGAAAATCCAATGGGAAGAAATTAAAACACTGTTTTCTAATCCACAGGAATTATTTATGATTAACATGCAAAGTATGTTTTTATGCTAAAGTCACATCTGATTCCAATAAGTTTTGGTGAGAAGAAACTGGCTTGTGTCTGAGAGCAAATTTCAGAAATTATTTTTTTGACTGTTTGCAATGGCTGCATGCCAGCCAACATTGCTTCCACAGTTGCTTATATTGGCTGATTAACTCACAGGTTGAGACCTGAGCTGCATCACATTTAAGTTCGGATGCAGGACACAAAGCATGCATCCAGATTTTGAGGAACCTTCTATGTTAGGAACTAACAGTTCCGTTTACTAAAAGTTACAGACAATTATTCCTATTCATGAAAAGATTAACTCCACAAATGTATATTTGATCATACAAGGTACTGTAAGCATTATAAACAAGAAATACTGTAGCGAGCACAGGCTTTTGTACAGGTACATTTAGTCAGATGGAAAATTCAAGTTTAAAGGTAACTTTTGTTTGCCTATGCCAGGATAGGCAAATATATGCCAATATATTTTGAAAAATTGGCTACTAGTTCTCAGAAGAGAAGCCAATGGGATGCACCACCTGCAACGCTGGGCACATTGCCCATGGCACTGTGATCGTGATGTGACAAAGCTGTCTGATGTCTGCCAGTTCAGAACTGAGGTGACTACAAGAGTGACTTTAGGAGAACTCTGTAACCATGCATTTTTCCTGTACATTTATTATTGTCATGCAGCACAGGCCATACCACAGGAAGCCTATGGGTCTGTGCTGATAACCTTTTCCTCCGAACAATTATTTTTGTTCTGTTTTCTATCTTTCAGTTAAGTCTTAATCTATACAATACCGTGACAATGTAATTACTTCTAAGGATCTAAGGTTCCCTCAATAAGGAACCATGTCAAAAGTTTCTTGGGTATTGAAAGGGAATAGATTTTCACCTATGAAAATGGCCCATGTTCCTTTTACACCTCAATTATCTATTGGCCTCATAGACTCTCTGGCAGGTCTCCTACTTCTGGACTGTTACTTCTGACACATGACATCAAAATTTTATTTTTAACTTATCAGAATTAATGCTCCTCCCCTTCTCCTGTTTTGATACATTTCTGGTTTTTTTAAGATTTGTGTATTTTTAATTTGAAACGCCCCTTTTGCTCTGCTTTAGACAAATCATCTCTCATGTTCATTTGAATACTTTCTGATGGATAATAGACTCTTCCATGAAAACTAATTTGAGTATCCAATAAGTTGTATTTAAAATTTTTTAAATGTAATCTGGAAGCATTTCAGACCTTCTGATGATTTATTTTCATTACTTTTTGAGAAGTTTTCTAGTTGCTTATAGAAGTGATAGAAATGAAGTGAAAGAATTTCTTATGTGTAGTGCTTGGGTTTTTGAGTAGTTTTCTATACATACTTCCACTTCTCTTTATGTATGTCAGCTATACTTATTGATACATGGTGGGGGGTTGCCCTGATGAGGACTTCTTGGGTCATTCTGTGTTCAAGCCAGAGCTTTTTTTGCCAGCCTTGCTTGAGAAGAAGTTCACCTCCTTAACCTGTGAAGCCTTGGCTTCATTGATCTTTGGTGTATTCTGTGAGTGTGAAGGGAGGTTGGCAGCAGCATCTGTGCAGTTTCTGCTTCCAGAATCTGATAAAAAATGTGATGGTGCTGTTTGGAAATTGTCCTTACTCTCTGCTTGCAGTAGGAGAGCAGATACAGGAGTGCATTTATTAATTATGAGTTATTTACAACTTTTTATGCCACTTACGGGGTCCAGGTGTACAGCAATAGGGGCATACAGCAAACTGGTGTGACAGCATGGGGCTCATGTGGCTTTGAGGAACATTTTGACCACATGGATTGGAAGGAGACCTTGTAAGTATACAGAATGAAAATAACAACCCCTGGCACACCCTCTGGGATGCTTTACCATTCACTCAGAAAGACTGCAGTGGCTGGACAGAGTAGAAAGTCAGGAAATTGACACCCGAGGTCACCTTTGGGCCTTTGGGAGCAATTTTCAGCACAGTGTATGACCGAAACGCAGACACATGGCATTTAAGGGTGTTTCTACTGAGCTCAGCAGCTATAGTTGAAGATCATATTAAAAATATTTTTAAACCCCAAACTTGTACCTTATTCATTGCAAAAAATGTAATTTTGAAGAAGTCTCAGCCCTGACAATAGTTCTGGAAAACCCATCATTTGAAGAGTTTCTAGATCTTGAACCATAAGAGAACCCCTGTTTTTCTATCAGGTGTATGAATAATCTAGAAATCTATATTAGCTGGAGGCTTTGACACTTGGAAAATCAGTGCCTTTAGCTTTTTAAAGTGCAAATTTAAGGAAGGACAAGTGTATCCTTTAAAAACAAGACATATGTATTTTTTTTGAAACACTGCAGAAATGCAGAACCTATCCCTAAATCCATTATGCAGATTGAGTTACCATTCAGGTTGGCATCAGTGTGAAGTCTGAGATGTTTTACCCTCAGGCAGTGGAAAAAAATGTTCAGGCTGGATTTTGCCTAAAATCCTTTGAATTTCACAGAGGGACATGGCATGACTTATTTCCAGTAGGTTTAGAAATCCCATGGCAGCACCAATGATTCACCCTATAGAAGCAAGGAGTGACTCTAACTTAACATGTAATGTACAGCTACAGAACTGAGAAACTCCTTTGGTGAATGCTGTGGGTGAGGAAGCCCCCAAAAATCCCCAGAGCAAGCACAGTTCATCTGAGGTCTTTGGCTGAAACATCAGCTCTCCCTTCCTTAGTACCACCTCTTCTTTTTGTCTTCCTTTGTAACTCCATGTTTTGTTTTGTTAATCTGGGCTCTTTTTTTGTTGTGGTGCTAGAAGCCATGGCAGAGCACACCTTTAATTTGCCCTTGCACTCGGCTGTGCTCAGTCACTTGTCACACAGGGTTGTGGAAACCAGCAGTTTTCATGGTATGCCTCTGAAAAACAGACCAAAAGCAATGAAATCACATCAGTGTGAGCACTTAAAAGATAATGGCATTAGAAATATCCACACATGTTATTTTTTATCTGTGATTTCCTTAAAGCTTCCAAAATGGTCTTAATTTTCCTTTAACATTTAATATGTTTACATTCTGCATGGGAAGAAAAAGGTAAATGAGCAAAAGCAAGAAAACCTTTACTCAAAACAGTACTTTGCTGAAGTTTCTGCAGCAAAATCTGCAAGCACCCCACGCCCATCTTCTTCTTCAGCCCTGCCCCAGGGCTGCTCCTCCAATTTGTGCCCACACACCTGCACTGTGACCTTGTTCACTTCTCTAAGCTGACAGCCACAGAGTGGTTTTAGCTAAATTATATTTAACCTGGCTCAGCCCCAGTTCAGCTCATTGCTTTAGCTCATTACATGGAAATGAACACCCACGGATGGAGGGAGCCATAACTGCTCAATCCTCTGTTTCCAATGAGAGCAGTCGTCGTAAAACCCCAACATAGGCATCAGATTTAATTGTGTCAAAGAGTAATTTGAAGGGACGTTGGCATACTAGACTGCTAATCAACCTAAAGCACTAATCAATTAATGTGGAGGAACCTACCTGAATATAATGTGCTAGCAATAGGCATTTTCTGTGTATCACAATGAGCATGTAAAGCAGAAGACATAAAAGGAAGATTCCTTCCACCTCACAAGCAGAGAAACCTTCAAATCAGAAACAGTATCAAATCAAGAGACATGCTGCTCTGACAGAGGATCAGAAGAGGCCTACTGAAATGAAAATGATTGCAGATAACAAAATTGCTCCCAAACATCCAAATTAATGTTTTATTAATTAAGTTCTGTATTTACTTATGCTAAAAAGTTAAAGCAAAAATGCAATCTGTTTTAGATACTTTAATAAGTTGCCATTCAAAAATTCTTGTAGTAAGCTAGTTCTGAGAATGACCCACATAGTTTAATCAAAAGTATATAATTCAAGGTACATGATTGAGCTGTAGCAGTAAGATCCATTCCTATTTGCTCTGCAAATAATACCGGAGTACCTGTGTTTTGCTATGCTGATGTGTGGCTGACTGAGTTTAACATCAGTGTGAACAGAAGGGGGTGGTGTTACCTTAGCTTGTGCAAGACTGTACTTCCTAAGAACGGAACAAAAAAAATGACCCCTTACTTCATTAGATCCACTGAAAGGATAAGATACCTAGAAAAAGAAACAAACTGACATTGTTTACATTATATGAGACTTCTAAAACTTTTTATTGCCATTTGATATGTCTTTCCACCCCTTCTACTCAGCATTGCGGGGCTAGCTGATTTACAAAAGACACATGAAGTTCATACAGATATTTAGATTACGGTTCTGCAGCATTAATTCACAAGGCTCAGTTTCCATGCTATTTTATTCTTGAAAATCCATTATATATGTTGCCAGATAATGTAGTCATAGGAGATGCCTAATTTGAGATTCAGAAGGCTCTCTCTGTGTGTACAGCCTGTTGGAATCTGGTGGGAAATAAGAGAAGATGAAGCAATATCTCACAGCTATGGAAAGAGAATCACAGGTGGGTACCTCCCAGGCTTGGTAATGTTAAGTAACACCTCTGCTCCAAGGAAAACATCACAGCAGGAAAATTGTGATGAGCTGCGCCACTGAGACCAGGGAACTTACTGGGAGCTTCTGCACAGGAGGTATAAACTACAAAGATTTTTGTCTTTTGCTTGCTTGTGTGTCTTTGTGTTTGTGCATAAGAGAGTGAAAAGCCTCCTGATTTTTTGGCAAAATAACAATTGGTCTTTTGGACTCGTTTTGCAGTCAAAATACCACACTTTAACTCATTGACATAACAGTGCTCATATAAGCAAAATTTAGTACATAAATATACTCACAGCTAGGTTTTAATGAAAGGGACAAGTATATGGGATAAACACATTCTGACCCAAAAAATTACTTAGGTATTTATGTCAGTTGTGGAGAATACATTTAAGAATGATATGGCAAACAAAAAAATCTACTGCTATTCTAACAGCTGTTCAGAGTCCAGTTAAAATTCTTAATCTAAAGATTACTTTTATGAGCTTATTTAAAAATTATGGTTTTTACCTATGTATCTTGAAGTAGAGTATGCTTGGATTTTCTTCCAAAAAACTTTCTCTGAGGAAGGAAAGGAGCTATTCATAGCCATAATTTTTCAGACAGCTTTACTTATATTTTTCTCCTGCACTGCTGATAATTTTGATTCACAAAAATGTCAAGCTTTTAAAAGGTTGTATTCCTTTCCCAAGGTGAAGCTAAGTGTTCCTAACATCATGCAAAGTAGTCTGAGGAGAAGAGAGAGTTTTGAAAACATGCATTTATGACTCTTTGAAGCTGTGATAACCACTTGGAGCCTTGGCAGTGCATCGTCGATGACCTTTTCTCGTGAGCACTCATAATTGCAGAAATATTAATTAATTAAATTTTACTAAAATGTTTTGAAGATGTAAGATTTCAGATACTGTAAGTATGACATAAAACCTAATGAACTGTCTACTTATCTCCAGAAGAGTTTGCTTGAGGGAATATTTATGCACAGTAAAATATTGCAAACTGCAGAATTCAAAGCAGCATGAAAGCTTGGTGTAGGAAGGAAAAGACACAATCAGTAACATATTTATCTACAGTCATCCTCTTCTATGCAAACATGGTTTTCACTAAGACCAGTACAATACATACATTTAATTTTTTTCCAGTACAGTCTAAGAAGTGCTGCATGCTGCCTGGAGTAAAGTCCACAGTCTCAGAAAACACTGTTCTTAAAGTACTTGGTTTGCAAACCCATCTGGTCTCATGTTGCGCATCATAAAATTTTAGGTTTACTTGATGTTGCAGGTTAACATGGCCAAATCACAGCATTGGATAAGATAATTACTTCAATTTTTCTTATTGCCAGTTTAACAGAGAAATTAAGCATGTGCTTAATTTTAAGCACACATGTAAGTCTTAATGAAATCAGTAGGATTTAGGCACATATTTAAGTGCTTTTCTGAACCAGGGCCAGTAAAGAAATATGGCTAATCTCATTAATAAAGGAACGAGGAATTAGTCCAAGTTACTTAATCACAAACAGTCTGTTTATGGAGAAAGAAGCGTACTTTTTACATCTTCATTGTTTCACATTTTAAAAATTAAATACAAGCCAGAAAGGGAAATTCAACTTTCTATAATATGATGATGCTATAATTTGTGCAATAACACCTTCACAATAGTTCTTTCTCATGTTTGTGGTACTGACATTTCCCACCTCTCCAGCAATTCCCCTATCCTCAGGTTGGCAATCCATTTCAAAGTTAATCCTCACAGCTCCACAGCAATGATTGAAGCAACATGGGTTGAATGCTGGCTCAGCTTTTAGACCTCAGGGTTGGGTGTTTTCTTCCTTCTTGCATAATGTCTAAAGAAGAATTAAAACAATTTTCTTAGATTTGCTATTGAAAACTGTCCAGCTACTCAGTTTGTGGTTTTTCCCTGTGGATTGCAAAAGGCATACATAATCTTGGTACATCCTTGTCACGAGCCAAAGGATGGTCGTGATGGTTCGTTTTGATTTCAGAGTGCAAAAAGAGGCAGTGATAACTTAATTCAAGTGAAATCAATTGTATCTTTATTGATACACACAGTTATGCGATAGAAAAGAAGGGGAAAGAAGAGAGGGAGAGAGAGAGGGAGAGAAAGGGGGGTAAAGAAAGGGTATAGCTACCAACTGACAGACGGGAGTCCTCGTGACGTCGTTGCCAACAGACCACCTTCGCAGTCTCCGTGGCACGTAGGTCAATGGAGCCGTCGTCCGAAGGGGAGGCCTCAAAAGCCTGCTCTTCTGGTGGAGTTGTTATAGTTCTTTTCGAAGCGAGAGGCAAGATGCCAAGAAGGGGGGTCGGTCTCGTGGGCATCGCAGGTGTTCTTTCACAATAGGGGGAGCGGTGTAGCTCAGGTCTTACCAAGTACGGTCAGTGCAGGAACATCTCTTTGCAAACATGGCCAGAAACCGTAACCGTCCCCCATTGTTTCATGCATGGGTCCCTGAGGAGGGCGTCTTGGTCCGGTGACAGCAGGTGCAGGGAAAACTTGGCCTGTGCTGTGGCTCAGAGTCCATGGGGGTCTCAGCCTCTGACAGTCGTGAGGCAAGTGAGGGATTTTCGGACCGACTCTTACAATCCTACCTAATTTGCAGGTGAGTAGTTGTGATTTGGCAGTATAAATCAGGCAATGTGCTGAATATGTGTTGAATTTGTTGAATATAATTCTCAAAAAGTGAACATTGCATAGAAATCCACAAGAATTATTATTTCAGACTCTGATTGAGAGTTTTCATTCTGCGGAAAAGATAATCTATTAACATTGAAAGACTATAGGAAAAAATCCTTCCTTCCTTCCTTCCTTCCTTCCTTCCTTCCTTCCTTCCTTCCTTCCTTCCTTCCTTCCTTCCTTCCTTCCTTCCTTCCTTCCTTCCTTCCTTCCTTCCTTCCTTCCTTCCTTCCTTCCTTCCTTCCTTCCTTCCTTCCTTCCTTCCTTCCTTCCTTCCTTCCTTCCTTCCTTCCTTCCTTCCTTCCTTCCTTCCTTCCTTCCTTCCTTCCTTCCTTCCTTCCTTCCTTCCTTCCTTCCTTCCTTCCTTCCTTCCTTCCTTCCTTCCTTCCTTCCTTCCTTCCTTCCTTCCTTCCTTCCTTCCTTCCTTCCTTCCTTCCTTCCTTCCTTCCTTCCTTCCTTCCTTCCTTCCTTCCTTCCTTCCTTCCTTCCTTCCTTCCTTCCTTCCTTCCTTCCTTCCTTCCTTCCTTCCTTCCTTCCTTCCTTCCTTCCTTCCTTCCTTCCTTCCTTCCTTCCTTCCTTCCTTCCTTCCTTCCTTCCTTCCTTCCTTCCTTCCTTCCTTCCTTCCTTCCTTCCTTCCTTCCTTCCTTCCTTCCTTCCTTCCTTCCTTCCTTCCTTCCTTCCTTCCTTCCTTCCTTCCTTCCTTCCTTCCTTCCTTCCTTCCTTCCTTCCTTCCTTCCTTCCTTCCTTCCTTCCTTCCTTCCCTCCTTCCCTCCTTCCTTCCCTCCTTCCCTCCTTCCCTCCTTCCCTCCTTCCCTCCTTCCCTCCTTCCCTCCTTCCCTCCTTCCCTCCTTCCCTCCTTCCTTCCCTCCTTCCCTCCTTCCCTCCTTCCTTCCCTCCTTCCCTCCTTCCCTCCTTCTTTCCCTCCTTCTTTCCTTCCCTCCTTCCTTCCTTTCTTCCTTTCCATTTTGTTAAGGAAAAACTTGGTCTATATGTAATAAAAGACAACAGAAGTTCCAATATTGTAACCTTTTGCACACAAACACACACATCAATTATTAGTTTCATTTTATGGGTGCAAAAATTCCTTCCAATTATTCTTACTTATCTTTAAGTAAGAAGGAGAAAGCATAAAACAGCAAGGACATTGCCATAATTCAAAACAAAGACAAGAAAAGTAAAATTTTGTCTACAAGAAAATAATAACTTTAATAGAAAGACATAAGCCACACATCCAACAGATAGAAAACCAGGTTTCCTTTTGGTATCTTTTATTTGATCAAGTCTATAAATTTTGTATGTCCTAAAGTTTACCAGATAGGTTTACAGGAATTGAAACTCAAAGCAATTCTTTCCTAGTTTCCAAATTTCTTGGTCTTACATTGCAAGCCTTGTTAAGTACTGAAGACTGGTTTGATTACTCATTTTTAACATGACCCTCCACAGTTGTCTATATCCTGTAGGTAAGACAGAGATAATTAATACAATAAACTACCACAGAGATACTTCTTCCATCTATGGGGTTAATTAGAAATCTAATTTGTTCTGGGATTTTAGCTGCCCATTCTAATTTTTGATCTTCCTGCAGTTGCTGTTTTATGATGGGATGCTGGGATGTAATTGAACATACTTTCTGCAGCTTTTATGTTTACTAGCTCTTCTAAGAGGAGTTGTAGAAAATGAAATGTGAAGTTATTAAGCAGGCTAGCAAAGTCAGTCTTTAGTAAACACCTGTTTCTCTGCTGTGGCTTACATTTGTGATTTTGCCTGAATTAATTGTAGTGCTTCTCATGCACAAAAATTAATTGGCTGCTAGCATTTCTGTGGCAAGCATCCAGTTTCAGAAACCTATAAATTAGGTGTAAAATTTTCTCCAAACTGAAATGCTCAGATTTAGTTATTCAGAACTTTGCCCTGCTTAAAAAAATGGCCCTAAGTTTTGAGTTCCAGCTGACATTCAATAAGTTAAATTTGATGTGTATTTAAATTGAGAAATAATTTAAACTTTTTGTGCACTCTATGTATATTTCCATAGCTCTTCACATAATCAGATAATATGAAAATCCATATGCAGAAATTAAATATGTCAAGAGCAACAGAAGAACAACTATACTGAGCAGGAAGTCTCCAACAACAGAAATCTGAAACCGGTGATAGCTAATTTGAATCAATTTTGAAATTTGATAATTTCTTTGACTATCTTAAAATTTAACATCAGGGATATTGCCATCACTGCAACTGTACAGCAAAAGAGAAAGGGGCTAACAAGAAAGACTTTAACAAATACCCCTTGTTGATTCTTAGGTGTCTGCCTACCCTGTGATAAGTCCTCTAGAGAAAGGAAGTTTTCTTGATTTCTAGACTCCTCTAGGAGAGGAGTAGAATTTCGTACCTGCAGGTTTGGTGACAATGGGTACAAACTTTGCCTGGGTTAATGTGGCAGTGTGTTAATTTAATCGGTTAGGCTTTCTATACTTTTGTACTTGTTGGGTTCCCTGTATCCCACCCCTCGATTGTTCCTTTGTTTAACTCACATGACTCCGGCACCTGCCATGCGGCACACGGTTAGCTGCCTGTCATTTCTCCCGCCTTTGTAAATCCCTCCTATTTTTCCCCTGATTAGTCCAAGCGATGTTCTATTACACCTGTATCCCCTGGCAACCTGCCCCGGTTGGCTGGCCACCCCCTTTGTCCCCCCTCCGAATCCTTCGGACAAAAACCCCCCACACCCCTCTCCCCCCGAGCAGTTTCGGGCTGAGGAGGTGTTTGCAATAAACCCTCTGTTCGTCTGAAATTGTTTCCTCCTTTCTTTCCACTGCCCGTCGAATCTCCATCACTCGCACAAGCCTCTGCCAGGCAAAGAACCCACAGGAGTCAGTACAGCTTGCGCTGGTCGCACACTGACCCCCCTACGACACCTGTCACTGTGTCTGGGTCAGCGGCGACAGAGCCCGTTGGCTCTCTGTGAGCACACCGATGGAGGTTAAAATATTTTTGCAGAGTGTACCAATTATGGCAGAACACAGAAAAAGTGCTTAGGAAGTCTGGTGTGGGAAGAGCACACGACTCTGCTCTAGATAATTTTGCAGGGTAAATTGTAAACCCTGTGGAGCTTTTCTTAAATAAAGATTACTGGATTAAACAAATGCTTTAACTCCCTGATAGTGAGTGGTTTATGTTTCGGACCCTTCTGATGAATATCAATTTTGGGTTACAGATAGACTAAATTATCACAATGGCTTGTTTAACTGGGAAATCTTTCAACCTCCTGTTTGCATTCAGGTCCATTTAGTAACCAAAAAGTCACTGTCAGCAGACAGTGAATCCATAACTTTCTACAGTGACTGTTACCACCAAAGGAAGGGTTCTCTGGTGACCAATTTTATCATAAGGGAATGTATATCTTGAGCTGAGAAAACGTCAGCAGATTGATTCAGCACACTCCACCTAATTCGAATTCAAATTAAATTCACCTAATTCCCACAAAAACTAAGTGCACCAGGGGTGTTGTGAGGATCCAGTTCACAAGCCAGAGAACCACAGTAGGGGGTTACTGCACAGTAGGGATAATGAGGAAGTTGTGAGTTTGTTTCCAAAGATAAAATGGAGGTAAAATGAAAAGAAATTAAAATCTGACATTCCTGAATCTTCTGAACAATTTGTATATCAATAGAAACATTTAAGTCCCTACAATTTTTATATCAATAAAAACACTTAAGTCGCATCAGTTTACTAATCAGAATTTCAAGAAAGAGTGGAAAGAAAAGGAAGGGTTATAATGTTATATAAAGTTATCAAGAATGTAATAGTTTCTGATTCCTGAGATGTGGATTAGTTTAAATACTCCTACAGAAGTTCAGGAAGACAAATTGCCACTAATAACAATGTGCTGTGTTCTCAGTTGGTGATGCAGGAGTCTGTGATAATCACTTAGCCTTCCTTTCTCTCTCAACATAAATGGCTGCAGATATTACACAGGAGCTCATGGCTTCTGTTTTCAAACTATGTTTACATGTATGAGTGATATCTGTTTTTAAGCCTTTAGAGTACAGATGGATGGCAGAGTATTGTTGGGATTGGCCTTGATGAAAGCAATAAAAGTGTGGGTTTTTAGTAAAAGACAGCATGGACTCTTGTTTCCTCTCAGTCTTCCTAACTTGGCACATGACCCCCTCAGAGCCAAAAGCAGTGGTGCTGTCATGCAGTCTGCAGATTTGAAAAGTATGCTACTAGCTCAGTTTTATTCTCTCTTTAAACAAATACTGTGTGAACAGCTGAAACTGGAAGGCCAGTTCCCCACGGCTCTCTCCTATGATTTATGGCATGGTGTCTAATCTAAGTTTTGACCTCAAGCTTCAGGCTCTGTCTCAGTAGGGACTAATTTGTGTCCTTTTCTTCTAACCAGCAATCCATTTTTATTAAGCAGTATCACTGCCTTTTTCATAATTAATTAGAGTTGAAAAATATATTCCAATATGAATAATTTTGCATATGGAGTTTCACTGGAGTCATATGCTACAACTGTCACTTCTTAACACAACAGTCCCAGCAACTGAATATCCCTCTTCCAAAAGTCCTAAAGATAAGACGTGAATTTAGGTCACAAATAATGGCAAAGGAAAAAGGGGATTAGTGAAATGAGATATAATGAGAGAAGCAGGAGCAGATTAACACTACTTGTTTGTTCTTTTAAATGCTTTTTCTGTTATTATTTTTTAGTGTTTGAGCAAAGGATGAAAATGGTGAAGGATTATGCAACAGAATTTTGCATGTAATGATTGCACTGCTCTGTTCATCAGAAAAAACCCAAAGCAAATTAAAACAGATTTCTCCTTTTCCCATAGAGTACAAGAGTGAAAATTTTCAGAATTCACATTGATTCCTCTCACACTTATGTGATGATTGTTTTCTCCAGAGATGGAATCTTCCAAAAGTATGTCAGGGACCTCAATCAATATGGGCAGATTAGATTTTGAAAGCATTTATTTTGCCAGGATTTTGACCAGATTTTGGTTATATTCTTGTCCTATGGAAATTCTAACAGCCCAGGAGCTCAGCACTCAGGCAAAAAAGTAGTCGCTGACTCATATTCCTAGTTCATAAATTCCAAACATACACATGCCACACTGTTGTCTTTTCTGACCTGCCTGTTTTGTTATAAGCCTGGAGGGGAATGATACACAATGGCATGTCACATTTCTTCTGTCTAATCTGATGCAGAGCTAGAATTAATCTTCCTGTTCTTCTTAATGCAAAGTATCCAGTTTGCTCTCATTTCCCACCAAAGATGTGAGTGGGCTGTGTGGGATCTGTACTTAGAGATTCATAATGAACACATTTAAATTCTTATACTTCCAAGGCAAGAGCATTTTCTCTCCACACAGTAAGGGCTTAAATCCTTCCACTCCCATGAAGTAGACACAGCATCCATCAAACCTGCTGACCATCCAGGAAACGTGTATTTCTTTCAAATCTATTTTTATGCTCTGAAAAAGCCCAAACAGCAATTTTGCCTTATTTTTTGGGATCAATTTCCCAAGGTATTAATGTCTTTTCCCCACATTTTCTTCTCTATTTGACACAATAGGACTATTTTTGATTAAAGAATGTGTTCTGATATATCTTTCAAAGTATCTTACCTCCAAAGTAAATACTATTAATAATAAAAGTTTCCTTAGATCTAGAATTATAAATTTTTAATTGTCATGGGTGCATGCACCTGTACATTGCATGATTCTGTCACCTGGGAAATTTCATCCCATTATTTTAACATTAGCTGGGAGATGTAAAAAGCATCAACTACCATAGATTCTAACACATCCAGAATGATACCACACTTGTAATGAGCATGAAAAAATGGAGAGAAATTTGGTATGACCTATACCTGAGCTTTCACAAGCAAAATGTACATCTATATTCACACAAATTCTTTTCTATTTAACCAATGGCAGCAAGAAGCAATATTATTACTGATTTTTTTTTCAACAGCCTTTGTTGAAAGCTGTTGCACTTAGTGAACAAGAGTTGAGCTCTATTCCCCTTGTACCCCAGTCTGACTGTTCAATAAACTGGGAATATGTTAGAACTTATTTTCCATGAATGTGTTTATAAGAGTGCCCTTGACAAAGTCATAAATGATACTGTAAGTAGCAGCTGTGCTTTTGCTGTCTAAACTCAGCCTGTGTTTCAGACTGAATCTCAAGAAAATCAGAGCCATGCAGCATTACAGCAAAGCTGTTACCTTCCATGGTGTGTAGGACTTTTAGGGACATAATAACCATATGGACAGTCTTTGACCAAACATTATACAGCAATGGAAATGAAGCAATGTTTGTTCTGATCTGGGAAGTATCCATTGACAGACTGCAGACAGTTCAGATAGTAACTCAGAAACTATCAACACAAATGAAAGGAAACCATAGAAGGAGGAAGAAGCTAATATTTCATCTTCAAAAAATGATAAACATTCCCACGTGAAAAAGACATTTATTCAGCTAATGAATAATTAGGATATTCAAAACAATGATGTTTTGTTAGGCAGTTAAGACCACTATCAGCAGTTGTGTTAAGCTGGCTTCCCATTTAGATCATTGTCATAAGGAAAGGTCCAATAAATTATTTTCTGCCAACCCATGTAACACATCTGTTGGAAATATGAGAGGCGACAGAAGCATCATGGTAAGAATATTTACATTGTGAAGTCTAACTTTTTTAGCTATTTGAACTTATTTAATTAAAACATGTAATGAACAAAAGAAGACACAATGTAATTTTCCATGAGAAAGTGTGCAAATTGGCATTTTCTGAGTACCATTATTGATTTATTCCAAAAGTAAATGACACAGGCATCCATTTGACACTGAATACATATTTTTTATTTTTCCAAGATAAGTATCTATTTATGCTTATACTTGTGTAGGAAAAATATATTTGTATGGTTTGATTGTTATAAAAATATGCTTGGATATGGAAGAAGAATTCAAAATGGCACAATTTTACAGCATTTGTTGCATAAGGAAAGACCACATCTAATGATGGCATGTCTTGGTTTGGAAAGACAGGTATCTGTCAGGGAAAACTGGAGTTTCCCTTGGAATGGAGAATGTAAAACCCCCTCCCTCCAATTATTACAATGTTGCAATTAGGAGCTTTCAGTGAAAAGAAAAAAAAAAAAAAAGGAATAGGAGTAACAGTTCTTTACTAGAAAAAAAACCCAAAAAAATCTAAAAAACAACAACAACAAAAAACCAAACCAAAACCAAAACAAACAAACAAAACCAAACAAAAACCAACAAAACCAAGGAAACAAACAAAAGCCCTAGAAACCCTGACAGAATCAGGAATATGACCTGACACCCTGAGGTCAGGGTGTTGGAAGCAGTCTAAGTAAGTCCTTCTGGAGTGACAGATGTGGTTCTGTTGGAGTAGAGATGATCCTGAAGTGGCAGTAAAATTAGTCCAGTCTTCCTCTCAGAATCCAGTGGAAAACAGGCTGCTCTGCTGTTCTGATCTCAGGTTTTATCCAGGTAGGAAAGCTTGCCTCCTCCCACTGGGTGGAGCATCTCACAATGGAATGATTTAATTTTACCAGTCATGTGGTGAGCCTTAGTGGCCCATTAACAGCAGATATCCCCTGGAGGGAGGATGGGTCGTGGAAGAGATAAGGAACACTGCTCCCCTGTTTTCAACAGCTGGCCACTAGCAGAAGGCCTCCACCCCCCTCCCCCTGGGGGATAAAGAGATAAAGGAAAAAAAAATCTCCCCAGCTGGTTTCAACAGATGAAATAGAATACACATTTTTTTGGTTACATAACCCAAGACATGGGAATATAGTTTTTCAGGAAGTTTAAGTGCCCAAGTTTTGACTCTGAGCATTTTAAATATAATAATATTATACTATGGTGAAACCCAGCCATTTGTGGATATTCTGGTTTGTCCCACTTCAACCACAAATCAGGAATGGAAAGGTCTCCTAGAAATAGGGATATACTCAACCATTTCCAAGGACCATATCCTGTCTTCAGCCAGTGGTGGTGGTAACTGTGGGGAGTTAAAAGGGAAGGCAAAGGAGATCTGCATCCACACTGGAATTTTAGAAAGCAAAACAAATCACAGTGAGCAGCAAAGAGGACCAGAGGTAAATGTGATGCATTTGCTTGCAGCTCTGAAATGTGGCTGAAGGTCTGGTAGCAGTGATGCCATCAAAAGCTGGGAGGCACATGTTGATGTATTTCACTGAACAAGGGAAGGAAAATCTGATGAAAGTATACCTTAAAATATATTATTTTGTCTTATTTTTTTAGTCAGAAAAATATTATAATTTTCCTGGTCAGAGTATATGTATGTAGGAAAAACATCCCATGTTAACAAGTCTGGGTTATTCTTTTTCATTTCTACAGCTCTTCAGAGTAAGACTAATAGATATTTAAACAGGAATTTATTGTTTAATTTTTTCATTGTATTTGGATTAATCTGAATATGTCAGAAATATGAGCTACATTTTACTCAACTTGGTTACTTTTGATGAGATTATCCTTTTATTTATAGAAGTCCAGCAGTTAAGAGGTTAATCTGTTAAAACTGTTAATATTGCTCAAAACCATAATGAGTTGTGTAAATGAACAGTGTTTCAATGACATTTTATGAAATCAAAGTCATGACTAAGGTAATCTGGATAATCTTGGAATAATCCTGGAATAATCCTACAGTTTTGAGGAGAAAGTTAGCTTGTAATAAAATGCCCATTACCACCTTCCACCCATTGGATAACCTACTTTTACCCTCAACACACTGATCTGCCATGCTGAGATGTCTTAAAGGTCTTCTGGAAATGACACATCAGAGCCAGTGAAGCTGCCTAGCCACTGCTGAAACACGATTTCTGGGTCTGGTCTCCTGAAGAAGACACACCCAGCTGATAGCAGGGATGGGAGAAGCTCCTATGCCTGCAAGTTAAGAGAGATACAGGAAAATTCCCAGGTCCAAAAGGATTAATCTGTTTAAAGCCACAATTATTGCCTCCTGCAGTGACATGACAATTTGTACACTATAGCTTTGTGTCGGCCCGAATTTTGTGCATATTCCTTGAGAATGGTCTCTGCTGGAAGGTGAGTAGTCCTTATCAGGTGTTTCTCTGGCACTTAGCTCCTTCATATGTTTTCAGTTCAGTGTTTCGTGGTTCCTGGTCACCAAATTTTCATTGATATAATTTGTAGTTATCTACTTGAAAAAGTGAAGCCTCTGTGATTATGGTATGTGCCTATCCTACTGTCCTCATTTTTCACACTTGAGTAACTTTGACACCCAAACAAGGATTTTAAAAATAAAAAAAGTTCATGTAAGTTACCCTATAAAAGAGAGTAGGCAGAGGAGTACCAACATAAACTATCCAAGGCCATCTTATCAATTCCTGTCCATGGGCATAAGAAAAAACTAAGGCAAGAGTGGCCTTTTAAATGCCCTAATTAGGGGAAAACCCTTAATCAGAACCTTAATCAAACAAAAGAGACAAATCTTAGAAAATGAAGCACTCCTTGCTCTGGATCATGGAACTAATTGTTTAACATAGCTGCTGATGATTAAATTCATAAGTTTACTATGAAAAACTTTCTATTTTTCTCTTTGCCCATGTGATGGACTGTGCTCACTCATGATTTACAAGGATAAAAGGATCATATGATTCACCCAATTTAATATACCAAAATCTTTTGGGCTCACAAAAGTAATTTAAACTTCTTGGCACAGAGAAGCATCAGTTGCAGTTTTTTCAGGAAATACTTGGATTGGTTTAATGTATTTTTAATTTTTCTATCATGAATTAAGTTTTTGAAAGTGTATTTCAAGCTGATGGGTTAATCCCTAGTCTTTCCTACAAATCTGAGTTGTCTCTGTAGGTAACTAACTGTTTAGTGATATTTGAGAGTCCTGCAACACAGAAGGAACCTACTGGGATTTTTCAAAAAGGATGATGCCCATGACACTCTTCTTGAGATTGTTTTAAGACAGAAATTGTGATAGAGTCTGAGAGTAATTGGATTATATCTTGTGTCCTGAGAAAATACACTATGATGTGGACTATAATTGCTGTTAGGATATATTAGTAAAACAGAAAAATGGTAGTAAAATTTTAAATATCTTCATCCATTATTAAAAGTTTTTTTCCTAGAAACATTCTCATGTTTCAGGGTGGTGTGAGTTCAAGAGAATAAATGCTGTTTTATAAAATTCAAGGTATTAATATGTAATTTAAAGCTTACCTTTATACTTCTTGCTCAATTCCCCTTTTCCTTCTTGTCACTGTTTTTGGTGCAAAGCAACAGTGCAAGCCTTATTTTTCATTTTTTCAAATACAAGAAAAGAAAATATGTTCAGGTCTAGTAAGTGCTTCCTGAATCAGTAAAAGAGCAAAGTGCAGGAAACTGCACTGAAAACACAATAAAACTTTGAAATACTGTGTGTGAATTTGGAAAAAAATTGTTTGGGAGATAAAATATTTTGCAGACATGAGCACTTTAAATTATTGTGAAAAAGCAAAACTGGAATACATCAGGACATTAGAAACCTATATTATGTCACCTGTTTACATCTACCTATACATTTTTAACAATCTAAATACAACAATACCTATAACCCAATAATTAGTTCTATTTCGGCCCAGCCACTGCCACACACAGACATCCAGTGAGTCTGTGTATGCTAGCGCTGATATCTACAAATTTATGCCATTTGAAATAAATTGCACCTTAAATTTGAAGGCAATTTTAGGTAGTTTGTTGTGCTGTAGGATCCCATTTTTGATATTTAGCAGGCCTGAGATCTTTCTAACTTATGAAGTCTGCATGTCTACAAACTAGTATGGATGTGTTTGTGTTTATTACCTTTTCTCATGCATGCCTTGAAATGACTAAATTACAGGTATTTTACATGTGTTTTGTGGTGGTACAAGACAGATACCGTCTGTTAGTATAATTCAGCTTGAAATACCCTGTTTTAAGGAATTACAGAAAAACACAGCAATTTGCTCTTTTTTTTTTTTGCTTTTCTTTTTTCTTTTTTTAATTTCCAAGACTGTGGCAAAATCTTCAAAGCCCAGAAGATGACTTCTAGCTAAGAATTTAGCCTTGTAATAAACAATTTTCATCAAAGGACTGGGTTTGTGGAAATAAAGAGTACAATTGTAGAATCCAAATTTTGATAATGTTCTGTACTTATTAGCTATTTTGTCTTTTGTATTTTGACCTAATTCAGCCAGCAAACACATCAACCCTTATGTAAGATTAGATACACATACATACACACACATACTCCAGCCCAGATCAGATTAGCTGCAATCAAGGTAATTATGTTGAACAAAATTGTTCATCTGTGCTTTGCAGCTGCCATTTGGATCTAGTGTTTGATCCCAAGTGACTGAGTTGTACATATGTTCCTCCTTAATCCCGAGCAATTTAGGTTTTATTTTAATACATAACCTCCTCTTTAAAACTCAAGACTGATATTACAAAAAAATTAGTTTTGCAAATAAATTGACTCTTATTTTCTTTTAATGTTTTCCTTGGTATTATCTGAAGTTCTTCAGTGGATACCAGTTGGAACTGAGCTTCCCCAAAACTGAAGCAGTCATCTGGACAGCCTGCTCCTCTCCACCTCTGCCACTCATCAGGAGCTACCTCCTTGGTCAATTTTCATGTTCCTCCAGCAGTTAAAATTAGACCAGGAACACACTCAGAGTGCTAAACACCACACAGTAGTCAATCAGGTTCCCTTCCCGTGTTTTTTTTTATACTCTCTTGCAATCTAGACACAAGAATGCAGTATGATGTCTCTTAAACTCCAGTAACTTTCTTCTTCTTAAAGAAGAAAAGTTACAAACACGCAACAGCCCTTTCCCCAGAAAACCACTAGCTCCAGAGAACTTTGGTTCCGAATCATTGGTAGAGCTGTCACCCTGTTTTGCAAATATTTAAAGAGTTCAGACTTATGGTTATGGTTGTACCACAGTTCATAATCCTAAATTTTGATTATGGTGACATCTGAGTTCTGGCAGCTCCAACTCTTTATCATATTGAAACAAGATTGCCATAAATCCAGAAGAACAACAGTCCGAATGACAAGAAAGATAAATGCTAATTTTACCTTGGATTTCAACTCTTGATGGCTTCTTGTAGAATTATTATTATTATTATTATTATTATTATTATTATTAGTAGTAGTAGTAGTAGTAGTAGTAGTAGTAGTAGTAGTAGTAGTAGTAGTAGTAGCAGTAATGCTTAAAGAGGTTACTTGGAACAGAGGCTAGATAGAGTTAAAGGAATAAAGTAGGTATTTATTAAAAGGCTTTTAAAAGATACACCTTGGGCAGTGCAAGAGCCTGGCCATGGCTATATCCAAGATGGACCCAAGATGGACACAATATGCGTCACCACTCACGAGTTTCCACACTTTAGTTAAAGTTTTGGTCCATTTACTTATTGGGATTAATTGTCCAGTTACAGCTTCAGGTTATGAAGTCCCATCCTCCCAGTTTGCTCTCCTCAGTTCACTGCTGTTTATACTTTCTGGGCCTGAAGCTGCAATGGTGACCTTGGTTTTCAGGCTGGAAGAGGATTGCATTTTCTAAGCTGTGAAGAGAACTAGTTAACACTCTATATGAAATTCAGACTTATATACTTATGCAGTACCGAATCTGGAAAATATGAAAGCTGAAATTTAAGGCATTAGTCATAGTATTCCTCCAGCTTGACTTCATAAAATTTTGTTCTTTCACAGTCTGTAAAATGAGCTTCCGATTTTTGTAAGATAAAAAGTTGGATTTTGTTAGTGGACAGAGAATTTTTTCTGTTGTATTTAAAAGATAAAGTCCTTCAACTGCTCCCTCACAAGAAAAGGAAGTTTCTAAATAATATGGCCTTGTATTTGTGAGCTATTTTCCTGTATGAAAAGTAAAATAAAGGAGGGGAAGTGAAATTAGCATTTGGTATACAGAACACATATTGACACTGGACAGTTATCATGTTTGTAGGTAAAAGACATAAAACAGAATCAATAAATAGATTTTTTTTTCCAAAAATTTTTTTGAAGTTCATCATTTGTTTTTGAGGATCACCAGTATTTTTTTCAAAGCTACAAATATTTCATATTGTTGTTTACTGTAGTTACTAATGGGGAAGAAAATATCAGCTTCAAAATATCTGGACTTGAACTCCAGATTCTATATAAGAAAGAATCCAATTTACCCAAACATTATCTTGCAAATATTGTAAGGATCTGTGCAAAATGAAGAGGAAACAAAAAGATTGGGAGACACTAAATGAGAAGCTGATTGTTAAACCTGTTTTCTACAAGCTTCTGTCCTTGTGTAAATCTGGAGTAATCTCTAACAAGTATAGAGGGGATTTTCCTAGCTCTGCTTTTCCTTTGAAAATACTCTAGTTTCTGTTTTTCCCTTGAGGAAATTACCTATTAATAAATTCACAGACCCCTATGCCTTATTTCAGAGTTTTCTGCATTACACCTGCTTTAACAACCATAATTACAACCATATCTAGGAACTCCCCATCCCAGAATTCTTGTTATGTTGTCCCAGTACTGGAATTTCTTGCCTACAACAGTACAAAAAGCAATAGGTGTGTGTCTATATGTATATATGTGCATCTCTCTCTCCACAAATATACACATATAGGTTTATACATATCTATATGTGTGTGTAGTGTGTATATGTATATAAGTAGCAACATTTTTTAGAAGTGACTACTCTTTTACTACCCAACCACCATTATATATATAACATATATATAATATTATCTCTTTTCTAGAAGTGGTTTGGTGTGGAAGGAAAGCTGGACTGCAGTTTTGCACTATTAATCCATTCCCAGTAGAGCTGTTTATACAGCATTTTCCTGTACTTGGGTTCACTCTTCTTGTTTTAAATGAAGTTATTCAGAGTCAGCTGCACAATTTCTGCATTTTTACTGAGGGGTTTTTTGTGCTTTTTACTGATTCGTTAGACAGTAGGCATTGATCTCATTAATAAAGTAGGTTATTCTTTGTTGCTCTGTAAAGATTGTTGCTCATATGTTGAAAATGGACTTTTTAGCTTTGTACTAGACCTACTTTCCTCGGTATTAGTTATGGTGCCACGTCTGACATGATCTTACAGAAATAAATCCATTTTTGGGCTTGGATACTAAGTAGCACAGTGTTCTACATAGATTGCTACCTAAGATTTTTTGGGAAGCCTTTGAAGCATACATTCCAGTAGTAGAACAGTCTCTCATTTAAAGACAGTACAAGTTTTTCCACAATATACAGAACAACTGAGAACTGTGTGGAAGTACAATGATTTATTTTGCAGTCTTGGGCAAGTGTCAATATCCTCTATCTGTTTTCCTATCTGTCTTCTTTAAATTATTATTAGAACTAGCCAAGAAATGTAACAGAGTTCCTCAGAATATTTTGGATCATTTATAAAATTCTCCATCTGAGAATAATAAATTAACTTCAGAATTTCTTTAATTACTAAAAATTTCTGTACAAAATTCTTCTGTGGCATTTTCTACATGATGCAATGAAAAGGGCCCTGAACAAATAAGTGCTAATTTTCTATCAAGAAATATGTAAGTGGTTGTACAATCAAGGTGCTGTCCCATGAATTTAAATATATGATTTAGTGACGTGAAATAATGAGCAGACTAAGGCACTCAAATGTTTTAGCAGTTCTGGAAGTTGCTTACTGTCAAAATAGACAAAGGAAAGATCTATATTGATATTAAATGAATCTTACAAAAGATTTGGAAAGAAATACAAATACTAAAAATGGTCTACAGTTGTATGTATATGAAGCTTCAGTAGAGGAGAAAAGAGTCTGAGCCTGAGTTCTCTTCCCATCATCCGAGAAAATTAAGTATGTGGTGGCAGGAAATTTAAAACCTGTCTCAGATGAGGAATGTTTAGAAAATAAATACAAAGACCCATCTTTGCACCTACAAATTATATGCATTTTACCAAGTTTCCTTCAGGGTTTGATAACTCTTACTGTGGCTATCCCTGTAAATATGACAATAAATTTTTAAATCTCCAGAGAACTGGCAAATACAGGCAGATGCACTTAACTGCTGGTGAGCAACAAAAGTCAGCCTGCAGGAAACTGTGGCACTAATGTAGTTCTTGATTAATCTCTAATTACACTTTTGTCATCTTAGCAGGGAGACAAAACTATAGCAGTTCCTAAATAGGCAGGCAGCATTTTGGCACCTAGCAACCAGCAGTTCTTTCATATTAGCTGCAGTGGACTCTGCTGTTACATGGAAGGTTGTTATGGATCACTGCTCTATTATTTATAGAGCAGCATTTACAGAGGCCTTCACAACAGTATATAAATTAACAGCTTAACAGGCCATTGCTAACTAAAAACATGGCATGAGCTGAAGCATCAAGTATGAAATTAAAATGTGACTTGGAGATAATAATGTTTGTAACACACATAGAAAGGAGTGTCGATTTATTTTCCTGTTAACCATTTCACAGGCAGATTACAGTACGGTCTTCAAGAATTTTTCTGTGGATGTGTGTGTGCCTGTCTCACACATTGTATGCACATAGTGAGTATATATGTGAATATATAGACATACATATTTATGCCTAATAAATATTCTATTGTCTTTTCTCACATAGGTGTTTTTAAAGATTAGTGTAAAAGCTTGCCTATTTTTCCACAGCAGGCTAACAGAGGTAGATCAACAAGGAGAACAGTGCTAAAAGGGATCTATCTGTTAATTGGACTGCAGGCTGCAATAACACTACAAGTGTCTTCATGAAAGGGCCTTGTAAGCTATCAATCAGGCAAATAACACTAACATTCTTCCACCTTCTGTACTTCAGTAACTTGTCTGTGAGAGAACCAACTCCAATGAAAAACCGCACACCTCTATTTAGTGTCCTTCAGAATGAATAAGACTCAAACACATTAAATGACTGCTGACTGGCTACAGGGGATTCCTTATTTAATCAGCTAAAGAAAGATATAAATTAATGTTTATATACTAGAGATTCTGGAATAATGGAATAGAATTATTAATCAGAGGAACACATAAGCAGAGGAATTCTAAGAACACACACTTTTCTTTTGCAGTCCTGCCTTAATTAAATCAATGCCTGGCAATGAAAGACAGTTCTGATCTAAATCATGGTGTTTTCTGATGCTTCTGCTGGACTGGATTGCATTTTATCCTCCTCAAATGTATCATCAGAGAAAGGCTCTGTAGAGTAGGAAAGAGCTGGCAGCCTGGGCAGACACAGCAGATGATGGAAAGGAGGAAACCCAGCTGCATTCACCCCCTGTGCACACACAGCTAGCTGGTGACAAAGTCAGAAAAGGAAGGCTGGACTGGGCACTTCCACCCACAGAAATCAATAGTAAAATTGCTCATATCTTCAATACAGGAGGAAATTATCTTCAGGTTTGTATCAAAGAACACATTTCTAGATGTGCTTTACCAAGTCACCTTCCTTGACTGTGCTTAGTTACTGGATATTTCCAGAGATTTTTTTTAAAGGGCTTAGAAGTTAACTGTGATATACCTTATTTTATTTAGGTAATGGTGTTTTATTTTCAATTGCTTGCTCAGAAGGATATTTTCCTTTCAAGTTTATATATTCTATGTCTTTCATTGAAGAGATTATCCAGCAATATGTCTTGTGGTTATAATCCAAAGGTCTGGTGAAGCATCATACAGTATTCTCATGGTATAAATAAAAATTAATTTCTGAAAATTTGGACCTCAAAACTATTGAGAATGCCTCAAATTACACTACCACAGAGTTTCCCAAGCTGGCTGGTCTTTCTGTAATCATCATCACAGAACTGGAAGTCATGGCTTAGTCCAAGCAGGTAAATCCATGCCTCTAACAAAATGTTTTCTGCTTTAAAATAAAACAGACAAACAAACAATTAAAAGCAACAGAAATAACTCAAAAGAAAGCAAATAATTTACTTTCACTTGACCAACTTTTTGAAGGGTGTTGCTAGTGCTGCTCCTCCACCAGAGCCTCTCAAAGCTGCAGCTCTGTGCCCTGTGTGAGATGACAGAGCCTTATGTGGGACTTTACATAAAATACAAGTCACAGCATATGCAAAGTATATGTTTGGGCTATTTAAAAGTAGAAGAGAAATTTAGAAAATCAAGTAGGTCACTTCTGAGAGATATTTTCATTGCTTTCTCCTAGATTTTCAGGAAAGTGTAAAACAGTACTTTATTGTGGGGTGTTTTTTTGTTATTTTTCATTTTTGTTTGTCTTTTGTACACAAATACCTAGTGAATTAGACAAAGGAGGAACATAGGGCTAATGAAAATTTCTTACAAGATCTCCTAGCTACTGAAAAGGAGCAGTAATCATCAAGCTATTGTCATCATAATGCTATAAGATGACTTAATTAGCTAGTTGATTTCTGCAATGATGCTCAAAGAGACAGGGTCTGAGATTCGTTTGAGGCAGGAATTATGAATTGATACGACACCAAGAGGCTAATCCATTGTTCCCACTGCATTGCTGCTGTATTGGCTACCAATGTTTCAATAGGAAAAACAAAGCTGTTTGCTAAGTGTGGGTCTGGCAGCTGGATCTCTGTGGCGTCACATCTGCAAGTGAGCCAAGCCCCATGTGAGAGACATCAGCTTAGACACAAATTTCCCCCAACTTTTGTCTGACTGTGGGGCTTGGTTTTTATTGCTATTAACTGTAGATTTGCTAAGGAAATTGCTTTTATCAGTGGATACATAATCCCATAGACTGTGATTTTTTAACTTCATTTTTTAAACTGAGAACCTGCATTAAGGAAGGTTCCTGTGCAAATATGCCTCTCAATTCAAAAAACTATAATATGCAACCAGAACAAGAAAAGCAAAAGAAAAATATTGAATGTTGTGAACTCAAGGTAATTTTTCTTAGTACATGATTTTGCAACTGCATGTGATCAAGACATTTTAAGACATTTTAAGAATTAATTTCCATATCTTAATATCTCTGATTTTTTAAGTAGTATTGTCACCCAGAACGATCTACACCTTCACATACTCATTTAAGAAAAACAACAACAAAAAAACCTCAGTGAAGCCCTCAGCTTTAATCTATACATATTTCTAATATCATATCTTCAATCTAAACTGCATGCTAATTTATCCATAAATTGAATAATCAGGTTAATTTATTTTATGCTCTTGGAGTGTAAGACATATTCAGTGGCTGTTCTAGAAAAAGAGAGCTATATTTTTAGCACTCAGCATAGAAAAAACAAGAAAAATATTTTTACTTAAAAAATTACCTCAAAAGAAAAATGGTAAAGACATCACAAACGAAATTAAAAAGATATACTGCCAATTACCTCTGATGATACAATTTCAAGCAATTTTTTTTGAGATGACACCTGTGTTTTAATTAATTTCTTTCGAGAGATATTTTTTAATGAAATGTCTCTCTCTGGTGAGCAATTTAGAATAAATAAATCCATACTTGTATCAATACAAAAAATAAAGTTCTTTTACTAGCTGCCTCGATTTATTAGACATGGATATTTAAGGATTAGAAAGAACTTCTGACACTGAGGTTTAGGGTCATTAAACAGGTCACTGGAACCTTCAACAGTAAATCTGCGCAAGACTGCTTCAGCTGATGACTTCAATCAGGAAATTTGTTTACCAATCATTATAAATTTAATTTTATACAATATATAGACTCAGAGAGTCTATATTGTATCTAAAGTAATCTTCTGACTCTGCTCTATTTTTGTTAACATTCAATGAATAGTTCATAACAGTATCTTTCCCTGCATTTTAAATTTTAAAAATGAAGTCCATTGTTTTATTAAAAAAAAAAAAAAAATACATGAAATTCTCTGTGAATTCACCTTAAATTTTGAAAATATCATCCGTGTAAATCTGTGAAATGACACAATTGAAAAGTATAGTATTTTTTGAAATTGAAACTAATTCTTTATCTCCAGAAAATCACAAATAGTGTTTCTGGGGTATTTACCCATGCTAATGACATAAAATTAGGAATATATGCATTATAAGTAGTAATGAGAAAAAATTGTGTTGATATTTCCCATTTATTTTATTCTTTTTTAATTTCTGTTTTGTAATTATTAGGTTTAAATTTTAAATAAGAAAAATAAAATACCTGGAATTAGATAATGAAACTTGAAAATTACAGATGATTAAATGTATGTGTGTGTGCTTGTGTGCATTCAAAATTTCATGTAATTGGCTTTGTATTTCCATTTTCTTAAACCAGTTTCTGCTTTCTGTATGTATCCCTTTAAAACTTGTATTTTCTACTTCTACAGCATTTATAACAGAAAATTTTTAGATATAAATTTTCATCATAACAAAAATATTTTATGAGAGTTTATTTCTCTGAATATATGTGAGTAACTATATATATGTACTGTACACAAACTTAAAAATGTATTCATTCTATGCTTTGTGTTATTGACAGAATTAGTTCTACTTGCAATTTCTCTTCAAAAAAAAAAAAAAGAACAACAAAAGAAAACATACCTCTGGAAGTGAGACTGGGAAAAATTGGAGAATTTTGACATTTTATTTTGAAAGCTTGATGTAGCACAATATCTGACAGAAGTTACAAGTTTTAACCTACAATTTATATTATTTTAGAGCCCTAAAATTATAAAAAGATATGTAAAGATGTATAAAAGATTTTACATGGAAGTAGGGGAATTCTGTTATTGAGAATAAGCTGTATTGAAAATATTGGCAAAAAATCATGGTGTTGGCAAGCATATGTAGAAAGTTAAGCATGTATTGAAGCATTTTCACTAAAGGTGGAGCTGAGTAACTTTTAAGCCATTTTTTCTTTGAAAACTCATGTATGTTTAGGCATGTTAATTCTTTAATAAAAAAAAAGTTTAAAATACATTATGAAGGTGTGCCCTTTTAGAATAAGAGTGCTGGAGACCCTAATGTTTACAATGATATTAAGTAGCTAGTTAAAAAATATTAACCATAAATCAGGAATTCTGACTATGAAAATATTTTGCCATCATGCAAAAAGGAATTTTCCTGCACTGTAAAGTGAACACAAATGAAATGAAAATGTTACCTAAGACTGTCAGTAGGTGTATCTTTTTGTGTTTTTCTTTTGGCAACATAAGTAGAATGGAAACTATTCCATTATATTTACATTCATTTGTATAACAAAACAAATTTTACTCTCCATTCATAAAGAGCACATACAGTTTCCAATGCTGGTAAATTTTCTCTGTTCAAATTCAATTTTACCTACTTGACACTTGAATACTTAATAAGCAGAACAGTTAAGCGATGTACAATGACAGAGAAAATATGTACGTGCTTTAAAAAAACCCAAACAAATGGGCAAAATAATTCTTAAAAAGAATTTATGTATCTGTCCTCATCTACACATGGCTTATTCTAGTTCACTATCAGTTTTAAGAAGGTTGAAAATTCTTGAAGTTATAAAGTATAATAGGTACTGCACTTGTTGAAAGAAAAAGGAGTTCTCCCCGTGCTTTTAGGACTGTTTTAGGCTTATTCTACTTTTTGAATGAACAGGAAATGGCTAGTAGTGGACAATTGTCATGTTTTTCTCCATTTAGTCTGGTTCCTTTATGATAAACAAAGCCTTCAATATTGTAGTAAGAATGTTTTTTTCTTTGCTTTTGTGACACTGAGAATTCCAGAAGAGCTGGAGACCAATGTTAACATGTTTCTCCATAAACATACATAAATCTTCCTGGAAGAAGAGCAGACAAAAGCATTTTTTGTTAAGCATGTTTTGATGCTAAAGTAAAGCGCCTTTTTTTTTTTTTTTTTTTTTTTTTTTTGTGAAAGGTTGCTTTAGGAACATTGTTTCTGTGAGTACATGCTCATGCTGTAGATTAGTAAAAAAACACAAACAAACAAACCCCAAATGGAAGTAAATAAAAAGTGATTATATACTAAAATTTAAAAACAATTTTTTAGTGAACAGTTTAATGCAAAAATTCTATGAATTTTAGCTATTAAAAAGTTTTAAATTACTTCAGTGAAAGGGAACATTTCTTTCCAGTCAAAAGGGAGTTATGTTTCTGGCAAGATCTTAGAGGACACCAATTTTATACATGGTTAGTTCCTCTGACTTCAGTGGACCTACAGATCCAGAAGGCTAGGTTTTTGTCTGCTCACAGCCTAATTGATAATTCGTAGAAAGACTAAAGAGAGAGTTGCCCATGGTGTAGTTTGTGTAGATATGGTTTCTTGTTTCTTCTTTTCACACGCATTAAATATCTTCCAAAGGATTTAGTTCACATCTGCTCCTCTGTCAGCCTGCAGTCACTGGTTTTCTTACTGCTGCAGATGAAATCTCAGAAGCGCAGCTCTGAAAGGCAGTGCTGTTTTGCAGAAAAAAAGGAAACAGATGACAACAAAACTATCACACACAAAAAATGTCTCTCTTTTATCATTCTAATCAAACCTGATTTTAATTTTTGAAAGTGTAACTCTAACACTACACCTGGGAATACCTGGTCATTACAGCTGAACCTAGCACAACAGCATGTACATGGCTAGGCTTGTCTGAACTCCATGGGATAGAGCTTTGCTGGTAAAAATAAGAGTAGCTGCATGTGGATGAAGTGGAGCTCTGCTGATTTACACCAGGTCAGGGACTAGTTCTGTGCATTGATTTACTGCAACTAATTTGAACCCATTAGACTTGCGCCAGTATAAACCTGAGGAAACCCAGTGGTGAATCAAGCCCCAAAAGAAAGAAATCTTTAGATAACTACTTAACAGCTGTGGAAATATTGGCTAGTTCTCTTAGGACTTCATTACCACATCTGATGAGAATGCTGATTTATGGAGACCAGTAAACAAATCTCAGCAGAAAGGGTGTCTCAGAAAAAAACAGGGAAACATATGCAGTACAAGAACAGACCATCTCAAGGATTGTATTTTTTTGCATTGTCTGAGCCACACAAAGATTTAATGGAAGACATTTCTAATTAACACTTTGGATTTAAAGCAGATGAAAGAAGCAACACAAAGCCCCTGTGGCCTGTTGATATAAAGGACCAGGGGCAAGGAGGATCCTAGCACTTGGTTCATTCAATGACTCATCATGTAACACAGGGCTCATCATTTGACCTGTTCTTGCCTCAGTGAACTCAAGTAGAGATTAGAGTGAAAAATATAGATTCCTATTGGAAAACAGATGATTTATAAGAGAGCTTCCTTGTTTAAACACATTACAAAAAGAAGTGGTAAATCCATAAATTTTACATGTACAATCATAAACAATAGAGCAAGTGTCTGCAACAACCTTAATTTCTCCTTCGTTCTTCAGGTTGCTTTTTTGTCTTACTGCATTATTCTCAACATAAAACCACGCACATTCATAACAGATCAGCAAATGAGAGTAATGTTGTTACTTTCTGAATTTGTGGTCTGGTAAGAGACGCAAGAGTAAAACCAGATTCCCACTTCTCCCATAAATCAGTGAAGGCAATGACGCCACTTATATCTACTCCAATATCAAAAATAAGTTTTACAAAAATTGTTTTGGACAGCTGTCTGGACCAAGCAATTTCAGCTGCTGATCCTGTGTGCACATCTGTGTGCTGGAGATGTAGAGTGAAACATTTATAATCTGTTTTTCAGGCATTAGTACATTTTGTCTTTTACCACATGAACATGTGGCCCACAAACTGTCTCATAATGAAGGTTATTTTATTCAGTAATGAATTGTGTCCTCTTCATCTTCAGTTTTTTCCATGGGAAAAAACCCATCAAAATCAAACACTAGGAAAATAATCAAGTTCTCAACAGTTTTTGTTGTATTAATGTCACATTTTAATGATCTGATAGATCTCATCACTGCTGTTTTATTAATCAAAATGATCACAAAATTTTGACTATAAACAACAAAAATATACAAGTGTTCTGCCAATGTATCAGATAAAAGATCTAAACATTTTGACAGACTGGCTGCATACAGGGCTAACCATATAAGAATTGTAAAATGATGGTAAGGTTATGAAATACAGTGAAAAAACCCACATCCCATAAGAATTTGGATTCTTTCAAAGTTCAAATGTCAGCCAATTAAATCCTCTGTTTAAATGCTGAGACAAAAAGCCACAAAGATCTCAATGCTATCTCATCAGAAGAAAGGGTTTTTTACTCCCCTGCTGGCAGCTTGTAGATGCAAAAGGTCTTGATATAGAGAAGGGTGCAAGTATAGCAGCAGCTAAGGAGTCTCAATCAGATAAAGTGACATCTGTGACAGATAGCTCTCTTACACAGGAGTCACACAAGCCTTGCTTGCCTTTCTCACGGGAATGATCCACCACTATTACAGTATCTCTAATGCGGCTACTAACATGAAGTTTTAAACTCATTCACAGTTTGAAACAAGATCACATTTACAGTGAAAAGACAAAGTCTTAAGTAGCATGGAAACTCAGTTCAGTTTTCCTTATCACTTCTCTTCTATAGCTTTAATCAGGTGTTTTATTTATTAGGGGTTCAAAAAATAGTCTCAATGAATGGCCATTCATTCCTCCTGTACTCATCCATTTTGTACTTTTGATTCTACATAAACATGTCTTCAAATAAAAGTTTGAAAAAGATTTTTTTTAAAAGTTAAAATAGGTTGCACTTTCATGTTATGAATTACACTGTTTGCAAAAAAATTGAAATGAAAATGCTTTAAATTAGGCTTCGTATACATCAAAATGCATATACACTAAAATAAGAAGGCACTGATATGATTTCCTAACATGTTTTCGACATAAAATTCAATCATTAGACATTCCTTTCAGATCTGAACAGAAAAAAAGATGAAAAAGAAAATTAAAATAATTAAAAGGTAATTTCAGAAGAATTTAACTTAGTTTTGGGGTATTAGGAAAAGATATAGTAAAGATACCTGGAAATTTAATTGAAAGGTACAGAACATGACGCTTTTTCTAGAGAGGGCGTGGGGATTTTTTATTAAGCAGCCAAACTGGAAGAGAAAGAAAAATTTGCGTATTGGACCAAGGAATAGAATGCTTACACTGATGATAAAAGAAGAAATCAAGAGTATGAAAAGAAAAAAAAGGTATTTTTTTATCTCCTCAAGAAGAAAGTGATACACTTTGTAAAAGCATCTAGGAAAGGATCCTGTATACCAAGTGAATACTACAGAGAAATTTAAATCTTTTTTTTTTTTTTTAAAAAGCTGATGTTACATTACAGATATGACCAAATAGAGAGGAGGAAGAGATAATAATTTAGGAACATGAGCTTCCTGTGGACTCTATTTTAAATAATCTGTGCTCTGATTCTTAATCTGTCTTCTGATGTAACCTGTTTGTTTTTTGTTTTTTTTCCTAATTGCAGGAATTTTTCTTCTTACTTGAAACAAATCAGCTGTATTCTAAACATGGCCCCATACGTCTCAGAAGAAATGATTTATCTTTCAGACATTGGGCATATATATTTGTTCTTAATAGGATTACTTGCCATAATTTTTTAGTATCAGTGAGGAAAAACTTATACTTTCATTCAATTTAAAGTTGCTATTGATCTGCAAAGAGCCTTAAAAGGTGGATGTTGTGATATAAGCAAGTATGAAAATTACCAATACTATTACAGATTATGCAAAGTATATATACTTTTTTGAAGTCAGATTGACACAAAATATTAATTTTAAGGGAAAAGATATCTGGTCTTTGCAGAAAGATACATTTATTAACAAAATGAAGATTTTGTTTTATTCCCTGAAGCTCTTACAAATGCACAAGACACAGTCTCAATACATTCAGGAGCTGCTTCAAAACAGATTATTGATATTCTGACCCACAGCTCTCTTGGAGGATATTGAGTATCAGCTGCCTCAAAGGTTGGCGCCAACCTTCCTCTTCTATGCACCACAAACCAGAATTAATTGCAAATCAATCGAACAAACTACAACTGATCAGTAAACCAATTAGTAATTTTAGCTGTTCATCCTGTCTTCATTTACTAAGGGGAAAGATGTGGGATGAAGGAAAGTGATTTCTAGTTAACATTTACGATTTTTTTTTCACTCTAGTAACAAGGATGCCCTTGTAAAAACATTTCAAGCAGGGACATATCCAAGCTAGGCAATTCCAGCACATTCGTTACATTCTTCTTATGGTTCTTTGGTTCCTTTTCCTTCTTATGGTTCTTTTATTTTTTCCTCTGAAGCTTTCTTCTGATGACATTGGAGTAAACTTTTACATCTAAATTTTTCTTGTTCTTACCCATGAGTTCGTCACTGTTTCTGAATTTATTCAGAACATTCAGAGTGAAAATACTTACTCCCATGTGCATTTACTACTATTCTGACTTTTACTGGATTAATACATTTCTGCTTGCTCTTTCTAAAATTGGAGGGATCCAAAGCCACCTCTCGAAAACCCATAACTATACTCTCAAAGAGTAGCTTTTATTTTAATTTGATTGAGATTTGATGCCTTTTTTTTTTTACCTTGCAAGCAATTAAAAAATAATATTTTTTTTTTCTAACAATCTACATATCACTTGAGTATAAGTACTTTGCAGTTTAATCGAGGTAACAATGCATGTCACATCTACATTGACTTGATCTTTCTCATAACAAAGTAGGTGATTCCATGGAAAATCTATTCAGCTGAATGTATTATAAGTGATCATCAAAACACAGCAGATTATAATTTATACAAAAATATATCTTGTGAAGAAAAAGGGTTATGTGGGAAAAGAAGTACTTTAACTGAAGAAGTCAAGGAAAAAGTAAACAAATACATCAGGTACATCTCAAGGTCTCAGAAGTTCCTAGAACATCAGAATACATATACAAAAGAAGTTTTAGGTCTCTTCCTTTATAGCAAATAGATATCCAAGGAATTAAATGTCTAGAATTGTCTGTTACAAGTAGATTATTTGGTAAGCCTTTTTAGAATTACTTTTAAAAACTGCAATTCTTTTTTCTATAGATTGTTTAGTTATTAAATTCTGGCTCTTCTTGATAAAACAAAGAGACTTTACCCAGAAATAAAACATATGATTTAACATATGTTCTGATCTCATACCATTATATATAACCTCTAATATAAAAGAAAAGATACACATATTTTTCCAGGGAAACAGTATCTTTTGTGTGAGACTGTGTAATACTGAAAAGGTTGAAAACTGAACCCCAAAAGCCTGATTGATTGTGACAGCAGCACCTTTCACCAGCTGATTGAAATTAACAGTTTCTTTCAGTTGTCCTAATTAAGACCAATGGGAGTTCTGGAATTCACCAAAGGTGTTTCAAGTTGCTCTCATGTTTAGGTGTTGGTGGTATCAGCTTCTACTTTATTCAAAAAACAGTTTAGTCTAACTTGAGAACAACTCCTTCCTTAAGGTGCTCTTTCAAGAAGTGCTAGGATTGAACCTTCTATGAGTGCTTCTTAATAGAGAGCCCTGCAGTTAGTGATGAAAAGGATATAATTTCTGGTGAAAGATTAATACATGGTGGGAGAAACTCTGACAACGTGAATACAAAACTGTTACTGAACAAGCAGTCACTAAGGACTCACAGAAAACTCTGCTAGACTTTTATGGTGGCTACAACTTCTCTAGTATGAAAAAGCTAGAGCTGGAACATACTCAGTGTGGGGACACCACCACTTTCAGTGCTGAGTCCTGCAGGAGCATTTCATAGTTTATAATCTGGATGCCTGGGGTTAGAGAAAAGGTTCCATCAGAAAGGAGCACATTACAGGTGTGAGGGGCACCCTGGCTGCAGTTGCAGAGCTCTTACACCAGGAAGATGTCTGGATCTCCATATCCTCTGGGGACTGGCACTGCTGTATTTTTTTTCTTAACACTACCCTGTAAGTCATAATGACACATACTGCAAAGGGCTGCCTTTAAAATGGGATCAGATGAGGAGAGCCCAGTATTTTGTTTCATGGTAACGCAGATACAGTAAGCACCCAAGGATGGTAGGCACAGGCTCAGTTCCTAGAGCACCCCAAAACTGTATTTAATCTCCTAATTGTAATGAAAATGATGTGCTCACCAATCTGGTTGCAACTATGCTTTTGCAACTGCATATCCCAAAACATGTTTGCTGACCATCAGTACAAACCTGGACAGGAACTGAGGAAAGCATGACTGAGACCCACAGTGAATCCTGCAGCTCTGGTCCACAGACTCTCCAGGGTAGCATATGGCTGCATTTTGGTGTGACTAAACACTCACTTCACTTAATACTCGTAGTGAGGTCTGGAAAGTGAGAAAGTACTTCAAATTTCCACTTCAGAGACTTGCCCAAGGTTATTAAGCATGATGCATCTACTGCATAACTGTAATTTTACAGCTATTATATATGACAGTTCTACCATGCTCAGAGTTTAATCTGGTTATTAGATATATGCCTATAAATTTCAGACTTTCTTCTTAAATGGATTTCAAGCACATTAGGAAGTCATAAATTAAGTGCTACTATGTTTGAGAGAAAACTTTAGTATTGAATTTTTCTTGTAAAGTATTCAAAATCTCTTAATTTTGTCTTCATTGCTATGAAATAAATGGTTGTAGAATCATAAGTCATTTCAGATAGTCATTTATACAGTGTCATTCAGAGAATGATGTATTATTTGACTTTCATTGAAGAAGTGAAAAAAAACTTGAAATAAAAGTTGTATAGTGGGTTGATTGGGCTTTTTTCCCCTTGGGAGATTAATGGGCCATTTAACTGAAAGACGCATGTGTTGTATTTCATCTTTTTAAATGCAATTATTACAGAGGAGGTGGAGAGTTTAGACATTTACAAAGATAAAATTGTCCAGCCCTTCAAATGTAATTACAGTAGCAATGAATTTGGTTCAATTTTCTGATGTACTTGGGCAACTTAACTGGTGAATATTTTTAATATATTTGCTGGTATTCTTCTTGTTAAGATCTGCTTGTGTAGTGCATACACATATACTCCTGATGTGCTTAATCCCTCTTGTAATATTTGTCACAGCCCTTAGTCTTCTATGCACTATGCAGAGGAGAGATGGTTCAGGATGGTTACCAGATCTGATTCCCACAGTCTGGGTTCTTGTCCTAGAATTTCCTGCTCCAGAGTTCCTGTGTGACCTTAGAGTAACTGTATCCATGTCTTCTGCTTGGGTCTTCAGCTCTTCTGGGTGCTGTCTTCAACTTTTGCTTCTGGCTAATCACTGACCATGAAATCGTCCTCACTTCTGCAGATCTCTGTGAAAAGCATGAAGGCTCTGCCTGAGAATGCTGCAACATTCTTTGCTATTTCTGAGTTTCTGAAAGCTGTAAACCTGGAGCTCCCTGTTTCTGAAATGTGTGTTTGAGCTCTGCTTCACTCCCTGTCCCAGAGCAAATCCATGGCTGTACCCCCTGGTGCCAGCGAGAACACAGGCCCCGCCTGCCCTCAGGCCCGGCATTCCAGTGGGCAGGAGAAGGGGACACCATGGTGTTTGGATGGACACACGGAGACTGGACACACTGCCCAGCTCTGCTTCTTGTTTCCAGGTCCTTACAGAGGGATCCTGGAAGTGAGGAAGAGTAGTTGTCTGTGTAAACACTGAGGTGTCAGTGGCTGTTTCTGGGCCAGGATCCAAGGCCTGTACCTGTTTCCTTGCACTGTAAATTGAGGGGCCTTGCCCACAAAGGTTGTGGGAACATCTGAATTATCATCCAGAGCTTGCAAGGAATGAACAGCACTTGAGCCAGGCTGGAGCTCTGCTTACTAGCAGTTGTGTGGGAGTGGGCTGGGCTGAAGTCCAAATCCTGTTCAGTTTCCTGAGGCGGACAGACAACCAGGTACCACAGCAAGGACACACAGCCTCCGAGCAGAGCAGCAGAGGAGCAGGGAAGGCCTGCCAGGTCTTCCCGAGAAAGAAGGAAGGGAAGGAGAAAGGGGAAGGACAACCAGGTATCCCACTTATGGACTTAGCACTACTGACAACGATAATAAAATGTATACTGATCCTAAGCTGTGAAAAATCCTCATAATTATTTATGCATGTTTACAATAACAAAAATTAGGTGACTAGTATGCTTTGCATTTGATATCAGCCATTACGGATGCATCATGACTTTTACAGCAGCCACTCAGAACTGGCTTGTCCTCTCAAAAAAATAGTCCATCTCCATAAATACTAGAGGTTTTTTTAAAAATTACTTCATTTTCCTCTGATCCTGAAAATGTATGTTCCCTTTCCCATGTTTTCAGCCACATAAATATTCTGGGTGAGGACCTTCCCAACTGAGAACCCTTCAGAAGCAGCTCTGTTCCCTGAACAGGTCAATTCCTTCTCTAGCTATACCTGTGTTGTTAAAGAGACTTATATGCTCTAGTTAAAATTATTTTCCCAATGAGAGAGGGCAAGTGGCCCATACCACAGAGGAATTACCCTCCTCATAGGAAGGTATAATATATATATACATATGTTACCTTTATTCAAAACTGCTGTCAAAAAAACCCCTGGATTAACATGGAGTAAGCTTCTTTCAGCAATGGAGTAAAAAAATTCTAAAGAGACAAAATACTTCAAGGCAATTTCACAAATACTGAAAATTTCCAGACTTACTGGTCCTGTCACATTTAATTTAACTGATGACATAAACACTAGGCAGGGTTACACAGAATTATTTTATGTTTTTTTATGAACCTCAATTTTTTTCTCTATTATACTCTTTAGCACTTACAATTGCCTTGTGAACTGAAGTGAAATGCATCATTAATCCCTGAAAAGCACCATGTGTTTAATTATTTAGACAGGTAGGGAGATTAGGCCTCTTAAGACAGAAGTTATGTTCAAGCAACATAGTCTTAATTTGCTTCTATTTTCTTCTACTCTTTCTTTTATTTTCAGATTTTGGAGATTTTTACAGTTATATTTTTATACTATTCTGCATTATTATCAAATTCACAGAAGGCCTTAAAAAGTCCTTCTAATGGAATGTATATTTCAAGGCACTGAATGTAAATTCCCAGAAGAAATGTAGCCTTTTCTCAAATATGTGATAGGCTTTTCTCCTACCCAATATGAAGTGAAATCTTAAATAGCTTCACATATTTGGTGGTATAAATGTGCTGTATTATGTTACACAATGGAATGAATTGTAGCAGTTTTCTAAAGTTCTTTCATTTACCAAGAATAGATAACAACCACATCATTTGGAATTCATCTAAGTTTCCACATTTCTCAGGAGATGCTTAACTGATCAACCTGAAATCTTTCATGGTGATGGGTATATTCATTTAAAACTATTTCAGAATGATCTTCAAATTTTCAAAACAAAATACGTTTCTTGGTACTTTACTTTCATTTTGGTATTCAAGTTTAAAAATTGAAATGGGAAAGAAGGGTTTTGAATTCTAGGATTTAAAAAAATATAGTGGTGTCGAACAGTCTAAAACATATATATCAGAAAATACTGCTGGCTTATTCATAGGACCAAAGGTCTTAATTTTGCTATGTTCATTACTTGATGGAGAGCTCATAAATTTCAGTGAGCTTCACAGTGATATCTTGGAGCTGACAGGGTATCAGTATGCTAGATTAAGTGGCATGAAAAGTTGAAGAGTTATTCAATTAAAGGAGGATTGAAGAACTGTCATACACGTAATGTTTGTTGACATGAGAGTGATTTTTCTTTTTTTTTCCCTGTTTAAATAGGGCCTGTCAAATAAATATGATACTCTTTTATGATAAGATTCCAGTTTAATTGATAAAAGATAACCACAGAGACATAAAAGGTCTAGACTTTTAACAGGTTTGTGTTAATATGATATGACATTCTGCTTGAGACACTAGCATTATGCAGTATCAATAAAACAGGTATTAAAATTTGGTTATTGGATGGTTTTCAAAAAGTATTTGTCCAAGGCAAATCATTGTCAAATGAGGAATTTGCACTGGGATTCCACATAAACCCAGTGCTACTCAACATTTTAACAAACGATCTGCTAGTAAATGTAAAATCCCTGCTCTTAAAATTTGAAGATGACACAAAAAAGATAGACTTTAATATTGATGAGGACAGGCAGCCATAATTAGTCATCAAGTAAACTGGGACAACTCATCCAGTACATGTTTTAATACACCCAAGGAGAAAGAAATCTGCCAATGAATAATGAAGAGAGGCATCACCTGCATGAGATAAACTTTGATTCTGCAATTATTGTGACTGTGGAAAGAAAAATCCAGGGCTTATGGTAGATGAGAACTGAATATGGTTATAGCAAGAATTAATTCTTGGATGCTTACTTGACAGAAAAAGGTAGTGAACCAAAGAAGATACTGTAGAAGTACACTGTAGAAGATATATAAGAGAAGAACTCGTAAGAGCTCTGTCTGTTTAACTTCACAGAAAGAGGATTGAATAGTAATTTGATTACAGGTTGGAAACCAGATATTAGTGATATCTTAATCTAGCTGGTAGAAGTACAATGAAAAACAGTAGCAGGAAGCTGAAACCAGACATGTAAACTGGGAAAAAAGCCATGAGTGTAAAAAGACTTCAGCCATTGGAAAAATCACAGAAGTGATGGACTTTCCATCTCATGATTTTTTGCATTGAAGTCTGATGGAAAGGATTACTGAATATTCTCTGAGTTCAGTAGATAGTAGATTGTAGTCCAAATTAAATATTAGAATATTATTTATCATGTGTTCTTTCCATAAAATCCATGATGATCAGGGCCTGCCTTAGTATGTGTTGTATAATATTGAGGTATTTAAAACCAAACACTGGAGACAGAAATGGAAATTTGGTTGAAGTCTTCAGCCTGAGAATGTTTTACCTCCTCTGCCCTGTCTGGAGCAAAAATAATGTCTAACAAAATAATTCTACTGTATACATACTTAAATATTTATGAATTTCTCAGCTATTAAAATGATCACAGATACTCACAGTGTAAAGAGTCATAAATTCAAATGGAAGACCTCAGAGAGGTAGGAAATTAAATCCAAGATAATTGTTTGAACACAGAGAGCCTGCCAATCCCAAGAGGGGGTTACCAGAAATAAAAATTTGGTATCTTTGATGTTTGTAGAAAAATAAATTCTTGATTAGCTAAATTAAAAATGACTCATGGGAATCTTGATTTGAACATGTGATAGCTCCCATCTATGATGAGAGAATTCAAAAGGGTTGTAACAGGTCTAAAATGCATTAATTCAATTTTGCTGCTCAATGTTCTTTATTTCAACTTGGTCTGTCTGACAGCAATCACAGAGGTTTGAATGCTTCTTGACCATTTTTGAATGCTTATTTGAATACTTGTTCTGAGACAGCAGAACATCTGATTCTGGGTGATTTTCAACACTTAACAAGATTAGCAAAAGCATCTGAAGGAACAGATGAGATGCTGTGAATTTAGGAAACCTATGCATTTATTGCTTACACTTCATTTGGATTAGGACAATATTAGCTCACCATTTAAAGAACAAACCATAAGTCTATGAGAATGAGTGACATGCGTCCCATAGTCCCGAGAGAAATGGTGGATGTTGTTGTCAAGTCACTCTCTTTGGTATTCGAAAACTCATGGTGCTCAGGTGGGGATCCCAGTGACTGGGAAAAAGGATCCTGTTTGCTGAAAAAGGGGAGAAAGGAAGACCTGAGTGACTACACACCTGTCACATTCACCTCTGTGCCTGGGAGGGTCATGGAACAGATCCCTATGGAAACAATGGCCAGGCACATGCAGGACTAGGAGGTTATCTGAGGTAATCAGAGTGGTTTCACCAAGGGCAAATTGTGCCTCACCACTCTGGAGGCCCTCTGTAGATGGAGTGGCTGCAACAATAGACAAGGGAAGGTCACCTGGTGTCATCTCCCCAAACTACTACAGGCATTCAACAGGGTCCCACACAACACCATCATTACCAAATTGCAGACACATGGATTTGAAGGATGGACTGTTTGGTGGATAAGGAATTGTCTGGATGGACACAGCCAGAGAGTTGTGGCAATGGCTGTATGTCCAGGTGGGGCTTGTGATGAGTGGTGTCCCTCAGGGCTCTGTCTTGGGACTGGTGCCTTTCAGTGTCTTTGTCAGGGACACAGGCAGTGGGATCAGTGCACCCTCAGCAGGTTTGCAGATTACATGTAGGTGAGTGGTGCAGTTGGTACACAAGAAGGGTGGGATGCCATCCAGGGGCTCCTGGGAAGTGTGCCCACAGGAAACCTCATGAAGTTCTTCCTGTCTTAGTGCATGGAGTTGAAATTAGGTCAGAGCAGTCCTAGGACTTGGAGAAGATCTTACTGAGAGAAGTCCTTTGGAGCAGGATGAGGAGGATATTGTTACATGAGAGGCTGGACATGAACCAACAATGTCCACTCACAACCCTGAGGTTTTTCTGAATCCTGGGCTGCATCAAATCTGGGTGGCCAGCAGATCAAAGAAGGTGGATCTCTCTCTCTGACTCTGCCCTTGTGAGATCCCAGCTGGAGTGCTGCATCCAGCTCTGGGGTCCTCAACATGTGGACCTGTTAGAGAAGGCCCAGACATGGACACAAAGGTGATCAGAGTGATGGAGCAGCTGTCCTACAAAGGCAGGCTGAGAGTTGGGGTTGATTAGGTTTGAGGTGAGAAGGCTCCAGGGAAACCTCTTTGTGAACTTGAGGCACTTTAAAAGGATGACTCATTGAGCTTATACCAGGAATATTAGCTTAGTTTATGAGCAAGGCTAGAAACAGACAGGGCAAGAGGTTTCTCAGCAGTCACACCTCCAGCAGGTAGAAATTACAGAAATGCTCATGTAAGCAAGGATATCAACAGGCGTTTTTTAGATATAATTACAATGGAAAAAGTGGGATCTAAGTGGGATCTTTCCAGAGCCCCTGCTGCTAGTGAAACTTCCTCTATAGAATGCCCATCAATACTTTACAAATATTTCTAATGTCACTTTTGTGATGTAAGTTAGATATGCCTAGGTGCCAAACTAGATACTAAAGTTATCTGTCCATCTTGCTTTATAATCAGTTAATTACGTTAGTAAATAATAGAATGTAGAATGCACCACATTCAGCATATTAATTGCTGAGTGATTAATGAAGGAACATTTTCCCATCATTTCAGATTGAATTGCTAGTGAAAGCCATAAGGTCTACACCTGTCACCACTAAACCAAGCTTAGTTACTTACCATGTGAAAGCAGGCCAGTGCAAGATGCTATTTCACACCAGGCAATCTGAATATATGTTCTGTTTAGAAAATAGAAAGTTTTTGTTATGAATTACTATTGAATTTAAATCTTTTATATTTTCCCTCTTAAAGGGTGGCCATTCCCTATGTTTTGCCACATCCAAAACCATTTTAGACAAAGTGTATACACTTTTATTTCATCAAGATGAAATAGCATAAGTTATTAATTTTCTTTCAGGTTTTCCTTACCTTTTAATTTTTTGTTTTAAGTCCTTGGATCTAAAATATATACAACAACAAAATTACTCATAATAGTGCTGAGATACTTTAGTTTATTAAAATCAGCATTTATTATTTCAATTTCTAATTGTTTCTATGTAATATTGGGTACTTGCGTGAGAAGATGAATCTTTTTTTCCTATCTGCCACAGCTAAATTATATATAATTATTACATAATTATTACATAATTATTACATAATCATTACATAATTATTACATAATTATTACATAATTATTACATAATTACCGGTGTGCTGTCTTCCTTTGCAAGATAATATTAGGCGTGCCTTAAAAAAACCCTGCAGGTATTTAGGTAAAACAACATGGTAGGTCAATTGATAAAGCACCACAAGAAATTATCCCACATATATGCTGAATAGCCTCATCAGCTATTAACATCACAGCTATAGCTCCAAAGATGGAAAGAAAGAATTGTTTGCTCAGAAGTGTTTACTAGTGTGCAAAAAAATGAATTACAAGAAAGCACTTTTGCTTATTGTTTATCTGATAAGAATCTGTGTTCTCTTTAACATATTAGGACTACATTATTCACTATTTTTGATGGAGAGGTATCTTGATCCATCAATATTCTCTTTGGCTAATAATCTTATTGTGTTTAACATTGATGTCATGCACAGCACATCATTAATGGATGGATAACACAAACAAGCTGGTGCCGTACTGTCTAAGACACCAAACCAATAATTCAAACCCAAATCTCTGCTGCTAATCTTCCAGACTTAACAACATTTTATTCATATACTTTGCATGAGAAAACTGAGTTTCTTTGTACATTTTCACTCACCAAATATCTATTCAAACCCTTACCTGATTGTTAAATTTCAAAGCCAGTACTATGCTGCTTAGATTGGACTGTGTACACTCACAGTTCAGAAGAGAAGAGGCAGGAACAGTGCTTTTACTATTATCTTTTGTACTTGAAATTTCTAGGTAACTGCTACTTATCCATTATAACTGCTACCAATTGTAAAGCAACCTGGCCTATTGGTGATGTATATTTGTGTATCACCTGATTTCCCTACAGTATATTTCAAAAGCACTTGCCCCAGCAGTATTGTCAGAATCTCAATGCCTTCCTTTTGCTTGTATTTCATGTACAATAAGCTTTTTTTTTTTTCCTCCTTCTTTTTCTTTTTTTTTTCTTTTTGCATGATGCTTGGGGTGTTTTTAGCCCCTTTTTATTGAAAGGGCTAAGATATTTTTAAATATTTTCTTTTTTTTTTTTTCCTTTTCCCTTTATAATGCTATGTATTTGGATTTTTTAAAGATACAAGCAGTCTTTGCCAATGATTTTAAACATTTCTGATACTGGAAGGTTATCTAGTATTTACTGGGAAAAAAGAACTTAGAAAATGCCTTTCCACGATACAATGAAACTTTATCGTCAAGATACTGCTTGAAAAAAACAGACAAACAAAAAGATAGGGCAAAGTACAAAGTTAACCCCCCCATATTTTAGCAGCTGCTGCCACCTGTAGCTACCTCATTCTAATTCAATACCTCTACCATGGAGCTGTTGAAAGGGTGGATAACTTGATACTGTCTCAGTCTGCAGGAAAGCAGGAGTAGTGGTTGTAGCACAAACACAGAGACTACTAGTATGGGGGAGAAGACTCCTATAGTTAGTTACAGAGGATATGTCACTTTTCTGTGAAACAACTATGTGGATCCTCTAAAAAGACAAGCTTTTTTATTGTCAGGCAGTCAGATAAAACCACAGAAACTTGTGTGCCAGGTATGTGCAGCTGTATCCATCTCACTCCAGATTCTCTGCATTTTCCTATCCTAATCCTTTCTACACTACAAATGCAACTATGGCAGGGGATCCCATTACAACCCAGATGACCCCTCTTGGTTACAGCACAGTTCAAGCTGTCTAGTTTCTTATTATCTAGCATTTCTGTTTAGGTGAACCATAAGAACCCTGAGTGCAAATTCTTTGTAACAGGAATGAAAAAAGGAATGAAAAAGGATCTATCTGTCCTAAAAAGAGATGTGTTCACACTGGGCCTGTCGCCTCAATGACTCTGTAGCACATCAAGTCATTAGACCTTGCACTGTGCACAGTGCAGTAACTGAGCATGGATCAAGATTTCTTGTCTTTATAGTCACTTTTACTTGCAGCTGCCCAAACTTTTGCATTTTCTGGACATAGAGATCCTACCCATACTGAAATGCACCAGCTGCATTGTAACCATGTGAAACAACAGCACATTTTATTTTCTTGTCCAGGAACCAAATGAGAAGCTTTATCACTTAGAAAAGAGAATAAAAGGGAGCTCAAGAGAGTGTAAGGAAAGATAGAGCTGTTTGGATTTGGAGGTGCTGGAAGTTACAGAACAATAGCAAAATTATGATGCAAAACTGTGTTTTATTAGGATATCCAAATTCGGCAACAGATTTAGTATTTAGGTCCACAAATAAAGTTCAGCCTTGAAGGAATGATTGCCCAATTTATTTGAAGAGCTTAGGAACCAGTAGGGGGCAAGAAAGTAGCTGCCTATCGTTCAATTTGCTACCGAGACAGAATTCTCTTGAGAAGACACAGAGTCATATGAAGTTTATGTTATTCTGATTGTGGAGCAATAAACCTAAAAATCTATCTAAAAATCTCTTACAGATGTTTCGGATATTCTGCAGCAGTATCAGTGGACTAGCACCTCATAGATTTAAGATGGAAGAGGAATCTTGACAGATTGGATTGATGTGTTGAGGACAGCAGCAGCATGCTACATGCTAGATGCTGCCCTTGGTTCACAAGAACCCCAGGCACTGCACTAGTGAGGAGACAGAGCTGCTTGAGAGTTGCTCAGCAGAAAAAGTCTTGGGAGTGCTGGTGACAGCAGCTGAACATGAGCCAGGCTGTGCCCTGGTGGCCAAGAAGGCCAAGGGCATCCTGGCCTGGCTCAGCAGTGGTGTGGCCAGCAGGGCCAGGGCAGGGATTGTCCCCTGTGCTGGCACTGGTGAGGCCACAGCTCGAGTGCTGTGTGCAGGGCTGGGCCCTCAGTGCAGGACAGACCCTGAGGGGCTGCAGTGAGTCCAGAGAAGGGCAGGGCAGTGGGGAAGGGTCTGCAGCACCAGGGCTGGGAGCAGCAGCTGAGGGAGAAAAGCCCAGATAAAAGGAGGCTCAAAGGGAACCTCATTGCTTTCTACAACTTCCTGAAAGGGGGTTGTAGTGAGGTGGGGATTGGTCTCTTCTGTCATGTTCAAATGGAAAGGACAAGAGGAAATGGACTTAACTTTCACCAGGGTAAAGAAATTTAGGAAAAGAGTTCACTGTAAGAGTGGTTAGGCATTAGAATAAGTTGCCCAGGTGATAGAATCATGCCTCTTAAAGCAAAGTTGCCTTGTTGTGGCACTTGGAAACACACTTTTGGGGATTGATTACCATCATTGATTACGATGGTGCTAGGCTGGACTAGATGATCTTCAACCTTGATGATTCTGTGAGGGTAGATTTAGGTTTGATACTAGGAAGAAATTCTTTACTGTGAGTGGGGTGATGCAGTGAAACTGATTGCCCAGAGAAGCTGTGGCTGCCCCATCCCTGTCAGTTGAAGGCCAAGTGGAATGGGCCATTGAGTGATCTGATCTAGTGAAAGTTGACCCCGTCCATGGCAGGAGGGTGGTAATTAGATGATTGTTAATGTTGCTTCCAGACCAAACTATTCTATGACTGTATGATTTTGTTTAAGCAAATGATTTCTAAGCAGTATCAGCTCCAGAATGACAGCACCCTCCTAGTTAGTGTTTCACCTACTGACATTACCCTGCTATCTGCAGACACTTGGCCAGATCCTCAGCTGATTTAAGTGGTTGTCACACTGTTTATTTGTTTAAGCATTTGCACAAATTGAAAAGCTTGACATTATCAGACACTGTCTATATAGTAAATCAGAGATAATTTTGTGTGTGCACATGTGGTTTATTGATTTTAGGTATAGTTTCTTTGTATGAGAGTGACTGTGCATAGCCAGGCTTTTTTATAAAATACGTGCCAAAAGAAAAATGTAATCAATATTTTCAAAATTTTTTCAGCTTAACAGAGAAAGGAAATAGTACTAGTAAATACATATGCACAAAAAAATCAGTAATTTTATACATATGCACATACAGATGTTCAGATATACATTCCACACTGCCTATGGCTCCTACAACTTTATTACATTTAACAACAAATACAAAGAAAAACTATGGGCATGAGTAAAGTACTTAGTTTAAGTACAACATCACAATCCACAGTACTATTTGGTGGTTATACTTTGGCACTATCTGCTTTAGAAATGTTTTTTATAATTCCCTTCTAATGCAGTATTGAAACCCACAAAAACCATAGTTCCTTACACGATAATGTTACAAACTGGTTTGTCAGTCAGACTTCTGTGATTCCTGAAACAGAGCTTTTATCAGACACTAAATTTCTCTCAACCTTTCAGAAAGTATTAACTGCATTTGAATGAGCCAGAAAAACAAATAAGTAAAATTAATTAAATTTCATTTTATTATCTTTCTAATGCCTTCCATGGACCACTGTCAAAAAATTACAAATACCAAGACCTCAGTGTACCATAAATATAACATGTCTTCAGGTCATTAAAAAATTCCTTGGTGTCAATATAATGATCTTAAGAAATTTGGAATAGGAATGTGTTTTGTTAGGAACAGGATACTAGAGAGCACAATAAGGAAGACATAATTTAGAGAGCAATGAATTCTTGAAGAATCTCTCAACTTAGGAATCTGTAACAGTATTTTCAAATGACAGAAGTAATCCAACAGCAATAAGGCAATGCTCCAAAAGAACCATGAATGTTTTTATAGGATTTCAGTTTGGTTTAGATTGTTAACCAATCACTAGAGGCAGGAGGGGAACATTAAGATATCAACTGTACATTATATTTTCTTTTTTTTTTTTTAATATAGACTAAATCTTATAGATATGTCATTATTTGTATGGTGTAGTACTAAGATTTTTATTAAATCATCTACTGATAATAATGTTTTAGCTAAATAAATTGCTTGTAGGGAAAAATTGCTATTTACATGGAAAAAATGAAAGGATGAAAATGAAAATTAATAGCCTTAATTAATTGGCTCATAGAAAGATTCCAACCTGTTTCTGAATCCAAATAATTATTTTAATATTTTCTTCCCCCTGTTTCATTCATTTATTAGTGTTAGCAATTCTAAGAAATTCTAAAATGTGCAACAGCAACAAGAAAGTTTCCAGAGGCAATTACAAGTGTCTCCTGGAGATAAGTGGCACTTCTGAAATAGCTGCCAAGGAAAACAAGTACATGGGGAATCACCCATTTGACCAAGGTAGGAATAAAAACAGAGCAGCAATCCAAGCTCTCAATGCTGCCACACACTGCTCCAGGGCAAAAGAAACAACTATTTCAAATTAAAAAGAATTTTAGTTCAGCTGAATAATGTCACAAGTGAGTCAGATAAATACAACAGCGGAGTCAATATTTCCACAGGCCACAAGGACAAAATCAAAACTGGTTTTGGTTTCAACACTGAAATTACAAAACTACAGTCTTCCAGTTTCACTGGAACCAGAATACCTATGGAATGTGCATCTTGAAGGCATTCATGTTATTTTCAGAAGATTTTGCCTACAAAAACAAGGTTATCTGTGCGTAGATTTATGCCGGAAACCCATTCTTTCCTCACTAGGCACAACACTGTGTTCAAAGTGCTAATCCTTTAGCTGCACCAGCTAGGAACTAAATCCACATGAAGTCCAAGCAAACAGTTCTTCTTGTGAACACGAACCATAATATTAATTCAAACACAACTATAACATTAATTCAATGTTCTCTTCCTACATTGAGTTCTCTCAAAATATGATAAGGTGCCACATTAACAGCAGAAATTTTAAAGATTTGGGACCCATAAAGGCTGAAACATATATATGTGTATATTTTAATCTTGGCTATAATTTGATTTTGGAACTGAGCAGTATAGACAGAACAGCATCAGGTTCAGTCCCATCCACTTAGTTGTTCCTCCAAGCCATCCACAAAATCTCTATCCTCAAAAGCCCCAAGCCTTGAACATGCTTTCAGTGCTGCAGCACAACCTCAGCTGACTGTTACAAAAGAGGCTTGGAAGAGGCTAACCTCTGCCTTTCTATATTGATTCAGCCAACTCAGGATGAAAAACTGCACCTGATTGTGGTTGTACATAAATGGCATAGCCACAGAGGTAACACACAGAAGCCATAGCAGATCCTGGTCAGCCACCTGTGGGCTCCAGCAGGTTGGAGTTGAGCCAACCTGCACACCTGTGCTGGGGCCAGAAGCCATTCTCTGGGAAGGATGCCTATTTTAGTGCACACACTGCCAAAGATACTTTGCAATGAAAAAGGAATGTCTGGAACAATTGTGCTACTGCTGTTGTCTGGAAATCAATTGCTAGACAGACTCTTGTCTGTAAGACCTGTATTCCTGCAGATGAGCATGCAGAAGGCACATTATTAGCATTTCTGTGCTTTTACAGTTTTCAGTTTTGCCTATCCTGAAGGAATGGACTATTTTTACCACAGCAATGCAGAGCTATTTAATGGAACTCATTTGAAGGCCAGCGCTGCATGTTTATATTTTTCCTGAAAAGGTATTCTAATTTTAATGTAATGAAATTGTCATTTCAGTAAAAATTGCCATTATATTTTAACCACTCAGTAAGACTCTGTTTGACTCTTTCCCTCTTATTGTAGTCAAATGTTCTCTATTCATTCGCATGCAGTTTGCAGCCAGATCATTAAATTAAAATTACTATATTCCTTTTCCAAAACCTAAGGCAAAAAATAATTACAAATCAGTGCATGATTCCCAGTAAGAGGCCCAATATTCAGCTCAATAATCAATGTCACTTCAACAACAAAGTCATAAAGACTATTTAAGTTTCTGAACTAAAATTTTCTCTAAGAATAAAATTAATCAGACTAGAACCATAGGATGAAAAGCTAATGCCCCTGTTTGCTGCAAATCTGTTATTTAGCCTTGGGATACATTTCTGCACTACTGTCTGTTATAATATATTTTCTGTTGTATTCTAAGTATGAAATTCTTTGATTAAATAGCAGGAAGGGGTTAATGGTGCAAAGGTAATTTCTTTGTAAAGAAAAGAGAATAGCTGACATTACGTGCAGTATAATTATTTTTTTATTAATTGAATTGAAATGCTGAACATTAAATTGTGATACTTAGTCATATAATCCTTTGTAATTACATATTCTACAATAAAAGACTTTCAATTAAATTTTATTACAAGTCTAAAATTTGAAAAACACCCATCTTTACAACAGAAGCAGTAAGTAGCTAAGCTTTTTGAATAATTTTTCTCAGAAATTAAAAGCAAACTGGGAAAAATTGGCATTATTTTGTCATTTTAGAATTACAACATTTGCCCACCAAGTCCTACACAATTGTAGATAAAAGCTCCTACAAGAGCAAAAAGCGTGTCTCTTTTTTTCTATTGCTACAAAATATTGATGAAGTGCTCTATTGAGGTAGAGATCTCATTAATTATTTGATTTACAGAAAAAGAAGACAGAGGGAAATGAGTGCTGTGGCTAATGCCATGATGTACCATCTTGAGACTTAAGATCTTTTTAATGTATTCGGCAATGATGCAGCTGAAAGAGGAAAGAGGGAACTGAATGGATCCATTAATTTAATTGAAGTGAGCTCTGACAAGAGATAAAACATCTCAGGCTCTGCATCACTTCAGGATGCATCAGCACTACAGTAAACAGTAAATGATCCACAGACACAGATACACACACAAACACACACACAAAGTTAAAGTTGTACATGGATTTTCACATACCCACACCTGCCCACCCACCCACGCACACATCCCTCTCCTCTTCCCACACACACACTCACTTACAGGTTTACACAGATTCTAGAGACCTCAAGACCAGAGAACACTTCCTTTATGCAGCTTCACAAAGTATTCAGCATAGAATCATGAAATGGCCTAGATTGGAAGCAACCTTAGAGATCATTTTATTCCACTCCCCTGCTGTGAGCAGGGACATAGATCAGGTTGTTCAGAGCTCCATCCAACCTGGCCTTCAACTTTCCCAGGGATGGGGCCTTCACCACTTCTCTGGGCAACCTGTGCCAGTGCCTCACACCCCACAGTAAAGGATTTTTCCTAATATCTAGTCTGCTCTCTTTCTCAATTTGATATCATTCCCCCCTGTCCTGTCTCTGCATGCCCTTGTAAAAAGTTCCCTTCACCTTTCTTGTAGGCTCCCTTCAGCTACTGGAAAGACACAATTAGGTCACTGACTACATCAAATGTACTCTCATGAAGATCTCCTGGGTTAGCTGTAAGTAATTCAGACTTCTTACAGAAAAGTTGCATATTGTTTTTGGGTTTGTTTTTGTTTTTGTTTTTGTTTTTGTTTTTGTTTTTGGTTTTGGTTTTGGTTTGGTTTTGGTTTTGGTTTTGGTTTTGTGGGTTTTTTTGTAATTTTTACTGTCTTACAGTTATTTGAAAGGTGAAGGAGAGAAGCAGACTTTACTGCTCCTTATAGAAACTCTGGTGCTGCTTTCTTTTGGGTGTGTTACTCCTGTTTCCCCATACGGCAGAGAGAATTTGCTTTACAAGAAGAATACCCCTTCTATATATGTAAGTTCTTCCTAGTGGTTACAATGAACATTCACAATTTTTACTAATAATATGAAACTATACCATTTCACCAATATCGTAGAATTTACATCCCATAATTACTCTGATTAATATAATGGGGCTAAAGCATCAAGACCATCCTAAAGGGATACAAAATGACAGTGTTTCTCTATTCTCTATGACAGTGTTTTCTCATTCAGTTTTAATGATGGCTTGTTTCCTGACATCAGGGCTAATACCAGGAGAATTGAACAAGATCAGAAGATGAAGTTTAGATACTGGTCCTAACATTCTGAATTCCTTGGGAAATTGGATAATTTCCTACATGATACTATTTATTGCTACTTATTATCAATATTAAGACTCAGATCAGTTGCCTGTAAACATCTCCCATCTGTGATGTGAACAAGCATGAACTTCTTTCAAAGAATGAAGGTTGTCACAGGAAAGGGACACTCTGTGATGTTACAGCCCTGCATGGTTCAAGGTTTTCAAAGTTACTTTGGATGCCAACAGTCTTACTGTAAGCTTAGATTGATTGAAAGAGATTGAAGAATTGAAAGACAACAATTTCATGCCATTTCAAGAGCTAATTGTATTTATTATATACATATAGGTTGAAATATTCTAATTGAATTCAAAGAATAAAATTTACTTTTTCCTGTCCTAAGAACATGCCTATATTTTTCCTTATGCATTCTTTTGCTCTATGAATTCACAGTAAAGCAAAACCAATCTTTTGTCTTTTAAATCAGTCATGTCTGTGATAAAGAGTTTAAAACAATTCTTCACTAAATAAGAAAAAAATAGGAAACATTTCAAAAGTAAGTGGAAAATGAATATAGTTTCTTAAAGTAGGACATGAAAGTTCAGGGTTACTCAGGGAACTGGGGACAGTGAGGAATAGAATAGATAGCAAGATTTAAAAAATTCAGGGACTGTTTTGGGAGCCATACAGAGATGGATCCATATGTCTGGACTCAGCTAGTTAATATCCCTGAGCAGACTGCTGGAGTGGCCATTTCAATATCTTTAAATCTGTTTTTGGAGCAGCTGAAACTCTAATGACATTAAGCAAAGAGGCAGCACAACTCAGCAGAGAAGAAAATTCTATCTAGCCCTATATTCCTGTCTGTGTCTAGCCATGCAAATCAGAGGACCTATTTCCTATCCAACATCAAACATTCAGTCAAAGCTGTTTTGTTCTGTGGCTTATAAATATGTATTTCTGTCTATATATTTATGTGTCCACATTCAATGATTTCCAGAACAAAAATCCAAGCAGAAAAATACAATGGAGAATTTGTAGTGAAACTTTGCTGGAAAAATACTGAGGGTATGTCAGTATTCCAAATATGAGACTTTGTCAATTCTGGCATTAGATTTGACTGTAGTATTGATAGGTATTTATTTTAAAACTATATTGCAATATATAATGTGAGCTTGATTATCTCTCACTTATCCCAAAGACACTGAACATTATGAAATCCAAAAGATGCGATACAGTATTCACCTTAAAGGATGGCTGGATTGCTGGCATTTAACCAATAGTGCATTTAAATTGTTAAAAAAAATATGCAAGGGAAACAATCTCTATCTCCTTAAAGGAAGTCATTTGAGCTGATTATACAAAGTGCAATGATGCATTAATACATCACTGGATGTGAAATGTGTACAGTGTATCACATAATTCTTTATTTAGGGTTTATTAAACAAGCATTGACCTTCAGTCTTATCATACACCAAACTGTATCCTCATAGCTCGATAAAGTAGGTTGTCAAAGTAAATATTTACAGCAGCTAGTAAAATAAAATCAGGTTATTTTCACTAATGATCTGTAGCAAACATTTATTTTTTGAGTAGCTATATTCTTTTTGTCAAGAGGAAGCCCTCTTTGGCAGTAGAGAACCCATCCAATGTGAATTCCTAAAAGCAGGCAACTGATTCAGGGTGGTATCCTGTAGCTATGAGAGTTGAATTTTCCAAGACAAGAACACCAGAAGCTTTAATAACTTCATTTAAAATGGCTCAGCCTTTCTGACTGGTTGAGAAATGAACCAGCAAACACTGCCTGGTGCTGTGCTACTGAACATAAAAGAACACTTCTCTCCTGCCACAAAAGAGAAGTGCATTCAGTTACACTCTCTCATTAGGGTAATCAGTGGCATCAAATAACCATAGAATCTGCAGTATAACCAATCTCACAGGAAAAGAAAATGACAAATAAATCAATTACCTATAGCTGAGTATCACTGTGATGTCATTTCTTAAAGGGAGGGCCTCACAAAACCCCCACATTTGATATTGGCTGTGTTGAGTATTTCTATTATTTCTAGTATAAAACAGTGCTTCTTCTTACAAAAAGTTACTTTTTGGCAAAAAAAAACCAGTTTGGAAATTAATATCCAATATTATTATCCAAATTATTATCCAATATTATTGGTAAACAGAATGAAACTTCTGTACAAAGATTATTGTTTTGAAAACCAAAGCAATAAAAAACCAGTTTGTAATGTGGTTTTGTACATGTACTTATTCCTCAGGTGTTATAGAATTTAGTATCAAAGCAGTTCTAGAGAGATACTGAATTTCTGGCATTTCTATCAAATTGAATATTTAGTAAAACATGCTTAGTGATCATTAATATTAGAGATACTAATTTGACATCCATATTCTGAAAGCAATGTCATTCAATTCAGAATCCAATGTTGTAGCTTAACAAAAGAATGTGTGTGCACGCATGTGTGTGTGACACCTTATTCTTCATCAAATTATAACTGGGCTCCTCATACTATAACTGTGTTTTTAGGTATCCAGCAGCATAGATGTCCTTAAAGACCAAAAAAAAACGAAAGAAAGGTGGAAGCTGGAGAAACATTCCTTATTATATATTTAGAAAAGATTTCTTTTAAGCATAGTAATTTTCTTACATACATAATTGTCACTAGCCTTAAAAAAAAAAATAAGAGAAGTAATAAATCTCAAACTAAGAGAAGAATCATCCATCCAGTCCCTAGTGTGGTGCTGAAACAATGGCATTGTCAGGGGACTGCCAGTATCACACCTGATCACATTCAGATGGTCTCCACTGTGATCAGGAAAGCAGCACTTCAAATCTGACTGAATCTGCAGTCACTCTGCATTTATCCGTGAGTGTAACAGCTTGCCCAGTGCACTGCAAACTCTGGTACTGCTGGCTTCTTGGAGCAGCACTTTGACAGGCTTTAGGTGTTTACCTCACATGAAACATGAAAACAGAGGTGATAAAATAGATGGAGATACTCAGCCTCTTAGTAGAACTACATACCATCATGACATGTCCAGAGATTCATCCCAACACACACAGCTCAGCTTTCCTTGTGCATTCGTGGGCACACCAGATAGCTTCTTGAGGGACTATAACAAGACAGACACAATGTTGTAATTTCAAAGAGGCTTATAAAGCAACTAATATAGTACTTCAACCATAACGTAAGGTATTCTGGAAAGTTCTGGCCTTTTTTCTTGTTTTAAAGTGGCATTTTGTCATGACCACAGCAAAGAACATAATTTGTAGCTACAAAAAAAAAAATTGATAAGAATGTACCTTTTTATTTTCAACATGTAAAAACAATATATTGTAGTCTATCATTAACATCTGTTCACAAACATTTAATTTTTTAAAATTTCATTTTCAAGTTCAGATCCCATCCATGTAGTATTTTTGGGTTTGGGGGTTTTATTGGATTTTATTGGATTTTTGGTGGTTTTGTTGTTGTAGTTTTGTTTATTTTTGTTTTGGTTTTTCAGTGTGGTTTTTGTCATTGTTTGGGATTTTTTGTTTATTTTGTGTGGGTTTTTGTTATTTTTGGGGGTTTTTTTTTAGTTTTGTACTGTTTTGTGGGGTTTTTCAATTGGTTGGTTGGTTTTGGTTTTTGGGGAGGATTTTGGGGTTTTTATGTTTGTTTTTCAAGAAGACTGTTACTCGAACACATGTATATATCTTTTAAATAAAGAAGCTGGGAAAAATTAAATGACATAAATAATTGCAACTTCTTGGCATAGTTGTAATTCACTAGTACACTGCAATAATAAATTGAAGTTTTCAGTTCCATTTGTTCCATGGAATGGTTTAATAAAGAACCTTTTAGACTGCACCAGCCATACAATAATGGAATAAAATATATAGTGGCTTGACAAATTTACCTGATTTATAATAAAATCTGTTCTTTTCTCCAATACCATCCATATTTGGAAGGGGGGAAAAGTGGTTCTGTTTCTCATCACTGGTTTTCTGCATTCCCTTAATTTCAATTTAACTTGTATGGCAACAAGTTCTTCCATTTTCTCCCCTACTCTTTACATGCCCTTTTCAAAATTTAGAGTTAGAATGCATTTCGTGCAGGACAATTCCCCAGAAAAATTTCCTTCTGCAGCCTCAGTAGAGATAAAGGGAAGGTTCAGAATAGAAACAGTGTATCATCTCCCAGACCTGAGAGTATAAGGGAAATTTTCCAGAGGGAAGAGTGAGGTGTCCAACAAGAAAGAGTTTCTATTGCCAGTTTAAGACAGGAGAAATGAAGGTCAAACTTTCATTTCATAATAATGCCTTCTTCTCTGGTCCAAAAGCAATTGGAAATGATGCCACAGACACACATATTTGTATGAGATATTGCAAAGAGATATTTAATTAGTACACAAATAACTTCAGAATGTTTATTGTGCAGACTTTTGAAAATATTTATGATACAAAAGCTATGTAAAGATTAGATAAATATATATAGATCGGTGATTTTTTTTGTCACTATTTGTAATTAAACAAATAGTTTTAAGACTTGTTTTTCTCCCAGTTTTTGACTTGTAAGATAATCTTGTTAAAATATATATGCAGTAAGACTTATATTTCCCTGAAATGCAACAAACCCAAGATTTACTTTTATTTTGTAACAGAAATCTTGCATTTTCAAATCCCTTCTGAATCTGCAAAGGTTCAGAATTCTCTAATTCTATGGCCATGGTAGGACTAAAGGGGAATAGAGACAAAGGGGAATGAGTGACATCCTAGAAAGAAATGTGGGAGAGCAGAAGGCTTCTAGCCAAATGTAGGAATTTGGAGGGGGTCATCAGACTCTCTCAGCATCAACAGTGGATGCTCTGGTCTTTGCAGCTATAGGCTGTTTAACAGAGAAAAGCTGAAACCAGAATAAACCACTTCCTGTTTAGGGGTGTTTTAAGCCTTGCTCAAAGAATCAATCCATTGCTATTCAGGCAATGTTAAAGATCTTCTAAAATTGTGTTTCAAGAGTTTTATAGACCGCTGTTCTAAATTTACTGAAGAATGCAAATATGCAGCAACACTGCTGTGTCCTCACAGGAGTGCTGTTATGTGTCCATTTACTTCTTTATCCAGGTATTACTCCAGGTAGGAAGGACTTCCTTTTCATCCATCCCATTCTCCTACACACCCTGCCTCTGGCTTCTCAGAATCACCCTATAGAATCAAAATTTTGTTAATAATTATCAAATTACTTTATAGCTAAACTATTGTGAGAGGGACTTCTAAATATCTACTGATTATGTTGCTTCTTTAAAAATAGTAATAAATTGTTTTGATAGATTTACATTTAGTGAGTATTACTGCATTAAAGACTGAACAAAATGAGACTATCCACTAATTTATATTTGAAATTATGGGTGAAAACTTTTATTTGATGGAAGTAAATACTCATTAGAGATGGACTGAACTGAAGTTGCTCAAATCTAAAGGAATACCATGGCATGTGGTCTAATAACTACATGAGGATGAATGACAGAACAGACTTGTGGAGAAACAGGTACAGGCTGGGAAAGTACAGCTGATCACAGTAACTGCTTGAGCAGCTAGTAAATATCAGACAAGAAGACGACTTAAAAATAATGGTAAGAATGGCAAACATAGACAACTACCAACAGCTGAAACATTGTATCTCCAGGCCATATTTATCCAGTACTAACTTCCTCATGTGTCTTGATTTACTTTGCATGAGTGAAATTGCTACTTCTCTCCCAGATTCCCCAATGAAAGCATCAGCACAGGAAAGAAAGGGAGGGAAAAAGAGAAAGAGCATACTAATAAGTAATCTGTTGTATCTTGCGATTGTCCTGTCTTCTGCCACTGGATATTAATTTGTAGCTAGTCCTCAGCCTTGTCAAGAAATCAAAAAATGTGCATTAAGTACTCTGAACAAAACCAAACCTTTGGCCATGTGAATCCATGAATAAAATTTACATGTGTCTCAGAAAGCATTTGGGGTTAGAATTATTTTTTTCATGTTTATTGTCAAGTTACACCTTTATTATGCAAATAAATTTTGTTAAACTTGTATATTATTCTATTTTAAAAATGATCCTATCTTTTTCCTTTTGTCTCTCCCTCTATGTCATAACTTGTTGGAATGCTGAGATTGTTCAGCCTGGAGAGGAAAAGGATTTGGAGAGACTTAGTTCAGGCTTCCAGTAGCTACAGGGGCTTGCAAGAAGGCTGGAGAAGGACAATTCATGAGGGCATCTAGTGACAGGACAAGGGGGAATGGTCCTGTGCTGGAGGAGAGTAGGTTTAGATATTAGGAAAAATTCTTTACTATGAAGGTGTGAGGCACTGGCACAGGCTGCCCAGAGAAGCTGTGGATGTCCCATCCCTGGAAATGTTCAACACCAGCCTGGATGGAGCTCTGAGTGAGCTGATCTAGTGGAATGTTCACTGCCCATGGCAGGGAGGTTGAAACCAGATGATGTTTGAGAACACTCTCAAACCAAAGCCTTCTATTATTCTATTATTCTATTATTCTATTATTCTATTATTCTATTATTCTATTATTCTATTATTCTATTATTCTATTATTCTATTATTCTATTATTCTATTATTCTATTATTCTATTATTCTATTATTCTATTATTCTATTATTCTATTATTCTATTGTTCTATAACAACTTCCTTGTCTGAAGGTAAAAAATGATAAATACATTACGTTTCCACAGAATAATTTACAAAGATTTTATTTACATACATTCTTTATTTGGATTGCCAGTCTTTGTTCTTCTGTGTATTCAGTAGTTATCTTTGTGTATTAGGGTTATTTGGATTTCAGTAATTAAAGACCCAAAGTGCCATTTGAGTGACAAGCTAGATGTGCAAATGATCTTAAAAAGTTCTCAACACTCCTAAAAATTAATCAATAAGGTACTGCTAACCGAATCACCAGTCACGTTTGAAAATGGACTCACTTTTCTTTAAATACCCAACTAATTTGTACTCTTTTCCAGAACTGTACATAGTATTCATTGCTGTGTTAAGGATTTTTTCATGAATTATTGAGTTGGCATTGAGAGAGCAACAAACCCAGTCACTCTGTGAGTCCTTCTTCTTTTTATTTTCTCCAAGCTGGCCTATTTCCAAAAAAAGAAAACTTTATTTGGCTGTCTTATGAAAGACTTTCTTACTTAGCTGGACCTGCTCTTGCACTGTTCTCTGACATAAAAAAGGCTCAACTGTATTATCAGACACTTGGATCTCTCTTACTTCACTCACACTTGCTGTCAGCCACTCTTTCTTGCCAAATATGGAGCCCAGCCCAAAACAAATTACTGTTCATGTTTTGGTTTCAAGTGCCCTGACCAGTGTGATTTCCAGTTCTCTTCAGTTTTGGCGAAATGCCAAATGCACCAGCCTTATTACAAATTCCTGAAAACTGGGGTTTGTAATGGAAGTGCTGACACAGGCCTAAATATTGGCATGAACAACATAATTATAATTATGCAAGGAGAGATGAGCAAGAAGGACATGATTGTTGAACACAGCAAAGAGCTGCTCTCATTAATCATCTCATACATTTGAGAAAATGACTTTGGAAAAGGAAAGGTTAAAATGCTGAAGTACTGAAAGAAGCTGAACAGAAGACCACAGTTCATCCCAGCATTCCTATTATAGCATCCAGAGATAATGAGGAGATTAAATTTCTCTGAATAAGGACTGTGCTAAATATAATTGTTGTTTCCTTAGGGTCCAATATTAAGCATTGTAGCAAAATGAAACAGAAGAAATCGGAGCCAAACTCTGGGAGAAGCTGATATGGATACTCTGCTCCAGGTATTTTTTCCAGGCTGTGGCATGGTTTCTAATTTTACACTGTCTTTCAGCAAGCCATTATTTTATTAGAATTAGACTAGTCACAGGGTGTGACTAGCCTTTTCAACCTGTTAGAAAGAGCAGGAAATGTGGATAGATAGATACAGGGGCTCATGTGTGTGCTTGTGCATGCTCAAAAATATAGAAGTTATTTCTTTGTTTCTTTGGATGTTTGTTCATGGACTTTTAGGCAAAGCCACACAAACTTAATTTATGAAGACCTATAGTGGTTTCTAAACATCCTTGAATGTAGAAGTTCCAAACAGAAATCCTTTTCCCAAAATCTGAAATTTGTTACCCACTGTACTTGTAATAGTACAGACTTTCTGTGTGAAGCTATCATGAAGCTTGCTCTTACAAAATAAAAAACTCTGAAAAGTAAAAGAAAGAGAAAGTAAAATAACTTTTTTGAAACAAATATTGAGTCAGTCTTTAAACAGTGGGAATTAAAATCCTTATTTTCTTCATTTCTTCACCAATAATTTTTATATTAAGTGACTAAAATTTCTTTTAAAAACACTCAGAAAAATACATAAATATGTCTCTTACAGAAGAATAATAGATTTATATAGTTTTTAGTATATGAAATCAGAAAGCTACCATAAAATCAGGTGAATGAGATTTCTAGTTCTTACCTAATGATTTAAGAGATATTCATATCTGTTGCAATGGCTAGATGGTTTGTTATGGTGCAGTCGTGTGAAAATTATTAGGAAAATACTAGCTTTTCAGTTTGGACCAAAAAAAATAAAAGCTGAACCTGAGCTAACTGTTGTCTACTGTCTGTTTTACAGACATTCTCTTTAACTGAAAGATACTGTATATCCTATTTCCATACAACCCTGGCATCAGTGAACTGTATTTTCTGCTGGAAATGGAGTCATAGTCATTGGCCTAAGACAGTCTGTGCAAGATTATAAAGGTGAATCTTTTATCCTAGATGCTCACAATGATCTAGACTGATGGCTAGAACTGAAAAAGGCAATCAAATTCTAATACTGAGGTGCCACCATCTTACCTGTGAATGAAAGGATGATGCTACTCAGCATACATATCCTTTCTAACCAAGTGTAAAGAGTGTAAAGATGGTGGATTAATATTTCATGTGAACATATTCTCATATGAAAGCAAAGATCAAAATTATTAGAGCTAATGGTTTAAAAATACTTATTTTTTTCCTAAGTTAAGCTGCTTACATACATAACGTTTTACTGAAATTTCCCAAACAGTAAAGGAGGACAGAATCTTCTTAATTTTCAAACACACTTCTAAAAAATATTCATATTATAAATAGGTGCAGTTCCCAGTGCAGTTGGTTGTTAATATGGTTCTCTATACTGGAGTTTAATTTGACTCTTGACTCATTACATCCGTAGATTTTTAAAACATTCCTGTGGGATAGTTTTATACCTGTTGGCAGATAGATTTCTTATGGCCCCATAGTCACAGGGTAGCCTGGAGAGCTCTGGGATATTAAATAAAATTGGCAGGCAGAAGGACTGACTACACAATTGATAGACTGCAAAATCGTTAAATAGTTGGTAACTTAGCTGTAGAATGAAAGGTACCAGCTGCTGAATGTGAAAGAATCAGAGAATGAGAACAAAAGTAGAAGCAGAAGTTCAAGACACTTACCTGACAAAGAATCCCTTGACTGTTGTCAGAGTGTTTCTGTGTCTTAAACTGAGACATTTCACAGTTATTACTTACTTTCTTTACACCTTCTTCAAGAAAAGGTATCTCAGATACCTCTCTGACAAGCACAGATTTTGAGGATGTATCTAGCTAGATGCCATGCACTGAAAAGGACCAAAAAAAAATGTGTAAAAACACCAAAACAATGGAATAGATGTAATTTCTTTGAACCAATCTCATTGGACAGCATTGTAAATGTATGTATGAGACAGCATCAGATATCTGTAATTCTAGCTCCATTGTTCTTAGAAAGATACTCCAGATTCACCCATGTGTGTATGACCTATAGTATCTTTATTAATACTATTTAATGTTATAATGTGTTTAATGATACCTCCAAGGACACTATGTCAAAAATTATCTTTTATGTGCAGACAGACTGGGCAATGAGAGGCTGCAGAGCAGGGCCATGGAAAGGGCCTTGGGCTCCTGGTCCATGGCAAGTTGAACAGGAGCCAGCAGTGCCCTGGCAGCCAGGAGGGCCAAACGTGTCCTGGGGACAGCAGGGACAGCATGGCCAGGCGGGCAAGGGAGGGGACTGTCCCCTCTGCTCTGAGCTGGGGCGGCCTCACTGCCAGGGCTGGGGGCAGGTTTGGGTGCCACAGTATAGGAAGGACATAGAGTTGTGAGTGTCCAAAGAAGGCAACAAAGGTAGTCAAGGGCCTTGAGAGGAATGGCTGAGGTAATTTTTTCTGTTCAGCCTGGAAAACAGGAAATTGAGGGGAGATATTGCAGTTACAACTTCCTTGTGAGGGGAATGGTGGGGCAGGCACTGATGTCTTTGTGCCAGTGACAGGACCTGAAGGAGTGGCCAGTTTGTATTAGGGTGGAGTTAGGCTGGCTATTGGAAAAGGTTTCTTCACCCAAAGAATTCCAATTGGGCATTCCAAAGGCTCCCCAGGGTAGTGGTCATAGCACCAAGCCTGAGAGAGTTCAAGAAGCATTTGTACAATGCTCTCAGGCACAGGGTGTGACTCTTGGGCTTGGGGCTCTGCAGGGCCAAGAGCTGGACTCAATGATTCTTATGGGTCTTTTTCAACTCAGCTTTTTCTGTGATTCTTTGATTCTATGACTCCATGATCCCCTCCTAGCCTCCTTCACCATAGGACAAAGAAAGTGCTCAAAAGGGGCTCCAGACAGAAAGAGGAAGAACGGAGTTTATGTGAGAGCAAATCAAATGAGGGTTTTTGTTAGCAGTTAATTCTAGGGACAGTGAAATAAAGATAAAAATAAAAATTAGAAGGGCATGAAACTTCATCTTGTTTTTCACCGTGTCAGAAAAAAAGATGGAAAATGCTTAAAGAGATTGTTTGAGATCCTGAATAGGATTTATGAGCAGAGGGAAAAGGGCCTTTTGGGCTGGAGACCAGTGACTAAGCCTTTTGTCTCAGGCTACAGTGCAGTATGGTGAAAAGGTGCTGCTGAAATTTGAGAGTTTGTCTTTTATCCACTGAGGATCACAATGATCACAGCACCAAACCCATTTAGGTTCAAAAATATTTTGACAACTCTCAGTCAGATGCTGTGATTCTTGGGGTGTTCTGTACAGTCAGGAGTTGGACTCAATGATCCTAATGGGTTATTCCAATTTAGCATACTCTATGATTCTATGGTCGTGTCCAGAAACTGGAATGTCACACTTTCCTGTAAAGAATCCTGTTAATCATGTTCAGGGCAACCTTTCAAGGTAACAGTTTAGGCAAAAAATGGCAAATTGCAAGTACAACATGTTTGAAATAATAAAGCTCATTAACTTTGATTGTGAAGGTCATAGAAAAGAATATGAGAGGTAGAATATAAGGCTTCATTTAAAGACAATATATTTACCTGAACAAAATTTATGTTACCTGTTTTATTATTCAAAATGCATAGAAACAAGTTCTGCTGTGTCTCAGTATTTTTTATGGAGAGTAACAGATATGCTTTTTCACTGATCCACAGTACTTTGACAAAACCCAAAAAGGCACAATGTCTCCTCCCTGTCACAATCCACAAACATTCAAAGAATGTGTAAAGCAGTCAAGCTACCTTTATCATGCTGATTAATAAAGACTAAGGCTGAGATCACAGGCTGCTGTTCACATCATTGCAAATGTTGAGGTCAAGCAAGATCTGAACACTGAGAGGAAATATCTTGGTTTTGACGAGTTTCCCAACAGATTACATTGTCTCACAAGAGATTTTCCAGGATCTATAGCTGCAATTTATTCTTTTTAAGAGGGACATCTGTGTTTTAAATATTTATATATCACTGAGAGGGTTTTCATTCTCATTTAATAAATATGTATAGAATGAGCTTTATGTCAAAGATAGGCAGACAGAGTTTCAGTGTTTAGATATAGAATATTCCATGAATATGTCTTTAAATGCAGGTGGTTATTCATGTATGGAGTACATTATTTAACATCTATGGCCAAATTGTGATGCCCCTGTTTAGACTGAAAGATCTTATACCCCATCAGCATCAGTGGACAAATGAAATCACAGTAGAACTGAGTGCTATTCAGAAGGAATAAAACAAAAAAAACCAAACCCAAACCCGTTAGAATGTGCATGCACCCAAAGAATTTCTTCATTTCTGTGGTTGATACAGATGATTGTTTGTAGACCATTGAAGACTATTCGTATCCTTTTCACTTTGTGCCTTTTTATTTGTTTAGGAAGCAGTATGGTGCTGGTTCTACATTCAGAGCTGCTGCTAATTTGCTGTATGTGATTGGACATTTGCTAACATGGCCATTTAAAATTACAAGGATGCAAAAAAATCACCCAATAAGAGATTTTTTTAAAATTAATCTCAGGTGCCAAAGACTGCAGAATATTGAAGCAATGTAATAATGTTGTTTGTTTTCTAAAACATGTTTTCAAGGCTTCTGTTTTTGGTTCAGTTTTCTATTGTGTTATGTGGTTAGAAACATCTTGCTCACTCTCAGTATTAGTATCAGATAATCTTCACAGATATCAGCTTTGACAGAACTAAGTGGGCAATTTTTATACATAAAGTTGCGTTGTTCTCTATATCACTAACACAAACATTTTCTATTAGTATCAAGTGAAAATTTTGTCACCTTCTTCTCTGCATAGATCCTGCTATTGAAAAGAAGAAAAAAAACCACTTTCTGCCTTTGTTTTTTGATACTAATATCCTGCCCCTTCTCTCTTTTCACTCTTACAAAATTCTTGTGTGGACCTGAAATTTTGCCTTCCTGTCAGGACTCCTATTAATTATGCCAGCTGAACATGATATTTATAAACATTCTAAAACTCTATTCTGTTTTGTGTCCAGTGTGGGACACTCAACTCAAGAAGGATGATGACATGAGTGGTGGATATGAATTAGTTTAAGAAAGTTCCTTCCTAGGGAGGAATCCTATGAATCTAGCTGCAAGAAATATTAAGTTTCAGTTTCACAACAAAGCCATTAAATGAATAATGACAAATTCTCACTATGAGTTTTAGAAAATATTGACTATGGAGTACAAACTAAGGTATAAAAGGTAGACATCCACTGTGGTGAACATTTTCCAGAAGGCTGTTAAGACAAGGTATACTTGCTAAAAATTCTAAATTCTATACAGCTAATATTATCAAGAATTACATAAAAATACAGCTAGCAAATGCATAGAGAAATTCTATAATGGTAAATGGGAAATTTATATGATTACAACAGCAAAGGGAAAAAAAATTGTGGAAAAAATTCTTTACTGAAAAAATTCTTTTCTCTACTGAAATTCTTAGTCTAATTATACAGTAAAACAATACTAATGAATTTGCTAAACAAATTGACGATTTCATGTAGATTTTGTCCCACCATCTCAAAACAACCTTACAAATCTAGAATTTGTTCCAAGGGAGTGTGACTAGTTCATCAAAGGAGGATGGCTTGCTTCAATATATGGAAAGATTGAGCATAAAGCTCTTCAAGCTGGGAAAATACAAAACTGAGACAACAGCAAAGACAACAGCAGAGAGAACTATAGCATCAGGGCCTGACTATGCTTCTATTTTCCATAAGAGAGAAGCAGGGATACCAATTGAATTTGTCAGGAAAACAAGTTTAAAACAACAAGTTTTTCATTAACTGAAATGTTGTATCACAGAACATATTAAAATAATCTGCAGTTCATTCCAGAACTTTTCATAACAGGCTTAGAAAGTAATTATGAATTCCTCCCTAAAGTAATGGATGAATGGTCCATGAAAAAATCATAAAATGTCATGACAGAAATTTAACCTCTATTAGAAGAAACTGAGATGGTAATGAATTTCAATTTTTTGTTCTTTGCCCTTTTCCTGTTTTTATTTCTTCATAATTCTCCACTGGTGGTGGAAACACTCAGGGAGGCCACTATTAAGTCATGTTTCTGTACCTGGCTGTTTAACATATCCTTGAATCTGTTCCCAGTCTTTTTTTTTTTTTTTCTTTTCTTTTTTTCTTTTTTTTTCTTTTTATATAGATACATATATATATAAAATAGCAATGGGAATTTTATCTTGCCAAATCTCTGAATTACTTCAGATGTGTTTTTGGATGGTGAGTGAATTCAGTTTGTGGCAGAGGAATTTGCACTCTCTTGATTGCATTCCTATTACCATTCTAATGTTTAATGAGACAGTCATCTAATCTGTCACATAATTCCTGCCCATATTTATACTTTTCTTCTCTTAATCCACTTTATGGAGTAATATGAGTAAATTGCCATGTGACTAGACATTTTTAGGCCTTTTTATCAGGTCATATCACTCTGGAGCATTTTCTACACAAACACTCTTTCTTAAATGCATTGCTGCATGAAAAACACGTATTTTTGGAACAATAGCATATATTGTGAAGGGGCAAAGAAGGAGGTTACAGCTTTTCACTTTAACTATTTCACCATTATGTGGACCTAAGTGTAAACATTAAAATATTTTGACTTAAGTCTAAGAACACAAAAAGCTGATGATCATTTTTTCTATATGAGTTTTCATCAGAATACACTGCAGGTAGAAATTAATTGCATTATTTTCTTATTTTTAAGGAAATGATGTGTAAGAGAGCATGGTCAAGTGCTAAACTCTGCTTTGAGTCATAATGATATACAATAATTCATTAAATATTTGTTTTATATTGACATAGGAAAAAGGCTGCAAATTAAACCCTCGTTATTTGAATATATCTCTGAAAGCACTATGAATTTTAATTTTTTAAATACATATTTTAAAGAGAACTGTGCTATTATCCTCTTTTGGAGTTCAAATAGCCATGATGAAAAGTTGTTCTTTGGAGGCCACTCTAAAACTGTAGAAAGAGCTCTATGGTGTGGATTATTTCTGTATTTTTTATAATTCACAAAATGATGATTGTATTTTTGTATTGTGTATATCTCCTCCTCAAATATCTTAATTCACCCAATTAGCCCAAAGATTTTCCAATGTAGAACTCAATATATTTGACTACTATATGTTTCTGCATTAAAAATACAGAATAATTTGAAGAAGGTGATCAAATAAAAAAATAAAAGCACCACCAAACAACAGGAAATATATTTAAAACAGAGAACATAATCCAGAGAGTTTTTGAAGATCTTTCTTTTTTCTTGAAGAACTACGGGCAAATCCATACTTTTCAGAACTCTTGTCTTTTCAAAATTGTAGCTTGTTCAAAGATCATTCAAAATTCAATTCAAACACATACAGATTATTAAAATTGTGCAGAGATGTCAGCATTTACACTGTACAAAAATGTAGCTATTTTAGGTAAATAACCCAAGCCGGCTGTTGCAATTTCTGCTTTTGTTTTTGCTGTTTGTTAAATTTGTAAGCTTTTTTATTATTTTTAAACAAATGTTTTATTTGTGGAACTTGTTTTCTCAATTTTACTAGATTTAATAGGGAGCAGATAGTTTTATTAGACCAATGTAAGACAAGCTCATGAACTTTTTTTGAGAAAAATATTGGGTAAACTTGATATAACCTTTAAAAAACGGCAGAGAGAAAAGAGTTCATATGAACAACATTTGCTAGGATACATTTGCTAATCTGTAAACACTTGGTATTTGTACTCTAAAAGTTCATTTCTATAAAATTGCATATATGGCTTGCCTTCATCAATCCGTTTTCCTACAATCAGCCCAAACATATTTAGTTGACTGGATCATGGATGCAAATAGAGTATCTGCAGGTTAAAGCTTGAAATAAAATAATTTATTCTAATCACATTTGAAAGATTGTTAGTTTTGCTAGGAAAGAAAGATATCATCCCATCTAATCCTGAATTATTATACTAATTTCTCTGTCTTTTCTCAGCACCATATCAGACTTCCCCTGGCTTTGAAATAACTGCAGGTTTTGTTTATGTCTTCCTGACAGGACCCTCATCTTTCTTTAGATGCACAGTACATGGACTTCGTCGAGTTAAGCTGATGACATGACCTCACTGGCCAGAAATTCATCACTAAAGAAAAGGAAATGTTTTCACCTGGAAATGTTCTCACCTAGGGCGAACAAGGTCCAGTCTCAGAAAATTCAGTTGTTTATAGTGGAAAAAAATTCTCAAAGTAGAACTCTGTTTTAAAGACATTATAGTAGCTACTCATCAATGGAGCCTTTTTACACATATTGTTTACGTATTGAATAGTTATCTTCCAGTTCCAAACCTACTCTCATTTACAAAAATAAATGGATGTTTTAAGTCCACTTCTTATTTCTCTTGGCCTTGTATGAAGCATCAGCCCATTAGCTTTCTAACTGACACTTTTAATTCAAAAATATAAGTTTAGAGGATGGTGTTCCAAATGGTAAGGACAGAAATTAAATATCTCTCTTTGTAAGATATCACTTTTTGCAGCTGCAAAAATCAACTAAATCAACTAAAATGCTCACCAGAATATTATTTTCATGTAAGGAAGTGCATTTCCATGTTTTCTTCATGTATTTAAGAGGTGGTTCTTAATTTTTTTCTTAGGTTGATATAATTACCTCAATGATTAATGTTAACTCTGTATACTTGCAGGAACTGCAAGGTTTGTCACTGACACTCAGTTCATTGGTGTATGTTTATGAGTCTCACTGAGACAAAGGTTTTTCATTTATTCACCAAAACTGATCACAACTGTATTGTACCTGGACTGAATCTTAGATCTTATCTGTGAGAAGTACTGAAACATGAAGGCTTGTAGTTGAGAAAGGTCTATTTATAGAGACGTTTCTCCTAATATTTGGGTAATTCAGTCCAAGATACTTATTCAAGACACTTTATACCTTTATTGGGTCTTGATGCAAGTGAAGGTGTAGATTTTCTCCTTTTCAGCAAACAGGTAAAGTTTTGTGAACCCCAAGGATTCAAGTATTTTCTTACACATTTTTTTTTCAAAGCCAAGTAGAATTTTATTTTTCACTTCTTTTTATTGTGTGAAAGGTATTTTGGACCAGGGCATTCTGGTCCATTATGATGCCACTAAAAAGTGTCTAAGAGTCTGTAAGATGACATTTAATAATGTTTTGATTAGAGTTTACACTATGAGAAGGGAATAGATTTACGTTTGTCACTAACTCTTAGATGCACAGTGGACTTAAGCTCAAGCTCACAACACAAGGTCTGTACTGATTCCAGGGAAGAAGACACTGGGTTCTCCCCCCATTGAGTAGGATAGTGTTTGTCTTGGTTGTTTACCTGAATTAAAAGTACAGACCATGAAAAATAAAACAGGAAAATATCCCAAATGAACTGAGATGGTATGGGAAAAAAACCCAATTAACAGTTCATTTGCTATGAAAGAAGAGAGAAATCCTCTGAAGGTATGGAAAACACTTTTATAATTCTAATCCTCTGTGACCTTAAGTGTGTTTTTCAACAGGGATTGTAGTATGAAGGAAACAGGGCAAGAAAAGAGGACAGAGGATCAGATCAGAACTTATTTCAGATTAAAAAAAAAATAACCAAGACTGGTAAGTAGGAAGTTGTGAGCAGACTGGAAACACTTTAGAACCTGGAAGCAGATAAGTCAGTTGTTCATTCTAAATTAATCTGGGCTTTTGAGAGGTGATAGTGATGCTAGTTAAGGAGTAATAGGAGACCTGGTTATATTTATTAATTTTTCATGAACTGCTTTGCCTAAAGCAAAAACATAGGGTAGATGCAGACATGCAGCACTGGGGGTTTTTTATGTCTGTGCAGTATTTGGAACCACTTATATATTTAAGTTAGATAACTAGGCTATGATCTTAGTCACAAAATTTGCAATACTTTTGCTGTTACTTAGTGCTTCCTGTAGGCTTCCTGTCTTATCAAAACGGTGGAAAAAACCCCCTTTACTTAAAATAAATTAATATGGTGGACTGGAATACTTATTATTTATTGTTTATTTCTTAGAGAGAAAATCTGTACTTTTAAGGTCATTAAGATTTTGAATTCCCACTTGAATACTGTCACTTACTGCTTTAATGATTGTGAATTGTATCCTTTTAAAACCGTTACCTAACTTTAAGATTTGGCTTCCAAAGAACAAATTTCATTGTAAAATAGAATAAAAATGTAGGACCATGAGATCTGTCCAACGTGAACAATGCACTTACACTCCATTGGTTTGCTTTCACTATGACTCTATGTATAAACTGCCCACACTATCAACTTCCCAAACAGGTACTTGTCTTGGTCAAGAAGCCACCTTTCTCCTGGGCAGAATCTTCATTCCATTGATTACCTTTACAGGAATGTCAGAAATGTATGTTTTTGGGATGGCAAATTAATCCACTAAGGTGCAGGAAGGTGCAGGAAGAGTGGAGGTAAAAGAAAAGGGTATGTCCTTAATATCTGCTGCCCTTAGATGAGTATGAATCACACTGGATTGCTTTTGTCTTTGAAAAGATTATCTTCTCAACACGCTTCAGCTGGTAGGCTGTCGCAGTCCGAGATGGAAGTGACAGTGTATGATTAAATGGGCTCAGATAAAAATGCACTCTTAGTCACAAGTACATTTGATGTTAATGATTCACAAAACCCTCCTGCTCCATTGCCAGCATGACACAGGCAAGGAGAGCAGGCTGGGAGCAAAGGTGGTGCCCGCAGCTGGCGGCAGCAGGCCACAGGGCCAGCTCACCGTAATGCCGTGCACAATCCAGGAACTCTCACACACCCAGAACCCCTGGAACTGCCAGGACTGGGTGGAGAATACCCAGTTCAGGTTGGTTAAAATCACACAGCCCCTGCTGTGTTCACTGCTGCTGGCGTGCACAGCTTGACTTTCTGAGGCTGGCCACGTTAAGTGTTACATGAGGGCATCTGCACCATACTGCATGCATATTTGCTGCAATTAAGGGGAAAACACCTTTCTGTCTTTCAACCCCAGCCTGGGATCATTACCAGGACACGATTATAGCTCCAAAACACCTGTAGCCTCCATGGAGAAACCCCGTAAGTAACTGTGGTGGATGTTGCTTGTAGTGATTTACCAGAACATGTGTACAAAATCCCACACAGAATGCTACAGCTAGCAAGGAAATCAAACCACAGTTGACTGCGAAAAAACTTCGGTGCTGTAACATACACCAGAGTTGTAAAATATTATTGAGGAACCCACAGAGTATTGTGAATTTTAATAATGGGAAGCAATGTTTGAGACTGATGACAAGACGATTAGTTGCTTCTCATATAATCTTATTATGAGGATCACTGTTTTATTGATTAGTAAAAACTGCATAATCTGCCAGCAATGCAATTAAGGTATTAATTAGAAAGGTGTTCTAAAAAATAACCACAGCTGATAAATTTATTTTTTTTTTAAATATTAAAGAACAACACTAAGAAAAAGGAACACTTTCCTTCATGTTTTTTGTATGCTTTTCAGCTTTCTTTTTTGTGTGACAAAAAGCAGAAAACAGTAAAAAAACCTGTTTGAATTGATGTCTGGCCAAATTTAGGGCAAATATTACTATAATACATATTTCAAGATATTCTACAGTTTTAGATATGCAGCTGAGATCTCCACCGTTTTTTTATTAATGGCAGTGGTAACTCTGAGGCTTTGCAGGGAAGGTGCACCAGTCACTGTATCACAGGAGGTCAGATTTATCTAAACAGCATAATGTTCTCACCTTGTGAATGCACAGAAATTAACATTATGGTCTGAATAAAAGCTGCTTGTAGTGGGGTTTTTTTGTCCTTTCCATGAAGAAATTATAATTTTACCCTTTTGATAGAGGAAGAAAGAAGTATTGTCATCAAATTGGCAGTCTAGACAGCAGCACAAACCTGAGTGTTTGATCAACATAGATGCTTATTTAGAAAATCTTATTAGAGAAGTAGCCTTAGTCACACCTAACAGGTAGAAAGATCAATACTAGAACTAGCTCCTGGAAATAAAACTAGGAAAAAACCAGTTTCATTCAGAGGAGGAAGAATGAGAGGACATAGATTGAATTTCAGATTGTACTCTATCATACTGGATTTCTCAGTTTCAGATACTTTATTTATTGAGCCCCATATTCCAAGGGTTTAAATAGCCAAGTAGTGAAAATGCTGATTCCAAATGTTTCTGGCCCAATATGTACTCCCCAGGTATTTGCATGCAATGAAAAGTAATAGGATGAAAGAGAAAAAAAATCAAACTATGAACAACTCTTGATGTGTTTGAGAGATTATAACTGAAAATCAACTTTCAGGAAGTATTGAGCAGTTACCATTATGGGTGACACTTAATTTGCCCTTAGAAACATTTGTTCTATAGATTCATAGTTTGTGGGGCTCAGCTCTCACCTACATTTAGCTGCCCTTGTGTATAATATTATGTGTAAGCAAGTTGTTTAACTCCTGTAACAGCCAGGAAGTCCTGACTAGTACAGTCAACAGACTTCAGTAGGGTCAAAAAACCCAAATTGGAAGTAGTTTATTGCACTTCACAGCGCAAATAAACCCCTCAAAATGAATAGTACTTGAGACCATAGATTATTTCCTTGCTGTAGCCAAGAGATTGTTGCCAATCTTGAAATTTCTTGAGGTTCATGCTTACTCTGCCTTTTGTTACACATAATAATAAACAAACTTCTCAGGAATATTTTTGGCACAGCTTTTCTTCATACCAATATTTTATAAAATGTCAAAAAAATGAATGGAAAATAGAATCAGATATTTGGAGCTCCTGGAAAGCTCAATCAAGTAACTTCCCTTTTAGAGGTACTTCTTACCTATTTCAAAGTAATCACTGGGCAAGAAGTACTAATGAGTATTTTTTCAGTAAAGCCAAAAACATGAAGCTATTGTTGGGAACTAAGTTCAGACTATGTTTTAGCATATTAAACTCATTTTTCCCTCTTTTGGATACCTTCATGGTAATACCAAAATGTAAGTAATTACAGATTTTTTTTCAGTGTTATATTAGGAAATAAAGGTTTAAAGACAATACCTTTCCTTTTATTTTACTATTGACCTCCTCAATATTTTCCCAACGTTGTGGATTTTGTTCAAGTATGTAACATTGTACTACTAAGAGGGCCAAATGCTTGTGAATGTTTTGAGATCTGAAGAAAATGAATGTTTTATAAGTCTTGGGAATTCATCAGAAATCATCCCCTATTTCTTGTTTTCATAGATATTGAAGTTCTGTGCTTGAGAGCTACAGATCTCATTTTCAAAGACCCAAAAGAGTAAAAAAAATCAGACTTAAGATTCATGTTTGTGAACAAACCTTGAAAACTACAAATTTCAGGCACTGGAAGAAAAAAACCCCAAAACTCAAAAATGATCAAAATAAACTGAAAAATGTAATTTATAATATGAATTTAGGTAATTTATAATCAATTATTGTGAATTTGTCATCAGATGCATAGTATGTATAACATGAATTTAGTTGTATGTTGTATACTCTCCATTCATGTTTGAGAAAGGTTGATAGGCTAACTCTATTTTTCCAGGTGTCTAAGTTACATGGACCCTCTCTCTCTCTCTATTTTTTTTCATAGCTGTTATTATCTGGAGAGAATTTAAATGCTTATTCTTGGTGAACATATTTTTTCTATTTTTAAGACTAAAATTCATCCTGTGACTCTGGGTGAACTGTTTGACATTCATGTATCCCAGTGGTCTGAAAACCAGCTGAAAACAACTCTGCAATGGCAGAACAAAATGAATTAGTATATTTGACCATAAAAATATTAATCATAAGAACTAGTCTAAGTGGAAAGGGTTTTGAACAATATCACTTTGGAAAGAAAAGGATTTGTTTTAGGTTTTAAACTTTCACAGCCGAAACTGCCAGAAAATTATTGTTAGGCATAATAGAAAAAAATCCCAATGTATTCAAGTTGGGCAGTGCATTACTGTGATTTTTAAAGGATATTTATCCATTACAACTTCGTCATCAAATATTGCCTGTGGCCTATGGTTATCATCACTGTGCATTTTCATTTCAATTGTAAAAAAAGCCACTTTCTTTTTGTCTTCCCTGATTAACATTTTGAAGCTCTGTAATTTTCTTGCTGCTCAGAGAAACAAAGCACCCAGGCTCACAGAGAAAACCCATTCAGCAAGATGTAAATATTTGCTATTCAGAAAATCTCAATGACGGTTTAGTTATTTTAAACTAAAAAAAGAAAATTACTAATAATGATTGGTTTCAGCTAATGAAATGCTTTTATGCAAATATGTGAACCCTAAATATGACCTGGAAACAAAAGACTGCTTAACAGTTACTATTAAGCAATACATTAGGAGATCAATTAAACAGAACTCTTTCTAATGAATAAGCTCTACAAGAGTTGCTATGGAAACCTGGAAGGAGAAAGCCCTAGAATACCAATTTGCAATTTTAAGAACATAAAGTATGAGAGGCTTGCTAGTGGCTAGCTGGCAAGACATATACCAAAGTTGAAAAGTGTCTTCAAAAACTCTCAAAAAAAGAGAAGGGAAGTGAAGGAATGGAGCTATACTATTCATATCCAAGAATGACTTATGAACAAATTTAAATGGAACATTATATCTGAAGGGGTACTGATGAATACATCATTCCAAAGTAGACCATCAGAGGGAGCCAGAAATTTCAGTTTCTCCATGGAAGTCAATTCATGATAATCTAGATGGGAGCACAGACCCTTCCTCAAGACAGACACAATTTTTTAAGGATTATCAATACTCTTGGGTTTTTCAACAGGCTTATGGCATTTTTCTATTTTTAAAAAAAATATTATAGACAATTACAAGATATGAGACCCAAAAGATGTTTCGGAGTAAAAGTGAGAGAAAATGAGGGCCAAATAATTTCATTCAGAGAATGGATTGCATTTATTTTTTGCCATAAATTATTTGTATATTAAACTATGAAGAAAAAATACCAAGTTTCAGAGACAAAGGAATTTTTTTTAAATTAAAAAAAAAAAAAATCAGATACCATTTCCTTTTAGTATATGGGTTAGGTAAAAATTAAGGCTATATTTCATAACTTCTATTTTAGGATACTGAAACAGGAAAAAAAACAGTTTACTTTTTCACACTGACTTCAGTGGTAAAACAGTGAACCTTTCCACACTAGGCTTATATTTGAAAAGTAAAATTCTCTTGTTAGGGACATACAGTTTTAAATGTGTAATCAGAAGATGGAAGCCTACTGTTTCTAATATTGACCTCAAGGCTATGTCTACAATGAATTTTAAGAGTTTGAAGGAGCCCACTTTGATCATGCTGCTGTGTTCACTCGTTGAGTAGACACAGCAGTATGATCAAAACATGGTTTAGGTAAATCTAGAACTCTAGTGTTGAAACACAGCTCTTGATTGCCCCTGCTATTTAACTCAAAGACCAATTGCTTAGTGAATGGGAAGGCCATGTCAGACTCCAAAACTTCCATTTACCCACAAAGTGACTGCCAGGTCATTCAACAGAGCTATCTACAAAAGTAGCTATGACTTATGTATGGTAGTAGTGCTAGAAGACAGATCACAAATATGCTCTTCACCATGATGTGGATCTCTTGGTCCTAAAAACAGAATAAACAGTGTGATTTTATCTCTATTATGACCCTGGTTTGTCAGTGAAAAACTGAAATATATTCACAAGCACATAATTGCAGAGCTGAGGGGAACTCAACTTCCACTTCATTTTTCAGTACCAGGAGATGGGAGATAGTTGGCAATTTCACAGACATTTTGTGAAATGTAAATAGTTTGTCTTACTATCCCAAGTTCAGTGAAAACCTTTCTTAACTAATCTATAAAAAAATCTCAAGAAATTAATTGTTAATCATAATGGTCAATGACTGCCTTTTTGCACTTCAGAATTACAGGAAAATTTTAAAAGATATTTCTTAAATACTCCCTCTACCAGATTACAACTGCTACCTAGGGTAATGTAATGATATGTTAGAAGTGACAGCTACTTCACTGTTAAATATTTCCTTTATAATAACATAAAAAAATAATGACATACATTTTTTGTTTGGAATCCAGAAACATAAAATAGGTATCCCAGTTTTTAGAAATACTGCACTGAGCTATGGAAAATTTCATGTAGAACAAAGAATTCAGATTCAGATATATAACCTCCTACATTCTATTTAGCTTTATGTAATTCAGGGAAATGACATTAGGTTTCCATCTAAACAATGTTTGTCAATGATCCTGAATATAAAAATACATATAATGGAAAAAAAATACTGCTATCACAATTTCTCAGGACTGGATGATTAATACAACACTTTTAGGAGAGATATGTTATTCAGTAGTTTATAATGGTTGCATTTATTCCTGTCTTTTCACATGTCTGAAGGAGATCACACAATACACAGTCTTGAAAGTGGTGTTTACAGTGACATACATTTCTTCCTGAACTCCTTTTATACTGTACACACAATTTCTCCTTTCCACAGAATAGATTTTTTCATACCTACATCCACCAGAATTACTTTGGGATGCTACGATAAATGTTGCATTTATTATAGTTGAGTGTAAACTAGCACAAACATCCTTACACACAGATAGAAAGATGTGGAAAAGAGTCATAGGCTGCCTCTTCCAATGCAGTTGCCCCCAAATTTAGGATGCTGATAACCCCATGAATCTGTAAAATTTGTCTAAAATATCTTAGTAAATTTCAGAGCAAGTTTATACCTTGAATACTCCCTACATTCTATCTCAATAGAATTATGAGTTTCTCCTATTTTTATATTTATGGAAGTTATCTACTGAGATTAAGGGGCACAATTATACCATAAATGTGGCTATGGTATAGATACTTCTTACAGCTCTGTATAGCTCCAAGGCACAAAGAGCAGAGAGAGGGGATCAGGCCATCACTCCACACTCCAGCACCTCACTGAGGCACAGCTGCCTGGTGGAGAAACTTGTGCTCCCCTTAAAGAATCATGGTGGGAATATTTGCCTAAGTGACTGAATTCAGCTGCAGTGTAAGCTCTAGAGCTGGTGAGGAATTTTCCAGGCAACCATATTTAAAAAAAAAACCAAAAAACCCCCTCATAAATTCATTAAAATAGATGCTGCTCTATGAAAAAAATGGTATTTGACAGTTTTCTGACTTAAAAATGAAAGGGAAAAAAACCCATCCTTGATACGGAATTTCATTCTCTAAGCAATATGTTATTATTACATTAAAATGGTTTTTTCTTTGAAAATGTTTGATGTGATTTTAAAATGTTTAGTGTCTTCCAAATATTGACAAAAGTTATCGACTTTTTTTAAAAAATTCAACTCTTTATAAATCCTTTATATATATGACCCTGGTTTTCAGAAATCAAGATTTTAAGTGGTAGAGTGTCTTTGTTTGGAAAGACAGGTATCTGTCAGGGAAAACTGGAGTTTCCCGTGGAATGGAGAATGTAAAATTCTCCATTCTCTCTTCAAATTATTACAATTTTGCAATTAGGAGCTTTTAGGCAAAAATATGGGAATAGGAATAACAGTTGTTTACTAGGAATATTAAAAAACTAGAAATGCAGTAGTACAAAAACCAAACAAGCAAACAAACAAAAGTCCTACAAGACCCTGACAGAGTCAGAGATACGACCTGACACCCTGCTGTCAGGGTGTTGGAAGCAGTCCAAATAAGTTTTCCTGGAGTAACAGATGTTGTTCTGTGAAGTAGAGATGATCCTGTAGAACAAAGGGTCCAGTGCTGGTGAGAAGGGTCCCATCTTCCTCCGAGGATTCTGTAGAAATCTGGCTGTATTAGTGTTTGGGATTGCAGGTTTTATCCTGGTGGAAAGGCTTTGGCTCCTCCCACTGGGTGGAGCATCTCCCAATGGAATGAGGTGATGTTATCAGTCATGTGAGAGGCCTTCAATGGCCCATTCACAGGTGATGCCCCTCGGAGGAGGATGGGGGGAGGAAGAGATAAGGAGGCCCTGCCTTATCTGGTGTTATCAGGTGTCCCATTAACAGAAGGCATCTGACTTTCCCCCTCTAGAATTACAAGAGATAAAGAACAATATCTCCCAACTGGTTTCAACAGATGAAAATAGAATACATATTTTTGGCTACATTTTTTCAACACAAGACATAGAGAAAAACCTTTCCGTGACAGTTTTAGTGAACTGACAATTCTTAGTTATTTTTTCTTAAGGGACTTGACAATCTAAATCAGTTTTATCCAAGTTCTACTGTTAAACAAAAAAGTTCTACATTGGCAATATTCTCTTATGTGGAGCTTTTTAACTAGCAGTGAACTTGACCCATCATTCCGGCCTTTCACTGTTACCAAAAGACAAGTTCTCACATTTAAAGGTGCTAGTCTGAAGAATATCTTACTCCCTAGATTTATTGACTAAAAGAAGATATCTGAACATCAAAAATCTAGGCTCAAATTTGATCGACCATTGAAACAATTATTTTTATTGGTATTTATCTGGGAGTTGTTTTTCCTCCTGGTTATTAACAAATAATAACAGAAGAAGCCACAATGTGTCAGGAAAAAATGTCTTACACCAAGAATTTTAATGGCTGTGAAGTAGAAGCAATGACTGTAGTAAACTCTCTTCTAAAATTTCTTAGCTATCACACTCTTAACCTGCCCACTCACTCTACACTCAAAATTAATAATAAATATTCAAGAATATTATTAATAAATCTCCAAGTGATAAATACAATATTTACTTTCGTAAATAAGACAACTGTTTTACCTGAGCCAGACTGTGGTAAATTTGTTGTTTTATCTTTTTTCTTCTGTGGTGAGCATACTGTGAGAAGCAAGGTAAAAGAAATAATTGAAAAAAATTAGGCATATGTTCAGTAATAGAGATGGGATTAACAATAGGTGAAGCTGAAACAAATGGAAAAAAGTTGTTTCACTTCACTTTCCTCTCCCAAATACTTTAAAGCCAATAGTGAAAGCTATGTATTTCTTATTTACTGAAAAATATTCCTTCTGGGACTTGAGCTGTCAATCATGATTTCTATTTAGTAGAGGTAGTACAATGCAGTTGGTGTTACAGCTTGACATTTTTTTCGAAATGTGGAAATGTCATATTTAATGACACAACAAAGTGAGAAGTGGTGAATGATTTGATGTAAAAAATGATGCATTCAGCTGACTAATTAAAGGGTAGACTAGATATGTCTATATAAAATCATACCTTTTTTGACATTCTGAACACAAGCTTGTATGTCAACTTTGTCTGAGAAGAGAAAACTGGGAAGAGTGTGTTGTTTACAATCACAGTAAACCCGAAGTTTTTTATGGTCCATTTCTCCTACTGGCTTTCTTTTCCCCCCAGTTTCAGCAGGGTACCAATTCAATAATCACTGTTTTTTGAATTAGTGTCCTGACGCCATTTGTTTAAAGACCAGGCAATATTCCCCCTCATTGCCTGCTCTTTTCTCAATTTATTTCTCAGCTCTAGCATCCTCCTGGGAAGGGAAAAAGCTGAGACACGTTTGATACTTGTAGAAGGCAGAAGGAACTTGCCAAGGAGATGCTGCGTGTGCTTGCTGGAACTTTTAGTGGCTTTGGGAGGAAAGAGTGTAACCTGATCCAGGGTAAACACAATAATGGTAACACTTTTGCCGTGGCTACTGGCGCTAAGGTATTGATTCTGTACTACCAGGACTGTTTGAAGTAGGCTATGAGGAGGAAGGACAAAACCCCAGCAATTATTGACAGCTTTCACCAGGCATACAATGTGTGGTGGCAAAGACATGAAGAAGTGGTCTCTCTCTGTTATTTGGGTGTCAGACAGTAACCTGATACAGGAGCCAGTGCTGCTGCCTTCATTTAATGCCCTTCAGATTTCATGAAATGTGATAAATAATTGAGAATCTGTGTTAGCCTAACAAATTAACTCTTTCCAGACATATTTCCATTGTTTTTTGCCTACACAACTACAACAAAATTCAGACTTTGCCATAACTGCATTCCATGAGGAGAAGTGGCACAAACCTTTTTAATGCCTTTTGAGAGAAAGTACTGTTTGAAAAGACACTGTCAAGGGTATCTTCCAAGACTAAATTATATGCAAGATAACTCTGTTCCAGAGTTCATCTTATAGAGAAGCATAGGAGTTCTGAAAGGGATTAGGATACTTGACTTGTTTATGTTAATAAAGTTCTTTTTACGGCTTCTAGTATAAATTTTACTGTCAAGAATACACCTATAATTTTACATTTCTTAGAAAATGTTTTGTCAGGAGATCTTGAGATTTTATTTATGAACTACTTTCCACAGAGGAGTTAAATCTAACTGATATGCCCTGCCTCTCAGGATGCCATTAACTCTGTGACACTTCACAGCCTTTGTTAATCAAAATTGCTTTAGCTTACTTTTAGTAAAACAGAGGCAAATACAGTCTTCCTTGTCAGTACAAGCTCAAGGAATGCAGATTTACAGTCTTGTGATGAAGCTAGTCTGGAAATTTAGAAATTTCATATCTTTAAATTTCTTTTCTACTTCTTCCAGTATATCCCAGGTAGAGTTTATCCCTTAGTCATACTTGGAAGTTTTTCTTAATATCTATTAATTTCAAAATGCAATTACTGAAACAGAAAAGTTGCACTCAATTTTATTTTCACTATCTTCTATACTGCTTCCAAAATAGTAGCATCTAAAATAGCAAATCTCCATTAAATATGAAATTGTAGGAGTTAATTTAAACTTGTTACTCTGGAAGCAAAATCTGGCTACTGTGGAAGACATTGCATTACCTCCATGCTTTCCAGATTGTCAGCTAGCTGTGCTCTGACAGCATATTTGCTAATGTCCAGACACCTAAATTGCATTCTGGCAACACTCACATCTCTATTCTAATGTAGACAAAGACCCCAGAGAAAATATCTTTTACTGGGCAACTATATCTTATAAAGAAAATATGTGTAATAGTTTGACAACTTATATTCCAATAAGTTAACTAAAATTAGATGGTTCTCAAAATTAAATATCTCCATTTCTTCAATCATATGTAGATAATCATTAACCCAGAAAGGCAGATGGCTACGTTTCAAGACATTCTGTATTGAGCTTGTATCTGACTTCAGTGGATGCTAATATAGGAGAATAAGAAACAAGCCAAATAAGTACCTTGCCTAAATAAACACTCTTCATTGTTTACAGACCTGCAAGAAATGGAATTTCACTCACCCCAATAAGCTTTGTACATTTTTCAAAGCTAGGTCTGAATTTCAAATATTCATGCTTTGTTTCAAATTGTATGCAGTCTATGCTCTTGGACTATATAGCTTATTACAGCAGTAAAGCTCACAAATTAGATTTACAGATATACTGAGTCTACACCACAGACAGCAACTATACAGGATTATAAGGTTATGAAATAGGCTTGTAGCTACTAAGAGAACTCCTTCTTTAATAAACATAAACAAATTGCACAAAATGCTGTTACTAATGGTCATTTTAAATGAGGGCAAAGCCAGCATCTGGGGAAGGGAAAGAGGAACCTTTTACTTTTTCTCTCTGTCGGAAGCCAATTACATGCTTTTAGATCCCACTGAAATCTCTCTTGTTATCTGTCATCTCACCTGCATTATTTTTTGTTTCCCTTTTATCCTAGTGTTCTGCAATTCCAGCATTCAGGCTCTCCTCCTTCCAACTTTAGCTGATGCTACTTCTTCCTCCCAGTGGAACTTCACCAGCCTCCTGACTCTGGTCTCAGTCTGCTGTTTAGACAGTCTCCTTTCCAAAGCAATACCTAGAAAGGCTTTCTTTATCTTTCATAAATAGGCAGTATTGAAAAATATGACTATTTTCTTCTCTGTTTGCAGGAGAAAAATGTACTTTTTGTTCTTACCAGCAGAGACGAGGAGTCACAGACAAGATAAATACACATTTAAATAAGCATAAGTAAATTACTATTTTTTTCCAGTGCATACAACCTGCTACTAATCAGAGAAAAAATGTCATTTTCAGTAGTCCCTGTGCCTGCAGTGCCAAATGGTACCAGCTCTGGGGTGGCTCCTGTCAGCTCCAGGGTGTGCTCACTGTTTCCCAGGATCACAGGACTTGTTCTGCAGAGCTGCTGCCCACACAGGCCATGTCCACACTGCCCCGTTGCCTGAGGCTCTCACCTCCCAGAAGCAGGGTTTGGAATTTCTCCATGCTGGACTGCACAAGGTCCATTCCAGCAGCATGACCCAGTTCCTCTGGATGGGAACCCTGCTCTCCAGTAGTGACCAACTTTCCTGGTTTGGTGTCACCTGCCAGCATGAGAAGGAAATGCTCCTTCCCCTCCCCCTGGCCATGTCATGGTATGGACAGCAGGTCTGACCAGGTTCTAGGCAGCATACAACCCATTTACCAAGATTCCCCGAGATCAGCCACCCAGTCAGGTTTTTGTCTATGGCATTCTAACTTATATAAAACATTGTGGAAACTAAGTGTCAAAAGCCTTGTTGTGGTAAGTGTAGGTGATATCTTCTAGTTTCTCCTTGTCCCAAAATCTAGTAATTTATCATAGAAAGCAATCAGTTCAGCCAGACATGATTTAGCCTTGCTAAATTCATGGTTAGTTCCAATTCACCTCTTCCCTGAATATTCAGAAATGTTATTCTGACATTCATCCTCCATGAGTCTTATGGACAGTGTCTAGCAGTAGTCTTCTTTTCAATTCAGAAGCCTTTTTTTCAAATAAGCAAGTTTTAAAAACATTAAAGACAGCCTTTCAATGGGCATTACACACTCTCAACACCTCCTGAAAAACTGAGTTATCAGGGGCTTTTCTGTGTCTATGCACACTGTCTCCAGACAAGCTGGGAATGAAACCAAGATCTCTCTGGGATTCATCTGCACCAGTATAGGGCAGACATTTCTCTGCACCAGAGTGCATAGATTTAGGTGTTGCAACAAGTTGCTAAAATGCTAACACATTCAGATGCAACAAAAAGAGGTGTGAAACAAAGGCATGTGGTCATTGTCATCAGTTAAACAGAAAATAATCCTCCAGTAAACATAAATTGGAGGGCATCTCAACTGATAAAAATATAGCCAGAGCCAGCTCTCTTGAGAGGCTAATTATTCTGGCTGTGCTGAACAGGCTACACAAAGACTCTCCTGAGTATTCTCTGTCTCCTACTATATGCCAGAACTGTTATCCTCTAGACCACGGTTTCATCACAGACCGTGGCTCTCCACACCAACAGCCAGGCACCAACAGCTGTTATGTGGTGTTTCCTGTATGAGAGCCAGAAGTGTATTTTCAGCTTTCTGTCACGTGGCCAGCTACAAACATTTGATACCTGCCAATACTTACAGCTGGAAGAATATCTGTGTGATATTTATTAACAATGAATTGGTGACATCTCTTTATTCCTTTTGCTGTGAACTCCATGTTCTGTGGTATTTGCTGAGGGCATCAGTTGTCAAGAACAGATGAAACTCAATTTTCATGTAAGATTCTAGTATTTACAGTAGCAGAAAAATTTGCCAGATGGGAGTATTTTTTAAAAGCAATTTAAAAAGAATTTACATGTCTTTATTATGTTAAAATGACAGCTTAAAACTATTCTAATAGTTAGGCATTACAATTTCCATATAGGTTTCTAATAAATGAAATTAAATCAGTATGTTTGTTTTTTGAGGAAACACCTGGAATCTGATTGCAAATTCTGGTCCTATTGCTCTCATTTTGACTTTAGTTTTGTTCAAGTCTGGATTTGAAATCTTTGCTTGTAGGTACAAAAGTCAGATCTGAGACTCCATTCAGTGTTTCTGGATGGTGAGGGAATTGAACCATTCCAGACTCATGGCAGAGGTTGAAGGGCTGGTACCAAAAGTCAGTGTCAGAATACATGTCAAAGAAACAACCACACATTTAGAAGTATCTGATAGACATTAAATAGTCTAAAGATAACAGAAAATAAACTTAGGTGTTTTGCAAAACAACCATGTGTGACAATTTCACAGAATCACAGAATCAATTAGGCTGGAAAAACCTGGAGTCCAACCAAAACACGCCCATGTCAACTAGACCGTGACACTGAGGTACCTCATCCAGCCTTTTCTTGAAGACCTTCAGGGATAGAGACTCCACCAACCTCCCTGGGCAGTCCATTCCAATTTCTAATCACTCTTTCTGTGAAGAAATTCTTCCTAATATCCAACCTAAACCTTCTCTTGTACAGCTTAAGACTGTCCTTTCATCCTGTCACTCTTTGCCTTCTTTCAATATAAAATGAGATTCCCAAATGTTTCATTTAGATAACAAAGGAAAATAAGATCACAGGGAAGGAAAATGATGAAGAAATTAGACCTTGACCTGTAAAAGAAGGAATTCTGTAAAATTTAGCTCAAACTTTAAATTACAGCCAATCTTTTTATTTAATTCTAAAGTCAGTCCCCAAACTGCCAGACTGCAGAAATATTTCCAATCAAAATATAAACTACAGGAATAAGTCTTGAAGAGCATTGCTTGTATCAATATCATACGCTCACCAGCCATAAATGTAAATTCTCATTCTTTAGAGATCAAGCTTTGTGCTGACTGAAAGGAATAAGGAAGATATCTTTTACAAGCTTATTGACATATTTTTCAAAGCCTTTTCTTTAAAAGTCCTTCTTTAAAATATGCCTGAATTCTCCACTACAGGGCAGTATCATAGATCTGGCATTATCTTATTAAATTAATATATGCAGTGACAGTTACTAATTGCTGTAGGAGCTCAACAGGTTGGCAAGTTGCACTGGGCATGGACAAGCCAAATGACATTGGTATTTGTCAAACACTATGTCAAACAGTATCTCTGATTAAGAGAGAAGGACAGCAACTGCACACCTTGAGAGAGAAAGCAGTTGCCTTACCTACTGTATTATTCTGGTTGCACAGTCATTTATTGGTAAAAGCTGTGAAGGTGAAATCACTGAGGCATGAACATGGCTGTACAGCAAAAAACAGGTCTGCATGGTAGCAATCAGTGCTGCAGACAGAGCCCAGGGCAGGAAAGGCAGCTCAGCAGCAGCAGAGGTGTTTAAGATAACACCGAGCCAGGCTGTGGGAGACAGGGTCTGGTGGAACGCGGCACAGCCAGAGGGGAAGGCTGTGGAAAGGACGAGTGCTGAGCCTCTGGTAGTCACTTAATGCTCAAGATAGGTGTCCAAAGGTCTAAGGATCAAGGTATTTTAAAGAAAATTGGATATAAAGTGTATGATCTGAAGCTGTTCCGAATTGAACTTTGTGATTATGAAAGGGACAATTAGAATATAGAAAGCAACCCTAAACTATAAATTATAAACCATGTTGTAAAATGCAATAGAAAATGGTATATATTTTAAAGTTATATATAGTTTAAGGCTCTAAAAAATCAGCTGTAGACAAGTCCCCTCTGAACTGACCTGATTATTTGGTAAGTTTACTTTTAGCAGCAGGTGTGAAGATAGGTGCAGGATTTAGGGGGTTTTTTAGGTTCAGTGTTTTGAAGATAATATGCTTTTAACTCTGTAGAGATCTGACCTCTGCACTATAATTTGCTATATCAACAGCAAACACAATACCTTTGGTTAACTTAGGACAAATTTACCCATAATGATTGTATAGTTACCTTCAAAGAAGGACAGTTGGAAATGAAAAATGAAGGTGTTAAGACAACAGAGGAATTACCAAGTAAAACTATCATGTATAGTTTGGTTATGGATAATATTCATATTTAGGCTGTTTTGGTGCAGCACCTCCCAAATTAAATTTTCTTTAAATTCCATTCTTTGCTCTCTGAAGCTAAGATTTCAATGCCTACATCTGCATATATTATTTTCAAAAAAGTTTACTGTATGAATATTAAAGTGTATTTTTTATCCCAAGACAAAACAAGATCATATTTTCCATGAATCCTATAATTTTTTATACTAGCATCTGCAAGTAGTAGCAAAGTATTTAATGATTTATATTGATTTTATCAATAACCAGGGTAAACTTTTCCTAGTCATGCTTCATTTCGTACAAGATGCCCAACTTCCAGCAACTCTCTTTGTGCACAAAAAGTCTATTGAAGGCTTTGTGTTTACATGAAAATGAACAATTTACATATTTATTGCCTGTGATTTGTGTGCTAGCTGAACCATCAGCAATGTTCATAGAATGCTATGTGAACTGGAAGGGGAGTGATTCATGTGGCTCTGAATGAGACCAAAAGGGCAAAGAACAAGTACATGTGTAAAGAGATTAGCATCTGAATATTGTTCTGAAGAGGAAAGAATGAGTACGTATGCAGAAACAATATCAGTGAAACAGTGTATTGAAAAGTCTATCTATCATATTTCTAAGGTTCTTATCACAATGTCACCTAATTACCATATATATCAAATCATTTATCCCCCCGGATTTCATCTCTTTGTAATTCTACAATTTCTCTTCATCTAGAGTTCCTGAATACAACATAAGTCATTTAATTTTTAAAGATATGGATAATATCAACATCCTTCTTTTATCGGGAAATGGTGTTTTAACTGTGTTAGTTACACAATGGTATACAGTCCCAAATAAATAGAAAAAAGTAGCAATTACATCATATGCTGATGTACATACACCATCTCACATAATCATATTTACTGATTTATTATCATTGAAGGAAGTCACAGAGATTTGTACACATCTGTAGAATTTAATTCACAGGTACAGTAGGTCATCAGATTTTTGCGTGGAGAGTCTTTGACTGTATCTCTACAAATGAAAACAGGACAGTTCAGTAAATAAACTTCAGTACAAAACCTAAAGTAACTTGCACCTACTCCTTATTTATAATATAGTCGAGTTGGAATAAGACTGATAATTTGCTTTTGAGTGGATAAGAGAACATGACAAATATGAGTTATGGCTGTTGGCATTTTTTTTGTGTTGTATATCTTTTCTTAAAGTTGCTGACCCATAGACGTGGGGTTTTTATCAGTAGCTGAATTCTTTCACTTCCTTTAAAACATTTGCACTCGTCCCTGCTGGGGTCAGAACCCTGGACCAGGTAGATTTTAAATTTTGTATCACACATTAGTGTTGTTTGCAATAAAAAGAAATACTTTTTCACAGGAAATACAATTACATGATTTAAGTTATTAAAAGTTATTAAGTTATTAGGTCTGTTGTTAGGCTGATTTTCCTACATCACAATGTTGGATGTGATTTTTGTAACGACTTCACTCTGACTATTTTGTCCTTTTGTTGTCACTACAAACAAACTTGTGACATCAAAGCTAGTGCAAGTTTGAGATCTTTTCCATAAAATGGGACTGAGTTTCATTCTGATCAAAAGACACCAGAGCTTGTTTAGAAAGAAGCATTTAATGCAATGATCCAAGCCTTGCAGCCAGTGAGAAAAAGAAAGCGGCAATTTCCTTAGGATAGCAATAAAATCTTCCCCATGAACAGGGGGAAAAGGGGACTGAAAAATGGGAACTGTCTCAGCATGAAGTTTTCCTAAACTACCCTGGCTGCTGGTGCACATGTGGACAACAAACACTTATCCATATGAAACTCATTTGTCCTGTATATTTCACACAATACAATCGACACATCATAAATGTTATCACCCTGTGTGATAACTGCTTTATATATTTACTAATTCCTATTGCTCCTTTAGAGGAGGGATTTGTTTCAGATAACTCTCCTTTGTGCTCTGCGCAGCACTGACAAAGCGCACACACAACGTGCACCGTCAATTCTTGTGGAAAGTTCATTCATTTTACCAGATTGATAATGATTGTACTTTATCATTTGGCACAAAAGACTTGTATTTAAAAAGTATATTAGCTTACTGGGCATTCATTTATAAAAATTGCATTGTTGAAGTCCTACTGGTGACTTCATCATGGCAGACTCCTTTGAAGTGCTGACTTTCTTTTAACATGTTTGCACTTTCAAATGGACATATCACCAGCCTCTGCTTACATTTTGCTTCACATATCTCTTGGAGTTGCTAGTCATGGTAGTAAATATTAGCACTAGTAAGCTGGCAGGCTGCAGATGTGTGTATGTGAGGGGGTTGGTGACGGTGGTGGAGTATGTTTGATAGTTTTTTACTGTCAGCTCTTAACAAAGGGGCTGAATTCTGTCTTTAATTCTATGGTCTATAACCAAGCAGCACTGTAAAATTATTGAAAAAAATTCTCAAACAGGTAAAATGTTCATCTGGAGCAGAAGTGGAAGGGTGACATGTTTGCCTCAGATATTTTCTTTTCTCCAAAAAACATTTCAACCTGATTGTGGAATTTCAGGTTCAGGTGAATTATATGAGCTAAATTATTTAAATTTGTTATAGCATGTCATAAACATGACAATTATATTAGCTACTTACGACCTCTCATTGGCAATATCCAAGAACACTTAAGCCATTTCTGGAAGGTGTTATTTAACTTTCTTCAGAAATGAGAGATTTGAATAACTATAGGTTAATCTCTACATTTTAAAATATTTGGAGATGACTTCAGATGGAGAAGTAGATCAGACTCAGATGTCACAGTGCACTCTTCCTAAAGTAATTTTGTAGGAACTGGGAAATACCCTCTTTCCAAAACTGGAAGAAAAAAAATCACAGGAAATTTTATCTGAAATCATGTTTATGATGTGCTTGAGCAAGTATTCTTGAGGAACAGGATTTTTACATCGAATACAGGATTTCTTGGGCATGGCTGTGTTGCTTCTAGACCTGACGTATTCAGAGGCAGCTGTCAGACTCTTCAGCACTATATATTCCTCAGCTGCAAATTTTACATGCAGTGTAAATATTTGTCAATCTGAATATTTGTAAATATTCAGATTTTTAAGATGCAAGAAGACTGACACCTCCTAATTGTCTCTAAGTTTAACTTTATATATTCAAAAAATTTATCACTTGCTCAAGATCAAATAAGAGATGGAACAGGAACACAAGTGCAAGTCTCTCTAGGGTAACTTACTAGGATGCTAACTACAGCCATTCTTTGAAGACTTGATAAAATAGTGAGAAAAGAAGATATTCAGATGTTATACAGAAAATATTTTGATATCGTTTCTGGGATGAGTTCTTATTCTGAAGAGTCTTGTCTTTGTCATGTTGTGAGGTTAATTCTTGAGCCAAGAACTCTCAAATGAAATGATTGCGTGGGAATCAGTTATACACAAGGTTATATAAAAGACCTCTATAATCTTGGGTTGCCATTATATTGTAACCTTTCACAAACACATTTTTCTGCAGACATAAGTGGAGATATTACGAGTTTCACAAAGTCTTAATTTTCATAGGCAATGAGGTTGAATTCAACAAAAATAAAATCACAAAAGTTTATTCCAAAGGAAAAATTTAAATGAAGTCTAAGCAGTGAAAAAGAATATTCTTTTAAGGAAATACCTTTTAATTAAAAGATACAATTAATTATTCTTGGAGCATGGAATACAACTCTGCACTCAAAAGTATTCTATGAAAACTGAATACAATAATAACTGAAAAATCAAGTGTGACAGAAAAAGTCCCCATTAAGCTGCAAATTCTATTTCATGGGAGGATGTTTCAAAATACGTTCTTGATCTTACTTATCACTTTATGCTGCATATCTGTAATATGCCACTGTATTCTTTAGGCTGTTCAGTAATATTTATCCAATCTGTCTCCTTTTTGGCTGATGTTGCAGTGTTCTGTTCTCATTAGTTTAATTTCTGTTTATTTTTCTTCCCCTTTATAACTAGCAGGCATATATTTCAATTGCATAATTTCACCAGGTCACACAGCAATCAGTGCATCTGTTTTTGTCTTTGAAAACCTCTGTTCATATAGACCACACTATTTCATTCTACTATTGTCTATACAATAAATAAACCCCAAATCTATCACTGTATTTCCTAATTCAGACAATTATTATGGAAGTATTTTCTACACTTTGCAGACTTCATATGTACTTTTCAATTTATTACAACTTCATTTCACAAATAAAGCCCAGTAAGTTTGTAAGAAAACAAAGATTTATACATTTTTATTCCAGACAGCTGATACATATTGTTCTTGAGCTAAAAAGTATTGTTAGCCTATTTTACAGTTAAGAAAACCAAAACAGGAAAGAGACATGTAATGTCCAAGAAAATCTAAGGAAAAGGTCTAGCTCACAGGTATTTGTGGATTCTAATTATATATTTGTTTTCTAGACAGTTGTGAACACAAAGCATTGGAAATGTAGGGAGACGCTTTAATATTTTTAAAATCATAATCTTGAGCTTGGCAAAAAGCAAAGTCAGAAGCCTGAACTTTAGAGTAGTAAACTTCCACCTGTTTAAAGAACCAATGGATGAGATTTCCTGAGAAACTATTCCTGTGGACAGTGGGGCTGTCCAGAACTGTCATCTTCTCAAGGTGATTTTTTCTTAGAGTGCAGAAGCTCTCCATCCCACTGTGTGGGAAAGTAAGTAAGGCTGGTCAGAAAATGGCACGGCTGAGGAAACACCTGCTCCTCACACCGAGGAGTCAGAAGGAAATGCACAGCCAGTGGTAGCAGGGACATTTTTCTTGGGAAGAATATAGGGAAGAGGTTTGGACACGTAGGACTAGGGTCAGGAAAGCTGAGGGACAGATGGAATGGTACATGATTAGAGAAAGCATATGAAGACTAATGAGAAGGTTTTCTATAACTACCTAAGTCAGGAGAGACAGGCCAAGGAGAGCATACCCAACCAATAAATGAGAAGGAAGAATGGGTAACAAATAATCAGTTATTTCTTCACCTTGGTTTCTACTGTCAGTCTGACTTCCCAGGCCTCTCAAGTCTCTGAACCTAGAGGTGGGGCTGGGAGAGCAAAGTCCCTCTCATTGTAAGGCAAGCTCAGGTTCACGACTACTTGAAGAAACTCAGTGGCCACAAATATATCTATGGGTTCTCTCAAGGTGGATTTCAGGGTCCTGAAGGAACTGGACGATGTTATTCCCAAGTCACTCTCTATGGTAGTTGAAAATTCATGGTCCTATTTCTTGAAAAAGGGGAGAAAGGAAGACCTGGGTGACTACACACCTGACACATTCACCTCTGTGCCTGGGAGGGTCATGGAGCAGGTCCCTACGGAAACAATGGCCAGGCACATGCAGGACTAGGAGGTTATCTGAGGTAATCAGAGTGGTTTCACCAAAGGCAAATTGTGCCTCACCACTCTGGAGGCCCTCTGTAGATGGAGTGGCTGCAACAATAGACAAGGGAAGGTCACCTGGTGTCATCTCCCCAAACTACTACAGGCATTCAACAGGGTCCCACACAACACCATCATTATCAAATTGCAGACACATGGATTTGAAGGATGGACTGTTTGGTGGATAAGGAATTGTCTGGATGGACACAGCCAGAGAGTTGTGGCAATGGCTGTATGTCCAGGTGGGGCTTGTGATGAGTGGTGTCCCTCAGGGCTCTGTCTTGGGACTGGTGCCTTTCAGTGTCTTTGTCAGTGACACAGGCAGTGGGATCAGTGCACCCTCAGCAGGTTTGCAGATTACATGTAGGTGAGTGGTGCAGTTGGTACAAGAGAAGGATGGGATGCCCACTCTCAGCCCTGAAGGTCAGCTGCACACCGGGCTGCATCAAAGGAGGATTGGCCAGCAGGTCAAGGAAGGTGAACACAACTTCAAGGTTCTTTGCCATTTAAACTTATCTTCATTTATTATTGAATCATAATGCACCATATAGGGAAAAAAAAAGGTATTCCCAATTGTCACTCTATGTGTAAAAAGCCATAATACTTGGATAACAGTGATGTGTAGGAAGAGAATAAAAAAACTTCCATCTAAAAGGATAATTCTCTTGTGAGTACCTTAACTCAGGCCTTAGGCAAAACAGTAGAAAATTTTTGATGGATATACAGAGGATCAAAGTAGCAACAGTTGCCTGTAAAAGTCCAGGCCAAGTTCTGAACAAATCAGACAACAAATGTAGAAAAAAAGATCTCAAAGTGCTAAGAAAGAAAACTAATTGCTGAAGCTCAGAAATAATAAAATAAAACCTTTCCATTGTATCCTTGTCTTTCATGTTTCATGGATATTGAAGTGGCTAGGGTGTTTGCAAATGCTAGAAAGCAATGAGGAAAGTATGTCCCCAGACCAGCACAAATCCATCCCATACACCTTGATAAACCATTAGCAAAAAATGCAGATAGTATAGTCCTATGTTTTCATTACTTTTCACAGCTAACATCATCCATCAACTAAATAATTTGAGCATGAAAAGTCAAATCAATAAATGAGTGATCTCAGCTTTTTTTGATTCAAATTCTTCTATTGCTTCACCTATAAAACCTCTCTTAGTACATCTTGTAGTGCAGATGTCTGAATCTGAAGAAATTGGGGAGAATATCTGTTGAAGTGATAAACAGCTAGTGGTTCATATACTAAATGATTTTGATAAGTGAGCTTTCCCTGTGGACTAGTACAATCATTCAGGACCACAGAGTACATGCATTACCTCATAAAATCCTTTGGTTTGTCACAATATCATGTTAATTCAGATTCAAGACCCTTCTGCATTCCATTTCTGATTCTCCTTTCATTCCTTCTTCACCGGTCTTTCTTAGGAATGCAGAGATCTATATAGCTATTTAGAAAAAAACCAGTTAATATCAGCCTAATTTCACAGTTGCATTGCATATAAATATATATATATATATATTTTTAAGTTTCATTACATGGTTTTGTGTTCTGTTCAGCCAAAGGGAAGAGGTAGTGACTAAAATCTAGGGGGGAAAATAAGGCCAAGTAACATAGCAGTGGAAAAGGAAATAACATATGTATTCTTTTTCTAGATATTTTGCTATACCTTTCTGCACTATATTATAGTCCTCTAACACAATATCAACTTTAAGCCTCAGAAACAGAAAACATAATAGTATCTGATATAAATATCTACTGTACTGTGAAGACTAAAATGTTGTTTGTCTAGAAGAAGGCAATGCATTTACAAGATCAGCTGCAAAGTTTGATCGTTATTTGATTGTTATGTGATAAAGAATAAAGAAGATGAGCATTGTTACAGTATTCTATTCAAGTTAATTCATTAAATGTTTTCAAAAGCTGTTTACAGTGAACAGTATACACTGGGGCATATATTATATGCAGAGCTTAAGTTTCCTAACCTGCCCTGAAAACAAACAGGATTCTGTCTGGTCAAAAGGTAGAGAAAGGTAAAGGTAAACTGCACTGCAAATAACAGGCCTTATGCTCAAATTCAGAACCTCGTCTCAGGGAGCTTTCAAGAAGCCACTCTAACATTAGAATAATTTTTTACTGTGCATACCATAACTTCTTTCTTTTTTTCCCCTAACACAAGGTTAAAGAGCAGGAACTGGGAGAATGAGAAAATAGATACCCTCAGAGTTCTTTGTCTCACTTTAGTATGTCTATGGATCCCAACTTAACTCGGAATACTCATTTTTGTGAATCTTAATAAGCTTGAAATATTCTTAAGCAATATGTCTGTATCTAAATTTGTTTATCTTTGACTACTTTGTTTACTATGTGAAAGAGCTCAGAATGCAGTCATCTTCTAGACCCAGTAGAGACTTTAGTAGCTACAACAGTTCCAAACCATCATAATAAAATAGTACCCTGACTCATGCAGAAAGTATGTGTACAATCGTATGATAAGGAATAGATTTATTTGGCCAGGAACAGAGAAGCAAAGCAAAGTGGAACATCCTGTTTGTGGTATTTTTTATATATAGTCAGTATGTACTGTTTGTCTGGACTCAACTGTACACACTAACATGCATTTTTTATAGTGATCACTCTCCTGCAATGCAAATAACATATTCTGCTAAGTCTTTCAATAGGCTGCTGATTGTGTCGTTATTTCACTCTTGGGGGAAAAAAAGTTAATAAAAGATAAGGTGCTTTTGAAGAAGGTGAGATTATATTATTTAAAAATTATACATTTTATAAGATAAGGTTTAAACACATGTCAGGAGAAGTCAACACTGTGTTATGAATGGTAGTGATTGTGTTATCTGTAAACTTTGAAGCTTTACGTACTGATGTGAACAATTGACTTCGTTGTTTTGTCATTACCATCAGCATTCCTCTTTCAGAGCTGCTGAACTGGCTGCTGTTTGCGTAGCAAGAAGTAAGGAAAGTTTGTTTACCCACTAATATTTCATTGACTGTTTAGCCTCAGTTGATAGTAATTTTTCATCTTTCTGTCTGCTGGATCATTTTTTTGCCTGTATTGTAAAATTAAATGATCCTTCACCTGAATCATTAATTTAAAATAAAATCTTACTTGAACTGCGAAGAGCAGGTCCTAAAATAACACAATTTGCTAAAGCTTATAGACACTGCTATATCGTTGCATTTTTACCTCATCTCTTTATTCTATTGGCTGGTAGTATATAGTAAATATTCGGCCATCAGATCAGTCTAGTAGTTAAAACACAAGAAATATTTATTTTTTAATAGCTATACAGATTTTGTCTGAAAGTGATATTATGTATTCTATAAGCTGTAGTGTTTTAAGGGGATGAACAAATAAAGGCTTCATTGTATTCTCTGTGTATTTGATATAGTATATTAGAAAACATGAAAATTATTTTCCCTTCTTCCTTTTTCTCTTTTCTAGGCTCAACCTTCCTGTGATGAATGCAAAGAAAAAATAGTCTTACTCTAATAATCCCGTTTCAAGTTAAGGTTTAGATAACAAGAGCAGAAGTAGTAAAATCTTTGGCTAAAATGGAGCCAAATAAATAGCAAGAGATCTTATGACCCAGAGATATGTTGTGTGTCCTTCCAAATAAATTAATCAGATTTACTTTGTGCACTCAAACTATCAGTAGAAATTTTTGGAGTTTATTTTTTTCCTCCTTTTAATCTTGTTTTTCAACTTTAAATTGTTACAATCATGGTAAAGAATTTTTTCTGGAGGTGTCTAAATTTATAACTATTTAAGTGCAGATTTTACATTCTTAGTGCTCAGTTTTCAAAGTTTAAATTATATTTTATTGTTAGCAGTTAAGAATATTGGGAAAAACATGCTGAAAATGTTCCTTTATAAAAATCCTGTGAACACACTGTATTCATTGCCAGCAAAATACAGATTGCTCACTTTTCTGTAATGAGAACACTGAGAATTAATAAGCCAAGTAAGGCCTCCACATGAAATCCATTACTATGTTATTTTGTTGTCCATAGCTTGTAATAACAGAATGCATGGTTCACTGTAGTATCACAAGGGCATTTTTTTCTGGTCAAAATTAAAATACAACAGTAAAACAAGGTAGAAGCTTCCCCTTCCTGCCACAGGAAAAGTTCAACATTTATCCCTTCAAGAACTCATACCACATAGCAAATACATAAATTCAAGTTCATTAAAGAGAGAAATGGCATGCAAATAATTTCAGTATTTTCAAATAAAAACCACTTTTGAATGGACTATAATGATGAAAAAATGTCAGCATTCTAACATCACTTGTTCAATATTAATTGTATGATCTACTGCTGTTAATTTGAAGTCAAAGAATTTATAGGAAAGAAAAGAAAGAGAATGGTCTCCCATCCTCTAGAAGATATAAGAATATTACTTTATTTCAAAAATATATATTATGTAGAAGAAATTGTTTCTGTAGTCACAAATATTTTAAGTATTTTTTGTATTTGATAAAAACGTGGCAGTTAAGAAAAGTTGCACAGATTCTCTTTAAAAGAAGAAGGAAAACCCAAGTTAAAAAATCATAAGAGGTCATGAAAGGAGCCTGAGCCCACATTAAGGTTAGAATATATTTACAGGTGTGGACCATGCCAGTGAGTTCAGGATTACCAGCAGGTTTTACTTAAAGGAAGTGTTTGTTTCTGCAGGAATTGTGCCTATCTCTGTTGTTACTGTATTTGTTTTGTCTTGTTTTTCTTTGATAGGAAATTTATGATTATATGTACCAGAAGCAAAAGACATAAATGGGTAGGTTTGATATTACATGTAACCCACATGTCAAAGTGTGCAACTCGCAGAGCAGGAACTCAGGAAACTGGGAGGACTTCTGCAAACTTCAGTTTTGTGGCATTCCGCAAGAAAGGACTTTTAAAGTGTGATTTTTTAAAATAACAATATAAAGACACAGCTTTCACTGCAGTTGTGACAGTCTTGGCATACTGTAGAGGTAAGGTGAGGTAAAGCAATTCTGCTCTTTATTGCAGCAACAGTCTTCCTTAGAATTAAACACTGATTTAATTGACAAGCGATTGGATAACAGGAACAATCAGGAAAAAGCAAAAGCTGGCAGTGAGAGTTGATCAGAATTAATTAATACAGCTCTATGAGAATATCAGTGTTTTCCCATTTCTTTTCTGTAAATGGGTTTTATAGTAAAAATTGTCTCTTATGGCCAACTCAGCTACTTTGTATCAGTGTCTTACCACTACAACCCTTACCGCCACTGTCCTTTCTGAACAGGTGACATTATTTAGTTTCTAAATGCTTCCTTATTGTGTTTTGTGCTACTGAATTTAACTCTATGTTGCTCATGTTTGCCCTGTAAGATTCCCATCTTCTCTTTAGTGATGGCTCCCTGTTCTCTCTCTATCATCAGCATGTGCCCAGCTTTTGTGCAACTGTGCAAATAATTTTTGTGCAAAATTATTATTAAGGATAGAATGAGGAGAATCATTCAAAGATCATTCCATGGGGGAATCCTCTAGAAGACCAGTAATGAATTCATCAACACATGCTGTCTCCTTTCGTTATAATTTGCTCTTTCTTCTCAAAGAGCTTACTAATTCACCTTATATTTCCTGGACTAATCCTTTATTTCCCTGTGTGACCTCAAATCTCCCACACAGCACTATGTCAAATATTTTACTGAAGTCCAGATTAAAATTTCTGTATTTCCTCTCTTTAGAGTAATTTATCTTATCAAATCAGTATACATAGCTATTTTGGCACAGCTGACCCTCAGTAAATCATTTTCTATTTACTTATGTAGCTTTAATTCTTTTTTAATTCTGAATCCATTCAACAATCTTTGTATTATACTTGGTGAGTCAGTTTCTCCACTTATGAAATGGTGGCCAAAAATACATGACATTCTGGTATTATATAGCAATGTATTGGCATTGCTAAAATGCTTTGTAGTCCTTAACAGAAAATTATCTGAAATATTAATGTTTACTATATTTTCCATATGGTACATTCAAAGTAGTACCTCTAAGAGTTGTATTATAGTTGTTTTATGTCTATTCAAAGAATTCTCCTTTCAGTGGGTGTTTTCACTTGTGAATGCTCTTTTTAAATTGAAATATTGTTTTCTTATTTGTCAAAGCATATCACTTTTGTAAGCTGTCAATCAAGATTAAATTAACTCACACTATCCTCGTGTTATATGGAAGATACCATGCTTTGATCAAAAAGATAAATATATATGTCAAGCACTGTCATTAGTATTAATCATTTCAGACTCTTATCAATCTGGTATTTGATATTTTCTGAATAAATTGTGAATATATGATTCTTTTTAATTTCAAAACTTTCTAATTAATTAAAATATCCATTTACATCTAACTAGAAATTAACAAAGTAAATTTTATCATTCTGTTATTAAAGGGATACATTTAAATTAATCTAGAATATGGTTAGGAAAATGAATGCAGTTAACATGGAAAATTTTTGGTTAATTCACATGATATTGGTTTTATTATTACCTTTTTGGGGAAAAATTCAAGTAATAATAATCATTACACCATAAACAATTACTTGTACTTCTTTTTCTAGAATTCTAGAGAAATTTAAATGGCGTGTGTGTTCTCCCTGTGTCTATGCACTTGAGAGAAAAGGGAAACTACTGGAAAGGGAAAAAAATTCTAATGCAGAAATGAATATTTTATTGAACTTCCAGGTATTCAGTGGAATCATCTTTGCATTTTTCATGATAATTTCTGTAGATTTTAAGAAAACTAACACTGAAATTTTTTTCCAGGAACTGTTGTATAAAAGAAGAAGACCTAATTGTTTTCTAAGATTTGAATGATCTTAAATAATTTTATATTATTTTATATTTTTCTTGCCATTATTTTTATAATTCTATTATTTAAAATATACAGAATATGATTGCATTTTTTGGTAAACTATCACACAGCATTTAAAATATTTACTATGAAAAGCCTGAAAAAACAAAATGTTGAAGCATATTTATTTCAATATTTTAATGAAAGTCCTGGGCAGTTCCACTGAAATTTCCTGAGCTGGCACCCTTCCTTCCTGGCACCAAGAGCTCACTTCAGGTTCACTAAATCCATATCAATGAATATGCCTCTGAGCATGCATTACAGGAATGCACAGGGCTTCACAGAAAATCAAAGGTATCTTAAGACAAATTTTACTTTATTACTTGAATTGTTTATTCCGTTATTTCCATAAAATTTTGTTGATTCAAATTACTATTTCTTTTAAAACACAGTAACAGACTTAATATTGATGGGAAACATTACAGAACCATACCCTCCTTTGAAAGTCACATGACATTATTTTAATATGAGAATAACTTCTCCTACTTTGATTGTCAGTGTTCTTTACAGAAGAACCAAAGACATTTATTAAGCCTGTCATAGGTTTTCAGTGATGATGAGTGGATGGCTGTTTAGAATTCTAACTGTAGTTGAAAATCCCAATATTTAAAATCCCATGTGCAGTTAGACTACAATTTTAAAGGAAGACGGCAGCTATACTCTCAATCAAAAATTATTAATAACAGTAAATGCCAGACTACAGCATTTCTCACTTTCCAATGTGCCTTATTTCTCAGTTTAGGTTTGTCAGGGAAACCTTATTGCAGAAGAATCCAAAGGAGTTTTCTCTAAAAAATGCCTGAATGTGGTTTCCAACTCCTATCAATATGAAAAGATTACTGTGAGTAGCACATAACACAGGAAGTGTCCGCAAAAGTTCTGTACCCCCACCCACTCCAGACCTTACCATCCCAAAACTGCCTTTCCTAGATGTGTTTTGTATTGCTAAGAAACCAAAAATTACATTATGAAACATTTTTGTTTGGGTTATTTAATCTTATGAAGTCTTTTTGTTGGTGTTATTTAATCTTTGATGGTTTCAGGTGAGCTTAATTGACCTTAATTCCATGTTCTTTCTATGTGCATAAGATTGATAAATGTTCCTGATGTTTCTCCTTGTCTCCACATAAATTTTGCTGTGAATGGGGTTCTCACTTGACTGCCCTTTAACATATGATCTTATTTCCTGCTTACTCTCAGGAAGTATTTGTAAAGAAATTCTTAAAGCATGAATTTTTTGAAGAAGTTTCTTTTTAGGCATACTTCTCCGTCTCACTTCACTCTTTTGAACTGAGCTTAGTGTGCCTAGTGAACTTGATTCTGAAAGCAATTAATAATAGAACTGTTGTGAATGAGTACTCATTTCTGTGTCAACACTATGTTGCAAATTATTTTTGTGGGATAAGAGTTTCATCATTAACTTTTGCCAAAATTTGTTGCTCATAACTTTTAATGTCTCAGAATGAATAAGATCAGTTACAAAGGAGGAAAGTTATTATGAAATTGAAACTTGAGATTGCTTTCTGCAGTTGCTGCTGAAAAGTGTAAACCCAAATGGACTCTACTTCAGACACTGAAGTGCAGCAGACAAAACTATTATTTCATCCCCTGTGGGCCACTGTCTCTGTTCACTCTTACTTTTATGTCATCATGTTAGTTTGACACCTGTAATATGTTTAATAGGTTTTTCTCTGATGTTATTATTGGCTAATGATTCTGTTTCCCTGGAGATGGCAAAAATGAGAAGTCACACTGCTTTGTTTTATGTAGCTCTACAGGGATGGTCTTACCCATAGTACTCTATGGGAGTACGTCATCTTAAATCAATGGATAGGAAGTTAGCCTTTAACATTTGGATTGCTTGATTGAGTTTTATAAATCAGTCTAGCAATTACACGTATATTGATTAAAACATTTTACACTTTTATTATTTAAGGGGAACTAAAGCAGAGATTGATTTATAAAACACTAATGTTCTTTATGCAACAATTTGTTTTCTAATAGAACAGTTGTCACATACTAATACCTGCAGATTCTGTGAGATCTTGTTTCATCAAACAAAGTATTTTATACCTAACTCATCATATTTATCATTTGTGGAGGGGAACGGCCCCTGGCATAGCCAGGATTCAGAGCTAGCTGGGATTTTACTGGCTATGTCAATCAAAGCTTTATATTCCAAAATTGTAGGCAGGAAACATTCCTTAAATACAAATTTTGCATTTCAGAAATATACATAGGAGAAAGATAAAAAACATTAGCACAAGTGGAATTATTGCCAAGCTTGCTAGTATAAGTCAGCAGCAAAATGTGCATGTTTTAATGAGTTCTTCAGCAATCTTAAATTTTTAACTCCTTTTCATTTAAAGATCGAGGGATAACAAAATATAATTATCTTTGCCTACTGTGAGGAAAATAAACGCTGTTGTGTATTTTTTGTGCATTTCATCTTCACTCCAAAGTTTTGTGCATTTGATCTTCAATTTCCACCTAAATCCAAACAATCCTTCATTGTGTTGGAAAGCTCTCTTTAAAAAAAAATTGAAAAATAAAAAAGCAGTCATATTAAAAATTGAAATCTTAGGAAATATGTTTTTGCAGATCATATGGAAGGTTGCAGTGGGGAATTGAACTGGAGTACTGTTGTTGTTTAATTCCTTTCTTTTTCCAGCTCTATCTTGTAGATCATCAGCTGATCTCTGAGACAGACACAAATTGTTATTTACCTATAATTTTAAAAGCAGAACATTGTCAGATATTCACCAGTATTAAAAAGTGGTTATTGTTTTCAAGTTTACAACTTTACTTTCCCTAAATCAAGAGCGTCTCAGTAAATAATTCACAAGTTTTTGGCAAAAAATTGAAAGTATTTCACTCTGTATGTTTGCATTGTTTGCAAAACAGCAAAACAAAATTTGTTCCAGAATTATTTTGGTCTGATTTCTTGTTAAAGAAATATTTTGGAAAAGTTCTACCTCGTAAATATTACAAATTAATACTAAACACTTGGTTAACCAAAGAAATATTTTTCAATTGAAGGGTATTTTCAATAAATACAATTGTAAACATACGTACACTAAACATGTATACGTGTATATAAACAAATACAGATTTTCTATTAAAGAGTACTCACACCCCATATTATTATATTATCTTGTTCTTCACATGGGGAAAGTTCAGATGGGAAGGCATACAAGGAAGGTTATAACAGCAATTCTGCCCAGCAGAGTTACCCTTGTGTAGATTTTATACAGTCACAGTATGTCTGAGTGTTTCCCTTTCACAGGTGAGGTGGGGGATAATGATGAGAAAGCTGGGGAAATGCAATATTTGAGTCAACAGAATGGATAACCCATATGGATCTTTACCATATATGCCTTTCCACACACTATATATATACTATATGTACTATATATATATATATATATATACACACACACATATAGATATAGATATACTTATGCTCATATTCTAGCACATATTGCAAGAAGGCATGATCCAGCCTGTAATCACACTGTCCAAAAAATTGTATTTGCTATACATGTGGAAACTTTTTTTTTCCCCAGACTGATACCACCACCACCACAGAAACTGCTAGAAGGAGTAAGAGGCAGAATACAGACAAGCAATGGTGAAACTGTGTTGTCAAATATTTAAGAAAATGTAGACACTTCTGTATTATCATTAGTATACTATTCACTTGTACAAGGTCTGTGTGAGAAAACTACAGCAACTTAGGTAAGAGCTTGAGACACCTTCAATTAAAAGCCTGTTTCTTCCTAAACAATGTAGAAGAAAATTAGGTGCATAAATTAGAAATATATGGTAAACTTACTTTTAGCTTTTATTTAAGCCTTAGTGTTCCTTAGTGAAAACTATTTTAGGCTTTTTCTTTAGCTCTTCTAAGAAGAGCAAATCCTAAACGAACTCAGAAATGGGAAATCCACAATAATCTCTAATGATTAATCTTGAACTGTTTGAGAAGAATGTCAAAAGTTGTGAACTGAAGAATTGAACAGAGAATAATAGCTAACTCTTCTTTCTCTCTGAGACTTTATGTTTTTTGGTCCTCAAATCCTGTAACACAATATAAAATATTTAAGTACTTAAGAAATGGAGTACAGATGAAAACTGGTTTGTGCAGACAACATCAATTAGACAAAAACAGAAAATAAAAGCAAACATTTCAAGTCAAATGGTGTGTTTGTTTCTTCATTCTTATCCAGGGTCTTACTTATTATGTCCTTAGGGTAAAAGAATGCTTAATGTCTCATTTCTTTCACCCTTTGTGTGTGTAAGAAACAGGGAAGAGATGTTAAAGAAGATCCTCAGTGGCCTTGAGGTAACACCAGATTCTTAAAACATCATTCTTTTGAAAAGAAATAATACCCAAGTTTGAGATTTCCAAGATTAGATTAATCAGGTGGGGAAAAAAAGGTGTAAAATATTAAATGAAATATTTTTTCTGCCTCCAAATATTTGCTATTCTTAGAGGGTTTTCTGAGGTAAAATGGTAGACAGTAAGAAGACATCAGATGGTGTGCAAGACAATTTGTAGTCCCTTTTAAAATGGGCCTTTGATATTTTTATGTCTTTGTACTACATATTCCTCTGAAGCAGCTGGCAATGACTCTGGCTTAGCCTGAATATGGTGCAGAGGTGACAACTTCTGTGTTTCTGCAATCATTTGCAGTTTGTTGGAGTGCCAGTGGTGCTCGTGGGAGGTTTCCTTCTGGCTTTTTTTGAGAGCAGTATCAATTCTAGATTGATCCAGTGGAATATTTGAAGTCACATTTTCAAGACTCCACAGAATAAAAGTGAAACAATTGCTCTCAATTTTTGCAGGTCTTCATGATGAAATGCTGGAGTAACAGAGGAGAAACCTTGAAATTCACTGAGTAGAGAATTTTCCCTGAGGCTGCCTATGTCAGGCTTTTCTGATTTACAGGTTATACAGATGGTGGAGAAATGGATATGGCCTTCTGAGCTGAAAAAACAAGACAAAAATTACAGAATAAATTTAAGAAGAACTGAGAGAATGCTGGTCAGAGAATTGATTTTGTGAGTCTAATTCTAATTCATGATTGTTTTGCCACACTAACCCTGAGGAACACCGAGTCCTAAAAATAACTTCATTAACCTCTCTTATAATAAATACCATACAGAAAATCATTCAAGATTCCTTCCTTGACAGTGCTAATGTATGCTATTTATGTGGTATTTTTAATGTATATTATTTGCAGAAAGATTTTCTCCTTGAGTTTATACTTCTCATACTTGGCTCAGTCTTCAACTTCTTTCCATTTCTGTTCATTTTCTTCCCATTTAGGCATTTAATTACAGATAGAATTCAGGTGAATTGAAAGTAAGACTACCAGCATTTTTCAGGTTCACATTAATGAAATTTTCTTATAGAAATCAAGAGCAAATTTACTGACAAATGGGAGCTGAAAGAGAGCTGAAAGAGAGTTGCTTCCACTACCTCTCCCTTTATTCATGACAAGGATATTTCATGTCATTAGACAGAAAGGGTCTAGGTTGCTACACACTTATGAAAGCCAGAAGGATGGAAGAAGAAATGCTAAAGAAGATTCACAGAAGTCTTAAGTAAATGCAATACCCCTAAATTGTTCCCTGGGGCTTGGGGTGGGGCACCAGGAGTAGAATCCAAGTGCTCTAAAACCATTAAACTAGGGAGGTTTTTTGTAATTCCAATACTGTATTAATCTCACTCTCTTAAAAATATTCCATTTACAGAAATTGAACTCAATACTCATCTTCTTTTTCATCCAGATCCTACCATGAGATCTCAGATGTGCACCTGGAAAGAGAAAAAGGAAAAACTGCTACACAAGTATTGCTAGTTCTCCCCCTGGCTATGTTGCCAGTGCAACCATCCATCACTGAAAAGTACTCAGTCATAAACTTGAATTGAATAGGAGAAGTGACTGGACTGTCTGCTGCCTCAACTGAGACCAAAAGGCTTCTCAGTAGAAATTTGCTTTCTTTCAACCACTAATGATATGATGCTTTCTTTAACGTGCTGGCACTAGGCTAAAAATAGACGAGAGGAAAGCCTTTAGCCATTTTATGGAGCAAAAGTGACATGCAGGCTGACCTCCTGACTGCATGTGTTACAGCTACAGGCAACCCAAATGGTGCCAGGTGGAGATTACACAGGGCAGAGCAACATCTGCTTCACTATCACAAGGGTAAATGATAGTTCCTTGTGTTATGCCATAAACAGCCCGAGGTAAGAAAGACTGGTAGAGTTCCTGTCACAAATTAAACTCTTGCCAGCAGGTAGGATCCCACTCCATCTGTCCATGTAAGTAGCTCAAACAGAACAGAAGCTACATAAAATATTATCCAGAGAGATAAAAGGCAAATAATGCAATTTATTTATGGGATGGAGCCAGAAATGAAAGCAAAACTAAATAGAAAGAGAAGATGTTTTTCCCCATGATGAATGGAAAGTGCTGTGCTGTTATATAATCTGTTTTCAGAGGTAGTGGCTAGAATTTCTGAAATGCCTTTTTCTTTTTTTTTTCATTTTTCTTTTTATTGCAGCTTGTTTTGCACAAAGACAAGACACAGAGGCACAGAGTATGTATCTCGGACATATACACATCACAGCTCCCAAAACTATATTCCAAATGTTTATTTGGTCACTCTCCTTTTTCCTTTTCTTCCTACTTGAAGATGTTAATAAGACAATCAAAAATTGCAGTTATTTAGTCCACAGGCAACTTTGTGAGGAAAGCAGTGTGAAGTACATAATACTGATGCCTCCTTAAGGATTAAAAAATAACTGTAAGTCCCAAGGGGCACTCATACTTTGAATAGTAAACATGACTCTGTCCAGTGGTCTAAAAAGCCAACTACTTGCTAGATGTTTGCTTTTTTCATACAGAGACAAGTTTAATGAATAGCTCACACCTATTGGAGACAGTAGATAAGATTAAATTTCTCAGTGAAAATGCAAGGTGCACACAGAACAAACACATTGAGTGGCATAGAATCAAGCTATTCAGTGAAAATTTCTTTCAGCTTCAAGACATGGAATATTCCCAATTCCAACATCATTTTCATTCCCACCAGTGATCAGCTGTGGGAATGAAATATGTGTACAATATAAGGAAACCCCACATTTTTTATTATCTATGGAAAGGTTATATCAAATATTCCATATGTGTTATTTTACAGCAAAAAACACAAGAGGACATAGGATGTATTCTAAAAAGAAAGGTCATACAAGCCTGATCCACTTAGCAAATTTAAGGAATTAAAATAATTTCAAAATGTAACACTATTTTTATTGAACAAAAATTATCAAGTGTTTTGTAAGTGTGTAGTATGTTTTGGAAGTGTCTTAAGCTCTCAGTTTCTTAAGCTTCACTCAAAGCAGAAAGAGCTTTAAACAGTGATTAGTAGAAGTCAACTTTTAAGATATCTGAGTTCTTAAGAGTGTAAATCAATCCTAGTGGGATTTTCAACATCCCATTAGGATATACTCATACTTATATACTATCCCACTAGTTATGTCTACATAGTTCCAAAAAACTTTTACCTTAAATTAACTGTTTCTAGAATCAGATGGAAAATGTCTGAATCACTTGGAATATTTTGGAAAATGTTTCCTTTTACTTTGCATAATAATAAAATGCGTTGTAGATTTTTGTGAGTGTTGTGGTTTCTAAGAACATTTCTTAAATGTTTTTTTCTGAAATATACAGCTTGTTTATTTATTTGTTTGGGATCATAATAAATAAACTTCCAGAGATATCTCAAAATACCATTTTGAAAAATTAGCACTGTGTCATATTATATTTTTGAATGGCCTTCTGAAACAATAAATTGCATTAGCTTTTAAAGTCATCTCGTGCTTCCTTTACGTTGGAAAACCTAACCTAAACATTCTTTATGTGCTTTTAAACTAACCATGAAATAGGAGAGCATATTTTTTGTCTCCCGAATGAGAACAAGTAGATATTCTAATTACTCAAAGAATACCTCTTTGTGCATTTGGCTTTTTATTAGAATGACCCAAGCTGGACCTCACATTTTAATACCAGATACATATAAAATGATCACTTTGGTCAACATTGCTGAGATTAAAATATCAAAAATATTTCAGTGCTTGTGTATTATAAATAATGCACTTTACTTATATGTCATTGCAAGTAACAGAAGCTTTTAGTGGTAAATTTGCATAGAAATTATTATACTCAAGTAAAAGAGGAGGCCAATGCAACTGTGGGAACAAGAAATTATTGAGAAAACACAGAATTTAGGGTCTGATTTTCTTTTAGTAGAAAGACCACAAGTAAGGAGTTATTCAGGTAGAACTAAATGTAAGATTGAGTCAGTTGTCCTTTGGAATATATTAGAAAAGAAGATAAAACGATACTCATTACACTTTCCATATTCTATCCAACTAGAGTACACAATGCTATAAATTAAAAGTGAATATAGGACTAAATTTTTCTTGCAGCCATTAATTACATTGCTATTAGTGTGAATAGTCAGTGAACAAGAAACTTTCATTACTGCTGCCATAGCAGCCTGCTATTGATCCATCACTGCCTTCATAATGCAAAAATAATGGTTATTGTAGGATATATGCTAACACCTCAGATGATGAATGGCAGTCATATTTCAAAGATATCAAAGAGAATATCTGCACTTATTGCTGAGTTATTGATCCTAAAGCACAATGAGAAGAAGAAGAGAGAGAAGAGCTTGATATAAGAACTTAAAAAATAATTTTGAAATGTTGATTGTATCTATACACAAGAAGGAAAAGAAAATCAAATAAAATTTTTGGAATTAAATTACCAGACTGGAGAAGAAAAATGTAACTAAATGAGCTCAAAATGACTTTGGAATGTGACAGTTTTAAAAAAGCCTATCCATGTGCATTAAGGTAGTAGGTAGAGACCCTGAGATATTCACTGGTTTCAGTAGTATTACAGTGTGCTTCTTTTGTATTTTTAAACTTTGTGAGTGTTAGGTGTTAAAATAGAGAAAATAGAAATTCTTGATGATAATGACTCCTCACAACATGGTGAGAGTGGCCTAGAAAGTTTTCTTGTAGAATTTTTTCAGATAGAAGGAGTAGGTATAGGTCACTCAGGATGGGAGAAACATAAGAGCATTTCACTAATGACCCCAGATCTGTGGGACAGGGGCTATGCTACTCATCAAAATACAGATTTAACTTCTGTCTCTGGAGGCAATAAATAAGGATATTTGCTGGTTAAGGTGTGAAGGAATACATGCAGTGCAGGTAGCTCTGGGTGCAGCTACAGTGGAGCTACAGGTTGAGCTCTGGGTGGCAGGAGCCTGAGGCAAGAGGCCCTGAACTGCTGACCCTGTGCTTAACAAAGGCCACCAGGGGACCAACACTTAGAGACAGGAGCTGAGGACTCCAGACTTTCCCATTCTTAGACTGAGAGGTCATTAACAGACAGGGGTGTCCTTTGTTCAGGCTCCCTCCTTGGAAGCAGCCAGCTCAAGTTGTTACCTCATTATTTATACATGAAGCCATTTGGAGTATCTTAATGTCTGAAACTGCTATGGGAAATTTGGAAGAAGCCTTGCCTGAGTGGTGTGTGTAGGGAGTCAAGTGGGGCACCATCAGGTCACTGGAGCTGCCAGATGCAAAGCAGCCTCAGTCCTAGTTCAGGTACTGGAGTCTCTTGGATGGCTGGACAGGAAAGTTTCCCTAACAAAGGGAGGTTTTGAGGTGTGTCTTTCCTATGGAATAGCCCTTCATGACTCAACTAGGATGTGCAGCACCAACACAGGAGTGAAGCTAGAGGACCTCCAGCATTGAAAGACATCTATTTTCAACCTTGTCAACTTTCAACAGGTTTGCCCTTTTCCTTTGCACTTTATTCATGTACAAGTTGTACATTGCAATGTACATGAATGTTGTATGTGCATTGTTCCCTCTAGTCTGGTGACTTCCTGCAGTGATTTGTCACAGGGGTTTAACTATCCCCACCAATACAGAGAGGACTCTGCCTGTCAAAAGCACACATGCTCTCAGTGTGTTGTACTATGCCATGCAGATTCTGTAGGACACTTTGAAGACCTCAGTCTCCATGCATCCTCAAGACACTACAATAAACATTACATTTCTTTCATAAGACATGCAGTGAAAAGAGAGGGAACGTTGTTACTGACACTAAAAATTTTATCCATCAGTAAGCCTTTAGTTTTATGAGTAAGTAAATCAAATGTTCATTTGAGACCAAATTTGGGAAGAAACAAAATCTACAGAGCAACCTGTAGATGCACAGCAGATGGACAATATAATTTCTTTAAATGCAGGGCTTTTTTAATATAACAAATTACATATGCTCACCTGGATATACGCTTTGCTAAAGTGACTAATTGTAAGCTCCCTGAATATTTCTTCACAGTGATTGGTGTTCCAGGCAGTGGCAGGGCTGTGAAGCCATAGGTGGGTGGCTGCAGCAGGGAGCCATGCCTCTGCTCTCCATGCAGGCAGGTCTTCAGGCAGCCCGCAGGCAGCTTGTCGAGGCTGGCTCCCCTGTGGCCTGGAGCCTGCTCCCTCAGCACTCCTGGACTCTGCTTTCACATTCGCTGTCCATTTGAACAGCAAATCTTGTTGTGAGGATGGCCTTGGGGGCTATTCTCAGGGGACAGTCTAGACATACATTATTGTGTACAGTCCATCTCTTTTGTATACAAGAGAGAAAGAGTTCAATGAAGCTTTTTCCTAATTGCCATGTAACATACTGCCAGGCACAAAGCAGCAGAAGAATGGCATTATGTATTTTATAGAGGAACTAGGAACATGCAGTGATTACTCCTTTATCTCCCCTATCTCACTTGCTGATTTACCATTCATGTACTGTGTACTCAGTTGCTCCTGTTCACTCAAGATACAACTTCAAAAATTCAGTATTGCTTTTTTGTTAACTGCATTGTTTATTAGAAAATAATGTGAACTTTTCTTCATCTGAAACTATTTGTAAACAGAAAGTGCTCTATACTTGCTCTGTGGGGAAAAAATAAAACTAAGAAAGAGATACCTTATGCTTATAATGGACAACAAACTGTCTTTCGTAGGACACTATTAATTCTCAGCCACATTTGAGAATAAAAAGTTGTAATTTTGTCTGTCTCTCTAGTCCACTTGTAGGTGTTTATGTTAACAGATAAGGAGGCTGCCACATACTTCTGCCGATTTGTTGCAGAGTTGCAGTGCTTTACAGAGGAATTTCCATGTTTGGTGAAGCGATGTCTACATTTTTAAGAGACAGGAAGAGTTGTCTGAAATGAGTTTTCATGGTGGCTAAGTATTAGGAAGAATTTAGTGAAGAAAGATTTTCTTATAAATGCATTCTCGAGACCAAATACTTAATGTAAAACTAAGTCATTGTCACTAGAATGAAAAAGAAAAGAGAGTTGTATATTATTAGCATATTAACTGAAACATTGGAAGTGTAAGAATTCTAATTATGAAGAACCTTGAGTAAAAAGATACAAATATTTAAGCTAGAAATTCTATGTATGTTTAGCTTTATCACAAAAAACCTGTAGACGACTCCCCAGTAGCAAACTATCCTCTTTTTTTTTTCCTAGGATCTGTGAAACAATTCAAGCTGTATCATCTTTACTCATCTTTTTAAAGACAACTAGATATCCTTTATAGATATCCTTTTTCAGCCAGAAGAGTTTTAGGTATTTCTTTCATCACTACTTGACACACAAGTGGCCAGGAAAGACAGTGGTATCCTGGGATGTGTTAGGCCAGGAGATTCTGGGTCTAGGGCAGGGATTCTGCTCCTCCACTCAGTCCTGGGGGGCCTCACTGTGTTCAGTTCTGGGTTCCTCAGTGTAAGAGCTTCTGGAGCAAGTCCAACAGAGGGCTACAAAGGCAATTAGGGAACTGGAGCACCCTATTCATCTTAAATACTTGTTCTAGGAGTGTGTGCAAACATCTGGGCTGTGATGCTATCAGGCAGCTTTACACTCAGATTCTGAGAAGACTCCTGAAATAGACACCCATCAATATATTTTCTGGGTTCTAAAACCTAGTCCAGAAATTTACCTAGAATAAGTTTATTGGATTGATCAGAAAGATGGAGACAGCTTCTATTTTTCTTCCAGTGCACTACTTCAGCTCCTTCTTCTTCCACTGACTGCTTTACATTTGGATTTTGAAGTCATTTATTGCTCTTGCATCCTCAAAACTGATTTATACGATATTTTCTGTTGGGGTCTGTTTCTGAAAATATGCCTTCTCTGATACAGATACGCATTCTCAGACAGACCTCTTAATCTCTCCCAGGTCAGATGTTTTATTTTATAAAAAATCCTCAACTATTTAGCTCCATTTTCTGGCTTTCCCATATATGTGATCAGACACATAGAACAGATGTTCTCCTAATTTCGTGCATTAGACTTTGATCCAGCAGGGTTTGAACATGTGCTTATTACAAACCATGATTTATGTTGAAAAAACAAGTAATTATAAACAATTATGAAAATAGAAGAAACAGACATTTATTATTATTATCATCATCATCATAGTCATCATCATTATATCTAATCATGTATAATACTAATACTACTACTACTAATATTCAAGTTATCACATTGCAGATAAGGTATTGCCTTGGAAAATTCAGAGATATATTTTATAGAGCTATGAACGTGCATAAACATCTATAACACAAAGCAGGGAAAAATATAAGATCTTCAGAAAATGAAAACCCCTGAAAGTATCTCTGTTAGTGACTAAAAAATGAAATTGATGTTTGAAGCTCTAACTTTGCCACTGCAGGTAACAAATGGAGGTATGATAAATGTGGACTTTGGTGCAATTTCTTTTTTTACTTTACAGATGTGGGTGTTGTTTATGAAATGTATTGCAATATAATGTAATTATGTTATTTCAGGCTACCTGCAAGATTTTGTTTACAGACCTGGTTACAACTTGGTTACAAAACACCCTTAAAATTCTTAAGTTATAGGGTGTTATGATACAAACCAGAATCTTAAGTAGTGTCTGCATTTAAATTAAGCTGGAATCACCTCTTTAGGCTAATATTTAAATAAAAGTAATTTATTTATATTCCTTTGCAGTGATCCTCTACTGTGTTTCACTGAAAACAGCTCTGTGCCAAACAACAAATGAGATTACGATCTACTATGTCTGTGACATCTTAATATATGAAACTTAGATTTTTAATTATATTTGATAAAGCAAAAATGAAATAATTTCTAATTCTGCAGCAAACTCTTGTACAATTTTTTTACTCCTGCTTACATAAACTAAAAATGCATAAGGCTCTGCCATTTGGTTGTTAGATGGCAATTGCTCACTTTTGGTTCAACTTGATTTCATTGTTCTTGTAGTCATATCATGAACCTGCTAGTGCTCAAGTTTCCCAGGCTGAACCAAAAGACATACAATGACATTAATATTTTTTATTTTGAATAGACAAAAAAATATATTTCTTAAATTAAGGGATCACTTTCAATCCTGGGGGACTTTCTTTTTGAAACTTATATGAGAAGGAAAAAAATGTTAATTGAATCTTCTCATTTACACCTTCCATCTGTTTTTGTTCCAGCTGCATCTGCTTAGATACTTGAGAAGCAGGTCAAACTAACACTTAATGGGTCTCAGCTGATTATTGTAGCAATATAATAAAATTGCTGCAAGTAGAAAGTGGAATGGGGGCTCACATTTTTATATTAAATGGAGAAAGTTTAAAGTAATTTTCTTGACTTAAAAGGTTATCAAAATAAGCTGGGGAAAAAATGCATCATTCTCGTCCATAGGGAATTTAATCTATTTTTTTTCTTTTAGCTTTGCAGAACTTCGCCCTTTGTTTTCAAGCAGTGCTTCTTATTGAGAAATTGCTATTTTGCCTATTTTTTATCAAGCACTATGTTTAATTTTTTTTCTTTTGAATCTGACTTTTTTGTCTATTATTCTATCTCTTCTTTGTATTTTCTAATTCTGTATGTTTAAATGTTCTTATATTTTATATGCATTCTTGTAGTCAGCAGACTGTGCCTGAAGATATATGATATTATAAGGTTTTTTTAATGATATTTAACTTTTTCTACCTTTGGAAAATTACCCCCTTTGCTTCCTAGATTTAATGTTGTTATTGCAGTAGCCAATGATGTGGGTGAAACATATTGTTTAGACATGTAAATTGTAGACAAATTATCTCATGAAGGTAAGCTTTCAGGTTTGTATCACCTGCTTTATATTGCTAGAAAAAAACCTCTACTTTCTTAACAAAGAAAGATTTACTATTTTTACTGTTCAAATTTACATTTTTCAACTTCATCCATCTAAGAGTTAGTTTTGTTGACTATTTCTTTAGCAAATTTTGAAAGACCAGTAGAAATGAATCCATTTCACCTTTGGACCCCATTCACAGAATCAAACATTTATATATATACGTAATTATAATTTATATACCATCTAAGTAATTCTGAGCATAATAACACTTTTCTATCCTGTGAGTACTTGTCCAAAATGAAAAGAATATTTGTGAACATCCTGAAGGGTTTCTACCTATCTCTTACTCACAATGATCTGTCCTGATTAAATGTTCTGAACTCGGTGGGAGGAATTTTGCTCCACAAAACAGTGGGCTGCTCTCATAGAGCGTCCTGTGGGAGTAACAGGAGGGAAAATTGCGGCAGATAAAGAAATCAGCAAAGGCTTTGGTGAGGTAAATAAGCTCAGGTGCATGCAGAGTAAAAAATACTGATGGCTGTCCTGAGCACATTTATCAAGCCAGGCACATAGGTGGGCAAAGATGGAAGTGTGTGTGTCTTAACAGACTGGTGAAGGTGGACAGGAATAACCTTCACCCCTCTGGGCTCAGAGATGCATAAATAGGAGACCACAAAGCATCCAGACATGGAATTCAGCTAAAAGAAAATTAATAAAAATAGTCCCTTTAACAGCTTTTCTGTGAAAAGTTGGTAATATGAAAAGAAAAAAAAGTGGTGCTGAAATCTTAACAATCAAGATTAGTGTGAAGATTACAGTGTAGGCTGATGATGCAGAGTTGATAGAATGGCAAATGAGGATGCTTTTCTTGCCCTGAAATTGTAGACACTTACGTGAATGGTTTTGAAGTCAGAAGGTCTGCCTAAGATTAAACAAGAGGAATGCTGTCAAATTATTAAAATTACCAAGTGAGATGAGTGCTGAGTGATACTGGAATTGAAGTTGAATCTAAGGTTAGTAGGGTATAAATAAGGTGAGTATGGAGGAACACACAAGAAGAGCTAAGTGCCAAAAAATTAATGTGTAAAAATTCTGTTCCTTTTCCTCCTATCTTTGTCTTTAAAACAAAGTTCTCTAGCTTCACCTGGCAATAATAATTATCCTCTATGTTTACTCCTGTTCTGAGAACACATCCTTTACTTAACTATACCTAAGCACTCCTAAGTATTCTGGTTTACACAGACACTTTTCTAAACAGATGCATTTCTAAATGTCTTTGCACCTGTATAGTTTGGTTCATAGTATATAATTGGTTAGAATTTAAAACACATACTGTAAATCCATAGAAAAGAATTTGAGACTGATTTGATATAAATGGCTGGGATGATGAATGTAGGAACAATCAAGCCATGCTTTTCAGAGCAGGGAGGGGAAGGTTTTGAAAAGATTAGGTGTTTTGCTTCAGAAAAATTTTGAAATCATAAAACCCCAAACTTAAATGAGGATATACTCTGGTCACAGCTCAGATCATGTGTGCTTTAAACATTACTTATGTAAATCAAAATATAACTCCTTCAGAGTATCAAACTTCTGAGGAAGTGAAACTGTGACATTCTTTAAATGCTTCTGTTTTCTGACACTGAGCAGACTACCTCCCTGCACAGAGAGTCAGAAGTGGAAGCTAAACAGAAAGTACATGAGGTCACACTAAAAGAAGGGTATATGGGAAGGCAAGAAAAAGAAATGGAAGAAAAATAAAAAAACAAACAATCCCACAACAAAAGTAGAACAAGGAGCCAGGGTTTATTCTTTCTGATTATTAACAATTCCCTTCTTTGCCATGTCTCCATTTTTTTTAGATTCCCATGGGGAGGAATACTATAGAGGGCCTGGCTTTTTTCATACGTGATACTTTCCTCCTGTTTATTGAACCATACCCTTTGTCTGACTGACAGAGAAGTAGCAAAAGGCTCACAAGGTTTAGAAGCAGCACTCCTGATATTATTTGTGTTAAGAACACTTTTAGAAGTCTCCACTCTTCTCCTCACCAGGTATATCAGTGCTGAATGCACAGAAGCACCTCTTACATCAACTGCCCCTTATAGTATTTTGTCCTTTGGAGCCACTTTTATCTAAAGGTTCCACAGAAGAGAGAAAAACTAGAGAGTTAAATTAAGTCCTGGTGCAATTCTCAGGTTCAGAGAGTCATGCCCATAATTAATTTGATATCTCTTTTACATATCAAGTATTCATCAATATGTACACTGAGTAGAAGTTGCAAAGATAATCTTTTGGCCTCTAAAAACCATGCTATCAATGAAACACTCCACTAATATCTAGCAGAGACCTTGAAATAATTTTCTCATTATTTTCAAATGTTATAATTTGTTCACACACTCACTTTCAAGTGGTCTTTAATATTTTAAAAAGCTAAATGTATCTTTTAAATATCTATTGCTCATTATGACAATAATCAGAACTATCAACATTTTGAGCTGATACAGTGTTGTTTTTCAACCCCTGACAGTCACTCTCTTCCTCCCTCACCAGATGGATCAGGCAGAGAATTGGAAAGGTAAAATCTATGAAAATTATTGGTTCAGATGAAGACATTGGGAAAGCAAAAGCTGCGGACACAAACAAAGCATTGCTTTGCACATTCCAAATCAAGGAATTAAGTCATGATTTCCCATGGGCAGATATGGTTCAGTCATCTCCAGGAGTGCAGGGCCCCACCACACTAAAATTTACTCAGGAAGATCAACTTCAACACTACAAATGTTCCCTCCTTCTCTGCCCCGTTTATATACTGAGCATGATGTCAAATGGTCTTGAATATCCCTTTGGTCAATTGGGGTCACCTGTCCTGACTGTGCTTCCTCCCAGAAAAGGCCTTGCCTCTGTGTGAACCCTGCTAAGCAATAACAAAAACATCTCTACATTATCAACTCTGTGTTCAGCCCCATGCCAGCTCTTTTGAAAGAAATTAACTCTATCCCAGCTGAAACCAGCACATATAATTAGCTTCCTACTAAGGATCAGTCTTTCACACCTTCAAAGCAAATAAAAAATGTGATTATTGTCATGATTTTGCATCATGGGCAGAAATTGTTCATAATGGCTTGTATAATCATGATATATCCAGTAGAGTTTTGCTGTCTAGTTGAAAGAAAAGGAAACAAGCTGTTCTAGAATGGACACTGCACAATCAGTACAGATTACATTTATATTTACTTATGCATTATATATTTATACACGTTTATTGAGAGTTATGTCTGCTTTCCTTCTCAGACTTCCATGCACATATACCAGAACAACATGGAAAATATATTTGTATGACAATATCTGTGACGAGTCAAGCTGGCCTTTACTTCCCTGTTTCTCCTTTTTTTATTGGATAGATTTATTATACTTAGGAGTATGATCTTTCATTTTAATGGTTATAGCACATCAAGAAATTTTAATTAGCACCAGAATTTCAACAGTTTTTATATAAAAACTAATATATATACATCTGAAATAACTATGAAAGGCTTAAACACTCAGTTTTTCTTTTAGCTGCAAATAGTACTGTCAAAACCACCTTTCTGTTTCACTTGGGTCATTCAAAGAATGTCACCCCCCCCCGGGTGACTAAGGGGGAATAGTAATTCTCCTTCATTGTGCAAATCAGGAATGAGACTTCTGAGGATGTTCTCGGAGGACTCTGAGTTTCCTGCCCGCTTCTTGGCACCTGGTCTTGTTCCCACTTGTTTGTTATTTCCTCACTCTAGTATCTCTCCTTCTCTTTTCTAACAATTATATTTCAAACCCGTCAGTGGGAATTTTCTAAAGGCATGTACTAACTTTGCCTGACCTCTCTCCATCCCACTCTCTCCTTGGGATATTATATACCTACTGCTTTTCTTAATCACTTTATTACAGCACTTCACTATGCTAGGCATTTGAAAACTGTTGAAATAAAAAAGCCAAAGGTGCTACCTCTCCTTACGTCATTTGTCTGCCCATCTGCTTTATTTTCCTTGGTTCCTCAAATGCTCTCATGCAAGGTGTGCAGAGGCATCTATTGGGAGAGCAGAAGAAAACAGGAGTATTGTGAATCTTCTGAAGGTGCAAGTGCTGTGGAACTACTGAGGTAAAAGCAGGTTTGAAACAAATAGAGAAATTTCTTGCTCCTTATGATGCACAGCTCAAATTAACAATTTATTTTCACTTGCCTCCTGAATGTTTAGGGTTTTTTTCTGGGACTTCTTTTCTGTTATTCTTTTTGACAAAAATAAATTAGGAGTTTAAAGACAGGACTTTCTTGAATAATTTATCACTTCACTTTCATTATCATTCTTTGAGTTTGCATTCACTTATAACATATGGCGGTAATTTTAACTTCAAATAGATCTGGTAAAAATGTGAGAAGGAAGGAAGAATTTGAAGAGATGGTCTTGAAACAAGCCCCAAATAAATCCATCCTGAAAACTTGATTTGGATCCCGTTCCAAATTTCATATTTGGTAGCTCGCTTCAGTATGTCATCCTGCACACCCAGCTTATCCCCCTCCAGTGACAGGAATAAGACAGGATGAGGACATATTTCTGTAATTTGCAGGGCAGGTCAGGCCACAAAGAATTGTTGTGAAACTTGCTTTTCAATGTAGGCACTAGTCAGCCAAATGTATTCACCCATGCTGAACATTATAGGTGTCCTTAAGATTATTCAATCAGGTTCTTACAGGCTGGCTGACAAGGGAGTAGGTTTGTCTTCTTTGTTGTGAAGCATCAGTGCAGTTGGGTTGTGGTCCTGTTCTTTCATGGCTGGGATTTTTAGGAGAGAAGCTGCTAAAGAAAACCCAAACAACTTTAAATGACTTGAATGACACTGTGATTGAAATCATGGAATCACAGAGTACCCTGACCTAAGAGAGACCCACTGGGATCTTCGAAGTGCATCTCCTGGCCTGGCACATGGCAACCCTAAGAAACATACCATGTGCCTGAGAGAGTAATTAAATTTTTTTTTAAATCAGACATGCTTGATACTGTGGCTGCTTCTCTGGGGAGCCTGTTCCAGTTCTCAAATGCCCTCTGTGTGAACAACCTTTTCCTAATATCCAGCCTAACACAGCTGCCCTGACACAGTTTCAGGCCATTCTTTTGGGTCCTTCCACTGGTCACCCAAGAGAAGAGATCAATGCCTGCCCCTCCACTCTCCCCCATGAAGAAGGTTTAGACTGTGATTAGACTCATGTTTTCCCTCAGTTTCCTCTTCTCCAGGCTGAATAGACCAACAGACCTCAGGCACTCCTGGCTGCCAGGGCACTGTTGACTCGTATTCAGTTTGCCATTGTCCAGAACTCACAGGTCACTTTCTCCAGCCTCCTGTTCACAAGTCTGTATGCACATTTCCCACATAAAAGTGTATGGACGCGCTTGAAAGTAATTAAAATGATAAATGATTGAGAAAAAGTAAGATCAAATTATTAATAGGCGTTAAAATTTTTAGAGCCACTTCCAAAAGTGGTTGGTTAGATGATAGGAATAACTGAACATATTTTATGATCTAAGTGTGTTAATAAGTGGAAGGATTTTTAAAATCCCTGCTAGTTCTAAGTAGTTTTCACGCTATACTCAGCATGTACTAAGCATGCATGAATAAGCATGTACTATACATGCTTATTCATAAGGTGTTTGAACTATGTGTGTGTGCATTACTATCGTTAAATTTTAAAACATAAAAAAATCAGTCATGTTAGTTTTCCTCAAATTAATTGGAATTTGTCTGGCATTTTTTGAGCATCTTGTGTCTTTTGAATGTCAAATGCCTGTACCTGGTAAACCAAATGTAGTGACGTGCTGTATTGTTACTGCTTTCCAAAATCAAATGAACTTTGTTTTGAAACCTCCCTGCCACACAATCCTTTCATTTATCTTGGAATAAAATCACATTATTTTATTTCTGTCATATATTCTTACTAATGCTATTATACCCTGACTCCATGCTCGCAAGCAAGCAGAGATAGATTACATTAGGACCCTAAGCCATTACTGTATGCACTCCCCCAGCACAGAGTCCTGCTGAGTGAGCTTGCCATTTTGTGGGACTGAGCTTCTGCTGACAAAGACCTAATGCCCTTAACACTGCAGAAGTCCTTCCTGACCCTTTGGCTGTGGGTGGGCCTTCCCATGCTCCAAGAAGGAGATCTATTAGGTGTGGTCAGAAAATTTTGCCTCTTTGATTCTTGTTTTGGCATGATGCACTAACAGTTTGGCTGTATGCGTGGGGTTTAGCATTATTTAAAAAAGAATTGAGCATTGTTTGAGGAAACAGGTTTTGCTGCCAGTTGCTCAGCTTTGCAATTCTAAAGGAAGCTTTTTCTACACCTTCCCTATTAACATAAATAAGCAGGAATAAAGCAAAATTCCTTGACACACAAAGTGGAACAGGTCTGGTTCTTTGAAGGCTGTTCTGGTATCCAAATATCACAAGCCAAGCAGGTGAGACAGAAGGCTGCTTGTCTGAACAGAAACATTCTCTTGGAAATAAGGCAAAAAGGGAAAATGTATGTCCAGTGGCAGCAATGTTGAGTTCTCAATGAGTTGAGAACACAAAAATGCTGCTTGCTACTGTAGGGAGAAGATTCATGCAGCAAAAGCTGAAGCTGGCCCAAAATGTGAGGGACAATAAAAAGACTTTTCTCAAATGTATTAATGGCAAAAGGCAGTGTAAAAATAGCATCAGCCCATTAGAGGATAAGGATGATCACCTCACAAACAGGGCCATCGACAAGGCAGAGGGGTTTAACACATTCTTTTCCTTTGTCTTCAGCACAAATGATGGAACAAGTGGAACAAGGGGGTCTCAATGCCCCAAGCTGGATGACCATGACTGTATAAAAATTATCAACTCCCAGTTGACCCTAAAAGTGTATGGTATCAGCTGCTGCAGCTGGATCTCTACAAATATATGGGTCTGATGGGATTCATCAGAATCCTCAAAGAACTGGCTGATGTCATTGCAAAACATCTCTCAATGATTTTTCAGTGGTCTTGGGAATCTGAAAAGGTCCCAGATGACTGAAAGGTGGTGAACATTTCCCTGATTTTCAAGAAGAGCAAAAAAGAGGACCACAGAAATTACAGGCATCAGTCTCACTTCAGTGCCTGGTAAATGTGGAGAAGATTGTTGTGGGTAGGGATTGAAAAAAATTTGAAAGACCAAGCAGTCCTTGGTCACAGCCAGAACAGCTTCATGAAAGTAAAATTCCTGCTTATCAAATCTTGTTTGCTTTTATTACAAGGTAAACCACCTACTTGATCAAGGAAAGACAGATGATGTGATCTTTTTCAATTTCAGAAAACTTTTTGTTACTGTCTCTCACTGTATCCTTTTTTCTATCCTTCCAGCACACAACTGGATAAACACTTCCTGTGGTTTATCCACAGGATAAAACTGGTTCACAGGTCAGGCATAAAAGGTTACAGTGAATGGGGTGATATCAGACTGGGGAGCTATGACCTGTCACAAGTGAGGTTCTGCAGGGCTCCATCCTCTGCCCTGTGGTCTTTGATTCTGCACCTGGGATAGGCAGCCCTGGATCTGCACACACAGACTGGGCAATGAGAGGCTGCAGAGCAGGGCCATGGAAAGGGCCCTGGGCTCCTGGCCCATGGCAAGTTGAACAGGAGCCAGCAGTGCCCTGGCAGCCAGGAGGGCCAAGCGTGTCCTGGGGACAGCAGGGACAGCATGGCCAGGCGGGCAAGGGAGGGGATTGTCCCCTCTGCTCTGAGCTGGGGCGGCCTCACCGCCAGGGCTGGGGACAGGTTTGGGTGCCACAGTGTAATGAAGTTATCAAACTTAGCATTCAAAGCAGGGCTACAGAGATGGTGAAGGGCCTTGAGGAGAAGGTATAGGAGGAGTAGCTGAGGTCACTTGGTCTGTTCAACCTGGAGAAGAAGAGACTAAGAAGAGATCTCATTGCAGCCTGCAACTTCCTGGTGAGGGGAAGAGGAGGGGCAGGCACTGATCTCTGTGTAACCAGTGCCAGGACCTGAGGGAGTGGCCAAAAGCTCTGTCATGGTGGGGTTAGGTTAGCTATTTGAAAAGGATGCTTCACTCAGAGATTGGGCACTGGAACAGGTTCCTCAGGGAGCCTGAGACACTTCAAGAATTTGGTCAATATTCTTGAACACGTGGTGTGATTCTTGGGGATGGTCCTGTGCAGGGCCAAGAGCTGGACTGAACAATCCCTGTGATCTCTTCCAATTCAGCACATTGTGTTATTCTGTGATCCTTTTGCATTAAACAAAGACTCAGTCTTGAGGTACACAGAGGTGGCAGCAGTGAGTTCTGTAACTGAGTGCTGGATCCAGGGGTACAGCAGTGTTCCCAGAATCAGGGAAACCCAGCAGAAAGCCCTGAGCTCCAGCCAAAGCTGGCAGCCCTAGCAAGGGAGGCTGATGTCACTTGGGCTTGCCAGGAGCAGCTGCCCCTGGGTAGAGTTGAGATCAGGGAAGGCCAGCAGGAATCAGGAGGATGCAGTGGTTGCTGCAGGAGGGGATTCAAGAAGGTCCCTGCACACTGCCTGTAGTGCCACAAATGAGGGAGATTCTCTAGCTCCTTGTAAGGATGGTGAATACTCACTCAGAGCTAAAACCAGTGTTTCTACAGGGAAAGCCTGAGAGGTCTTATGCTTACACTCAGGTGAAGTAGATAAGGAAGGAGACAGTAGAACCAGTAGATTGTAATAAGTGCACAGACCCTTGTCCTAGAGAAAAGGCAGGTACATACAAAAAGATGTACATATCTGTTCCATTAGCCATCTGAACTAAAGGAAACAGTTAAAAGACTATGTGCAATTAGAGGGGCCAAGATTGGGCTACACAAATGGTTTCAGAACCATGTTTCTATCAGGGACACCATCAAAAATACAATTTATGAACCACATAAACAGGATTCTGCTTCAATCTCCACCCTGTTTTTTTTACAATCAAGACCAGATATGAAGCATTAACCCATGAGCAAGGTCTGCAAGGAGAAACTGTACCAGAGACAGAGTATTCCACCAAACAGAACAAGAGCACAGAGTTGATGACTCTGTTAAAGGGTACTGAGATGTGCACCTACTGGCTAGACAGGGAGTCACAATAGGGACACTGCCTTCCAGGAGAAAAGGTTCAAAAATTTTTGACCTCAAATCAATGGCCCTGAAACTATCTACCGAAGGGTGTTAAGAGAAATGACTTCATTGCAAGGCCACTCTCCTTAATCTTAGAGATGTCAAGGAAATTGAGGGATATATCAGAAATATGGAAGAAGGCTAATGTCACTCCTATAAACAAGAAGAGCTTTGAAGAGGATCCAGAAAATTACATGCTCATGTCTTACTTCAGTCCCTGAAGGTTATAGAATGAATCCTCTTGGGACAGTCACAAGTCAGATGAAACATGTGACTGGGAAAAGCCAGCATGGAATCACCAAGAGCAAATCATGAATGACAAACCTGATCGCCTTCTGTGACAGAATAACCTGATAAGCTGACATAGGATGAGCAGCGGACATGGTCTACCTGGATTTCTCCAAGGGTTTTGATATGTTTTGTTGAAGCCTCCTCCCAGAACAGCTGGTGTGTTACAGTCTAATGAAGTGGTCCATGCAGTGGAGGGGGAACTGGCTGACAGGCAGAGCCTCACTCAGAGGGTAGTGGTGCCTCCATCCTTTTCACAATTGCAACCTGTCACGAATGGGGTCCCCAGGAATCAGCTTTGGGCCCAGTATTGTTTGATTTCTTCATAAGTGATCTGTGGTGGGATCCTGACAAACCCTGATTAAAGTTTGCTGGTGATACCAAACTGAGTGGGGAGGTGGACACTCTGGAAAGAAGACTCATCCTGCAGGTAGATGTGTTCACATGGAGTTGCATAAAAAAGAGTCTAATGAGCACAAGCTATTCCTGGGGAGATTCTAATTGGATACACTAGGAAACTTTTTCACAGAGAGAACAATAAGCTGTTACAACAAGCTCCCTAGGGAAGTGGTGGCCTCCCCAGTGTTGAACACTTTAAAGATTCATGTGAACAAGGTGCTGGCCCATCTTGTCTAGACTGTGCTTTTGCCAAGACAGATTGGATCACATAATCCTTGAGTTCTCCTTCCAACCTGGTATTCTCAAGGAGAATAAAAAGGTAGAGAGCATATTTTCAATTTTTTCTCATGTCTTTAGAAAAACACATTCAATTATTGAAAGTATCTTTATATGTGAGTGTATTTATAAAGTTACACATTTTTTTAAAGACAAAATACCTATCGCCTGAAAATCATAGTTGAATATTTTCTTTTGCTTTTATTTTCTCTCCACAATTTTCCCAAGTCAGGTAAAATCTGGTTAAAATATTGAATGTAACTCAAAAATACAGCTTTTCTTTTTCTGCTCGTATTTATGTCTCAGGGTTGTAGTTTTCCTGAGATTCTCCTTGGGGTTGGTGTTCCCCAAGGTAATAAGGGTCTCCCAAGGTTGCTGTTCCCTAGGAGTTTCCCCTGGGTTGCTGTTCCCAGAGATAATAAGGTTTTCGGTCTTCTCTTTGCCCTAAGTGTTACACACCAGAGGTAGAGACGACAAACTGAGTCCGCCGGTGCACATTTCCAAGGTTGTTTATTCTTCATTATCTCAGTCCTTTTTCAACTCTGCCAGGCCTTCCTGGCAGGGTACCTTATCTTAGTTCTTTCTCAGCTCTGCAAGGTGTCTCTGCAGAGCAGGACACGCGGCAGACTGGGCGGATCAGAGAGCCCCGTACCTTATGTACAGTTCCCTTGACCCAACCACTGTCCGAGACGTATTTTTTATTTACAAAATTTTACCAATACCTACTACCTATACTAACATGTCAGTTCTACTCTAAACCAATCTCTAAAACCCAACTCAGCACAAGATGGGGGACGAGAACAAGAACAAGGAAGACAGGGGCCACTCCCCAATTCCTCCATCTTGTCTCTTCAGCCCCATATGCTAAGAATCCTAATTTCTATATTTATATTCTACAACAAACCATCCACTACTTATTTCAAATTCTTAGGATTTGTGATTCTTCCTGCATGTGAGTGTTCACTCCCATGGACAGGAATCAGAGTCAGTGTCCTCCTGGGACCTGTGTGGGTCTAACTGACCCCCCTGTACAGATCCCAGACCCCCCTGTCCGGTCTCCAAACCCTCCAGGGTGGCCAGAGGGATGTTCTAGACTCCGACATTTATGGTTGGACAACTACTGATTTCCCTCTTGTATTTTGTTAAAAGTGTACTGTTTATTAAAAAAACATTCAGAAAGCATGAAAACCTGTACTAAATCTCTTGCTCCTCCTTGATATATTTAACTTCTTGTATAGATGTAGAATTTTTCTCTTGTGAAACTTTCGTTGAGTTTTTAACTTCCTCCCAGGCAATTGCTGGCTACTGAAGTGCTGAGCACAGCACTTACTGTGAACCAATAAAAAGTCAAAGACTTCATGTCAGGCTCTCTTAGACTTATTTAATCACTATGAGTGGAAAAGAAGACAGATTTTGATTAAGACCAGCTAAACCGATCAATAAAGTCCTTGAACTTGCATAAGTCACTACTGGTTACTTTCAATAATAGTGATAGCCTGGACCTAGGAAGAAATATCCTTCTGTTAGGATCTTTACATATAAGACATACATGTGGACAACCACTGAATGCTCCTGTAAGAGAGTGCATATATTTCTTAACAGTCTGTTGCTGTTGCTGTTGCTCTTGGGTGTATAGCCTCAGCCAATTTCTTTTGCACTGAATCTCTGAGAAAATTGAACTGGAAAATGACACTCAGATTCTATATATAAACACAAAAGGAGACTAAATACATAGTGAGCAACATGACAACCTTGAAATGTGCAATTTTCACTAATTCCATTCTTGATATACTAGTCCAAGTTCTAACAGGAGAGAAGGTCAGGGTGGAGGTGCAGTACTTCAGGATCCCCTAGATCCGTTGGATATGAGACTTAAACAAACAAGAAATTACTTTCATTGATTAAATGTAGATTGAATTAGTGGGAAAAAATGACAGGCCCTGCTAAGGTTGTGTCCCCTAGTCATTGTTTAACTCAGCGTGACAGATTCAATCTGCTCAGCCCAAAGGAAGGCCAAAGATGTCACTCACAGACTCTGCACAATGCTACAGCCATAGAGGAGCAAAATCGAAAAGTTGCACTTTATCAACTCACAGCCTGGAGCCACTGTTCCCATTCGGGTTGTGTTAGCAGAACAATGAGCTACAGCAGGCGCAGGGCCGCTCCACATAATAATTATAGGTATCCCACAGGCAAAGCTCTTGTTGCTTTTAAGACTTGACAGAATGTGTCTTGTAGGCATGACCTAGCAGATGGGGGACTTTTTTCTTTCATCTTTTCCAAAAAGCCACCTAGGAGAAACATGTAAAGAATCCCGATAAGGGATATATTTTCTCCTAAACAGGTAGATTGATTACTATAAGCTGCTCTTCTTTTTCATTCACGCTTAAAATAATTGGAGATTACCTTAGTGGAAGGAAGTCAAGAATAGCAACAGAAACGGGGATAGACCTTTTGCTCTATCCTGCTAATTTGTGTCACCTACTGCACTGCCTTATGTATTGATGGTAGAAAAAATGAAGCAGAAAATTAAGTCTGAAAGGCATTTTTGTCCTGCTGTCACTTTGTACAACATTTAGTTCAGTTGACATGACACTGTGCCTTTTGTTACATAAAACTGTCACATTGTCCCCTTCTGGTTAGCCACAGTTGCCGACCAAATCAATAATATCTGTCAAAACTGTCAAATAGTGAAAACAGCTAAAAATATCTGTTATAATAGATAATATTTTTATGACCATTAAAAGATATAACAAAATTATGTCACCAACAACATAGGCAAAATTTTAAGATAACCTTAACAATCAGCACAAACTAAGGAGGGATGTTCTCAAATATATTGTTATGTCTGGACATTTTAATTGTTTCATACTAACTTTTGATATTTTAATATGCTACTAATCTTGAAATACAGTTTATGATTGCTGGAGGACACTTAAAATATGTAAGTGTATGCATTTATTTTGTTGGAGATTCTAGGTACTATTTGTTCTACTTCAGTTTTTACAGATGAAACATAAACTACCAGCAGCCTGAAAGAGTAGAGAAGGAATCCAATGGAAATGAAAAGAGACTGCTTGTCTTTTTAAATCTTCCACTCTTGCTTGGACCATGGTGTAATACAGAAATTTAAGGACAAAATCAGTAAGATTTGCAAACCATAGTCAACATCTTATAACCGAAAATATTCTTTTTTACCTTCCATCATTTCAGACTGAAAATCTGCAGATGTCTTTTTGTTTATAGTTTAAATCCAGAAACTCTGGTAAACATGTAACTTAGCTAGAATATGGAACAGAAGATTTTTGCCCCAAAAGACATAGTTTGTCCAAAAAACATCACAGTGCTGGCACGTGAGATTGAGCTTCCTGGCTGGATACAGCTGGAACCTACATAGCCAAATTTGCCTACTGCTCCTCCAAACAGCTGCAACAATAAATATCAGTGCTATCCATATATATTTTGAAACACTGTCCTTTTGTTTAGCATATATTTTTTCACTTGGACTTCAGACTTCAGACTGCGGTTACTTCAGATTCTTTCTGGAAGACCCAGCAGGAAATGCAAGATTGGTGTAAGTGGTCTCACTTATGTCCTGTTTTGTAGAGAGAAACACATGGATTTGAGAGCCCATTGTAATTTTTTAACCTGGATAAGACACTCCTGAATTTTATGCCTTCAGTGTCTTCACAAATGTAATGCCAGCCCTATCTTACTAACTAATTATCTTTACCTAGACATTTTTATATGTACTTTGATCACATATGGGTTGAAGAGGAAAGGAAAAATTCAACAGATCCAAGAATTCTTTAAGGCAAATTTAAATCCATTTAGAGGTTGTCCTGTTTCAATAGATGCCAGTAACATAGGAATTCCATTTCTCTCTTTTTTTGGCTCAGAAACCTTTTCTCTGTGGATTTTTAATCACAAAATCATAGATTGGGTTGGACAGGACTTTTAATTGTCATCTAGTTTCAACCCCCTCTACAATACACAGGGACATTCAACTAGATCATGTTGTTACAAGTCCTGTCCAACCTGATTTTAAAAATTTCTTGGGATGGGACATGAAATCGAACACCACTTTCAGAAAGAAAAATTCTCTGTGGGAATCCCCACAGAAATTTTGTCTAGTGGAGTTAAGTAGTTATTCTACCTTTTTTTTAACTATGAGATGAACAATTTCAGTACAGTTTTGCCTTCTGAAAGGGTAACTGACTGGAACAACTATTAATTTATAAGTTGAATTTGAGCCAAGAAGAAACGAGTAAGTCTTCAATTCTGATTTGTACACTTGTGATAATTCCTGTTGTGGTGAGAGTTGAGTGAGCTGAGAGCCATCCTGCAGTCCTACTTATTGATGAGCGCATTAAAATTTTCAATAATCTAAGGTACTTTGACTCCTTGACCACTTATCCTGCTTTTTAAAGGCCTTATGAGTCACCCAGGAAGCTTCCTTGTAGAAAACACACATTCACATTGATTAGATACTTTCTTGTTGCCCTTATAAGGAAACCTAAATAGATTCTGTGGCCAAAAGATCTATGGCTCTTGCACAAGGTGCTAATGAAGAGCTGCATTGTCCCTAGGACTGACACAGCTGTGCTCGGGAATGGGAGGGAATGATGTCCCACTTGCCCATGCCTTAAGAGCATTGTGGCTCTGGACACCTGTGATAAATTAATCAAAGTCCTAATGAACAACATTCTTCCCCCATCAGCAGATGGATGGGGAACACCTTAATGGCTCTACATAACAAGCAGGCTCTCCAAGTGAAATTCAAGGAGTAATCTACCATCTCTAAAAGGGTTTAAACAATCTAAACAATCTTCTCTTTCCTGAATATCTGCCAGAGCTAGAGGGGGGAAAGAAGAACAAAAAGCCAAAACCAAAGCCAAATCAAAAAAACAAACAACTCCCTCTGCCTCTCTACCCTCACCTTTGAAAAAAAAAATCTTTAAAGATTAAATTGTTTCATTATATTTCTTGTTTAAAATATGTCAGACTTTATGACTTCTTATGTTTTCAATAAACACCATAAATGGATGTGAGAAATTAATTGATAAGTTTTTTACTTTCTGGATGAACTACAGCCTCTTATGTTTATATTTAGTTTCCCAATAAATCCTTATGGTGGTATTATTTGGCTTAAAACTACTATTTTTAAGCCTTGAAGTCTGTGTGTGTATGTAATGATGAGAAACACTAAGCACCACTCCAGAAGTCTTAGACAAGGCCTAAGAGTCTTAAAGACACTATTCTGTAATTGTTTCATCCATTGAATATTTTGTATAATTCATAATGTTAAAAATTACTGAAAATTGTCCAACACAGTGCAAATATTCCAACAATGAACCTGTTTAGTAGAAATAGAGGACTGAAATTTTCTGTATTTGAATGTCCATTGAAAGTTTTGATTTTGGTCAAAATAGGTGAAATTTTATTTTTGAAAAGAATGTAGTATTTCTTTATACTACAGCAAATTTTATTGAATTATCTTTATATTGCAAAGTAAGAGGTGTAGTCTTTTTCACATTACTATATTTATCATTCCCTACCTTCTAACATGTCAGAAATTCACCTTCAGACACTGTTGCCTTGTTTATCAATCAATATTCATTTGAGTAATCTTTTTTAAAAATTCTGTTGTGCTCTATCTCACCATCTTGATATTATTATGCATTATAGTGGATCCTCAAAAATGATAAATCTCTATCCCTACACAGATTAGTGGTTAGTCATGTCTCAAGAAACTTGGCAAAGCAGAAACAAGTTTAATGGAGTAAATTAATGTATTACGAGCTAAGCTAAATGACATAAAATGGATAACAGGAACAATCACTGAAGGGAAGCAGAGGGGGTATCTAGGATGTTAAAGGAGCAAGTGCAGAAAGGAACTCAGACGCCAAGAATATTAATCTATTTCTTTACTAAAAATGTGGTGTCCTTGCTGTTTATGAGTATTTGTGGCAGAGATGAAAAGAGTATTTTTTTAAAATGTTTGATCTTTTCTTCAGCTGCAGCAGTCTTCCTGACCTCTGTAGTGACAGAGCTCTGGAGCTGTCAGGCTCATCCCGAGCAAGGCGGCAGCTCAAAACACTGAGTCACAGCCTGTGTCAAATATTGAGCACCAGCATAAAGCCATTTATGAATCAGTTCAGGCTCAATAATTATGCAGGCATTATTTGGCATATAATTATGAATAACAAACATACCCAAGAAATCTTCAATTTATTTTCAGATTTCACCATTTACAAACAGAACACGAAAGCAGCACTTTTCATACACCTTTTTTCATTTTGAACTACACAACATGCTCAGTTTACAATCAGCAACAGATTTAGATAGACCAACATGGTCTATCTAAATCAAAACTTACTAGTTAATCCTCAAATACACTTTTCTCATATTTTCTTTTACTTCTTTGTAAGCATTGTTTATTCACAACTCGGCAACATTTTTTAAAGAACATTCTGTTATGTAGTGATTTAAGACTGGAATTGGGGAAGGAATTGTTATTTTATTCCATGGGTTTGAGTGAAGAAATTTACCATTTTTGTACAAATTCAGCTAAGGTGATACTGAAATCATAGTGAGGATTTCTTTTTTCCTAGACAAGGTAATATCCCATTTCAGTCTTCTTTTCACAAACAGTTGTATATATGTTCAACATGCTTTATCAGTGATTCATCAGTGTACTGAGCCTCTGCAGAAAAGGACACAAACAAAATAATTTTGTAGTAATATTTTTTAAACACAGTTGTAAATTCCTGCCCACAATAACATGTCATATCACATATACATGCTCAAAAGACCTTTACATTTTAAAACAATTTTTACAAGAATGTTTACTTATGAGCAAAAAATACCTTGACAAGTGAGCCCTGGAAATCTCATGGGGTTTAACAAGATCAGGAGCAATGTGCTGCACCTACATTAGAGTAACTCCTGACTGAGGGATTAATAGATTTGAGAGCAGCCCTGCCCACAAGGACTCAGGGGTGCTGCTGGGTGAGGGGCTGGACATGCCCCGGCCATGGCACTCACAGCCCAGAGAGCCAAACGTGTCCTGGGCTGCAGCCAGAGCCCCGTGGGCAGCAGGGGAGGGAGGGGATTCTGCCCCTCTGCTCTGCTCTGCTGAGACCCAGCTGGAGCTCTGCATCCAGAGCTGGGGTCCCTGCACGGGAAGGACAGGGACCTGTGGGAGCCAGTCCAGAGGAGGCCACCAAATTGATTAGAGGAATGAAACATCTCTCCTGTGAAGAAAGGCTGAGAGAATTGGGATTGTTCAGCATGGAGAAGTGAGGATGACCTAATTGAAGCCTTCCCATACCTGAAGGGAACCTGCAAGAAAGATGGAGACAGATTTGTTATGAGAGCATCTAGTGACAGGACAAACCTACTGAAAGAGGGTAGGTTTAGATCAGATATTGGGAAGAAATTCTTTACTGTGAGGTTGATGAGGCACTGGCACAGGCTGCCCAGAGAAGCTGTGGATATCCCATTGCTGGAAGTGTTCAAGGCCAGGCTGGAGGGAGCTCTGAGTGACCTGGTCTATGGAAGGTGTCCCTGTCTATGACAAGAGGATTGCAACTAGATGATCTATAAGGCCCCTTCCAATCCAGGCCACTCTATGATTCTATGATTCCAATTCTATCCTACTTATTTATATGCTGAAGATTGGTCAGCCTCTAGAAATATAGCTCTCCATGAGATTAGCAAACCTCCAGACCTTGAGGCTCTAGTGGGCTATACCAGTCCCCTCCCAACATAAGGGGGCACTTCTTTAGCAACTGAAAATTTTCTACACCATTATTTGTATGCTTATTGACTCCATTTGTTTCTCCATAGGAGAAAAAAAAAAACCTCACAGAGGAGGAATTATAAAGACTGGAATACATTATGAACAGAATAACCCTTTTCAGATTTAAAATGGAACCTTTCCATTAAAAGTGAAACACTTTTCCATGAAAAGTGAAATATTGAACCTTTTAGTTACTTTCTCTGTAGTCATTAATACAGACTTCATAATTTGTATGTCTAGAGCAGTGAACAGATGGCACTCGAATCTAGTCTAAGCTGGTTTAACTAATTTCTGCCAATCAGAAGGGCCCATTTCCTTCAGTTATGATAAGCAGTAATGATAAGAAGGTAACCTTCTAATTGACTGTGACATACAGACATCCTAATACTTTTATCTCTTTCTGCTCAGAGATTTTTCTCAAGACATATTTCTCCAAGGCTTTATTCAGCACTGAAAGAAAAACAAATGCACTTAGTTATTTGTCTTATTAACGATTTATACTGTAGCTGAAAAATAACTGTGTTTTTTTCTGAAATGAAGACTTTTTGCTTCTGCAATTACCTTTCCAGTTTCAGCTGTGCACAAACTCTGGGAGAGAAGTGGGTGTGTGAGTAAACAGTCTTTCATTGCTTAGTGGTTCTGGCATTCATGAGAACATGGAATTCTCCTGGGGTAAACTTATGCTCCCACTACCATTTATGGGTTTTGTGGGTGGTTGTTTTTTCTCAGTGGCTATGTGACTTAAAATACACAAGAGAATATGAGGGAAGAGACCAGAGGTGAAGCCTTCCTCTTCCCATACCAAAACACTCCAGTTTAAAGGGTAACACTAGTTAAATTTCTGGCCTGCAAAATCCTGAATGTTTGTGTGCAGAGTCATAAATAAAACAAGACAGGTGGGGAGCAATCTTCCAAGCACAACTGCTGTTATTCGGTGTTCCAGATATGTTTATGTCACAGAAAAAATGCTGAGCTCTTTGGTCCTAACAAAAGTGTATTGGAAGAAGAACCAGAACCTCAAATATGGGTCACCAGTTAACTTGGGCTTGAAGGACCAACTAATGACTGAGTGGGGGATTTTTCAAAACTGGATCTTGGACAAAAACAGTCAAGCCCTTTCTTACATGTTGCCCTTACTGGGCATGAAATAGAATTGAATCATGAAGGAACACATGCCTAATTTGAAAAATTTTGTTATTGACTGTTATTTTCTCAGCTGTAAAACAGCCAATGCCTTTGAGATCCTGAAGTTTTTACTAAGTTTTAAAGGCAAATTGAACACACTGGCTATAATACTCTGATAATCCCAATTTTTAATTAGGTCTGCAAGAAAGGAAATCTCAGTTGAGCATATTCCTTGCAAATACATATTTTGCTTGTGTGTGTTGCTAAATGCACTTTTTTTGTCAGCTTTTAATTGCCTTTTACACTGTTCTGATTTACCTCGCTTCCTAACCCAACTTTTTTGACCCATTTTTTAAAATTGCATCTGCAAACTTGTGTATATTTTTTGATGCTCCTTCCTACCTTGCTACCTGTAATGTGCTATTTTTTTATGTATAAATTAAAAATAAAAGGCTATTTTGAGCTAGAGCTGTAGTTATCAATAATGGAACACCTACAGAGCAAATTTTTAGGCCAGTTTTCTGCATTCTTCCTTTCCAGAATGGATATGGTAACATGCATCTTATCTATAAGTGCATTCATGCAGTGATGGATTTTATTACTTCCTCGTGTGGAATTGAGCCATTATGAGCATCCTGATCTTAAAAGATGCTCAATAACCAGAGCTCTCGAGGGATCCAACAGAAAATGCTCAGCATCTCTCAGAATCAGTCCCTGCAATGTAAATTATCATATTGGAAGAACTTAAAGGTACTATAGGAATTAGTTCTAGTTCTTTATTTCCTTAACTATAAAGTTTTCCTATTTTGTAATCCTTTAAGGCTTTTTCTGTATAAAAATAAGTCACCATACTAAATACACTTATCTTGGTTTCGGTTACTTGTTTCGTTTTCCCAAATGCTGTATTCTGACATTTGAGATTTTTGCTTGTTTAGCATTACACACATAATCTTGAAAAGAGTGCTGTCTTGAGTTTCATTGCACATTTCTTATGCAGCTTTAACTATGTTGATCTTAATGTTATTCTATACTGCCTCACTTTATTTTATTATCACCTTAGTAAAGGAAGAATGTTCATAATGCATGCTCCCATAAGAAAGAAAAATTACTAACTAATATGACAAATTAAGTGGATATTGCTTGTTTCCATTCAATACTACTTTATAATATTAGAGAAAAGTTAATATTTTATAATACCTGTTACAAAGGATCACTTGCTCTCTCTCAGTTTACAAATATAGGCACTCATTTCAGGAAATCAGGTATTTGGTATGCAGTTTAGGCATTCATTTGTACGTATTTTATATATGTGTGTATGTTTGTGTCTCTGTGTACAAATATACATTTGTATATAGAGAGATACTGATTGACAGATTAGACAGACAGACAGATAGATAGACAGACAGATAGACAGATAGACAGATAGATAGATAGATAGATAGATAGATAGATAGATAGATAGATAGATAGATAGATAGATAGATAGATAGACAGACAGATACCTGCATTGCAAAGCATGCAAACACAGTTCACTGGGTATTGCTATACTGATATATGGTACACATACTATACATATACTGAGCTGCTTCCAAATACTATTTGTCATGTTCCAGATGCTTGAAATGACAGTCTTTGTGTATAATATGTCTCCAGCACAATTTAGACTACCATACGCTCATTTGCCCTCAAGTGGGCCTATTTAAATATAATTGACTGCCCTGGCAATTATTGTGAATAGCAGCTGTCTACTGGTAAAAAAAGAGGCATATATATAATGACAGAGAAAGGATCAAATACAAGCAATAGAAAAAGAACATAAAGAAATATCTATATAAGCTATTTTAAACCAGATTTTTTAGTGGAAAGCCACAAGGCCTATTAGCCATTTCCAATTAAGGACTATCAAAAAATAAAAGAAAGTACTCAACTATTTATGAAAGGCAGCTGGGTCTACCCTAAATATAAAACTGGAAAATGTTTATTTGTTCGAAAATTGTTACAGCTACCCCACTTCATTTATTTTCATTAACTGTGTTAGGTTTTGATGAAACCTTTGTTGTATCATGTACCTTCTGTTTCAGACAAAAACACCTTGCTTTGTTTTTCTCCTAAATAGCTACATAATTAGATGGATTATTTCATGTGTCTGTGCGTGTGTTTGCTGAAGAGAACAAGCCAGATAAATTAGCACTTAGCAGAACACACAATAGCACATAATATGCCCTTGTGTTTCATATAAAGCTTTATTTGTCATTCACGGGTGGTTGGCAAAACTGACTTTGCTTTTGAAAATGACAGGTGGTACTCTGGTGCTTTCTGTATGAAAAAGAGAAACAACCTTCACCAAAACAGTGTCTCTCAATAGCTCCTGTGATTTAGTATTCAACCCTGGGCTTGTGTTTCCTCTAAACTTTTGTTTCATTTGCATCTCTTAGGTCTGACATCACCAAGCCAGTTTAATAGTTGAGATTCTATGCCACAAGTTACATTGAGTCCCAAAAAGACCTTCTTTCCTCGAGGCCTGATTATAAGACAGGTGAAGTTCAGTATATTTCAATAAGCTCCGCATTCCATGTCAGGAATCAATAGCCCTCCTCCTTTCTTTAGGGGTTATTAAATTGCAGCTGTAACATTAGCCTTCTTTATCTAATTGATTGTCTTTTCACAGGGCTGAGAAAATCAATAGCAGTCAATGGGGCTGCCCTGTTTTTCCTTAATAGATGTTTTCTCCTAATTGGCTGCCTGGGTGGCTTCAGTGAGCTCAGTATGTTTTCAGAAGTCCACAATATGTTGCAGTTCTTGTAAACTATTTTACCATGTGCAACGGTTATTGATTTTATAATGAAATCTAGAAAATTCAATAGCAATCAGGAATATAGATCAGGATTCCTAGGTATGTTAAAGCAAAGGGCAAACTCAGTTTGCTACCACTTCAAGCTGTGATCCAATTAAATGTGTCATTAAAGTATTATGGTAGCTAAATACTTTCTAAAAAGACAGTTGGTCATCTCTTCAAAATTTAATATAGAAGGAAAAGTATCAAAAGATTTTAAAGTTTTTTGACCGTGATGTTCAAATTACAGTTAAGTTTTAACAGCAGATAAAAGTAAGACTATAGAACATTTTCAAACCTGTGCTGGTCATTGAGTTTTGTCTATCTTGACCTCTTGAAATAGTCAAATATACCTACTAGAAAATCAAGTTAGAGAGAAAAGGAGTGAGGTAGGTGTGGAGAAACACTCAACGCTACCCAAATTATGCATTTGACCTTTGGTGAAAAGGTCAGCATGTCAAATGCCTTATTCTCAGAGTCCACTCAACACTCAGAAAATCACTTCTACCTACAGACAAATTTTGGAAGTGGCTAAATTTCATGAGGACCTATTTAATGTCATTTCTCTCTGTACTGTATTTCTGCTCAAATTTTCTTCCATACCTTAGTGGGATATCTTTACCTTGCATGACCATCAGGCAAAACAGCAGCATCAGCAGCACATCAATCACAGCCTGCAGAGATCAGCAGTCAGTGGTGTAAACAGCAGAGACTAAAATGCAGCCTACGTTATATAAATCTGTTACTGACTTGAGACTTGCTCTGCATTAGAGCACTATATTTGCAATAAAACTCTCCAGTTGTATACCATGATTGAGTGACAGCAGCTCAAATCTCTGATAATTACAAGATCTCAAAATTTCTCCACTGAGGACAATAAATTCTGTCATTTAAGGGATAGGAAATTATTCACATATCTTTTTTCTTAATTGGCAAAGTGAAAGAAAAGAAAAGAAAAGAAAAGAAAAGAAAAGAAAAGAAAAGAAAAGAAAAGAAAAGAAAAGAAAAGAAAAGAAAAGAAAAGAAAAGAAAAGAAAAGAAAAGAAAAGAAAAGAAAAGAAAAGAAAAGAAAAGAAAAGAAAAGAAAAGAAAAGAAAAGAAAAGAAAAGAAAAGAGAAATAATATTCTGTGTCACTTAAATGAGATATAGAATAGAATTTTCTCTGATTTTCTTCCTTTTTATCTCTGTTGTCATTTTTGGTGTTCTAAGTAAACAAATCAAACCTTTTCCTTGTTTCCCATCTTCAGCAAAGGGCTCTTCAGTGAACTGGGTCCTGACATGGCAAGATTTTGGATTTATAAAGAGACAGCTGCTTGTATAGAAAGGTATAGAGATGAAACAATTTTATATCTATACACAAAAGAGTGGTACTCAATAGTGTACCATTAAAAGAAAGCAACTTTAACAAATATATGAACTGTAAACAAAATCACCAACCTATGCAAAAAGGTTTTCCTCTTAGTATATATCTGTCACAAACATTATGGAAATCCATGATTACAAGTATTGAATGTCCTATAATTTTTCCTATTTTGTATGAAAGTGTCAACATTGTTAAAACGAATGAAAATTTGTATCTATTACCAATTTTATTTGGTAATAATGCAGAACCACATGAACAGCTTAGGACATTGTGTAATTATTGAGAAAATAAAATGTATATCTATATTAAATCTGACCACTGCATAGCCTGTCTAATAAAAGGAACTTATAAAAAATTCTGAATATGCAAAATACTATCCCTCGGACATGCTTTAGCCAGAAGGAAAATGTCTGTAAACATGCAATAAAATATCTTTGTTTTTACCACAAGTTTCTTTTATTCTGCACATAGATTAACTAAATAATTGTCAGACCATTTGTCTATATCAAACATTTCCTTACACTCGCCACAGTGTTCTCTGTGCTGCTAGTTCCTTCTTACCAATCTGGCACACAGACTATGTGCATATCTTTTGTGGCTGTTGGGAAACCATGTCAGATCTTCATGTGATTATCTTGGGGACCCTTCTGAATATTTTGGGCACACAGAACATGTCCATTTGCCCAGCTGCAGGAAGTGAAAAATCTCTTAGTGGAGCTATTGTTCCTTTGCATTCCTGTTTCATTTGGGCTACATGTAAGAAAGAAATTGGGAACCTGACCTACTGAGATGTTGGAGAGAAGTCTCTTCAGCAGATTGCAATAACAAGCTCTGATGTATTGGCCAATGGCACACAGAAGCATAAACTTATCTAACTGCTTTGTGGCATTAACTTATCTAACTGCTTTGTGGCATTATGGCCTTTAGGCCCGGTATGGCAGAAGGACATGGAAATTCTTAACATAAATAATTCTGTTATTCTTGGTGAAAATTTAATTCTAAAACCAAAGTAAGTTTTTTGTAGCCTTTGTTATAATATAGAAATGTGTAAGTGCTGCAAGAGAATACCAAGCAATAAGCTTAGAATAAGGTATATGCAATTTTTGCTTTTTCAAAACTCAGCCCAGTTTCTGGAAGGGGAGGTTGGTAAGTCTTCTATTCATTGCAAACTTTATTATGCCTGCAGTTAATGTGCTGAAAGCAAGAACAACAAATATGGATCAGGTTTATTCTGTCCTGCCCATGATGTAACTGACTGAATGTAGTCAAGAATTCATCTAGACTGTTCCTAGCAGCACTTTCATCCAGTCTGAAATATACAGAGAAATGATGCTTCCTTCATTCACTTCTTGCTGTACTTAATTATGGATTATTATCTTTTCAATCTCACTAGTTACTTGAAGGATCACAAGTTAAAAATGTTTCGTTTCACATGGATAAGTATGTATCTTGGATTACTTTGATATTCAAATATTTCAAGTTTTATAACCTCATCTGTTTTTTGTTATTTCATCATGTTTCACCTCCTCATAAATTCTTGGAACCTAGGAAGGGATATTTTAGTTAAATTCATATTACCTGTTTTAAACATTTGCCTTTAGATTTTTCTAAAACCTGAAATTTCTCACAAGACAGGAAGGAAGCATCAGAGAAATTGAAATAAAAAGACAATAATCTGGTTTTTATTTTACCAGTAGAGGGACACAACCAAACACTTAAGATGATACCAAAAACCTAGGCATTTTTTCATAGCATGAGAAAAAAAATCCCTTTTTTAATAAGAATAAAACAAAATAAAAATAACTATCTTTTACATACATGGTTAAATGTGAAGGGAAGAAGTAATATTCATTTCATTACCTAAAATTTTCAGGAATTTTTCAGGAATTACAATCATGGAATCATTTTTCCTTCAGTAAGACCTACTTGAATTTCATCATATTTCATCCATTCAATGGCAGAAGTGTTATAAGGAGAATGTCTCTGCCAACAGCATTCCTGAAGTTTCTCAGTATGGGATCATACCATAGAATCACAGAATAATGTGGATTGGAAGGGGTCTTACAGATCATCTAGTTGCAATCCCCTTGTCATAGACAGGGACACCTTCCACTAGACCAGGTCAGTCAGAGCCCCATCCAGCCTGGCCTTGAACACTTCCAGGGAATGGGGCATCCACAGCTTCTCCAGGCAGCCTGTGCCAGTGCCTCACTACCCTCACAGTAAAGAATTTCTTCCCAATATCTAATCTAAACCTATCCTCTTTCAGCAGGTTTGTCCTGTCACTACAACCTCTTGTTAACACGTCCTGCTGTATCTTTCTTGCAGGCTCCCTTCAGGTACAGGAAGGCTGTAATTAGGTTGTCCTGAAGCCTTCACTTTTTCAAGCTGAACAATCCCAATTCTCTTAGTCTTTTCTCATGGGAGAGATGCCCCATTGTTAAAACACTGGATGCTGAAAATATCAGGCTTTCTGCTTTGACAGGCAGTGACCCTCAGGAGGGCACTGCCTTTGACCTGATACCATGGGAATGGCCCCCAAAACTGAGTGATGGCACTGGGAAGTGTGTGTGTGTAGTTTGCATAGAAGTGTGTAATGGCCCAGGGTGAAATACTTGGAGTTTGGGGTTTTGGGGTATAGAATATAGTGATATGTATGAGAGACAATATGGAGGGATTCGGGCATTGCCTGGATCCTTCTTCTTCACTTTCTTCTTCCTCCTTCTCAGGTTTTGGTGATCTTTTCTAATTGGTTACATTGTGGACATTGAGTGATCTTTAACTGGGTTATAAATAAAAATAACTTAGGTGTTGGGTTTTAATTGGTTTTGCTTATTATTTAAAAGACCTTGAAGTGAGTTAGAAGTAGCCATTTTCTTGCCTTGTAAGACAGAGCTCACACCTCGTGAGACTGTAACTCAGATAAGAAATAATAAACAACCGCGTTCGAATGAGATACCCTCGTGTCTGAAGTCTTCTGTCCAGACCTAGCAAGAACATCCCATCCATCTGATCATCTTGGTGGCCTCCTCTGGACTTGCTCCCACAGGTCCCTGTCCCTCCTGTGCAGGGACCCCAGCTCTGGATGCAGAGCTCCAGCTGGGTCTCAGCAGAGCAGAGCAGAGGGGCAGAATCCCCTCCCTCCCCTGCTGCCCACGGGGCTCTGGATGCAGCCCAGGACACGTTTGGCTCTCTGGGCTGTGAGTGCCATGGCCGGGGCATGTCCAGCCCCTCACCCAGCAGCACCCCTGAGTCCTCCTGGGCAGGGCTGCTCTGGGTCTGCTCATGCCCAGCCTGGGCTGATACCGGAGGTTGTCCCTACGCAGGTGGAGCACAAGCACTTGGCCTTGTTAAACCTCATCAGATTTCCAACTTCTCGAGCTTGTCCAGGTCCCTCTGGATAGCATCCCATTCTTTAGGTTTGAAACACAAAGATGTGAGTTAGCTGTGTAAAAGAATATTAATTTTCATGTAGAAACATGAGTTTCCTAGAACATTAGATGTATCCATTCAGTATTTTAGCCCTGTGACTACAATGGTTGATTGGAAACCTATTCTGCCTGCAAAATGGGCAAACATGTAGAAGATGAGCGTTAAAATTAGCATACTAATAATATTAATGTTTATAAAAATATAACCTGGACAGATAAAATGCCTTTTTAGTATATGCCAATAAAAGAAAAACCTTGGTTTAAGAAAAAAAATATTACCTCATGTATGTCCTGCAATATTTAAAGTTGCAACAAGGGTTTCTCCCAACTTGAATTGCACCTTCCTACATGCTCTTCTAATAGAAAAGCCAATTTCAGCAAGGTGCAAGAGTACATAATTCTTGATAATGTGCCTTCATGTGCACAAATAAACTGAATGATTCCTTTTTAGAGTTCTTAAAAGTGCTAATGGAACCTGAACAAGATTTTACTGAAAGATTTCTTAACCAGTCAGTAAAATTACATTAAAATGTGTGATAAAGTTGTAAATTACTATTCCAGTGAGAATGTATATCACAAAATAATTAATTTTGAATTATTTTTTATATTTACTCTAACCATTTGTTTAAAAAATAATGGCTAAGAATTTACTCACAATTTCTGTTTGTGACAACATTAGCTTTTTCCCTGTGTCATTGTAAGAACTAATTAATATTGATTTATACCGTACTCCAGTATTTTTTCACTTTTTAGATCACACTCTGTTCCTAATGTTTTCAAATTTTGTCTCAGAGACACCTCTACTAAGCAAGACTTTCTCACTCAAATTCCGAAGACATACCATATCTGATATTAATCGCAGTCATTAATCTATTTTATTCTATTGCATCTGAGTATATTTATGCAAAAGACAGATTTTTCTAACATGTAGATAATAATGCAAATATTGCATCATTTAAACCAGAGATCACATCACTTTCAACCAAATTTTTCATTTAAATTTTATGATATATTTAAGTCACATCAGAATATGATTAATCTAATCTTGGTCATTGTATTTCTACAGTAAGCTATAGATGGAAATTAAAATCAGATTTCACATTTAATAAGTGATTGTTCCAGCTAGCTATTTTCGTCTGGTGGGAATATTGCTTTAAGTGTCTGCCAATTTGCTATACTTCTGCTACAAAATCATAATTGTCCTTAAGGAAGTAAACACTGCATTAGGGTCAAGTCTAGTAAAGGATTGAAAGGAAGCAAGACTAGGACAGCAGTTAGACACTAAAGTTGTAAACTATGGCTCTATTCTGAGTTGCTGTCTCTGGAAGTATCTGGATATCGTAAACTACTCTATGCCTTTGAAGTTTCTCAGTCACCCACCTTTCTCTTAGAGAAGCTCCATTTGTGTGCACCTTTAGGGAGTGAGCCAAACCCTCCTTCTAACAGGATTTGCATATGTTTAAAGTATTGTTGTGTCAGACATTTTGATCTTAAGTACAACCAAAGCAAAAGCTGGTTTTGCAGCTCAGCGGATGAAGTTATTATTTCAAAATGAACAAAAAGAAAGACTCTCCCCTCCACCCCTGCTCCCCCCCAAACCAGCTAGACACACAGATCTCACTCCCATGCTGTACTTCACATTTCTACTAAAGGGATCAGAATACATGATGCCTGGGCAGACATAACCCTTCTGCTTAAGATCTGCCACAGTGCAGAAGGAATTCAAGATTTATTCAGCGAGAAAGAGGCTCAAAAGAGCGTGATTCTCTAGCCCTATGAATAGGGCACTCATTTGTGGGGTAAGGGACCACAGCCCTGCTCGCAGGACTGCTTCTGTATTTTATCCAATGACTACTTAATGGATGTGCAAACCCAAGAGAGCAGGTAAGAAAGCAGATCTTCCACTCAGCAGATGAAGGCTGGCTTTTATGTTCTCTATGTAAGGATAATGAAGTGGATTTTTTACCCCTTACATCCCCATGTGGAATGCTCACAGTCAGAACACAATATGGACAATAATAATTGTACGCAATAACACACTTTTTAGTCTGCACAGGTTCAGACTCAAGTGTGAATCACATTATAAATAATAGAATCTAATACAGCAAGACAGAGCAAAAGAAAACTGAGCTTCTGTCCTGCAGCAACATCCTGCAAGCTTTTGTCTTAATAATAGTATAGCAGTGGCTATACACACTACCTGAAATATCTCCTCTAGAAACAGGACCTCTCTAGGGTGATTTCATGAAGCAGAACCTGAAAACTTGTACTATTTCATGTGTAAATTTGGGTTATTATTTCTTTAATATAGAATATAAAAAGCTCAGTCCCTGCTAAGCTAAGAAAAAAATGTATCATGTAAAGTTGATAGGAAATAAGGTAAAAATTACTAGCACACAGCTAGCTTGGAACAAAATACTAAAGGAAAGAAAAATATTCACTTTAGAGCTTCTCCAGAGCAGGATTCAGAGCAGGATCATTTCATGATTCTATATTAACTTGTACAACTATCCAATCTGATTAAAAGAGTGTCCACTTCTGTTTTCCCTGGATACTGTGGTGAATGCCTGCCTACTGCTTTGAAGTGGAAGAGCAGAGAATGAAAGCTAGCCATATGCACCAAGCAAGTGAGACTAGTCCACCACTGAGGTATCATTCTTGTCTCCCTTTTTATTCTTTCTTTTCTTCTCAGTCTCTCTTTATCTTTTAGAAGATGCATTTATACAAACATAAATATTCACTAACTAATAGAATTCATCTAACCAGATAATTGATGAACTCTGGTGGAAGAAGACAGTGCCTGAATATTTCCAGTTTATTATCAGAGGCAAAAAAGAAGTCCCAGCAGCTGCTCTGCAGGGACTCTCAAAGGGTGTGTTGTCCATAGTGTAAGCCGTCCTCTCTCATGAAGGAGACAACTGTTCTTAGCCCAGGCTTTCCTATGCCTCAGAACTCACACTTTTTCAGAGCTATGCAACTCAGTTCAGAAATGTCAGTGTGCCAGAGGTCTGTATCCCACCTACATCTCTGTCAGCAGGTGACTTTTCTCATGGTCTGCAGTATGTGGGGTAAAGTCTCAGTGCCTGGGCCTTCTCATGGTGTGGTATCCTTGTTAATCTTCTTGCTGGCATGCTCTTTTTAATTCACTCTGTGTCCTGACTCTGCAAAGACACTGCTAAGTCTAGACTTGATTCAGTGCTATCTGAATTGTAAGTGCATTATTATGGTCCGCAGCGCCTCGGGAGCGACCCTTCCCCCGGAGCTCTGCTGCTCTCAGCTGCTGCTTCTCAGGGTGCAGAGATGACACAGAGTCCAGACAGGTCTGGGTGAGGCTGAGGGGGTCATTGAAGGTGTGCCAGAGCCCAGGACCCTGAGCAGGGTCAGGCAGTGGGGTTATGAGGGGCTGGGGCAGAACAGACAACCCATGAGGGCACAGCTAGGGAGGGGTCCAAGGCGGGATTTACATTTTACAAACTGATCAGGGGGAACAGGGGAGGGGAATGAAACACAGGGACAAACAGGGCATGGAGTAACTAAAGACTGATAGGGAAGGTTCTGGGCAGAGGGGTAGGAATACAGGGGAGTGACATTTGGGAAAGGGGGAGGTTAGGGAGAAGACAGGCACCTGGGGGCCAACAGGAGAGTCTCTGAGGAGTGGCTGGCTAATAAGTGAAAGGGCTTGACATATAACTGATTGAATAACAATTAGGGTAAGAGTCAAAATATAATACAAGCTGAAACAAATAAAGACAGGCACCATTATAAGGAATGGGGGAGGATATGCTTAGGGAAGACATACAGCAAATCCCAAAGCATAATCATAATTTCAAGCAAACCCCTTATGATTGCTAACTCACACATAAAACAGAAGGCTAGCCAAGAACCTAAAGCAAAAGCACACTGCAACAGTGCATAAATTATAAAATCAAATGGCGCTGTCGAGTCCTCTCATTTGAGCCACTGAATATTGACTCAAGGCCGGAGAGGCCTGGCCAGCTTGTACACCCCAGCTGTCGTGCCTGGAGCGCCTGCTCTGTGCCCACTGCATCTGCAGCTCAGGTCGCGGTGGGGCAGCACCGCCGATACTGCGGCAGCGCGGCTGCTCCCCAAGGCCCTCGGTTGTGCTGCACCTTGGATCAGAGCAAAGGACAGACAGAGGGTTTCTCATGTGCTTCTCAAGGATTTATTCACAGTTGTGGTTTTGCATTGTTTCCTAATTGGCGCATTGTTCTGTTAATGATAGTGTTAAACTCCCTATCTTGCTATGAGTTGTTCCTAGGTTCCCTCTCCTTGATGGAGTTACCCAAGTTTGTACCCCCCTCTATGTATCAATCATTTGGTACCACTCCTATCTTCCCGGAAGTTTCTGTGTCAATCCTCCTATCTCCTTCCTGATCCTCTGTCTGTCACTCAGCCCCTCCTCTGGTCCTTCTACAAGGTTTGGGGAGAGATATTGAGTGATAGGCTAAGGGTTGGAGTCCCCTCCCTGTCTATGCCTTATTGGCTTTTATATGTTGCTCGCTGCTCTCCGCCCCAAACTCCTCTCCAGCCGAGTTAGTATTGGTTTACACACCGCGACACCTCCCCTTGTCTTTCCCTTTATAACCCCTTGCACGATCCCGGTGCAGCATCCCTGCCTCTGCTCTTGCTTTGAGATTATTTTTCTGTTTGTCTTCAATAAAGAAAGATCTCAGACCTGCAAGCAGGGCCTGTTGCACTTCATTATTTTTCGGCGTGTCCACCGCCTGCTGGGTGGTCGGGAGGCTCAGGGGGTTTGTGACGCTGTCGCTGGTGCCTTTCAGAACGTGGTCCCACCCTGCCAGGCTGGCCCAGGCACCGCGGCCAGCAGCAGGTACAGCCGGCGAGCAGCACAGGCCAGGCCGATCCAGTGGGTTTTTGGTTCCGATGAAACGTCGAGGGCACAGGGGGCAAGGGGCAGACAACAGCGGAGGATGAAGGAAGGAGCCAGCCGAGTAAATCCAAGGGGATTTATTTGAGGTGCCAGGTGGAGCCTGCCCACCTGCCAAGGACTGCTCAGACCGAGCCGATTTTGGCTTTTTCAGACCCCCTTTTATGGGGGGCGGTACAGAGGGTGGTGAGGAGGAGACAGCCAATTGGATTCAAAACTGAAGGGGCTAGGAAGGTGACAGACACAAACAAGGACCACACACAAGGGAGAGGAGGGGCTTTTCCTGAACCTGGCCTATCACTCGAAGCCCCTCACAGAACTTTCCAGCTCTGAGGCAGGGCTCTGAGGTGACAGGCAGGCTCCAGGGAGGAGGGGGGGAAGGACTGACGCCTAACAGTTACTGGGGGATTACCAGGGGGCAAACTATCACTAAGGCAAAATGGGGTGTACAAACCATCTTACAAAGAACTTAGAAAAACTTGTAAAATATTAATATTAAAACTCATTAACACACCACTACATGACGTGACCCCTGTAGCTGCTCCCTGGGGCGTGCCCTGACCCACGATACTCGCACAGGGCGCGCGAGGCCGCCGCAGCTGCGGCGGCGCGCATAACGCCTGGCGTCAATCCCCCCATGGGGTGCCACGGCAAAACCTGAAAAAGCCCCAGCTTACAGGCTCTTTTAAAGGGGGGAGTAACGGGGGAAGTTACAATTTTCCAGCCAACCAGGGACACAGCAGGGAGGGGGCGAAGAGGGACACACAGTCTGACAGCCAATAGGGAAGGCAAGGGGAGTGGAAAGGGTCATGTGCACCACTGGGGCGTCCAGGAAATGGGGAATCGCAGGGTGGAGTTTAGGACTGACAGCGATTTCTCTGGAACAAGGGGTAGGGATTTAGGGAAGATTGACATGAGGAGAATGATGTAACAGGTGTGTCTTGGGGGTGAATGACAGCTGGACAAGGGAGGGGAAAACCTGAGGTAAAACCAAACATTTCGGGGGGTAACAGGAACAAACCATCGTGAGAATATCTTAACCATAACTTCACAAAATCTTAGCAAAAACACACAGTCACAATATGTAAGACACAAAATCTTCCTGCATTAAATTCTAGCTGAAACAGGAATTAGTCCACTTACTTAAATTGGCAGGTGAGGTTCCATATTCTGATAAAGGATATGCAGAACAAATAGGCTGAAACAAGACATCTCAGGAAGTGATTGATATCAGCACAGGGAATTAAATCAAACTAGGAAGATATGGCCACTTCCTGGAAATGCTCAAGAAAATTTCCACATCAAGTCGTAAAGGACTATTTATCTATATTGAAAAGAATGACATGATATTTCATGACTGATTTCATTCATCAGTCATGAAATATCAACTCATTTGAAATGATGATTGTTTTGAATAATAAAGTATCATGATCACAAACAGGGAGGGCTGACAGCTGGACTTGATGATCCATATGGGCTTGAATCTCATATTTAAGGATTCTATGATTCTGTGAAAGATGAAACATAGTTGTTCATGAGAAAATTTAACTTTCCTGCTTTTCAGACAAAATAGAAGTCATGAAAATTTAGTGGTAGCCTTTTGCATGATCTCTTTACAGCTAGTTATAACTAGCACTAAATCTATAGAAAAAATTAAGCCCATTAAAACCTATTCACTGACCTGAACCTGAAGTTATTTATTTTGCCTGCACATTGGTTTCCCATCATGCTACTTGATACACACCTCTGGTATGTCAGCCATTTCAAAGTGTTACAAGCTAGATGTATTTCAGACACTTGATTTATAGCATAGCCAAAGTTTCAGTGAGATGCACTTTCCATTGTTCATGGCAGCTCTGCCTGCGAGCACCTGGCAGAACACAGCCTGTGGGAGGGAGGGAGGATCTGGTATGTGGGAGCCTGAACATGGCTATTAGTATAACAATAGAAACTGCAGAAAATTGTTCCTAGTGAGTTTATTTCAATAGCACTGGAAGTACTGTGTGTGTGCATTTGTGTGTGTGTCTTTACCACTGAAGGAACAGTTGGATGCATTTGAAGAGCAGTTTTAAAAGATGTGTTGAAGAAAAGAACTTTCAAATGCAAAAAGTGGTTGAAGAAAATCTGCCAAAGAAAATCTATCTCTAAAATTCTTACGACCTAAAATTAGGCTTGACATGTAGGACTGTCGGAAGAAAAGTCTGCATGCACGTTTGTACGCAGGCATCCTAAAGTAGTCAAATTACATTCCAAAATCCTGGCTGGGCACAGGTCTCAGATCATTGAGGGCAGTTGCAAGCTCTCCTCTGGGTCCTTTCTTCCAAAAGGCTGACGAGAATGTGAACCCTGGTTTCCCGTTAGCAGATATGCTAATACAATTTGTCGCTGTCTGAAGGAAGATTGCAGTATTTGTCACTCACCGTTTCTCAAACCCTTCTGACTCCTATCAACAGCTAAGCCCTTGCTGTAATGATTTGGGATGGCCAGCAGAAAGTATGTGAAACTACTGTTTTCTGAACCACAGGGGATGCAAGAGCAGTGTTGTAAGTTAGGCTCAGGTGTTTAAAGGAACTCTTCTGCTCCAATGCTGCAGACCTGCAGACTTGTGAAAGCAGGGTTGTCCCCACACACTGCATAATCTGTGAAGAAACATTGTGCTAACCAGCTTAGTAAAACAGAAAATAACATTTCAGGAAGCCTCAACATGCAAATCACATGGCTCATGGGGAAGGTCCTTTGCTGTTTGGGGCGATATTGTAAAACAGGACATAATCTAGCACCATTCCTTCTTAGATTTAATATTCTAGAAAACTGAAGAGTTTTTTATTATAGTATTCAGTCTTCATTCATCATGAAGTACAAGATGTAAGCAGAGCTCCATTAATATTAAGGTACATGTTCCTAGAAATGAAAAACATATACTGAATGATTATCAAAATCATTAGGCAACCAGCAATTTCCTTATTGAGAAAGAATGGTCATGAGGCCCTTGTTAGATCTCAAACACCACCAGAAATACTTGTGGTGTGTATCCTTCATGTTCACATGAGAGCTGGCAGGGTACCTGAACCTACACTTCCATGAATGCTTCATGCAATAAGGTCAGTTGCAACAATGCAATTTATTACTTATGTGGATGCCAAGTTTTAATTGAAGTGTTGTGAAAAATTTCACTGCTTAGGTCAGACGTTATTTTCTGGTTAAGGAGGGTTCAAGTCCATATCAAAAAAACCCCTCTTGATTTCTTTAGTGTCCAGCATTCTGTTCCTAGAAATTGATTTACCACAGATATGAACTGTTCACAGTAGGTTGACCTCTTCCAAAATTGTCAAGACAGGTTCATTTACAGGCATTGGATAAAAGTGCATTTTATTAAACTGGGTTCCATTTTATTTGTGTGACAATAGGCCTTAACAAATGAATAAGACAGGATGCCTTCATTTTATTGCTTTAGACTAGACACTTAAAGGTCAAATAATATAAACAGTGTTAGGCATGTAGCAAAGACAGCAGTAAATGCTCCAGACCTCAGTACAGATAATCTTAGTGGCCTTTCATGGGAGAAAAAAATCAAAGGCACCTTTGTATCTTCTCATCACAAAAAATAAAAATGTTCAGCAAGAAAATATGAATTTGGATATAAAACATAGACAGTGCTAGTGTACTTGTAGGAACATATAAATTAAAGAGATTTCAATTACCATGTTGTTTAAGAGGCAGATTGTAAATTATGAGAGTCCTGAATGAACTGGATGTGAGTAAAGTAGAAACTGTAACTCTATAAGGTATCTTTGTGAAGTAGCTGTAGCCTTAAGATTTCAGTGCATCAAAGGATTTTCTAAAATATGGTTTAAGTCTTTTTTTATGTACTTACAATAGACCTGTTAAATATCTATACTGTACGCATAATCAACAAGATAATTATTTCAAATTACATGAGTTTCCATGTAACAAAACTACATTTTACTAACTACACTTTATTTGGTAAATTAAGGTTATTTCTAAATGGTAACTTTTTGTAGCCTCAAGAAACTAAATAGATAATTGAAATCTTATGATAAAAGTACTAAAGTAGAAAGAAATATACCAGACTAACAATGCAGAATCACTAAGACTCACACCAAATAAATTGGACAAAGATGATATTTATTATCCTGTGTTCCTGTTTGTTTACTCAAGAACACTTTGGGAAAGTAAACAAGTAGATTTATGAGAAAAATCTAATTGTATTTTGTAGTGTAATATATAATAAATAATGTACATAATATATAATATATAATATATAATATATAATATATAATATATAATATACATTATAGTTCTAAAAAGTAAATATTTTTATATTGGAACATATAATTTTGTTCCTTCTGCTATTCAAAGAAAATGGAATTCTGTCTTCCACAATTACTACAGATAGACCTCCTTCATCATTTAGTTCATGTAATTTCATGAAATTTAAAACAAAAGCTCAAATTACTATCTTTAATTTAAAAATAAAAAAAGACAATTCTAAAACTTGCAATTAGAAATTGCAATTATTTTCAAGGGTTTTTTTTTTTCCCTCCAAGTTTCCAAATGCAATACTTTGTGGATATAAAGATATTACATTTTTAGAAATGCAGACAGAAAGAGAGGGTGAGACACACAGAGAGACAGAGGGAAAGAATGTGTCTAATTAAGCAGTTTAATAATTTTATACTTTATTTAATTATATATATAATAGTATTTTTAGAATTATAATTTTTATATATATATATATATATATATATATATATACATGATGTGAAGTATAATCATGGCAGATCAAAATGCTTCTACCTTTCAAAGCAAGATTGCCATGTTCAGCTGAGCTGCATCTATGCCTTTGCAGCCTTTCTACTCCATGCTTTATCCAGCTTGTCCAGACTGGGTACATTCCATAACCCTCTGGCATACTGTAAGCAGGAAATTACAAGGTCCCAGTAAATCTAAACTGACCTGGCATTTTTGCATTTTATCTACTGTTGTCAAATTCCCTCCAGGGCATCCACATTTTAATCTCTACCCTGTGTACTAGAAGCTGCTCCTGTCTGACAGTTCAGCCTCCTTTCCTGACATGTCTCTTGCTGCCAAGTGTTGTGTCCCTTAAAGGACACTGTGAAGCTTCACAAGCCATGGAGGTGGACCTTGGCCCTTTAGGCTACTAAGGACTGTAAACTGTGGTGGTTAGTGGCCAGGCAGAGGTCTTTGAGCAATTTGCTCTGTGACATGAATTAATGTTATAAGTTCCCTTAAAGATCAGAGGAAATCACCTGTGGAGGGGAGCTGAACATGGAAGAGCAGCAACTGTTATTTATACTGACCCCAAAAATGCCAACCATCAAGCTTATCCTATTACTGGATGATAGAGAGACAGGGCTTCTTGTGCAGGTGTGATCCTTGTCCTTAAAAGCATTCAGACCTATTGCTTGCTCTAATTCCACAGACAGAGTTTACTCCATCTGGTCTTTTAACGTCTAAGTTTAAACACAGAAGAGGACTGAAGATCAGTGAAAGTATTTTCCTAAGGCCTTGACTTTGTTGCAATTTTATCATGAATCATTGGGATCTCTGCGGAAATTCGCTGGAACTGTAATAGGAAGAATAATTCAGTCCCTCATTTTAGAGCAGGAATCTCCAAAATCTTATTCTGTCATTGGACCATTAGACTGTGCAGATTTCTGCAAAAGCTAACATCAGTTACAAGGGCTTGGTGGTAAGGTCACCTTACCACTGATGGGTTCAGACACCCATCATTCCTCCTTGCTGGCAAATTTCAAAGTGTGTTTTTATATCAAATAACCTTCCTCTCAATAATCACTGAGAACTGGCATAACAATCAAAAGTATTTTTCTTAGAGTGCATTAATTTTTGCACGGAATTGCAAAGACATGATGGCATTATGCAGCACAATGCAGAAGAATCTGATCATCCAGTGAGGACTGGGAGAAAACAGGCCAATACTACATCCTTAATCCTAGGAGGAATTAGCTCAACCTTAAACCACTATTTCAGTCATATCCATGTTTCTCTAGGTAAAACAGACACAACCTTCAGCCACAGTACAAGTGTGGATGTGCAGTGCATGCAGTCAGAGAACTGCAGTTTGGGTGCAGATTTATAATTAAGAGAACTGGACCAATTAGATGTATTTGATGCAACTGTAACTTGCTAATAGTTAAAGCCACCTTCATCAAAGAACTGTGGCCTCAGGATGCAAAGCACCTGTCTGCTACACTCAAATGTGCTGCACTGTCTTTCTGTTTATCCAGCCTTCCTGCAGCAGGACCAGTCTGATATGAAAACTTCCCACTGTTATAAACTTTAACCCGGTTATGTATCATTGCTTAATGCAGCTCAAACATGTGATACTACATGATCGATTACAGAATAGTCCCTGTATTATCAGTCATCAGAATATGGCTTCCCCAAGATCCATATCTGCTCTATGGCAACTCATTTATCTAGGCTTGTATTCAAAATAATTGCCTTTGCACAGCTGGATTAATTCCAGCAGGTCTTCTGGAAACAAAATAAAATTCATCAAGAAAAAGGCTGACAGAACCTGAGCCTTGTGACAACAAACCAAGTCTCTGGAAATTAGTTATTATTAATTTTTTTTTCCAAACCAAGCTTCTGCTGATAATTAAAAATACACACAGGCTTTCCCTTGTGCTTATGGTTCACATATAATTTTTTTTACACAAGACAGGGCCTTAGTTTTTCTTTTCCAAAGGGTTTTTTATTTTGGTTCTGAATTTGCACTCATCAGTTTTCATTTGGCTTTTTTATCCCTGGAATAATAGTTTTAAATGCAAATCAAGTGGGCTGTGCTCCTGTGTGATCCTGAGCAGATGCCAGCTGTTTACAAGCACTGGGTGTTTGTTGCAAACACATATAAACCATTCTTCTGAGTACATTTCGTTTGGACCTAGATGAACAGCTTACAGGATGCTAATCAAAGTAGAACTAACTGTCCTTTGCTTTGTCAGCTGCTTCACTGAGGTTCTGCCATTGAGAATTCTTTTCTATTTTACTAGAAAATAAAGAGAAGTTATATCTTACTTGTTGGCCTTGTTTCAGAGGATAAGTTCCTTTCTTTCAACTGAGGTGGACTTGAACAGCTACATACTACCTATCCACTAGCACTTAGGTAGTGGTCTAGTTGTCATATGCACTTGAAAGTAATTCAAGTATTTATTACTTCTGTGATTTTTTTCTCTCTACTAGGCAGGGAACATGGAGAAGAAGCATAATTTTATTCCTTCTGTGAGAGGAAAACTTATAATGAAATGTTAGATTGACAGGTAAAAATCTTTGATCTTAAGAAATTCAGATTTTATTCTAAGGCCACATTTATAGACAAAATATATTCAAATGAATAAACATCAAGCAGTCAAGCCCTCTAGACATGAAATATTGAAGAACAATTATGTGGTGTTATACAGACAAGTAGTTTTTTTCTTCTCTTTGTCCAGTCATTGTTGCTAATTTTGTTCTTATAAAAATTATATACAATTAAATAAAAATACTGCACGCCTACATCTAAGTGACAGGATTTTTAGAAGTGCTAGAATTCTAGTTTGTAGAATATCTTTTCAGCAACTATAAACTCATTTTTGAAATGCTATTTTAGTGATTTTTATTTCAGGACATATATAGATCAAAATTGCAACATTAAAGTTTGTGTGTGTGTGTGTGTGTGAGAGTAAGGAAAGGGAAAGAGAGGAAATAAAAGGAGAGAGTCACACTTTCAAGCATAAAGTCTGAAAAAATTAAGCAAAAATATTTTTAGGAACACAGTTATTTCCTTTAAAGTACCCCAATAAGTTTGATCATCAATATTAATACCAATTTTGACTTCCAGACATTTATCAACATAAATGCTTCCTTTAACTAAATCTCTTCACATGGGATTCATGCCAGGAGATATGAGTACTGGTTACCAGCCTGTCTTTTGCTGTGCTGAAGAGAGATGAGGCTCTCCTCCTCCACATCCAAGGTTTCTATCTTTAGTATCCTAGTATCTGAAGTGTGGGTGGAAGTTTCAAAATATTGGTGCCAAAGGAACTAAATTATGTTTAGAATAAGAAATGCTGAGCCATTGAACTTAGTGTTGAAACCAAAATTAAAAAGAAATCACACAAAAAAGTATTTGAATTTTTGGTTGCATTGCTTTCTAGAGGCAGTCAAGCATAAAACACCTTTGTCTGAAGTAGTAAATTCTCTGTGTAGTCATTACTAGCTAATGTGCAATATCTATAAGTAGTCTGCAGAACTGTCTCTATAATACAGCAAAAAAGTTAAAAAGTGTTATTTTGTGGAAAATCCTGGTTTTCCCCAGAAGATATATTTTAATTTGGAAAACAAAATAGGAAAACATTCAAAGTTATCAGCTAAGAAGTAGTTATTTCAATAAAATCTTCAAGAATATTTAATAATAAAAATCCCCATAAGAAAGATTTCAAAATCCCACTTTCAGCTCTATATCATCATAGGAAAACAAATTTGGGTAGCAACACAACATTTTTTTAAGACTCAAGAATAAGTCTATGAACTAAGTGAATAAATCTATGTATTTGGAGGGGAATATCCTCTTCCAAATAGCCGATGTCTAAAATACCAAAATGCAGCTGTCAGGTATTAGAAGTAAATGATCTGTAATTGTTCTCTTAAGGGATATGTTGTTTTTTTCTTTTTTTTTAAAGGCAGCACAGCATGTATGAACATGTTTACCTGTATTCTTGTGGTCAGTACCACTGAAATTCGTGATGAAATGGTTCACAGTACTGTTCAGTGCCTTACAGAAGTGTACTGTTTGAACTCATTAAGTTAATATGCAGTCTCAAGTACCTTCAACAGGTTAGTGATAACTCATAGCACGTATCTTTCTACAGTGTCAGACATCACAAAAATCTCACTTAAACAACTTTGAGGAAAGCAGAGGTACAGCCTGACTGGTAATTAAGATACAAGAGACTTGGGTGTCATTAAAAGCACCAGGGGCTGAAGAGCTACTCATCATCAGGAGTATTGGAAAGTTACCACAACTTTGATAACTTACAGTGGTTAACGACCAAAGGGAATGAAAAGGATATATTGATCAATGAAGATTAATTCCAAGTTATTGCCAGTAAGGAACTTCAGCAGCAACTCTTTTTAACTTGAAAATATCATGCATATCTTCATAATTTCCAGATACTGGAGAGTAAGAGAAGTAATAAGGATACAGTAAGAGATGTATTCTTCAGTGATCACAAAAATTATTTCATGTTTTTTTATGAAGCAGCTTTAATATGATGTATATGTTAAGAACATACATTCTGAGATTTGCAGAGGGAATATAGTGTACTTCCATCTGAGGCACAGTATTTATTTAACACATTTATACACTTCCATTTTATAACTTTTAATTAAAAATATATGTAATGTATTATATACTGTATATAATGTTTAGTATACAAAATATAAACAAATGTAATTACACTTATATTAACATAAATTATTATCATTAGCATTATGTGAAGCACTGTACTTATAAATACATAAAGATAATGTATATATGTAAGGTATTAATTGCTTATTAGAACTTCCATGCACATCCCGATATCTTTACACATACATACTACTTAAATATTGTTGATGTTTACAAATACTGGTGACATAACTGAACATGCAAAGCAGTTGTACTACAATTTTGGGGAGGGGTTGTTTCTTTATCTTGTATTTTCTTACAAATGGATCTCAGCTGCTCCCTTCCTCAATTTTACTCTGAGGCAATAAATAATTCAGTGTGCTAATTTGACAGATGACTCTCCAGGAGCCTCCTACCATTACTGGCACCATTAGGCCATAATATGCATGATGGGCATAGACCATTCAGCAAATGTCCTTCACTTGTTTACCCCTAAAGAGCTGTGCTCTGCGCAATTAACTAATGAAGCATTATGAGCCTTTTTTTCCCCTTCCCTGCTATTTCAATATATCAATGCAGATTGTCTAAAGGCAAAATATATTTTGTTTTCTTTTAGCAAATGAGTATTTATGTGGAAGCTGTAAACTTGCCTTAAGTTGCACCTCTATAAATAAAGAAAAAATAATAAGATGCTGAAAAAGAAAGTATATTTTTAATGATTTACACAGCATATGTATGAGGAATGCATTATATAGAAATGACAAAAATCTGAAGTTAGCTTCAGTATTTTGTGAACAGGGAAACAGTGAATATATAGTTTAGAATTTTGTGCCACCTTTTTACTGGTTGTATTCTGGTTATCTGAAAGAATCAAAAGGGGATCATTTTGATGTCGTGAAAAGCAATCCTGAGTAAATAATGACCATAAAGTATGCATATAATATGAATACCAGTGTTGTGAGGAATATTTTAATCCTATGTATACATCACAGCAGCCAAATTGTGTTACATATATTTGGACTAAAAGAAGGAAGAAGAAAATGTTTAATGATAATTTTTAAAAAAATTAAAGAGAAAGCTATGAGAGCACCTATTTCTGTTGGTCATCTTAGGGCTTTGTTCCTTGGCAGAGATTAGAGCTTCTCTCAGTCCAGCAGAAATGTGGGTATCCACAAGAAACTCTTGCAAACTGTTTTGTATTTTTCCATAACAAATGTGGTACAATGCATCCTGAAAGCTATTTAAAACTGGATTTTTCCCTTAAGGAAAAAATTTCACTCTATTTAAGTTTCTTTTTACTTTAATGTCTCCAGTTCCCTACCTGTACATGCCAATTCACTCCTCCCTGTTACTCTTCTTGCTCTTCTTTTCCATAGCACATGCCATCCTTCATTTCTACTCTTCAAAAGAGACCCTACTCTCTATGGAGAGATAATTTGGTGATATATTCTGAAGTTTTGGGGGGTTCTACATTTTTTATAACAATATGTTAATATTGGAAAATAAATGTGACAACTTTCATCATACGCACTGTAAAATAGTTTTCATTTTCTGTTCAAATCTTTTCTGTTCGTTTATTCACTCATGTGCCACTAGCTCTTCTTAGCCTAAGTAATGTAATTCTTGCTGTCCTAAATGAACTTTGTTACTGGTTCCTATTCCCAAGCCCCTTTTTCCATTCTACACAAAGCTGCTATTGGATGAAAAATGTCCTGCCTTGGCTCGCATGCCCCCAGGATGGAGAAGGTGATATAAGGAGATATGCCAGGAAACTGGAGTGCTGCACAGGAGGATCCCGCCTGCTTCACTTGTACAAATACCTTCTGCTCAGAGGGCAGAGAAATGGGACATAAGTTCCATACACTTACTGCCTGTACTCAGGTTTATCTACCTATCACTAGCATTACAAGTATTCTAACAGTCTCTGTAGTATCCTGAGCAGATCTGTTCTTCGTTTATGTTGCTCTTTCAATCTGATCAGTGAGAAATAGCACCAGAGGAGAGCAGGTGAGCTGGACCCCAGAGAGCGAGGCATCCAGTCCCTGCAGCAGAAGAAAAAATGGGCTCCAGGGGCTGACCTGGCACAAAAGTCTTAAATTTTCCAGGGAGCTGTCATTAAACAGGATTAGTACATTAAAGTTTGTTATGTGTTCAAGTGCTCTAGTAATGAGAACTATGCAACAGATTGAAATATATCCCAGTTTTTCCTTACATACTCCAGCTTCTGCATGCATATCTACACTGATCCTCCTTAATCCTCAAAAAATACTAATTTTCATAGTATTTGTTCATTTATAGTATTCACAACAACAAATAAATCTTTTCCATTTCTGTTTAAGCAGTGTAGCAGCAGTGCACTAGATATTTTTATTCTCAGAAACAATAGAGTTTACAGCTGATGCAAAGAGCTCTTATGGGACACATACACAAATGCTTGTAAGTGCTAAGTATTAATCATGTAAGTGATTAGAAAATATGCAAATAGGCATGTTCATATAAAATTTCCTATTTCCATACAAATTACCCTCAGTAGCCTGTGGCCTTGAGTAACATTTTAAAAATCTTGCTTAAGTTATTAAAATATAATTTTAGAAAAAGTTAGACATTATTCTAATTATTTTTATGAGGAAGTTTAGCTTTAATGAAACTTTCTGGCTTAGATTAAACAAGCCTTATGCCTGAAATTCAGCATACCATAACAGGCAGATAGTAATGTACGTGGGACACAGGGGATGACAAAAAAAAGCAAACAATTTGCATTAACAACAAGGGTTATATGGTTGTAGTGTGTGCCCTATTGTGCCAAACAATGGAATTAGCACCCCTTAGGCCTCATGGTAAGCACTGGACATGTGGCTGCAGAAAAGAGAAATTTCTCTCATCCCACTTTCTCCCAGTGGTGCTTTGTTGGCTCACAGCAAGGGTCTGGCTTCATGTCCTGATCCCACTTTAAGAGGAAGTCCAGCTCAATTCAATTTGCCTTTCCGCCTTTTAGTAATGAGACAACATACATGTGAGCAAACCCCATGATAATGCAGAACAGATGGGCAGATTTTTGTCTAATTAGATTCTGGACAGCTTGTTTGCTTGTAGTAAATGTGCATATATTTAGAGATTTCACACTTATTATGGAGACAACAGATTAGCCAAAGACAAGGACAGAACACTTTCAGGGTTTTTTTTCCTGCTTAGTGTAGGTGTAGGTCTACTAAAGAGAACTGTTTGGTAAAATCTACAAGTGTAAGTGAATTGCTTGTTGTCGTCACACTCTTCTTGGATTGAAGGTTCTGCATTTTCATTTTAGAACACAATGCATCATCATGCAAACTTTTCTTTTTGAACAGCCCACTAGTAAAATAAAGGTTTCCAAAATCTGTCCCACATACATTGCAATACTTTGACAATTCATTTCAATGAATGCACAAAAACAATGATTCCAAAGAACATTTTGTTAGTCGCTTATAGCTATTCTCTTAATATGTATTTACTAGTGTGCAGTTTTTGTTCCATTAGCATCCTCAAAGCATTTTGAAAGTTTGCTAACAAAGCATTGAATTGCTTTTGGAGGCAAATCTTCTCTACCTTTGGTGTCATATTGCCTTATGAAGAGAAAACACAAAGTGAAATTTATGCAAAACAGTATTGCAAGACAAAAAATACACTTTATCCAAGGAAATATATGGTATGGCACTCCCATATAACCTAATAAGGTTTCTGCACTTTTTATTCACCTAGAATATATGTTGAAATTATGTTAAAATGTATGTTAGAACAAAAAGAAAAAAGGCAATTGCTACTTTTAAGCATGTCATGCTACATATGCATCAGATTTCCATTCCTTATGCATCTACAAATGACTTTCATCTTAAAGTTTAGATTAGAGCAAACATGTCATATATTTCCAATATTAATAATACAGTTTAAATATAATTCAAGGAATAGTCGTGTATAGCTACCCATCATCCTCATGAGTCATCTCTTAAGAGCATCACAAATGGGTTCATCTTGTTTTCCCTTCACTTCATGATCTACATGTGGAGTGGTGATGAGATGAGACCAGCCCTCTTGACATGGATATATTGATGTCATTCATCTGTGTGTCTTGTTTTTCACAGGTGTAACAGCTGGTACAACACCCACCACCTTACTTCTGTTTAGCTTCGAATTAAGCTGTGTGAAACTGAAGTAATGGTGGTGAGAGAGGAGGAGTAGCTTTGAAATACAAACTGTTTTAATTTACCATTATATTACTTGTATGAATTACCACTTCACAATAAGGGACTTGCACATCTTTATGCCAAGTACTTTCTGCATAGGTGTAACTAAGAGTGTTCTGATTGGTGCTTGGATTATGGCTCTATTCTTTTCTTGGTTCTCAGGGCTTCCTCAGTGAAGGACCTTGAGAGGCCAGGTGGGTGGGCTGCGTGTTCCCAATCTTCTGGGGTCTGTGACAGGCAGCTGGGGAGTCTGCTGAACACCCTTGGAACCAGTGATGGGGGTCATGCATCATTTCCAAAGCACCATAACACAGCTTTTTATCCCATTCCCTAATACCTTATTTTAAAGAAGAATATTCCAAATAATAGAAATATTTTTTCTCCTATAATTATAATAATGTTTATCATTCTAAAGGAGCTAATTTTAGTACAGCACTAAAAGGAAAGACACACAGTCAAAATCCAATTTCAAGTGTATCATAGATTAGATCTGGAAGTTATGCTGAGAGACAAAATAGAGAGCAAAAAATCATGAATTAAGAAGACATTAGAGAATAAAATAGCAAAAATATTGGCTACTGTGATATTATCACTAACTAAAGCAGGGACCTTTAATAAATTGTAAAATTTTATTATCTTCCGCATAAAGGTTCCTCTAGATAAATTTGTAAAGCTGTATTTTACTCAGAACAAATCTGATTTATGTCTTCTTGTGAATTGTTCAGCTTGAACAAATTTACCTCTGACTTATCATTAAAGTGTATTTTTAATCACTTTTTAAAATAGGTCATCAAAATAACATTTCTAAGCATTTTCTCCTTTTATATATTTTATTTATTTTAGCTACTATTTATTTTGGCTACCATTTGTTTTAGCTACCTCCTTTTCTTGTGCATTTTGCATTTAATATTAGTTGATTGGGACATGTCTCCTGAGAAAACTCTTCTTGTACTTTGTGTACATGCTTATTTTCTGCTTTACCCACATGTGACAAAACAAGTTACACTAACTGGCTTTTCAGAACCTAGAGATTTAATTACATTTGAGCTTTTTTATTCCTTTGGGATGGTGTTATCGATGCTCGAGTGACCTGAACATATTACTGCCTGGCTCTTAAATTTTACAGTATATTTTTGATTTGCTTAGTTTTTATATTATTAAACATTCTTCCCTAAATCAATTCTTCTTTCAAGCAGTCAGAACACATCCCCTTCTTCCCACTGTAACTGGTCTGGGTCTTCACTAGACCAAGCACAAACATTGTGCTACTGTGATCATGATCACACTGCCTTTGAGGAAAAAAAGTGTAATTCAGGAACAAACACAGCCTAGCTCTGAGATTGGGGAAAATACCAACTGCACTGAGACAAATGCATGAGCATGAGCTAGAGGAACTCAAAAATGCTGGAGAGGGAAAGAAGAAATCAGGAGTTGAATTAAAGAGTCCTTAATTGAGCAGTCTCAGTCAGCTACTTTCATATGAGAGAAGGTACTGAAATTTTGAATGCTTGGGAAAATATAAACACACAACAGGTCAGTTAATAAATAATAAACAAAAAACAGGTCCTGATACACTATGAATGAATCCATGTTTTTTTGTCACTAGCCTGGTTCAGATAGAAACGTTATCAGCTCTGGTCTTAGCGTAAGAAAGCCTGATATCGAATAAACTCATTTACAGTGGGAGGCTCTGGAGTTTCTTTTTAAAATAACCACTCCAATTTTTAACAAAAAACACAGTATTTTTCCTCTGGATCCTATGACAACTGAAGCCTGTAGAAATACTGCAGCTTTAGAGAAGCAGAGACACAGAAACAAAAGTACAGTATATTTGTCGACTATACCACCAGCGAACATGTAGTCAAATATAGAGGGTTGTAACTTGCTTCTGGATGGTGCAGCTTTATATAATTGTATCTCACATTAATCTTATTTTATTTTACTGCTCACAATTAGGAAATTTGCAGCCTTAAACAAGTGAAATTAAAACCATGGGTGATTTCTTAATTGTGCAACTCCTCAGTACTCAATTAGCATCGCTCTTCTTTCTCCTAACAACAATGTAATACTGTACTAATGAAAAACAGGGCTTCTTTATTTGCTATGGCCTTGGGGTCAATTATCAATTTATCATTGTGTCCTGCAGGTTTAAAATAAAATAGTCTGTGCAGTGTAACCATTGTACAAAATTGACATTAAGTAGATTCTGCAAGTATGGACTTAATAAAAAATACAAAGAGTGCTGCCTAAAAGGGTTCTACTCCTATAAATTCTATTAGGTTGCCTTTAATATAGGACAGTAGGAAACTGCAAAACTAATTTAAAGGGTTTTTTTTTTTCCTTTTACCATCTTTGTATATTCTGTATGACAATAATCGAGAGCTAAATTAAAGATAGCTTCAATTGTGTTTTGAAGATTTGTTATGATTGCAAACTTAGATTTAGTAATAAAAATGTTGCTAGTGCTCTTAATGAAATAAGAATTTAGAGTCTTTATCTTATAACTATCAAATACTGCTAACAATTAATGAATTCATAAGTCAACGAAAAAATACTTAGATATGTGAAGTATTTTAAATACAGTTAAAAACATTGTATTTTAATTTAAACAACCACAAAATAATTAACTGGAAATCAAGTTTATTATTTAAGCATACACCTGGTATGATTGTTCATTTTTTGTTCACTTACTGCAAAAGCTGCATCCCTGTAAGTTCCAGAATTACCCTGGCTTTGTTCAACTCTGTTCAAGGTAGGTGAATGGACATATGAGGGACTTGGAAAAACCCAACGAAAAATTCAGTATGTTCCTTGATCCCATCATTTTGGTTCCACTTTCACAAAGGCTTTTTCCCAGAAATATGTTTCACTTATTTTGGCCAATGCTGAACATTTGTGGGAGTTCTCTCTTAACCATGATATCAAAAATGAGGTCCCACCAACCAGAACATCTAGGTTATTGCTCTGTATTTTCATCCAAATTTTTTCTCTTCTTTGCTTTCTCTGGGAAGAAGAATGTAATTTCCATGTTCCTAAATCTTAGGAGAACTCCCATTTCCCTCTTGTTTCCCAAAAAAACCTGATCATCACCTTGGAGAAGATAAGCTCTATGATGTTTGGCTCAAGACCGAACCTTTAGACCTGACCCCAACAGAAATTGCCCTCTGCTCTTTTCCTTTATTGACAAACCACTGCCATACAACCCAGCTTGCCTTCACACAGTTGCATTAAATACTCAGGTAGTTATGCACAGACAGCTGTTGTGCTATCACTCCAGCTTTGCCATCAGTGTGGTTGTCACTGTGTCTCTCCCGTGCACATTGATCCAAACACTGGTGGCAGGGTTTTTGTGTGAGAGTTGGGGCTGCTCTCCCAACTCTGTCAGAGTTGAAAGAAAGAAGGTAATAGAACGTTGTCATGCCTTTCTTTTCCTCTTTCCTATTTTTAATCTTGAAGCCAACTTTAATTAATCCTGCTTTCCTCCTACTCTCCTGGGACCCTTTTCCCCCATTGTGCTATGGCTAACTCTGAATAAATTCAACAGCAGCCACACATGTACAAGGAGTTGACGGAAGACAGACAATGCTGAGAAATAGTTTTTCACACCAGACAGGTTTTCCCATCATGCTCTCATAGATCTAGTTCAAGCCTCTTGTGGCAACAAGAGCTTGAAGTGTATATCAATATTTTCATTCCTGAAGCTAAACCAGCAAATATCACAAGAGGAGAGTAATTTTTCAACTGGCGCCTTCTTCTGTGGCAGCACACAGGGTGGCATGACTGAGATACAGCCTGTTTAATTGATTAGTGCACTTGAGAGAGGGCTGGGTATGGTCCAGTACAGATCATTCTAAACATTGATAAATTACCACCTTTGTGTGAAACGGTTGAGGTGGGACCACTGCCCTTTGACAAACCAGAAAATGAAATGATTACTATTGGAGTCTATTGACTTGTCTGGTTAGAGCAGTTGTGCTTCTTCCCAAAGGTTAATTGGACTTGAACTCAAGAAATTAAGGGGTCAGCTAAGGTCACAGTGACAGCAGGCAAACTTTTAACTTAGCACTAATAATATTTGTCAGGGAAAGGACATGCTGGAGTTCTTTAGCCATGACTGCTCAGGGATTCACTAAAAAATAAAATTCTTTGTCTACGTTATTGTAGAAGCTGTAGATCTATGTGGTAATAATGCTCATTAGCATTCTACTTTTCATCAGATACTGTTGCTCAAAGATCAAGACTATGACTCTAGGTTCAAGGAAATTGAGCCAATATTGCACAGTTATACCATTGGGGATCACAAAAAAAAATCTTTTAGGAATGTTTAGAAATTCAATGCAAAATAGTCTGGAAAAGAATTCTATGAGCATAGTATCTGTGGGAAAATTCTAAAACTCTTTACTTTGGGAATTCTTAACTTTGTTATTGTTTTGATTTTGTGTGTTTGATTCTTTCTGTTAGTATTATTGCAAATTAAGAGTAATTATAAAAATTCACTTTTTTACCTAACGTGTTAGGTAAAAAACCCCAAAACCCAACAATCCCTCATTAGCTAGGAGAGAATTGAGCTCTATATTATGTAAGGAGGAAAGAGCCCCAAAATGTCTTCATTGTCTTCTAATTGTAAAGATTGGACTGACCACATGTTCTTTCACATTCTTGAAAGACCACAACAGGTTGGAGAGATGGGCAAATAACAATGTGAAATTCAGCAGAGGCAAGTGCGGGGTCCTGCAGATGGAGAGAAAAAGAACCCCAGGCACCAGCACAGGCTGGGCGCTGACCTGCTGCAGAGAAGAACCTGGGGGTCCTGATGGACAACAAGCTGTCCATGAGCCAGCAGCGTGTCATTGGAGCCAGAAATCCTTGGGATGTATCAGGAGGAGCATTGCCTGAGGCTGAGGGATGTCATCCTGCCTCTCAACTCAGCCCTGGTGAGGCACATCTGGAGTGCTATGCCCAATTCAGAGCTCTCCAGTATGAGACATGGAACTCCTGGAGCAGGTCCAGTGGAAGGTGACAAAGCTGATCAAAGGTCTGGATCAAGGGACTTTCCTCTTATGAGGAAAGGCTTACAGATCTGGGCCTGTTCAGCCTCGAGAAGAGACCACTGAGACATCATTCCTGTCTGTAAGTGTCTGAAGGGATGGAATAAATTCTGTCATTCTGTGACATTTTCAAAGTTTTGAAAAAAAAATATTATTAACGTATGATTCCACATTGATATCTCTCACTCTCTGTGTATATAAATGGGATGCGTGGATATATAGAGAGATACACTTCTTTTTCAAAACACACTTATTTTATATTTTTTATATTTCAAGATAATTAAGCATTAATACTATTTAGTGAAAAGTCAGAATTAAACTCGGATGTAATATCTATCAATTTTAATTTAGCAAATTAATGGCCCAGATAATTTACTTGATCAGATTTATCCTTAGTACAAACAGAAGGGAATATAACTCAGTTTTCTGGTCTTCCCATGCTGGAATATGTTAACTGGAATATTTTTAAAGCTTTTGTCTTGTATATGTGCTACACATAGCTCTAGAACATCATTGTAGATTCAGCTGACAGGAAGTGAAGGAAAGATCATGATTGCAATAATAAGTGAGTATGCTTACTGTCAGAAAAAAATCAAAATTTTTGATGATGGGCTTGAATACAGATATTATTGCTTTTATGTTTGTGGATTGTGTGAGTGATGAGATATGAAATTATATTCTATAGCTTAAGATTGAATTTGTACACTGGTGCTGGTTGCTTTGGTACTGATTATGACCAACTTTTCTACAAGTGTGAATGCATGAGAAGAATTAGAGTATTAATACCTGTCCCTTAGTGACTTACTGCAAAACGTAAGGAAATTTGTTTTCAATTAGTGGTTTTAAAGGCTTTTCAACAACTATTTTTCATATGTGAGAAATTAAGGACCTATAAAACATGCAGAGACAATCAATTCCAAAGACTTTAGATGAACTTTAGACTAAAGTGTAAAGGTTAGAGAGACAGCTGCAGGCTCCTCCTATACCTCAACTTTAATCGATCAAGTGCAGACCAAAGGATACCAACCGATTTGGTGAGAAGACCTTTGTGTCAAAATTAAGTGTGTATCTGCTTCTTTGAGTAGAAAGGCATGCTGCATCCAAGAAATACAAATACAGAGACAGATGGAACAAGAGAAAATTTTTACACATTCTGAGACACATTCGTTTAGAAACAATATTCCTAGGAAAAAAAAAACAAACAACAAAATTCCTCTTTAGCTGCTGTGCTTGTAGAGCACAATAAGATCAACTTCAGCATGGACAAATGTGTCTAAACAAATAGTTTGTATAGAGAGAATTTTGATATACTTTTTCTACATTGATACAAAGCTAAAAAGTTATCAGAAAATAATCAGCATACAAAAATATTTTTACTCAGTGGACTTTGAATAATCCTCTATGTTTTAACCTATAATTTCATGTGACATTATTTCTGAATTAGAAAACTTGATATAGGGAATTCAATTTAAAAAGTCTTTTTAACTGGGATATATACTGGAGTAGGGAGTAGCTATTGTTACTCACCAGTATTATATATATCATCAGAAATCATAAAGGTCAACATACAATATCACTTCTGAAGATTCTGTTGTATGACCTGAACCACAAATATATTATCTCTGTCTTGAATTTCGCTGTTTAAAATTATGCACTTGTTTTTATAATAAATAAGATCTTTTTCAGCATATGCAATAATGTAAAAGTTTCAGCACCTACTATTTGCCTGTTTTGGATGTCATGAGGCAGAAATTAATTTCTTTAAAGAAGCATACAAAACACCTAACCCAGCAGTGATCTTTGCTGCCCTGAATGAAGCTTTAAAGGTATTTTCTCTACAATATTTATGGTGAGATGCCCTATACAGTTCAGTTTCTTTTCTAAAGTGGAAGATAGAAACACATCTCTTTTTTTTCTTCCAATGAGATTATTCATATAAGAAGGTGCTAAACAACAAGAGAAAAAGTGGACAATATACAGCATTTTGCTATCTCTACAATGTTAAATTTGACAAAAAAAAGAAAAGGTTGTTAGTACTTCAGTTCCTGATTTATAACCTTGGTTTCTCTGTATTTAGAGAAAAATCAGGTTATGACTACACAGCGGAAAAGTTACAAAAAGTATTCTTATTATATCACATTGCCTCTGGGTCAGCACTTAATGCAATTTACCTTTAGAAAGAAGTAGAGTTCCTTTAACCTAATTTTGTATTTGGAAAGTGCAGTAAAACCACCCTTTTGAAACGGGTGCATTAAAGAGTGAAGGAAAGTAGAGGAGCAGCAAAGAGTACAAATAATATATTTCTTCCAGTCAGACATACTAGGAAATTTTGCTGTATTTGTTGGGTCTTAGATTAGGAGAAACTTAGGGTGTTCACTGAAAATAATGACTGACTGAGTTGCTTTTGTATCTTAGGCACTTTTTGAGTCCTGCTATGAACAGAATGCGTTTTTTGTCAAAGTTTGTGAGTTCTAAGACAAAAATTGCAAAATCTCTCTATAGAAATGTGTTCCATTTTCTTAAAATAAATCCAAAGTCTTACCCTCATATTTTTCTGAGTAATATTTTTTTTACACCAATTTGATTAAGGCTATAACTTGTCAATGTAAAACATCACGTTACATCATATAAATGGCAGTTAGTGACCAAATTATGTCTCTTGGTGACATTTTATGAGATAAAATTAGTTTGCATGCACATAAAAAAAAATCTGCTTATATATAGTTTAAATAGTTCTGCAAATCTCTCACATGCAGCAACAAAAAAAAGTCGTTGGCTTTAATCTGTCTATATTCAGCTATTTGCAAGTCTACTTATGAAAGCATGCTTGAATTAAAGAAAATAAAACAATTAGAGCAGATGGTGAGTATTCTGCTGATGTATACAATGTATTTTTCTGAGTGAAACACTATTGCTAATAATGAATAGTAATGAACTATGTGTGTATGTATTTACTTAATGTGACTACTGTTATTGTCATTATTTGATAAAAAATAGGAGTTTTCACTGTAAAAGAATTTGTCTTCAATCTTTATACAGAATATTTTGAGATTTTTTTACGAAGTAACTTCCTTATTTCCATCTTTTCACTTCTTCTTACCTTTTCTTGTAAATTCCTGTTACCTTACTTTCCTGACTGTTGCTCTCATCTTCAGTCTCAGGTACAGGCACAGGAAAACTCTGTTGTTCCACCTAGTTTCAGTTCATCCCTACAGAAAAACTAAATGAAACTGCTTTATTGAGGATTAAGTAGGCAGAAATAAAAGCTAAATCAAGATTTTAATCCTATTATTCTTGGCATGTCTTTAGACATCTTTTTTTAATTTTGACTTTGCAATCAAATTTCCAAGTCTCAGCTTTAGGTTCATTTTCATAAAGAAATTCTATGAACATTTATAAGACACTAGAATGCAATATTGACATGTGGGAAAGAAATTGCTAACATTGTTTTAAAAAATGTATGTCAGTATCTAACTATAGCCATGGACAATTTAGAACAAGTACGGGTGTATGTACCCACTGTATGCAACCTACCCATTTAAAATGCTTCATGAATTATTTTCAAATCTAACGTGAGATTAAATGTACTGTTGAGAAAACTAAAATGCAGTTTTGGTGCCATATCAAAACCACAAGGAAACAGAACCCCTGTGTGCCCTTGGTGGGACACATTGCCCCAGCAGGGTGTTCCCAGCCTACACACAAATTCAGTGGAGGATCTTGGGGTTTCTTTTCCACTGAGGAGCACGAGACTCATCGAAGCACACACAAGGGTTAGACCTGTGCTAAATCCTAGCATGCCAGAAAAATCCACATGCCAGAAAAATAAGAAGAGAAATCACTGTGTCCATTCTGATAATATTGTAGGGTTGTTCTTTCATATTGCTGAACAGAGTTAGTTTTGTTATAATCTCCAATTAAAAAAAAACACCAAAAAACCCCAACAAACAAACAAAAAAACCCAAAAAAACCCCACCAAAAAAAACAACAACAACAACAACAACAAAAAAAAAAAAAAAAAAAAAAAAAAAAAAAAAAACACCAAGAAAATGAAGCCAATAAGGGACTGCTTCTCTCTATGCATATATGAAATGTATTGGTTCCCATAGTTTACTCAAGAAAAAGACAAACTCTTGTTTGAATGATTTGCTGTAGTCAAGATATTAGTGTCAATTTATGAGGTAACCTTAACAGAACTAAAAATATTCTTACATGTGAATTTCAATCACCCTGATAAAGCATACATAGTGGTAAAATTTTTCTTCTTCTTTCTAATTTCTTTGCTGGTTTAGTTGGATAGTTTCCCTCTCTACCTACAGCTAAAATTCAGTATTTGGAGCAGTTATTTTTATACAGTGCAGTAAATATTTTAGTGCCCTTGCATAACATCCATCTGAATGAGTTATTTCTAATCAGGTTTAAAATGTAAAAGCATTTCAGGCTGAATTTTTTAAAAGTCTCTAGATGCTAGATGTGTGTACCATGCATAATGTTACTGAACTCCAGCCTGAAGTGAGGCTTCTTATGAGCCAGTGAAATGCTAAAATTGAAGGAAAACGCACAAGTACAGCCACATGGATTCAGACCTTGTCTTTAAGAAGTCTAGAAGGATCCAGTGCTAGATTGGCAAATCTTGTGTCTGTGACAGTAGCTACCCCAGCAGCTGTGTGAGAGGAAGCATGGAGGGGGTCTTGAGCACTTTGGTGCTTTTCAGTGCTGCTCTGCCAGTGGTGCCTTAGAGTCTATTTGTCTGCTGGAGCACAATGTGACTGTCTGCTTCATGCTGGCTTATTTATATCTAGACCTGGCTCCAGAACTCTTTGGGAGGTAGACAGACTAGCAGTCTTTCCTGGTGCTGAATCCATCTTGTCACTCAGCATGAAAATCTCTCAAAAATTATATTCCTCAGTATTTCCCTCTTCTCCTGCCCACACATGATTCTGTGTGTTTTTCCTCATGGGGTCAATTGAAATTGAAAAATCATTTTTACAAATTTTCAAACAATCTCGTATTTCCAGATTCCCATTTTCCATAATCAGAACACTTTTTGAAAATATGCATGGTGAATATTGGGGTTTGAGTTTGTTTATATACTTCTGTTGTTTGAATATTTTACTCAGGTTGGACCAAGGCTGATCAATTTTTTAAAGTATAGGTGGTGGTACCCACATTTAGATTCTTAACTATCTGAGCAAAATATTGGAAAGATTGCTAAACTCAAAAGTTAGATTTTATCAATATTTAAAGTATTTTTCTGAAGGGTTTAACATTTAGTAAACCCCACGAAAAAATGGTTGTATATCACTGTTCTCAAAACTTTCATGAATATCAGGTCACTTGTTAAAAAATCACTGTAAATTTTTGAAATCTTGACTTAGAATAAAGGAAATACAAACTAAGTTTGTGTACTCAGGGCTAAAACCTAATCCAGTCTATTCTTTTTAGAATAAAAACTTCCATGGAGTTTAAATTTCCCTTCCCAGTTTCGATAAAACAAGTTACAGTCCTTGTGGAATAGTTATGGACAATTCAGTGGTGCTAAGACTTGTTCTTGAGAAAGGACTTGCAGCCTTGGATATCATATATATTCCTGAGTGGTACCTATAGCAGAATCCGTGGGTTTTAATCTGTTTTCACCCTATCCATACGTTTATTGCCTTTCCTGTTACCAGTAGAGTTATATTAAGAGTTAAAAACGATATTAAATTTTTTCCTTTTCTTTTTCAATGCCACTTCAACACCTCCATGGCAGTGCATTTCTTGCAGTGCTGCCTGTTTCCGTGTCAGCCAGTGTCTCCAAGCAGGGAGAGGCAGACAGAGCTGGCAGGAGGGACAGGGGATGCTCCTTTCTTGCTCTGTCTTCCTCCAGTACCATGTGCAATCAGATTTGTGGCATGTCACTTCAATCTGTCAGCATCCCCTTAGTGCTACTCAGTCACCCGTAAGGAAATACCTTGTGTGTTGGCAGAGGATGTTCTTTAACAACACCCAGTGGCTCAGTCAAGCAGGCTAAAAGGGGCAGCAGACAGCACCTTCACACCAGTGTATGCTAACTGAGCTCTCTGTCGATGTGTCTTGACCTCATAAGAACACACAGCAAAAAGACCTGGGTGAAGAGCATAGAAAGGCTACTCTTGCCTTGCCTGCTAAAAATGGCAGCTCCCTTTACTCCACTCAGTCAGAAACAAACATATTTTATACGTGTGTGGGTGTTCACATGAGGTTTTTTATAGAGAGATATAGATATATAGATACATAAACAAAACTACACACAATTTCCTTTTTGCAGTATGGGAATGTAACCACTAGATGACACCAAGAGATAGTTCCTATAGACCTGATTTTTCATTCTTTATTCATCTGTCTGTTCAAAAGGTGACATTCTTGCTGAGATTGTAATTAAGATTACAGAGGTACGCAAATTAAGCCATCTGGCAATTATTAATAGTTACCTTACTTTAATATTATCAATTACTGTCCTAGAGTGCAAAGAGCTTAGAATTTATGATCATTTGGACAGTGGATCTCAAACATTACCTCTCCTTCCCCGCTGTGCATATCTTTAATTGTCTGCTACAGAAGCATCATTTGTATTTCCACAGCCAAGAGTCTGCTGGTGCTCCTGCAGCAAACTTTCCTGTTGCAGTGGTTTACAATTCATGTCTGAGAATACACAGAAGGTGAAAACTAATCAAGTCTTGCTGCAAGATTATGTATTTATACCAGATGAGAATTCACTGTTTTGTTCTACTCTGCTATGTATATTATTCTTTTGAAATAAACTAAAACCATGCAGTTTGATAACAAGAACTATGAAATTTTCTTTATTTCTAAGAAGTTTTCTCCTTCCTGAAAGAATGTAAAATTTAAAATTTGATATGAATTTTTAAGATTTAGGTTTTGGTTGTGGAAAAAAAAAGCAGATTAAAACTGTCCTTTTAGGTTATTTAATTGATAAACAGTTACACTATCACATAACAGCAACAAAAATGTATAAATATTCAAGGCCAACAGTTCTGGATGATTGTTGCACAAAATGGCCGAAATTTCTAAGTGGTGGACAGAAATTTATTTCATTGTGTCTAAGTTCGTAAAAGCAACATAGTATGAGTCTTGTCACCCACAAATACCAATTAGACATACACCCTGCTTCAAAATAGAGAGAATTAGTCTGACCATGAAAAAAAAAATGCAAGTCATAAGGAAACAATGGTCTTTGAAGTTTTTTAGCCATTTCTACCTCCTATCCCCCATCTTCAGGTATTAAGATAACTAAGCAATAACTTTTTTACTGAAAGAAATCATTCATAAATATTCACTGGCTTACAACAACAACAAAAATGGAAAGCTGGTGTAGAATAGTCTTTCTTGTATGTGTGTGTTACAAATATACCCATGTGTTTCATACACTTTAATATTACTGCTCTAACAAAACTGCTGCAATTCCCCACTGTGTCTGTTGTGACCATCATTATAGTGACAGTAAACCTAAGTATTTATGAGGAACTTACTGGTGAACTCTCCACGAGTAAGCGAAAAAGAGGAATACAACACAAAACTTCTATTGAGCCACATCCCCAGTCATTGGGGTTTTTACTAGTAATTGGTATTTTTTGGCATTTTTCTGATGAGGCAGTAAATTTAAATGTCATGGATGAAACCTCTCAATCACAGCTTACCTGAGTGGTTCAAAGTGATGGCTGTCATCCCTGCTCTGTGACACAGTGTGAGCTAGGAGGTGCCTCAGCATCCACCCTGTGCTTTGCCCCTGCTCCAGAGACAACTGCTCAAACTTCTGAGTGCTGGAGATGAACTCAACCACCTGGTCCAGATCAGGAGCTACTGATCAGAGACACCCACTCTCTGTAGGTTCACAGCCCTGCAGAAATCATGGTGCCAACCACACCATGCATGTAAGTCCTGGTGTGAGGTGAGCAGCCTGCCAAGGCTGACTCCTGGCAAAGGGGAAATAATAAATCAGTGAGTGTATGAAAAGGAGTCATTGCGTGAAGAAATTATAAAGGTTCTAATGAAAGGATCACCTGCCTGTTGTATAGGACAGAAGAAATGCAGTCTTATTATAACCCAAGGAACTTGGAGATGTGATTTCTGAGATCAGAAATCAAAAAATACCCACTATTAGCTTTGGTAATACAGTTAAGAAAGACTTCTTGTCCAATGACTCTATGGAAATGTGGCTTGCACAATATATTAATATTCCTCAGAATAAATTCATGAATCCTCACAAATGCCTGTGAAATATAATCTTTTATGTAATTGCTATGGTGATTAGTACAGGGGCTCTGCAACTGTTAGTTTGCATGTACTTGAATAGAAAAAAATGACACTTTCAGTCTCTTTTTATAGATAAGACAAACTTTACCTGAACTTTGCTTTTTTGAGGGGTTTGGTTTGCTTTTTATTGTTGTTGTGGTTTTTTGGGGTTTTTTTTGTTTGTTTGTTTGTTTGTTTGTTTTTGCTTTTTTTCAGAAACCACCTTGAAATACTTCCTGCAAAAAAGTCTTGGAAATCATGATTTTCAAACAAATAGAATGCATGTCATAATTGTTTGATGTTTGATTTTTATTTCACATGTGAAAAACAGATCCCATTTTTACGTGGAACAATGACAATTGTCAGTGAAAGCACTGCATATTCTGTTTGACTCTCTGTAAAAAATCCAACTTGTTTTGCCCTCAGCAGTTTTACAGGCAGTTCAAATTGCCTCATAAAACTCTAATGGTTTTCCTCATACACAATATGTATTGTGTGACAGGCACAGAAAACACATCTTATCACAGTTTATGCTAGGTAAAATATGCATTCAACTGGATCACTGGTCCACCTTCAACAATTTTTAATTGTAAAATATCTCTGAACCATATACCATCAAGTAATACACATTTTTGAAATTAAGCCTTTTAAAAGTAAAGCAATAGCATATTAATATGTATTAAAACTTTTATGTCTTTTGTTATATCATAGATGGGAAAGTTTTAACAATCTAAGAAAATATTTAGAAAATATTCACAAAATATATATAAAAAATATTTTTGGTAGAGGTCTTATTTCAGTAGAGAAATAAAGGACTTTATTTTGGGGGAGTTTTACACATAAGGACCAGGATAGACAGAGTCAGGAGGAATGCATAGGCAGTGACATTTTCTAACACCTTATAATTTAGGTAGGAGAGCTGAATAGATGAAAATTGCCCCAGTTTATCTGATTATTTTTCATTCTAAATATGTTAAGTAAGTACTGCTACCAACAATTTTAAGTGTGCAAAATCTGAAAGTTATTTCTCAGAAATCAAGACATCTACTTAGAAGTGATAAAGTTTCTTGTAGTGTTGTTTATATTTTTCAGATTCTTTTCATCTACTATCTATATTTTTCATTTCAAAGGATACTGATTTCACAGTTTCAGTAATTTTGCAGAACTGTGAGGTTTAAGCATCTAAGTGTTTTAAAATCTTGAGTATTTATTAAGTTGTATCAGTTCAGTAGTTGTGGTTATTAAATATAAAATCTAAAATACAAAATCCTGACACAAGAGTTGGCTCATTGGAGTGAAAAATATTTTTAGAGTTTGTATGGGAGATGCAACATCTAGGGTATGATTAATGAGTCTTAAAAGATTAAGGGGATTTTAGTTTTGTTTTGTCTTTTAATTCTGTTAAATTGCCTTGATGTACTGTGGAACCATCCAGTCACATCAGCTCCACCCTGTGTGGAGTTGGCTGCTCCCTTTCACTGTCTAAGAAAAATAAAAAACAAATACAAATGTATGGTTGCTCAAACAAGATATGTAGTTTCAAAATGGACACATTGTGGTTACCCTTAGACTCAATGTCTAACCAGATCTGACTTCTAAAAACCATGTGGCATATAATATTTGGCAAAATATTATTAGATGTAGTTGTAGTATTAATGTTGTTAGACATTATCATTAATAATTATTATCATCATTATAGCTGTTGATAATCAAAGAATACAAGCAATGCAAGATTCATGGGGACAAATAATATTTTTTTTATGAGCCAGCTAACACAGTTTGAAAAAATAAACCAGGACACACAAGCCTTTGACAGACCTGAAATAGAAGCAACAAACTTCAAAGGTGACCTGGGTTTATCTTGACCATATTTTGTATTAGCACCTACAGACAGGCATAGTGGAGATCCATTGTTCAAAGCACTGTACAAATAGAAAATAAGAGACAGTTCCTGCTCCAGTGAGTTCACAAGCCAAACACTGAGCTGGGGAAAAGCAGGAGGGCAAACAGGCGTACAAAGGTTAAGCTTTAACAGCTCAGTAACAGAGCCAGAAAGGAACTTGCATCTCCTGGTCTGCAATCTAGGCCCAAATTGCCCAGAACACATTTGAAAGGCAAATGGCAATTTGTACCTCCTCCCTCATAACCCTTAACCATAGAAACTTATATGTTAGAAGGTCAAGACGGACCCTATATGTGTCAGTGCCTGGGGCCTAGTTCTGCAAATCACTAGTCTGAGCTGCAAAATTACTACCCTGCAAACTCATGGAAATTCAGTAGTGGAAATCCACTGGTGGAAACACAGCGAGCCCCATGGTAAAGAAACAATTGATGGGATGAAGCCCTTTATCTGGAATTTCTTATTTTTACTACTTTTATAAACACATATCAGAGTTCTGAAAAGGACACTTAGAATTTTTACTCATTGATTATTAACAGCTAATTTAAGATTAGCAATTTGTGGGGACTTGATATATCAGAAAGTAGGTTAAAAATGATGTAATGATCTAATTTCCTTTTCCCCCCATTTTTCTGATAGAAATATTTCTTTATTTTTTTCCCCATTTACAGATGCAGAATTAAAGAACATGTTCACTCACTATACTATTGGTGCACTTAAGTGAAGTGTTCCAAAGCATATAATTACCGTGTAGGTTTATGGCCCTGAAGTAGATTGGGATAGTGGTGCTGCATATCCATGATTTGAAGGACATACAGTGATGATTATAGAGGCAGTACTCTACATCCATTCCAGCCCTTTTGTGTTTAGCTCGTTGCCATGGCAAATAATTGGATAGAATTTAAGCCACTTTCTTCCAAGTGGGAAATTCATAATTTTACCCTTCACATAATTTTGAACATACTTTTAAAGATTCTTAAAGTTTATGCAGGAATGGAATACAGACTTGGAAGAAAAAAATAGGTTTCTATACATGGAATGACAGTTGGTTTGGAGCTTTTTTTTTTTTTTTTTTTTTTTTTTTTTTTTTTTTTTTTTTTTCCAATCCTGAGGATTCAGTTTTCAGAACAACCTGATATTGCAAAATTTGAGTCTAGTGAAAATGAAAAAAGATTTGAACCCAGAAGGATATGAAATATGAAAGTGAATGATCAAATACAGCTTACTTTAGCAATTGGTATCAAATAGAAACAGATGGGTAATTTTATGCACTCAATTTCCCAAATGTATTTAGCTCAAACCTTTTTTAAGCTTTGAAAATGTTGGTCATGTTGTGTTTATGGTTCATGGTAAGAATCTTTCATATCCTCATTTTTCAATTAGTTTCTTTTTCTGAAGACATAGTTAAAATTTTGGAAAGATCTGCTGTGATTTCACATCAGTGCCTGATATGGGTCATCCTGGCTCAGTTTGGGTTTTATTATCCTATAGACTGCACTATCAACTGTAAAGCCTCATCAAGCATTTCACAACACATAGCAGTCATGGCAAAGACAGAGCTCCTCTGCTCACAGTAATGTTTTACAGTGGGATTTTCTGGAGATTCACAGAACACAAGCATGCCTTGTCCCGTTACATTAGTCCTGAGCCTGGACTTCTGAGATTGCTGCCTTCTTGCCATTAAAGCAAGCAGTACTCTAAGTAAGCAAGAAAGTACAACTGTTGCTATAACATGTACACATGGGGAAGGCCATGGCAGCATTCACCCCATTTCCCTTAGGAAGATAATTTGTATCTACTCTTTTAGAGAAACATCACTCCTAAAATAAGCAACTTGGACATTAAAGAAGGAGGTGACTTTGATCCCTGTGGAGAGGTTCATATCTGCCTGAATTTTTTGTGACTAAAATAGGTCGAAAGAATAATTCCAGAGACCTTCGGAAGGATAACTATATTTTCCTTGGTTAGATGGAAAACCTAAGCCCTTTTCTACTTGTTTATATGTTTAAACCTTAAGCATAACTATTTCCCTTAGATATACCGAGTGACCTGGACTGTGACTGTGCCTGTCATGTGGTGACCAGAACAGTATGCCTGACCTTCCTAATTTTTATCACCTTTCATAATAATAATTCTATACCTTGTGATTATAAAAAATAGAACATTACTTTCATGCTTTGGTTTGTATTTCTACATTCCAAACTTCCTAACAAACCAGACTGTGGTTTCACTGCTCCTTTGGCAGAAGTATCCAATCCAAGATGCAAAGCTTAAATACTGACACTATGAAGCCTGTTATTTTAAAAACTAAGCTAATAGAAAGATTGGAGATTTAAAGCTCATTCTAATCAGCAGTGTTATTTCTCTAATTTGCATTTTTACAATCTTGAATCAGTGTTGAAAATGAGTAACACGGTTTTATTTTAGATTTGACAATACAGAACATGTACAGCAGGATATGAAAAGGTCTATTTTCCAAATGCATTCACCAGCTCTTTTTCAGTTGGTTTTGTTTGCTTGTTTTGTTTTGGGGTTCTTGTTTGTTTGTGGTTTTGGGTTTTATTTGTTTGTTTGTGTTTAATGTTTATCTGAAAATGCTATCCTTTACCAAAAGATTCAGCAATTTCACGGATTGTTTTTAGTAGTAGTGTTTTACTGTCTACAAGCTGGCATATTTTTTTCAGAGTGGAACTTAGTAGTAACTTAACTTTAGAATCTGAAATAAGTAGATCTTGTAGCTGACTTGTGAACTAACCAACTCTGAGGATCTTTGATTCTCCTTTGTAGGGTGATGACAATCCTCATTTGCTTTTCTTCTACCTAGCTCCAATACTTGGCAAATTTGTTGTGTCTGCATGTTTTTGATATGGACCCTTGACTGCTATGAAATTTGTTGTATGGAGAAAACCAAAGAGAAAATCTGGAATATCCTTTGTCCTCTTAATAAAATTGGTTTTTTAATGAGTTTTGAATTTGTATGTTGCTGCTTCTCTGAAGTTGTATTGCAGTTCAATGCAGCATAGGCCATTGTATCATCTTTTTGCTGAGCAGAACTATGGCTATTTCCTGTAAATAGATACCATGATCTTTAAATACTAATTGAGCTGACTTAAAATTCAATTTGTTAACAGCATTTTTATTACTCAGAGACAGTGGTGACTGAAGGATCCAACTAGAAGCTGGATGCACTCTTCAAAAAGAATTGCCAAAGCAAGTCACTGAATTTCCCAGCAGCATAAAGCCAAAAATACAAACCATGCTGCTGAGTCTCCTCTGCCAGTTTAGGAAAAATGACAACATATGGTTATAGTAACATCTTAGGCCACTGAAATGTTTTATTCCATATGCCCAAGCAAACAATGGCTGCTTGGATTGGGAAGAGCTCTCTTTTCCTCAATCAGTTCAATAACAGCAAAATAACATCTCTTGCTCTGCATCTCTTCCTGTGTTAAGCCTGGACAGACCTTACTGACATCTTTTGCTTTTTTGTTGTTGTTGAGGAATTGAAGAATCAGTGTAATATGTTATGGGACCCTACCTGCCCACAGCTGACATCAATTTCCCCTCAGAAACTTCTTGCTTAGGTTCTGTTCTACAGGGCTGCTGCATTGCAGATTTTGAAGCCCAGAAATAATGACCACTATATCTATTTTGCAAGTGTTACAAAAGACACTTTAGGTATATTTGGGTTTAAATTAAGGACAACATATGAAAGTCCAGTATGAAAGCCATATACTCTCTTTCCATTAGAATTTCTTTAAATTGGAGGGTTTATTCAATTTTTTGCAGAGTAAATTAGTCCCCCAAAATCACAGGGAACTCTTAGAAACTCTTTGTTGCCTTCATAACAGATTATATTTGTCACATGATGTGGGAGTCCTTAGTAGGATCACTACTATCTAATATAGTTTTTTCAGGGTAATAAGTTTTAGAAAATAGATTTTAGAATTTTTTAAAAATAAAAACTTGATTCACAGTAAGAAGATACTGTATGCTCTAAAATGATATTTTAACATATGTACTTGACCAATAAAATCCTATTGTTTAGTTAAGCCATCATTTAATATGTAATTTATTTTTATATAATGATTTGTAATTTTGTAATAAGTTTTTTATTTGTTTGGGATTACATTGAGGTTTTTATGACAATCAAAATATCTACAGGCTTCAACATGTGGTTCAAAATAACTGAGCTACTTGTTCGAGCAAGTCTGAATATGAATGAAATCCCAGTATTGTCTTAAAGCACTGAAGAAAACCCTTCTCATCTCACAATATTTACAGCTTGCAGCAATACACCTCTCTTGCTGTTGACTTCTTCAATACAGGTGAAACACAATACAAAGCAAAACCAACTCAGTCCGTAGTGGAAGTAGTTTATTAAACAATGTGTAAGTCCCAGTGTAAAGCAGCCAAGTTGCATCTACTTTGTTGACAAATGCCCCACAGAGCAAAGAAGTGGATCACGTCTACAGGTATTGCATATTTCTGCTCACCTATGTTAGATGGAGTCTGAGAGATGTTGTAAAGGCAGAGAAAGTGCTGGCCCCTCATTCTGGAGATTTCATCCAAAAATTGCAGTCACAAAATTACCGATATGAAACTTTCTTTGGATAAAAATAATACATATGCTCATAGTCAATAATTTTCCCTGAGCGTAATTCAGACTTCTGAAAGAGCCCTGTCCTATTCCTGCACAGTATGTCATATTCAGGCCAGACAACCTATGGTCTGAGGTGACTAATCCCCAGACTGTCACCTCATATATCAAGGCTCAGTGCAGACAAGTGGGGAAATTACTGGATTGATGGGTCAAAGCCAATGGTGTGAGGTCCAACAAGGCCAGTGCCAGCTCCTACACTTTAGTCACAACAACCCCATACTGCTCCAAAGACTTGGGGCTGGAAAACTGCCCATTGGAAAAGCGCCTCAGTCTGCTTGTCAACAGCAGCTGAACATGAGCCAGGCTGTGCCCAGGTGGCCAAGAAGGCCAAGGGCATCCTGGCCTGGCTCAGCAGTGGTGTGGCCAGCAGGGCCAGGGCAGGGATTGTCCCCTGTGCTGGCACTGGTGAGGCCACAGCTCGAGTGCTGTGTGCAGGGCTGGGCCCTCAGTGCAGGACAGACCCTGAGGGGCTGCAGTGAGTCCAGAGAAGGGCAGGGCAGTGGGGAAGGGTCTGCAGCACCAGGGCTGTGAGCAGCAGCTGAGGGAGCTGGGGGTGTTCATCCTGGAGAAAAGGAGGAAACTTTATCATAGACCTTATCACTCTCCACAACTGCCTGAAAGGAGTTTGTAGGCAGGTCTCCTGGTCTCTTGATCTCTTCTCCCAGGCAACCAGTGACAGAATGATGGAGAACAAGGCCTCCAGTTACACTTGGGGAGGGAGGGTGAGTTTGGACATAAGCAGGAATTTCATCATGGAAATTTGTGTTAAACATTTGAGTGGACTGTCCAGGAAGGTGGTGGATTCGACGTCCCTGGAGGTGTCCAACAAATGACTGGCACTTACTGCTGGGGTTGACAAAGTGGTGATTAGTCAGTAGTTGAACTGGATGATCTTAAGGGTCATTTCTAACCTAAATGATTCTGTGATTCTGTGAATTGATGGGCATGGCTTGTGCTCTATAGACAAAACCTGACCACCCTAACTAAAGCTACTAGCTTTGCTGAAACACAGACTGAAAATGTTTGTGCAGCCTGTAAATGGAAATTAATCTGCACGTTGGTCCAAAGATTATGTTTTGTTTCAGAAATGTCATGTTTCTACGGCATCAGATATTTTTTTCCACAATTTTGTGTAGGTTGAAGAATTTAATATTTAAGACAGACATTTTCATTAGTTTCCAAGAGATGCTTTCAAAGTCAGTCTCAGGAATATAATCTAGTAAGCTTCCTCCTGGGGTGGTGTAACTAGTCCATCATTCCTTATTTCAGCCTTTGGTCACAAACAAACTATCTGTAGCAGATTTGTGCTCTGCTGCCTGCAATTGAAAGCTGGACAAATGTTCCTTTCAAGGGATTACATAGGTGTTGAGCTAGTTATGCTTTTTTTTCCTAGAAAAGAAATATTATTTTAATTAAATGTTCATCTTTGTAAGTACTAATACACCGTGTAAATTATTCTGTAACATTCCAGAAGACAGACACATAAAAAACAACACTGATAAAACAGGTGTGTATTAAATAGCGTTATTCCAGCATGAGATATTTGTAGTCTTAAAGATGCATGAAGAAGATTTTTTTGCCATGCCTCTTTTCTTATACAAAGACTGTTGTAGTGGTTTCTGTCCACCAATTTTTGATTTCCTGGCTAATACACCAAATAATGTGATAGGCCTAATGTTGGCTATGTGCCAATACACTCACTAGAATTACTTACTCCTTTTCTGCTGTGAGATAGGATTAGGAGAAGAGCAAAGCAAGCTCAAAACTTTAAAGGAATACTTTATTAACAAGAGGAAAAATATTAATAAAAATAAGAATAAAATCTTCAGAACACTTCTCGTCCCCCCACAACCTTCTTTTCTTTTCCACTGTTAATGTACAGAGACAAAACCTTAGGACTTAGATCAGTTGACCACTTCTAAAATAGTCTTTCATCAATTCTCTTGGGTACAGAAATCTCTTTTGCTTTGTCATGGAGACTTCTTCACAAGCAAGCAGTTCTCTCATGGCTTCAATTCTTATGAATAGCAGCCACCCAGGAATCTGCATTCGTGAAGTCCCTCCCTCTCATTCAGCCTTCCCACAGCTGCATTCATAGGCCACATCAAACTCATGGGGTACTGTTTTAAGGATGAGCTGTTCGAAAGCAAAGGTTCTCTTCATCTATCTCTGAGATAATTTTCATCTCTGGGAACAGAGGTCTTCTTTCTTGGGTTAGACACTCTTTATCACTGATCTTCTTCTCTGTTCAAGCTTCTCATGAGATCACAGCTACTTCAACATTTACTTGCTTCAGCACAAATGCCTTTGTTCATGTTTGCAATTTGAGCACTCCATCTCCCCATACTTTCCATGAATTAAAAAGATATTCTACTGTATCAACAGTCCATTACCATGGCCTTGCAAAAGAATTTCAGTTTCTTAGAAGACTAAGGCATCTTCTCATTCTCCTTTCATCTGGGACTTGACATTTTGTTTACTGACCTTGGTGTTTACATGTTATTTCTCCACATATCTTCACTCTGTCCTTTTCTCTCACTTGAGAGAGAATCAATGTCCTGCAAGTTTCATCTGTGCAGAGAAAGAGTTAGTATCTTGCCCAGGGCCTGTAGATGGTCAAGATGGTCAGTGGTAGCCAAAGCAGTGACAAGGATGGATTCCAGACCACGCTGGGAGCTGTGCCAGGATCTCAGGGCTCGGCCCGGCCAGCGCTGCGGCAGAGGCAGGGCCTGGTCCAGCCCGGCAGCAGGATGGGAACAGCTGCTGGAGGGGAACAGGCCCTGCAGCAGGATGGGAACAGCTGCTGGAGGATGAACCGGCAGCAGGATGGGAACAGCTGCTGGAGGGGAACAGGCCCTGCAGCAGGATGGGAACAGCTGCTGGAGGGGAACAGGCCCTGCAGCAGGATGGGAACAGCTGCTGGAGGGGAACAGGCCCTGCAGCAGGATGGGAACAGCTGCTGGAGGGGAACAGGCCCTGCAGCAGGATGGGAACAGCTGCTGGAGGGGAACAGGCCCTGCAGCAGGATGGGAACAGCTGCTGGAGGATGAACCGGCAGCAGGATGGGAACAGCTGCTGGAGGATGAACCGGCCCTGCAGCAGGATGGGAACAGCTGCTGGAGGGGAACAGGCCCTGCAGCAGGATGGGAACAGCTGCTGGAGGGGAACCGGCCCGGCAGCAGGATGGGAACAGCTGCTGGAGGATGAACCAGCCTGGACAGGGCCTGGGAGCTCCCCAGGAAGGGCCTGGCCCTCGGCAGGGCCTGCCTGACCCAGCCTGGCCACATAAAGGGGGCCAGGCCTGCCCCTGGTCACCTGTTCCCAGGCTGGAGAAAAGAGAGATCTCCTGGGGTTTGTTTGATTTTTAATATGTCTATTCACAGAGGCGTGTTCAGCTTCCTAGTGGTTTAACAAGGTGTCAGTATTCAAAACTAGTCACTGATTGTTTTTTTCAGGCACGGAGGAAACTGTTAGCAGCTTTTCTTTGAAAATCACTTCTTTGGATGGCTTCTTCCCTCCTCACTAGATGTCAATCAATGCAAAACCAGCACAACTGTAAATAGACCAGAAAGTACTTGCCACCCATTTCCTCAGGAGGAAAATGCCACAACTCTGTGGGAAGAGTGGGCATCTTTGCTGTTCCAGTGCAGAGCAACATCCCATCTACCCACACCTATCACTGCACTGGAGGGGAGCCATGAGCCATGAGGGGCAATACAGGGCAAGGTCGTGCTGTATTTAATTATCATCATCTTCATATGATCTCAGTCTGATTATCAGACTGCAGATTATTTCAAGGACAGCCTGGTGCCTGCAGAGGGGAAGAACAGGGAGTTGGATATGCATCCTTGGTTAAGTTACCCTTGTAAATTACACTGTGCTCCAGAATGAAGAAGCAGAAATGTATCTCACTGTGGGTTCTTATTTCTGTCTTCTTTCCTTTGAATGATAAAAAACATTATAAAAATATTTCAGAAATTCTAGCTGTCGTCAGACATTCCTTTTTCTATAGGCTTCATTTAATTATATCATGTATTCTTGCCAGGGAACATTGTGGTGAACATGTATCCAACTTTGAAGCAATCTTCAGGGCAAAACTCTCTGCCTTACCTGTCTGAGCTGGAAAATATCACATCAACATTGGGTTCTTGTTTCTATCTCACTGCAAATCTATATCCTCTGTGCCTGAACAGATTAGCCAGCCAAGAAGCAATGTCATAATCAACAGGCAATAAACATATTTTCAGATTCATACAGTATCAAGCTGAAGAGGACCTCAAGGATCATCTGGCCAAACTTTCTTGGTAAAAGCACTGTCTATGCAAGATGACTCAGCACTCCGTTCAGATGAATCTTTAAAGTGCCCAGGACTGGGGAATCCACCACTTCTCTGGAGAAACTGTTACTGTGAAAAATTTTCCTTGTGTCTAACCAGAATCTCCACAGGAGTGACTTGTACTCTTCAGCCCTCTTCTGCTTCATGTGACTCCTTGGATAAAGAGAGATGCTATCTTCTTTATAACCACTTTTCAAATATTGGATATAAATATATAATAAGGTGTCCTCTAAGCTTTCCTTTCTCAAGGCTGAACACAGCTAGTTCATCCAGCCTCTCCTCACATGGCATACTGCCCAGACAGTGCTGATCTTTGTGGTCCTTTTCTGGATGGTCTCCAGGCAATCGATATCTTTCTTGTATGGCAGGGGCTAAAACTGAACACAGATATGAGATTTGCCCTGACAAGAACTAAAAGTGGGGTTGTGACTTCATTTCTGCTGGTGATGTCCTTGATGCAACCTGGCATCCTGCTGCCTTTCTTTGATACAGAAGAAACTGTTCGCTCATACAGATCTTGTTTTGCTCCAGGAGAGGGGTCATACAGTGCTGGTAAAGACAGCCACTAACAGCACTGAAAAAGCAATTGTTCTTGATGCTTTCTTCAATTCTGAGTCACCTCTCCTGTTTAATAGCAGGCTGATTTTTGTTTGTTTGTTTTTGTTTTGTTTTGCTTGTTTCCATACTTGAAGAAAGAGCACTTTCTTGCAGTTGTTGTTATGTCTGACCAATCTAAATTTGACCTGAGGTTTTGCTTTTCAAACTGCATCTCTGCATGCTCTGGAAATGCCCTTGTAGTTCTCCATGTGTATCTGTTCTCCATCTCTGGAATACTTTTTTGGTTGTGAGCATTCCCAGAAGCTCTCAATTAAGCCAAGGTGGTCTTCTGCTCTGCCTACTTCCCTTCCCTTTACCTTTCAGTTCTCCACATTGCTGCCAATGTCCTGAATATACTCGAAATACCTGACAGCATCCAGAGTGCTGTCATCCTGTCCTTTCAGAGGGAGCAGTGCCTTTAATCCAGAAGCACAGGTTCTTTCTGCAGTACTCTTTATCTGTGCGCATATTAAAAGAAAAGTGCCGTTTTCAGGCCTGGTTTACTGGGTGGGGCTCAGTCTGTGGCAGGGCAGGCAGCTGCTTGCCACCCTACCTGGCAACTCCCTTAATGTAACAACTGACCTTCACTCAGTGGCTCCTCCTCAACAATGAAGGTTGGGACAGGCTCCTTGGTAGCTTGAGGAGCTCAGCAGGCAGTCTGCACTCCTTCAGGCTGTATACATTCGGCCTTTGACCCTCCTCAAATAGCCTGTTCTGCCTTGTCCTGCTGTGTGGGATTGCAGAATGTGCCTGTTCCCTCCTCAGCGCAGCAGATTTGGATACACTGTACATCACAATCATGGAGCCCAGCACTGTTAGCACAGCCGCAGTATGAGCTTCTGTCTTTCATATCCAAAAACCAACCAAACAACAACTCCACCTTAGAGACCATTCTTTTATATCAGATGCCACTGGTGTGATGCAATAGTGAGGCAAGTCCAGTGGAGAAAAAGAATTCATGTTTTTCCTGAAGTAGGAACGCACTGGAGACCATTAGGGCTATCTTCTACATTTGAAACTGATAATTCTACATCACCTTGTCTTAAGCTGCTTTTCTTAACTGTATCACTTGGAATGAAGTTTGGAGACCCAACATTGATGGCAGGGACATAATTTCAAAAACGTTTTTCTATGAATGCTCAAGTATTGAGAGACTTCATACAGACTGAGAATAGGAAAATGGCATCAATAAAAATACAGAGATAGTAACAGAATAGCATTAGCTTCGGTAGGTTCTGGACTGAGTTCCTTCTCACCTGGTAGAGAAAATAAATTGCCTGTATATATTATTTGGTGACTTTTGAATGCGTGTGTGCTGGCAAAGCTAGCTAGTTCAATCCCTTTTGCCAATACACCCAGCCCACTAAGGTCTGGGTTTCATCAAACTTCTGAAGTGGAATTACTGTTGTGAGTCTTTCTTTTGCTAGAAATAATGCCAATTTAATTTAAAATTCTAAGAGCTTTCATTTAATATTGTTTTATTAATATCATGAACGAACACTGAGGAGAAACAGAGAATTATATTGTACGGCTTAAATATTCTTTCTGTTAGGCACTGCTGTGCTACAGTTGTTGATTAATACATATCTAATTGGCTAGGAAGTACTTCAAATATTTTAAGTTAGTTCTTGCAAGTATAAATAACCCTAAAAGATAATAAAATATGCTATGGAAATTTAATATGCATAATATGGGTCTATCTCGTTTCCTGTCTAGAACAGTACAAATCTTAAAGGTTCTCCACTTATTTTTTCTAATCTTGCCTGCAAAGTTTTATTTTTCTTTTATGTAATTTCCTTTAGTACTCCAGTCATCTAGGTAATAATTTAAATTTACACTATTTAAAACTTCTCAGTGTTTTTTGTGTTTTAATATATTACCTATGTTAGTGTATCTCTCCACGTGAAAAGAGTACATGTCCCTCCTTTTTTTCTTTTTTGTTTGCCTTCCTACAATAAATACGAGAATTAGGCTTTATGTTAATTAGCAGGCATAAATCCATTAACTGAGCATAAGACCTGGTGAGAGGTTATAGTATCATTTGCATAAACCTCAAGTACAGTTGGGATATAAGGCTGACAGTGTACACCCTGGAGTGTATTACTGCTTTTATAAGAATCACACTTCTCTCTGTGACTTTGGTAATGGACTCCAACCTGGGCAGACGTGGTTGTGTAATTACACATCTGAGATGTTTAATCACATCTCAGATGTGTAATTCATTAACTGATTGAGATTGTGTCTGCCCAGCAAGTCATGCATGTTGGACAATTATTCCTATCAGGAATAGCCCTCCTTAGGCAACAAATAGGATCTTCAGAAGAGTTATGGATAATTATCAAAATTATTCTAAAATATACAACCAAGAGAAGAAAAACAAGAAAAATAAAATCAACTCTAACATAAAAAGTAGATGACATTTGCTGGTTTTGTACCTTCTTTCTTGTGTATTTCATTATCTCGGTAGTAAGAGATTCTCTCACTGAAATCATCACAGTGTTCAGGCTCAGCTGACAAATTAGCCACAGTCTCTCTGAATCTTGTAAAATAAGGACAGAAATTCAAATGAGTTATAAAAACATGATTTTTTTTGCATCATAGTCTGCCTATGTATTTCTGTTCCAAACACAAGCTGTAGTAATATTTTCTTGTCATTTGTATTCCTGAACCAAAGTATTTTATGTTCTAACTGGTGATGGAAAATAATAATAAAATGTGTGGTTAAAGCAGGTGCTGTTTGTAGTGTTTATATAAACACATTAGCACTCTTTTGACACAGCATGACCTGAACAAGTAGTTCATCCTACTAGTAACAGGGAAACAATAGCTGAGCGTGCCAGAGCCGAGTTCATTCAGATACTGCAAAATTAACACCAGATTATGAATACGCTTGCCACTGGTAATTAATCGTGAAAATTGCTGGAGGAGTTCCCCTACTGTGAGGGATATTGGCAGAAGTATTTACTGCTAATAGGCCTTGTTTAAGCTTTTTTTTTTCTCTACCCCCTTAGAGATAAAACTTACAATAGACTGCACAGGAACTGGTAGATTATTGCATATTCCTTTGGCCTTTTTTCTTGTTAGCATTTCTGAATATCACCAGTGTTTTCCTTTCTGTTATTAGAAATGTGCATTGTGTGTTTACATTCAGACCATTAAAATGTCCTTCACAAGGAGGATAATTTCACAATCTGGATACTGTTTTTCTATATTCCACAGTGATCTAACATTACCACACATTGTGAAACAGTAATTTAGGGACATCATAGGAAGAATTTTTTGTATTTCAAATAACATACAAGCTTTTATAACCTTGGGTAGTGGTTACATGATCTACAAAATCTTTGATGTGCCCATCATTTTAAGCAATTTTCCTTATATATGCCTTTTATTATGTGCTTTTAAAGTGTAAAAAATGACCAAGAAAATTTCAATCTATGGTGTTTCTAAATGCAATAAAGATAAATTAACATGACTATATTAACTAATTAAAAAAAAATTAAATAAATAAACTTTTGGCTGGTCACACACTCTCCTCTACATTATTCTAAAATAGTCTATTAAAATTATCATATTACATATTTCCTCCTTTAGAAAAGGATGAAAAAAATATACCCATCATGACTGGTTTTTAACAAGAGTGTTTTTGGACAGAACAAAACCCCATTTCTGAGTGAAATTAATGAGGGAATTTTCTATTGAGATTAATTAAAGTAGGGTTGAGGCCCATATCTGTTAAAATTTTACTATTGTACAACATGGAGGTTACGGAGGCATTTATTGCTGATTTTATGATGAACAGTAACAATTCTTGGCCCATATATGCCAATATTTGATTAAGTCTCCATATAACATATTCTTTAGGCAATTTAGTTGATAATGACAATAATTTGATTTTTATAAGACTTTTTAGATTGATCGTTTTCCAAAAATGTTTAACTATTTCTTTTGAGAACTTGTTAAATGCTTTTCCATTGATTTTAATGAGAATGAAACTTTACATCTTCAATATTCTGCAGGCACGCACTAGATCTAGTATTTTTTTATTAAAGATTTTTTTTTCTTATCAAAACTAATCAGAATCTGGACTTTATTTCCTTAATTAGTCTTTTTCCCTAGAAAACACATACTTACTCTTCATCCTTCCTTTTCTAAGTCCTGTCAGTCTAAACAAAATCATATCCTTATTTTTCTGTGGGTTAGGTATATTTGATTGCCTATATTTAAGCCCAGTGCAGATTATGGAGACAATGGAGACACCATCCTAGAATTCAACCACTCATACTGAATTTTTTTTCATTGAATTTTTAGTTTTCTTTGTGGCTTTGATAGTTTCAATTAAATGGAGGTCCTCTCATTAACATTTTTTTTCTATTTTGTTCATCTAAACAGAGGGACTTACATATGGCTGGCATATTTCAGTGGGAAAAATCGCAGAGTCAAAAGTAGACCACATTACTCTAAACTACACATTATTTTAAAGATGCCTTGCAAATATTTGTTCATGATAACACACTCTATAACCTTCCCACTGTCTTTCCCTTAAATTCTCTGAGGCATTTTTTTCTGTAGCTGATCCCTCAGGCAGCAAGGAACAATATCTAACAATTAGTAGCTGTCACATTGTTCCAACAGAGAACAGTAAAATATTGCAGAATGAAAACTGTCTCAGGTTTATTTTTAGAGTAACACTTCTGGTCATTTATGCTTCTAGCATGAAAGTTTTATATAATTGAAAATTTTTATATTAAATTAGTTGTAGTACCAAACCATGGTGTGTTTCATTCATGTGAAAACCACTAACCTTCATTCAACAAATTACTTCTAATTTTAATTAGATTGCAGTTGTAGTGTTAGGTATATGAAGGCTGGATTCAAAGAAAAAGGTTTTCAAGTAAGAGCTCTTTTCCTAGGTATCACAACAGCTGTCTAGTATTAGCATTTTTTCCTCTGAGAAAGGAAATGTTCAAGGCTTTACTGACTGTTTTCACAAAGACAGTCATATTATTCATGGTGTCCTTTGTATCTTTCAACTTCATTATTCATTTAATGTAGCACTTTTGTTTTAATGATTGTTTACAAAATGCATTCCATATTATTCAAATAATAATGAATTTTTATAAAATTAGGCCTTGTGTTGCAAAGGACATCTGAGGTCAGGTACCCTAATTCACAATGAATAATAATTAATCTATGTCCCATTTTGTTTTAGATAGCATGAAAAAACATGTCTGACTGCTGGTAATATAAAAACATGTTTGTTGAGGTAATAGATGTTATTAATCATTTATATTCTTATGGGTCTTAACAGCTTCCTCTCTCAAAAATCTTAATAAAGTGGCATTACCAATAATTTTCTTTTGCTTTTTAGCCCTAAAAATGTCTCTATTTGTATGACAAAGAAGCTCTGTTTTTGTTGTGTAAATAATGTTTCTGTAAGTCAATTAAGTGATAATTTTAATTTTTCAAATCAAACTCTTAAACTTCAACATATGTCAAAATTTCCTGATATATTGTGGAAATTGAATACTGTTATGAAAACAATGAAGAAATACCTGCCTCCAGATAATTGTAGGAATCAAAAATATGCTTTATTCATATAATCAGAAAATCCTCAATTTATAAAGAAAAAAGATAAATAATCAAGTATATTTCCACAGGGCTGTGGCCAAATTCACTGGAAGCAGATCCATGTCCACAATGGCAGTATGACAGATAAAAAAGAAATAAAATTAATGACGTTTTTGTAACAGAATTGTGTGCATCCAAACCGAAAACGTTTGCATACATGTATGAACTAGACTGTAGAGGGATTTCTTTACATCAAAAGGAATAATTTCTCTTTTCTGAAGCTCTCCTTTGGAGAGAGAAAACAAATTCAGTGGTATACTCTGTATGGACGGCATTGGACCCTGGAGACCTTGAGAGGGATCTGCATCTCTCAACCGAACACTTTTCAGCTTCCTGTAAGACAAATAGTCCTGCACATGTGAAATGCTGGTGTATGCACATACAAGTAAACTATCTGAGTTAATCATGCTGGATTGGGTTCTCAGGGCCCTTCAAGCAGCACTCAGCACTCACCGTTTTGCTAACGGCACAAGGCCTTATGCCACCCTTGAAGACAAAGTCAGATTTTAACAGGCAGTTTGGAATTTCCTGACAGTCATATCATACTTACTCCTAGCTCTACGTACACACAGTGCTGGCTATTATGACCTAATCTTGTTAAAATCCAAAGCGGACTGAATATTTCCAGCACCGCAAGCAACAAATAAATGAAAGCGGCTGAAATGGATTGATTTATCTCTAAGTACTTTCTTTACATGACTCTGGAGGAACTATTATGAACCATCTTGACAAAAAGCCATTTTTAAAAAGTGTGCCTTTCATGTATACAACAGCATGTGTAATTACAGCATATGGGGTAAATAGTATATTTTTTAAAAAATTAGTATGCATACCAAAACACATGTTTACCTTAAAGACTAGTAGCTTTGAGGCAGTTATTGTAGTCCATCAGGTAAATAGCACACATTTCCTAAATGCTGCATGAATGTATGTTATTATGCAGTATGTGTGTCATTATATAATAGACTGCAGTGGCTTTGGAAAACAAACTATTCTGTTGTGTTAATATTTCTAAAAACTCATGACATCATATTTTTACTTACCTATGTAAGGAATAAAATAATAAAAAAGTAAAACCATGCAATGTACAATGGAAATGCTGAAAAACTAATTAAATCTCTCACCCTTCCAACTCCACAAAAAATCAGTAGGGGTTTAGTTTTTATCTTTCATCATTTCAGAGTCTTCCAGGTGGAACAGAAGGATCTACTCAATGTAGTAAGAAAGGGAGTAAAAGCTTTATATTTGCGTGTTACTAATGTCCCGTTTCTTTTGGTGAGAGTGAAAGAATAGAATTTGCTTAGCCTTGACATCAAGATTTCTTCAAGTATTCTCTGCTATGATACATATTCTGTCTTCTTACACTTGTAAGAAGTGCTGGAAGTATCAGAGTTATTGTTCTGGCTATGGGCTGTTCAGAACTGAAATAACACTTAAGCAGAAAATTCTAAGAGAAACCGGAAAGGTTTCACCAAAAAAAAAAAAAAAAAAAAAAAAAAAAAAAAAAAAAAAAAAAAAAAAGGATTGAAAACAAATAGCTTATGAAGACAGATAAGAAAATAACCATCCAAAATTTCAAAATGGATTCAAGTGTATCATTACATCATAATGGACCAAAAGAATGAGGGTCAAAGATCTTTTCCCCTTTTTGCCAGTTACATGCCTTCCAAATATATCAAGTAGTCCCAGAATCTATGCTTGCGAATCCCAGGGGGAAAAAATGATATAAATTCATGGGTGTATACTAGTACAAGAGGAAAAAAGGAGACAATAAGGCTGAAAATGTAAAGCAAATTCATCCAATCTTAGTATTTGTGGACAAAACCTGGAATTTGAGACACACTCCACACTTCTTTGTGGATCATCCATTCCTCCTCTTCCCCGATGAGAAGGCATCGATTGCCTTCTATAATCCCTGTCACTTGCTAAGCAGCCAGTTTAACCCCCTCCCCTCCATGCAAATGCAGAAGTCAGAGAACCCCTGCACCATCACCTTCTTTTGCTCAGTAAAAAAGCTGTAATCCTGGTGGGTTATCCCAGCTCAGATGTGGGAATGAGATCATAGGTTGTGGGTGTGGCTTTACCTTTCCCCTTTGGAATACATCTCCTAAAATCTGCTTGCATCTCCTTTAGTTCATCCAAGCACCTCGGTAAGCAGAGAAATACAAATACAATGCAATATTGATCCAGGTGGACAAGAGGTGAATTTATACAGTTCAGATTATATCACCTGAATAAGTGATACCAATTACTGTAGTAGAAAGTAAAAATCATAAAAGTCATTAGCTCTTGGGCTGTCCCTCTTGAGGAGAGTGCTGTAGTCATATTGAAGTGATACTAGACAGATACTTGTTTACATATACATGATTTTTTCTTTGGTTAAAGACTATCTCCATGCTTGTAGAAGTGTGGAAACAAAATATGTTTGCAGAAACTGTGAGTGAACTATGTGTAAACTTGAGTCACAGGGATTTCTAGAGCTGATAGAGGAAAAGATGAAATAATCTGCCCGACCCGATAAATTATTTTAAGTCATTAGTGTGACTAATTTGTGATATTGGTGACAATATCAGCAGAAGTTCCAAGTGTGCCCAGAACACAAATTTTCTTTTACCCAAAACATTATACCCTTTGGATGGAGTCAGAATTTCATTTGCTGGATAACCTGATTTCTACTTTCTAACATGGAGAAAAATGGTACTTGCTCAATGAAAGACATCTTTATATTTCCATTTTGAGATGGAGAAGTCACTCATAAGCCAATATTTTCAGTGTATTACTAAAGAGTGATATACATAAAAGTGTTTGCATTTAATTGACAAGAAATCCAGGAAAATGAAAACATTTTATGTAGGCAATTAGAAAAAATAATTATCTAATTTGTATTGTTCAAAAGTTTCACAATTTGTATTGATTTACCGTCTTCACTTTCTTATGCATGTTAGCACTAGAATACCCCAAATTACCAGAATGAACCATATTAACATAGTTAACAGATGGTAGGAAGCTTAGGATAATTTTCACAGTTTTTATATCTTATACTGATTTCAGTGTAAAACATGATAGTTGACCAGGAAAACTATTTTGCTGCATTCCTTAGGAAATCCTTTCAGTATGTACTCTGAATTACGCATAGTGCTGCCTTCTAGCCAGTGGTTTCACTGTCAGGATCACAGCTAGATCCAAAGTTTCATCAAAGTGAATTTAAATTCAATCATTAATTTCGTTAACAAATTTTTTATGATGGGGATAAAAATTCTGTGTTTCACTTTTATGCATCTGTAATGATGGATTTTTGAGAGCAGTCACCAAAAATGTTCTTCCTGAAGAAGCCCAGGGAAAGTAATTCTCTGCAATTTTCATTGGTGAGCAAAGAATTTACCTTCTGAACTGAAAAGCTTTTTTGGTTTTTCCAGCTTAGTAGATCTGAAAAGAAAAACACTTTTTTTTACGTTTACAAATAAAAAATATATATTGTTGTATACTTTCACATTTATTCTTATTTAGAGCAGGATTTATTTTTTTAATGTGCACAAAAAGGTTACTCAATAAAAACATGACACAACTGTGAGTACAGCAATTCCCCTGCTTGCAGGAATCCTTTGGTATTTTAGCCCTAGTGATCGAGGAAAAGCAGTTTGTTGTGAGTGCTGAATTGCTTTTTTCTTTTCACATGTAGTAGCACTTAAGTGTCATGTTGAGCCTGAGGCAGGAAGGACTTTAAATGACCTGTTCTGACTGGAGTTGTGTTTACTGTACTTTTTTCAAAATGCAGTGCAGTATCCCTTTCCTTATCAGTACCTAAAGTCTAACAGCTTGCAGACTCAAATTTCCCCTTCCAGGCAATGTTGGATTTGTCTGTTGTTTTTCACAGCAAAGAGTTTCATGAATTCTGCAGTTTGGATATCTGCCTTGTATTACCCGGTGCCACCCTCTAGGCTAGGAATCCACATTTTCCAGCTCCCAGAAGTTGCCCAAAAGGCTGCTAGAAGCACTGCACATTGAGATGTGTAGGTACACATCCTTCTATCAGTTTGCATTGGGAATTCTGGCAGAGAAGTTGTAGAAGCACTCTCTATTGGACTAAACCAGTGAACAATTTAGCAGTGTCTGTAGGGAGTGATTGCCCTTGGCGTTTGTGACTGCAGGCGTGGCATGCCGGCTTTGCTCACTCAAACCTTCCTGGAATCCATAAGGCAGAAGAGCCTTATTAACATAATGAATGTGGGAATATCTCTCCAGAGAGAGACTCTTGACATCGATGCTCCCCCTCAGTCACAGTTCTGCTCTGGATTTCCTCCATCCAGACTGCACCTTGTGTTTTTCCTAGCCTCTTACAACAACAAAAAATAGACAATGTTGCCCCATCCCCACTTCTTCACAAAATATTACTCCCAGAAATGAATTATTCCTTGAAGAAACTGTCCCCTGGTCCTTTTTTCTCTTTGTAGATTTGTGTTTGTATTGTCCCTTCACTACCTGTAGGTTTTAAATTCATGTCCAAAAAGGCTTTGTTTTTCCTCGTTTTGTGCTACCTTCAGTGCTAGGCACACCGTGGTGTTACTGGCATCCTAACAGCATAAAATGCAAGAATTAGAAGTTGCTGGATTTTGTTGGGTTATGCTTTGTGGGAGTTGGTTTGTTTGTTTGTTTTGTAGTAGGGGGAGCTATCTTCTACTATTCTGAATTAGTGGAATACATATAATTCATGCATGCAGTTTGGTTTCTTGTGCAGTATCAGCACTGGCCTCAGTGGCATCACTCCTACATGTCAAAAGCAAGGACAATAGCTCTATGACAATTTTTATCTGCGGTGGGCTGGTGGTGCCACCAGTAACTTTCTGAAATATTTGTATTCCCAGCTTAGTAGCTTCAGAGGAGCTCAAAATCAGCCGTTCCTCAAGTCAGCCACCTCCTTGTGGTTTTGCTTCTGTCTTTAAGTAGATGTTGTTCATTCATGAGGAAAGACATGAGGGCTGAGCTGCAAAGAGTGTGGGAACAGAAGAGGTATGATATAACACAAGCTTCATGGATGGAAGCACACACTGGAGAAGAGTGTGTGCAAAAGGAGAATGTTTCTGAGGGGCTTTGTTGACCAGCAAACAAATGTGTAAATGCTAGTGTAAAACAAATGCATGCACAGGCTGTTAATGATTATCTTACAGTATGATGAGATCCAAATACATGGGAGGCAAAGTAAGAACCAGCATGTAATTTCAAGACTGGAAAAAAACCCAGGTGTGCCACAAGTAGGATTTTCTAAGACTAAGTTTTTTCTTTTCTGGAACGTGGGTCTGGATGAATCGAAAGTGAATATTTGCAGTGCTAGAAAAACGCAGAATATATTCTTGTCTGAACTTCAGGCTGGTTTCCATCATTAGGTAAAGGGCACCTATAAATTAATAGCTAAATTAATTAGCTAAATTAATTCTGATTTTTTTTTTTTTTTTGAATTTCAGTCCTGCTAAAAATAATAATAAAAAATTATAGTTAGAAAATAATGAAGTAATCAATAAACATGTGAGGCTGGCTGAATCCCACTACTTATGGCACTAGAATTGCTCTTCAGTTTCAGCACTGGTCACTGAATATTTGTTTTCTTTTTGAAGATGAAGTAAGGTTTTCAGATTATTTTAGGAATCAGATACTGTGGCTTTAAAACCAAAACTAAAATCCTCTAAAATCAGCACAGATGACAGCAAAAGGTTTAGAATATTGGATTTTTTTCTAGTTTTAAAGTATATTTGAGCAGCATGTTGTCAATAATGGAAGTTATTTTAATACTCATATATCAAATGACAAAACTGCAAATTTTTAGATCAGGGATCATGAGCATTACTACTTTAAAAAGTTGAGATCATTATAAAATAATTCATTGTGCAAATCCTCCTAAAGAGGGATAATCCATGTATATTGCTTAAATATATTTCAACCATTATTTTTATTTTATACCTCCTCAAATTAAATTAGTTAGACAAAAAATATTAAGATGAACAGGTAACATTAAAATCAGCTTTAAATGAATAATTTTTTTCTTTTTTCTTTTTTTTCTGTCCGCTTTAATATACAAAAGGAAACTATATCAAATAATTTTCATGATTTTTAAACATGAAATCTAGGAATGTAGGTTTCTAGGAATCCTCCTTTAATTTGAATACCTGCATTCTCACCAATGAAAATGTCTCCAGAACACCAGTTAAGTTATAGACTATGATAAATTAGGTTATCACTCTAATGAAGGAATAAAGTTAACATACAATTTACCTGACTTGGGAAGTTACCAGAAGTGCACAAGAAAAGGCCTCCTAAAATAAATTACTTTTGAGGTTCAAAAACAAATTTTGAATATAGAATAGAAATTTACATCCTAATGTAAAATTAACTCATTACTCTTGTTTAGAACCTGATCTTGAAATATTTACCTGTGTATTTACCTTAAAATTTTGAAAATAATTCCAGACCTTTAAAGGTGAGCAAGTATGTGTCTTCGAATGATTACTTCCTCTGTTACAGAACCAAAGATGAATGAACCAAATATAAACTCCAACTTTATCTCTTTGTTTTAGCTATTGCTAAATACAAAGGCTTTATAAAAGTACTAGGTGTTTTTAAGAATAAGCGTCAATTGTGGCAGGTCAGTGAGATAAAATTCTAAAAAAGATGAATCTATCATTGCTGTTATGGTATCTTTCCCTCATTTCTTGCTTTCCACAAACAAAAAACAAGCAAACAAAACCAAAACAAAACAAAACCACAAACAAAAACCCCAACCAAACTAGACAGGCCTGAAGAAAATGATGAAAATGGCTGAAAAAAATTGGGAAGGGAAGGGAAGTTCAGGGAAGTTCAGGGAAGAGAAGTTCAGGGAAGTTCAGGGAAGGGAAGTTCAGGGAAGGGAAGTTCAGGGAAGGGAAGTTCAGGGAAGTTCAGGGAAGTTCAGGGAAGGGAAGTTCAGGGAAGGGAAGTTCAGGGAAGTTCAGGGAAGGGAAGTTCAGGGAAGGGAAGTTCAGGGAAGTTCAGGGAAGGGAAGTTCAGGGAAGGGAAGTTCAGGGAAGTTCAGGGAAGTTCAGGGAAGGGAAGTTCAGGGAAGTTCAGATAAGTTCAGGGAAGTTCAGGGAAGTTCAGGGAAGTTCAGGGAAGTTCAGGGAAGTTCAGGGAAGTTCAGGGAAGGGAAGGGAAGGGAAGTTCAGGGAAGTTCAGGGAAGTTCAGGGAAGGGAAGTTCAGGGAAGGGAAGTTCAGGGAAGTTCAGGGAAGTTCAGGGAAGTTCAGGGAAGTTCAGGGAAGGGAAGGGAAGGGAAGTTCAGGGAAGTTCAGGGAAGTTCAGGGAAGGGAAGTTCAGGGAAGGGAAGTTCAGGGAAGTTCAGGGAAGGGAAGTTCAGGGAAGGGAAGTTCAGGGAAGTTCAGGGAAGTTCAGGGAAGTTCAGGGAAGGGAAGTTCAGGGAAGTTCAGGGAAGTTCAGGGAAGTTCAGGGAAGTTCAGGGAAGTTCAGGGAAGGGAAGGGAAGTTCAGGGAAGGGAAGGGAAGGGAAGGGAAGGGAAGGGAAGGGAAGGGAAGGGAAGGGAAGGGAAGGGAAGGGAAGGGAAGGGAAGGGAAGGGAAGGGAAGGGAAGGGAAGGGAAGGGAAGGGAAGGGAAGGGAAGGGAAGGGAAGGGAAGGGAAGGGAAGGGAAGGGAAGGGAAGGGAAGGGAAGGGAAGGGAAGGGAAGGGAAGGGAAGGGAAGGGAAGGGAAGGGAAGGGAAGGGAAGGGAAGGGAAGGGAAGGGAAGGGAAGGGAAGGGAAGATGGTTTTGGAGAGCTTTTGATCTCCCCTATGAATGTTTACTTCTTAGACTTGTGTTTTTTTCCTCTTCTGTATTGTTCCAACTGATCGCAGATCATGCTTTATTTGCAGAAGACTTCTACTCAAACCTTGCTTTTACAAAGTGAAGTAATTCTATACTGTATCCTTGGTCTTTTATCAACAGCACAATTGTAACCCCTTTGTAAGACTTTTAGTAGCAGAGAAATCCAACAAAAAGATGTCTGCTTCTATATATTGAGCATCCCTCTTCCCTTTCAAACTCCTCATCTGAAATGTGTTTTCTTTCAAGTTCAAAAATACAGTCTTGATTTCTTCAGTCCATTTATATTAATATACTTACTTCATTTTTAGCTAAGCTAGAGTTATTCAGAAATTGAGAAGAAAAAAAGAGGAAAGATAAGACACTGCAGTATAATTTCTTTCATAGAACCAATTTATATGATCTTCTTCAGTTTAAAAACCATAGTTCATATAGTTTAGGGACACAATCCAGGCTAGATCAGGATACATTTAATGTGTTAAAACTGAATTCCATGGCCTCACTGCTAGCTGAATCAACTATAAGCTCGTAATTTTTCCAGCACAAAATCTTTAACTTAAAATTATTCTAGTGAAGTATGTTCATTAAAAAAGTAAATGAGTACCCTAACATATATCAGAAATGAGGAGCAACAGAGTCCCAGATACAAAGGTGTATTCCACTTTAGAATGCCTAAATGAGCTTGTATTCTAAAATTTTCAAATGCCTTTTCTATTCTCAATGAGCCAAATCCTAATTTCTCACAGAATTTAAATGCTCACGATTGCAATTAGATTTTTCTGTGTAACATCTTCTCACCAATGAAAGCACTGCACCTCAATGTCTATTACCAAAGTGTAATGAAAAGAGAAAAACATCACTTTTTTGTTCTTTCCTTGAGCAGCCTCCCTACAGTCCACAGTTTTGGTAAGCAGAAAGAAGTTCTGCAGAAACAGAAACTTAGTTGAGTACAGCCTCACACAAGTTTTCCACTTCAAACAATAAAGTTACTATTTCCCTTTAAGAATTGCAGTGAAGTGCGTTCACTGAAGATAGACAAATATTTGTTGACTATTTTCTAAAAATGAGAGAATGTCAAAATCCCAGAGGTTCAGGATATACCTAAATTTAAGTGTGGACTTCCCTACATGGAGAAAAGAAAAATCTTGAAAGCCTGATTAACTTTGACCTACTTTTAGTACAATTAAAGTATAAACGTAATTCTCGAAATGGATTTATGAATGATTTTACATTCATTTTATTGGACTCAACTAGCATGATTTATTCCAGTTGTGATTCTTTTTTCTGCAATGTCATTCCATCCTATTCTTTATCTCTAATGGAAGATAAATGTCTTGCAATAGAAAACAAAAAACACAATCAAACAAAACACATCAGATTACCCTCCTTCTGGCTTTTTCAGGATATGCCAATCTTTCTTTTAGTGCTACTTTGGATTTAAACTGGTTGCTAATAGACTTTTGTATTACTTGCATAACTGACCATAGGTACAACTCTACAGAGATAAGTATAGTATAAAAATATATTTTAAGAGCATGAACACCTACCTCAAGTACTCTGGGCCTTCATAAACTTTTTGCAGAAAGATGATTTTTCAAGTAACTCTAAAATTTAAACAAATGTCAAATGCGTTATTTAAAAAAATGAGAAAAGTAAGGTAAAAAGTGCTCTCAGTGGCTCATATCAGGTAGAAGAATTCAGAAATTAGTACAAAATATGCCTTCCAAACCAAATTACTGACTATTTAATATGGGAAGAGTTTTTAAATATCACACTTTAAATGATTAAAAGCAGAATGCGAAGAAGGTAGTATTTATTGGAGACATTTTTATTCCTAGACAGGTTATCTCTGGTCACGAAACAGTGCTGGAAAGTGAAGTTCTTTGTTTCACGAAGAGTAGTCTGTTTCAAAGCAAAATTAGTGCCTTTTCTGTCCTACTATTGACCTCGACTTTGACCTGGCTGGACCACCCTTACTAGAATGGGAGGTAATAAAGTCCCCAGGCTGGCTCAGCCCTAGGTCTCAGTTAAGCGGAGACTATCAATCATGTGAAATTAAGTGTAGTGGTTTTGTGATGTGGACATTTACTAGGAACTAAACTGAGATCACCAAAGACTATTCATTTACATTTCCAAGGAATACTGAAATAATACCAAGACTTAAAGTAAGATTTCTGATTTTTTTTAACAATTGTCAGGTGATATAGCAATTTATTTTAACAAATTATTGAAATTACATTATTTTGAAATATAGTGTTTTAAAGTTAAATAAGGTGCTTTACTTTAAAACAAGTTTTATTATCCTGTGTGCAATAAAGAAATATGACCATTACAAGACAAATTCAGTAATGAATGATTTATATTTTTTTATATTTTAATTGACATAAAAATGAAAAAATTCTAAGTGTTAATCAAAATTAATCAGTTTAAAATTCAATTTTGGAAACTTTTGATGCTCTAAGATTCCAAGTATAATATAGCAAATATAGCAGACTATTCATGTGTCATCTAACATTATCCCATTCAGCTTTAAATTTTTGTTCATCAAAAACTCACAGAGAACTGACATGATTTCTACAAGTCAAGGAGTTGACGAATATTTGTTTATATTATTAACACAGTTCTTAGGAGTCCCCAGTGATGCAGGTCCTGTTACTTTCAATACTACTTACATTTTGAGAATTTGTCCATCTCAGAGTTTGTCTTTCCGTTTAGGAAATAAAACTTACAAAGTGAGGGGGTGGCAGGAGGAAATAAGGAAAGCAAGAAGTGGCTGCTGTACAGAGCCAGCAACCAAGGGCAGCATGAGGCAGCACTGTCACTGTCAGATGGCATTGCCTCCTTTTAAAGAGGTGCTTATGACATATTTTGCCATGAGGCAGCACAGGTTAGCTTGTGTATAAAGGAGGCATGCTGGCATGCCTGGACACTGCCTGCTTTTCATACACTGGCAGGTGAGCACAGGACTGAGAGAGCCTTTCCCCTTTTGAAGGGCAGCCCAGCTTATATGGAATATTTGCTTTGCTGAAAGAGAACTTTGCACAGGTTTGATCTGCTGGACAGAGAGAGGAGAAATGCCATTTCTTCCACCCTGTCTCAGGCCCTAGCCATAGTCTGTTTTCCTATATCCATTAGTCAGGGTAACTGTTCCTGGAGCTTATCTTTGCAGTCAGAAAGTCTATAAACAGATTTAAATAAACGCTCAGTTTCTGAAAGAAACTTTTGCACTCCCCAGAAAATAGCCTCACTATCCACCAAGGGGTCATGACCCCCAGGCTGGGAATCAGCAATGCCAAAGATATCCTGTGTCAGTCTCATGTGGCTCAGGACTGCTGAAGGCTTCTGTCTTTTTATTCTCACACCTCCAGAAGAGAGATGGTTGAGTCCCCTAATGTTGATTGTCATGTCTCATTTCACTGCTAGGTTTCCTAAATTTTATTTGCAGAGGTTTTACACTGTTGATGTGAAAATTTTTCTTCATGCAGAAGTTCTTCTCAAGGGTGCCACCTGGTAGACATCTTTCTCGTCATGCATAATAGAAAGTGTTTTGTTAACGGTGGAGATCAGCTCATTCTTGCTATCCTAAAAACAACTGACTTGATCCCTTGCTGTTCTATGTGATCCTACAAAAAATTGTTTTTATTCAAGCTTTGATTCATCTTCAAGTTTAATTAAAAAATAAAAGTCAGTCAAAACTTCTCCAAAGCCTAAAATTCCCCATTTAAATTTTTTCTGGTATTCAAGCCAAAAGAATAAAATTGCAAAAGAGTTCCTTCTTTTGAAAAAGCAGTATGAGGGAGGTTGCTATTGAATTTAACAAAGGAGTGTGTAATTTGGAAGCCGAAAGGTTGATGCCATCAGGAGCTCTTCAAACTTATTTGCTGAGAAATCAAGATGATTGATACCTGTTTGTCAGGCTTCTTTCCTGACAGAGTGACTGCACAACTTGATCTCAGGGCTTGGTCAGCTTTGTTGGTCCAGAGCCTTCATTCTGCATTTTACAGAAAATGCTTTACTTACACTAGAAAAATCATTTTATAAATTCCTTATTAAAAAAAAAAAAAAGTTTCTGATAATTCCACTGGCTGTCAATAGTCTAGTGTAATTATCCTGCTGGTTTTCCTTATCATTTGGCATTTTGGATAGTGCTGCTGTGACCAAACTGACATTGAGTCATTTAAGTGATGTTATCAATGGTGAGCATTGAACTTTACTAATTTAATTTCCTTTTAATATTTCCTATGTGTAATTTCACACACTCTTGAAAGGCAATTCAAAATCTTAGATGGATTAGAAGCCTTATGCTTCCAACTCTGTGCTTCATAAGGCTTGGAAACTCATCCACAAAGCCAAATTTGGATAACTGTGTCCTGAGACCAGGTTGCAGGACCGTGGAATATTTGTTTCATTGATAAATAATAAGAAGAAGAAGGAAAGGAGATTAAAACTCCTCCAGTATCCTCTCACCAAAACTGTATCCTATCCACAGTATGGTCCTGATACAAAAAAATAAATGCATTTACTAAAGATGGGACCGTTTTGTATCTCAGACAGCAACTGGAATTCTAACACTGAGTATTTTGAGGCAGTATATCAAGATTAATCTATCTATCTATCACTGATAATTCCTACTTTTCCCATATGACAACCTAAGGAGTGTTGAAAGGGCTGTATGATTTTAGAGATGAGAAGGAAGAGAAATCAGTGTGTGAATGGTGTCCCTACACCTTTTAACTCTGAACTGAAAAGAGATAAATAATCAATATTTTGCCTTAGGAATTCTTTCTGCACTTGATATTAAATTATAAGAAATAACATTGTGCTCATAAAGTTACTAATGTACAATTTAGATTAGAATAGTTTATTCTAGACCTGAGTCATATTCTTTCATTGTTCATGTTAAAATCATTTACAAATCCAAATCATTCAGCTGTCCCAGAGAAAAGAAGCTACTAAGAAACAATAATAGATAGATAGATCTGACTGATGTGGATATGCCTGTACAAGAACATACATTTCATTCACTTGACCTCACTACAACTGTAGAGACTCTTGTGGCTCTTCATCTTCCCCAATTATAAAATTCTAGCTTTTTCTACCCTGCATTCCCTCCTCACATTGCACTTATGTGGTGTCTATGCATGCATACAATAGAACCAAGAGACAGTGTAGACAAAGAGTAACTTTTCTTTATGATTTATATAAGGGTATTCAGCGTTTTGTGGGTCCAACATCATAAAAGCCTTGACTTTCAGATAGGAAGATAGATTGTTCACCAGAACAGTGTGATGGATAGACTTGCAAGTTGTCAGGTACAATCATCAATCTTGGACAAACTCCAGGACATTAAACTTTAAAAAAAAAAAAAATCAGGCAACCTATTTTCAAGCGTTTTCTGCTTCACCACTGCTCTGTATATGGGAGTGAAAAGTGTCACCTATTGCACACGTCGTTTATTTCAGTGTGCTCATCAGGTCTTTCTTCTCAAGGAACAATGGGAAAAATACCACAATAGGAAAGCCTCTAAAGTAAAACTACGCTCAATAACATCAAGCTGAGATACAGCACTTTCACTGCTTTTATTTTCCTCCATGCTTAGTAATGTAATAACACTAGGCATTACAGAACTCACACATTATGGAGCATGATTGAAAAGCTCTGAGTATATGAGATTTAATCTTCTTTCATCATGACATACTAGCATATTAAAAATGGTCCCACTTGTATAACTATTGAAAATTGCTTTTGAAATTCATTCAAGTAAAAGAGGTTCAAAAATTCTTTCTGAAAACTGCATGAGAACAGAAAATCTGAAAAGTATGCAAAGTACCATAAGAAAGGTATTTCAAATGTATTTTGAGTGTCAGAGATAGATTCTGTGGCAAAGAAGATGTGGCATAGAAATTGTGGTGCTGCACTGAATCTAAATGGGTGGTTACCAACTTATCTAGTAAAATAAATATATGTGGCAAATGACACATACCAATTTAATGACACTTTGAGTTCATGTGAAGTTTGGCAGAGTAATAAAAGTCTTATCTCTTGCCTCCACTGTTATTGCACAGATTTAAACTGCTGTCTCAGAGGCAGTTTTACTATCTTTTTCAATCTCTGCCATAAAAGTGAGACTTGATTTGCTCAGCATGAGAACAGATCAATAAAAGCTGAGTTACACAGTGGATTAGATCACTAACTCAGACATCAAAGATGTTAAATACAAGTTGTATAGGAACAATTAGATCAAAAGTTAAGTTCAAATGTACTATACTTGTTTGTAAGTCTCAAAATAAATATCAACCTGATATGAAAAAGACATTGAAAAATTGTCAGTTTTGTTTCTTTTGTCTAGAAAAAGGAAAGAACTTAATTTCTGAACAGCCAAAGACACAATTACTACAGAGAGAATGGTATTATTATAGTATTTGATTACTCTAGGTATTTTTTCTCAGTAATATATCAGAGATCTATCAGCATCTTGTCTTTTAGAAGAGGATTCATATTAAAAGGTAACTGTTCAACAAAGAAGAAAGGTCAATGATTTCTGAAGTGTTTTGAGGTACTGAATATCCTGAAACTTTTTTAAAAATGATGAGTCAATTTTAAAAGAAGTGGTTTCCTATTCAGCAAGGAGATATTTGTTTACTTATATGGATAAGGTTAACAAAACCTAATTATTCAAGTAAGATGCTGTTAGGAACTAGAAAACATACTAGTATCCACAGCTTACACAAAGCCTTATGCAATGGATTGTATTTTATGATAATCCATAACATAAATTCATGTCAGTGAATATTTTGGATTGAGCATGTCTATTTATCTATATCACAGATGTATTAATATTGTGAAATTACTCACATGGCAATGGCCATTTTAGTTTAAAACTCTGTCCCATTACTTTAGTAGAGAAGTCAATTTTCTTTTGAAACTTATGTAATTTGAATTCATGCTAATATAAGGGTCAGTTGGGGCAATTACATTTCCAGTGTAATGTCATTCCTTATTGAAAAATAATAATAAAAAAAATTAAAAAACACTCCACCAGCTTTCTTCATCTGGAATTCTCTCTTGACTTAAAAAAACTCAGTAGCTGTGTCAGATAATTCTGTAAACATTCAGTATGTATGATTCAAATTCAGATTTTGACTACTATTATCATAAAGGGCAGGAAAACAATAATTTTTAAAAATAATGCTGATCTATTGACTAAAAATGCAGTGCTCTCTAGGCAGCTGGGGCCTTGGGCCTATACACAGTTTTTGTTGAAACTTATCTCTATTGTAGATGTTTGAGAAGCAAAACTGGAACATCATGATTTGTGAGTCTCTAAAATTCTTTTACATGGCGTAGGAAAACAATTCTTTATAGGAACCAATAATGTATGCAAATCATTTTAAGAAAAGGAATTTATATATTGATTGTCTACAATTATTGGTAATGAGGCAGCCAAATGGCTTATACAAGCATAGTTCAGTTGCTGATTTTGAACATCTAGAAAATAGCATTTTCTGAGGAGCAGCAAATTTCATGATTAGTATTAGTTATTTAATATCACATTAAATATAATGTGCACTATTCAATTAGTTATTCAAATTATAAAAAAGGTAAATCCTTAGATTGCTTTGTTTGACTCTTGTGAATTATGGTTTCCCTTTCCATATTTTTTAAGTATTTCCTACTGTTGTCCACTTTCAGGAATATTTAAAAATTGAGGCAAATAATGCATAGACTTCTAAAAAGAATTTTCAGTTGTAAATGAAAAAAAATTATCACAGTCTTTCTGGTATGCATAGCAGATGATGTATGCCAGGACAAAATTGATACTAAGTGAATTCTGAATGCCCTACCTGGATTTTAGGAACTACATTTATTGAATTCCTGTGTGGAAACACACAGGAATTCAATTTCCACCAAACAATTTCCACCATTTACCATTCTCTCCTCGGGATGATTAGTGGCAGATGTATTCCTGGAATTCTCTTGCATGGTATCTGCCCTTCCTATTGCAGCTCACATGGCAAGGCAAATTTCACTAAGAAAATATTGAGTACCTCACATGGGAAGACTGCAATCTCTCTCTTACAAGTGCTAGGCTAACTATTATTTTTTAGGGAAATAGAGAAGCCATCAGGATGGTGAAAATCTTTCAGATATTGACCATCTTTCACTCTTTTTGCATTTTCAGATAAAGCCTCTAGTGATAACAGTAACTTGCTTTCCAGGTGCTAGCTATCATCTCCCTCATTTTCTGCTTTGACCAGGATATGATATACAGACATCAAGCTGATAGGTTTCCTTGACTTACTCGTGTTGAGAAACAAAGATTCAATGTCCATTCTGTAATTCATTGATATGTCAATTCTTTTCAATACTGTAAATCACACCTTGCTTTCAGTTGGGTGTTCTAAAGTGATGGACAATACTTTTCTTTCAATATCTGCACAAAGCACGGTAAGACTGAAGCTGTGGTAGATTTTGAAGAAGTGCCTTATGGCACGGTGGAAGTAATTCCATAATGAAAGAATATATTTACCATTCATCACAAAGAATATGGTGGTATCTGCATCAGTTCTCTATTGTCTGTATCTGCCCCAAAGGCTGTTGAATATCCCAATGGAAACTAAAAGTTTTGAAAGTGGACCTGACCAGGTTACTGAGGAAGAGTGAGAAAGGATCTGTTTTCCCTGGCAGAGGGAATATGTGTCTGGTCTGCCATTTGAACACTTGGGATGGTGTTTATAATTCTTCTGAGGATTAACAAAACTATACTTCCGTGATGATAAATCATGATAATTCCTTCAACTCTATTTTTAATTAAAATATTTATTATTTAATTTAGTAGGATTTTACAAAGTAAAAAAAACCCAAACAAATCATAATCATAGTAAATTGAAGATGAATATGCACTGGCACCCAAACAAAATGAGCAAAATGCAATGACTGAAGTAATGCTATTGCTCCTCCCTGCAGAAGACATTGTTTTCATGTCTTATGTTTTCATGGTTTTTAACCTAAATAGAGTATAATCACATTTCACTGTTTTACTGACCAGATGAAAGTGATGGAAAGCAGTGAAAGGTATGCTGATAGTGAAAATTTTCATTTAAGGTTTAAGTAATGACAACTTGCAAGAAGATTATTGTAACACATCTGCTGGATGCACTCCTGTGGGTATCCCACCTTTCTCTTTCAGAATGCTGAATGCTTTTAATTGAACCCAGTGTGAAAGCAGCTGAAGAGAAAAAACACTCATGCCAGAAAAAAAGTAATGACATCAGTTTTATAAATGTCTTGTGCAAAAGAAATATTAATGCAGATAATTAATTGTCTAACACATTCCATATGTTTTTGCTCAATTGCTGAAAATATCTTACATTGGTAAAAAAAACTACAACTGGCACAGCTTGTGTGGAAAAATGAGAAGCAAAATAACTGTTTACAAAACATAAATTAAATCACAAGTGTACATTGATAAGGTCATTGAATATTGAGTTAATTCTCATGAAATAAAATTTAATGCTAAATACATCTGCTAAATGTAAATAATGTAGTTACGTAATTAGAACTAAGAGAAAATGACTGAACTAATTGAAGTAGAACTCCATAAGCAATTTACCTCATTAAATTTTTTACAGTTCTCCATCTCCATCAAAGTTATTATGTGTTTAGTTTAAATAATTATAAAGGAGGCAAAATCAAGGTTAATTGGCATTTTAATTATAAATATCTCAATTAAAATTATCTTACGTATAGAAAAGATTTACCAAGTAAATAGCTACAATATGGTCCCTTATTTATCCTTCAATTTGAAGAACAGGATGAAAGCAAATATAGATTTCTTCACTGTGAGTTCCATCATGGGTATTGATGGAAGTACACAATCCACATTTGTTATTAACCTCTTGTCACCTCAATAATTGTTATTATGGGGAAAGTCTGTTCTTGTGCAATTATTTATAAGGACAACTGTGTAGTTCTGGATGGATTTTCCACTGGATGGAAGAAAAATCCACTATCCCTGCATGAGCACTAGATGAAAATAGTAAAGGGTTAGGCTACAGATGTGCACAATAACTTTCCAAACCTGCCTAGGCCAAAGGGTTGACTTCCTTGTGTCTTGCCATGACAATTCTCAAAGGCGTTTTGGGTCACATGTCAAACATGCATTTTGATATCTTTAAGTCTTCTGCAAAAGATAATACTTGCTTTCAGTATTTGAAGGTTGTCAGTGGATTACAGACAGTAATTCTGACAAAAGCCAGATGATCTGCTTTAATATCAGATAGAGAAGAACCTTCTTCAGCAATTTGACAAGGAGATTTCCATAATTTCATATGGTTAACCACAAATAGAAAAAAAAAAAGTCATAATTCAGATAGACAAAATTAATACGGATTTCCATTTTTGTTATATCTGCCAGGAGGTTTTTGTCACTGTAAATAAAGAGAGGAGTAAATTGTTCAATACACAAATACTAATGAAAAAATATAACCCCATCAATGTCTGTCTTTCCAGTTTGCTGTCTATTCCTCTCATATTTTGTTTAATTTGTGTTAAATTATTTTGCATTTTGAACCCTAGACTGCATATATACATATATATGCATGTTCTACACATATAAAAAATACATATATGCATATATGTGTGTATATTTAAGATACAGACTACCATTAGGTAATTAATGTAAAAAAATCTAAACATTGGTGACCAACCACGTTTCTGCACTGGCTGAATGTTCAGCTTAATGGGGATCTTTATTTTTGGTGGTTGTGCAGTCACATTTCTATATCGATCAGAAGAAAAAGGATATGGGAATGACAACCTATAGATTTAGTTTTTTTCCAGAAGTAACAGGAAATGGAATGAACATTTATGAATTCCAGTTTCCCCATTTTACTCATCGTTCTCCTATCAAAGGCCGGTTTTCTGGCATTTTCTAAAGGCAAATTTCCCTTCTTTAAATGGTAAGCACAGATGTTTAATGTAACGTATGTAAATATGTCTCATGCTCACTCTTATTGGAAGGATGATTTTACATGTGAAAACAAAACATAGTCAAGCTTTTTAAAAATTGGTATCATGAGGTACCACCTGCAGCCACCCGTGAGCCAGGTATTCTAGGCTTGCTTTCTGAGCATGCTGCTAGATAGACCTGATCTGAATGAAATAAAGGAAAGAATCTAATGTGCACAAAATTGTTTGAAGGCTTTTCAAATATTTAAATGCTTTCTTCACGGTAAGAAACAACAAAGTCATTCAGGGGAGCTTTTCTGTTTGTAAAATAGATTATAGTTTTCAAAACAAACTTTTATTAATTTTGAGTTTGACACAGGTAGATATTGTTTTTATTTTTAAAAATCAAAACTACAAAAATGCATTTCATAAAAATAAGAAAATAACCAGGCATTCAACAATAGTTTTAATGCAGAGACATTGCAATTTGCTTTTGTAGAAAAGATGAATAGAAACATCATAAACACAGGTACTTCGAACAAGAAATTCAGACCAGATCTTTCTGAAATCTTGAAAACCTTCTGAGTAGTATTCCTACCTTCAAGTGTATTGACTGCACCCTCAAGTTCAGGGTTATTCACAGATTTCCTGACAACATACTTTCACTCCTCCTCCAGGCCATTAAAGGTATTGAAGTGGATAGTTGCTAGAATAAACCTGCTGCACTACACTGAGGCTGGCCTCCAGGAAGAGCAGAACCTCCTAACACATGTGATGAACCTGATGAACCAGTCACTAGTTTAGCCTTCAGACAGTCCCCCTCATTAAACAAGATGCTTTCTGGAGCAGCCAAATAAACATGTGTATTAAACAGGCAAGCTAATACTTGGGCTGAAATGCAAAAAATTCCTTACTGTCATCTCCACTGAGAGACAGGTCCTTGCCCTCTTTATTCTCTCACTTCAGAAACTTTAAGTTATAATCTGCATTTTAAAGAGATAGGTATACATGTGCATATATTAGAAATATTATACATATTGATATTTATATATATATATACATGCATATATATACATATATACACATATACACATATATACATATACCCATATATGTATTTATATATAATTTGCACAAATATACTTTAAAAATCATCTATTTTCTCATTTTTCACTTCCATAGCATGACTGACTTTGCTTCTATCAGAGATCCTCTTCCCCATATGCCTTTCCTTATGGTCTCAACTTCTGTCCTGCAAGTCACTTTTCCTTCCTCTAGGTATACCAAGGGAGGTGTCAATAATTGCTTTACTTTGAAGTAAATTGATGCTTAACTGGTTTTCATAATACCTTGATTCAAATAATAGCAAAATTTCTGCTTTAAGTACTGTGATAAATTCCACGTGCCACATGCTTATGTTTGGACATGTGTTTGGAGGATGAAGTTAATGTCAATGAAGACAAGTTAAATGTTCTGTTTGTTAATTGAGCTTAAATTTTGAATTTAGGAAGACTGCAGTAAGCCTAACTTTAGTCGGTATTTATCTTCTAGTATAAATCAGAAAACAGATGAACATCCATAATGAATGGATAGTGGGTATGGGGGTGGTAACAGAAAAGATATTGTGAAAACTCCACAGCAAGGTACTGTTTCATTAGTCTGCAAGATGAAGGAAATGCAGTACCTGGCCAGTTACTTGCTCTCCTGAGGACTAAATCTTGTCTAGAGCTTGTAATTGTATTCCTACCTCTTTGCCCATGGCCAGGTACTTTGGGAGAACTACAGGGATGATCACTGCAGGCAGGCTGGTGGCAAAAAAAATCTTGATTTCTTAATGAAATGCCTATTACTTAAAGAGCACTTGAAGGGAAGTTTCTAATGATGTGGTGTTCTTTCCACCTGTCTGGCAAGAGGCTAACATTGTGTTCTTCATCTGGGGAGGAAACCCAGCAGCAGCAATGTTTCTGCACTCCACTGTATGTTCCTGTAAGGGAGAAACAACTCTAAAAGCTGTGTTCTCAGGTTTCACTGAACAGCTCTCAAACATAAGCTAAAATCTTACAATATATCTGGTATAATAATTCTTGATGCATCTGGAAGATGACAGGATTAATTTCTATTTCTGTGATTCTGATTCCTGATTACTATGTTATTAAAGAATAGACGGTTTATTATTAAAGAGTAAACTGTTTCCTAGCCCAATATACAGACCTCCCCAGAATAACACATGCAACTTGTTTCACATTTTACACTTCCTAACAATTATGGATACTCCTCTGGGATGCTCAGTGCAGTAGCCTGGCTCCTCTCCTGCCTTATGCCCTCTTTCCATGTTTAGCTGAGAAGGTGTCTTCAGCATTTGGGGCTTGAGGCACAGAGTGGGAGGAAGATGTTGTGCAGGACATGTAGTGCTCAAGAGGACTTCTCCATGTGGTCCCTGGCTTTCAGCCTGAGCTGCAACCACTACAGCAAGTGTTACATGAGCAAGGTGGTAATGAAGGGCCCAACCTTTTTGCTGTTTGATCTGCAGAACTGTCTTGAGCACTGGAAAAAAGCAAATTAAAGGGTTGTGCTAATTCATCACTTAAACAGACATGGTAAGTTCAATGCTGAAGTTTTTATTTTTCCTGAGTCAGACAGAGCTTGACAGAACTGCTGATGACAGACACAAAAACTTTGTACTATTTGTACAATTTTCTCCTTTCGGAGAAACTGAGGCTGTATTTATGACATTGGGCTTGGCTGTGCTAAAGGTAAAGCACAAATAGAAACCTCTGATTAATATTTTTCAAAAATCTCTGTTTCTGTGAACTGTGTTGGTCTTTTGGAAAATGTGAATGCCTTGTGGCAGAACAGAGTCAGGGAGAAGTGTGTGTGTTTTTCTTTTTCCACAGAGGATCATTACCTTCCCTTGTTTATTTTAAATAGGTATAATGAGGAGATTAAAAATTATTTCAAAACTTGCATATCTCTAAGTGACTTTTTAGTATCAGTGCAATGTTATAACTAACCTACAAATGATAAAGACAGTCTTTTTTTTGTTTGTTTTGTTTTTTCTTCCCTAATGACTGTTGATAAGTATCTGTGATAAGACTTTAAAATATGAATGTCAAGGACTGAGACATTTCTTTGTCTGGACAAGAAGATCTTAAGTGACTTTGAAGAAAATGTTGCTATTTTTCACCGTCACTCACCAAGCACAGAACTGTTACTTGTGAAAAGAAATGAATGTTTAAAGCAAAAACTGAGATTCTGTAGTCACTAATCACACAACTGTGTGCACACATGGACACATTATTGCATAAAAACCAGTAGAGGAGTGTGCTGGTTTTGGCGGGGGTAGGGTTAATTTTCTTTCAGTGGCTGGTGTGGTGCCGTGTTTTAGATTCATGCTGAATGAGTTCATAATATAGAGATGTTTTTGTTATTGCTGAGCAGAGCCCACAGAGAGCCAAGGCCTTTTCTGCTGCTCGTGCTGCCGTGGTGGTGAGGGGACTGGGTGTTCCTGGGAGGGTGATGCTGCCGGGGCCTTGCAGCCGGCCCAGGCACCGCGCCCAGAGCGGGACACGTCTCCCGAGCCGGCGACGGCAGACGCGGCTCAGAGCGCTTTGCTCTACGGCACCAAGGTCTTTAGACCTGGGGGGCAAGGAATGAGAGGGAGGTCCTGTGTTTGTGATCCACAAGGGTTTGTTCTCCTGAGCAGCCAGGGACAGGCTGGACACCGAGCACAGTGCGCAGCAGCTTAACAACGGGACAGGGCCAAGGGGCAGGGAACAAATTCTGACCAGCTGGGAGAGGATGTGGGGGAGAACAAGGAGGAGTTTCATACTTTAGAAATCAGTGGGAAAACAGTGGGATGAAGACAAGTCACATGGACCAATGGGGCATTGTGGATTAGGGGAATTAGGTTTCGACAGGGATTGGTCCAGGGAAAGGCTGACTCAGAACATTCAGGAAAAAGGGCTTGGGGTGGGTACAGCTGACAGCTCAGGGAGTGAAAACAAGCTTTGGGATAAAACCATTAATTCAAGGTAAATGGGGATATGGAATAGTTCATTAACAATGGAACTTAAACCACAACAGGAGACACAGACAGAACAGGTGACTCAAACAGTCCAAAGGGATATTCCAGACCATGTGACATCATGCTCAGCGTGTAAAGTGAAGGGAAGGAAAAGGACACAGGGAGGAACTCTTGGAGTGGTGGCATTTGTCTTCCCAAGTCACCGTTCTGTGTGACAGGGCCCTGCTCTCCAGGAAATGGCTGAACTCCTGCCTGCCCATGAGAAGCAGTGAATTCATTCCTTGTTTTTCTTTGTTTGCATGCTCAGCTTTTGCTTTCCCTGATAAGCCATCTGTACCTAAATTCACGTGTTCTCTACCTTGTACCCTTCAGGTTCTCTCCCCAATCCTGCTTGTGTGGGAGTGAATGAGCATCTGTGTGGGGCTTTTGTTATTAGCTGGGGTTAAACCACAACTAGAAGCATATTAATAATCACAGGAAATAAAATCAAATGATGAATGGCAAAACCAATACATTTTCCTTTTTTTACACACATGCACAAGCAATAGCATTGCTATCAGCTTTCATTATCACTATGGAAGGCTGGATTTGGTATGTGACTTTGACAGTATAATGTCAAATCAAAACAGCCATAGTTAAGATTCTCTCTTTATTTCTTCTTTTTTCTTGTCTTATTTTGTGAAACGAAAATTTATCTTCTAGGTTATTTATGATACCCAAAATTGTAATTGAGATAGATGATTACTATACAACAAATTAAAACTTACCACCTCAGCCCGTCTGCTTTGTTGGCTTCTGTTCATGAGTGTGTGTATAGAGGAAAAAATTCTGGCATGTCAAAGCTTGGTGTTACTGAATTTAAATAAAGTGTGCTTTCAATTGGCTTGAGGGGAAATGGGTTCTAGTTCTCAGCAGAGCACAGCCTGTATAAATAGGAAGTATTTGACATTTTCAGGTTTTTAAAAAATTGATTCCTTTCAGCTGGACTTGTTTTCTGCATCTAGAAGGTTTGTTTCTAAGGTCTATGTGCAAACATGTGCTCTCTGAATTTTAAAATGTTGGTATATATTCATATAAAAGCATAGAAAATTTTCAGAAATCACACTTCGAAAATTCTTTTAAATACTTTTAATTCCAACAGGTTTTTTTATAGAAATTAAGAAAAAAAAGCTAAAAAGTTGTCAATTCTATAAGAAAAATAAATTGCCACTTCTATGATAAAACCTATATCTATCTGTATCTTGTGTTTAAGAATCAACATTTTCTTTTCATAGTATTTTCCAATAAAACTAGGATAATTAGTAGCATGTAACAAGAATAAATGTGTAGCAGCAAATTTCTTAGAACTGGTGACATTTTCTCAATTAGACCTGAAGCCCAGATCTTTACTGGTAAGATAAAGAGTGTCTGAGGGCATCCCAAGACCTGTAATGTGGACATCTGTTTCCAAACTCTTAAAGAGATTCCCAGTTCACTGTTGGCCTTTTCAAGCTGGCATTCTCCCAAACAGAGAGGTCAGAATACAACAGGAACCACTCTAAATATCTAAATACTGCCTTGTTTGTGCTCATCTTATTTTAGTGGACAGAAGAGCTAGCAAACATAGATATGGGTGCTTCTGTGTCTGCACTGTTACTGCAGACCCTGTTCTGCTGCAATTTGCAAATGAACTGCCCCTAGGACAAAAAAACCCAAAAAACCAAAAAACCAAAAAACCAAAAACCAAAAACAAAAAAAACCAAAAACAACAAACAAACAAACAAAAACCCCAAAACAACAACAACAACAAACCCCAAAACAAACAAAGAAACAAACAAACCTCCCCCCAAAAAACCAAAAAAAAAACCCCTAAAAAACCAAAAAAACCCCCACCAACCAAAAACAACCCCAAAACCAACAACTACAACAAAAAATTAAACACTCTAAAAGAAAGCTGGTATTGAACTTTGCTAGTCTTCTCCTTACAGCATGTCTACTGACTGCATCGGCATCATGTGTTACCAACCAGCCACACTCATGGTGTGATGCTCCAGCAGAGAGAACCATGTGCTGATGGCATGCTGTTATGAAACGACAAATTTTAAGCAAGCAAATTTTCAGATTAAAAATATTAGGCATGAAAGATGACACAAGAAAGGAAGGGCAGATCAAGTTGTTGCCTCTACAGGTAATATGTATAAAGTGTCCAAGTTAGTAAACTGTTGGCTACACTGTGGGGGGGTTACTTCCTCCCCAGAGTCTGCTGAACAATACATTAGTCATTGTGACAAGAAAAAAAAAAAAACAAAAAAACACCAAAACCAACCAACCAAAAAAACCCCCACCCCAAACTCATAAACAAAATACCATAACAAAAAACAAGGAATCAAACAAACAAACAAAAACTAAAACACAAACCCTACCCTCCCCAACGTGAATCCAGATTTCAAAGTCCAACAGTTTAGGCATTTCAGAATGAAGAGAAGCTTGTTCCAGACATGTTCCCAACTCTATTTATCTTTTTAAATGAGACTTTGCAAAAGACATAAGAAACATAGAAGTGCAATGGCATTAGTATTCAACATACTTGCTGCAATTATGAGGTTAATCTACCTCTGTATCTCAGAGTCGTTTGAAAGCTATGTCTTTTCCAGTATAAAAAGCTTGCACTGCTGACTTCCAACCAGCCTTGCTCTCATCTCCTGAGCTATGACTTGCTACTACCAGAATTAATGTATAGAGATATTATAAATTTGAAATTATGAACATGTACTTATATACAAATATCATCTATTTACTCTTGCTTCACTTGTTGATTTCTCTCACTAACTAAAATTCTGGTTTCTGTGTATTTTTCCCATTGTTGCTGTAGAGTTACAGTAACTGGGCTTCGCTTTGGTGAGATGAGTTTGTAGATTCTTCTTATACACTGATGGAACAAAATACAAAATTTATCATTACTACCTGTTGGTCAGTACTCTGCTCAAAAAACTCCTTTAAAGAGTCTTCTTTAAAGGCACATCCTGCCTATGGATGTGTCTAATGTGTTTCACTGCCTTCATTATATTGCTACCACTGAGCTTGTGCAACTGGTGAACTTCCATGAACTTTTATTTTGAAAAACAGCACGTCTTTGTTTCGTAAGAGGGTTTAATTCATTAACTGACCAGATGACAAGCTGTGCTGCTGGACCCCTTTCTTTCCAGAGATGCTTTGTGTAATCTGTAGCAATATGGTCTCGAGAGGGGGGAAAAATTAAGCAGGAAATAAAGGAAACTTGATGTTTCATGTTTTCTGTGACTGGGTTAAGATCATGTGTAGGTTCTCTACTGTCTATTAAGTGTATCATTTCTGTAGTGGTAGTGTACCTGTATGCCTCTGACAGACGTTGTAATACTCTAATACCTTGATCTAGCTGTATCTAATATTCATTTTAGGCAGTTGTCCAACATCTCAAACAAACACATCTTGATTGGTAAGGAAACCACTTAAAGAAATCAGATTAAAAATGCATTGTCAAGAGGCAAATATTCAAATATTCTCCTTTAAGCATTGTCTTTATGAATATTTTTACAGATTATCTGCTGTTGTATCTGATACTGATAAGAATTTACCAGTATTTAAAAAATACATGATCTTCCAGAAATTGCAAATACTTACAAGAAGAACGAGTGGCCCTAGTTCACTAAAGGGGGATAAAACACCGGGACACATTGAGCTTGTAAAGGTTTTTCTGAAAGAAATACTAAGAATCCTTTTGCTTTTGTCCTTATCCCCTCTGCAGAATTGTGCACTGTTCATGTACACCACTGAGGAAAAATATGTTAACATAAAGAGGGCTGGTGAATCACAAAGGGGAATTCTTTATGTAGCTTGTTTCCATATGAAAGTAGCAACATTTGTGCATAAATGGCTTGCAGC